>NC_081298.1:48637500-49887500 GCF_030435805.1 Mustela lutreola | reverse complement strand
TGTGAAGCTGATGAAGATGATTATTGCTGAGCTCCAACTTCAGAGATGAAAGAGGTTTACGGGCCTATACTGGGATTCTAACTAATGCAATGGCATGGTGATAGGAATAGGTATGGTGGGCCAGCAGGAGACGTGTACTCAAAATGGTACCCTGCCCATTTTGGGTACCACCTATGTGGATGATGGGAGCAGTGAGATATATGACTGGACATGTCCCCAAGCTCAGCTCTTCTTCAAAGTGAGCCTTTTTTTGTACTCTGCTCCACTAATGTTTGAAGAGTATCTTAATCAAATGAGGGACATAGTCTTCCACGACAAAGGGTGATGAAAGTGGTGTGCTGACACCTGTCTCCAAAGAACTTCTAATCCCTCTATCATGGTGAGCCACTGTCTGGAGTCAATTACCAAGAAGGTTAGAATGACTCAAGGACACTGGGATCAAACCCAAAGTGGGACCAATCTAAAATTGTCATGCTGAGCTGAATTCACATAGGAACTTTGTATACTTCTTGTGTTTTCCCAGCTCATGGTCACTTAGTTCTGCAGGTTCTTCTATGGGAGAGAGGGGAGAGCCCTATTTGCTGGTGAGCTGGAGAGCTATGGTACCTCCATGAGTGAGATGGAGACCCTGACTATAGTTACCCACAAGTGAACAAAAGGGATTGATGTCATGAATGATAAAAGCATCAGCTGCCAGTGTCCATGCCACCTGCCTGGAAAATGTGTAGTGAGGCCCTTATAGATGATGGAGGGTGCACACTCCTGTGTAGTAACTCCTGTGGCAAGTACGGATGTTACCTGCTTGAGGTGACTCAGCTTGGGGGAAAAAAAAAAGTGTTTGCTACCCTATCAAGAGTGTTGCAAATTGACTAGAAAGGCAAGAAGACAGGAACTGGTGAAAATATGTTTGAAAATCTCTTTAGAGCTGAAATAAAAATGGCACTGTGCCCTGAGAATTGCATCATGTACAGGCTATCTCATTTCATTGCTTGAGGGAAGAAAAGAAATCATCCTGTGTTTTCCACATTGAAAAAAGGCTGCGAATGGATGGTAGGCGGCAGTAATTCTCTTCTGCCGCCTAGAGCAGTATGATGTTCCATGAGGACTTGGTATTGCTGGGCCGAGAAAGAAGCACGGATGCAGACAGAGCCTGAGTGGCAGAGTTGCAGGGCCAGGTGAGGGCTGAGCAGCGGGACAGGGGACCGGTCCTGGGTCTTGGCACACATGCCCACCCTCCTGCCTGCAAATTCATCCAGTCCCAATCTGTTCTCAGAGGCAAGTAGAATTAGTCCCTCTTCCAGGAAGTCCTTCTTGATGCCTTTCCTGGATCCCTACTGACTGACTAGATGGGTCTTCCACTCCTTTCTTAGCAACCTATCCCAGGAAATGTGAGAAGGAGGAGAGGGGTTGGAACCAAGGAATATTCTTCCCAGGGACATCTCTGATACCCACTGCCTCCCCTTCCCTATAGGAAGTTCCACATATGCTCACCTTATTCTTTTTGTGCTGGCTGATTTCATTCCCCTGAAAAGTAGACAACCAATGTGCCCCAGAAAGAGCCCCTGGTCAGTCCTAGCACCTTACACCTGGTCAGTCCTAGCACCTACACCCACCCTTCCTTAGGCTGTACATAGGCCAGGACACAGGAGGGACACTCAAGACACAGACAATGGGACTGGTATCAAGGTCAGGCCCTGGGGTCAAGAGAAAGGTAGACATGGGGCAGATGAATTGGCTCCAGGTTGGCACCCTGCTGCACAACTCTCTCTAATGACAGACGTTTTTAAAGATAGAAAAGCAGTTTCTTAGGATCATGAAAGCAACTCAGCTGGGCCTCCCATAGCATATCTTGGCCACCTTGATCCAGTACTCCACCACCATGGTCCTGTCCCAGGCTGTCATGCTTGGGTTGCCAAGACACATGGTAATGACGCAGCTGGCCACCGCAACTGGGTGATGAGGGCCCATGCTGTGGGTGCCAGAGCTCATGCCCATACTTATTCCTCTTGGACCAAAAGGAGCCAAGGTATTGATGGGACAGCACCCTCTTGAACAGCTTGAACAGCTAAGAACAGAGGGAGGATGTTTACCCAAACACTGTTCACACATGCAAGATTCATGTCCTAGGTAGGGGTCACTGGAGAGCAGGAAGCTGTGAATGTGGCCTGAGACTGGTTGGAGAGCCTGGATTTCATTCCATTCTTTTTCACTGAGGGAACCCAATACAGGATAACCCAGGGGCAAATAGAGGCAAGGGAAGGATCATCCCAGCATATCACCCCAGCTCCAGGGGACAGTTCCAGGTGGTGCTCCCAAGGGGGCATCTTCTCCTCCAAATGTTCTTCCCTGTGGTCCCTCTCTCCTTTCAGATGCCCATTCTCACATGATTGCTGAAACCATCCATTTGTCTGTCTACCCTGTCCTTAAGGACACATCAGATGCCTAATCCAGGCTGAGGGTGCTCAGGCTCCAAGGCAGATGGGTGGGCCACTCATGGACTTGGCTGCACACAGGGAGCTGTCATCCTCCACCCGAGGGACCAGAGCCTGCCCCTTTATGTTCTATCACTTCTGGTGCATTTCATACATGTGGCAACTCTGCCTCAGTCCTTATCAGTGCACTTTACAGTGGCTAACTGAACATAAAAACAAAAACAACAAAACTCTCTTCAGTTTCATGAACTCACAATACACACAGACACATAGACACACAGACAGACACACACACACATACACACACACACACTAACCTGCTGATAGACTTTGTTCACAAAGTTGACATAAGTCAACTTATGAGCACACAGTGCTGTGCTCTTCTTCAATGCTACAAAGGCTGGGGTTGCTGAGTCTTTGGTCGCAGAAGATGGTGGAATGGTTTTTGTCCTGTACTGAGGGACCACTGCCATCCAGTTCCCATACCCTCTCTTGGTATGTGCCACCACCAACAGTCTGGAAGAAAGGCATACCACTTCTGAGTGGGCCTCTTTGGCATTCAAGAATAACACCTGGTGAAATGGATGACTTGATTTATTTTTAAAAACTCTGGTTCCCATCAACTTGAAGGCAAGCTAAACACCAGCACTGCTCAAAGCACAAGGGGCTCCAGGACCTGTACTTACCAATTCCCCAATTCACCTTCTCCAACTCATTTATTTTAACAGGACAGCACTATATTATTGCACGGAGGGAGGCTGTGAAATTTTCTCAACCAAAACCTTTAACTTATACCTACAAAATCATAGAACAGATTGTGTCAAAGAATTTATACTATGATCACCTTTGGTTTCTAAATTCAGCACGCATTCTGTAGTCACAGAGATCTGAAAGTTCAGTGGTTTTTTGCAGCCACAATATTGGAAAGCATTATTTGGTTCATGGACTAAGTAACATGTGATGGAGGAGTGTCAAAATCATTAAAGGGTATTTCATGAGAAGAATCTTGATCTGAGCTTTATATTCAGAATCTCAGATTGAACTTAACTGAAATATTTATAAAACTTTAAATATTTAGAAGGCTTTTAGAGCACAAAGAAATAAAATAATTCATGCTCATGTATACTGTAGATTTTTGCACTTATCTTCCCAAAGAATTAGTTTCTTCCAAATATAATACATGTATAATTTTGCTTCAGTTTTGTAAATTCCACTATTTTTCAAGTGTCAAAAATGTATAACTCAAATACCACTAAAATTCTACCCACTGTGCATATTTTTACAACAAATGATAAGAGTAATACAAAGTAGTAATTTCAGGAACTACCAAGGATTGTTTGAAAGCAAATATCCAATTACCAATCTCTAAGGAAAATTAATGGAAGATTCTAATATTTTCCTCTTCATGCCTTAGCTATTAAGTTTGTGTGGCTTATCAAAGGTAGTGTCATACTTTAAGATGAGCTGTCCTATAGAAATTATTTTATCCTATTTATGCATCAACTATTTTCCACAGAAAAATAAAATTTTACTCATTTTTAGTGATATACAAGTGTATATATAATAACTGATATGGAGATGTACATGTGCACCTACATATATATTCTTTTTTTTTTTTTAAGATTTTATTTATTTGTCAGAGAGAGAGAGGGAGAGAGAGCGAGCACAGGCAGACAGAATGGCAGGCAGAGGCAGAGGGAGAAGCAGGCTCCCTGCTGAGCAAGGAGCCTGATGTGGGACTCCATCCCAGGACGCTGGGATCATGACCTGAGCCGAAGGCAGTCGCTTAACCAACTGAGCCACCCAGGCGTCCCTATTCTTTAATCTATAAAGTATGGAGGTTGGATTAAGTCTAATGTCTCTCATACAGCTTGATAACCTGTGACTCTTTGATCAATAACTTCCACTTTCCCACAGGTCAGAGAAACGGGGAAAAATGCACATATGAACATATGTAGCACGTTAAAAAATGATCACAAATCCTATGACTCCCCATTCCTTTCGATTCACATGGGCTCTGTGACTGTGTTAAACAGTGGAAGAGAGTGGAAGAAACCTGTGTCAGTTTCAGGCCCAAGTCCAAAAGGAACCCCTCTCTTGGAACATTTGCTATTGGAGCTCTGAGTGGATAGGAAAGAAGTCCAACAACCTTGTTACAAAGACTGCACGGAGGTGGAGGGCCAGCTGAGCCTCATCTCCCAACTGTACCCATCAAAGTAACAGACATGTGCATAAAGTCATCCTGAATCCTCTAGACCAAGCAGCCGCCTGCTGAAGGCCACCACCCACTGACCTCAGTTAATGCCGTATTAAGCATAAAAATTGCCCCATGAGATCCTGCCCTAATTTCTGACCCCCAAAACAAATGTAATATGACAAAAGGGTTGTTTTAAGCCACCAAATTTTGAAGTCATTACATAACTAATTGGGTAACATGGCAAATACGTATCCAAAATAATGTAAATCAAGGAATATGTTTAAAGTCACCAATTTATCTTAAAAAGTTCTCTGAACACACAGAAAAACAGAAAGAGACCCATAAATACAGAGAACAAATTGATCGTTTCCAAAGAGGAGGCAGCGGGTGGACAGGCAAAATGAGTGAAGTACAGTGGGAGACAACAGGCTTCCAGTTACAAAATTAGTAAGTTGCAGGATGAAAGGCACAGCATAGGGAATACAGTTGGTGGTACAGTACGGCGAGCGCAGCATAACATACAGACTTGTCAAATCCTATGCTTTATATCTGAAACTAATGCAACATTGTGGGTCAACTATACTTCAATTAAAAAATCAAAATAAGTTTAAAAAATTTAAACTGAGCTCTGTTATCCAAATAGGACATACGAGATGGATTTCCCATCATACCATAAATTGAAAACGACTTCTCTTGATAGAACAATGCTTTCCTTGGTCTTAGTCCCTACTCCCTCCACAAAAAAAACTACTTTCCTAAAACATCTTGGTATTTTGACAAACGATTATAACTGCAGTGAGTGATGAGAGTGAAAACAAACTGATAATCCAAGTTTCCTCATTTCTTATCCCTTTTATGAAGATGAACAGTAAAATCATATGTAAGAATTAACCACAGAGAGAGGTCCATTTTCCACTCACTATAATCAAGCTGGAATTCTCAACTATTATTTAGTATTAGTTGATTCTGGTGGCAAATGCAAATATGGTTTCACTTCTTGGGCACATGAGGAAGATTTGGTCGGTGAAACAGACATACCAGGTTGGCCCAGGCCTGCACTGCCAGGGTTCAGGAAATGGCAAGATACAACCTGACACTTAAAACTTCCCATTAACAACTACCCCTGCCCCCCTGACATCTTGTTCCTTCATACAGACAGCTCATACTGAGACCTGTCCACTGGTCAAGCTAAAGGGGGATGCCCACAAACTAGGTGGGAAATGAGAGGATGCAACTGCAGCTCTGTGGGGATGACTAAGGCCACTGAATGCCCCGTCATGATTCTCCAGCACAGATGGGGGCAGCCTGCACCACGTGGGTAGAGCTCTAGGACACAGAAAGTACTGGAGTGGCAGTCAACAAACAAATGTGTTTGGATTATTGTTGAAACAAATGTGCCCATGGATTATTGTTGAAGGGCACATTCGGACTCAATCAAAGTGTAACTAAGCGTAATCATACATATAAATACAAATATCATTAAAAAAATCAATACCACCTCAAACTTTCTTTTTCATTCCCAAATGAGCTTTTATGGGTTTTAATATCAATTAATGTGCTTATAGAACTGGCAAAAAACAGTCACTGATGAAATTCTAAAATTACCACTCCGCTTTCCCTAATTTCTGTTGATGTACTTTTATCTCACACAAAAATGAATTACTAAGGAATAAATTATACTTCACTGAATACGTTTCAGCTGAAATGATGCACCAAGATGTACAGCTTTGGTCAGGCTTATGGTGCTGTTGTCAACATAGTATACGGGGTGTAAGAGCTACTGTCTTTTCCTTCTCCCATGAATATTAGTCCTAACAGATTCTTCAAGTGGAAAGAAAACTTAGTCTAGAAGATACACTAATTCCTCTCCTCCCTGGTGAAAAATACTGTTAGAAGTATTAGTTTTAGATAGAGAAGAAAGTTCACTTTGGAAAAAAAGCACACACACACAAAACCCTCAAACATGACCTTTAATACAGTGATAAGGGTGAAAGTGTAAACTTCATTTGGAAACAGCACTCAAAATACTGTTTTGAAGGGCCTTTACAACAGCGGTATACTCTTTGAAAAGATTTTTCAAATCAACTGATTGAGTCATATTTACTTTACCTAGGGACAATTAGATAAAATTTAAAATTCCAAACAAAAACTTTTAGGACACAAATAAAATTATATGTGTTTTTATTCCTGCAACTACCTCCAAAATCTAATATTCAATGGTTTAAATTGCTGCATTTCTCATTTGCAATGTAGATGAAGGGAGGAACATAGCAGACACGTGTGAGATGAGGTGTGAGGCATAAAAGGGAGTACAGGGAGTACAGGAGGCAACTGATCAGCTGAGTCGTGACTGCCCCAAAGATGACCATACCCTGAGCCCAAGAAGCTCTGAGTACTTTACCTTACCTGGCAAGTGGTATTTAGCAAGCATGATTAAATTAAGGTGTGAGAGGGGGAGAGATTATCCTGGATTACCTGGGTGGTCCCAATGTAATCGTGAGGATCCATAAGGAGACAGGAGGATCAGAATCAGAAGGCAATGTGAAATTGGAAACAGAGGGATTAAAGGTGGTGCAATGAAGGGCTACAAGCCAGAGAATGCAGGCAGCTTTAGAAGCAGGACAAGGCAAGAAAATGGATTCTCCTCTAGAGCCTCCAGAAGGAACACAGGCTGCTACCACCCTGATTTTACCACACTGAGACTGATTTTTGAACTTCTGACCTCCAGAACTGCAAGATAATCAATTTGTGTTGTTTCAAGACACTGAAAATTTGTCATTTGCTACAGTGGCACTAAAAAACTACTAGAAGAACTCACTGTGAGACATAATGAGTCTGTACAATGGCAATGACCATTTCTAGGTATGACTGTCTGCAGGGTGTGGTAGTACTGGGCCTGGATAGTTGACTGCCAGCACCCTTCCCCCATCCCCCTCCCTGAACCCCAGTGCTCCATGTGCCTCCTCCACTGCAGCCCAGGTGACTCACAGGAAGCTGGCCCCATCCACACTACAGGGAAGGGTTCTCTCCTGGAAGCCAGTCATGTTCCTCCTGGGCCATTCACACAGCTAGCTGTCTGTCTACTAGAACCTGTTTCATAGGTTCTATGAGAGACAGTAACCTAGGTTGTCTCACTCACACAAACAGCTTTACAGAAATATCTGGGTTGTCTCTGAATGTGAACAAGGAAAGCAGTGCCCCCACTGTGGGCAGCCATCACACAGTCAGCAGGGGGTGGAAGACAAACTGGCCAGAGGGAAAGGGCAGAGTAGGGAAAAATGGAGAGAATCATGGGGACAGTGTGAATAAAACACATTCTCTGCAAGCCCTGCCATGAGCTGCTTCTTCACGAGACTGAAGTATTTTTTTTTTTTTTTAAATCTTTAAGACAGTTTGAGTTAGGATGAGACAACCATCCAAACTGATTCAGGAGGTCAGACTTTACAGAAACTAAGAAAGTCAGATAATAAAAGTAGATGACTCACATTGTGCATTGTGAAAAGTTTCCTTTCCAACTAAGGGCAGGAGGAAAACTAGAACCTTGAATTTGTGGTTATTCAGAAACCACCAGTTCCTATTCTTGCTACTTTTCATCATTCAAATGTATTTTTTAAGAATGAGAAACTTATTCTCAATAAAGACAGTGATGGTTCCCTGAAAATTTGTAACCAAGTAGGGAACAGTCAGAGTCTCTAAATAGATTGTTTTGAATTGACTTAACAATCACACAAGATAGACTGTAAAATTTATCAAAGAGTGGGACTGAGTTTCTTATATATGATTTCATGCAAATTTTTGTCTACCTGATGATTTTTAGTTTTTGTCTACAGGATGAGTGAATAAAGGTGTCTCAACATGGTCCAGAACTAATGGTGTTCCCTGGCTCAATGTGAAATCCAGGGTCATTTCTATTTCCTTTTCCATGAACTTCTCCTTCCTCTCATTTGGTCTGTTTTTCAATCGGACTGTTTGTCTTCTTCTCAATTTGTAGGCACTTCAGAGACATGAACTCCTTGAACAGCTGATGTTACAGATGCTTTTCACAGCCTGTTGCCCACATGCAGCTTTACTCTATCTTTTGATATACAAATCTTTTTCAAATTTTTAAAATAAAGTGACATGTCACTTCTTCTATGGTCTGTGGGTCTTATCTCTACCTAAGGTAGTCTACCACTTCCCAAATTTTTACATGCCCCTAGATTGTCTCCAAATTCTTTATCATTTTGTTTGTAGAGTTAGAACTTAAACCAATTTACAATGTTAATCAATCTGACATCTGCTTACATATGTGATAGGAAGCAAGGGTTCTAAGAAAGAGAGTTCTTTCAGCTCTGAGGGATAGAGCTTAAAGTGACACTCTGTCTCATTTTCTAGAAGGAACTGGTGGTTTCTGTTTGGAACTCTGATCATTTTTTCTTAGTTCCTGAAAGTCAAATAGGTTTATGTCTGTTTTGGTTTGAGTCTGTTCTGCTAATTCTCCCTGGGACTTGAAGGCTTTATGAACTGAAGGCATGACTATGTTTCAGCTCAAGTAAATGCTGCATTAGTTCAGTTACAACTTCTGTTATTTTCTCCTTTTGTCCTCAGGGTACTTGCAAGGTAGATTTGGACCTGACCTCAGATCTTATTTATTCGTTTCTCATTTCCATCTCTTTGAAATTTTCCTCAGTGTTCTGGGATATTCCGTTGGAAAATCAATTTTGTGGGGCACCTGGGTGGCACAGTGGGTTAAGCCACTGCCTTCAGCTTAGGTCATGATCTCAGGGTCCTGGGATCGAGTCCTGCATTGGGCTTACTGCTCGGTGGGGAGCCTGCTTCCTCCTCTCTCTCTCTCTGCTTGCCTTTCTGCCTACTTGGGATCTCTGCCAAATAAATAAAATCTTTAAAAAAATCAATTTTGTTCTCAGCAGTGATCATTACTGGTTACAGTGTTCCTATTACATGTTACAACTAGTGAATTTAAGTTTCAAATCTTTCTTGTATTTTTATGTTTTAAAAGATTTATAAAATTTATTTGACACAGAGAGACAGAGAAAAAGTGAGCACAGGCAGGGGGACTGGCAGAGGGAAAGGAGGAGGGAGAAGCAGACTCCCCACTGAGCAGGGACCCCCCCCCCCAACACAGGGTTTGATCTCTGGCAGACATTTAACCAACTGAGCCACCCACGCACCCCAAAGCTCCCTTTCAAAATCTTCAGTAAGTATTTTGCTGCTCTTTACTGTAACTGTACCCCCCTCAGACTTCGTGACAATAAGTTTCTCCAGCTCTGTAGTCAGTCCTTAATCAATGAGGACACGTGCTCTGGACCTCAGTTTGGTGCTCCTCCACCAAGATGCTACCTGCCACTCAGGTGTGTGAACTCTTCCAGCTCAGGCCTAGTCACACTTTTGGGAACTCCAGGGCATCAGCGACCATGCTTTGTGCATAAAAGCAGGCCCCTGCCATGAAGCAACTGCTCTCAAACCTCCCCAAGTTGTCCTTCTCTGCACAGCACAAAGTCTCTAAGCAACTCAACCTGCTGGGAAAGCCCAGTTCTCTATGACCAAGGAGCACAAGAGAGGGAAGGTATACCATGGGCCCCACACAGAAAGAGGTCTTCACTGAAAGCCTTCAAAAGATGGCCTTTTCTTCCAGGCATTCCATCATGGCACCTCAAAATCCTGAGATGCTCTTCTACTCCTCCCCCTGAGATGCCAAAAGGCACTTGGCAGTCGAATAGGTCCTTCCCACAGCACACCTACATGATTCTTGAGGGTCTGCCTGGTGCTGGGGATGGGTGAAGGCAACACAGGCCCCTGGTCTTATGCTCTGATGTCACTGGTTCTTGAGCAAAGGAAGGAAAATGAGAGGGTCCAGGAGACTGCACACAACACCATCTTCTCAGAACATCTTCCTGGCCCCCAAGATCACCTTGCCATGGCAATGTCAGCAGAGCACGGCAAGTGCTACCTCAGAAGTCCCTTTGACACCTCAGCAATAGAGAGAGAGCCCACCCATAAGCATAATCCCTAGAACCAGCATCCTTTAGGAACCAAAACCCCTATGAGTCGATTACTTTCATATGTGTTAGTGTATTTTTACCTATATAAAATATAAGAAAAAGAGGAATGACATACCTGTATGATTTGGGGCAGTACAGCAACTCGATTTTGAGTGTTTTGGATTATAGCTAGATACTTTTTTTCCAAAAAGAAATTTATAATCCATTTAATAAAAACAATGTGAACTGCCATGTATGGAATTTTTATACTATAAATGTTTTCATTTTCTTGAGTTGTAGTAATGCACATACACTGGCGTTGGTCTCAAATGGGGGATGTCTGGAAGGAAACAGAATATGTGATTAGGGGAGTGAGTGTAACCCATCGCCCTAAACAGTTCAATTTCTCACAAATATATACCTCAGCTATATATTTGATTGGATGAATTTCAACTAAAACTTTAAAATTAAAGTACCAGAAATTATTAGGGATGACATTTTTTGGTAGGCTTGTTTCTGATTCTGCCTTGTGACCTGACAAAGGTGGGATGGTGGCTCCTGTTACTGCTTGCTTATTACAGCTATGGCATACAGCGGTGGAAGTACTAAGTACTAAGCTACTAAGCAATTTGAGAAAGGATAAGCAATTCTAATAGTAAAGATATTTTCACATATGTTACAACTAATTTAATATTATTTTAGGACTGAAACAAATCTAGAAGAATGTACAGACATTCTTCATCATTTCAGGTACTTTAACATCCAATACTACCCTAATCAAATCCATGGGACTTTAGTTTTATAGCCTTTTCCTTGTAGATGAATCTGAAGAATAGAATCAGTATAAACTACTTTATGTCTGAAAGAATTCATCTTTGAGGTATCAGACTTGACCAGTTCCAAAGAATTAATAAGAAGTCCCTTTCTTGGTGCAGTCACATTGGGAAACAGTGTGGAGATTCCTCAAAAAAATTAAAATGGAGCTGCCCTATGACCCTGCAACTGCACTTGGTATATACTGAGAAGATACAGATGTAGTGAACAGAAGGGCCATCTGTACACCAATGTTCATAGCAGCAATGGCCAAAGTCACTAAAGTGTGGAAATAACCAAGATGCCCTTCAATGGATAAATGGATAAAGATGTGGTCCATATACAATATGGAGTATTATGCCTCCATCAGAAAGAATGAATACCCAGCTTTTGTATAAACATGGACTGGACTGGAAGAGATTATGCTGAGTGAAATAAGTCAAGCAGAGTCTATTGTCATATGGTTTCTTACTTCTGGAGCAGAAGGAATAACACAGAGGACATTGGGAGATGGAGGGGAGAAGTGAGTTGAGGGAAATTGGAGGGGGAGACAAACCATGAGAGACTGTGACTCTGAGAAGCAAACTGAAGGCTTTAGAAGGGAGGCAGGTAGGGGGTTGGGTGAGCCTGGTGATGGGTATTATGGAGGACATGTATTGCATGAAGCACTGGTTTTGGTGCATAAACAATGAATTCTGGAACACTGAAAAGAAATAGAATTTAAAAAAAAGAAGTCTCTTTCTCCTTCTTTAAATTTCATAATCAATACAAAAAATTACATGGTGTTGGACTTGAGCTACTACTTGCTGTATGTCCAGCTCTCTTACTTTTTTTTTAATTTTCAGCATAACAGTATTCATTGCTTTTGTACCACACCCAGTGCTCCATGCAATCCGTGCCCTCTATAATACCCACCACCTGGTACCCCGACCTCCCACCTTTTATATACCTGGAGGCACTTGCATGAGGCAGACAAGTTCTCAACAAAGAACTTTAATTTCAATATATTAAAGTATACTATGTTTTCCACAGTGAATATAGACTTTATCAAATCAGAAACAAGTTCTGAAAAAAATACCCATATACAGATAGCTAACAAATACACAGCCCGGTACCTCTAAAGGTTAGTACTTCTACATCTTTCAAAATGCATCAAGTTTCTGCTGTTTTCCCCTGATCCAAGAATGCACATTTGTGTGTATGTAAGTAAACACCCAAAGACAACTGAATTAGTAGTCCACATTCACCACATGGATTAATGCCTGTTGTGATCTTTTCCCCTCCAAAATTGTTTCTGATTATTCACTTTAACTAATTTTGCCTGCTTTCAAATAATAGGGAGAAGAAAATTTGCTTCCCCACCCCAGCACTGATCAAAGGGATACTTCTGTCCTGTGAGCCTTCATTTTTCATAGGGGAAAACAAACAAACAAACAACCAAAAACCCCTCAAAAAACCCTGAGCAGTGAAACTAGAAATTCCATCATGTTTCCTTCCTTTCTGGAGCTTACTGCCCTTAGGTTGCACAGATGCCCAAATATTGGCCCCTCCATAAGAAGCCATAAGTAGCACCTAGTGGATGAAAGATCCAGGATATAAGGAAGGGCTACTATGGGCAGTTGCATGGCCTGGGATGGTCTGCCTCACCAGTGGGCAAGGTCTGGGGTCTGGGGTCACCATACCTCAACACCTTTAAGAGAAGACTTCAACAAGAATGTTTATTTCAACATCTTTGCATGAGAAAATGAACACTGCCTTCAATAAACACTTTCAATTAAAAAATTAAAATTTTAAAACATAATTTTAAATATAATTATACCAAGAAGAATCATGACACATGTTGAATTATTTTAGGAGCCACAGTCTTCCTGAGGTACAAATAAATAGTTTGTACAAATAGGTAAAATCATTTATTAGGAAACTTTAAACCTCTTACAATAAAGTTACCATTAAATATAAGAATAAAGTGACTATTTTGCTTAAAAATAAACAAAGATCACTTTGAAAGAGAATGGACAGCTTCCCTGTGGACATCTCTATACCCAGCCCAATCAGTACTTACCAAGTACAGGTTTGTAGATTTTGTTAACATGGTAAATGATGGAAATAAATGAGGAAGACAATATTTTCAAAACAATGTAAAAAGAACTTTAAAACAAGTATCTTGATTCTCCTTATTCTTCCACTCTAATTTGTAGCCTTTGGATAATATGTGGGAAAGAACATATGTACATTTAAATTTTAACTTAAATGTCTACTGAAATAAAATGCTATCTTATTAAAATTCCTATCCAAAATTTTAAAAAAAAGTCATGGTGACAAATAATGTTGACAATCATGTAATGTAATCCTATCTTAAAACTCAAATGATGATAATAATGAATACTTCAAAACTAAATGGTTTGCTTTGTTAAAAATATTCTTATTGAGTATTAAAAAAAATCACTCAATGATATCATGTTTTTAAACCCATTCTACTCATCATGCCTGTATTTTATCCCACCAGTTCTAATGACTTAGCATTCTTTCTTGTCTGCTCTCCTCTCTCATTTCTTTTGCCAGCACCAAAAACACAAAGACTCCAAAGTCCTGAGAGCAGACTGGAGTATCCCTTTGCTTCTAGAAGCTGTGCATTTTGACCCTACTGGTCCATTCCACCTGCCCAACAGGCAAGATTGCCCAATAGGACAGTGCAGTCAGGAAGGGAGGCAAGGACAGAATCTTGAGGGATAGCAGAGAGAAAGAATCCCCTTAAGAAAACTGGCAAGAATTCCTATCTCACATTGAGGTCTTTCATCCATTTTGAGTTTAATATTTTGTTCTAATAACACAACTCTGGGTGGGCTCCCAGATGGCTCCTCAGTGAGGACACATCACCAGGAAGACCACACCATGATTATAATTTAGAATCTTCGGCACCCCCACCCCAACCCCTACATTCCCCCAGAGAGGGGAGGGGGTTGAAAGCAGAGCATATCTATGTAAGGAAGCCTCCATAAAAATCCTCATAGCAGGGGTTTCAGGAAACTTCCAGGTGAGTAAACATATCCAGGTACCAGGAGGGAGATGAAACTCAGCTCCACAGGAATAGACATTCATGTGCTTGGGACCCTCCCAGACTGTGCCCTTTGTGTCTCTGCATCTGACTGTTCATCTGTATCCTTTATCATACCTTTAATAAATTGTAAATAAAAACAAATGTTTCCCAGAGTTCTGTGAGCCACTCAGTTGAACCGGAGGAGGAGTTGAAGGAACCTCTGATTTGTAGCCAAGTTGTAGAGAAGTTGTGGGTAACCTGGGCCCCTCCCCCTGGCACCTGAATGTGATGGAACAGTCTCACGGTACTGAGCCCTTAACCTGTGGGATCAGATGCCATATCAAGGCAGACAGTGTCAAAGCTGAGTGAAACTACAGGACACCCAGCTGGTGTTGCAGAGTTGCCTGGTGAGGGAAAAATCCACAGCCTCAGCCACAGTGTTAGAAGTGAAGTGTTCTGTGTGAATATGGTAATATGAAAGCAGATGGGAGAACTGAAATGTTTCCTTGACATACATTCTCACACAAAATATTATGTATGCCAGGTCTTTGCTGATGTGATATAGCACATATTCAAGTTCTAGTGAAATACCATAAAGAGTCAACTCAAAAAACAAACAAACAAACAAACAAAATATGGATGAGCTGGGAGAAAATAAGCAATGTTTACTCTTTCCCATCAAGAGGAAGACCATTCCTGAATTATCCATGATTTTGCTTTTATCTGAGTAACCATACAGTTCAATAGTACTTGAAGGAAAAAGCATGTTTGGTCCTCAGCGATCCTTTCCCCTGATATGGCTGGCAAGAGTGGAGTGATTTCTTGTGGATATATCTTTGCTCCAGAGTGGGGAAAAAAAGGAGTTCTTTCACCAACGTTCGAAGGGTTTTTAAAAATGGCCTTCATTAAAATACATCTGCCCCTCCTTTGGAACCTGCTCACACTACACTCCAGGCCAGTGAGCATCAAGGGGTTGGAAATGTGGTCCAAAGTCCCATGAAGCCACATCTCCCTCTAAACTATTCTTCTCTCTGCCAAATTCTGCTTTGGTCAGCCTAAGGATCAAATACCTGTCATTCGGCAATAAAGTGATGTGCATTAATCAATCAATGGCCCTAACTGGCAAGTTCCTTAAAAACTCATGGGACACAGATGGTTGCCATGACTTTCCCAGGAAGCAGCTACTGTCTTTCCATGAATGCAGCATGAAAATACACAGCTGGGTGAGCAGATGAAGGTACACGTGAAACAATCATGATGAGGACAATAAACAGTAGTTTGGGATGGCAGATTTAAATTTCATTCACAGCCAAGAAAACACTCCAGATACATGATGTGTCTCCACTTCCTGCTGTTTCCAACATCTGAGTCCTCCCTTCCATTCCTGTTTCCACCACTTCAGTAAATGTCTCCCGTCCTCATTGCATATAAAAAAAGGCTCTGATTCTTTCTATTCTAATGTCTGTAAGACATTACTGTGAACAAGAGCAGGGGATAATTCCTCCTCCAAACCCATCTATGAAATAAAGGGTTCTATTCAGGATCATGACAAGCTGAGGAATCCCTCAAGAGAACTTCCAGAGTCATTTCAACCTGTAAGGCTGGCTAAAATGTTCCTCACCATCCGCCACACCAGGGCTAGGACTGATGAGTGTCTCCACCATACAGGTCCCTCTGGACGACATGATCGCTGGGAAACCAGGCATGAGGCAAGCAAAAATCAGCACCTGCTCTTCTGCACAGTTTGTCTGAAGTGCTCGAAGCCACAGAAGAAACAGCTTGACTCCTTCAGATCTTACCTAAAAACAAAATTAAAGGTGACAAAATTAAACACATGTTTACGCAGAGATGCACTGCAGTGCAGATTCAGTTCTGAGAAAGAAAAACTAGAAGTTAAAGGTACTGTTAAACTCCTGCACCAAGTTCTTAGTGACAAGGAGGCAGGCATGCTGCAAGAAGCCCAAGGGTGAAGAGTTGGGGTCTAGAGCCACAGTGCCTGGTTCCAATGCAGGCTCTGCTTTTTGCTAGCTTAGCTGTGGCCAGTGGAGAACCACCAAACTTCTCCCTTTGCATCAGTCTCTACCTCTGAAAAATAAGGATGATAAAAGAATTTACCACAAAGTGCTGGCATAGGGATAAGTGACTTAAAACAGTGCCTGTATCATCAGCTGCCAGTTAATCACAAAAATAATGCAAAGACAATCGTCCTCCAAATTTACAGTGTGCTTTGAATAGGGTTTTTGTTATGTCACTATAATATGCACATGTGTCATGGAAAGTTCTTGAAAACCTCAGAGCTAAATAAGACCTTAAAGACCTGGCTCAGTTATTTGACCTTGAAGCCCATTCATCAGGCATTTCTACACCAGCCCTCCTTTTTGCCTGTGCAGGGAACTACCTCGAGGGCTGCCACCAAAGCATCACTTCCACAAAGAGCCATTCAGAAATTTCTGGAACTCATATCATTGCTGGACTTCAGGCAAAAGTCCATTGTTCCTGGTGGATGCTTCCAGTAGTAGGAAATGGAACATGCTCAATGAAGGCAGGGAGTTGTGTCTGACTTGCCCACTGCCATATCTCCGGCCCCTAGAAAGGTGCCTGAAACACATAGCTGGCATCCAGTAAATGTGTGTAATAAATGAGTGAACTAGACAAGAATAGATATGCACTGGTAGACGTGGCCAGTGGAGTACAGCTTCAAAAGCAGGAGAGTATTGAGACTCCTACACGGTAGGTTGCATGGCACTGAGTTAAAGAAAATGGGTCCTACAATCAGACCAAAGGTTAAACCTTGAAAGCTGTGCGATCTTGGACAAGTCACCTACAACAACAAAGACCCCTGTCTTCTACTGATAACAGCTGGGAAGAGAGAATCCATTTCAGAAGGAAAGGAGACACAGGATGGCTGTGTATGACACTTATATTGTGGTCAAGATGGCAGTGTAAATTCACTTCATGGGGTCCCACACCATCATCCCCCACTACCATTTGAAATACATGGCAATGATAGATGAAATATATATATATATATATACATATATATGTATATATATTTTTTTCTCAGCATAACAGTATTCATTGTTTTTCACCACACCCAGTGCTCCATGCAATCCATGTGCTCTCTAATACCCACCACCTGGTTCCCCCAACCTCCCACCCCCCACTCCTTCAAAACCTTCAGATTATTTTTCAGAGTCCATAGTCTGTCATGGTTCACCTCCCCTTCCAGTTTCCCTCAACTCCCTTCTCTCCATCTCCCCTTGTCTGACATTCTATTTGTTATGCTCCACAAATAAGTGAAACCATATGATAACTGACTCTCTCTGCTTGACTTATTTCACTCAGCATAATCTCTTCCTGGAAGAGATTATATATATATATATATATATATATATATATATATATATATATATATTTTTTTTTTTTTAAAGATTTATTTATTTACTTATTTATTTGACAGAGAGAGATCACAAGTAGGCAGAGAGGCAGATAGAGAGAGAGAGAGGAGGAGGAAGCAGGCTCCCTGCTGATGCAGGACTCAATCCCAGGACCCTGAGATCATAACCTGAGCTGAAGAGACAGGCTTAACCCACCCACTTAGCCACTCAGGTGCCCCTAGATTAAATACATATATTTTTTAAAGATTTTATTTATTTATTTGGCAGACAGAGATCACAAGTAGGCAGAGAGGCAGGCAGAGAGAAAGGAAGGGAAGCAGGGTCCCTGCTGAGCAGAGATCCCGATGTGGGGCTCAAACCCAGGACCCTGGGATCATGACCTGAGCTGAAGGCAGAGGCTTTAACCCACTGAGCCACCCAGGCACCCCTAGATTAAATATATTTTTAAGAGAAGAGTACAGTTAGCAAGTGAACCTTGGTAAGAAACAAAACAAAACAAACAAAACACAAAACTGACAAACATCCCCATGAAGCAGCAACCGCAGAAATTCTCAGTGATGCACAGATGTGTAGCCACAGGAAAAGATGTCTGGAGGCTGACTTCAAGGAGGACAAGTTGCTCCCACTGGAGATAAAAGCAGACAGAAAGGCCTGCTCGCTTGCTGCCTGAAGCCACAACTTCAACTGGGCTGGCGGCCTTGATTGCACACCACTTGCTTCACCAGAACACTGTGAGGTTTCCAGTAGCTCATTACACCTAAACACTACTGCCTCCTTTAACAAGGTTTCCCTTCCGGATCGCCCCTGACTTACAGGGATAGGTAGTAGGTGTCCCTACACATGCTTCTTCCAAACTCACTCCTCTCTCTGCTTTCTTCTGATCCACTTTTTATTTATGGGCTAGCTTTACAGGATATCCCTTCTGTGATTAAACAGGTCTTAATAATTCTACCTTTTGTAAAGGAAGCCTTCCCCAATTATTTATATGTTGATAAATATTTACCTTTGAATCTCCGTAAATCATCACTTTATATGGCACCAACGTAGAAAATAAGAATGAAGTTACCCAGTTTTCAGAATGAACCATACAAATTACAACCTACCATCTAAAGAAGAGAGAGAAGGAGAACATCTGCATAAACAAAAGTAATGCGGGTTCCTTATTCCTTCATATTTATTGTGCAAAATGGAAGTTTTAGGAAGATTAGAATAATGCATACTTGTTCTATTATATAGGCAACTAATCCTCTGTAAATGGTAATGTATCCATAACTCCATCTCCAATCTAGAATTTCTGGACACGAGGAGAGGGTATTAAAATCTCCTCTGTGGGAGGCAGAGCATTACAGTGTCTGGCTCTGGCCTTCCTGCTGCAGGATGAGACTTGCAATTAGTGATGGCAAATGGAATTCACAAAACATTTCTGGGCTTTAGAGGACATCGGAAAACTAACAAAGGACTTAGAAAACGGTAGGAGAGGAAGCAGGAAGAAGGGAGGTGGCAGAAACAAGTGAGCCAAAATCTGATCTGTAAGCAACAAGCTCAAGAGAAATAAATCAGGGTGCCAGAGAACAAATGCCATTTTCACTGCAGGATCTCTACAGGCCTGTGCCCTCCAGACCCCGTTCCCACCACATGGTAAGTTGGGGGAACTGAACCTGAGCTTTCCTTAATAAACCAGGACCCTCAAATGGAACCAAAGTGATCCCAACCAAGAACACTCTCAGCCTCCTGGCAAAGGAAAGACAAACCCTCTAGGGAAAAACAAACAAACAAAAAAACAGAATTAAAAGAGATTACATCTATGTTCCAATAAATCTGGTCTCAAAATCCCATCCCAGAGCATGCAAGAAATGAGGCCACTGTGAGAGACAGCGGACTGAGGGAAAATGAAAACTTTAGACACTGGAATGATCAGATACAGAATAGGAAATATTACATGTTAATTGTTTAAGAACACAAAAGAGGTTTAAAAATGAAGAAGGATCAAGAGCCTATCAAAAGCAACAGGCCAAGTGTGAACATGGAACTGAAGGAAGTTAAACAGGGACCAAAAATCACTGAGATGTAAAACACAACAGAAATCACAACAGAATGGTGGGGCAGTAGATGAGCCCCAAATGAAGGACTTCACAACACTGCACCAAGAAGTGAAGAAATTCCCCCAGAATGCAACACAAGGAGGCAGGAGAAGAGGATGAACGCCAGCTTGAGAGACATGGACAACAGACGGGAGGTTTAAATAAGAATCCTGGGAAGTACAGCAGAAGGACAGAGTCAACATTTCAGAAGACAACAGCTGAGCATATTACAGAAATGATAAATCCAGAAATACAGGAAATGCACAGATACCAAGCAAGACAAGAAATCTTCAATTAGATATTTTGTGGTAAAGCTATAGAACACCAAAAACTAAGAAAAAGGTTTTAAGGAAAGCCAGAGAGAAAAGGCATTTAAAGGAATTAACAGGGTGGAAACAGGGTTTAAAGCTGCTACAGTGGTAAGGAGATGCTAGTAAAATAGTACCTGTAAAGAGTGACAGGAGTATTTTTACTGCCACTACTGCTAATACTGTGTCTAATGTACATAACAACTGAAGACTGTGAAGGTTAATCTGGAGCAGAAAAAATTAAATGAATTATGGCCCTCAAAAGAATGATCATGCCAATGAATTTCACAACTCTGGTGATTACATTCAAAGCATCTCCTCTTTTTATCATAACATTTATTTCATGTCCAGGATGAGATATTACAGCACACATGATAGAGTATTTTAAAACAATAGTCCATTGTGCTCAAACTCCATGTTGAAAGCAAACGACTCTGTCAAATACTTTGAAGAAGGTAAAAGTAGTGGAACCATGTTTTGTCAAGAAAGCCCAGGGAGAAAAGCAGGTAGTAAAACCAAGTAGCAGTACGGAGGAAGGGCAGCCTCAGTAAGAAAATGAACACTGGGGGCGCCTGGGTGGCTCAGTGGGTTAAGCCGCTGCCTTCGGCTCAGGTCGTGATCTCAGAGTCCTGGGATCGAGTCCCGCATTGGGCTCTCTGCTCAGCAGAGAGCCCGCTTCCCTCTCTCTCTTTCTGCCTCCCTCTCCATCTACTTGTGATTTCTCTCTGTCAAATAAATAAATAAATAATCTTTAAAAAAAAAAAAAAAAGAAAATGAACACTGTTTTCTTCTGCTTTGTTCTCTTTTTTGTTTTCTTATTGTTGGTTTTTTTTTTTTTTTTTTGGTCTTTCCCAGAAATCACTTCATACACACACACACACACTTATCTGTTCAACTTCAGTGAAAGTTGAGAGGAAAAGGTGCCAGAACTCTTGAATGGTTGTCTTCAGCTGAGTGCTTGTTTTCTTTCTTCAGTTCCTCTGGGGTTTCCCACTATTCTTCAATAACCATGTGTTGCTTTCTGGCAGGGTAAAGCCAAATGCATTTTAAAAAGAAGTAATGGCAGGTCATCCGTCCATCCAGATCAGGAGAGAGCCCATACCAGGGCAGGCAGAGAGGGTAGTAGACTCCCCTCTGTGAGTTCCTGCCCTCTTGGTCTTTCCTCAGCCCTTGCTGTCTGCTCTGTCTCTCCAGTCACACCCCAAACCCAGAGCAACAAAAGGACTGTTCAAAACTTAAACCCTGTGAGAAGGGCCACACAGAGGCAAGGAGAGCCCTGTAAGACTCTGAGCCATGTGCTCTGTATCTGAGACTGTACATCTCCTTGAGCCACGTTCCATTCCCTCCATGCCTAATGTTGGCCTTGGGTTCTACAGAAGCAGTCAGGGCATCCATACACTCCTCTCTGTGTGCTTTTCTGTATACCTGATCCCATCTCAACCCACAACCCCCAGCACCATGCACCATCTGTCATCTCCCTTCAGTCAACCTGCAAATAGGTAAACAGGGCCTGTAAAACCCACCCTCGACCAAGCTATGCCTGGAGTTATGATCGTCTGTCTTACCATCAAACTTTCTAAAAGGCTATTCTTGTGTGTGGCCTCCATGGTTTCACGCCCAGTCACTCAATCTCTCTGTCTGGCTTAGGACTCCACTACTCACCTCGCCTTTTCTTTCAGTACTCAGTGACAACCTCCTCGATCTACCCCCACCCCCTAATCAAGCTGCTCTGCAACTTTTCACATCATCGAACATTGCTGACATTTTATTCCTTGAAATCTCTCTTCTCTAGACATCTGTGCAAAAATGCCTTCCTGGCATCAAAGCCACGTCCCTCCCCTTCGATCCACTACTCCTTTATTTGTCCTCTTTATCTGCCCAAGAAAAGAAGGGATTACCCTAAATCCTTAACTGTCACTCTCTCTACAAGGAATATATCCCTTGGCAAAAGCATGATTGAATCTCTCTTCCCCCAAGCACCCATCCCTACATTTTGACTGTCCAACCAGAACCTACACCTGCGGGTTCCACAGACACCTCAACTCAGATTGCCTAAAGCTGCACTCCTCTTCTTACCTCCTGGACCTGGCTCCCTTCCTGAGTTGCCACGACTGTTGTGGCAGTTGATACATCAGACTCAACATTCTGAAAGCACAGAGGCACCCCTAAGCCTACAGCAGCATTTTTTTTTCCATAGCCGAGATATGGAAGCAGCCCAAGTGTCCAGCAACAGAAGACGAAGTTGTACATATACACAATGTTATATTACTCAGCCATCAAAAAGGACGAGATCCTGATAATTACAACTGTATGGAGGTACCTAGAGGGTATTATGCTAAGCAAAATAAGTCAGACAGAGAAAAACAAATACTGTATCTCCAGGGATGAATCCTTGAAAGATGCCCTACATATTCAAGTTTTAATGCAGGACCAGAAGCAACAGGTTTAGCATATATCATCTTGATATAAAATAAAAAAGGGGGGGGAATAATAGGACAACAGCATCTAGGGTAAAAATACTTAACAATTTGTCTTGCTCATCATCACCAGCACCACACCAGTTACACGTCTGACCCCCAGGCCAGCATAGCAGGTGTGAAGACAGGTCCAGGCAGAGAAAGTGTTACTTGTCACATTTTTTGAAAAATAATAAACAGAAGGGATGCCTGGGTGACTAGGCTGGTTGAGCGGCCAACTCTTGATCTCAGCTCGGGTCTTGATCTCACGGTGGTGAGTTTGAGTTCCACACTGGGCTCTGCACTGGGTGTGGAGCCTGCTTAAAACTAAACTAAACTAACACCTCTGTCAAAAGTACATGAATTCACAATTTACATGTAAGTCAAGTTCTACTTGTTCTAAGACAGCATGAAAACCAAGATGTCATTGTCAAGACAGGAAGCAAGATAAATTGTGTATTCCATGTGCTGTGAGATGACCCCACCTGCATCCAAGTCAGCCATGGCCCTCCACACATCTGCAAGAGAGGGTATATTATCCCCATTAGCACAGAGGAAACCAAGGCTTAGAGGGGTTTAAAAAAAAAAAAAAAAAAGGAGTCCAAGATCATAGCATCATTTAGCAGCACAGCCAGAATGTATAGGAATTACCTCAAAAGAGGCCACACTAGTGGAAGAATACCTTTGTGTGGAGTTATGAAAACCCAGGTAGAACGCTGCCTCAGAAAGGCAGATAATCAATAAAGGAAAAATAAAGAGGCGCCTGGGTGGCTCAGTCAGTTAAGCATCTGCGTTGGGCTCAGGTCATAATCCTGGGATCTTGGGTCCTGGGATCTTGCCCTATGTCAGGTTTCCTGCTCAGCAGGGAGTCTGCTTCTCCCTCTGCCTCTGCTCCCCATTCATTCTCATAAACAAACAAATCAGTAAAATCTTACAAAAAAAAGGAAAAATAAATATTATAAGCTTACAATAAAGATATGAATGATGAGTCAAAGCTTTCAGTGACACACACACACCTGCCTACAGTTCTCTGGCTAAAACATGGGTGGAATTGATGGGGTAGGAGGCACATAGGCCCGGACAGCACAGCCCCAGCAGATGGAGAACCCTGGTGTAGGTTTAGCTACCTTTCATTGTCCTTTAAAATGTCAAAACTGAAGAAATCTGGTAGAGTTATTGAAGTCTGATCCCGGGGGATGCCTGGTTGGCTCAGTCTGTTAGGCAGCAGCCTAACATGACTCAGGTCATGATCACAGGGTCCTGGGATCAAGTCCGGCATCAGACTCCTTACCCAACCAGGAGCCTGCCTCGCCCTCTGCCTGTTGCTCTCCCTGCTTGTGCTCTCTCACTGACAAATAAATAATCTTTAAAAGGAAAGAAGAAAGAAAAAACGAAAAGAAAAATAAAATCTGATCCACAGTATAGAACAACATAAAGGATGGTACTTTCTTGGGCTGATTTCTGTTTGTTTGATTTTAAGTAGGCTCCACAGCCAGCATGGACACTAGTGCAGGGTTTGATCTCAGGACCCTAAGACCATGAACTGAGCCAAGGCAGACAATCGATTAAGCCACCCAGGCACCCCACTTTCTTGGGTTCTAATGGGATTTTTCCTAGGTTCTAATCCTAGCTGTACTGGCTGCCACGGGGAATGAAGTCCAGCACCACAAGAAAAGCATCCCAAGGCAGCAGTCCTCTGCAGGAGATTTGCTGGTGGCTGCCATCATCAAAGAGTCAGTGGGTGAAGGTTTTGAAGCACAGTGGGAACAATAATAGCCACTGCCTTTTGGGTGTCACTGAATCATCCTACGCATCTTCTGGAAGCCTGGCCCTTCTCCAGTCAACGCAGCAAAAGCAAACTTGTTAGAAGAACAGGGGAGGGGGTCATCTCCCTCCCTCCCAGAAACTGAAGCAACCAGCCAACAGTGCAGCACTGGAGGAAAAATAAAAATATGAAGGAATGTGGGGGCACCTGGTTAGCTCAGTCTGTTAAGCATCTGCCTTTGGGTCAGGTCCTGATCTCAGGGACCTAGGATCTGAGCCCCACATCAGGCTCCCTGCTCAGTGAGGAGTCTCCCTTTCCTTCTCCCTCTGCCCCTGCTCCTAGCTCATTCTCTCTCTCTCTCTCTCTCTCTCTCTCTCTCCTCTCTCTCTCTCCCTCTCAAATAAATAAAATCTTTGAAATAAGAAATTTAAAAATGAAGGAATGAATCAAAATGCAGAATTCAGAAACAGAACTACAGATATAAAAACTACATATAAAAACCTGAAATATGACCCGGTGAGTGAGGAAGGATTATTAAATCATGATACTGTATAAATTGATTGCCAATTTTTTCTTAGAACAGAGCACACTGCACTACACCAAAACAAAAACACAAAATTAGGATTGAATGCAAAAACAAAATTATCAGTGTTATTCCATCAAGTGCTTCTCAAACCTATTGATCAAAACCTCAGTTCATCCTCCAAAAGAATCTGGGCACCACCTCAGCAAACATGAACACATTTTCAGATCACAGTTCACACTGCTCCAGTCCTCACTCTGAGTCTTGAGTCCTGGGCTCCTCCAGGCAAAGCCACCACCAACTATGTCAGGGCCCCTGATCTAGAAATCCCCAAACCCAGCCACTTCACAACAGGAAGACTCAGGGAGATGCAAATGGGCAGAAAGGTGGGACTTTGACTTTTTTTTTTTAATTAAAAGGAAAATACAGCAAGAAACATTTCTAGCACAAAGTGAAGAGCTAATCTCTCACAATGTCAAGAGTATTAGAATTATCAATACACCATCAATAGTTTGATAGGTCAAACAGGCCAAAAGCTGGAAACACCAGAGGAAATGCTCACAGCAAACAGACCTGAAAGCCAGGGCCTGGACGGGCTGACATGGCTCTGCTGCTTACCACAGTGAGAAAGTGTAACTTTCCTGGGCCTCAACTTCCCTCCTGGCAGGCAGGAAAGTGACAACACCACAAAACTCATGTCTGGTTGGGGATTACGTGAAAGGAGAATGCTCGGTGAGAGCCCCGCCACACCGCCCGTCCAGCCACAGTCTGTGCCCAGTGAATGGGAATTTCCTCTACCACAGCCACATGAAGAGCTGAAGGATCTGCACAAGATGCCTGTTTATTTACCAGTCACAAAACCACGTTCTGCCACAAGCAGAGAGGGCAAGAGACCCCAAGAGACGGGAATATCCCTCACCCTGCATGGACCAGGCTTTCAAGACAAGTTGGAAAGCCCACAGCAGCTCTGCCACTGACTCTGAATGAGCCTTTGGAAGACAACACCATCCCAAGCAACAGTTTAATTTACTTCTCTTTAAAAAGCAGTAAGACTAGGTCTTGGCCACATCTTCATAAATTAAAAGCTTAGGAGGCTAAACCCCAATGATTTAGCTATGTCCCCAGCAGGCACACCTCCACTCGTGGGCAGCTTCAGGGAGAAAGGGTGCTCCCCACCCATGAGGACACCCTCTGACACTCATCTGCCTGAAGATGCTTCCTGCCCATGGGCATTTACTCTCTGGAACCCTCCCCATCTAAGTTCCTCTCTGGATGCTGCACAAGGCAACTTCCTCACACCCCCATCAACACTGGTGACACCACAGCTCCCCCCAAGCCTTCAAGCAGGGTGCACCTGTCTTTGCTGCCAAGTATCCCATCAACCCAACTCCATCACTGATTTCTGTACCCATAATTAATTAACTTATGCATATATGTATTTATTTATTTTTGCAGATTCATTTATTTTAGGGAGAGAGAGAGAGATACAGAGAGAGCACACACACACAAATACAGGGAGATAGAACCTCCAGCAGATTCTACACTGAGAGCAGAGCACCCCTCAGGGCTCAATCCCACCATCCTGAGATCATGACCTTAGCTGAAACCAAGAGTTGGATGCTTCAACGGACTGAGCCACCAGGCGCCCCTCTGTACCCTTAATCTTAAGAAAAGACAGACACCGCTTCTTTCTGTCAGCCATGGCCTCATAAGCCATCTGTCACACAGCCGAAGCTTCCAGAGGGTAGGACCAGGTCTGCAACACCAATGATGCCAGAGTATCACCATAAAACTACAATCTAGTGAGTACCGGGCTCTGCTCTAAGCTCCTAATATGGCCTTCTATTTTGTACCCCTCACAGACCTACATGCTAGGTATTATCCCCAGTGCACAGAGGAGGACACTGAGGTCCAATGGCTTACCCAAGTGATCTACTTTAATGTGGCAGCAGCGGGGGCCTGACCTCAAGTCTGTGACTCCAAGGCCCCTCGGTCAACTCTGCTACTCGTGCAGCCTTAACACAGTCATCAAATACCTCCCTAAACCCTGATCCCTCCTCTGAAAAAGCATGGTCTTCTGCCATTTCCCAGATGGGAAGAAAGCCGGCTTGAATCAGATATAGTGACCTGCCCATGATGGTACAGGCGATGTCCCCCCTGTTCTCCCTCCAACACCCATGTCATTCTACACAAGGCCCCATGGGGTCCTTCATGCTTCCAGTGGAAAACTCTGGTGAGACCACCAGTCTCCTGGCAGGCCTTCATCTTGATCCTGGAGGACAGGACCAGTTAGGAGAAACCGGCTAGTTAAGCCTCTGAAATGGGGTCCTACCACTCAGGAAAACCCCCTTATCTCCAGGGCATTGCCCGTGTGAATTAGCTGGCTTTGTAGAGGGCTCCACAAGCACCAGCCTTGCTGAGTCACTTTCTCTAAGGTGGTGGTTGAGACAAAAAAGACCCAGGAAAGAAAGGCATAGGCTGTTGTGGAACTCCAGTGCCTTGGCATCAACAATTAATGTGAGCAGCTGCCTCTGCTCACCAGATCTGCATTTTATGTGGGGCACACTGTTCAAAATTTACACCCCCTATCTCTGTAACCTTCACGACAACCCCCGGAGCTCCCTGCACCATCATTACCACCTCACAGACAAGGAGACAAGGCATGAGAGGTGTGTAGAATGATGCAGCTCTGTGCTGGGGCCAACCTGTGGAGGACTCCCACAGGCTTGCTCTTCCCACTGCTACAGAAGCAGCTGAAAACAACGGGTCAGTTTGCATTATGTAGAATGGAAAAGTCAACCATAAAGGTCATTCGATTTTTAAATGGGTAATTCCTCAGGATAAAAACAGTTCCAAAAAATAATTTCCTAGAAGTTCAACATATTCTTCCTTCCAGGTGCCTGGAATGTAATGGAATGTTGTTAAGATAAGTTCTGGCCCATCAGCGTGCCAGACAGAAACTGGAAGTAAGCTGTTGCAGGTCCCCAAAGGCTCCATCACAACCCTAAGGAGAAGACATACAACTTTCACTGTCCCAAAGTGGTTATGTTTAAAAAAAAAAAAAAAGGCACAGGTGGAACATTTTAAATTACAGACTTTCAATGCAGGGGCAGTGGGGGCAGGGGAAGTGTCTCCCCACTACCCCCAAATGTTTCAGCTATATGTAGTGACTTACCAAAGTGACTCATCACAAGTACCTACAAGGCGACTAACAGGCAACTGACCGATGAGGAAGGTATTCGGACCACTTAACAAAACCAGCACAATTTAGAATCTTCATTATTAAGAAGAGAAAACCATTTATTAAACATTTGCCAGGCACCAAACCCGCTAGACACTGTCACACGCTCTACTCATCACAAGGCTGCCAAACTCAGTGCAGAAGCTGAGGCTGAGTAAGTCACCTAAAGTCATGAAGCACCAGAAACTGGATTCCAACCAGGTCTGACATCAAAGCCCACCCCAGCTTGCTGCAATGCTTCAGAACCTAAGTTTTGTGATGATCAATAAACTACATGCTTAACAATGTATACACATCTCTGTTAGAATTCAGGGAAAGGTTTTTAAAAATGACATACACAAGGGGAAAAAATAATGCAGGTTCTGGAGGCAGGCTCCCCAGGGTTCAAATCTTGGCTCCTCCACTTACAAGCTGTGTGACTTTGGACTCCTTTAGCTCCCCTGTGCCCATATTTCCATGCATTAAAATGATAGCCATAACAGACCCTATCTCCTCAGGCAAATAAAGCATTTTGTTGTTGTTGTTGTTGTTGTTTTAAGATTTTATTATTTATTTGACAGAGAGAGAGAGAGTCAGGGAGAGAGGGAACACACACACACGGGGAGTGTGAAAGGGAGAAGCAGGCTTCCCACTGAGCAGGAAGCCTGGTGAGGATTAGATCCCAGCACCCTGGGAGCATAACCTCAGCTGAACAACTGAGCCACCCAGGTGCCCACAAATAAAACACTGAGAATCATTCCTGGTATGAGTTAAACCTCAGAAGGTGTGGGCTGGTGTTACTTCTTGCTGGGCACTAGATAGGGCCAGCAGCCTCAGGCCCACTGTTTTAGCAACTCATTTGCATAAACAAAGCCCAAGCTCAGCCACTTTGTGCTCACCCTATGGTTTCTTCCTGTCACTAACATCTCTCCTCACTCCTGCTCTGTGGCACTAAGCTCTGGGCCTCAACTTCCCATCTGTCAAATGAGGTGAGGATCCCAGCTGATCTATCAGAGGTCCTTCCAGCTGGGCAATCTAGGATTCTTGGTAACTCAGGGCCCAGAAATTTCAGAACCATCCTAACACAAACATTACCAGATGACACCCACTCATTTTCCTCAAATCTTCTCTTCAGTATTATGTATAAATGCTTATTTTCATGGCAAATCTTCTCCAAGATCCCAGAGCTCCATGAGCACCCACAATAGGCTGGGCAGGCATCCCCATTGCTGAGGCTGGGACATGATGGTCAGAAGCTCTGACCCCCAGGGGAGACGGATTCCAAATCAAGCTGCTCTGATAAGCAGGTCCTCCCTGTTAGAGAGGATTTCAACAGAGCACAGTTAAGAGGAAGTGCAGGCATGAAACTCAGAACTTGGCCCACTGGACAGAGGGCAGTAGGACAGTGGGCCGGAGGGGTGACAGAGGGATGGAGAAGAATGGCACGATCAACAGAGGCCAGCCAAGGCAGCACTGATGCTCAATGTGAGAGGGTGGGCTGGGGACACACTGTGAAAATGGCTTCACAGGCAGGAAGCAAGCCCAGCTCAGCACAAAGCAAAGTCCTGAGCAGGAACCTGCTGGGACCAGGTTGGACACTAAGGTGAGCTGAAATGGCTGCGGGACCCAGTGCAGTCTGAATCTCACCCATGCCTCTCACAGGCTGTGTGACCCTGGACCAGTTATGCTACATCCTTTAATGTTTCCTAAAGGGTATATTCACTCCATAACCCTGAGCCATGTTCTCATTTGGGTGAGTGTGGGAGGCCGCAATAAGGCTTGAGATGAGAACCAAACCAGACCCTGACTTGTGCCTCCTTTAAAGTATGAATAACCTAACAAAAGGTTTAGGACGGGAAAAGTTGATTAGCACTGAGAAAGGGTCTGTGCTATGTGTTGTGCGCTCGCCTATGTGACTTCCCACATGCTTGCTAAACAAATGAGAACAATTTGGTTGGGGTAAAAAGTTAGTTGCTGGTCCTTGCTGCCTTAGTACAGCCCATAAATTACTTTCAGGTTTGCTGTATTTGTACTGGCATCAGTCATTTGGCGTCATGAGGAACCCGTGGTTGTTTAACTAGACACAGATGTAATGTCACTATATATATGGCCTTAATCCTTTGAATAAACTTAGCACTGTTGAACATCCTCCTCAGGGCTCCTCCTGCCCCCCATCTCTTTGCTTCTCAAGTTCTTTTCTTCATCCTCTTACCCTCACGTTCCTGGTTGATTTGTTGCACCGGCCACAACAGGTGAGGATCCGGTGGTGCCCACAATCTACAGGGATCCAATATATACAATTAGGACAGCCTGGAGGGGGGTGGGCAACACGGGCTGGATAGGGAGTTAAGAAGGAGTCAGGAAGAAGTCATTTCCACACTTGAGGCATGGGTTGGTACTGACCAGAGACACTGGGCAAGAGACGGTGTCCTAAGACTGCTTTAAGACTAGCCAGGTCCAGGCAAAGCACCTAACAGTGTGTAGATGTAACCCATCTGCAAAAGGGGGGCGGGGGGTGGTGGTTGCAGCTGGTTGAGCCTCTGACTCTTCGTTCTGGCACAGGTCATGATCTCAGGGTCCTGGGATCAAGCCCCACCTGACTCCACACTCAGTGGGGAGTCTGCTTGAGATTCTCGGTCCCTCTGCCTGGCCCATTCACCTGTGCCTGCATGCGTTCTGTGGTGCACTCTTTATCTCTCTCTCTCTCAAATAAATAAATCTAAAAAAAAAAAAAAAAAAAAGGAAGTCAGGAAGGATCAGGAGACCTGCTGTTAAGGTCCCAAAGACTCCACCCTCCTCAACTAGCCTCAGGAAATCATGTAAGTGGGTGCCCAGGAGCCTCCTGGACACAAAACTTTCCAAAGCAAAGCTTTCAATTTCTTACTGGAGAAAAAGGTGCTGTGCAAATTCAAGACAAAAAAGCCGGCCAGGGTGGGGTGGGGGGTGAAGGTGGGTTTGGACGGGGTTGGCCCTGTAGGGCTCTGGCCACTAAATGCCCACTGCTCAAGCCAGGAGCCTGGAGTCTGTGCAGACAGTCCTTCTGCTTCTTGAGGCTTCCACATCATGGCCTTGCCCTGAAGTTTCCTCCTGGCCCCTCCTTACCCAGGGAGGCCACCTGTGAGCACCCCCCCCCACACACACACACACCCCAGCTTCTGCCCCTCCATCCAGCTGGAGGGAAGGATCCCCAAGCCTGCTCTCTCTGGTCTCTCCTGCACAGAGAGGAGTTTGTGGCCCCGGAAAGGAGGGTCCCTGAGGATATCTGAGTCCCTGGCCCGAAGATAACTGGCTTGAGAATGTGGGGTTTCTGCGCTCTAGGCACAGCAGTTCCTAGAGGAAACAGGGTAGGGAGCTCCAAGGTGGAGGGGGAGTCCTGGGAGCCTGGGATCCCAGATGCCAGTGGCCCCCTAGTGGAAGGGTTTCAGTGACTCCAGAGGTGAGAGGGGCCAGGGGTCAGGCCTGGAGGTGGACAAGGACCTGTGGGGTAGGGGGCAGGAGATGGAAGTGATCCCAGGGTGGTCGCAGCCCCAAAGTGGATGGGTGGGGGGAAGGGGCCCAAGGGCCAGAAAGGAATGGTATCCTGGGGCTCCTGGGTAAAAGGCACTGGATGTGGAGGGGGCCCAGTGGGGCCCAGGCTGCGCCGGCAGAGCCAGCTCCTCTCAGGCTGGGGGGCCCGGGGAGTCTGAGGGACAAAATTTTCCATCAAGTTCTGGAAAAGAAGCCTGTCAGCACAGGCGTCTCTCTGGGGGGTCAGACGGGCTCAGTGGTGCTGGGCCTCTTGATGTCAGTAGGGTCCCACGGGTTCCCTGGATACCGAGAAGTGGAGCGAGGCCTGTGGGGCAAGGGCTGTGGGGCGTAGGAGCACCAGGCGCCAGGCCCCCCTCCCGCTCCCGCAGACGAAGCAGCAGGTGGCAGCGGGCAGGAGGACCCCAGCCTCCCTCTCTCCCTAGCGCCCCTACCTCTCCCCAGCCCCTCAGTACCTGAGTCAACGGGGCTGCGATGCAATCCCCTGCGCCCTGCGGGGCCAGCCCAGAAGAACCCCTGCCTCCCTGCGAGGCGCTACTTGCGCAGCGAGTTCGCTGGGCCCACCCAAGGCGGTGGGCGGGGCAGGCAGGTGCGCGCGCCCTGCCTCGGGTGGGGGGCGGCAAACAGCGGCGCGAGCCTCCGCAGGCCGGTGGGCCCTCACCCAGCCTCCTGTTCTGTCCTGTCTGGTGAGGGGGCTGGCCGCGCGCCCCCTGCCGGCTCCCCCGCTCTTCTGCCCGTCTGACTCCAGGACCCCAGTCCCCCGCCCAGTCCCCGCCTCCCTGCCACTGCTTGAGCTCCACGCTCGCCCCGCTGCCGCTCCTGGGCGGCTCGCCCGCCAGCCGCAGCCCCGGTGCGGAGTGGCCGGCCCTTTTCTCTCCCCAGGGCACAGTGGAGCCGCGAGGGAAGGCCTGAGGGGATCTTCCGTCTGCCCAGCCCCAGTGGACACCGTCCAGGGGCCTCTCTACCTGGTGGGCTCCACCCATGGCCATCTTGGAACCCCCGAACCCCCTTCAGAGACCAGGCGAAGCCCTCCTTGGGGAATCCAGGCTCCTGGGGCCAAAGCGAGTTGATCTTGTGTACTGCTGTGTTTGTTCCCTGGCCTGGCATGGATTGATCTATTCTGGGGTCAAGGGCAGAGGAAAGAGTTCAGGGCTGGGACCCCCAGGCCTGGGGTCCACAAAAGGCTTAGAGCCCTCTTGGCTATCCCTGGCAGAATGACCAAAGAGGAACCGTCAGAAACATGGATCTGCCTTGAACTGGCAGAGCATTCAGGGACAGGAAGGGGAATGTCTCCTTCGCAGAGTATCTGGAAGCCTGCAGTGGAAGATGGATTTGTCTGAGCCATGGTCATTAGTGTTGGGCCAAGGAACCCTTGGCTTGCTTCTCCTACCTGCATCCTAGGTCTAAAAACTCTCACAGGGTGCCTGGGTGGCTCCCTTAGTACAGCATCTGTCCAGGGTCCTGGGATCCAGGCCTGCATCTGGCTCCCTGCTCAGTGCAGAGCCTGCTTCTCCTTCATCCTCTCCCTCTACTTGTGCTGTCAAATAAAATTTAAAAAAAGTTAAAAGGAAAAAAAATGAAAAGAAAACTCATAGCACCTGCTAATTATGATGGCAGGAGGGGTGAGAAATTCTAAAAAAAAAAAAAAAAAATATCTTAAGAGACTATAGTAACACTTCTTACAGTGCTTGGTGCATAATACATAATACATAAGCATTTTTACAAATGCTTACATTTCTGGGTGGTTTTAAGGAAAAATGCTGAGTTTCCTTCAAACCCCAATATACCTTCCCCTGCTTATTTTAAGACAACACCTACAGAAGAGTACATACTGCCTCAGGCCTGACTTAATTAGCTATGTAATAAATAGAATTAATAAATCCACCTTTATGGTGTTCCTGGCAACTCTCCCAAGTCCTCTCCAGCCCTCATACTGAGTCTTAGGGTTTTGAAACCCCACAATGACTAGCGACCATTTTCTGAATCCAGACGCAAAACAAAACAAAAGATAAAAACATTATGGCCCATAGATTTACATGACACCCTCTATCTGCCTTTTCCTCACCCTCTCCCCTGTCCTGCCACCCACCCGCAGCTCCCTTCCCCAGCCCAGAGCCCTTTCCCAGGGCCCATCAGTCACTTACACCCTCAGTGAGCCTAAGAATTAAAAATACCAGGAGTGAGATAAGCTATGTGGGCACTTGCACTCCCCTCATCTGTGAGAACCTCGGTGCCTCCCAGCACCCCTCCGTAATAATGAGTCAACTATGTTAGGGTGGCCCGTGCCAATCCCAGCTCTGCTGCTCACTACTGACTGCCTTGGCAAAGCCGTCCAGTTCCCCCATGCAGACTGAACCCTGAGATCCCCAGAATGATTCTCACCCTAGTTTTTTCTTTGAGGGATGCAAAGCTGTTGCTGGAGGAAGACAAGCATGTGCATTCAGCTCCCTCGGCTCAGTTCCAGGCGCAGGACTGGCTGACCCATCCTTGATGGTGTGCAGAAGCCTTTCCCTGTCTACCAGGCACATAGTACCTCCACCTCCCAGGCTGTGTGAGGATTGGAGACTGAGTAAGTGGCAGTGATGGCTAACTGTAAAGAATTGTCTGGTATTGTCTGTTTGGGATCTGTTTGGGGAGTTCTTGGTACCTCCCCAGTAATATGGTGTAGAGAAAGTGTGTTGGCCAGCCTTCCAATCTGAGGGGAGATGTGGGCCTCCTCTGAGAGCCCACAGAGGGACTTCACGCCTGACCTCTGAGCCTCCCAGTCCTTACTAAGTAGTAAAAGGTGCCTGATACCTATGCCAGCCCTATGCTGAGCCCTGGACACACCAGAGTGACAGACAGCCCATAATCCCTGCCCTTGCAGATCCCCAGTCTTGAGGGTCAGAGAGACCTGTCACCTCACCAATCCAGCCCCATCTCCTTGCAAGGAAAATGATTCAATGACCAGATGCAGACCTCAGGAGGGTCATAAGCACAGCGTCAGGATTCTTACAGATCCTCCAGCCCATCCCTGGGTGATAGGCGGGGTGAACTGAGGTCCAAAGGGCAGGGGGATAGGAGGTGGGCACAGGATGAGGCCAGAGGCCTCTTTGCTCTGAAAAACCCTTTTGCGTCTCTTCTTATGAGATATGGGGATCTAGTCTCCCAAATACACATTTTGTCCCTGGCTTCCCCGCCCAGTACCTCCAAATGGGAGCTCCATAAATATCTGTTGAATGGATGAATGAATGTTGTTCATAGCTGCTCCTGTACTGGAGCCATCCCAAGTGCCCTGTGCCATCCTGGCTGTTTCACCCCATTACCACAGCTGAGCCCCACAACCTGCCGAACTTGCACAGTGACTTGAATTTTGCAGGTAAGGAGACAGGTGCTGGGTGGTGAGGCTCTCTTGTCCAGGGCTCACAGCATGTTTTCCACTGTCTGGAAGCCCAAGACCAATTGCCACCCTCCCTCCCATCCTCCTTGTCTCCAGCCTCTGAGCCACCAGAGCCAAACCATCCCCCTGGGGCAGAGGCAGGTTGCACAGTCTCCATTTATTTACAAAGAGCTTCCCATCAGCCCAAATGTTTTCTGAAATCCACCAGAAACCTCATTCTTTCTACCTTTAGTCCTTGGAGGGGTACCTCCTTCACCACAGACATGGGAGTGTTTACTTTTTGGAAACAATGCCTGGAATTTGGGGTTTTCTTGTTGCTTCTGGAAATTGAGCAATAACCTAAAAGTAACAAATAAAAAAATAAAAACAGAGGCAGGGGGAGTGTGGGAGACCTGGAGGTCAGGGTTCCCACAACTTCAGCCCAGAGAAGACAGCAAAAAAAACAGAGATGGAACCAGCAGAAAAGCTATCACAAGCCTCTGCACTTGGCTGCAAGAAGTGGCCCTCAGACCCTCACACCAGAGCCATCAACTGACATTTTCCTCCCAGGTCTAGCAGGTGCACTTACTGGTTTCCTACCTGTACTAGGTTAAACTCGATGAATGCAGGGAGGCAGATGTTCTAATAGCAAAGCACTAGGTTAAACTCAATGAATGCAGGGAGGCAGATGTTCTAGTAGCAACAATATCATCCACAAGAGGAGGTGTGGCTCCAGAAGAGAAGGAAGGAAAAGAAAAAAGTGTGACATGCAAAATCTCTTCGGTCTGTTCGTAGAAAGGAGCTATCCTTAGACAGTTACCCCCACATTCAGGCAAAGACTAGTGCAAAAAAGATGTTCACCAGGGTTATTTGCAATAGTGAAATGGACATCATGTAGATATCTGATCACAGAGGAGATTAAACAGAGAGACTCATACACAGCCATTAAAAAACATTTATTGGAGCACAGAAGAAATGCTTAAATCACAAGAATAATACTGAATTTTAAATAAATTATAAGCAAAGGAAATGGAATATGCATCATTCACAGGCATGAAGAGGAAGAAACACTGATATGAGTCTTGGAGCACACTCAGCGGTCTTCTGTCCCTATCTGTTTTGAAACTTAAGAGTTCCCCAGGACAAGTATATGCTCTGTTTTTAAACATGAGCTAGGATACTCACTGGAGGGTAATGAGAAGACTTTGAGAAGCACACTAAAGCATTGGATGAGGGCTCCATACCCGGAGCTCTCCTTACCAAAGCCTTTAAACAAAGCAAGTCCCATTCCATGCTCGTGCTCCGAGTGATTAGGGATCCCTGCACAGCCAGGCAGTAAAACAGAGCCCTGGGACTGTGGTCTGTGTGGCCTACCCTCTGCCACAGCATCTCTAGCAGCCCTAGTGACCCTGTGACGTTCTATCGTTGCCCCATTTCACAGGGAACACTAGAACCCAGGTGGATCTGGCCCAGAATCAAAGCACTCATTCCCAGAGCATCCCAAGTAACTGGCTGGGGGAAAAATGAGTTACAATGAAACCAACAGACCCTCAGCATTAGGGAATGCATGACCTTGCTGGGGCAGGGGGAAAACCAGGGGGATCCTCTGTGGCCTCTGGCTTCCTAAATCTTCAGAGGGGCCAGAGGCCTGGAAGGCTCTAGGTGTGAAGGAAACAGAGTGCCTGGGGGCAGGGCTCCACTGTACACCCCAAATAAAATTTCCAAATAGGCTTATTTTTAAAGGCATCATCCCATTGGCTCTTGCTGTCACCCTCAGAAAGCAAGCCTGTCTTAGAAGCTGCGAGTCAGGTACCACATGGTAGATGCACAAGGAGGGTGCAGAGGATGGAGGGGAGCAGGGGGCCAGCTCCTTCCCATACATGATGATCCTCTGCGGGGCACCCCTCCTGGCCACATGTGATGCTCTGTCACTGGGCCTGAGGTCTCTGCAGGTTCACAGAACTAGCTGAAGTTTTCCTCACAAATGAACCTTGGCCCCTGCCCTGCCCTCTAACCGGAATTCCCAGACTCCCTTCTTGCTCGAATCCCTGGTCCCTCTAGCCAGTCGCTCCCAATATTACTCCAGGGGCTGCTAGACCCACACCATCCCCACCCCATTTATGCTCCCTATTATGATCCTGGGCCACCCTCCCAGATACCCCTTTGCCTTGTAGGGTTTCTGTACAAGGGACCCAAGTCCTTGGGTCACTAGCAGGCAGCCCGGGACCCACACTAGACCCACCATGGATGTGTTCAAGTCCTTCATCCTGGCACCTATTGCAGAGGAGACTGAGGCTCTGACAGAGGGACCTTCCAGCAAAAGGTCCCACAGCAGCTAAGCACAGAGGCATGATTTGAACCCAGGCCCTCCAGGTCCAGAGCCCTGTTCAGGGCCGCTGTACAGTATGGTGGATTCACCTCCTGTCCCTTGTGGTGGGGTTGCAGGGGAATAAAGGCCCTGCACACAAGATTCACCACCCCCTCAAGCCTTAGTTTGTTCATCTGTAAAATGGAGATGCCAATGGATCGAGCTCCACATCCTTGGGCTCATGGGAGGACTTGGGGTGATGCAGTCCCTGGAGAGAGGGGGAATGGAGTGGGATCTGGGAAGAGCAGGTGGGGGTTTGCATGTAGGAGGGGTTATCCACAGCATCATTCAGAGGGCACATGGACTTCCCCCAGAATATGGAGGAAGCAGAGGCCACCCAGCCTGCCTCAGCTCTCTGACAGGACCCCAAGTGGATGTCTGAGCCAAAAACATAGAAGAAGCACAAGCGACCTCCTTCAGCCCCTCCTGGGCTTCCACAGGCAGTCCATGTAGAGTGCGGAAAGATGCCCAAGACACCTGAGTGATGATGGGGGTGGTGTATTGACACTCTTAGTGGGAGGCCCCAGATCTGACGGGGTTGGGAAGGCCCCCCTGTCTCCCCCCACATCTACCTGGCCCCGGGGAGTGAAGCTCAGCAAGGTGCAGCTGATTCTAGAATTCCTATGCAACCTTGGAGACCATCGCTGGTGTTTGGACATAGACGGTACCCCTGTTCACCCCCCCTCCTCGCTGCTCCCAGCTACCTCCAGGATGAACATTTCCCAAGAGATATTCAAGGGCCCTCACAAACTCAACCCTCTCATCTCCCTATTACCATCTCTTCCCAAATGAGGGTGCCCACCCCAGCAATACCCACCTGGATGCTGCCGTTCAGACTCTGACAAACTAACCAGATTCTGGGGTGGTCTGACAAGGTGACTTGGGTGGCCACTACAGAGGGAATAAGCACCAACCCACAACGCTACTCATGTAATCCCACTGTTCCTGCTCAGCCTGGTGGTTGGCCTCTCTTTGCGGGTTGTGCAGAGGAGGAGACTGAAGCTTGAGAGGACGAGTGGCTTGCAGAAGGCCACATGACAGAAACCATGACTACTGAAGCCAGGCAGTCTGGCCCCCACCCTTGGCTCCTCCAGCTGCCCCAACAGCCGCCCTCCATAGGCCTGGGAGGTGGAGGCTCCTCACTGCACACTCCATCCTGTCTTCCAGGCCCCAGGAGGCTGTGCCTGGACAGTGGCTTGCCCCAGCTTTCTAGAATCTGTAGCCAGGCTGGAAAGCCAGACACTGCTCTGGAGAATACCACACTGTTGCCAGCAGCCATCTTCAGTGATGGGTGGAGATGGAGGCTTGAAGGTCTCTCCGGGATGAAATGCTTATTCGTTCTGCAGGAAGGGCCATGCCCCTCGAGTGTGTGGAATGGATGGTTGGTGGTCATGCCTCCCCCCTCCCCTTGCCCTGCCCCAAGACACCACGTGACCTTGGCAAGGCTGCCAGCTGGTCAGGGCCGAGCGGGGCCTCACCTATTGCACTCTGGCCCCCCAGCCTACAGTTTTCCCATGGCACCCCAAGTTGGGTGGGTCTGAGGGGCCGCCAGGCAGGGAAATTCTGGGGTTTAGACAAGGAAGAGCCTTTGGATGAAGAGGGATACCTGGACTTGGAGGCGTCCACACACCTTCCTTCAGACCCCTGGATAATGCATGGCATAGGCAGAGATGGAAGAGAGCATCGTGAGAGGTTTCTGACCAGAGGACCAGGGCTGTGGGAGGTTTACTGTATACAGAAAAATAAAACTTACTGCCAGCATCAGGGTTCAGGCCTAGTGCATAGTAGGATCTGGATACTATCTGTTGAATGTGTCCTTCAGCCTTACTTATGACCACTTATCTTCCTAATTATCAGCTTTGTGCCAACAGGAAGACACCCCAGCCCCCAAAAGACCTCAATGTGAATCAACATTTCCACTGTGAGGATTCAGTGAGGTCAAGGTACAGCAGATGGGTAGGCAGTGAGGCTCCCCTGCTCACCAGCCTTGTCCAGATGAAGCCTGGGGGAAGCGTGAGTGAGTTGGTGACCCAGGTTCAGCATGAGGAAGTCACCCAGAGGTCCAGGTCTCTAACATCCTTCCCTGCCCAGGAAGGGCAAGTGCAGGTGGGGTGTGGGGGAGGTGAGGAGGGAGGAGCCCAAGACAACCCAACTCCATGGAAACAGGCTCGCAATGCATCCTGGCTGGGCCCTTATATCATGGGGGAGCTGCAAGGCAAATGCAAATCCCAAGGGTGGGGCCAGGTGCAGGTGTTGGGGAGGGACCAGAGGCAGGAGTGTGGTGCAGGGTGAAGCTAAGGGCCAGGTCTGACTCTGTTGAAATCTGCCATCTGGGTGTCATATATATCTCTGAGAAATTCCCAGTCTGTGGTCACTGGGCCACAGTGAGGCCTGAGGCCTGAGAGTTTAGGCATGACAGGCGCCCTAGCAGAAGAGCCACTGGTTGGGCTGTCCATTACCGCTGCCTTGCATCTTGTGGTTTGTGGGAGAATGCCATGGGCATTTTGGCATTTGTGACCAAAAGGAACTGGGGCCCCAGACCAGTGAGAGGAGCTAGAGTCAAGCCCAGTGGGGGGCCAGGACTTAGTCAAGGCCATCAATGATCCCTGGGAGCCTGAGGTTTAGGGTACTCAGGCTGGGGTTCCTTGAAGGCTCCATCCTCCTCAGCAAAAGGAGAAGGTGCCATGAAGCCATCCCCAGGTTGGGGGAGGTCTGTCCCAGCATGCCAAACCCACAGTTAAGGAGAGTTCCTGTGGGAGCTCTTCCCTCTGCCCTGGGGTCTGTAGAAGGGAGTAGAAGCCACAGGGGTGGCAAGATGGGGCCCAGACCAAGGAGTGTGGAAAGAGAGATGATAAGGAGAAGGCCAGAACTCAGGCTAGACACAACGGGCTGCACTGGGTCCTGCCAGGGAAGGTGGTTTTCCCCTGAATCTTTCTCCCCCTGAAATCAATAGGCCAAGCCTCATCAGCATAGGTGAAAGCCCATGCAGCCCATGCTTTGGACAGTTCTCAGGACCAGGGCTGATGATCTTGAGCAGACTTGGAGATTCTCAGCCTCTCTTTTCTCCTCTCGACAGTAGGGATCCTTCCTCATGACTCCAAGGCACATGTCTCTTCACACAGGTTATGAAGAGACAGATATGCTATCGTTGTCCAGCTAACAGAACATGTTGAAGTCACCAGGACTTTTAAGCCTACATGGTCCTTTGGAAACCTACAATCGGTTGGTTTTAGGTTTTCAGCCTAGAACCTTTTTTCTGGGTGGGCACTCAAGTCCCTCGTCGTCTTGCACAAGTTCCCATAGGGATGGGAGGATGCAGTCTGAGCTCCAGACCCTGCTCTTCCTGGTGGTTCATGGTGTTGAAGCTGACTATATAGCCCCCGAAACACACCCCCTTGTCTACCTGGTGGAAAAGAAATAATTCTGGTCTCTGGATGAGGCCTGCACAATGCTGGCGCTCAGAGAAGGCACAGTGCAAAATTGCATACTTTCCCTGCTCCTATCCTTCCCGGATAGGAGTTTCTCAAACATCGCAACAATGTGATCCATCTACCAGATGGTCACATAGGCTGAGCAGGTCCAGGATCAGCAGTTCAATAGGTGAGTGCACACTCCATACACAGCACAAGGGGGAGCTTTCTGTCTACTAGTTGTATGTCTTAGGCATGTTAAAGGACCTCTCTGAACCTCTCTTTCCTCTACTGAAAAGTGGGGGTGCTAAGAAGATGAACCTCATAGGGCGACTGTGGGAAGTCATGGGAGAAAATATGGCATGTGCTTCTCTGGGGCCCGGCTCTGTAGAAAGGGCTGCTGGACATGCTGGGCATCTTCCCTCTGAAAAATTCTCTCTCTCCAGGGAAGATGCATTCAGGCCCAACCCTCACAAGTCTGTGGCCCTTCTGGGTATGAAAAGGAAATGGAAATCTGGCGGGTTTTCTATTTGCAAAGGATTTCTGAGATTCCTTCTAGTTTGTCCTGGTTGTGGTCCTTTAAGTGTCCAGTTCAGGGGAGACTGGGAGCAGGCAGAGCAGCCCAAGGGCCACTCAGGATTTGCAAAGTCTTCTTTGGGTGATTGCATTCAATCATGGGTCTTAAACACCTAGGAATACAGACACTCTCTAGTCACCAAAATCAGTTTATGGGTAAAGTAGACACAATGTCTGGGTCTAAATTATGTCCGAGGGTCAGATAGGCACTGTCCACATCCAAAGAACGCAGGTCTAGAGTTCATCAGATGGGCCATCTCTGTGGCTTACTCATGTGATAAATGGATCCACCTCTATTGGAACCATGAGGATGCACTGTAAGATCAGGAAGAACACAATAGGTCTTTAGATCCCAAAGGAGGGCCTGCTGCCTCCACAGAGCAGTGTGGGATATGACAAGGGTTGTTGCTGGGGAGGAATGTCCCAAACCATGGATCTCCCAGAACTCTTGATTTCCATGGGAGAGCTTAATGGGGCAGCTTCCTGTGAAGAAGCCAATGAATCCAAGAGAGCTGAGGATGGGCTGCCAAGCTCCCTGGGAAGCAGAGCCCACTGTGGGCTGAATTGGTGCCTTTAACACCCATCTCTTGGGTGGCTCATTCTTGTTCTACCTGCCCCTTTGGATGTCTGCCTCCGATGACCACAGCAAGTGATGCCAAGGAGAAACGGTGTGGGGACCAGACCACTTACCAACTGGCCTCCAATATATCCTTGATACTAGTCTGCATGGAGGATGCATGACTGAGGGGGAAAAAGATCTGCCTATGGGGGGGTCACTCATCCATCCTGGTCAGCTGTCAGCAAGGACAGCTCCAGAGGGATTGGAAGAGGGCTGGCGTCATTCTGTGGGGCTCAGACAGAAAGAATGGTTTTGTGGGTGTAGTGTGGGGAAGGAAAAGCCAGGTCTCTGACTCTGCTCCACATATGACTCTCCCTAGCACTCTGTGTCCCATTATAGGAACCTGGACTAAGAAGACACTGCAGGGTATTGGGCAGTCCAGGCACAGTGCCCATGTCCAGGTCAAGGGGCCTATGTGTACCTCAAGTGGCATGACTGGGACCTGAACACCCATACCCCCATTCTGTTGAGGCAGCATGAAATTCTGCAGCTCAAAGAGGCTGAGGTGGAGGGTAAGGGGCATTGCAAACAGAGAAGGCCATATGGGATGGGGTTCATGCACTGGGTATTCCTTGAGAGGCCGTGGGATCTGTCCTGTTTAGGGAAAGGCACATGGAATGTCAGTGATATCGCTGAAAATTTCCCTTTCTCCTGCCTCAGTGTCAGCTCTGTGACTCATTTAAGCAGCTGAGCCAGCCAAAGGGCATCCCATTAAACGAGAGGAATTCCAGGCTCTGCATATGCCCTCACCTTCAGGGTCATTATCAGCCTCCCATTCCTCAGCTGTTCCAGAACTGGGACAGGGGCTCCCATGTCCTGTATGAATGACGGGTCTAACCCCAGCAGCAAGGCCATCAGTTTGCATGGAAATTTTCACTCCAGCTATCCCAGTTGCCATGAGCCCACGGCAATACCAGAGGTTTCCAGCCAAAACAAGAATGAGCTGAAAGAGAAGAAGCCTGACCTCCAGGAATTCCATCCCAAACTGGTGGCAGAACAACTGTACTACATGTATACAGTGAGCATCTGGACCTTCAGGGTCAAAGGGCAGGTCAAACATTTTTACTACTCTCAGCTGAACTGTGCCTCCCTTTCCCCGATGTGGACTCCTAGAATATGGGGACAATTCTCAGCTGCAGCCCTAACCAACCGTTGAAACCCATCATGGTTTATAGACCTGAGCTTTCACTCTCCAGCTGCGGACTGTGGAGACAGACACTGAGAAGGACTGAGGGAGAGGTACCACACAGATGCAATGAGTCAGAAGTGAGAGACGATAAATGGGAAGGCTCTGGTCCCTCGGGGGGAGGAGCAGCTCCCTGTGTGCAGTCCCATCCATGGGTCGCCCACCCATCTGCCTGGGAGCCTGAGCACCATCAACCTGGCTTAGGCATCTGATGTGTCCTGAAGGACAGGCTAGACACGGAAAGCCATGCTTTTAGCCACCAGGTAACAATGGGCACCTGAAAGGAGACAGGGACTGCAGGGATGAGCATTTGGAGGAGGAGATGCCCCCTTGGGAGCACCACCTGGAGCAGCCCCCTGGACATGGAATGATCAGGGTGCACACGCCTTCCTCCCTTCCCTTGCCTCTCTTGGCTCCTGGGGCATCCCGCACTGGCTTCCCTCGGAGAAGAGGGGCATGAAATCCAGGCTCTCTAAGCAGGCTCCGGCCACATTCACAGCCTCCTGAGCTCCAGCTCTGACCTGGGACCCCTCCCGAGGACATAAGTCTTGCATGGGCAAACATGTGTGGGGCTCAACAATCCTCCCCCTGTCCCCTAGGAGCTGTTCAAGAAGATGGTGCCCCATCAGTGCCTGGGCTCCGTCTGGTCCCGGAGGAACAGGCCTGGCAATGAGCACGTGGCACCCACAGTCCGGGCCACCATCGCCCAGTTCAATGTTGTGGCCAGCTGCATCGTCACCACGTGCCTTGGCGACCCAAGCATGACAGCCCAGGACAGGGCCGTGGTGGTGGGCCACTGGATCCGGGTGGCCAAGGTATGCTGTGGGAGGCCCAGCTCCCTGAGGCTCTCCTGAGCCTCGGGAACTGCTCTTCTGTCTTGCTCCCTTCTCAGGGCTGAAGGCCCTGCTCTTAGAACTGTGGTCCCTAGGCTCTTCCTCCCAGGGGCATTGCCCAACGTTGGGACGCTCAGTTCCTACGTGACCCCTCCTTTGCAGTGAGGGAAAATCCTCCCTCTCGCCAGCAGTGTTCCTCTTTAGGACTGACCTGTGCCCTTCTGCAGCTCCCTGGACATCAGCTTCATCCATGGGGGAGCCCTAAATCGAGGGGGGCACTAAAACTCTCGAGCATCTAGGGCTCCTGCTCTCCCACTGACAGCTCCTTCTCTTCCCTCCCCCAGGCCTGTCAGATCCTAGGGAACTACTCCTCCCTGCGTGCCATCCTGGAGGCTCTGCAGAGTGTCTCCATTCACTGCCTGCAGAGGACATGGGACAACGTTTCCAGGTGAGGAGGCTTCTCTGCAGGAGGGACCAGGATGGAGGTGGGATCTCCCACAGGCCTGTCCTTTGCCGCCCTCAGTCAGCTTGGACCTCCTGGGAGGCAACAAACCCTGACCAAAGGACCTAGGGTCTGAAGTCAAAGACGGTGGGCGCAAGGGGACTGAGGCTATTCTGCTCTCAAGGATCTTGTCCTTGGCCCTCTAGAAGGGGCCCTCGAATAAACTTGCCAGCCTGGTGAGGCAGCTGCAGAGAGCGCAGAAGGGGCTGCTGAAGAAAGTGAGTGTGCCTGAGGGACAGGGCCTCCAAGGCCAGGGGAGAGGGGCTCCTCCCTGAGGGCTAGAAGCGTCCAGATCAGGACAGGTGGGACCTGCGACTCCAGCTCCACCTCCTGCCACCACAGTTGCTCAATGTCTTCTTTCCCGGTGACCAGGAGGAAGTAGTCTAGCAGGCTGGGTCAAGAATGGATTTGGGGCTGGGGAGGGGCCCAGGGCTCCATAGCCGGTGATTTTTTGAATTTCAAAAAGCAGGCCCTGGAGGGCATAAGGAGGAGTCTGATATTCTGGGAAGGTGAGGGGAAAGCGAATCGAGGGGAAGCAACTAAGGGTCCTAGGCCCTTTTCCATGTGGGAAAAGTGGGGTGGGTCAGGACGCTGAAGTCTTTTCGGGGAGGGCCCCTGTGGGCACCAGAGAGGAGGGACTCATACCAAACCTACCCCTCATGACACAGGGTGTCGTCCCATACCTTGGCACTTTCCTCTCTGACCTGGTGGTGTTGGATACAGCCATGGAGGACTACCTGGAGGTGGGTGAGCCTGAGGATTGTGGAGGAGGAACCAGAGTCCTGAGGACAGGGAGCAGAGAGTCCCCGGACTGATCATGTGTGGATGAAGTAGGGAATGGCCTGAAGCATTCCTCGGGGAGCAGAAGCCTTTGGCATGAATGTGCTGACAGCCTGGGCTGAAGATTCCCCCTGGGGCTGGGGCAAGCTGCCCATCCAGACTCCCTAGGCTAGATTTCAGGTCTCTCTGTGTCCATCGAGAAGGTCCACATGGGGGCCCTGAGCTCTGAGTCCTTTGGAGACCTCCCTTCCCCACAGCCTCACAGCCGCCCCTGGGAACTGGGGTCTCTTGCCCATCTCAGTGCTGAGGGAAGGGAGTCTGCACCCAGATGGGTGGCCCAAGACTGGGGAAGCACCAGCACATCCTGAAGGTGAAGCTACATGCGCTCTGTATGCATGGGTCGCAGCCTCTCCCTCAGAGCTTGCCTGTCCGGGACAGTGAAGTCAGGACCCTGCACGTCAGCCACACTTCAGGAGCCCAGCAGGCCCTGCCTGCCTGAGGCGTCTGCCGCTCCCTTCAATCACCACAGAGTGTTGTGCTGCAGGGTGCCGACCTGGAGCCCTTTCACCAGCCCCCAGTCTTCCTTCCTCTGGACCCCAGGGCTTGCCCTAACCCCAGTCTCATTGTATGTGTGGCTTGGCGGCCCCCTCCTGGGTCCTGGCCTACGTGCAGCCTCAGAAGGGGTGGGTGTAAGGTGCTAGGCCTGACCAGGGGCCTCTCTCTGAAGGACAATGGTTGTCTGCTTTCCAGGGCAGTGAGATCAACCACCACAAAAAGAATAAGGTGAGCATACGTAGCCCTGGCTGTAGGGAAGGGCAGGCAGCCCCTATCAGAGATGCCCCTGGGAAGAACATTCCTTGGCTCCATACACTCCCCTCCATCTCCCATTTCCTGGGACAGGTTGCTAAGAATGAAGGGCAAGACCCATCGAGTCAGTCAGTAGGGATCCAGAAGGGCATCAAGGAGAACTTCCCTTGATGGAGGAGGGGCTAATTCTACTAGCCTCTGAGAACAGTTTGGGACCAGATGAAGTGGCATGCAGGAGGGTGGTCATGTGTGCTGTCCCGCTGCTCGGCCCTCACCTGGCCCTGTAGCTTCCCCACCCAGGCTCAGGGTGCATCCTGTGCCTCTCTCCCGGCCCAGGAATACCGAGTCCTCACGGACATCATGCTGTTTCCTCAGAGGACAGGTTCATTCCTGTGTCAGGCATCTGGGCAAACAGCATAGACAGCCCTCAGGACCCCTGAGATGGAGACGTTGCAGGTCCTTCCCCAGGAAGGCAACAAACCCTGACCAGGAGAGTCCTTAAGAGTTCCTTCCCCTCCCCAGAACTATGTGCTGCCCAGGAGAGGGGCTGCTTCTCTCCCCTCTAAAGCAAGGAGGACTATGTCTTGCTTCCACCACCAGGAAGAGATCGATCCCCAACAGTCTGGCAGCCACAAAGAGGTGTTTGATTGTCAGGAAGATCAACAGCCAGGCAGGGCTTGGTCCACCCCTGCAGGCCTCTCCTCCTCTTCTCCTCCAGAGTATAGGGAGGCAGGATGGCAGGAAAGGCAGTTTGTTCAGTGGAAGCGAAATCCTGAGCTTGAGTCCCTTTATCCCTAGTAGCCTGGGCACTCCTAGGCTGCTTCCACTGTGGCCTCTGTGGAAGGCCATTCGAAACACCAGTGCTGGCTTCCCAAGCTCCAGGATACTGGGCACAAAGCGATGGAACACAAGAGAGTCTCAGGGAAGTGACAACGGGTTTGGTCATGAAAGCTTGAAGCTGTCAAAGACCATCTCTTGCCCTAGGTTCCCTTGGTCAGAAACCTTTCAGCAACCACTCAGAGGAGAGACAGGCAGGTACAGAGCAGGGATGGGGAACCCTGGGAGCCACTGTGGACTGAACCTGGTGGTCTCTTCACCACAATTCACACAGACCAAGATACAAATGCAAGACTTAACATCCGTGGGTGTTTTGTTAACATGGGCTTTGATTCATGTGTGACTTTTCAGAAACAGAAAAGAATAAAGGGAATCAGGAAAGAGAGGCGATCAAAAACACCGGCTCAAATATAGGGAACATACTGGTGGGAACCAGGTGGGCGGATGGAAGAGGGGGTGGGGATTAAGAAGACACTTATTGTGCTGAGCACTGAGTCACATACAGAACTCCTGAATCCCTACTCTTCAACTGAAACGACAAAAATACTGTACGCCCATTAGACTGTATTTTCAAAATTATCTTTGAAAGGTGGGTATTAGGAGATTGAAGATGAGATTACGCTCTGAGAGTTTCCCAATCAGGTCTCAGGCTATACGTGAATGCACATTAAAGATCAATGAAAGAGCGCAAAGACAAAAGTGACATCTGCTGATATGGAAAGGCAGTGCCCACCTCTGTGATCACAGAAAAAACACACCTTCCTATGATATTGGCTGTCGTAAAAGCATTTTACCCACATCCCCTTGGAGCTACGCTCCTCTGGTATTTCCATTCTACTTGGTTGTGTGTCTTCATGAAGTAGTTGAAGGACATATTGCTATCCCATGTTTGGTGGACTAAACCAAAGCTGGCTATTTCTAGCCCCTGGAAGATTGGAGCTAGAGGGCCTTCTGGAAAACATTGCACAACTGGATCTCTCATCGTCTTCCAGTGAAGGAAAAGGAGGTCCCACAAGGGCACCAGTGGAACAGGAACACAGAGGAGGTTCTCCTGACACCAGCTTCAGGATCCCAACTCCCTGAGCAAGAATGAAGAACCCCCGTCCCTCCAGACACAATGGACACATCATTGGAATGGGTCATTTCCCAGGAAAAGTGAAATACGGCCAAACGTGGAAAGGTACACAATAACCTCACTGAAAGAAAGCCCACTGGGATCCCATGCCCTGGGTATTAAGTTCCACCTATGCGTGAAGCCATTTGATAATCACAGGGGAAGGGAGGGAAAACTGAATGGGAAGCCACCAGAGAGGGAGAAAAATGATGAGAGGTTCTTCCCTAAGAAATAAGCAGAGTGTTGCTGGAGGGGAGGTGGTAGGGTATGGACATTCCAGGCAGGAGATTAAGGAGGGAAGGAGGGCATGCAAAGGGATGCACCCTGAGACTGTTACACAACTGATGAATAGCTGGGCACTACCTCGGAAGCTAATGAGGTACTGTATGGTGGCTTACTGACTTTCCTCAAAACAACAAAATACAATCCAAGGTTCTGTGTTTTCTTGATTTTCAGTGTGGAAAATACAGGATGATTTCTTTTCTTCTCTCAAGCAATGAAATGACGTAGCCTATTCACTAGGAGGCAATTCTCAGGACATTCTACCTTTTTCAGCCCTAAAGAAGTTTTCAAACAGGCTTTCACCAGTTGCAGTCCTCATGACCTTCTAGTCATTTCGGAGCACTGTTGACAGGGGGGCAAACCCTTTTTTCTTTAAGGTGACTCACCCCAATCATGTAATATTCCTGTGTGCCACAGGTGCGCCCCCTCCATCCTTTCCAAGGGCCTCACTACAAGTATCCCAGAAAGGGGGCATGAATACTAGTGGCTGGAAGGTGGATTCTGGATGACATCCATCCCTTTGTTCACTTGTGGGATGACTAGGGGCAGGGTCTCCATCTCAGTCGTGGACACGCGAGAGCTCTCCAGCTCCCCTTCAGACATGACCCTGCCCTCTCTCCCATAGAAGAACCTGCAGAACAACCTGACCATGAACTGGGAACACACAACAGGGGTATAAACGTCTTACTTGAATTCAGCTCAGCATGGCAATGACAGACTGGTCCCTCTTGGATGTTGTTCCCAGTGTCCTTGAGGCATTCGAACTCCTTCTTGGCTCCAGACAGTGGCTCACCTGTCACAGTGGCTCACGATAGAGGGATGAGAAGTTCCTCGGAGACAGGTGTCACCACACCACTATCATCACCCTTTGTCGTGGAAGAAGTCTATGTCCCTCGTCAAATTAAGAAACCCTTCAAACAGGACTGGAGCAGGGTGCAATAAAAGGCTCCCTTTGAAGAATGGCTGAGCTTGGGGACATGTCCAGTCCTATGTCTCACTGCTGCCATCACCACACACAGTGGTGCCCAAAATGGGCAGGGCGAGCTCTTGCTTGCCCACCATACCTATTCCTATCATCGCGCCATCGCATCTGGTCAGGACCCCAGCATCAGGCCTGTGTGTCTCCAGTTCCTGCTGCTGCCTGCCTCCACCAATGATCCTTTTTCATCTCTGAATTCCGAGCTCCGCAGCATCCATCTTCCTCAGCTTCACAAAACAGGACTGGGCAATGATTTCATGGATACGCCCTGCAAGGCACAGGATGGAAAAGAAAAGGAAACTCACACACTGGACATTCAGAATACTTAAAATCTTTGTGACTTGAATGACATTATCAACCAAGGGAAAGCACAGTCCAGAAGTCGGGAGAGCATGCTTGCAAACCATGGATCTGACAGGGCTCAATACCCACAATATCTAGATCCCAGAAACTCAACACCACCAAAATAATAAATAAATAAATTAATTAATTAATTAATTAATTAATTAATGAAATGTGGTGTGAATGTACATATGGGAAAGAGAAATAACCTCAAAGCTATACACATGGAAGGAAATGGAAAGGATACTTCCCAGCACTAATAGTTCAGGAAATCCTAATTATAACAAGCAATGACATACCATTTCATAGCCATGAAGTTGACTCGTCATGGGTACTGGCTGGGGGAATACCTAGAATACTCGAAAAGTTCAAGTGTTGGCCAAGATGCAGAGAAGTTGGAACCATGTTTTTTGTGTGTGATAGGAATATTTAAGGGCACTGTTTTGGTATTAGTAAGGCAGTCCTTCATAAAAATCCCAACTTTCAAAATGCCATGTGTTTTAGTCATTGCACTTCTGCAGTAGATAACCAAATTAATGGACAGGGTAGTCCTGAAGATTTATCTGAGCACACCTTTTCATGCCAACGTTGTTCCTAAAAGCTAATCCATGAACGCAATCCAAGTATCTGTCCAGAGAGGAAAAGATGTATATACAGTCGTTGGGATAGTATTCATTCTGTAAAGAGGAAGAAAACATTGGCATGCCCCACCATATGGGCGAATGTTGAGGATAGTATGCTAAGTGAAAGGAGTATTCATGAAAATACCAACTTTGACTCCACTCTTAGGACCTACCTAACGTAGATTCCGAAGGACAGAAAGTAGAATGGTATTTGCCAAGGGCTGGAAGGAGGCGCTCATGGGAAGAGTCTGAGTCATGCTAAAGAGCTTTAGATGGACAAGATGCAAGGAAATGGGAAGGTGGGTTCCAGGGAGCTTGGACAAAGATATTACTGCTTTCACGACATTTAGAATGTACTCCTTGAACTTCATGGACTTCATGACCTAACAATAAATTACACTGGAAAGTGTAATTTGCTAAGATGGTGAAATGAACACGGGACCATTTCCTCTGACCATTTATACCCTTCCAGGTAGGTCCTATCTCAGCCATTTTCCTTGAGACAACATGGAGCAAACAAAATGTTGTCCTTCTGTGCCTTTTTCAAGGTTTAAAATCAGAATTGCCCCAACTTTATGTGAGAAGGTAATTTTCAGAGTTAATGTCTTGAGACATTTTATTCCTTGATCATGTTTTTAAACAAAACCCAAATTGAACATTCTACTTCATCTACTTGATTTTCATTCACTCATTTTTCAACTCAGAACCCAGTGTTGATGCATGTGGCCTGGATGTTACTAAGCCTATCATAACCTACCGACTTTAGGTTCTGCTGTTTTCAGTTTGGTTTACCTGTCATTCCTTTGCCAAGTCAACTTTCCTGAGGTTCATTATGAATGGTAAAATATCCTTGACTCCAGTTGTATCGAAGGAATTGACACTGAGCACCATCTCAGCTACACAACACAATGATTTAATTTTCCTAGGCCCTAAAAGAATGACCAGAATAAGTTGAATTGACCACCATCACCTCTTAGAGATACAAAGAAAAAGGAAAGAGCAAAGAAAGGAAAGGTTCTTCTTTGTGTGATGAGATCTCTCCAGATGGCCTCTCTTAACACCTCTCAAATACACCATAGAGCAGTATGAACTGTAGTCATAAGGTTGTATATGATATCCCTCTTATATCTTTCTCTTACAACTGGAAGTTCGTAGCTCTCCATGATTCACTCAATCCCTGCCCCACCCTCTGCCCTCTGTTTCTGGCTCCTTCAATCTGAAGGCTTTTGCTGAGTTTGCTTTTCTCCTTTTCTCTTCTTGGTTTCAGATTCTACATAGAAGGGGAAAATATATCTTTTTTGTAGTATCTTTCTATATCTCTATCCCTGCATACACTTAGCTTTTGGCCTTCCTCTCACTTATTTTCACATGGCTTAAAAGTCAAAGTTTCATCACATTTGTCATGATTTCCTTTCCTATGAATAAATAATATCCTAATATAGATTTAAACTCCTCTTTACCCTGTCAACACTAATGGTCATGGTTGTTTACAGTGTCTTGCCTGTTGTAATTAATGCTTGATGAAGAAGAAATAGAAGAAGCAGAAGCAGAAGCAGAAGCAGAAGAAGAAGAAGAAGAAGAAGAAGAAGAAGAAGAAGAAATAACTGTCTTTGAACATGGAGGTGGGTGCTCAGATTTCCTGAACATATCCCTTGATTTTTTTCATTATTGTGTTATGATAGTCACCATTAAATGTATCATTAGTTTTTGTTGCAGTGTTCCAAGATTGTTTTATGTACAACAACAAGTGCTCCATGCAATATGTGCCCTCCTTAATAACCCCCACCAGGCTCATACATCTCCCCTCCAAAACCCTCAGCTTGTTTCTGAGAGTCCACAGTCTCTCTTGGTTCATCTCCCACTCAGATTTCCCCCAATTCACTGTTCCTTTCCTTCCTCCAATGTCCTCCATGTTAATCCTTGGGTTCCACGAGTGAAACCATATGCTAATTGACTTTCTCTGCTTGACTAATTTCACTCAGCACCATTTCTTCCAGTCCCATCCATGTTGATGCAAAAGTTAGGTATTCATCCTTTCTGATGGCTGAGTAATATTCCATTGTATATATGGATAAAAGCTGCTTTATCCATCCTCTGTTGAAGGGCATCTTGGCTCTTTCCACAGTTTGGCTATTGTGGACATTGCTACTATGAACCTTGGGGTACATATGGCCCTTCTTTTCACAACATCTGTATTCCTTGGTTTTCTGTATGCCAAAACCACTTGTTCATGGACCACATGGAGAAACAAGGTGTCAGCGGTCCAATCCAAAAATGTTCACTGCTTTCAGCACAAAATAGTGATTTATCAGCACCAGTTTGACAGCAACAAAGAGGCATTTTGAATGCCAGGAAAATGAACAGCAAGGACAGGGCTTTGTCCACACCGGCAGGGGTCTCCTCAGGTTCTCTTCCTCAGTAGGTTGAGTCAGGATGGAAGGCGTCAATAGTGTATGGGTTTCATTAGGCTAGTGGCTTCCCTCTCTTCTGCCCTCCTGGATCTCTGTGATGTGTGCAGAGCACAAACTCCTTTTAATAGGGATGGCTGAAGCTGAAAATGGGTATGGTGGGAGCCTGAGTTCCTGAGTCAGCCCTGACATGTGGGCAGAGGCAGGCGCTGGTGGCTACCCTGAGTGTGGTGCACAGGGTTACTTGGAAATCCACATGAATGGGCTGGAGGAGCTTGTGAGGGGAGTGGCATGAGGCACTGCTGCAAACTACACTGATTTCCCAAAGGATTTTACAAGTGCTCACACAAGTTTTAACCTGAACCCTCAGGGAGATTAGAGTGAGGCATCAGTACAGCCTAAGGGTGTAGCAAAAAACAGGGCCTGATACTTGGCTCATGCAGACTCTGGAGGGGTGAGGCTGGCTGGGTATAGATTTGGGATAAGGCACCAAGGAACAAACGGGATCAGGAGGAAAAAGAGCTATGACCTGGCGATACAATGGAAGGAGGAATACCATTGCACTGAAAAGTGAGACTGGTTTTTGAGAGTGTCCTTGAAAACTCTGAACTAGAGAAAATGGTCTCAAACCAGCCCTCAGAGGGAAAACACACACCAAAAAATAATGGACAGTTATGAAGGGCTTAGGAAGCCAGATGTTCCAGTGAACTGAGCATCAACCCACAGTTGGAATCTGGGAGGGAAAAACCATTGGGTTGGCCATGACCTGAGAAGGGACCTTAGACCAGTCACACTGCCTTTCATTTTCCTCATCTGCTGGGGACAGAGGATGACTTTCAGTTCCAAAGTTAGCAGGCCTATAGGAGAATGCACCTCAAAATGTATACCTCATTCCACTTTGTTTACAAAAGATAATTTGGGGACACCTGGGTGGCCCAGTCAGTTAAGCCTCTGCCTTTGGCTCAGATCATGATACCAGAAACCTGGGATCAAGTCCCGTGTCAGGCAGCCTGCTCAGCAAAGACTCTGCTTCTCCTTATTCCTCTGTCTCTCCTCCCTGCTCATGTTCTCTCTAAATAGGTCTATCTATATCTCTATCTATAGATAGATAGATAGATAGATAGATTTTTAAACATAATTTGGAAGCCTTGATGGATTACCTCTCTGTGAATGCCAAGTAGGGGAATAGAATTTTCCAGAATAAGAGTACCAAATGTGCCAAATACCACACCCCCTTATCATCTTTAGGAGAAAGTTTTTTGTTTTTTTTTTTTTTTAAAACAAACACCATTTGATGAGTTTGACACACAGACATCACCCTCAAAAGTTGCCTAATGCCCTTATAATCCTTCCCTCCCTCAACCATCCTGTCACCAGGTAATTACTGTTGCTTGCTTGCTTGCTTGATTTGTTTGTTTATTTAGTTTTGTGCAAGGGTGCTCTTTATTTTTATTTAAATCTAATTAATTTGCATGCAAATTATTATTAGTTTCAGAGGTAGGGGCCACGGATTCCTCAGTCTCATATAATACCCAGTGCTCATTACATCATGTGCCCTCCTTTATGTCCATCACCCAGTTACCCTATCCCCTCACCCACTTCCCCTCCAGCAACCCTCAGTTTGTTTCCTGTGATTAAGAGTCTCTTATGGTTTGTCTACCTCTGTTTCATCTTCTTTCATTCTTCCTCTCTTCCCCTATGATAAAATGACTGTTTTGTTTTATAAATGCCTAAGATGAGTGAGGTCACATGATAACTGTCTTTCTCTGATTTATTTTGCTTATCATAATACCCTCCAGTTCCATCCACATCATTGCAAATGGAAAGATTTCATATTTCTAGATGGGTGAGTAGTATTCCCTTATATATACCACATCTATACCATTCCATGTATATATCACATCTTCTTTATGCATTTATCTGTCAATGGACATTTGGACTCCTTCCACAGCTTGGCTATTGTGGACATTGCTGCTAGAAACATTGGGGTGCATGTGTCCCTTTGGATCACTAAATTTGTGTCTTTGGGGTAAATAGCTAGTAGTGCAATAGCTGGGTCATAGGGTACTTCTATTTCCAACTTTTTGAGGAACCTTCAAATTGTTCTCCAGAGTGCTCTACCAGTTTGCATTCCCACCAACAGGGCCAGAGGGTTCCCCTTTCTCCTCACCCTCACCAACATCTGTCATTTCCTGACTTGTTTATTCTAGCCATTCTGACCAGTGTGAGGTGGTATCTCATTATGGTTTTGATTGGTATTTCCCTGATGCCAAGTGATATTGAGCTTTCTTTCATGTGTCTGTTGGTCATTTGCTTGTATTCTTTGGAGAAATGTCTAGTCTTGTGTTCTGCTCATTTCTTGATTGGATTATTTCTTTTTTGGGGTGTTGAGTTTGGTAAATTCTTTATAGATTTGAGGTACTAGCCCTTTATCTGACAAGACATTTGCAAATATCTTCTTCCATTCTGTCAGTTGTCTTTTGGTTTAGTCGATAGTTTCCTTTGCTGTGCAAAAGCTTTTTACCATCATGAAGTCTCAATAGTTCATTTTTGCCTTTGTTTCCTCTGCTTCCTGTCACTTTAATTTTGCATCCCCTGAATTTTATATACATGGAAACAGGATGTACACTCTGTACAGTAAGGCTTTTTTACTCACCATAATAATTTTCAGGTTCAACTTTATTGTGTGCATCAATAGTCTGTTGCTTTTTGTTGTTGAGTAATATTCCATCATATGGATACACTAAAATTTGTTCATCCATTCACCTTTTGATGAGCACTTCAGTTTTGTCCAGTTTGCTTTTCTAGATTAAGCTGCTGTGAATAGTCATGTCCACATCTTTGTATGGACATATGCCTTCATTTCTCTGAAAATAGAAAACCTACACAGAATGGGAAACATACCTTTTAAAGAAACTGCCAAATTATTTTCCCTAGAGGTTCTACCATTTTACACGTCTATGAGCGGACTCAGACAGTTGCAGTTGCTTCACATCCTTGCCAAAACTTTATGCGGTCAGACATTTTAATGTTAATTGTACTTGTAGATTTTGTAGTCGTGTCTCAATCCGATTTTTGTTTCCCTTTCCTTAATGACTAATGATGTGGCATATCTTTTCATGCATATATTTGCCATTGTAAGACCTTCTTTGGGGAAGTGGCTGTTCAGGTCTTTTGCACTTAAGAAAAACTGGATTGTCTTAATATAGAGTTCTAAGAATTGTTTATATATTCTAGATACAAGTCTTCTTCAGATATATGTTTTGTAAACATCTTCTCCCACTTTATGCCTCATGGAGGATTTTTGAGAATGAAGAAGTTATAGCTTGGAAGGTAGATGGTACTCCCAGTCTGGTGTAATTCATTCTAGAGTCTCTGGTCCTTTAATAGCTGCTTCTGCTGCCAGACCCTCCTTCAATTCTCTCTCATCACAGTGACATGGAAACATCAAGTCATCTCCATTTAAAAACTGCAGGTCAGGTATGACCTTCACTGCCCACACTCCATCTCATTTGAAGCAATGGTGCCACATTTCCACAATTTTCTTCCTTGTTTGGTAACACATAGGGAATTTTTTTTTCCTCATATATAAGATTATTACACTGTATGTTTTAAATACATGCAATGTTGTCAGTTATAGCTCAGTTGAAAAAAAAAAAAAAAAAGCTTCCTGTAGCAGTTACGATAGCTGCATAACACATGACCCCAAATCTTACAGTCCAAATAAACACCCTTTTTTATTGCTCAGAAGCCTACAGTTCTGCTGATAGGAGGCAAGCTCCACTGATCTCAGGTTGGCTCCCTTACATGCCTGCAGTCTCTCTATTTGCAAGGGGTTCAGCAGAATTCAGCCCCCATATTACCGTTAACCTGCTGTTTATGTCTCTATGCTTCCAGTTCACTGCATTGTCATACTAACATGGCTTCCAGCAGGCTGTGGGATCCCTCCTATTAGCTGCTGGGCTCAGAAGGTTTGTAGACCTCTAGGACTGTCTTGTTTGGATACTCAGAGAGACAAACCCTGAGAAAAACATTTGAGTCTAAGTAGCTTATTCCAGGAAGTAGAGAAGTGGATATGGAAAAGAAGGTAGAGGGGCAGCCAATACAGTGTCTGTGTTAATGAAGAGGCAACCACTGTGGGAAACTGGAGCACTGTGCCACTGGGAATGTGCCTCCGTATTATCTCATCCAAGGGACAAAGAATGGAACCTTTGCTGAGGCTGAGAATCATCTGGTGAGAGGTACATGAGCTTCTTTCTTCCTTAATCAGGGCTTTGACTCTCAGGGTTCTCCCTCAAGGCTTTGGTGCAAAGGAGGTGCTGGCCCTGGAGGCTGGGACTAGTCTGGCCAGCTAGGTTCCCACTGACCTATTTTAAGTCCACAACAAGTAGGCAACATCTATCATGTTCAAGGACCTGGTGGGTAATCACAAAGTGCAAAAGACTCAAACAATACCAGTAATAAGTCGACCTGTTTTCCTTCACAGCAGAATCACCTAAAGCCACTTTGGGGAGAAACCAAGGGGGCTGAATTTCTGCATGTAAGGGGACTGGTGTGCCAGTAGTGCATTGGCTGTACCAAAGTTATGGCTTTGCTGTGGATCAGTAGGATGGAATGCCCATCAGAAGCCAGTACTCCATCATCTCGAGCATGCATCACCAAACAGAAATCTGCTTTTAATGAAGCAGCAGATATTTTTAGTGATTTATCAGGAAAAGCTTTGTTACATGGGATGATGGACGACTGCAGAACATTAGAGAAATCCCTGCAGCCTCATAATTTGAGAGTCTATGAAGGAATTGAAGTTGAATGCAAGCAAACTTAACAGTAAGAAGAGTCTACAATGCCCTAATTTCTCAGAAGATATTGTGTCAAAACTTGCACAATGTGGCTTCTAACCTACTGTGTTCACAAAATGAACAGGGCTGTGATAAATCCCTGCTTCCAATCCACAGAGTCTCTCCCAGACTTGGACTGAATGTTTCTGGACCTGCATATTAGTCTGCCTTTCAGATTTTCACCATCTCACAAGGCTGTGTTGGACCACCATTTGGGCTCTTGTCCCCTCTCCTGCCTATCACCAGCCACATTTTCAATCTATTGTATAGATGGATACGAATCTGAATAACTTCTGAGGTCCCAGCAGCCTCAGCAGTATCAACATTCACACACAGGTTAATTGATGAACACATTCATTCATTTCAGGAAGTAGTGTTGAAAGTATCTGTGTGACCAATATTAGGGGGCTCAGCAAACACAAAGCCCCAATAAATATTCACTTACACTGTTTGACATGTGACCCACCCACACTGGAGAGGACAATCTGCTTCACTGTTCACCAGTTTAAATGTTAATCTCATTCAGAAATACCCTCCACAGACACAGCCAGAACAATGCTTGACCAAAATATCAGGGCACCCCAGAACCCAATCAAGTTGACACATAAAACTAACCATCCTAATATTCTTCATTTCTGCCAGCATCCCCAAGTATGGAGGGGCCTTAGTTCATTAAATCAGTCTCTGTTCATGGATATCTGATGATTTTTCATGTTTTGTTATTGTAAGTAGCTCCACGATGAATAGCCCTGTGCACACATATTCCGTTTGTTTGCCACTGCATGGGTGGTTCAGCTTCCCACTGGTGGACTTTCTGGGTCAATGGATAAATGCATACATAACTGACCTCCCTGGGGACTATACCATTTTGCATTCTACCAACAGTGTCTGAAAGCACTTATTCCCTAAGGAAACAGGGATCCATGTTTGGTCAAGAACACCACCACTCTTGGCTATGGAGATTGGTTTAGGACCAAGCTGGCCAAGAGGAGAGACTGATGAGAGTTTTTGTGGAAGCATGAGGACAGAGAAGCTGTCTCTCCCTGGCAATGGCTCAGCTAGCCGTTGTAAACCTCCCGGCTCCGGGGCAGCCATGTACAAAAAGCCTGGTCAAGAGTGATACCAAGAAAGATGTAGTGGCCAGAGAGACAGAAAGGACTGAATCCTGATGGACTAATAGAGCTCCTGGACCCAGCTGGACCTGAATCACAGGCTGTTCCTACACTTTTTCAGTTATGAAACCAAAAATTCTGTTTTTACACATCAAATACCATTTCACTTTTATGTAGAATCTACAAAATAAAACAAGCAAAAAGTACAGGAAAAAGAAAATACCCATGAATTGAAACTAGGGGCTGCCAGATCAGAGGGTGTTTGGGAACAGGCAAAATGAGCAAAGGTGAGTGGAAGGTGTAAGCTTCCAGTGATGGGATGAATAAGTCACAGGGATTAAAAGTACAGCATAGGGAATATAGTCAGTGGTATTGTGATAGCATTGTATGGTGACAGATGGTAGCTACACTTGTAAGCATCATGTATATAATTGTCCACTCACTGTTATACACCTGAAACTAATGTAAAGTGTGTATCAACTCTACTTCCATTTTTGAAAAGTTAAAATGAATCCATTTTCCTACAACCAAGAGAGCCCTACCAGATGCAGCATGCTGCACAAAACATGATCTCTGCCTTCCTGTATATTTAGAATTGAAATTAAGACATGAAAAACAATGAGAATGTGAGACAGAGTAGTATCAGGTGCTGTACTTTGTTATAGTCTAAGTGCCATGAGTCCTTCAGAAATCAGAGGAAGGGCAGTAGGCCTTGATAGGATTTGGGTGGGTGGAACTTTGAAGAGCTCCATAATTCTGTGCCTGCAATTGGAAATCTGATATTGTCCAAGAATCAAAAGTTTGGTTTTTTTTTTTTAATCGTATTGGGGCAAACTTGTATTCAAGGTGAAAATACAGAAACTTTAAACTGCTGTCTTAGGGGGTATGGCCTCAGACCCTTCCAAAAGTGATAGATATGTCATATTTGATAGATGCATGGTTTTACACTTCCAACGTCTGAACTATTTAAATTCTGAAACACATTTGGCCCTACAGAGTACCTAAATGACTGTGTCTCTGTGCTTCATGTGTCCGGGAGGTGAGGAGACATGTTTTCTGAGGCCTAGATATTGGGGTGGATGTCAAGGAACCCAAAAGGCATGACTTAAAAGGCACCCATCCCATGAGCAGCAGGGAAAAGATAGGATGCTTTAAGCACTTTAGATGTACAAACAATCCAGTGTCTCCAGGTGATAAGTCTCTACTATCACCCTAGTGATACCCAGTGGGACTGCTGGGTAAAACTAGTCAAACTATGATCTTCCTAAAGTTGCTTCATCAAGGGAGCAGGTGGGGAAACATCCAAGTTGGGCCACTCTTATTGGCACATGGACACCTTGGTGCTGGCCGCCCATTCAGCGTGTGAGTGCCCATCTTCCAACTGACTCAAAAGTGTCAATAAAGTGCCATGTGCTATGTGCTATTTCAGATCCTTAGCCTGAGGCAGGGGAACCCCTAAAGGCAGAGCCTGAGGAAAGGATTTGAGCCAGGTGGCTAACTCGGAGATGGCCCAGGATTTGCTGGGGAAGTAAGGCAGGAACATCAATACAGGACTTGTCAAGGAGGGAGCTATTGCTGTGAGCAGCTGGGACGCCCTCCTGTTAAGAACCTCTAGGAGACTATATGGAGCATGCCTCAGAATTGCCCCACTGAGCAGGGAGGAAGCCGGGGAACCTATCCACCCACTGGCTGAATGCTGCACGAGGGGCAGTGTCTTCCATCCCCCAGGAGGAGAAAAAGGGAGAGGCAAACAGGTACTGGAGATAGGTAGGAAGCTGTCAGAGTGCACAGAAACTTCCCACCAGCTGCAGGTGAGCACAAGGCGAGCTGAGAAGATGTGGCACACGATGTCTTCTTCAGGGATCCCACTAAGAGTTCCCACCCAACATTTGCTCATCTTGATTGGCCACACTGTTCAGCTGCCTCTCTTCTCTGGCCCCATAGAAACCCCCAAAGTCAGGAACTGTTTCCAATCATAGCTGTATCCTCCATGCCTAGTATGATGGGTGGGTCAGATCAATGTCCAGTTAGGATTTACCAAATGATCAGATACCACAATATTTGTTTCAGTTTCTCCCTGGATTCTTTATTCCAATTGTTCTCCACAGAGTGCACTGCAGGTAAGATGGCAGTTTCCTCTGCTGCAGGGTTGGGAAAGAATCCTTTCCATGTCCTCACATTAAGCACATTTGGCCCTCCCTCCAGAAGCTAAGGCAGGAGGCATCTGTGGCTGGACCGAGTCATTGCCCAACTTCCTGCCCACCCCTGGCAGGAAGCAAACCTTTACTCTAGGTGCCTTCTCAGGATCAGGCAGTGTCCTCACTTACACTCCACACAACAGCTCTTACACTTGCCATCATAAAAGTCTCAGAGCTGGTTGGCTCTCTTTGAGTTTCCCAAGATAAGCAGACTCACTGCTGCCCAGATGTCTGGCTGCTGCCTGGTCCTTGGGTAGCTTCATTCACCAGTTTTGCAGTGATGTAAAAGGAAGCTTCTTCTGTCAGTTTAGGATAAACATAATCCTTTCAGCAGTGACTGATTCAAAACTTCCATACAGGCAGGGCCTAGGGGCAGCCCTCTGGTTGGAAGGGGGATCAGAGGATTTATGGAGAGCTGCCTTAATATGGCAAGCACTTCAATATCAATCAAATGGAATGATAATTTGCAGTGGCTTAATGGAGAGGTTGTTGGATTATAGGAAGCTAAAGGATGCCATTACTTGAGCCCCTATTCCTTATGAACGAGATGCCCTACGATAGAATTGGTCATTAATGGGATGGGTGAGAGGCAGAGCAAAGCCAGAGAAGACCTCAGCATTTAGCCACCTTGAAAATTCACGTGACCTCTGCTGGTTTTGTTTTTAATAACATGAGTGTTTTTGCAGGCAAATCAGGTTAAATATCTGTTAGATATTTATATATTTAGATATTAGATATCCAAGCTCAGTCCTGAGCTTGGATGAGTATCTTTTGTTTATAGTGGTACAGTTTCCAATAATTCCCCTGGTGCAGGTGCTGCCATCCAGATCCTCATCTCCTCAGTTGCTGGCACTAGAGAAGTGCCTCCATCTGTCTAGTTGAGAAACTGTTTACCACATCACTGACTGATCTGCGGAGATTTTGGAATTTGTAAATCCCTGTTTTTCCCTGAATGTAAACAGACATTGTGCCAGAAACTCAGTCAGAGAGAAACATCTAATATTGGTAAATATTATTTATCTTACTTAGCAAATAAGAAAGAGGCCAGAGTGCCCATCTCAAACCAAGACTCTTCCTCACAGGATGGATGCGACTGGGTGAAGTAATGAACAGAATTCTTTCCTTCATCTACATGTGCATTTGGAAGTGGAATTGTGTCCTGTCACAAGACACTGAGGTTTTAAAACACAAAAGATAACATGCCTTTACGAGGTTGAAAGCATGTAAGTCTTACTATGGTGAGGCGATGAGTCAGTGGCAGATAGGAGATGTCCTGTGGGTTGATTTATTTTTTGCTCCCCTCTGTACTGCCAACATGGAGATACCTTTTTTCACATAGCTCGGTCCCTCAAAGTCCCTGAAAGAGAGTTTTGTGACCTGTAACCTGGCCATTTCAAACTATCCCTTGCAACAGTGCCAGTCTTTGGAATTTCAGTGTTGATGACTAGGAACTGTGACTACATCACATCACTTGTGTCCCTTTATGAGAGAAAATTGTTGTAGTTCAAACATAAACCCTATGATTTCAAATATCTGGAGTGTGGATACCCAAGGAAAAAAGCCATAGCCATGTATAGAATACTTCCAACTTCAAATACTCCATCCCTTTGTCTCCATAAACCACTGAAACATCTCAAAAATCCCAATATTCAAAATCCAGATAGTCAACCTCGAAAGAAATCTGCAAGCATTAGGATAACTGTCACATCAGCTCAACAATGGATTTATGACTTATTGTATATTAGCCCATACCCTTTACTTATGACTGCTGCATTTACCTGGTGCATTTGGACTTTGTGTTTTGAATTACAAACCGTATGAACCTCTTACCGATCTAAATGCCTATTCAATTGTGGCTACAAATGGCATAGAAACTGCTGCTGATGGGCAAAGGATGACAAAATCTCCAAGTCTGTTTGTACATAGTTTAAATTGAAGAGGGTTTCAATAGGATTCCATTATAATTTGTTCTACTAGTGTCAAAATAAGTGCAAAGAACAGAAGAGAAATTGTTTTAAGGTTGCTTTATGGAAGCAATTCACTCATTTGAAACAAGAAATGACACTGAGCATAATCAAAAGATAAAATTGCTAATCGTATGATGGCTGACGTGGTTCTTCATATTCTATTGAAAGACATTCAGTTAACTGTCAAGCCTGTTAACTCAAGTCCTACAGGAAGGGCATTTCTTAAAGCAGTGCCATCTGGTTGCCTCAGTTTCCCAGGTGACTATGAATGGTTAGAGTGTATTCATCCATATTCTAGCCCATGCAAATCCACACAGCATTGCCTCTACTCTCAACCTCTCCACTTGCTCTCCAAGCCTCCTGCCATTTCATCTTCTTGAAGCAAACCCTTCTCCTCTCTCCTCAGAATCCTCCAACAACTTCCCAGTGCTAAAGTAAATGGTCTGCACTCCTCAGGCTTGTGAGCTTGGGACAGCTACCCAATATCCACTGTTCATTCATGTCTTACAACACTGATTTTCTTCTAGGGAGCCATGCCCTGTTAGAAAATAGCTGGTACAGCCTCCCTTGCAGCCAAGGGGTGGTCTATGAGCTGTACTGGAAACCATTGGGTTTCCTTAAGAAAACACTTTAAGGGGAGCTACTTCACCTGGACGGGCATGGCCTATCATCCTTTTATCTTCTCCTCGGGATCAGACCTATAACATGGACAAGATGGTGGAAGCTCCTACTGCCAACAGATAGCCTCAAGGGTGGAGAATCAGAAAAGTAGATGGAGCACAGATCTTTGAAGCTGTCATACCAGTTCTAGTGAGCCAACACCTTGACTTCTTACCCATGAGAGAGTTACCACCCAGTATACTGAAGCTACAGAATTTGGATCTCTGTTGAGGCTGCTGACCCAATTGCTAATGGATAGGGTTGGCATGGAACAGTCTCCATACTTAGTGCTTTAAGCTTCCCTATCAACTTTTGCATCACTTATTTCTCAATCCTAATGCAAAATCATTCCAAACAGGCACAGATCTTGGATTCCTATATCAGGTTTGCCAGCATGCTAGTTCCAGGGATCTGTATCTTCTACTTCCTCCCAGAGACAGTCTACCAAGCCTGGTTGCTTCTTCCACCCAGCCTTTTAATAAGATTTTATTTATTTGACAGAGAGAGATCACAAGTAGACATAGAGGCAGGCAGAGAGAGAGAGAGAGGAGGAAGCAGGCTCCCCACCGAGCAGAGAGTCCAACACGGGGCTCGATCCTGGGACCCTGAGATCATGACCTGAGCCGAAGGCAGAGGCTTAACCCACTGAGCCACCCCGGTGCCGCTCCAACCAGCCTTTTGACAGATAAAAAAGGGGGAAGTGATCTATTTTACATTTGGTGGATTTTAAAAAAGCTTTTTAATGATCTTCTGAGTATATGTACCAGGAATCAGGACAGGTGGACAGGCCCTGTTCAGGGTCAAGAAGTGGTGTCTGGCCTCAGCTGCTTCTGGGCACCTGGCAAATCACCCCCTTACTCCATTACTGGTCACAGTGATGGAGCGCCTGGATGCGGTGGACTTGTCAGCTTCCTTCCAGGCACGTGGACCTTTATTTTAAAATTGTGATCACTGGAAGATATTATCTCAGTCCCCAGGAAGTGAAAGATCTTTCACAAACAATGTCATGATTGGAGTGACTCCTCCTAGAGCCCCCGGTCATAGAAGTCAGGCTGTACCTGCTAAACCTCAGTTTGTCTGAGCTCCCACCTGCTAAGAAAACCCCTTATCAAATAGACAAAAGCTGCTTTAAACAAAAATGGGTCTGTGGGTGAATCAGCACTCTAGGTGAATGGCTACAGGGCTCTATTGTCTAAACAAAATGACAGGAAAAAAGGAATTCAATTAGATAACTAATAGGTGAAGGGGATTAAGAGTACTTGTGAGGAGTACTGAATAATGTACAGAAATGTTGAATCAGTATATTGAATACCTGAAACTCATATAACACTACATGGCAATTATACTAGAATATGATCATTTTAAAGATCGTATTTGTTTATTTGTCAGAGAGAGAGAGAGAGAGCAAGCACAAGCAAGGAAAGCAACAGGCAGAGGAAGAAGCAGGCTCCACTCAGAGCAAGGACCCTGATGCAGGACTCAATCTCAGGACCCTGGGATCGTGCATGACCCAAGCCAAAGGCAGACACTTACCCAGTTAAGCCACCCAGGCATCCCGAATTTCTTTTCTTTCCCCCCCCCTTAATATGCCTGACACAATGATGAGGTTAGACTTTAAAATAGGATGAAAACACGAGGCAAACTTTTAGTTATGTCACTTTAAGGTTTGGCTGATTTGTCATTTCGCTACTATTCTTCATAATCTTTATCAACCAACTGCTGTAACCTCTCTTTATTCAAAATAGGCATATTTTACATAAATGATAGGATTCAGTCTCTACCTCTCTTTCTCTTTGCTTTTACTCCTCTTTTTAATTTTTCCTAATTTAAGGCTCTGTATATAATAACTATTCAATAATTCTTGGAAAATAATCTCTGTAATTGAAATTCATACCACATTCAGAAGTACCATTAACCTATTTACAGGTGGGAAGCATGACCATCGGGTTTAATGAGTTGCCCTAAGTCATAAATTAAGTCTGTCTTTGAGATTTCAAATGCATTACAATATTTTCATTGAGCCAAGTTTTTAATAGTGCTATCTGCTGAGAAACAGATGATCAATTGTGAACTCAAAGGTGTTTATTAATTTGTCTGCTTGCTTTCCTCTCCCTTGTAAGTAATGATATCAATAAGTAGTCACATTTGTGAATACTCACTCATGCCCTCTATTTATTCACATGGAAGCCCTTTCTCAATTAAAAGCAAATGATCTACCATCTCTGTTTATCTTAGAGTGGGGTCCAGACTGCTTGCCAGGATTCCAGGGCCTTCAGTCTTGGGACTTGGCAGGTCTGGTGAAGGCGAGGAGTGAGGAATGGAGGTGGACACAGTGGGAGGGAAGAATGTTTACACAACTGCCCTGGAGTCTCCCTCTCTCCCAGGTGCAGAATCCCCATCGAAATCTGGGGAACTTAATCTGAAAAATCTGCATGTGCTGGGAGGACTGTGTTCTCACGAATGGATGTTGGTGCTTCTCAAGCAAAGGTTTCCTAAATCTGGCCACTGCAGAGTGTGAAGTTTGCCTGTTGACTCACACCTACTCAACTGTATTATCAGGTCCTGACACCTCAATTACAATAACACCCAGTGGGTTTCTCCATGAAGGACTGTATCTAACACTGCTTCAGGTCCTCTGGGCCTCACCTGTTTCTTGGTCCAGCCACAGCAGACTCCAACTTCTTTTCACAGGTACAATTCAGTAATGTTCAAGACTGGCCTTATTAAATGTCACTTGATCCCAATACAGCAATAAGCACTACCAACAAACAAACCTATGAAAGCAATGGGATTATCCCTCCATTTCCTCACACATAATCCTTTACATAGCATTTCCACTCTTTTTTAATTGAAAGGATCATAACAGAGCCTCACAAAAACCTGCTTCAGGAAACACCAAAGGAAGTAGAAAGATCCTTATCCCACTTGGGAGCCCCAGTGGAAACCCTCAAAAGGAAGAAGGAGCTCAGTGTGCTTCTTCCCTAGTAGGGAATGACCCCCCAGTCCTTCCTATCCCTCCATCCTTCCTGCTGCCAACCCCACCCCACGCCAGAGAACTAAGAGCCTTCCCAGCCCTGCCTAACACATCCAAGTGTAAATGAAGATGGTATCATTTACTAGCTTACACAAATTCCCTAGACAATGTCATGAAATCATGAAAGCAGGTTGCTCAAGATTACAGACCTATACAGAAAAAGGGGAAATAAACATTCAAGGTGAACTTGACAACTTAAATAAAACAGAATTTTATAAATAGAACAGTGAGAACAAGGAAAATAACCTCGTCAGACATAAGACAGAAAACACTGACAAGGATAAATGTCATTAGTGATGCACTGTTACTTAAAAGCTAATATGACTCTGGTGATTTCACCTTCTAACAACTGTCTTGGTCCCTGTCCTCTTCCCCTCTTGGGATAGTTTGAAAATTGCCACAAATTCTTCTTTAGCTGAAGCCACACCTTTGGATGACACACACCCACAAATGATTTGGGGCAGCCAGTCCTTAGAAATATAACCCAGTTATGGCTGGAGAACCTCAGCCAGTCTCTACTCTAAGGGATACAAGGAAACTCCTGGAGCAGAGCTGGACCGAACCCATCGTGGAGCCCACCCCAAGCACCAGCAGCCAGAGACAGAACCACCCCAACCAATGGAGACTGGTGAGGAAGAAAAACAGACACTTGTTGCCATAAGGCCTATGTAAGACATGGGGTTTGGGAGGAGCTGTTTTTCAACATTACTGTGGAAATGTTGATGGGGAAGAAGAAACTCACACCAAGGAGCTTCACCAGCCATGAAGGTCAGCAAGCCCATAAAGAGATGACCCCAAGGATAACATAGTAATGAAAAGCAGAAAAAAAAATGGATCTGAATAACAGACGCTGCCCACTGATATAAACTTTCTGTCAACAATAATCCATGCTAATCAGGGTGCAGGCAAGACTCCTTTTCCTGACACTGGCCAGTAGATTTTAGAACTTCCTGTGTGTGCAGTATACTGTGCCAAGGGCAGATGAACGACCTAGAGCTTCATACCTGGTAAGGAGGTAAAATCCACACAGGGAAGCCCTTTTGACTCAGATCATAAAACAGCAGGTATGCTGATTGTGCTTCAGTGCTAAATCAACACTTCAAACATCATCATTTAAACACTTTAAATCATCATCATTAGTATGAAAGAGAAATATACATTTGAAAAATGCACCTATTTACAGACCTAAAAATGTCCCTTATACAGATTATATGCCAATACAAAATCCTAATGTGGATGAAAGACTACCTACCTAGCAGATGAAAGGCTCAGCTCAGTCCAACAGTGCTGTGAAAGGGGATGTGGTCAAGGACATGGTGGGAGAAGGCTAGTGGAAAAGGGGGAATCAGGAGTCGGGACTAGTCATCCCCTAAAGTCAGCTTGCACAGAAGGATACCTGGTGTGATACACCACCTAATATGCGACCATGCAAAATTATTTGTAGTAAGTTCTGGAAAGCATTAAGAACTCAAAGAGAAAAGTCCAGAAGAGTCTGGAACAGGAAAGAGTCCAGACTTTTCAAAGAGAAAAGTCTGCAAGCACACTTTTTCTGATGCCATGGAGACTTCAAATTTCAGAAAAACTCTCTCAAGTGCCATGTTTTCCATCCACATCCACTTTTAGGTATTAACATCACTGGACATATTTGACACAGAATTATTCCTGGAGTCATCCAGAAGTTAAGCAATAACGGACTGAAGATAACCCTTACTGCACCCCATGGCAACATAAGGAGATGTTCTCCTTTCTCCTGCCTGAAACCCAGCCCCTATCCCTCACGTCCCCACAAGATACTTGACACCAGAATCAATAAATAGACAACCATTAGACTAGGCACACAGCAGGGATGTCCCCTCTGGTCTTCCACTGGTTTCCATCCATGTTCCTAGAAATCCAAGCTTCCCACATGACCAACATTTCTGACTGTCACTTCCATATGGCTCTGGGCATCACTTAATCTCATCCCAGCTTCCTAACCACAACCTGTCCACGCCCGAGAGCCAATAAAGCTCACCAAATCCCCTCTCCTGCACCAAATCTCTTCTGGCTCCACCTAAAACATGGAGTCCCTTGAGGGGACTGCTTCCCTGTAGACTGCCAGGTAAGTCTTTCATTATTCCTACACCACATACTGTCGGGCCTAACATGAGGTCGGCATCCTCCCTGCTCCACACTGCAATATCCAGACCATGGCAGTGCTTCCCCTCACGCACACCAATGCTTCTTTGCTAGTCACACAACCAGTCTGCATGCCAGCTAGCCCACCCACCCGAGCAGGACACAGTCTTTCACTCATCCCGGCATACTCACAGAAGATTTCAGGGCCTGGCTCACTCTTTCTCTTGTAACTAGCACTGATTTCAGCATTTCCAAAGGTCATGCCTGACTTCCACACTGCAAGGAGGCTGTCTTCCACCCCCTGTCCCACCATGCAGGTATGCCCAAACCACACCCTAAACCCAGGCACTGCTTTTCACCTCCCCACGTCTGGGGGTCCTCTCACCTGCCATTTCCCCTTGTCCCTGCTCACCTTCTAGAAAGCTAATTCCAGCAGCTCTTCAACCCTACCAGGTCCTTGAACCCAAAGACCCCACCATCTGGTCACTATCTATATAGGCTCAAGTCTTCCCTTCTTTTTTTCTCCTATTTGGTTTCCACAGCCCACCTTTTTAATCAGCTCCTGCACATTACCCCCAATGCCCTTCCTTTCCCCTTTCTATATTCACTCAAGAGAACCCCAGTCTCAGTTTCGGTCTTGAATCAATTCAATGTAGTTCTGTGCACACAGGCCATGTGCTAGACATAAAAAGGCATTTAAAAAAATTGTTTTAGGAGGAGGAGTCAAGATGGCAGAGAAGTAGCAGGCTGAGACTACTTCAGCTAGCCGGAGATCAGCTAGACAGCCTAACTAAAGATTGCAAACACCTACAAATCCAATGGCATATCGAAGAGAAGAAGAACAGCAATTCCAGAAACAGAAAATCAACTACTTTCTGAAAGGTAGGACTGGCGGGGAAGTGAATCCAAAGCCACGGGAAGGTAGACCCTGGGGGGAGGGGCCAGATCCCGGCAAGCGACATTGCAATGGAGCACAAAATCAGGACTTTTAAAAGTCTGTTCTGCTGAGGGACATTGCTCCAGGGGATAAACCGGGGTGAAGCCCACATGGGATCAGCATGGCCTCAGGTCCTGCAGGATCAAAGAAGGATCGGGGGTGTCTGAGTGACGCAGAGCTTACAGGTATTAGAACGAGGAAGCCAGCTACAGAGACAGAGCCGAGAGTGAGCTCACAGCTCGGGGTTACCTTGAACTGGTCGCAGGCTCAGTGAGCTCGGAGCGTGGCTGGAAGTCAGGCAGACGGAGTTATTGGGCACTGCTCTCTGAGGGCACACTGAAGAGTGGGGCCCCAGGCTCTCGGCTCCTCCGGGCGAAGACCAGGAGGCCACCATTTTCATTCCCATCCTCTGGAACTCTAAGGAAAGTGCTCAGGGAACAAAAGCTCCTGAAAGCAAACCTGAGGGGATTACTCAGCCTGGCCCCTAGTAAGGGCAGTGCAATTCCGCCTGAGGCAAAGACACTTGAGAGTCACTACAATGGGCCTCTCCCCCAGAAGATAAACAAAATATCCAGCCAAGGGGCACCTGGGAGGCTCAGTGGGTTAAACCCTCTGCCTTCAGTTCAGGTCATGATCACAGGGTCCTTGGGTCAAGCACCGCATCGGGCTCTCTGCTCATCAGGGAGCCTGCTTTCCCTTCCTCTCTCTCTGCCTGCCTCTCTGCCTACTTGTGAACTCTATCAAATAAATAAATAAAATCTTTAAAAAAAGAAATTGAGCCAAGACCAAGTTCACCAACCAATGAGTGCAGCTTCAATACCAAAAAGAGCAGCAGAATTCCAGAGGAGGAGAAAGCAAAGCACAGAACTCATGGCTTTCTCCCCATGATTCTTTAGTCTTGCAGTTAATTTAATTTTTTTTTCTTTTTCAATTTTTTTTCTAGTCTTCTGCTATAATTTTTTAACTTTTACCCTTTTCTTTTTTAACATTTTAAAACTAGTTTATCTAATATATATATTTTTTCTTCTTTATAATTTTTCTTTATTTGTTTTCTTTTTATAATTGTTTCTTTTCTTTCTTTCTTTCTTTCTTTCTTTCTTTTTTTTTTTTTTCTTTCTGGACCTCTTTTTATCCCTTCTCCCCCCTCACGATTTGGGATCTCTTCTGATTTGGTTAAAGCATATTTTCCTGGGGTTGGTGCCACCCTTTTAGTATTTTACTTGCTCCTTCATATATTCTTATCTGGACAAGAGGGCAAGGCAGAAAAATTCACCACAAAAAAAAAGAACAAGAGGCAGTACCGAAGGCTAGGGACTTCATCAATACAGACATTGGTAATATGTCAGAACTAGCATTCAGAATGAAGATTCTCAAGGTTCTAGCCAGGCTCAGAAAAGGCATGGAAGATATTAGAGAAATCCTCTCGGGAGATATAAAAGCCCTATATGGAGAAATAAAAGGACTAAAATCTAAATAAGTTGAAATAAAAAAGCTATTAATGAGGTGCAATAAAAAAATGGAGGCTCTCACTGCTAGGATAAATGAGGCAGAAGAAAGAATTAGCGATATAGAGGACCAAATGACAGAGAAAAAAGAAGCTGAGCAAAAGAGGGACAAACAGCTACTGGACCACGAGGGGAGAATTTGAGAGATAAGTGACACCATAAGACGAAACAACATTAGAATAATTGGGATTCCAGATGGAGAAGAAAGAGAGAGGGGAGCAGAAGGTATACCGGAGAGAATTTTTGGAGAGAATTCCCCAATATGGCAAAGGGAACAAGCATCAAAATCCAGGAGGTGCAGAGAACGCCCTTCAGAATCAATAAGAATAGGTCCACACCCCATCACCTATTAGTAAAATTTACAAATCTTAGTGACAAAGAGAAAATCCTGAAAGCAGCCCGGGAAAAGAAGTCTGTAACATACAATGGTAAAAATAATAGGTTGGCAGCAGACTTCTCCACAGAGACCTGGCAGGCCAGAAAGAGCTGGCATGATATATTCAGAGCACTAAATGAGAAAAACATGCAGCCAAGAATACTATATCCAGCTAGGCTATCATTGAAAATAGAAAGAGAGATTAAAAGCTTCCAGGACAAACAAAAACTGAAAGAATTGGCAAACACCAAACCAGCTCTACAGGAAATACTGAAAGGGGTCCTCTGAGCAAAGAGAAACCCTAAAGTAGTAGATCAGAAAGGAACAGAGACAATATACAATAACAGTCACCTTACAGGCAACACAATAGCACTAAATTCATATCTCTCAAAAGTTACCCTGAATGTAAATGGGCTAAATGCCCCAATCAAAAGACACAGGGTATCAGAATGGATTAAAAAAAAACAAAACCCATCTATATGTTGCCTACAAGAAACTCATTTTAAACCCAAAGACACCTCCAGATTTAAAGTAAGGGGGTGGAAAAGAATTTACCATGCTAATGGACATCAGAAGAAAGCAGGAGTGGCAATCCTTATATCAGATCCATTAGATTTTAAGCCAAAGACTATAATAAGAGATGAGGAAGGACACTATATCATACTTACAGGATCTGTCCAACAAGAAGATCTTACAATTTTAAATATCTATGCCCCGAACGTGGGAGCAGACAACTATATAAACCAATTAAGAACAAAATCAAAGAAACATCAACGGTAATACACTAATAGTAGGGGACTTTACACTCCCCTCACTGAAATGGACAGATCATCCAAGCAAAAGATCAACAGGGAAATAAAGGCCTTAAATGACACACTGGACCAGATGGACATCACAGATATATTCAGAACATTTCATTCCAAAGCAACAGAATACACACTCTTCTCTAGTGCATATGGAACATTCTCCAGAATACATCACATCCTCGGTCCTAAATCTGGTCTCAACCGGTATCAAAAGATTGGGATCATTCCCTGCATACTTTCAGACAACAATGCTCTGAAGCTAGAACTCAACCACAAAAGGAAATCTGGAAAGAACAAAATACATGGAGACTAAACAGCATTCTTCTAAAGAATGAATGGGCCAACCAGGAAATTAAAGAAGAATTGAAAAAAACTCATAGAAACAAATGATAATGAAAACATAACGGTTCAAAATCTGTGGGACACAACAAAGGCAGTCCTGAGAGGAAAATATATAGCGGTACAAGCCTTTCTCAAGAAACAAGAAAGGTCTCAGGTACACAACCTAACCCTACACCTAAAGGAGCTGGAGAAAGAACAAGAAAGAAACCCTAAGCCAAGCAGGAGAAGAGAAATCATAAAGATCAGAGCAGAAATCAATGAAATAGAAACCAAAAAACCAACAGAACAAATCAACGAAACTAGGAGCTGGTTCTTTGAAAGAATTAATAAGATTGATTAAATCCCTGGCCAGACTTATGAAAAAAGAAAAGAGAAAGGACTCAAATAAATAAAATCATGAATGAAAGAGGAGAGATCACAACTAACACCAAAGAAATACAAACAATTATAAGAACATACTATGAGCAACTCTATGCCAACAAATTTGACAATCTGGAAGAAATGGATGCATTCCTAGAAGCATATAAACTACCACAACTGAACTAGGAAGAAATAGAAAGCCTGAACAGACCCATAACCAGTAAGGAGATTGAAACAGTCATCAAAAATCTCCAAACAAACAAAAGCCCAGGGCCAGACGGCTTCCAGGGGAAATTCTACCAAACATTTAAAGAAGAACTAATTCCTATTCTCCTGAAACTGTTCCAAAAAATAGAAATGGAAGGAAAACTTCCAAACTCATTTTATGAAGCCAGCATCACCTTGATCCCAAAACCAGACAAGGATCCCATCAAAAAAGAGAGCTATAGACCAATATCCTTGATGAACACAGATGCGAAAATTCTCACCAAAATACTAGCCAATAGGATTCAACAGTACATTAAAAGGATTATTCACCATGACTAAGTGGGATTTATTCCAGGGCTGCAAGGTTGGTTCAACATCTGCAAATCAATCAATGTGATACAACACATCAATAAAAGAAAGAACAAGAACAATAGATGCTGAAAAAGCATTTGACAAAGTACAGCATCCCTTCCTGATCAAAACTCTTCAAAGTGTAGGGACAGAGGGCACATACCTCAATATTCTCAAAGCCATCTATGAAAAACCCACCTCAAATATAATTCTCAATGGAGAAAAACTGAAAGCTTTTCCGCTAAGGTCAGGAACACGGCAGGGATGTCCATTATCACCACTGCTATTCAACATAGTACTAGAAGTCCTAGCTTCAGCAATCAGACAACAGAAGGAAATTAAAGGCATCCAAATCGGCAATGAAGAAGTCAAACTATCACTCTTCGCAGATGATATGATACTATACATGGAAAACCCAAAAGACTCCACTCCAAAACTGCTAGAACTTGTAGAGGAATTCAGTAAAGTGTCAGGATATAAAGTCAATGCACAAAAATCAGTTGCATTTCTCTACACCAACAACAAGACAGAAGAAAGAGAAATTAAGGAGTCAATCCCATTTACAATTGCACCCAAAACCATAAGATACCTAGGAATAAACCTAACCAAAGAGGCAAAGAATCTATACTCAGAAAACTATAAAGTACTCATGAAAGAAACTGAGGAAGACACAAAGAAATGGAAAAATATTCCATGCTCCCGGATTAGAAGAATAAATGTTGTGAAAATGTCTATGCTACCTAAAGCAATCTACACATTTAATGCAATTCCTATCAAAGTACCATCCATCTTCTTCAAAGAAATGGAACAAATAATCCTAAAATTTATATGGAACCAGAAAAGACATCGAATAGCCAAAGGGATATTGAAAAAGAAAGCCAAAGTTGGTGGCATCACAATTCTGGACTTCAAGCTCTATTACAAAGATGTCATCATCAAGACAGCATGGTACTGGGGCACCTGGGTGGCTCAGTGGGTTAAAGCCTCTGCCTTCAGCTCAGGTCATGGTCCCAGGGTTCTGGGATCGAGCACCACATCAGGGTCTCTGCTCGATGGGGAGCCTGCTTCCTCCTCTCTCTCTCTGCCTTCTCCTCTGCCTACTTGTAATCTGTCTGTCAAATAAATAAATAAAAAACTTAAAAAAAAAAAAAAGACAGCATGGTACTGGCACAAAAACAGACACATAGATCAATGGAACAGAGTAGAAAGCCCAGAAATAGACCCTCAACTCTATGGTCAACTAATCTTCGAAAATGCAGGAAAGAATGTCCAATGGACAAAAGACAGCCTCTTCAATAAATGTTGTTGGGAAAATTGGACAGCCACATGCAAAAAAATGAAATTGGACCATTTCCTTACAACATACACGAAAATAGACTCAGAATGGATGAAGGACCCCAATGTGAGAAAGGAATCCATCAAAATACTTGAGGAGAACACAGGCAGCAACCTCTTCGACCTCAGCCGCAGCAACATCTTCCTAGGAACATCGCCAAAGGCAAGGGAAGCAAGGGCAAAAATGAACTATTGGGATTTCATCAAGATCAAAAGCTTTTGCACAGCAAAGGAAACAGTTAACAAAACCAAAAGACAACTGACAGAATGGGAGAAGATATTTGCAAACGACATATCAGATAAAGGGTTAGTGTCCAAAATCTATAAAGAACTTAGCAAACTCAACACCCAAAGAACAAATAATCTAATCACGAAAGGGGCAGAGGACATGAACAGACATTTCTGCAAAGAAGACATCCAGATGGCCAACACACCCATGAAAAAGTGCTCCACATCACTCGGCATCAGGGAAATACAAATCAAAACCACAATGAGGTATCACCTGACACCAGTCAGAATGGCTAAAATTAACAAGTCAGGAAATGACAGATGCTGGCTAGGATGCGGAGAAAGGGGAACCCTCCTACACTGTTGGTGGGAATGCAAGCTGGTTCAACCACTCTGAAAAACAGCATGGAGGTTCCTCAAAATGTTGAATAGAACTACCCTATGACCCAGTAATTGCACTACTGGGTATTTACCCTAAAGATACAAACGTAGTGATCCAAAGGGGCACATGCACCCGAATGTTTAGAGCAGCAATGTCCACAATAGCCAAACTATGAAAAGAACCTAGATGTCCATCAACCGATGAATGGATCAAGAAGATGTGGTATATATACACAATGGTATACTATGCAGCCATCAAAAGAAATGAAATCTTGCCATTTGCAACAATGTGGATGGAACTAGAGGATATCATGCTTAGCGAAATAAGTCAAGCGGAGAAAGACAACTATCATATGATCTCCCTGATATGAGGAAGTGGTGATGCAACATGGGGGATTAAGGGGGTAGGAGAAGAATAAATGAAACACGATGGGATTGGGAGGGAGACAAACCATAAGTGACTCTTAATCTCACAAAACAGACTGAGAGTTGCTGTGGGGAGGGGAATTGGGAGAGGGAGGTGGGGTTATGGACATTGGGGAGGGTATGTGCTATGGTGAGTGCTGTGAAGTGTGTAAACCTGGCGATTCACAGACCTGTACCCCTGGGGATAAAAATATATTATATGTTTATAAAAAATTAAAAATTTTTTAAAAATTGTTTTAAATATTGAATGCATAGGTGAAAGAATAAGCTTCATAAACATGTAATTTGTGATATATAATTAAAAAAAAAAAACCACTTTAATTCCACCCACCCAACCAAGCATCCAAGCCAATCAGTCTTTTGTCCCACCATGCCAGCGACCCCCATCCACACTGTTCACCCAACTTACAGTCCCCTCCAGGGTCAACAGCAGATACACATGTGCCTGTATGCCCAAGCACAACCAGGCTGGACCAAGAGAAGGAAAAGGCCCCTAGAACCCTGGCATAATGATTCTGAAGCATACTGGGGCCTAAACTACATATATATATTCCTCCTTGCAAAAAGTGAACCAAACTCCTCTTTTAGCTTTGCCGATAGATTTGTTTCTTACATCCATTACAGCCTGTTGTATATACCAATTAGAGTGCAGAATTTTAAACTCTTGCCTAAAAACATACACATACCCAAAATGTTACCATGATTAAGAATTTACTTCCATAGATATTCTCCACACCATTTAAACTAAAAATTAACAGTGGCCTAGAGAGACACTGTTGGTTTCCCTCCAGCCCCCCACCCCACCGATTCCCACAATCAGACCTTTCCTCTTCCTAACAGAGCACCTATCTGCACAGTCATGTCCTTTCTGGAGACTGGCCTATCCCTGGCCCTAGGAGGGAAGACCTGATGCTGCTGAGCAAATTACAGTGCCAACACACCCCTTGCCAGTGATAGGTTTAGGCTCAAGCCTGTGACCTAACACTTCGATAAGAAATGGGAAGAATTATGATGGAGATGTCTGGAAAAGATTCACTGTTTTTAAAGAGACACAAAGAAGAAGAATTTCTTCTGTTTCTGCCTCTGGATGTTGTTCTTTCTGGGTGCAATGCTTGTAAGGGCTGCAGGCATTTTGCCACCTTGAAGACAAGACTGCCACACTGAGGACACTAAGGATGGCAAGACAGGGAGGCAGAGCAGGTCTGAGCTGTTAACACCACAGAACTGCCGAATGAATTAGCTGTCTCAGGGCTCATCCTAGCTTGGGGCTGCTTTTATAGGAGGAAAAAAAAAATCCTTATCATTTGCATTTCGGCTTTCTTTTACCTGCATCCAAAAACATCCTTGTAAACACCGAAATAAAACCTGACAGTTGAACAGGAAACAATTATCAGTTATGACTGAAGAAGTTGTAAAAGATAGCCATCCTAAGAAAATGGATTATCTTCATATCTTCATATTTAGAAGGTAAACAAGATGTAGAAAATAAAATTCTTACAAGTCAGGAAGATATTAACCCTTTGTAATCCAGAACTGGCAATCCACATGTAAAAGTCATTCTATATAAAGACGGAACCCAATTGCCTAGTGCTAAAGTTTTAAAAAGTAGAGCTGCTTTATTTAGATATTTTGACATACATTTCTCAAATATAGGATCCTAACATGTTCTTTTTAACTAATAGGGAGTACCAATATAACACACAACATAAATATATACCAATGATATACAATGTTTAAGTCAAATGTGCTTCATATACATTTTAATGTATCTATACCTTCAGTAGGATCAAGTTTCATCACACTTTTAAGTCAATGCAAAATTGCCTCTGCTTCTCTTGATCTGAATTGGGGCTAGCCTATATTACAGTCAAAACCACTCATCAGGGAGTCACTGATAGAAATAAAACAACAGATAAAGTAGGAGCTAGCTGGTAACCTCTACCTGCACCCATCTCCAGCAACTAAGGAAGTAGAAAAGTGATGATGAGGGCAGAGAGAGCCATCTTACTTATGTCAAATAATTATTAATAATTATAGTAATGGCTTACAAAAGAGCTTTGATTATATTAACTTAGTTAAACCTCTAGTAGCCATAGGAAGCAGGTACCATCCTTAGGGTGAGTGGAAGGTCAGAGAGGTTAGGTTAGACTTGAACCCAAGCAGTCAGGCTCCCACACTGCTCTGCCATATCAGTATTAACAGGAAGTGATTGAGGAGGTACGGGGAAGTATAACTGGAAAATGATTTTTTAAAAGATTTTATTGATTCATTTGAGAGAGAGAGAAAATATGAGAGAGAGAGACAGGGACAGAGACAGAGAGACAGAGAATAGGAGTGGGGGAGGGAAAGAAGGAGAGGGAGAGGGGGAAGAAGACTCCCTGCTGAGCAGGGAGCCTGACACAGGGCTGAATCCCAGGACTCTGAGTTCATGATCTGAGCTGAAGTCAGATGCTTAATCAACTGAGCCACCCAGGTGCCCCCAAAACATGATTTTTTTTAATCATAAAGATCTGGTAGAAGTCACAGAACTAAAGAGTTGCTAAGTCTAAAAGTGGACTGACCCAGATGTTGGTTTACTTAGGACACCAAAGTCAGCTTGCACATGGAATGACCTTCCTCCTGGACAGGTTACAAAGGTGCTCTTTCCCCGAAGAACTTCAGCAAAGGCTGAAATGGCCTTCCCCAAAGGCTTCTCTTTACCTCTGGGAATCCATCACAATGTCCCCCAACCCGCCAGCAGCTATAAACACAGCCGACTGTATTCCTTACAGAAAAAGCCAAAGGCCTCTGGTCACCAGGCAGCCTCTTCTCACTCCCAGGCCTCAATCTGCTAGCAGCATGGGAAAGCCAGAAACCCACAACCTGAGGAATGGGTGGCAGATCATTTGTTATAGGAGTCTAGCAGAACAAAAGAAAGCCATTTAAGTATTATGTAAGTCTTCACTTACTGATGTGGAAAAATGGCCACAAAATGTTAAGTCACAAGTCTAGGGTTAGGGGTGTCTGGGTGGCTCAGTGGGTTAAAGCCTCTGCCTTCGGCTCAGATCATGATCCCAGTATCCTGGGATCGAGTCCCACATCGGGCTCTCTGCTCAGCAGGGAGCATGCTTCCTCCTCTCTCTCTCTGCCTGCCTCTCTGCCTGCTTGTGGTCTCTGTCTGTCAAATAAATAAATAAAATCTTAAAAAACAAAAAAAAAAGTCTAGGGTTAGACTCTGCCTAATGACCATTCAGGTAAAACTGTGTTTCTGTGTGCTATGCACCCAAGACAGACACAGACAAACAGGGGGGAGAGACAGAGAGAGAAGAGGATGCACACAAGAAGGGCAAGCATAGAAAACATGCTTACCGAAACTGGAACAATGGACATTAGGAGATTGCAGAATTTGAAGAGCTTTCTCACACTTCAATTATTTTTTTTTTGCTCATTTGTATCATTCCAATGTTTACAATGAGTACATTAAATTTAATAGCCAAAAAAACTATGCACAACAACATGGATGGATTTTTTTTTTAAGATTTTATTTATTTATTTGACAGAGAGAGATCACAAGTAGGCAGAGAGGCAGGCAGAGAGAGAGAGGAGGAAGCAGGCTCCCCACTGAGCAGAGAGCCCGATGCGGGACTCGATCCCAGGACCCTGAGATCATGACCTGAGCCGAAGGCAACAGCTTAACCCACTGAGCCACCCAGGCGCCCAACATGGATGGATCTTGAAGGCTTTATGCTAAATAAAATAAGTCGATAGAGAAAGACAAATATGTGTACTCAATGATCTCACCTGTACATGGAGTAGAAAGAAAGAAAGAAACTGACTGATGCATTGGAAGAGAAATCAGACTTGCTGTTACCAGAGAGGAGAAGTAGGGTAGGAGCGGGAACTAATGGAAGGGGAAAAAAAAATAAAAACTAAAATAAAAAATAAAAGAGCCGCTAGAGTGTTTTGGAGAGATCTTTTTTTCAGACATTTTTCAAAGCCTAATTCCTACAACAAAGGAAAGAACAACTCAGCAAACATAACACCAAACTATAATGTTCTCCAAACCTGTCCTACTCTTTAAAACTGAAGTACATTCAAGACCCACACAATATATTAAATAGTATTTTCACCAACACCAAAATGCCCCCTAAAGCAAATAACTTAAATTTCTTCTGTGCAACACTGTAATAGAACTGTTACAACACATATGTTGTAGATAATACCTTATAATGGCCTGTTGGTATCTTTAGGGAAAGCTGTGTTTCTCTAATTGCCATTTACCAAAAAGTGCAGAAAAATAACAGAGCCAAGCAAAAAGAAATTATCTCTGCCCAGCCACTCAATAACTTGCACTGACCCAGGGTCAAGCACATGTGTGACACCCCTGAATGGAAAAGATGATGATATTACCAATCATGACAAGTTCATATACAAGACCTGGTGGCCTTAGCACACATTTAGTCATGTTTATTCATTCTGTGTAAACCTGGCACCAACAAGCAACTTCCAGAATACAATCTCCATCAGGTATTCCATCGGCTAGCAACAATGGCTTATAAAAATGAGGTATTTTCAGGTTATACTGAAAAGAGAGATCAAGAGTCAGAGATCAAGACTCCCTCGGGTCTTTCCATTAAGAAACACAATATAAAGTACAAATGGGGCTCTAATTTAGCAGGTTCCTGAAATGAAGCCAAGCATTGGCTTCTATTGGCAATCATCTATATAAATAAATTAATATTACCCTGACCAATCGATATTTTCATGCGCTTGTTCTTTTATAGCTCTTGGAAGATCTATCTCCATTTTTTGTCAACATCAGGGGTAATTTTGAGGGAGAAAGAGAGAGAGAGCCAAAGAGAGGAGGGGAGCGGGAGCAGAAGCAGAGGGAGAGGGGGAGAGAGAAACTTTTGCAGGTTCGATACGCAGCATGGAGCCTGACACAGGGCTCAATCTCACAACCCTGAAATCATGACCTAAGCCAAAATCAAGAGTCAGATGCTTCACTGACTGAGCCACCCAGACATGCCAGGGGTACTATCTAATATATCTGCTTCTTGCCTCTTATTGATATTTGGGGTAACATAGCAAGCCTGCCTCCATACTGTTACAAGCCCTGGCTGCTGTATGGGCCCCGTTACAAGGCCCATGGCAGTCTAGCTTTCCTGTCCCATGGGCTGCAGCCAGCCTGTCTTCTCATCACTTCTCACTGCCACAGTAAGGACAGACACAGACCATGTGTGCCCACCTTCTGCAAAACCTGCTCCTGCTATGGATTCCATGGCTATTCACTTCTCCTCTCCAGCACCACTTTTTTCCCTTACCTCTTCCCTTTTCTGTCTCCAGTCACTGCTCAGTATTGGCGCCAAGGATCAGACTTTTTATAAAGCAAGTCAAAAGAAAAGAAAGGTGTTCTTTACAAAGAAAGATCCTGAAGGTCAACTCAGGTCACTCCCCTGCTCATCCACCCCCTGGGGCTTCCCATCTCACCCCTCAAAAAAAAATAAAATAAACCCAAGTCCTCAGTGAGACCTACAAGCCCCACCTGGTCCTACACTTTCCTCGTCCACCCCCAACTCCTCCAACTCTATTGACTTCCCTTAGATTATCAAGCATATTGAGGACTCAGAGTCTTTACATTTACAGTTCCCTCTGTTTGGAACACTACTCCCATAAATAATCCCAAACTGTTCCCTGCTCAATCCAGTTCTCGACACTAAACCCCTCTTCAGGGAGGTCTTCCCTGACCCTGCTATCTAGACCAGCATACACACTCCCCAATCAAGCTTCATTTTCCTATAATCATTACCTGAAACTATACACTTATTTGTTATTTGTTTATTGTCCATCTGCCCCAACAGACTGAAAATCTCATGAAACTGGAGCTTCATTGGGCCCACAGCAAGCCCTCAGTATCTACTTGCATAAAGACTTCAAAAAAGTGTATACTATCTAACATAGAGCTCAAAGAGTGGGAAATCCATTTATTAAAAGGGAAACCCTTACTTCCCTCCAATTAGATAAATCCCCCACTATAACTCCCACAGGTTTAAGTAAAATTTATAAAATGTCATGTAAGGTTTTCTTGGTGACCTAGGATTATCAACACAAAAGTCAATGCTCTCTTGATACACATGGGCATGAGCAGAGATATGAGCAGTACTGTTTTATGTGGGAATGTATCAGAATGCCTTTCCAGAACTACTTTCTCAGGAATATATGAGCCAGAATGAGATTCAGCCTGTAGGAACAGGGCAAATAATATGCAGGCCAGCTAATCAGAGTATACCATCTCCTACAGGAACAGGTCCATGACCCATGGAAAGCCAATCAGTGTGGTCTCAAGACCTGGAGCCCAGAGCAGCCACACTCTTCTCAAGGGTCACTAGCTTTCAGGGACCATCTCTCCTGCACCTGGCAGAGACAGCCTGACAATGAGGTGGAAGCACAGAAAAGAAACAAACACAGAGCCAAGAGTGGAAAGGAATAATTTTAACCAACAGGGAGGTCAACAAAGAGAGTGGACGTGAGAATGGGTGGGTGTCCTGGACTCCACTTACATCCCTGTCAACAGTCATAAATACTTAAAGCCAAATGTACCCCTGGAATGGTCGTGTGTATCATTAAATCCCCTCCTTTTGAAGTCAGACTTTCTGCCACTTACAACCAAGAATCTTGAGTCATACAAATATGCTCAACATATAGAGCTAACCCTGAACAATGCAGGGACTAGGGGTGACTACTCCCTCCATTTAACTTTTGACTCCCCAAAACCTTAACTCATAACAGCCTTTTGACCAGAAGCCTTACCAATAACATAAACAATTAACACATATTTTGTATACATGTAATATGCACATGGTATGCTGTATTCTTACAATAAAGTAAGCTAGAGAAAAGAAAATGTTATTAAGAAAATCATAAGGAAGATAAAATACATTTACATTTCTGTAGTGTTATTATAAAAAAAAAAAATCACATAAAAGTGGACCCATGCAGTTGAAACCCACTGTTCAAGGGTCAACTATACTATCACTTGGGTGGAACAGAATTTTTTTTTTTTTAAAGAAAAAAAAAAAAATCCCCCAACTGGTTAAACACACAAACAAGTAGTTGCCAGGGCTGGAGGGAGGAAAGAACAGAGACTGCTTCATGGGTATAGGGTTTTCTGTTGGAGTGATGAAAATGTTCTGGAACTAGATAGAGGTGTGATGATTGCACAGTACTGTAAATGTTCTAAAGCCAGTGAATTATTCACTTTAAAATGATTAATTTTATATTATGTGAAATTTACCTCAATAAACAAAACTTTAATTGTGAAAACAATGCTGCAATGCGTTTTTAATCGCCTTTAAGTGTACCTGTCATCATTTCCTAGAAAACGAAATTAAGCTAAATGATATGTACATTTTTAGCATATTAGCACATACTAACAAATTACTTTCAGAGGGATCATACCAAATTAGAATTCTATCAAAGGTATACTGGAAAGAAAAGACAGATAACCAAGAGGAATCATTAAGGGAAAAAACACACACCAGGCACCTTGGTGGTTCAGTGGGTTAAGCCTCTGCTTTGGTCATGACCTCAGGGCCCACAATCAAGCTCTGCATCTGGCTTTCTGCTCAGCAGGGAGACTGCTTCCCCCCTCTCTCAGCTTGCCTCTCTGCCTACTTGTGATCTCTCTTTCTCTCTCTCTCTCTGTCAAATAAATAAAAAGTCTTAAGGGGCGCCTGGGTGGTTCAGTGGGTTAAAGCCTCTGCCTTCAGCTCAGGTCATGATCCCAGAGTCCTGGGATCTAGCCCCACATCTGGCTCTCTGCTCAGCAGGGAGCCTGCTTCCCTTCCTCTCTCTCTCTCTGCCTGCCTCTCTGCACACTTGTGATCTCTTTCTGTCAAATAAATAACTCTTTAAAAAAAAAAAAAGTCTTAACACACACAAACACCAGCAACTTTGCTAAAATAATAGGTAAATACATTCTTATTTGTAAGTTTATATATCCTAGAGAACTGAAGTGACATTTAAAACACTGGTTCTTATCATTTCTTCATTTGTGACATATATATGTATAATTTAAACATTTGTTCTAATTTTTCCTGTTGATATATAGGCGCTCTCTATGTACTGAGGATATAACTATATCCTGTCCTATAAATTTCAAATATTTTTCCAGTTCATTCTTTACTTTTCACTTCAGTTAAAATGATGTGTCTGCTTGTGCACATATTTATTTTAGGCACAGAAGGAGAGGATCAGAACCATTCTCTCCAAAATAAACAGCTGCAATATAACACACACGCACACGTGCGCGCACACACACACACACACACACTCACAAGATATTATTTTACCTCTAACCCAAAGTTCAGCATAAGCTCTACTACAACAAGCCTACATAAAACCAAACCCATCCTTCTCTTATCAGACATAAAATCCATGGAAAATGGAGGTTTACACTGTTTGTCCAAGAAATATGACCGTATAGAAATAAAACACGTTAATCCCTTTCAGAAGTTGTAAAGAAGCAACATATGTCACTGTTCCCCTCTCTTCCATGCGGTCTTAAAAATACTACCAAAGATCTCATTAAAAGAATTTTTCCTAGTCCTTTTGGAGGGACAGTGACTCCGTTTCAGTTGCTGTATATTTAAAATTTTACAATAGCGTCTTTGCAATTTGGTTTCCATGAAAGAAGCCTCACCCAAGCCTATCCTTCCCAACAGCCCTCTGGTCCGGCTGCCCCTCTCCTCTGACCTCTTTGCCCAACCTCTTCTCCCTTTTGTCCACACTTTGTCCTCTCTTACAGCTCTTCTCCTTGAGGATAGAGGGGTGGGTGTGATAATAAGTGCATGTACACAAGGGAGAAGGTCAGGGGACTCTTTCAGGAGACCTTAATTCTCAGTCTCAAATCACTACTTTAACGATGGGAACACTGGCTTGCGAAAACAATCATTGGGGCAGGAAGGCTTTTAGAAATTTTTCAAAATATCAGGTAGCTGTTACTCTCCCAAAGACTTATACCCGCCTATTTGGAAATCACGTTTTGGGGGTTGCTTTTTAAATAGTTGTTAATTCTAGACTTGGATTGTAAGCTCTGGCAATGCCAACACTGGGTATAGCAACTGGAACATATTCTGTCTGAATAAAAAATAACTGCTAAATGAACAACAGGACCATGGAGCCAGCTGCCTCGATTCAAACCCTGCCTCTGTCACTTACCAGCTATGTCACCCTGGACAAGATTCTTAACCTCTCTGGATCTCATCCATAAAATGAGGAGAATATTACCTACCTTATTTGGAGGATTACCTGAATTAATTCACATAAAAGTATTTCTGGCAGTGTTGGGCACATGGAAAGTGCTGATTAAATGCTAATTATTACGATTACAAATAAAGAAGTATGTTACCAAAACGAATCAGATGAACAATAAGCTCTTCAAGTTCTCAGTGTATTTATCATCTAGGAGGAGACATCCAGCAGATACAAAGCCAAAGGCCATAAATGCCAAACACAAAGTTCAAAATGCCATGGGAATTCTGAGGAAATATCATCTCAGGGCAGAGGGATAAAGAAAGTTGATGTGGAAAATGTAGTGTCCTCACGCTGTCTCCTGAAAGGGTTTTAGATGGTAGGATGGACACCTCTGGGGAAAGGGATGGTGTGTCAGTTTGGGCTCCCTGAGAAGGAGACACCAAGACAGCATTACACCTGTGGGAGATTTATTGGGGGAACTGGCTGTGAAGGGGAAAAGGGAGAGACCTGAGAAGGCATGGGCAGGTTGAACCACAATGCAGGTCTGACCCCCTATGAAGGAGACAGGGAAGGAAGGAAGGCTGGAAGGAAGGGTCTCAGACTCCCAACTCAGTCTGAAGAGGGTCTTGACCAACCCATTGGGAGTCCACAAGCCAAAGTCACTCTTCAGAGGCATCTGGATCTTGCATGAGTGGACCACAGTAGTATCCCCACTTGCTCAGTAACTGCAAGTAGCCAAAGAGAAGCTCAGCTTTGGCTAAGAAGTGGTGGTGAATCTAGAGGGCAGCAGCTGGAACCATCAGTCAGTCATGATCCCCAAAGCAGAGGCCTAACTGATACATTCTCATGTTCCCACAGTGGGGCACAGGCAGTGTCACTAGTAACTATTTGTCCTTGAAACCCTGGTTGACGTTCAGTGAATATGTGCCATCACTTAAAATCAAATGCAAGACAATATCATAGGGCTCCTTATCTTTTTAGGCTAAAGCACAGTTGCAATAGTAAAATAAAATATTTACTGTTAAAATGCCTTTCAGATGTGGGTTCAGTTTCTAAAATAATACAAAAGACATAAAAATGGTAATGAAATCTCTTTTATAAAAATCACAGTTAAAAACTTGAAATAGACATTCAGAACTACGTCAGAAACAAAGTTTGACTAAGAATCTGAAAGGTAAGTTCTTTCTGAACTGGTAGCTTCAGGCAGCATATTGATCCAAGGAGAATATAAGAAAACACTGCAAAAGAGCAAGGTGCCACACGAATATGTATAATCCCAAAACATCTTATGTGAGGTGAAGTGGCATTCAAGACAAAAATGGAGAAGATCAAAATTACCCTTAGCCACTAGAGCCATACCCAGCAGGACAGATGGTCCCACAGAGGAGAGGCATGAAGGAAGGAAGACCATTGAGAACACAGCACTTCCCTGGGCCCACCCACTGCACTCGGGGACACATAGTCACTGAGTGGAAGGCCAAACAATATGTGCACTCCCTAACTGTCCTTGTTTTACATATATATACATTTCCTGGCTTCTGGCCAATTACTGAATACATAAGTTAAATGCATTTATGAGAGTGTTCCCCCAAAGAAAAACAATAATCAGTAACAGGTCTTACTGACTACAGTAATTCCTTTGTTTTAAGGCATGGGAGAGGGAGCAAGACACCCTTAGTCCCTATTACTGCACGGGCATAAAACCTGGCTCAATAGCCAGGCTACCTCTTACCTTCACAGAGAAAACAGAAGCCAGGCCAAGAGAGCTCCCTCCACATCTAGGACCCCATTCTTAGTTCCTCCAAGTGGACTTAGAGGAAGTGATGTCCCTCTTGTCAAGCCTGATCTGCTCCACACCCTTCATCCCACTGAAGGCCTCACCTTTGTCCATCATTTGTATTCCCCTTCTCTGCACTGCTTCTTCAATTTTGCTCTTTCATTAGTTCCTTCTTCTACATATATATAAGATCAATTGGCTCGGGTCTTAGAAAAAGCACACCCACACATACCCACCCACCCACCCATCCTTGACCTGGGATTTCCTCCCTCTCTTTCTGGCATATGAATCTGTATTCTTTCCACTTCAAGACCCAGAACTATGACTCAAGCTAGCTGAAGCAAAAACAGGGTGTTACTGGCACCTGCAACCAAGAAACTCAGAGTTGGAGATGGCACAGGTACAGCCAGACTTCTCGGCTCACAAAGGGTCTGCTGCACTCCTCTCACGCTCCATCTCTCTGCCCCACTTCCCTCTCATTATGGATTCCATTTGAGGTAGGTTCCCTCCACGCTGGGGAAAGATGAAAGCTGGCAGCATATGCTACACCCTCAGGGTTTGCAATCCAAAAGGTGGGAGCTCACACTCCCCTGGCACTCATATTTCAAATCTCAGAAAGTCTGAGAATCTTGGGCCAATCATCAAGGGAGCAAAACTGGATCTGGCCCCTGCCCTCTATGTAGGTCTTCCTGGCTCCCAAGAACTACCACACCAAAGGATAAAAGCCAATGGACACTTAACTCCATGGTGGCCACACCATTGCCTTCACACAAGTTCCTCTCTCTGCAATCCCCTCATCCCCAATCTGTCCCCTGGGAAAACCCCATATTCATCACTCCAAATCCACCTCAGACTGCATCTCCCTCAGGAAGCACTGGCAACCTCTCCAAGAGGCATAGGTTCTAGGATTCTGCCCTATGAATATCTGAATACACAGTCCTCCCGAGCAGATAGACAGACAGACAGACACACACACACACACACTCACTCATACACTCATGAGAAAATGTGTATAGAACTGAAATTTCTTTTAAATCTGAGGACAGCATAGTTGTCTACTACTTTTATATATTACAGTACAATAACATATTCCTCCTTTAAAAAAAACTTAAAAAGGTTGATATCCAAGATCTATAATGAACTCCTCAAACTCAACACACACAAAACAGACAATCATATCAAAAAATGGGCAGAAGATATGGACAGACACTTCTCCAATAAAGACATACAAATGGCTATCAGACACATGAAAAAATGTTCATCATCACTAGCCATCAGGGAGATTCAAATTAAAACTACATTGAGATATCACCTTACACCAGTTAGAATGGCCAAAATTAGCAAGACAGGAAACAACGTGTGTTGGAGAGGATGTGGAGAAAGGGGAACCCTCTTCCACTGTTGGTGGGAATGCAAGTTGGTGCAGCCTCTTTGGAGAACAGTGTGACGATTCTTCAAGAAATTAAAAATAGAACTTCCCTATGACCCTGCCATTTCACTACTGGGTATTTACCCCAAAGATACTGATGGAGTGAAAAGAAGGGCCATCTGTACCCCAGTGTTTATAGCAGCAATGGCCACGGTCGCCAAACTGTGGAAAGAACCAAGATGCCCTTCAACAGACGAATGGATAAGGAAGATGTGGTACATATACACTATGGAGTATTATGCCTCCATCAGAAAAGGCCGAATACCCAACTTTTGTAGCAACATGGACAGGATTGGAAGAGATTATGCTAAGTGAAATAAGTCAAGCAGAGAGAGTCAATTATCATATGGTTTCACTTATTTGTGGAGCATAACAAAAAGCATGGAGGACATGGGGAGTTAGAGAGGAGAAGGGAGTTGGGGGAAATTGGAAGGGGAGGTGAACCATGAGAGACTATGGACTCTGAAAAACAATCTGAGGGTTTTGAAGGGGCGGGGGGTGGGAGGGCAGGTGGTGGGTATTATAGAGGGCATGGATTGCATGGAGCACTGGGTGTGGTGCAAAAATAATGAATACTGTTATGTTGATAATAAAAAATAAATTAAAAAAAAAACAACTTAAAGTTTAAATGGAATCAATTTGCCATTTTGAAAGACAATTTTTTAAAAATGAACAATTCTCTACAGTTTTATCTGTAGAAAGGTCAGTATTCTAAACAGCTAGTAAAATGATCCATGCCCAATTACAAGTAAAACACCAACAAAATCAAAATACAAGTTAAAAAAAGTTTACATCAAAATATTCTGAACCTATCAATTAACTCTCTTCTCAGAATAAAAGGAGGAAGTCAGCCTTTTTCAGTTGTCCCAAACAAAACATCTGAGCTCCAATGGACTTTTATCCTCGGTTCATACTTCTCTCATCGGAAGTCCAGACATTCCTGAGCCCTAGAGGCAGGGAGTAGTGTATTTCTGATAAACACATCTGTGTCCAAAGTTCATCTCACGTTCCTGAGGCTACAAATATAAAATGTTGGTAACTGATAAAAAATTAGAAAAGTGAGCATTATGGCAAGGTGACTTTGCTTCAAACAAGGTTAAATGAGAGAGACAAAACAAAGACATCCTGAAGAGCCTGAAATTACACCTCACACTTTGCTCTGGTTGTATAATGTCCTGTGGCACTAACATCCATGTGAATATTTTACCACCTACTCAGCCTGCCCAAGGCCCAGAGAGGCCAATAAACAGGAAAGGGAGTCTTTTTATCTTCTGCCATCCTGAAATCAAATATAGCCTCCCTAGAAGTCTCTAGTCTCCCTAGAGATACAAGTCTCCCTAGAATATAAGTCTCCCTAGAAGAATCTAGTAAAACAGACTAGGAAGAGAACAGCACAAGTCCAAGCAATATTTTTGGGAGACATGCAAAAACCCTAGGGCTTTTGTTTCTATGTTAATATCCAGTGTGGTGGGTAAATATATTTTCTGATATATAAATATGCTTTGGGGTCAGATAACTAGCAGAGGTACAACACAGCCTTTAGAATCAGGAATCCCAGCTCTGCTGTTAACTGACTGGGTGCTGACAGACAAGCAGTTAAGCTCACTGAGCCTCAGGTTCCGCACCCTCTCAGTGGAGGGTAGGAACACTGCCTGCATCAGACGTTGTGGGAAGATGTGATGGAACCAGGATGAAAATAAACAAACATACCATAGCTTTCTACCCTACTATTATGTTCCAGACCCCCTGTCCCACAACCTACTAGACATCTCCACTTGGATCTTGCACTTTTCTCAAAATCAATGCCCCTAACACCAAATTCGTCTTTCCCTATCATTAGCCAGGATCTCCACCTAACTCCTCTGGCCCTCCTCCCGACACTCCCATTCTCCAAGATGCCTCCCTCCAATGATCAAATTACACCCATGTGTCTATTGATAGTCGGACTACAGTGCACATGGTAGTCTCAATCCTTGCTGCTAGTAGGCTCACTGGGAGCAACATTTAGGAAATGAGAGCAGTCAACTGAGTCATAAACATGTTCAAATCCAGCAATTTGACTTCAGTGCAATCTGTCCTAAGGAAATGACACAAATTAGAGACAAAGCTGCTTCCCAAGATGCTTAGAGCAGTATTATTCAGATCAGAGAAAAAAAGAAAGAGAGAGTGAAAGGAAGGAAACAATTCAACCATCCAGGAACTGGTAAGCTAACTTACAACACACAGTTTCAACAAATGTTTGTAGTTAATAAAAATGAGAGGAAAATGCAAATAATAAAATAACTTTAAATGGCAATATTTAAAATTGTAAGCGAGGGGCTCCTGGGTGGCTCAGTGGGTCAAAGCCTCTGCCTTCAGTTCAGCAGAGAGCCCAATGCGGGCTGAGCAGAGAGCCTGCCTCCCCCTCTCTTTCTGCCTGCCTCTCCGCCTGCTTGTGATCTCTCTCTGTCAAATAAATAAATAATTTTTTTAAAAGATTTTGTTTATTTATTTGAACAGAGAGAGATCACAAGTAGGCAGAGAGGCAGGCAGAAAGAGGAAGGGACGCAAGCTTCCCACCAAGCAGAGAGCCCTATACGGGGCTCGATCCCAGGACCTGAGATCATGACCTGAGCTGAAGGCAGTGGCCCAACCCACTGAGTGACCCAACCCACTGAGCCACCCAGGCACCCCAATAAATAAAATCTTTAAAAAAAAATTGTAAGCGAACTTGTCCCTATCTAAAGTAACAAATGCTTAAAAGGAAATAGACCAAAACAGTCCATTTTACTCCATCAGTATATAGAGAGCATTTGTGAGAGACTCCTCTCCACTCTGGTTCCAAATATTGGGACCAAGCCCCAATGTCACTCGATTTGCCTTGACTGAGGCCTCTTCTCCCAGATCTCTTCTGCTTCAGACTGATCACTCCTTACCTGGCTTCAACACACTTGTTTCATTACTTAACTGAGACAATCACTAGTTCCCACTGCCTTGGCCCTTTGAAATCCCACCCCTCTTCTCCATTCACGGAGTATCTTCTTTCAGACCCTTGTCATTTGTCTCTTCTTTCTCTGCCAGCAGGGTCACCCCTACCATCACCACTCACCCCCAATCCTTTTCCTGGCCCTGCTGACAGCCAGGCAGCTCTCAATTCTTATCATTTGACTTCCTAAGCATTCTTCAAGAGGGCCCTCCCACCTGCAAAGTAAGATAGGAGCTTCCAACTCAGACGAACAACACCTTTTGTGATCTGACCCCCAAACTGCCTCAGCTTCTGTCAGTCAGGCTGCCACTCTTCTTCCCCTACAAAAATCCCCCAGTCCAACTCACTGTCCTGTCCCTACCCCTGGCCTACATACCAACTCTAGTCACATATCTGACACTGTGAACACCCTCAGGGCAAGAATTCTACCACTCTTTCTCATGACCAATGTTACCCTGGGACTCCCTTACTGGACAGGAGGAAGGAGCAGGCTGGTGTACCTCACCTTTCTACATCATTGCCATGTGTATTTCCACTACCAGCTTCCATCTCCCCTTGCTTGGAACTGCCTTCCTGCTGCGCTTCCCAAATGCTAACCTTTCTCTGTCCCGTATGCAGCTACTAGCCACATACAGCTACTAAGCCCTTAAAATGCAGCTAGTGTAAAATGAGACGTGCTATTAGTGTCCAACACACACTGGATTTCAAAGACTTGATATGAAAAACAGAACGCAAAAAAATAATGTTTTATATTGGTTACCTGTTAATATAATACAGACTACAGCTGTGGGATTCAATACAATGCATTATTAAAATTAATGTCACCTCTTTCTTTTTACTTTCTTAAATGTGGCTACTAAAAATTTTGAAGTTACACATGTGGCTCAGTAGTCTAGACAACCTTCAAGGGACCAGCATGAGGAAAACCTTCCTCAAAAGGCCCTTCTGTTTGTGCCACTCTTCATGATCTTTTCTGACCCTTTGGAATCCTAAAATGGGAGTCCCACATAGAAGCCACTATCTAATTACATGCCATACTATATGCTTCCTGGTACATTATTCTTCTTGCTACATCAATACCATTTATAGATGGGGATTTGTAGTAGGGACTCAACCTTTAATTAAACATGGCATCTTTGCTGGAATAAGATAGCAATACACGGATTTTTTTTTTGGTTTCTGTTTTGTTTTGTTGACTCATTTACTCTCCCATTGATGATTTCAAAAATGCAGGGAGAACTGGAAGTCAGGGGACCTAATGGCTCTTTGGTCGACCTGTAATTAACACAATGCATATAGGCCATGTGCACATAGATCCACAGCTTGGCCCCTTGCAAGGTCTATCTGGTCCTCAGTCTCCATCCTTGTAAAATAAGGTTAATGGTATCAGGCCAATCTACAATACACAGTCAGATTAAAGTAGCTAAATAAGTTCTAACTGGAATGAGAACTACTCTACTTTCCACAGTTCGCTGGGTGTCTCGCAGTTTGTGTTGTCTTTCACACAGACTAATTTTTAGAAAGAGAGAACAAATTTACAGCAACTATCCAAATACCAGGGTTAGTGTAGGAAAGTACCTATCAAAATACTTTTCCTAGTCTGTTCATGATGGAGGGCCAGTAATAGGAGAGGAAACTATTACATGCCTGCTGCAAGCTGAAGTCATTTATACCTTATACTCACAACAAATTTTACAAAGTAGACATGACCATACCCATCTGACAGAGTAAAAAAACCGAGGTTCAAAGACAGGCTAAGTAACCAGCCAAAATGATGTTGCCAACGACTGGAAATCCAGGTCAGTGGTATCATCTTTGTAAAAAAGAAAATCTTTATTATTGCTTGAAGACAAAATATGTGAAAATCAAGAGTATTACAAGAAATATGCAAATAAAAATACAACAATAATGTCTATTCATTTCCTTCAGTAGTTTTCTTGCTCTTGGCTAATTCTTGTCTTTCAGGTCAAGAGGCCATTTTTTTCCTAAGTAGACTTTTTCTTTAAGCAGCAAACAAATAGGGTATATGATGTGCTAGGAACTAGTCCATGAATACACTGTATTTCTTTAACATCTTTAAACCAGAGTTGTTGGCCAGAGTTTACGTGAGACATTATTACTAGAAGTCTTCAGACACATTTGCAAAAATGTAGTCCCTATGGGTAAGACTGCAGCCAGAAAGGACACTGGGTCATTCCACAAACAAATGCATCCACAAAAAACAGCCTCCTATCAAAGAACCTGCCTGTGTTACAAACTGAAGTCATCATGAGCTCAATGAACTGAAAAAAGAAAGTTCCTCAAAATAAAATACTGCACCTTAAAGTGAAACCACAATTACACAGTCTCAAAAATGAACTACTTTCTCAGACTGGTAACAATGTACTGTGCATCTCTAAGAAGCCAAACTCATCTAGGTTTAATTGATTCCACCTTTACAAAATGGAGCCAACATAATCCTGCAGATTTGTATAGAACAAAAGTTCAAATTCTCTACTACAGAAACAGTCCCAGAGTATCAAATCTGTTCCTTTATCAAGTGTCCCTGCAGTAGTATTTATCAGTCACTAGAAGAACTCTGCACAATGCAACCTGTGTGAACATGAGATTTTACTACAGGGAGGAGACAGGTCAATTTACCAAGGACACCACATTTCACTTTCACAACTCTTGAAAACTAATCTCTCGTAACAGTAAGTAATTAATTTACATTCATTCCAAACTGAACGAGATAGTGTAAACCTCAAGGAATCTGAGATTGTAAATAACCTCACTTGGGAACCAGGTGTGTGTGTGTGTATGTGTGTGTGTGTGTGTGTGTCCTCTGAGGTACTTCACAGGGTATAAAAAGAAGTAACTAGCAAGTTTTAATCTCATGAACAAGATCTTTATTTAAAATTCTCACATATAAAATGAATTATTTTATGTCATATTTCCTCAAGTGTGTTTTTCCCCTCATTTTAAGAATAAAAAAGACATCCAGAGGAAACAAGGTGTCCTTTTCTCAGCCTCCAGAAACACTAGGGACAGCACAGGTAGCACAGGTGTTTGGTCTTAAACAAAAGTTAAGACTAAGTAGGGAAGAAAATGTAAAACAGAACACAGCCTAGCAAAGCAGCCAGAGATCCCATGCAGCAGGTGACAGGAAGCCTTGGGACACTTCACAGCCACCAGGATGATCTTCATCCCAGGTCCATGCAGGCCCCCTGGGCTCCACCCAGCAGTCCATAAAAACGAAAACGAAAGGTGGCCAAGAACTCTGTCATCCTGGCAAGAAAGCAGCAGCAGCCTCCTTGAACCCAGGAAAGCCACCCCTCCCTCCACAAACAGGAGGAGCCCCCTTCACACTAACCACACAAGGAAGCCCAAGCGGCCAGACCCAAAATAAAAATAAGAGGAGTGCGGGAAGATAGATGACAGCTCAATTAAATTTATCCTGGGAGGGTCACCTGGCTGGCTCGGTGGGTTGGGCCGCTGCCTTCGGCTGGGATCATGATCTCAGGGTCCTGGGATCGAGTCCCGCATCGGGCTCTCTGCTCAGCAGGGAACCTGCTTCCCTCTCTCTCTCTCTCTGCCTGCCTCTCCATCTACTTGTGATTTCTCTCTGTCAAATAAATAAATAAAATCTTTAAAATGCAAACTATTTTTCCTTTTGACTTCTAGGATTCACACAAAGGAGGGAGTCCGAGTCCCTTTGACCAAACTAAAATCAGAGCTCCAGCTTCACACGAACATCAGTGGCTTTGGCAGCAGGAAGAGCATCCTTAGACTGTGCGTGAGGAGGCCAGCCGGTACACTTGGCTCCTGGGATCCAGCTTCACTGGGGTATGAGGTAGCCTTGCCTAGAGGGCTCCTCATGCTCTTGTCTCTTGCTTTGTAGGAAGTGCACCCACCTTCCCTGTGGTGTGCAAGGTCCCACAGCAATCCAGTAGCAGAACCAGAAATAGCACCTAAGGGACCTGACTCTCAGGCTGGTATGCTTTTGCAGATTAGGTGCCTGAAACCTGGAACAAAACTTTGAAAAGGAAAATGGCCTGGAGATTTCTTACAAGAGATCTGTAGGATTATTTACTGGCCTCTCGATCCTCTGACACTCCAAATATGGACAATTGAGCGAGTACTTAAGCTGGCTCTTTAAAATCATGGGCTTTCCGTCCACTTGGAGCACCATTTTTCTCATTCAAGGGAACCTGTACCTTGGGGAGAAACCCAAGAGATGTGACATAGCTTTGTATTCTCATAATTAGCATAATATTTGACCTCCAGAAGCACTTGCTAAAAGTTTATTACAGAAAATGGATTAAGAGCTAGTTCTATCTATGCTATTTTGACAACTCTAAAAATAGAAAGCCTCTAACAACTAGAAGAAATGTGTTTGCATGCCTGGATGATAGAAATGTCCATATCCGAATCCAAGGAACATGGGATTGTGACTATTTCTTAGAAAAAGGAAATCATCTTCGATGATCTGGGTGGTCCCTAAATCTAATGACTGTCTTCTATTTATAAGAGACAGAAGAGGAGAAGACACAGAGAAGGCCATGTAAAAATGGAGGCAGAGATTGGAGTCATGTAGCCATAAGCCAAGTGATTCCTGGAGCCACCAGAAGCTAGAAGAAACAAGGAAGGATTCTGTCAGGGGGTTGTCCAGAGGGAGAAACCACACCTTGATTTTAGACTTCTGAACTTAAGAAATCAGAAAATAAATGTCTGTTATTTTAAGCCACCTCGTTTGTGGTACTTTGTTGTAGCAGCCCTGGAAAATGAATACCACCAGATGCTGGAGACAACCCAGTGTGACTGTCTAGCAAGATCAGAATGACCAATATTTATTATAAGACCTTGAATAAATAAACATTCAAGAATCCATAATGATACTCAAAAGAATGCTTTTTGATGTCCTAGGTGGATGTTTCCAGTAGAAAACATGGCGTGTACTTTTGACGATTTGGGGCAGAGTTGGGTTTTTGTTTGTTTGCTTTTGTTTTTGTTTATAGCTTATATATTTGAAAGAGAGAGTGAGAGAAGGGGGAGGGGTGGGGAGAGGGACAGGGAGAGGGGCAGAAGGAGAAGAAGCAGTCTACCTGCTGAGCAGGGAGCCCCATCTTGTCTCTAGGCTGATTATCATCCAAGGACCCTGGGATCAGGACTTGAGCTGAAGGCACGTGCTTAATGGACTAAGTCACCCTGGCCCCCCTGGGTGGGCATTTTTTTAAAAAGAAGAGAATGTGAGAGCCCCAGATGGCTAAGACCCTTTCTCAGTAACAAATGGGGAACCTGATCTGAACTGGGTATGTGTTTCACGATTCTAACCAGTGAAGAGTGCAGGGCTTTAGAGCTTTATAATTCTCCCCATACATCACATACCAGAAAGGATCATGTTTTCCTAATGACAGAAAATTGAATTCACGTCTTCAGGTAGACAGAGCCCAAGAAACCAGGACTGAGTGAGTGAAATGAGAGACCAAAAGGTCCCAAAGAATGAGAGAAACACTTATCAATTCTTGATATTGTCTGCAGGAGAATTTCAGATTTTTGTTTTGTTTTGTTTTTGTATCCAATTTACATATATTCAAACCAACACATATTTACTGAACAAGTCCTACCATTAAACTGTGATGACCATAGTTTTCTAATTCCCATTCTTTTCTATTTCGCAGAAAATTGTTGTTTCAAGGGCCATGTGAAAACTGCAACTCCTGCCGTTATTGATGTTAAATCCTTATCAAATAATTCTACCATTCCTCATTGTTGGGCTTATACCCAGCACAGGGTCAGGGTCAGCAGTCAATCAATATTTGTGAAATAAAATCATTTCTTCGTTAATATCTCCATGAGCATTATTAAGGAATGTTGTTTAGTACAATGTTTTCAATTTAAATACTGTGTTATGAATCCAAATGTTAAAATTCTACCCTTCTTCCCTCAGAAATCTTTCTAAAATATAGAGAGACCTCTCTGTCTTCTTAAAGAGCTTATTCACTGTTTATGAAATCACAATCTGCCCCACCCATCCACTGTGATTCCCTTCAACTCCTCTTACAGGGGTGTTGCTACCAGACACAAAGGAGAAATGCCTGGTAGATCTTCCCCCCATCTAATTTTAACCATTTCTTGTCCCCAAATTCAGTCTCTGCAATCAGAGATCATTTGTTTACCTTTTGAACATCCATATTGGAATGTTTCTGTATGTTTAGAACTGCCAGTTCTTAGTTTCCAGATAATCTAAAGGTTAAGGTATTTTACTTTCTAGTTGTCTCTCATCAGAGTTTTTCAGTTTGGAAGGATTTGGAGTTTCTTCAGGTTGACTAAATTATCCTGTGCCTGAACATCAGTCCCAGTTGTCATGATTATTCTATTAATTTTAATGTGTGTGAAAATTCAACTTTTTGATGCAAATTTTCTTATCAGATAAGCTCATTGTGCCTGTCCTCAGGGAGATTCAAATTAAAACCACATTGAGATATCACCTAATCACTTTTCTAAATTTACTCAAGCAGATATCTTTGGAGCTGTGCATTTCAATCACAAAGTCATCTGCTTTGGATATATTTTCTTTTCTTTTTTTTTTTTTTAACATCAGAACAGTATTAACATTTCAGTGGTGAATCCTGGTAACACATCAACATTACAAAAATGTAAGGCCATAACCTTTTATAAATTCAAAAAATTATCTTTGAATGATAAGGTCAGAAAAATAAAGAATCATGGAAACTCTCTAGATAGTAAATACAACTTGCATAGAAGGACGATGTACAAAAGCTGGAGAGAGATGAAGTTTCATAGGTGAGAAGCCTGTGAAAATGTGCTCATGACCTCACCACTTCCCCCATTACACAAAATGTCACTATTAGGTTTAATATTAGGTAAGATGTACTCTGTAATTTAGAACCAGGTGCTAGATTTTCTGAAAATGAGTGGAGGAGGAGGAGTCAAGATGGCGGAGGAGTAGCAGGTTGAGATGACATTAGGTAGCAGGAGATGAGCTAGTTTATCAAACCATTCCAAACACCTACAAATCCAACAGGAGATCAAAGAGAAGAAGGTCAGCAATTCTAGAAGCAGAAAATCAGCCACTTTCTGGAAAGCAGGACCTGTGGAGAAGTGAATCCAAAGCCACGGGAAGATAGACCATGGGGGGAGGGCTCCCTGCAAGCAGCTGAGCAATGGAGCACAAAATCAGAACTTTTTAAAGTCTGCTCCACTGAGGGACATCACTCCAGAGGCTAAGTCAGGGTGAAGCCCATGCTGGGACAGCGTGTTCTCAGGTCCTGTGGGATCACAGAAGGATTGGGGGTGTCTGAGTGTCACAGAGCTTGCAGGTGTTAGAGCGGTGAAGCCAGCTACAGAGACAGAGCCGAGGAGTGAGATCTTAACTCCGGGTTACCTTAAACTGTGATCCTTGGGACAGTCAGGCCACTGCTCTTTGAGTGGGGATCACACAAGATCCGGGGGAACCCCCTGGAAGAGCGCAGGGATCTTCTGGGTTTGGAGACTCCAGACAGGGCTGTGTACCAGAGACAGAGAAGCGTGGCCACAGGCTGGGTGAGCTCAGAGCATGGCCAGAGGCCAGGGAGACAGGAGTGATTGAGCGCTTTCCTCCAAGGATGCACTGAGGAGTGGGGCCCCAAGCTCTCGGCTGCTCTGGGCCAGAGAATGGGAGACAGCCATTTTCATTCCCGTCCTCCAGAACTCTATGGAAAGCATTCAGGGAACAAAGGCTCCTGAAAGTGAACCTGAGTGGATTACTTAACCCAGCCCCTGGTAAGGGCGGTGAAATTCTGCCTTGGGCAAAGACACTTGAGAATCACCACAATAGGTCCCTCCCCCAGAGGATCGGCAATAAATCCAGCCAAGACCAAGTTCACTTACCAAGGAGAACAGTGGAATTCCAGAGGAGGAGAAAGCAAAGCATGGAATTCATGCCTTTCTCCCCATGATTCTTTAGTCTTGCAAAGTTAATTTAATTTTTTTAATTTTATTTTTTCTTATGCTAATTTTTTAACTTTTTAATCTTTCCCTTTTACCATTTTTAACTAGTTTAACAATACTTTTCATAAAAAATATTTTTGAACCTTCCTTAATATAGTCATATTTTATCCTATATTGTATCTAACTTGATTTTTTTTATACACATAAGGTTTTCTCTTCTAAAAAAAAAATCTGGGATGCAACTTTTTCTAATAGATCAAAATATACCATAAATCAGGCACAGGGCTTTGCTCTAGTCACCAGCCTGAGTAAATTCTCTCCACTTTTTATTCTTTACACTTCCAACCAACTTATCTTATTCCACTCCTATTTTAGAATTTATTTTAAAGAAATTCATCTTTATTGTCATATTCCATCCCTTCATCGTCTTTACCCTTATTTTGTGTAGTGTGTGTGTGTGTGTGTGTGTGTGTGTGTAGTTTCATTCTATAAAATTTTGGAAGGTAGTTTCTTCTAAGAGACTAAAAGAATTCCAAAATAAAGTGGTTGACTCTGTGACTCTGTTCTCTTCACCAGTCTAATATATATATTTTTCTTTTTTTATTTTTTCTTTTTTCCCCCTGAACTTCTTTTTATCCTCTCTCTTCCCCCAAAGATTTGGGGCCTCTTCTGATTTGGTTAAAGCACATTTTCCTGGGGTCTTTGGCACCTTTTTAATATTTTACTCTCTCCTTCATATATTCTTATCTGGATAAAATGACAAGACAGAAAAACTCATCCCGGGGGGGGGGGGGGGGAACAAGAGGCAGTATCAAAGGCTAGGGACCTAATCAATACAGACATTGGTAATATGTCAGATCTAGAGTTCAGAATGATGATTCTCAAGGTGCTAGATAATAGAGAAACCCTGTCTGGAGAAATCAAAGTCCTTTCTGGAGAGATAAAAGAACTAAAATCTAACCAAGCTGAAATCAAAAAAGCTATTAATGAGGTACAATAAAAAATGGAGGCTCTTGCTGCTAGGAAAAATGATGCAAAAGAGAGAATTCATGATATAAAAGACCAAATGACAGAGAATAAAGAAGCTGAGCAAAAGAGAGAGAAACAACTACTGGACCACGAGGGGAGAATTCAAGAGATAAGTGATACCATAAGATGAAACAACATTAGAATAATTCAGATTCCAGAAGAAGAAGAAAGAGACAGGGAAGCAGAAGGTATACCAGAGAGAATTATTGTAGAGAATTTCCCTAATATGGCAAAGGGAACAAGCATCAAAATCAAAATCCAAGAGGCACAGAGAACCCCTCTCAAAATCAATAATGATAGGTCCACACCCCATCATCTAATAGTAAAATTTACAAGTCTTAGTGCCAAAGAGAAAATCCTGAAGGCAGCCCGGGACAAGAAGTCCATAACTTATAATGGTAAAAATATTAGATGGGCAGTGGAAAAGCCATCAATATGCTGTCTACAAGAAAGTCACTTTAGACCCAAATTCACCTCTGGATTTAACGTGAGGGGGGTGGAAAACAATTTACCATGCTAATGGACATCAAAGGAAAGCTGGCGTGTCAATCCTTATATCAGATCCATTCTATTTTAAGCCAAAGAGTATAATAAGAGAAGAGGAAGGACACTATATCATATTCAAGGGGTCTGTCCAACAAGAAGATCTAACAATTTTAGATATTTTTTTTTATTTATTTGACAGAGAAATCACAAGTAGGCAGAGAGGCAGGCAGAGAGAAGGGGGGAAAGCAGGCTCCCTGCTGAGGAGAGTGCCTGGTGTGGGGCTGGATCCCAGGACTCTGAGATCATGACCTGAGCCAAAGGCAGAGCCTTAACCCACTGAGCCACCCAGGTTCCCTGAATATCTAACAATTTTAAAAATCTATGCCCCTAACATGGGAGCAGCCAACTATATAAACCAATTAATAACAAAATCAAAGAAACACATCAACAATAATACAATAATAGAAGGGGACTTTAACACTCCCCTCACTGAAATGGATAGATAATCCAAGCAAAAGATCAACAAGGAAATAAAGGCCTTAAATGACAAACTGGAATAGATGGGCATAACAGATATATTCAGAACATTACACCCCAAAGCAACAGAATACACATTCTTCTCCAGTGCACATGGAATATTCTCCAGAATAGATCACATCCTGGGTCGTAAATCAGGTCTCAACCGGTATCAAAAGACTGGGATCATTTCCTGCATATTTTCAGAACACACTGCTCTGAGCTAGAACTCAATCTCAAGAGGAAATTTGGAAAGAACCCAAATACATGAAGATAAAAGAGCATCCTTTAAGGAATGAATGAGTTAACCAGAAAATTAAAGAAGAATTGAAAAAATCCATGGACACAAATGATAAGAAAACACAACACTATGAAATCTGTGGGGCACAGCAAAGGCAGTCTTGAGAGGAAAATATATAGCAGTACGAGCCTTTCCAAAGAAACAAGAAAGATCTCAAATACACAACCTACCCATACACCTAAAGAAGCTGGAGAAAGAACAACAAAGAAAGCCTAAACCCAACAGGAGAAGAGAAATAATAAATAACAGAGCATAAGTCAATGAAATAGAAACAAACAAACAAACAAAAATAGAACAAAACAATAAAACTAGGTTCCTTGAAACAATAAAACTATAAAATTTTGGTTCCTTGTAAGAATTAATAAAATTGGGGCACTGGGTAGGTAGCTCAGTGGGTTAAAGCCTCGGCCTTCAGCTCAGGTCATGATCCCAGGGTCCTGGGATTGAACCCCTCATTGGGCTCTCTGCTCAGCAGGGAGCCTGCTTTCCATTCCTCTCTCTCTGCCTGCCTCTCTGGGTACTTGTGATCTCTGTCTATCAAATAAATAAATAAATAAATAAAAGCTTTAAATAAAAAGAATTAATAAGATTGAGAAACTCCTGGCCAGACTTATCAAAAAGAAAAGAGAAAGAGCCCAAATAAATTAAATCATGAATGAAAGAGGAGAGATCGCAACCAAGACCAAAGAAATACAAACAATTATAAGAACATATTATGAGCAAATATACGCCAGCAAATTTGGCAATCTGGAAGAAATAGATGCATTCCTAGAGACTTATAAACTACCACAATTGAACCAGGAAGAAATAGAAAACCTGAGCAGACCTATAACCAGTAAGGAGATTGAAGCAGTCATCAAAAATCTCCCAACAAACAAGAGCCCAGGGCTAGACGGCTTCCCAGTGGAATTCTACCAAACATTTAAAGAAGAATTAATTCCTAATCTCCTGAAACTGTTCCAATAATAGAAATGGAAGAAAAACTTCCAAACTCATTTTATGAGGCCAGTATTACCTTGATCTCAAAACCAGACAAAGATCCCATCAAAAAAGAGAATTACAAACCAATATCCTTAATGAACACATATGCAAAAATTCTCACCAAAATACTATCCAATAGGATCCAACAGTATATTAAAAGGATTATTCACCATGCCAATTGGGATTTATTCCAGGGCTGCAAGGTTGGTTCAACATCCGCAAATCAATCAATGTGATACAGTACATTAATAAAAGAAAGAACAAGAACCATATGTTACTCTCAATAGATGCTGAAAAAGCATTTGACAAAGTACAGCATCCCTTCCTGATCAAAATTCTTCAAAGTGTAGGGATAGAGGGCACATACCTCAATATCATCAAAGCCGTCTATGAAAAATCCATCGTGAATATCATTCTCAATGGAAAAAAACTGAAAGCTTTTCCACTAAGGTCAGGAAAACGGCAGGGATATCCATTATCATCACTGCTATTCAACATAGTACTAGAAGTCCTAGCCTTAGCAATCAGGCAACAAAAAGAAATTAAAGGCATCCAAATCCAAAGAAGAAGTTGACTATCACTCTTCTCAGATGATATGATACTATATGTGGAAAACCCAAAAGGCTCCACTCCAAATCTGCTAGAACTTGTACAAGAATTCAGTTAAGTGTCAGGATATAAAATCAATGCACAGAAATCAGTTGCATGTCTTTACACAAACAACAGGACAGAAGAAACAAAAATTAAGGAGTTAATCTCATTTACAGTTGCACCCAAAACCATAAGAAACCGAGGAATAAACTTAACCAAAGAGGCAAGGAATCTATACTCAGAAAACTATAAAGTACTCATGATAGAAACTGAGACAAAGAAATGGAAAAATGTCCCGTGCTCATGGATTGGAAAAACAAATATTGTGAAAATGCTATGGTATCTAAAGTGATCTACACGTATAATGCAATCCCTATCAAAATCCCATCCATTTTGTTCAAAGAGATGGAACAAATAATCCTAAAATTTATATGGAACCAGAAAAGACCTCGAATGGCAAGAGGAATATTGAAAAAGAAAACCAAAGTTGGTGGCATCACAATTCCAGACTTCAAGCTCTATTACAAAGCTGTCATCATCAAGACAGTATGATACTGGCACACAAACAGACACATAAATCAATGGAACAGAATAGAGAGCCCAGAAATAGACCCTCAACTCTATGGTCAACTAATCTTCGACAAAGCAGGAAAGAATGTCCAATGGATAAAAGTCTCTTCAGCAACTTCTGTTGGGAAAATTGGACAGCCCCATGCAGAAAAATGAAACTGGACCATTTCCTTACACCACACACGAAAACAGACTCAAAATGGATTAAGGACCTCAATGTGAGAAAGGAATCCATCAAAATCTATGAGGAGAACACAGGAAGCAACCTCTTTGAACTCAGCCACAGCAACTTCTTCCTAGGAACATTGCCAAATGCAAAAGAAGCAAGGGCAAAATGAACTATTAGGACTTCATCAAGATCAAAAGCTTTTGCACAGCAAAGGAAACAGTTGACAAAACCAAAAGACAACTGACAGCAAGGTGGTCTTTAGCTTCCAGGTGTTTGAGTTCCTTCTGAACTTTTCCTTGTGATTGAGCTCCAGTTTCAAAGCATTGTGATCTGAGAATATGCAGGGAATAATCTCAGTCTTTTGGTATCGGTTGAGTCCTGATCTGTGACCCAGTATGTGGTCTATTCTGGAGAAGGTTCAGTGTGCACTTGAGAAGAATGAGTTTTCTGTTGTTTTAGGGTGGAATGTTCTGTATAGATCTATGAGGTCCATCTGGTTCAATGTGTCATTCAATGCTCTTGTTTCTTTATTGATTTTCTGCTTCGATGATCTGTCTATTTCTGAGAGAGGCGTGTTAAGATCACCTACGATTAGTGTATTCATATCAATATGACTCTTTATCTTGATTAACAGTTTTCTTAAGTAATTGGCTTCTCCCATATTGGGAGCATAGATATTTACAATTGTTAGATCATCTTGGTGGATAGTCCCTTTAAGGATTATGTAGTGTCCTTCTGTATCTCTGACTACAGTCTTTAGTTTGAAGTCTAATTTATCTGATATGAGAATCGCTACCCCAGCCTTCTTTTGAGGTCCATTGGCATGAAAGATGCTTCTCCATCCCTTCACTTTCAGTCTGGGTGTATCTTTAGGTTCAAAATGGGTCTCTTGTAGACAACATATGGATGGGTCCTGTCGTTTTATCCAATCTGCAAACCTGTGCCATTTTATGGGTGCATTTAGGCCATTCACATTGAGAGTGATTATTGATAGATACGTTTTTATTGACATCGAGTTACCTTTGAAATCTTTCTTTCTGTAGACTGTCTCTATATTTCTGTTCAATGCTATTCTTGGGATTTTTCCTCTTTTATAGAACCCCCCCTTAATATTTCCTGCAGTGTCGGCTTGGTGGTTGCATAGTCTTTTAAGCCTTGCCGGTCTTGAAAACTCTTTATCTCTCCATCCATTTTTGAATGTCAGTCTTGCTGGATAAAGTATTCTTGGTTGCATGTTCTTCTCATTTAGTGCCCTGAATATATCTTGCCAGCCTCATCTGGCTTGCCACGTCTCTGTGGACAGTTCTGACGTGATTCTGATGGGCTTCCCTCTGTAAGTAAGAAGCCTCTTTGCCCTGGCGGCTTTCAAGAGATTATACCTACAATTATAATTCCTCAATTTGACTATCAGGTGTCGTGATGTTTTTTTGGAATGTATAATCTTGTGTGGAGACTGTTCAGCCTCTAGTACATGAACGCTGGTTCCATTTGCGAGATTGGGAAAATTTTCATGAAGGACTTATTCGACTATATCTTCTAGACTTCTTTCTTTCTCCTCCCCTTCAGGGATTCCAATAATTCTGACTTTGGAACGCTTCATGGCATCATTTATTTCCCTGATTCTGTTTTCATGGTTTCTAAGCAGTTTGTTCCAGGCTTCCTCCTGATCCTTTCTCTCTATCTGTCTTCCAGATCACTAATTCTATCTTCTGTCTCAGTCACCCTAGCTTTGAGAGAGTTTAGATTAGATTGGAACTCATTGAGAACATTGTGAACCTCCTCCCTGGTAGCTTTAAGCTCCACCCTAACATTGTGAACATCCTTTCTGGTCGCTTTCAGTTCAGCCCTAATCAATTCTGTTTGGTCATCCATGGCTTTCTCAAACCTAGCTATTGCCTGGATAATTGTTAGCCTGAATTCTCTTTCCAACATATTGTCTATGTTGATAGCCGTTAGCTCTGTTGCAGAAGGTCCATCCTCTGTAATTTTCTTCTGTTGGGCATTCCTCCTCCTAGTCATTTTGGTGGGAGATGACTGAACAGATGTAGCTGGATGTATCAACTGTGTTGCAGTCAAGGTGCACCCTGGAACACTTCTGAGCAATCAGGATTCCCCACCCAAACGAGAGACAAAAGAAAAAGAAAAAAAAAGAAGAAAAAAAAACAAAAAGAGAGAGAGACAGGAAAGAAAGGGAAGATGAAAAAGAAGGCTCAGCCCAGATGGGCCCCAAGGTAAGATTTATGAAGTAGACAAACAAAAAGAGAAAAAGACTGATACAAGTATATGACAAGAAAAAATATATATATATGCAAATAAAGAAAGAACCTCGTCAAAAAGAACCCCAAGTGTAAAATTTATATGCTATCAGGACAAACACAAAAATCACAGAAACACTGGTGGAAGAAGATGGGAGAGTTCTTATAAATTCTCAGTGTGTGCGAGGAAGGTTGTTTTGATTCTTCCTGGATGTATCTTGATATCTTTGTTAAAGGACTCAACTTTCCTAAGATAAAGGGGATTAAAAATTGGTTTACCTATAGGGATAGTATTGATTGGGGAAAGGGGATTACTTTGAAGTTTAACTCTATATGAATATTAGAGGATAAAAATAAAAAGGAATAAACTAAACTAAACTAAAATTTAAAAAAAGGAATTCAAAAAATAAAAATGCAAAAGAAAAACATAGGTGTATGTATCAAAATGTTCAGGTTAGAAAGGTATTATGGAATTTGATGTACTGCACAGCTTGCTGTGATGATAAATAGGTTAAAAAAATTACCTATGTGTAAAAAAAAAAAAAAAAAAAAAGAACCGGTATAGTGGGAACGGGTAAACAATACAAGTTTTCCTATGAAGTACTGGTTGTTCTCTTGTAGTCCTTTTCTCTCTCTCTCTCTCTCTTTTTTTTTCTTTCTTGGTTTGTTTTCTTGTGGAGGGGCCTGCCAGGTGGGTTGTCAGTCAGTGATGTTTCCTGAGTTAAGTCCTCCCGCCCCCCTGAAGGGGGTGGGTTCTGAGGAAACTGGTTTTTTTCAGGCTTTTGTTCTCTGGCGGTTTTTATGCTTGTTCACTTTTTTTTTTCTCTCACCTTGATCGCCTTTGATGGTTTTTGTAGTTTTAGAGGAAAACAAACCGCACCCTGATCTCCCTCTCAGAGAGAAGCCTCAGTCTGGGTACAGAGCCTAAATAAGTTCCCGCTTGGCTGCTGGCAGAGCAAGTTCCAATTTGTAGAACCTGGGGGTGCAGGATCTTTTGCTTGTACCCAAAGCCATGGCAATGGCAGCTGTCTGGGAGCTCCCTACCGCTAGAGAGGTTCCAAGCAGCGATCGCAGGCTGAGATTTTGCCGCTGGCCCAGGCTGGGAGTGCCCGGCTTGCGCGCACCTCTTTCAGAGGCGGCTATGGGTCAAGCGCATGTCTCAGGCACTGAGAAGGGGGCACAGGTCCATAAGCACCAGGCTGGGCTTTTGCGCACCTCTGTCAGGGGAGAGTTTGGGGTGCGCGGCTTAGGCTTTAAAACAATGGCTCGGGTCAAAGAGCGCCGGCCGGGCCTTTGTAACTCAGGGGAGCATGAGGGACACGCGCGCATATCTCAAGCTTTGTGGTAGGGCTCACGCGTTCTGCCTACTGGCGTGGCTTCCATCCCCTCACAGGAGCTAGAACCCATGCATTCTCGGGTGCGCTGGTGGCTTAGGGACCAAGACCTGGTTTCTCCGCCGCACTCTCTCTGCTTCAACGCTGGGAAGGCTGTCCTGGGACCGGGGACTTAAGCCCCTGTCCCTAGCCACCCCGATTCCCACAATATCCCCCCGCGATCCTTTGCTCTTTTGGAGTGCTTTCACCCAGTCTCCAAGTTAATGCTGGTCCCCAGACGCAGGGCACTCTCGCTCATATTGGAGTATTACTTTCCAACCAGTCGACTCTGGTGGCTCCCTCCCCCTTTTGTTTATCTTCCGATAACAGTCCTCCATTCCCATTTCGCTTTACCTGCCCACTGGTGTCTTCTGCCCCTATAGAGATCCAGACGTGTATAATTCTGATCTCAGGTTGATTTCATGGGTGATCGGAGTTCTTTGATAGGTAATCAGCTCACTTTGGGGTACGGGCTGAAAATGCGCCTCCTCCTACTCCCCCGCCATCTTGTCAACCAGGAGATCAAAGAAGAACTGAAACAATTCATGGAAACCAATGAGAATGAGAATGAAGACACTTTGGTCCAAAACCTATGGGATACAGCAAAGGTGGTCCTAAGGTGGAAATACATAGCCATCCAAGCCTCCCTCAAAAAAATTGAAAAATCCAGAATACACCAGCTGTCTCTACACCTTAAAGAACTGGAGAATCAACAACAAATCCAACCAACTGCACACATAAGAAGGGAAATCATCAAGATTAGAGCTGAGATCAATGAGGTAGAAATCAGAGATACAGTAGAACATATCAATGAAACTAGAAGCTGGTTTTTTGAAAGTATCAATAAGATCGATAAACCATTGGCCAACCTAATCCAAAAGAAAAGAGAGAAAGCCCAAATTCATAAAATTATGAATGAAAAGGGAGAGATCACAACGAACACCAAGGAGGTAGAAACAATCATCAGAAGTTATTATCAACAGTTATATGCCAATAAGCTTAGCAACCTAGATGAAATGGATGCATTCCTGGAAGAATATAAACTACAAAAATCGAACCAGGAAGAAATCGACAACCTGAATAGACCGATTTCTAATAACGAGATTGAAGAAGTGATCAAAAACCTCCCAAAAAACAAGAGCCCAGGACCTGATGGATTCCCTGGGAAATTCTACCAAACCTTCAAAGAAGAAATAACACCTATTCTCCTGAAGCTGTTTCAAAAAATTAAAGCAGAAGGAAAACTTCCAGACTCTTTTTATGAAGCCAGCATTACCCTGATCACCAAACCAGGCAAAGATCCTACCAAAAAGGAGAATTTTAGACCAATATCACTGATGAATATGCATGCTAAGCTTCTCAACAAGATCCTAGCCAAGAGGATCCAACAGCACATTAAAAAGATTATCCACCATGATCAGGTGGGATTCATCCCTGGGCTACAAGGATGGTTCAACATTCGCAAATCAATCAATGTGATACAACAAATTAATAGGAGAATAGAGAAGAACCATGTGGTCCTCTCAATTGATGCAGAAAAAGCATTTGACAAAATCCAGCATCCGTTCCTGATTAAAACGCTTCAAAGTATAGGGATAGAGGGAACATTCCTGAACTTCATTAAATCTATCTGTGAAAGACCCACAGCAAATATCATCCTCATTGGAAAAAAGCTTGCAGCCTTCCCGTTGAGATCAGAAACAAGACAAGGATGCCCACTCTCACCACTCGTGTTCAACATAGTATTAGAAGTCCTAGCAACAGCAATCAGACAACAAAGAGAAATAAAAGGTATCCAAATTGGTAATGAAGAAGTCAAACTCTCTCTCTTTGAAGATGACATGATTCTTTATATGGAAAACCCAAAAGACTCCACCCCCAAACTACTAGAACTCATACAGCAATTCAGCAACGTGACAGGATACAAAGTCAATGTGCAGAAATCAGTGGCTTTCTTATACACTAACAATGAAAATACAGAAAGGGAAATTAGAGAATCGATTCCATTGACTATAGCACTAAGAACCATAAGATACCTGGGAATAAACCTAACCAAAGAGGTAAAGGATCTGTACTCGAGGAACTACAGAACACTCATGAAAGAAACTGAAGAAGACACAAAAAGATGGAAGACCTTTCCATGCTTTGGATTGGAAGAATAAACATTATTAAAATGTCTATACTGCCTAGAGTTATCTATACCTTTAATGCCATTCTGATCAAAGCTCCTCCAGTATTTTTCAAAGAGCTGGAGCAAATAACCAAAAATTTGTATGGAATCAGAAGAGACCCCGAATCACTAAGGAAATGTTGAAAAACAAAAATAAAGCTGGGGGCATCACGTTACCTGATTTCAAGCTTTATTACAAAGCTTTGATCACCAAGACAACATGGTACTGGCATAAAAACAGATACATAGACTAGTGGAACAGAGTAGAGAGCCCAGATATGGACCCTCAACTATATGGTCAATTAATCTCGACAAAACAGGAAAAAATATACAGTCGAAAAAAGACAGTCTCTTCAATAAATGGTGCTGGGAAAACTGGACAGCTATATGTAGAAGAATGAAACTCGACCATTCTCTTACACTGTATACAAAGATAAACTCAAAATGGATAAAAGACTTCAACGTGAGACAGGAATCCATCAGAATCCTAGAGGAGGACATAGGCAGTAATCTCTTCGATATCAGCCACGGCAACTTCTTTCAAGATATGTGTCCAAAGGCAAAGGAAACAAAAGCAAAGATGAACTTTTGGGACTTCATCAAAATCAAAAGCTTCTGCACAGCAAAGGAAACAGTCAAAAAAACAAAGAGGCCACCCACGGAATGGGAGAAGATATTTGCAAATGACAGTACAGACAAAAGGTTGATATCCAGGATCTATAATGAACTCCTCAAACTCATCCCACATAAAACAGGCAAACATATCAAAAAATGGGAAGAAGATATGGACAGACACTTCTCCAATCAAGACATACAAATGGCTATCAGACACATGAGAAAATGTTCATCATCATTAGCCCTCAGGGAGATTCACATAAAACCACATTGAGATATCACCTTACACCAGTTAGAATGGCCAAAATTAACAAAACAGGAAACAACATGTGTTGGAGAGGATGTGGAGAAAGGGGAACCCTCTTCCACTGTTGGTGGGAATGCAAGTTGGTGCAGCCTCTTTGGAGAACAGTGTGACGATTCCTCAAGAAATTAAAAATAGAACTCCCCTATGACCCTGCCATTGCACTACTGGGTATTTACCCCAAAGATACAGATGGAGTGAAAAGAAGGTCCATCTGTACCCCAGTGTTTATAGCAGCAATGGCCACGGTCGCCAAACTATGGAAAGAACCAAAATGCCCTTCAACGGACGAATGGATAAGAAAGATGTTGTCCATATACACTATGGAGTATTATGCCTCCATCAGAAAGGATGAATACCCAACTTTTGTAGCAACATGGACGGGACTGGAAGAGATTATGCTGAATGAAATAAGTCAAGCAGAGAGAGTCAATTATCATATGGTTTCACTTATTTGTGGAGCATAACAAATATCATGGAGGACAAGGGGTGTTAGAGAGGAGAAGGGAGTTGGGGAAAATTGGATGGGGAGGTGAATCATGAGAGACTCTGAAAAACAATATGAGGGGATTGAAGTGGCGGGGGTGTGGGAGGTTGGGGTACCAGGTGGTGGGTATTATAGAGGGCACGGATTGCATGGAGCACTGGGTGTGATGAAAAAATAATGAATACTGTTTTTCTGAAAATAAATAAATTGAGAAAATTTAAAAAAAAAAGATAACTGACAGAATGGGAGAAGATATTTGCAGATATCTTCTGCAAATTTGAAGATATCAGGCAAAGGGCTAGTATCCAAAATCTATAAAGGGCTCAGCAAATTCAAGACCCAAAGAACAAATAATCAAATCAAGAAATGGGCAGAGGACATGAACAGACATTTTTGCAAAGACATCCAGATGGGTAACAGACACATGAAAAAGTGTTCCACCTCACTCGGCATCAGGGAAATACAAATCAAAACCACAATGAGATACCACCTCACACCAATCAGAATGGCTAAAATTAACAAGTCAGGAAATGACAGATGCCAGTGAGGATGCAGAGAAAGGGGAACCCTCCTACACTGTTGGTGGGAATGCAATTTGGTGCAAGCGCTCTGGAAAACAGCATAGATTTTCCTCAAAAATTTGAAAGTAGAGCTACCCTATGCCCCAGCAATGGCACTATTGGGTGTTTATCCTACATATACAAATGTAGTGATCCGAAGGGGCACGTGCACCCAAAAGTTTATAGCAGCAATGTCCACAATAGCCAAACTATGGAAAGAACCTACATGTCCTTCAACAGATGACTAGATAAGGAAGATGTGGTATATATATACAATAGAATACTATGCAGCCATCAAAAAAATGCAATCTTGCCTTTTGTGACTACGTGGATGGAACTAGAGGGTATTATCTTTAGTGAAATAAGTTAGTCAGAGAAAGACAATTATGATCTCCCTGATATGAGGAAGTTGAGAGGCAACGTGGGGAGTTTGGGGGGGTAGGAAAATAATAAATGAAAGAAGATGGGATCGGGAGGGAGACATACCATAAAAGACCCTTATTCTCCCACTGAGCCACCCAGGTGCCCCAAGAGACCCTTAATCTCACAAAACAAACTGAGGGTTGCTTGGCGGTGAGGGGTGGGGTGGGGAGAAGGTGGTTTGGTTATGGACATTGGCGAAGGTATGTGATATGGTGAGTGCTGTGAAGTGTGTACACCTGGCGATTCACAGACCTGTACCCCTGCGGCTAAAAATACAGTACATGTTAATAAAATTTTTTTTAAATTATAGAAAAATAAATGTAGATTATATGATGTCCACAAAAACTATTCATTTAAATGGAGAAGTCCATCACACAGTTTTGCTTCTATATCTTGTAATTTTCTAGAAAAATGAATCTCAAAATAATTCTTAGAGAACACTAATTCTTACTAATCATGACACAAGAATGCAAATTCGTTTACTTATCTACATGTAAATGTATGTCCTAAATGGAGACTGCTTTTACCTGGTATTTCAGACAAAATTCTCAGTTTTAAGCAACAGAAATTGACTGGCTATTTAGGTAAAGATGACTCATGCAGAGAATGCCAGGCTCCCCAAATCAATGGAAGGTTGGAGATGCAGTCCTGGAAAACAATGAGAAAATTAGATCTAGGGTAGCACTGGGAGGCCTAGAAAAGTCATAGAGCAGAACACATGGGTCGGCATACAAAGACTTCCATGACAATGAAAGAACTTCCACCGTCCTACACATCTTCAAGTTCAAAGTCTCAAGAATATCCAGTTGGCTAAGTCTTGGATGACTACCTAGCTCTTGTGTCCACCCACTTGGCTGCTCTGGGTCAGAAAATCTGAGGTGTTAATTCTCTTTGTATGTAGGACCTCCTCCACCGAGACACCTATACAGGATAAGAAATACCCCACCCCTAAAATAATGGAGTGTATTATTGGAGAAAGGGAAGTTGGATGCTGAGTAGCTAAAATAACAACAATAAGGAGTAAATAATAACAAAGAAAATAACAAGGTGAAACATCATTTAGGATTCACGTGACATAAATTAACATATGCCCTGGAATATGAAAATGAACCACCCATCGGGTTGATCTATAATTAAGATCTTATATTTTATTAAGATGATTTGAAGACATAGTTTACTGCTTTCAGTTAATCTTTAAGGAAGACTTAGAGCTAATAGGTTTTTTTTTCCCCCTATATGTTAACTGGGAAACTCCTGATATCACTTAAACATAGGATATGTGTCAATTAGGCAATTATTAAAATCATCTTAGTGAATAACTGGAAAGAATTGAATCCTATTGTTTTTTCCTGTTTAACCAAAATTAAATAATTCAAATACCACAGAGAACATTACTAAGTACTTCCCTTTATATTATCCTTCTTTCTATGTCTTCATGTTCCTTCTTTTCTCTAAATTTTTCTCTAAATTGATGTCCCCTTCATGAGACACATGTTTTCAAGTCCTTCTGAGTAATGTTTTTGATCCAATCAGTAGACTTCACTGAGTCCCTACTCTGTGCTAGTTTACACCCAGAGCTGAAGTTACAAACAGAATGAAGACACAGTCTTGATTCTCAGAAAAGTCACAGTCTAGCTGAGAAGTCAGACATAGGCCTGAGCTCAGAGAGCTCACAGTCTAGTGCAGGAAATGGATACCTGAGTAGATAATAATAATTAACAATAGCGATACAGGCAGGACATTATGGGAGATACCAGGAAGGACTGGGCAGTAGAGATGAGGGGAGGATCAGAGAAGGCTCACTGGAGGAGGTGACATCTGAACTGGGGAAAAGATCTCAACACACCACAGGCAGAGTAAGGAAGAAAATGCAATGGACTGTGTGAAGATCACCAGAAGCAGTCTGGTTTTGTGTGGTTTCCCCTCAGATTTGTGCTTGTGGTTGTACTCAGTGTCATGTAGGGGTTGCAGAAATATATGATGATCTTGTAACCTTATAAAAACAGAGAGCCAACTGATAGTAAAATGTGATGAGGCCAAAGCTGGAAGAGACTCTATAGAAGCAGGACAGGATGAGGGCAAAGGCAGAGGGTCTGAATCCCAGTCCTTCCCCCTTACTAGCTATGTAATCTTAAGTGGGTGACTCAATTCTCCAAGCCTCAGTTTTCTTCACTTATAAAATGAAGAGAAACTCACATTAGGCTATTTATTCTAAGGACTAAATGAGTAGAGAAAGGATCGAACACAATGCTTGGTACAAAAATGTTGTTCACTGACTACTATTTTGTTTTTCTCTTCTCCTCCATTTCCAGAAAATACAAACAAGGCAATTTCTTCTTGCTAAGATTGTGCACACTTGATTTCTCCATGTGTCACCTAGGAGGGGTTGACACAGCTGAGTTTCTCATGGTTTTACCTAATTGAATCTGAACACCATCAGAATAGGTCAAAGCAATATCCAAGAACTGTTTATCTCACACATTGGTGACATGTACTCTTCAGTAACAGGGGACGTATTCATGGATGCTGCCATCACATCAGGTTAGATATTGCTCCTTTCTGAATCGCCAGTGATAGTGGATTAGGAATGTTGGCTAAGGGAAAAGACATAACATGTGACTCAGCAGTTTGTTCTGGGCTTATTTTGCTTCCTCTGCTTTCTGTGAGACCAAACCCATGAAGAGTTTATGGGTCCTTTTCAAAAGTTAAAGTCACAGTTCAGATGATTATAAATCATGTTATAATAAATCAAATTAATAATTCTGCTATAGCAGTCATAAAACAACAAAATAACACCCCACAGTGTAAAAGGTTTGGTTTAAATAACCTATCCAAAAGATACCAATTAAGGTTTTTCTCCAGAACTTACATGTTCATTTTTAAATCAAATAATAAGCCTTTTGTCTGAGCCTCTTCACAATTCAAGGTTCTTCTCATTCATTCATTGATTCAAAAAGCATTAACTGAGTTTCTTTTGCTGGGCACTTATTCTAGTCACTGAATGGGTATAAATTTAAAAAAAAAAAAAAAAAAGACAAAATCCTTGTTCCTGAGTTGCTGTCTGGTTGGGTAAACTATCTGAAGATAACACCTTACAAAATAATGTTGAAGCTGTTTTTATTTTTAACTTTCAGAAAGTATTTTAAAAAGCCCCTCCTTTCCTTTGCGTTTGTATAGTTCTGCCCCACTCCATCTCAGCCCTGGTTGTGAGATTGCCTACTGTAGGTGCAGGCTAAATAATTCCACTGGATTGTCAAGGGTTATCAGCAAGGAAATCCTGGAGTCTTAGAACGTCTTGAGAGTAAAATGTGACTGACAGATGTATTCCCTCAGTATAAAATGGAAAAATAAGAATCATAGTCGGTTAGTAAGTGGTTGTCACCAGCACTGGAGATGGAAAGACCAACCTGAATATGACATGCTAGTGCTGGCGACATTAGGGTGGCTGGACAATGCCATCTCATCCCACTACCATTTTGCAAAAAATTTGTGCGCCTTCTCCCATTCAGTCTTCACCACAGCTCATAAATCTGGGGTTCTTATCCCCATTTCACCTAGACTAAGAGAAGTTGTGTGGCTTCCCAAGGTTATACAGCTCGCAAGAAGCAGGTCAAAAGGACAAATCAGAGGGACTGAGATCAGCAGAGCTCAGGAATTAAGTAAATAACTGGGTTGGCCTTTTGGCAGCTGGAGATCAAGATAGACCAGCTCAAAAAGAATGGGATAGACTCATGAAGGAGAATGTAAAGACTTGCCTGGGAACTGAAACCTACCAAGACTTTAGACTCTGACTTTCAAACCAGATGCTACTTTAAAGTTCATCCAGACAAACTTTAGAAACTGGTCACTTCTCCAAATCTCTGAAGTTAATGAATAGTCCAACTAGGTAAGAAGTTCCAGTGTCTTGACTCCTAGGCCAATGCTCAACTTCACCCCATTATTTGCTGGCTAGAAAGGTTAGTGGAAGTTCAACTTTTAGTAAAAACTTGAAGGAGCCTGGACTTATCTTTGACAGTGGTTGTTCTCAATGAACCATACTCCCAGTGTTCATATACCTCTGCATTTTTCCTTTCCCTTTGAATCGAAACTGATTCTGTAATCTTCTTTAACCCATTGAACATAAAGAAAGTGACAGGGTACAAGTTTCCATGCTAAGCCTTAAAAGGACCTGGTAGCTTTTTTTTTTTTTTTTTTTTTTTCGCACTGGAAGAAGACAGTCACCGAGGAAGAAGTTTGACTATTTGGAGATTGCCCCCCTGAGAGATATCTAATCTAGCCATATGGAGAGACCACACAGAGAGGAACTGAGGCCCCTGGCTAACAGCCTCAGCTGAGCTTCGAGCCAACAGTTAACACCACCTTCCCAGCCATGAGAGTGGGGCCATCTTGCAAGTGCACCCTTGAGTCCAGGTCAAAACTATCAGCCATGTAGGGCAGAGTTGAACTGTCTCAGCCAAGCCTTACCCAAATTACAGGATTGTGAACAGATAAACAGAAAGGTTATTGGAGTGAGCCACCAAGTTTGGAGATGATTTGTTACATACCAGGAAGTAGCTACAACAGTGAAGGTATGTGCTGGTGGCTCCAAGAATCTGGAACTACCAAATTTGGAAGACTTATCTCCTTAGTTGGACAGAGCCACACACTACATCCACTGGCTCATCTCTAACATCCTTCTGGTTCTAAAGTTCTTTGAGCTTGTGACTCCTTGTGGCTCTTCCCTATGACTCTAAACAAGCCTGGTGTCTACATGATAAAGAGATTGTTGCCCCCCAGAAGATGACTGGCCTGAGAGGGATTGCTTTTCTCACCAAAGATTAGAAATGTAGGTGACAAGAAGGGAGGGAGACTGGTCTTCTAGAGGTAGAGGGATACAGAAGAAGAAGTTCCAAGAATTTGGGTGCTGGCAACAAGGAGATAAAGCTCAGAGTCTGTCTCCATAAAGGACATTTGGGAACATTTACACATTAATTAACCAAACATCCATAGAAAAAGCACCGTGCAAGCCTGAGATATGCAGGTCAACAGAAATTGACTTGAGAAAGTAACTTTTGATTGATTCAGTATTAGCGGAAGCACTTTAAAAACTGCTGGACCTGTAACTAGTTCCTGGCAGCTAGTAAGCAGGCAGAAACATAGATGGAGTCTCCAGGAGAGTTTGGAAGAGCACATATCAATTATATCTACCACTAAAATGTTGCGTGGCAACCAACCACATAACTGTAGTGGCATACACCAATAAACATTTATTCAGCTCATGAGTCTGTAGGGTTCATCTGATCTGGGTCAGTGTAGGCTGCTCTTCACTTATCTTGGAGTTCACAGCTGTTGGCTGACCTTTGTTGGGACAATGGTGGTAACTCTGCTCTGGTCCATAGGTTTTTCATCCTTCCCCTGGGACCAGGGGACTTGCCTGGGCAGGTCCTGCTTGGGACAGTACTACAGGGCAGAAGTGAGAAAACCCAACTGTACAAACAGTTTTAAGACTGCTGGACATATTTGCTATTATCCTATTGGCCAAAGCAACTCACAAGGCTGAGGCAAGAGCCAAAGTCAGAGAGCAAAAGGAATGGATAGAGAGGTTAAGAATGATGAGGATTAATCCGTCTAGCACAGAAATTCTTTTGTAAAGATCAACCTTGATGATGGAAAGGGTAGCTTTTGGAAAGACTTCTCAGAACATCTGTCTGATTAGGCTGCGTGATTAGCCCCTGAGGAACTGAAGCTAAGGAAACCTTCCTCTTCAACAAGCAGTGACTACTATCCTCAGTCCTTTTGTGACATTGTTGCAAGCACACTGTGAAGGCACACACACACAAGTCGTGTCTTTCCCCAATGTCTGCTTCCTTCAGTCATAAAGCAAGGTTAACAAATGAAAAAGCATGCGCAAGATTCCAAACTCAATGGCATTTCATCACATATGTTAACTTGGTGTCTTACACATCACACAAAGCAAAGACAAGACAAGTCACACAATAAAGAAGACAGAACAGGGGTGGGAAATGAATGCACCAAACACGAAGTCAGTCTGTGAGTGTGCAGTTGAGGTAAGGCCTTGGCCTGGTCTGGGTCAAATACGGGCACATGCTGCTTATTATGTTCAGGCAGTGGAAGATCTCTGTTATGCTCAGCAATCAATAGGGCAGAGTGTTTGGCAGCAGCTGCCTTTGGGATGTGGTCAGATGTGAAAGGGTCAGCATCTAGATAGTCAGTTTGCTGCAAAAAAAATTCTCCTTTTTTAAAGAGATGGAATGATTCTTGGGCATTTTTAGATGTCCTCTGGTTCTGCTGGTTATCAGTTCAGGGTCTCACCAGCTGTTGCCAGTTTTAGCGATATGTGGTCTTGGCTGCAATGCCCTCAGTTGCTGGCATCACTGCCTGACAGAAGTGACTGCTCGACACGAGTGACCCCATCTTGCTCTGTACACACTTTAAAGGAATTAATATTTCTGCCTGGTTATTTGCCTGACTACCTTGTGGTGACCACCCTTCAATATCCCCTGACTTTTGGAGATCACTGAACTTTGGAGTCTGGGGATAGAGGCTGTCCCAAGGGTGGAGAATAAATGTGGTGATGGTGGTGATACTAGTGGTCTTTCCAAGTCTATGTTATAAGAACCAGGTGGGTTATTGGGAAGGAATTGCTGATGTGAGATCAGTGCAATAGACTTAGTTATATTACACTTTCCCTACTACAAAATAAAAGGAACTTGGCAGCAATGTCCACAAAAGCCAAACTGTGGAGAGTGCCGAGATGCCCTTCAACAGATGAATGGGTAAAAGATGCGTCCATACATCAATGGTATATTACTCGGCTATCAGAAAGGATGAATACCAGAAATGATGTTACTGTAGGAGAGAGTGCTGAGTGAAATAAGTCAAGCAAAGAAAGTCAATTATCATGTGGTTTCACTTTTTTGTGGAAGGATTAACATGGAGGACATTAGGAGAAGCAAAGGAAAAGTGAATTGAGGAGAATCAGAGGGTGAGACAAACCATCAGAGACTATGGAGTCTTAGAAACAAACTGAGGGTTTTATAGGGGAGGGGAGTAGGGGGATGGGTTGACTAGATGACTAATGTTAAGAATGGCAGGCATTTGGGGAGACAAGATGGTGGAGAACTAGGAGGAGGTGCCGTTTCAACCTGTACCCTAAAGTGAGCTGATTACCTACCAAATAAGTCTGATCACCCATGAAATCAGCCTGATATTGGAATTATACACTTCTGGATCTCTATGGGGGCAGAAGATGCCAGTGGGCAGATAAAGCAGAGTGGGAACATTGGACTGATATCAGAAGATAAACAAAATGGGAAGGGAGCCACCAGAAGCAACCCATTGGAAAGTAATACCCCAATATGGAAGTGCCCTGCCACTGGGGACCAGCATTAACTTGGAGTCTGGTTGAAAGCACTCAAAAAGAACAAAGGATCATGGGGAGAAATTGTGGGAATTGGGGCAGTTAGGGACAGCGGCTTATGTCCCTGGACCTAGGACAGCCACCCTGGTGCTGAGCCAGAGAGAGTGCGGCGAAGAAACCAGGTCTTGGTCCCTGCGCCACAAGCATGCCAGAGAGTGCATGGGTGGCAGCTCCCATGAGGGGCTTGGAGCTTTGTCAGCCAGCAGAACCACTGCCTTTTGCACTCTCCAGGCACATGCTGTGCTGTGCTATCAGAGTCTGAGTCATGTCCCTCACCTCCCCCTGAGAGAGGTGCCTGTGGTCTCCAGCTGGCAGAAGCACAGCCTTTTGCACTCTCCATGTGTACAGGTCACCTGACCAGAATCTGAGTCGCGCCCGACACCCTCCGCTGAGATTGTCTGGTGTTCTCGGACCTGGAAAGTCTGAGCACTCCTAACTCGGGCCAGCGGGAAAATCTCAGTGTGCCACTGCTTGGGACCTCTCTGGCAGCTGCCCAGACAGCTACCACTGTCATGGTTTTGGGTACAAGCAGGAGTTCCTGTGTCCCCAGGGACCTTCACTGGGAATGTGCTCTTCCAGTGGCCAAGGGGGAATTTATGTACTCTGGAGTACCCAGAGGGGAACAGACTGAGGCTTCTCTCTGAGACAGAGGTCTGGGTGCAGTTTGCTTTCCTTTAAACATCCAAAAAACATCCAAAGCTGTCAAGGCAAGAGAAAACAAACAAACAAACAAAACCTCCAGAGAACAAAAGCCTGAAAAACCGGTTTCCTCAGAGCCCACCACCTAGATGGGGGTGGGAGGTCTTAACTCAGTAAACACTGCCTGAAAACCCATGCAACAGGCCCCTACTGCAGAAAGCCAACCAAAAAAAAAAAAAAAAAAAAAGACAAGAGAACAACCACCACTACTTTGTAGATACAACTTTTATTTTTGATTCGTTCCCACTATTCTGGTTCTTTATTTTTTATAGATAATATCTTAACCTATTTACCATCACAGTGAGATGTCCAGTACATCAAATTCCATAATAACCTTTTAACCTGAACTTGCTGATACATATACCTGTGTTTTCCTTTTGCTTTTCTATTTTTTTTTATTTATTTATTTTCAGGACAAGAGTATTCATTATTTTTGCACCACACCCAGTGCTCCATGCAATCCGTGCCCTCCATAATACCCACCACCTGGTACCCCAACCTCCCACCTCCCCCCTGCCACTTCAAACCCCTCAGATTGTTTTTCAGAGTCCATAGTCTCTCATGGTTCACCTCCCCTCCAATTTTCCCCAACTCCCTTCTCCTAACTCCCCGTGTCCTCCATGCTATTTTTCTATTTTTTAATCTTTTTAATTTTATTTTTGTTTAATTTAGTTTATTCTTTTTTTATTTTTATTTTTTAATATTCATATAGAGTTAAGCTTCAGGGTAATCCCCTTTCCCCCATCAATGCTATCCCTATAGGTAAACCAATTATTAATCCCCCATTATCTTAGGAAAGTTGAGTCCTTTAACAAAGATATCAAGATACATCCAGGAAGAATGAAAATAAACTTCCTCACCCATACTGAAAATTTATAACCACTCTCCCATCTTTTTCTTCCACCAGTGTTTCCGTGTATTTGTGTTTGTCCTGGTAGTGTATAAATATTACGCTGTGGTTTTTTTTTTTGTTTTTGTTTTTGTTTTTTTTTTTTGATGAGGTTCTTTTTTTGTTGTTTTTCTTTTATATATATATATTATTTTTCTCTTGTCATCTACTTTTATCAGTCTTTTTGTTTGTTTTTGTTTGTATACTTCATCAATCTTAAGGTACCTTGGGGCCCATTTGGGCTGGGCCTTCTCTTTTATTCTTTTTTTTCCTGTCTCTCTCTCTCCCCCTCTTTCTCTTTTTTATTTTTTCTCTCTTACTTTTTTTTTTTTCATTTGTGTGGAGACTCTTGATTGCTCAGAAGTGTTCCAGGGTGCACCTTGACTGCACTACGGTTGATACATCCAGCTACATCTCTCACCAAAATGACTGGTAGGAGGAATGCCCAACAGAAGAAAAATTCAGAGGCTGGGCCTTCTTCAACAGAGCTAATGGCTTTCAACATAGACAGTATGTCGGAAAGGGAAATCGGGCTAACAATTATCCAGGCAATAGCTAGGTTGGAGAAAGCTATGGATAACAAAAAGGAATTGATTAGGGCAGAACTGGAAGCCCCCAGGGATGATGTTCACAATGTTCTCAATGAGTTCCAATCTAATATAAATTCTGTAAAAGCTAGGGTAACTGAGACAGAAGATAGAATTAGTGATCTAGAAGACAAACAGAGAGAAAGGATCAGGAGGAAGCCTGGAACAAATAGCTTAGAAGCCATGAAAACAGAATTAGGGAAATAAATGATGGCATGAAACGTTCCAACATCAGAATTATTGGAATCCCTGAGGGGGAGGGGAAAGAAGAAGACTAGAAGATAGAGTGGAACAAATCCTCCATGAAAAGTTTCCCAGTTTCGCGAGTGGAAACAGCGTTCATGTACTAGAGGTAGAACAGCCTCCCCCCAAGATTATAGAATCTAGAAAGACCTCAAGACACCTGATAGTAAGAATGAGGAATCATAATTGTAGACAGGATCTCTTGAAAGCAGCTAGGACAAAGAACCTCCTTACATACAGAGGAAAGCCCATAAGAATAACTGTAGGCAGCCGCGGACTGGGCTAGAGTCAAGAGACCAAACCAGTCCCCGACTCACGCCTCCTGGAAGTCCAAGGGTTAATAACTCCATGAGTGGAAAGTTGAGCAGCGCTTGAGAAAGGGCCTGAGCTATGGATCTGAAGACTTGCTTACTTGGTTGCCTTGCATATGCTTATCTGGAACGGGCACAACAGGCCTGCTCATTAAACTATTGTGGGATTGTGCTGTCCTTGCACAGGCCATAAACTATGTCTTAAGTTACTTTGAAGTTAGTGCATCTAGTTTAGGAGTTATCTGAAGACAGAGACCACTGGTATCAGAGGGACTACTATTAGTCCTTGGGAAATAGATAATAGGGAAACTTGAAGGGTTTTCTGTGCATGATGCAAATTCTTTAGTAATCAGCTAAAAATAAATACTTTCTTCTGATTGTTTCTGTTAGCTATATAATGCCTCACAGCCTTGAATAAAATTGGCACTGCTTGGACATCATCCACTGTGTCCCTCCTGTCCCCATCTCTTTACGTCTCATCTTTGTCTCACCATCCTCTTACCCTCTCGACCCTGATCGTGTTGTCGCGCTGGCCACGATAAATAACAACAGACCTGTCCACAGAAACCTGGAAATCCAGAAAGGGCTGGCAAGACATATTAGGGCACTAAATGAGAAGAACATGCAGCCAAGAGTACCTTATTCAGCAAGGCTGACATTCAAAATGGATGGAGAGATAAAGAGTTTCCAAGACCAGCAAGGCTTAAAAGAGTATGTGACCACCAAGCTGACACTGCAGGAAATATTAAAGGGGGGGGTATATAAAAGAGGAAAAATCCTAAGAATATCATTGAGCAGAAATATATGGAGACAATCTACAGAAAGAAAGATTTCAAAGTAACACGATGTCAATAAAAACGTATTTATCAATAATCACTCTCAAAGTGAATGGCTGAAATGCACCCATAAAATGACACAGGGTTGCAGATTGGATAAAATGACAGGACCCATCCATATGTTGTCTATAAGAGATACATTTCGAACCTAAGGATACACCCAGACTGAAAGTGAAGGGATGGAGAAGCATCTTTCATGCCAATGGGCCTCAAAAGAAGGCCGGAGTAGTGATTCTCATATCAGATAAATTAGATTTTAAATTAAAGACTGTAGTCAGAGATAAAGAAGGACACTACATAATTCTTAAAGGGACTATTCACCAAGACGATCTAACAATTGTAAATATCTATGCTCCCAAAATGGGAGCAGCCAATTACATAAGAAAACTATTAATCAAGATGAAGAGTCATATTGATACGAATACAATAATAGTAGGAGATCTTAACACACCTCTCTCAGTAATAGACAGGTCATTGAAGCAGAAAATCAATAAAGAAAAAAGAGTATTGAATGACACATTGGACCAGATGGACCTCATAGATATATACAGAACATTCCACCCTAACACAACAGAATACTCATTCTTCTCAAGTTCACATGGAACCTTCTCCAGAATAGACCACATACTCGGTCACAAATCAGGAATCAAATTATACCAAAAGACTGAGATTATTCCCTGCATATTCTCAGATCACAATGCTTTGAAACTGGAGCTCAGTCACAGGAAAAGTTTGGAAGGAACTCAAACACCTGCAAGGTAGAGACCACCTTGCTTAAGAATGCTTGGATCAACCAGGAGATCAAAGAAGAACTGAAACAATTCATGGAAACCAATGAGAATGAGGTCACTTTGGCCCAAAACTTAGTGGATACAGCAAAGGCGGTCCCAAGGAAGAAATACATAGCCATCCAAGCCTCCCTCGAAAAAATTAAAAAATCCAGAATACACCAGCTGTGTCTACACCTTCAAGAACTGGAGAATCAACAACAAATTAAGCCAATTTCATACACAAGAAGGGAAATAATCAAGATTAGAGCAGAGATCAATGAGACAGAAACTAGAGATACAGTAGAATATATCAATGACACTAGAAGCTGTTTTTTTGAAAGAATCAATAAGATCGATAAGCCATTGGCCACACTAATCCAAAAGAAAAGAGAGAAAGCTGAAATTAATAAAATTATGAATGAAAAGGGAGAGATCACAACGAACATCAAGGAAATAAAAACAATCATCAGAAGTTATTATCAACAGTTATATGCCAATAAGTTAAGCAACCTAGATGAAATGGATGCATTCCTGGAAACTATAAACTTCCCAAATTGAACCAGGAAGAAATTGACAACCTGAATAGACTGATATCTAGTAATGAGATTGAAGCAGTGATCAAAAACCTCCCAAAAAACAGGAGCCCAGGACCTGACAGATTCCCTGGGGAATTCTACCAGACTTTCAAAGAAAAAATAACACCTATTCTCCTGACGCTGTATCAAAAAATTGAAGCAGAAGGGAAACTTCCAGACTCTTTTTATGAAGCCAGCATTACCCTTATCTCCAAACCAGGCAGAGACCACACCAGAAAGAATTTCAGACCAATATCACTGATGGATGTGGATGCTAAGATTCTCAACAAGATCCTAGCAAACAGGATCCAACAACACATTAAAAAGATTATCCACCATGACCAGGTGGGAATCATCCCTGAGTTACAAGGATGGTTCAACATTCACAAATCAATCAATGTAATAGGACAAATCAATAAAAGAAGAGAGAAGAACCACATGGTCCTCTCAGTTTATGCAGAAAAAACATTTGACAAAATCCAGCATCCATTCTTGATTAAAACGCTTCAAAGTATAGGGATAGAGGGAACATTCCTGAACTTCATTAAATCTATCTATGAAAAACCCACAGCAAATATAATCCTCAATTGGAAAAAGCTCACAGCCTTCCTGTTGAGGTCAGGAACACACAAGATGCCCACTTTCACCACTCTTGTTCAACATAGTATTAGAAGTCCTAGCAACAGCAATCAGACAACAAAGAGAAATAAAAGGTATCCAAATTGGTAATGAAGAAGTCAAACTCTCTCTCTTTGAAGATGACATGATTCTTTATATGGAAAACCCAAAAGACTCCACCCCCAAACTACTAGAACTCATACAGCAATTCAGCAACGTGACAGGATACAAAGTCAATGTGCAGAAATCAGTGGCTTTCTTATACACTAACAATGAAAATACAGAAAGGGAAATTAGAGAATCGATTCCATTGACTATAGCACCAAGAACCATAAGATACCTGGGAATAAACCTAACCAAAGAGGTAAAGGATCTGTACTCGAGGAACTACAGAACACTCATGAAAGAAACTGAAGAAGACACAAAAAGATGGAAGACCTTTCCATGCTTTGGATTGGAAGAATAAACATTATTAAAATGTCTATACTGCCTAGAGTTATCTATACCTTTAATGCCATTCTGATCAAAGTTCCTCCAGTATTTTTCAAAGAGCTGGAGCAAATAATCCAAAAATTTGTATGGAATCAGAAGAGACCCCGAATCACTAAGGAAATGTTGAAAAACAAAAATAAAATGGGGGGCATCACATTATCTGATTTCAAGCTTTACTACAAAGCTGAGATTCACCAAGACAGTATGGTCCTGGCATAAAAACAGACACATAGGCCAGTGGAACAGAGTAAAGAGTAAAGAGCCCAGAGACCCTAAACTCTATGGTCAAATAATCTTCAACAAAGCAGGAAAATATATGCAGTGGAAAAAAGACAGTCTCTTCAATAAATGGTGCTGGGAAAATCAGACAGCTATATGTAGGAGAATGAAACTCGGTCATTCGCTTACATCGTACACAAAGATAAACTCGAAATGGATTAAAAACCTCAACGTGAGACAGGAATCCATTAGAATCCTAGAGGAGAACATAGGTAGTAACCTCTTCAATATCAGCCATAGCAGGGCGCCTGGGTGGCTCAGTGGGTTAAGCCTCTGCCTTCAGCTCGGGTCATGATCTCAGGGTTCTGGGATCGAGTCCTGCGTCGGGCTCTCTGCTTGGCAGGGAGCCTGCTTCCTCTCTCTCTCTGCCTGCCTGTCTACCTATTTGTGATCTCTGTCTGTCAAATAAATAAAATTTTAAAAATCTTATAAAAATTAAAAAAATAAAAAATAATAAAAAAAAAAAATCAGCCACGGCAACTTCTCTCAAGATATGTCTCCAAAGGCAAAGAAAACAAAAGCGAAAATGAACTTTTGGGACTTCATCAAGATCAAAATCTTCTGCAGAGCAAAGGAAACAGTCAAGAAAACAAAGAGGCAACCCACGGAATGGGAGAAGTTTTTTGCAAATGACAGTACAGACAAAAGGCTGATATCCAGGATCTATAAAGAACTTCTCAAACTCAACACACACAAAACAGATAATCATGTCCTAAAATGGGCAGAAGACATGAACAGACACTTCTCCAATCAAGACATACAAATGGCTATCAGACACATGAAAAAATGTTCATCATCACTAGCCATCAGGGAGATTCAAGTTAAAACCACATTGAGATACCACCTTACACCAGTTAGAATGGCTAAAATTAGCAAGACAAGAAACAACGAGTGTTGGAGAGGATGTGGAGAGAGGGGAACCCTCTTTCACTGTTGGTAGGAATGCCAGTTGGTGCAGCCACTTTGGAGAACAGTGGAGATTTCTTAAGAAATTAAAAATAGAGCCTCCCTATGACACTGCAATTGCACTACTGGGTATTTACCCCAAAGATACAGATGGAGTGAAAAGAAGGGCCATCTGTACCCCAATGTTCATAGCAGCAAAGGCCATGGTCGCCAAAACGTGGAAAGAACCAAGATGCCCTTCAGTGGATGAATGGATAAGAAAGATGTGGTTCATATACACTATGGAGTATTATGCCTCCATCAGAAAGAATGAATTCCCAACTTTTGTAGCATCATGGATGGGACTGGAAGAGATTATGCTGAGTGAAATAAGTCAAGCAGAGTGAGTCAATTATCATATGGTTTCACTTATTTGTGGAGCTTAACAAATAACATGGGAGACATGGGGAGATGGAGAGGAGAATGGAGTTGAGGGAAATTGGAAGGGGAGATGAACCATGAGAGACAGTGGGCTCTGAAAAACAATCTGTGGGTTTTTTAGGGGCAGGGTGGGGTGGGAGGTTGGTGGAGCCAGGTGACGGGTATTAGCAAGGGCACATATTGCATGGAGCACTGGGTGTGGTGCATAAACAATTAATTCTGTTACGCTCAAAGAAATTAAAAAAACATTTTTAAAAACATAGCTTTAACCATGGGGGTGGGGAGAATGGTAGGTGTAAGGTTTATAGGCGAGATAAACACAACACCGGGTGAAGTGGGTGCAGGGCAAGATTTATTGAAGGCACTCTCCAGCGAAGTTTCAGGGCTCAGGAGAAGGGGAGCCAGGAAAGTGCCCGGGAGGATGTGGGCACCCTGGGGTGAGGTTCAGCAACTCTGGAAAGCAGAGTGGAGGAAGTGGAGCTGGGAGGAAGTTGGTGGGGGTCTTTTATCTATCTCCTGCATAGGTATTGGGTTACCTATGGAGACTTGACCTGGGCATACATCCTTTTGAGGAAGAGTCAAGGGTTAAGGAGTGGGGGCGGCGGGGGGTGGGGGAGTAGGCTGGAAGATGGGGGGACCCTCTCGGTGGTCATTTCCATTACTCTTACTGCACTCAGGGAGCCTCCAGAGCAGCTGGTCATTTCTATTGTTCCTCCTGCACTCCTGGAGCCCCCAGGCCCAACAGCAGATATTTTATGGAACACAGGGTGTTGTATATCAACAATGAATCTTGTAGCACTGCATGAAAAACTGATGATGTATTTTATGGCTAACATAGCACAATAAAAGGTGAAAGAAAGAAAGGAAGGAAGAAAGAAAGAAAGATGGGCATAAACAACACATAAGTATCAGAAGTTCACACACTGGTACCCCCTGTTCACAAGTACATTGATATGTTTATGTCTTGTTTTTAGCTTAGAATCCATCTGAATTCACAGCTTGGACATTTTTATGTGAAGGAATTATTGTAGTTCTACCTTCATTTTTCCAACTTGCCCTCTAAATCACCAGCTGTGACAGTCTTCTCATTACCTACTGATCTTTGAAATGTCTCTGTTCAAATCATTGTCCTATTAGCTACCTTGCTGGAATGTGGTTCAGCCTCAGTTACCGTTTTAGGACTTCTCTTTCAATCTCTTCCACCCAAGGCAGCCTGTATTACCTCTTTTCTCTTTCCCTCTTCAACACCATGTCAGTTTTGTGCAATGACTAAAGTTGCACTAAATCCTGAGTGAAGGCACTAGGGATGCAGCTGAGTGTGGGAGGTGGGGAGATTCTGGGATCTCTACATATCATGGGCAGAGAGCATGTGAAGGGGCTGGAATTCCATAAAAATGAATATTGCAAGGAAGTGTGTGTTCACATGTGTGGGGAGTGGGGGACAGAAATCCATTTCTTTTGCCACGTAATGCAATGAAGAGTCCTTCAAGAAATTTCTGATTGAGATACTCCTGAGACACACATCACATCTTCTTGAACATTTCTTAACTCTGGCTGCATCAACTTGCTTTGCAAGTCTGGCTGCTGCATGGAGAGTCTCAGTCTCTTAATTTCCATCTGGGCTTCTCAGACACTGAGGTATGGGTCCTTTTGGGAGTTCACCTGGTACTCTCACCTGTGAGACTTGGAAGTGCCAAGAGTCACAACTCATGACCGGTGGTTTGAGGGGTGGGGGTTGAATCCTTGAGAATGAATGTTCCCCTTTCCACCTCTGTGACTGCAACTCTAATGTGCATCCCATAAAGAAACCTGAAGGTCTTGGTGGGACCCTGGCCCCAGTGGCCCACAGGGGTAACCAGTTGGAGAAAGGGCGCTTGCTGTTGATGAGGGAGCAGGAGGCTGGCTGAAGACAAAGCAAAAGCTGGCACCCTGTACCCCCTCTCCACCAGCACCCCTTGGTAATGTGTGACATTCCTCAGGCACCCCTGACTGCCATAAGCGAGAAACAAATAGTTTACTTGCAGAAATCACAGCCCTACAAGACAGGAGTCTCCATTGGTTTACAAATGTCCTAGAGATTTACAAAGAAGTTACTTTATCAATAGTACAATTTCCAGAGGCAAATAACTCAGTTCCTCAAACCCTAATGTCACCCTCCCCTCCATAAACAAAACTGAAGGAGGCTGTAGTAGAAGGAAATGTAACTATAGTTAAATCTCTTCTGAACCTAAATCTCACTAACAAAGACGTTTGATAGCAGGATTGGGACATCCCACCAGGAATCTCCCAACTATCTTGACTTTAATGGCTGGCCAAAAGACAACACTGATCAAGCTGCAAGGCCTCTGGTATCCTGGCACCTTGAAGGCCCTCTTTAGCATATGAAAGCTCCATTGAAACCTCCCTTCCCCCTTCCCTTCCCCCAAGAGTAAGGTACACAACCTGCCATAGCTCACAACCTGGGGTGCAGCTCTTCCTGCCCTCGGGTCCTGTCCCCGTGCTTTAATAAACCACAATTTTGCACCAAAGATGTCTCAAGAATTATTTCTTGGTCATCAGCTCCGGACCTCAGCCCACCGAACCTCACCTAGGTTCTAGAACTTCATCACTGTTGCATTCCCTCCTTTTCCCTCTGTCTCATCGTCTTCTGCCATCACTCTTCTCCTTTCCCTAGGTGTCCTCCCAAGTCAAGCCATGAGCTCACAAGCCCTCAAGAGTTTCAGGTGGGGTGGGATGTGTCCACATCCTAGCCATGACAGAATCATTGTGGAATCTAAAACAATTCCTAAGGAGCACCTGGGTGGCTCAGTGGCTTGAGCCTCTGCCTTCGGCTCTGGTCATGAACTCAGAGTTTCTGGATTGAACCCGCATTGGGCTCTCTGCTCAGCAGGGACCCTGCTTCCCCCTCTCTCTCTGCCTATCTCTCTGCCTACTTGTGATCGCTCTCCCTCTCTCTGTCAAACAAGTAAATGAAATCTTTTTAAAAAATAAAAGAACCCTTATGATCTAAAATTTCTTTGCCTTTGGAGACATGTCTTGAAAGAAGTTGCTGTGGCCAAGGTCAGAGAGGTTACTGCCTATGTTCTCCTCTAGGATTTTGAACAGATTCCTATCTCATATTGAGGTCTTTCATCCATTTTGAGTTTATCTCTGTGTACGCTATAAAAGAATGGTCGAGTTTCATTCTTCTGTATATAGCCGTCCAATTCTCCCAGCACCATTCATTGAAGAGACAGTCTTTTTTCCATTGGATATTTTTTCCTGCTTTGTCAAAGATTATTTGACCATAGAGTAAAAGCAAAGGAAACAAAAGTGAAAATGACCTTTTGGGACTTCATCAAGATCAAAATCTTCTGCACAGCAAAGGAAACAGTCAACTAAATGAAGAGGCAACACAGAAAATGGGAGAAGATATTTGCAAATGACACCACAGACAAAGGGCTGATACCCAAGATTTATAAAGAACTTCTCAAATTCAACACCCCAAAAAACAAATAATCAAGTCAATAAATGGGCAGAAGATATGAGTAGACACTTCCCCAAAGAAGACATACCAATGCCTAACAGACACATGAAAAATTGTTCATCATCATTAGCCATCAGGGAAATTCAAATCAAAACCACATTGAGATACATCCTTACACCAGCCAGAATAAAAATTTAATTAGATTTAAATTAAAATTAGAAATTAACAAAATTAAAAATTAACAAGGCAAGAATAAACAAATGTAGGAGAGGATATGGAGAAAGGGGAACCCTCTTACACTGTTGGTGGAAATGCAAGTTGGTTCACCGCTTTGCAAAACAGTGTAGTGTTTCCTCAAAAAGTTGAAAATAGAGCTACCCTATGAGCCAGCAATTGCATTACTGGGTATTTATCTCAAAGGTACAGATGTAGTGAAAAGAAGGGCCATGTGCACCCCAATGTTCATAGCAGCCATGTCCACAATAGCCAAGCTGAGGAAAAGCCTAGATGCCCTTCAACAGACAAATGGATAAAGAAGGTGTGGTCCATATACGGGATGGAATATTACTCAGCCATAAGAAATGATGAATACCTAACTTTTCCATCAACGTGAATGGGACTGGAGGAGATTATGCTGAGTGAAATAAGTCAAGCAGAGAAAGTCGATTATCATATAGGTTCACTTACTTGTGGAACTTGAGGAATAGCATGGGAGACATTAGGAGAAGGAAGGGAAAAATGAAGGGGAGGTCATCAGAGGGGGAGACAAACCATGAGAGACTGGACTCTGAGAAACAAACTGAGGGTTTTAGAGTGGAGGGAGGTGGGGGATGTGTTGGCTTGGTGAGGGGTATTAAGGAGGGCATGTATTTCATGGTATTATACATAAACAATGGATCTTGGAACATTACATCAAAAACTAATGATGTACTGTATGGTGACTAATATAACATAATAAAAAAATAATAAATAATAAAATAAACAAAATTCCATCTGCCCACAGACTGGCTTTACTGAATTCAGTTTTGTAAACAAAGCTTGAATCCAATCAAACAGGCATTTTTGTCAGTCTAGATGATATCCAGTCACTGTCCCAATTTTTATGCGCTGGTTTTTGGGATTGTGTATACATGGTTTGAACATGATAAGAGTCAATTTGTTAGTTTCTCCTTGTATTTCTGTCAATTTTTACTTTATTCTTTTGGAGTTGTGTTTTTAGGTGTATACAGGTTAAGAATTTCTGAATTTTCCTCATGACCATTTACCATATGTAATTTTCTTCTTGATCTCCCATCCTATTTTGAACTATAGCCCATTTTGTCTGGTATTTAATCCATATTTATTTGGTAAATATTTTCCATGCTTTCAGTATCAATATTTCCATATATTTATACTTTTAGGTTGAAGTATATCTCTTGAAAAAGTATCTAGTTGGGATTTTTTTTATCCATGTCAACAATCTTTGTCTTCAACAAGAGAATTTACTTGGAACATAATTATTGACCGTTTTGAATTTGTTTTCACTAATTCTTTGTTATGTGTGTGGGAAAACTTCTCACCTTTCTTTCTTTTGTTTCTTTTAAATGTGTTTCTCCTTTCTTTCTATAGCTCAGATTGCTCAGATTCTCTTATTTTCGTTTCCCTGCTACTAGATTAAAAGTTGTGTTTCTACTTGTGATTAATCTAGAAATTGTAACAGTCATATTTACTTAAATTTAAAGCTCTCCCAACCCCTGGATGGATTATAGGATGCTACTCCCATCCACTTCTACAGTCTTGTTGTTTAGGATTTTGTTTCCATCTCTGATTCACTCCACCATGTAGACATTGCTGTTCCAGTTATATAGCTAATGATTGTTTTGATTTACCCCCAAGTGCAAAAACTTCCTTGTTTATGGCCCTCTTGAATTTTAGATCTTCATTTGGGGCTAATTTCTTTTTCTCCTGAAGGAATTCATTAGCAAGGGAGTTATGTGGAGAACTCTATTAGTTTTTGTTTTGTACTTTGCACTTGTTCTTGAAAAATGGTTTCACTAACTACACTATTCACAGTTGGCAATTGTTTTCCTATAATAGTTTAAAGATATCCCACCTGTGCCAGATTTCAATCTAATCACCATTCCTGTGTAGGCAATCCATCTTTTCTTTCTGTTTTTATGACCTGCTGCTTGTCTTGTCTTTGCTTTCTGACAATTTTACTATGATGTATGTAGGTGTTGATTTCATTTTACTTAACCTGCTTTGACTTGTGCACTTTATAGGCTGAGTATGTCTTTTGCTAATTCTGGAAAATGTGCAGCTTTTAAATCAATGAATATTGCCTCTTCTTATTCTCTCCTCTGGACCTTCAAGTGTGTGTGTGTGTGTGTGTGTGTGTGTGTGTGTGTGTGTGCTTGTGCATGCCTGCACGTCACACTGCATGTCTTGCATCCTCTTTCTCAAATTTTCTATCATTTTGACTCTATGCAACATATTTAATGGGTAAAATTTGATTAATTATAGCTATTACAGATAAGATGTTTGGACATACATCCCCTGATCTTGTTTTATATTTTCTAACTTACCTTTCTTGCTTTGTCCTTTCCCATGTTACTCAATCCAGCTTATATTTTTTTTGTTTTTTTGTTTTTTGTTTTTTGATTGGCCAACTTTTGTTCCATTTCCTTCACCAATGGTTTGTAGTTACATTCTCTATTTCTAGTTTTCTAGAATTATTTCTGATTTCTAAAAGCATACTCTATGTGTGTTTGGGCTATAGTTTCTTCTCCAAATTCCACCATTTGCCTTCCATCTGGCTGGGGTTCCTCCTCAGGATTTTTCTTCAACCATGGTGTTATGGACCAAATGTTTGTGTGCCTCCAAAACTCGTGTGTTGAGATCCTCACCCGAGCGTGCTGACATTAGGAGGTGAAGCTTTTGGGAGATGCTGAGGTCATGAGGGTGGAGCCCCAAGGTTGGGCTTAGTGCCTTTGTAAATGAGACCCTAGAGTGATTGCTTGCCCCTCCCACCATGTGAGGACACAGTGAAATGATGGCTGTTTATGAGCCAAGAAGAGGGTTCTCCCACCAGATACTGAATCTGCCAGTATCTCATCTTGGGACTTACCATCCTCCAGAACACTGAGAAATTAACTTCTGTGTTGAAGTCATCCAGTTGGTCATACTTGTTATAGCAGCCCAAATGAACTGAGACATTAAGCTTGTCTTTCCCATTTTATCAGAATTTTAAAATAAATTATTTTGATTATTTCATATACCCAGTCCACCACCATGATATCTCTCTCTCTCTCTCTCTCTTTCATTCTCCCTACCATATATGACAGATGTGTCATGTCTTTAACCAGAGGGTCTGTCCTTTGAGTTCAGGACTGCCACACTGCCTTGGACACAATCTTTGCTCAGGAACTCACTAAAGAGACAAAAACTATTTCAAGGGATCTCATTATTCAGGAAATACTCTTGAATTTCCTTTGATGGTGACATGATTTCAAGGAATGTATTGTGGTGACATGATTTCAAGGAATGTATTGTGGTGACATGATTTCAAGGAATGTATCTGTTTGACCTGTGTTGTAGTACAAATATCAGGTTTCCCAGACAGGATAGGAAGTAACGTTAACATTAAATGTAGCCTTCCCATAAAAAAGAATATCTTGCCATTTGCAACAACATAGATGGATCTAGAGAGTATTATGCTAAGTGAATTACATCAACCAGAAAATGAAAAATACCTTATAATTTACTCATATATGAACTTTTTTTTTTTTTTAATGCGTGGAATTAAAGAAACGAAACAAATGAGCAAAGAAGAGAGGAGGGGAGCGAAACCAAGAAACATACTCTTAATTATAGAGAACAAAACGAGAGTTACCAGAAGGGAGGGAGGTGTGTGGGGATAAAGGGTGAAAAGGGGGACTGGGATTAAAGACTAGATTTATGATGAAAAAAAGTTAAATGTAGAATTCATCACCAGGTGGCAGTGTTGGTCTGCTTTAAATTTCTCCAAACACCATGTTATAAGATGTTTGGTGCAACTAGATTTATGTTTTCTACCATATTGTTCTGATCCAATTAATGAGCACATATCCTCCTGTATTCTCACCTGGTGCTTTCAGGGTTGGGGTCCTGCTTAATCTGTCTTTGAACCAGCACCCAGGGAAAGCAGTGTCCTCCCCAGAGAAAGCAGTGTCTTCCCCAGCTGGCCAGCACCTGTTTGCTGGCTGAGCCCTCTGTTTTCAGGGTGTTTGTCTCAAAGTTGTGCTATATGTAAAACCTCATATTTGGGTTGATTGAGGTGAGAGGCTGGGGAGCTGATGGAAGCATTCCTATTGCCACAGGCAGAGATAGCAAGAGTGGTTTCAGCTGCCTTTTGCCTTCTTGTGGCAAGAAAAGGGTAGCTCAGACCTGCTCAAGGACTGCTCCCTGGATGCCCTTCTTCCCCTGTAGACTCTTGCGATGAAGGACCCAAGCATCCAGGGTGATCACTGCCAGACAAGTGTCTGAGCAAGGATACCCACAGCACTGAGACGATGAAGGGGACAGGGTGGGCTGCTAGTGGCCATTAGGGCCTTTGAAGAGGAGTGAGTGGACTCTGCAGGCCTCTGCCAGAGAATGAACCCACTGGATGAACCATGAGGACAAGTGGCCCCTGGGCCTTTCTGGCACATGCAGAAAATCCACACACTGTTCAGGATGGCTGTCCTAGTTTGGGAGGTGGCTTCTCTGAATAGTGTTGCACTTGGCTGTCTCATCTACTTTGCCCTCTGGAATATAAGCCTCCTGCTCTTCCTGTTACCTCCCACTGAATCACCAGTTGAGCTCAACGGAAACCCCAAGAGTGAGCTCAGAGCCCTCCCTAGTTGTCTACCCCCTTAATTTTTTCTTTCATCCAAGTTGAAATACAAACCTTCCCAGGCAGAACTGGCTGCCATTCTCAGAAGCTACTGGACCAGAAAGCCATCAGACCGTCCATCCCTGGTGGCACTTCTGTCCAGGACAAAGCCAGTTCTAAGTAGGCCAGCTTTAAAGAAATCCACAGACCATGCTCCTGACTGCATCAGTCGGGTGTGAGGTGCGGCAGATAGTATGTCTCCTTTGGAGCCCTGGATTTGGTCCTGGTTTTCACCTCCTGTCCTGCTTTTTGGTGGGGAACACTCCCACCCTGTAGTTGTTGTGTATCATTGGGTTAACCACACAGGTCGTGGGGTCGGCAGCTCATCCACAGGGATGTGGTGTGCAGTGTTACAGGATGGGAGACAAAGGTTGTGCTGCAGCTATATGGGAATCATTGAGCCCCCACTGCCAAAGGGGATGGAATCAAACCTCTCCAGATGTTGTCATTACCACTGAGTACATGGCAACACTGCAAAGTGGAAACCTGGGGGGAAGCTTTCCCTGACACCCTTCTGAAAGCACTCCTAGACTCCCAGCCAACCAAGTGTTCTCCTTCAAACCTGGTTCAAGCCACCTATTATGGAATTTTTGTTTGGGTTTTGTTTTGCATTTCACTCATTTGAGCAGCTCTCTGTCTCTCTGCCTCTCCCTGCCCCCCCCCCCCCCCCCGCTTTCTGTGGTAAGCTTGAGCTCAGGGCCTGTCTGGAGGTCATCCTTGTCAAGCTGTCAGCCCTTAGCCCTGGGCTGTGCACACAGGAGGGGCTCCAAAGATCACCTATGCATGTCATTGAAGAGAAGTGCAGAGTGGGTAAGCAGAGATCTTTGAAGGCTTTTGTGGAAGTACCCAACTTTACAGATTTGGTGAGTCAGGGCTAGGTCTTACTGACTGGGGGCAGGTGGTTTTCCCATCCATTACCAACAAAACTGTTTCTAGGGGCACCCAAGTGCTCTGAGTAAAGTAGGTGTTTGGATCTAAGGAGGCAAAAGTCGAAGGGGGTGTTGGTGGGCTATAGCCTCCAATGTGAACCTCAGGCCCAAGATATAAAGTAAGCCCCAGCTTCCCATGGGAAACCTCCCAGGCCTCCCTACGTTGGCACCTGCCAACGTACAGCTTTCAGTGCTGAGGACTTTGCCCAGGGGCCTGTTGGAAAGAACATGGGACCAGCTCTGCCTGGATGGTTGGCTGCTCTCTCAGCACCACTGTGGCCCCAGGGAAGCAGCCCGGGGAATATGGCTGGGGCGGATGGACAGTGGCTCCATTTGGTTTTAGTCATGGGAGATATGTTTCCAGGAGGCAGAAAGAATGGCTTTGGCCTCAGGGACCTCAGGGCTATGACACTCAGGAGGCAGGGTCCCAGGTCATCTCTTGGTTAATGGGCTGGCTGCTGGAAGTGCAATTCTGTACCACCTGAATTCTGAAATGTTTTATGTCCACATAATCACTTCTCTTTACCCAACCTGAAGAAAACAAGAACTAGGTACTTCTTTATTTTTTAAAGGTTTCTTTAAAAGGTTTCTTTTAAAGGTTTCTTTATTCGAGAGGGTAAGGGGCAGAGGGAGAAGAAGAGAGAGTCCCTAAGAGGACTCCACACTGAGTTGGAAGACCAATATGGGGCTCAGTCTCAGGACCCAGAGATCACAACCTGAGCCGAAATGAAGAGTTTGATGCTTAACGAACTGCACCACCCAGCTGCCCTTGAACTTCTTTATTTTTTTAAATAAGGATTTTATTTATTTATTTGACAGACAGAGATCACAATTAGGCAGAGAAAGAGAGGGAAGCAGGCTACCCACTGAGCAGAGAGCCCCATGTAGGGCTCAATCCCAGGACCCTGAGATCATGACCTGAGTCAAAGGCAGAGGCTGAACCCACTGAGCCACGCAGGCACCCCTCTACTTCTTTATTTTAAAGTCAAGTCAATTCTATGTACTTTTCTCATTGTTCTCATGAGGATCTTCCTCTGGGAGGCTACTTCAGCTCTCTTACAGCACCACACCTGAGTTCCAAGAAAGCTGGAGCTGCAGCTGGGGCCTGCAGGGCCTAAATCTGGGTCTGTCAGACAGGGATGCCCCCTGTGGCCCGGCACTAAAGAAATCCACCAGCCTGCATTCAAGGGGTGGGGGACAAGCTCCTCTCTCCACAGAGCAGCATACTATCCCTTCTACACAGGGGATGAAATGTTGGTGGTAGTCTTTGGGACACACTACAACAGTTATAATCTTCATGGACAGTTTAGCATTTTCTATTGAAAATGAAGATTCAGGCCAAATGGTGAGGCAGCTATTGAGATGGCAGCAGGAGTGCTGGGTGTCAGTGCTGCTCTTTCACGTGACCGCTGTGGGCTTTTCAGTAAGCCTGTTTATTTCTTTGTGTATCTGTCCTACCAGGGGTTGGTTATTGGTGGTAGCTGTAGATAATTTTTAAGCTAAGTAAAAAATGTGCTTGGCACAGATCAAGTCACATGTGTAATGCTAGCTTCAGCAGTCTTAAAATCCTTGGTTCTCTGGCAGAAGGCGGGCATCACACACACACACGCGCGCGCACGCACACGTGCAGGCGCTGCTGGGGCTGACTTCCAGTGGAAGTGCATCTGACATGTTCTCCTCTGCCTAGTCTTTCCCTCTGCAGATCATATAGCTAGCAGGAAGGAATCTTTCCCAAACCCAAAGAACTCAATCAACCAGTTTTTCCAAATCCCTGTTCTCCTCTGCTTGCCTTCTTTATTACACTTTTACATCTTGGGTGTTGAAATCTTTAAGAATCTGGTTGAAACAAGATTCCATGAGTTTCCTTCTATCCTTCTTGGCTTGAGGACAACAACATAGCCTCCACTAGGGAGCTTCCTGTGTGCCCACTGCAGGCTAGACTAGATACTACTGCATTTAATCTTGACCTTGGCCCTGGGAAAAGAGATGTTAATCCTCTTTTTCAGGAAATGAAAATGAGGCACAGAGAGTTTAAGAAACTTGACCTAATGCCCAGATTAAGGCTCTACAAGGTCCCTCTCTCTCTTTTAGTGATTGGTTAAGTTCCTGGTTTAGAGGAGGGCTATGGCCAAATCTCCTTTTCGGGCTTCTTATTCTTATCGCCTTATTAACCTTAATATGTTGCTTTGTTCCATGTTTCTCCACTTGGTGCCGAGACTCCATTGCTACAATGACTACACCACGACAGACGATCCTTGTTGCGCGAGGATGCCTCTTCACTGTCAGCGCTGGATTCAGCTGCCTCCACCTTTCGTAACTCCCTTATACATTCCTACCCTGATCAATATTGACCCCAGTAGGTAGGGACAGCTCTACACCCCTATTCAGCACGAAGAAGTTATAGAAGATGAGACCTTCCACCTTCAACCACCTTAAAGATTTAAGGGTCAAAGTTGTTCAGGGGGGAATGAAGGAGCAGGAGGCTGGCTGAGGACAAAGCAAAGGCTGGCGCCTTGCACCCCCCCTTCACCCGCTCCCCTCCATATGTGTGGCGTTCCTCAGGCACCCCTGACTGCCATAAAATGATAAATGGTTAACTTGCTGAGATCACAATCCTGCAAGACAGGAGTCTCCCTTGGTTTGCAAATGTCCTTGAGATTTACAAACAAAGAGGTTACCTTATCAATAGCCCAATTTCCAGGGACGCAGAACTCAGTTCCTCAAGCCCTAATGTCACCCTCCCCTCCATAAAAAAACCGAAGGAGACGGAGGTAGAAGGAAAAGTAAATAAAGTTAAATTTCTTCTAAACCTAAATCTCATTAACAAGGATGCTTTATAGCAGGAATGTAACATTCCACCAGGAGACTCCCAATTGTCTTTACTTGATAGTAACCAGGCCTTTAATATCCTGATAGTGCTTTTTTCCGCATGCGTGGGCTAACCGGCCAGTTCTGCTTCTGTAAGATTGCTTTGTCTGCTTTCGCGCTGGGTCCCCTGACCCAATTCACTGACACGAAGTATGCCTGTTCAAACTGTCAATCAATCAGCTCAGCCCCACCCGAAACTTGTTTGTACCTGTCTATAAAAACCCTGCACCAACCCAGCTCTGGACCTCTCGGGGTTATCGGCAACTAGCAGCGCAGAGGTCCAGGTTGGAACCTGCAATAAACGACCCTTGCTGATTGGCTCACGTCTCTGGTGGTCTTTTAAGGTGGGGGTAATACTCTATTGGCATTTCAGACCAAAATCAAAGCCAAGGTTTAAGCTAAGGCCACAGATGCGGGAGCAATGGGAGAAACCCCCAGGTTTCTAAATCAGTCAAGGTTAGCAGAGCATTTTCTTTGCTTATACTCCCCAAGGGGCCTAAGGCTGGCAGCTGGCTGCTAAGAGCATCAGTCCTCGGGCCAGGGTCTGAGCCTCAGACCCCAGAACAACATCCTGGCTCTAGGCACACTAACCAGCCCATTGGGCCCACATGGGCCACTTATGTGTGTCACAGGTCGGCCTGGCAAGATGATGTGCTCACTCCCAAGGGAGCACAAAAGGAGTGATATTTGGACTTCAGCCTCTGAGATGCTGAAAGAACCTAACTGTGGTGGTCTTCACACCCACCTGCGTGCTTCCCTCCACCAGAGGCTTCCATTTTTTGCCGGCTCTTTCCCATAACGGATGGTTCAGGCTACCTGGAGCCTGGAGCCTATACCCGGTGACGCACCCGTCTTTTTTTTTTTTTTTTTTTTTTTTCCCTGGCGCAGCTGTTGGTTCCTGAAGACCCACAAAGTGAAACCAAAACCGCCTGACGCTGAGTGTCAGGCCGGGAAGGCAAAGACAAGGGCATCACAGCCCACCAGAACCGACGGCCACCTTCTGGCCTGTGCTCCCCATGCCTACTCTTCCTTAGCGGACCTCTTCTCTGGGGCAGGCTCCGGGAGGCAGCGTCTTACCGCACAGGCTGGGGGAGGAGTGGGTGGTGGCTGGAGGAGGAGACCGGGCGGGGCCGCACAGACATTAAGGGGCGCCCCCGCTCGCAGCCCCAGCTTGCGGCTCAGAGTGCCTCAGGGCTTCTGGCGAGATGGCGGTGCGTGGCCTGGGCCCCTGCGCGCGGCGGCTCCTGGGCAGCCTGTGCGGGCGCTCGGTAAAGTCGGTGCCACAGCTGCGCGGGGTGAGAGCCGCCCCCGGGGCTGCGGGGCAGCCAGGCTCCTACCAGGCGCAGAGCGCACAGGCGGCCCGGGATCCCGCCGCTTTCTGGGGGCCGCTGGCTCAGGACACGCTGGTGTGGGACACCCCCTACCACACCGTCTGGGACTGTGATTTCAGCAGCGGGAAGATCGGCTGGTTTCTAGGAGGCCAGTTAAACGTGTCTGGTGAGTGGGCTACGGGGGGGTGGGGGTGGGGACGGGAAGTAATCCAGGGCGCCCTCAGCTCAGGAGTCCCGAGGGCATTTAACAGCCATTCACGGCCCCACGGGAGGCCCCTCCTCCAGTCCTCTGCTCCTCGCACTCTCAACGGTGGCGCCTCACCGTCCCAGCCCCCATCCCATCAGGATCCCCGGAGGCTCCAGTCCGGGCCTCAGTCACCCTGAACCCAGATTCCAGCTTAAGCGCTAGGGTTCGCGCGTGCGGAGACCCGGGCGGGCATCCGTTCAGGTCGCCCAGTCATTGGTCTTGCCCCAGCGCAGCTCCTCAGTCCACTGTCCCCAGAGTTCAGCCTGGGGGTTCCACTGCGCTGCGGGCTACCCCTGTGCCAGGCTAGGGAGGAGGGCGCCGGCTCTCAGATGTAGGCCGGGACTTCCCCACTCCTGTCCCTGGGAGAGGCAAAAACTAAAAGCGCCTGACTTGTTGCCTCCGGTTGGGTACCCCAGAGACTTGCTCCGGGAGAGACTGCCCAAGTAAACAAACCGAGTGGCAGGCAGAGGGGTAGGAAAAAATTACCGCCAGCAGTTGGAATCAGTTATCTCCTTGCTCTGGGGCTTGTGGGCGGGAAGGAAGGGATGGGTGTCTCCCAGTTGACTGTTTCAGTTGTGTACTGCCTCGGAAGACCTACAGGTTGCTTTAGACCGGGTGGTGATTGAGATTCCAGAAACCAGCTCCACCAGGCAGTCAATCAATCCTCTGGTATCTTCTGAGATTGAATCCACTAGTATTTCTTTAAGATAAGGTGGGTACACTGTATCCCCATGCCACAAGGGGAGAAGGTCCAGGGACTGGAGGCGGTAATGGCCAGGAAGGGTAGGCCTGGGGTTGGTCTTACAGGGCAAGATGGGACTTGCAGTCAGGTGCCAAGTCAGGGGGGCTGCCTGCTGTCCCAGACTATGGAGTTGATTGGCGTCTAGGAGTTATTTAAGGAAAGCACATGCAGATCTTCATGGCAGGGCCATAACTAGACCTGAACTTCTAGGTAGGATCTGTTGTGTGGCACAGCTCGACCAGGTAATGGCCAAATTTTTCTGCTCCTCTGAGCTTAAGTGCCCCCCCCCCCCCATATAAACTGCAGGCAATAATACCTACCTGCTATTCTGGTTGTGAGGACACAGTGCCAGAAGGTATGGAACAGCCTGGCATTTATTGGTGATCAGTATGTAGTAGTGAATTTAATTTATTATATTTAGAAATAGCCATAAAATTATGGGTAGTGTGTTGCAGTTAACTTTCAAACAAAGAAACTTGAGGGAACTTTGGACCAGATATATGTTTTTTCATATTGTATATTACTTTGCTGGTTTAATCGAAGTGAGTCACTTACTAGATAAGTGTTTTCTCTAAAATTGAGTCAGCAGCAAGTGTCCTTGGACCAATGGAAAGAAAACCAAACACTTAGGTTTGCAGGGTTGATGGCATGTGCCTTTGAAAGGGAGGAGAACAGCCTCTAAAGGCATAGAAAGTGCAGCTTCTGGAGGCCTGAGGCTACTGTGAACATTCCTGGGTGGCTTGCCACCTCACACTCTTTGATAAGCCAGTAGGGACGGACCTCATGGGACAGGCACCAAGGACCTCATGAGCCTCACTGAGTCAGGGCTGGGTGTGTTCAGCAAACAATTCTTCTGCTTCTTTTTTCTTCACTTATTTCTCCTTTCTGGCTACATAGTCAGCTGAGCTTCAGAAAACTGTTGTATAGAAAGCTTTTCACAACTTCCTACCTCTAATGCATATGCCTGCCCACTCAGCTGTCAGGAATATCTCTGCCCTTTGCCAGTGTCTGCAAAGTGTGTTCAGAGTATGGAGAAAGGCCAGGTCAGGCCAGAGCTGCCCTGGGAACCACTTAAAACGTTGTGGAATGGGTGCGGGTGTTTTGGCCTGATCTGTAGACAGCACAATGATGGCTTGTTCCAAAGAAGTATTGCTCTCAAAAATGACATTACTCCTTCAGGAGGATCTATACTAGCGGTTTTCAAGGTGTGGTCCCCAGGCTAGTGGTGTTAGAATCATCTGGGAACATTTTAGAAACATAAGTTTTCACACCCCATTCTAGACTGTCAAAATCAGAAACCTTGGGAGTGGGGCCCTGCCATCTTTCTGTATGTGTATGTGTGTGTGTGTGTGTGTGTGTATGTGTTTTAAAGATTTTATTTATTTGATAAATAAATATTTATTTATTATTTATTTATAATAATAATATTATAGTCATGACCTAAGCCAAATCAAGAGTTGGTTGCTCAACCAGCTGAGCCAACCGGGCCTTGAATCTGTGTTGTTGTTGTTGTTTTTAAAATATTTTATTTATTTATTTGACAGAGAGAGATCACAAGTAAATGGAGAGGCAGGCAGAGAGAGAGAGGGGGAAACAGGCTCCCCGCTGAGCAGAGAGCCAGATGCAGGACTCGATCCCCGAACCCTGAGATCATGACCTGAGCCGAAGGCAGCGGCTTAACCCACTGAGCCACCCAGGTGCCCTGAATCTGTGTTTTTAACAAGCCCTCCAAGGGCTTCTGGTGCACGTTCAAGTTGGAGGACCACTGACCTATATATCCCATACCAGTGAAGATGAAAAAAAAAATAATAAAAAGGATAGGATTGAGATTAGTGTCCTGGGGATGCCTTCTTTAAGCAAACAAAAATGGTATATGGGTAATGCCATACAGTTTAGTGTTCTAGAGTGTATCTAGAATCACACCTAGATGTGAATCCTTGTTTTCCCCTTATCTGTACTTTGCATGCATCTCCTCATGTGTAAAGTAAAGATAGATGTAACCAAACTCTATTCTAGTTACTATTGTTGCATATCCAACTACCCTAAGCTTAGTGGCATAAAGCAGCAACAATTTTATTAATCCCCCAGATTCTGTGGGTCAGGACTTTGGACAGGGGCTGATGGGCAAGCGCCAGGAGATGGCTTCTTTCTGCTCCTGAAGTCTGTCTCCGTCTCTTGTGTCGGCCCTGCTTCTCACTCCAAAGTCGGGGACCTGGACTGGGATGGCTGTAGACTGGGCTCAACTGGAACTGTGGCCCGAAGCACCTACACAGGCCTTGTCACTGGGCGACAGAACATGGGTGACAGGAGGTCTCAGAGACTAGTATTGAGACCAATACTCAGAGCCAAGCTGCTAAGCTTCTTCTGACTGGCAGTGTATGTATGACCTGGGGACATCTGGGGCTGTTGTTAGTGTCAAATGAGAAAATGCTTATAAAGCATTACTTGCATCCAATCACTGGCTTTTGTTATTTATTAATGAATCATGGGGAAAGCTGTGACCTTGAACTTGGCCTTCAGCATTGTTAATAGTGTGCTGTTTCCTCTGAACAGGACTACATCGGTTTGCATATGATCAGTCTTGGATAAGAGGGAAGCAGGCTAGCGAAGGCATGCAGGTGGCCAACACAGCTCTCAAAGTCCATCCTGGGGCTCTGGGACAGCCAGGTCACCAGGTGGGGTCATGGTGTCAGGGGCCACCTGGGCAGGGCAGGTAGAGAGAGCCTCCAGTTGCTTCCCTTATATTTATGTAAAACTGCTTTGCTGAAGCAGTTCTTTTTTTTAAACCAAGATCTAAAGAGGATACTTTTTTTTTTTTTAATTGGGTTTTTTGGGGCACCTAGGTGGCTCAGTGGGTTAAAGCCTTTGCCTTCAGCTCAGGTCATGATCCCAGGGTCCTGGGATTGAGCCCCGCATCAGGGTCTCTGCTCAGCGGGGAGCCTGCTTCTCCTCTCTCTCTCTCTGCCTGCCTCTCTGCCTACTGGTGATCTCCGTTGTCATATAAATAAATAATAATAAAAAAAATCTTTATAAGAATTAGGTTTTTTATTTTAATTCCTATATAGTTAACATGTGTTATATTAGTTTCAGGTGTACAATATAGTGTGATTCAACAATTCTATACATTACTCAGTGCTCATCAAGATAAATGTACTCTTAATCTCTGTCACCTATTTCACCCATCCCACCACCCACCTCACCTCTGATATTTGCAAATGACATAGCTGATAAAAGGTTAGTATCTAGAAAGTATTCTTACCAATCTGAAATTTGGCTGTCTTTCACAGGGCTCAATGGATAAAAGTCTGTGCTTTTTTGCCCATGAGCTCAGGATGTCAGGAAGTTGAGAATGCAGAACTAGAGGGTAATGACATGTGTTGCCTTCAAAACACACAACTAAATTCTGTTTTTTCTCTCTTTTTAAGATTTTATTTATTTATTTGAGAGAGAGAGAGAGAGAGAGAGCACGCACATGAGTGGGGGGAGGGGCAGAGGGAGAAGCAGACTCCCCACTGAGCCTGACTCCAATCATCCCAGGACCCTAGGATCATCTCCTGATCAGAAGGCAGATGTTTAACTAACCGAGCCACCCAGGCACCCCTAAATTCTTTTTTCTTTTTTTCAAAGATTTTTATTTATTTATTTGATAGAGAGAGATCATAGTAGACAGAGAGGCAGGCAGAGGGAGAATGAGAGGGAAGCAGGCTCTCTGCTGAGCAGAGAACCCGATGCGGGGCTTGATCCCAGGACCCTGAGATCATGACCTGAGCCGAAGGCAACGGCTTAACCCACTGAGCCACCCAGGTGCCCCTAAATTCTTTTTTCTAAAGACCAAATTCTGAGTCAGATTTTTTTTAAAAAATGGGTTTTTTTACCTTAAAGCAAGGGTGTAGAAAAACTATTTTTAATTGACCATTGAGTGTAGAGTTTTCTGGATGCTTTTTGGAGCATGAGTTGAAGGTATGGAAACCATTTTGCTTTACTTCCCTCCTCTTTCTGATTGCACCTCCCATAATCCAGACGGCAGACACACTGAGAGTGGCAAGATGCTGCATTTCTGTGCCTCATTTTTCTCTCAGTGACCGAAGAAACTTTTCTAAAGTCTTTCAAGGAAGTCTAAATGGAAGTGTAACCCTTGGTCTTAGGAGGAGGGTCCCCCTGAAGAGACTGAATTCTTCCCACTTGTCAGATGCACAACTTACTTTAAATAGCAGATGTTTCTGGAAAGTTGGCAAATACAATTTGAGACTGATGTAATTTCTTTAAATGTGCCAGGGAGATTTTCTATTTAAAGAAAGCCCATTGTGAATCCTTTTGTGAATATTAACTCCCTCATTTCTTTTGAATAAAATTGAATTTCCCTGTGTGGGTTCACTTAAAGTTGGGGAGGGGAAGAGATGTATTTAAACAACTGACAGTAGTTCTTGAAAATTCCTAGGTAAGTGTGTGCCATCTTTATAATGGAAATGATAATCCTATTGTAATCTTTTTTAAAAAAACAAAACTGGGGCACCTGGGTGGCTCAGTGGTTTAAGCCTCTGCCTTCAGCTCGGGTCATGGCCTCAGGGTCCTGGGATCGAGCCCCGCATCGGGCTCTCTGCTCTGCCAGGAGCCTGCCTCCCCCTCTCTCTCTGCCTGCCTCTCTGCCTACTTGTGATCTTCGTCTGATAAATAAATAAAATCTTTAAAAAACAAACAAACAAACAAACAGGGTGGCTCAGTCAGTTAAGTATCTGACTCTTGATTTCAGCTCAGGTCCTAATCTCAGGGTCTTGGGATCAAGCGCTGCTTGGTGTTTTTGGCTCTATACTCAGTAGGGAGTCTGCTTGCCCTTCTGCCCCTCCCCCCCACCCGTTTTCTCTCTCTCTCTCTAATAAAATAACATCTAAAAAAAAAAAAAAAAAAAAAGCTCAGAACACATGAACCACCAACAGACATTTGCCTAACTTTTTGCAGAATTGTGTTAGGCCAGGTGCACACCTGATCTTAGGAACATGATGGAGCCTCATATCATCTCATCCTCCTGATCCCGATGTGAAGTGGTTTGTGGTCCCATTGTACAGATATGGAAACGAAGGCTCCAATTCATATATGGTGATGAACAGTATGGAAGATACCCAATGCCACAGAGCCTGCATTCTTCCGAGGAGGGGAACCACAAATCATTAAGCAAGTGACCTCACACGGGGGTCACTTGCTCAAGGTTTTTATAGATGCTAAGGGGAGGATTCTGATAGCATCCCTTCTACTCCAAACCCATGATAAAGGAATCTTAGGGACATGTTCCCTGTCCTCAGGGACTTGTGACCCAGATAGGGGAAGATCTAGCAAAACTAGCATTGTGTCCCAGAGTGGTGACTACTGGTCAGGTAAGTAAGCATTAAAAATGGTGTGAAAATGACAGGGATCAAGAGGTCACTGTGTGTTGGGAAATTGGAAAAGACTTACAGGAGGAGGTGGGGTTTGAGCTGAGCCTTAAAAATCACACTAGGTCCTTAACTGCTTGTTCTTGGAAATGGAATTTTCTTGTCCCACTGCCCAGTTCTTTAGGTGGAGTCTTTGTTTTCCAATGTGGAGAAGGAAGAATTTCCTTCCTTCCACCTACCCTCCCTTCTTTCTTTTCCTCCCTGCAGTTGAGGCAACAGCAGGAAACATGCCCATGTGTTAAAAGCCAGCACACACACAGCATCTTAGGGCTACTGTCACCCCAGGCCCTGCATGGAGCTTTGTGAATATGCTGGTGTCATCTGAGTGTTGTCCGCAGTAGCTGTCGAGGGTGTTTTTATTCCCATCTGACCTCATGCAGGAAACTCACAAAGCATCTAATTTCTACCACATCTCTGAGTCTGGAGCCATCACTCCCACAACAAATGAGGAAAGTGAGATTTAAATTAGATAAGCAGTGCACCATCTGTGGTTAATAAGTGGTTGGACAGGGTCCAGACTCCAGTGTGTGTGTTTTCCCTATGACTCCAGGCTACCATCCAGCAAAGGTTTGACCAGATGTCTTACAGAAAGTCTTTAATTACTCTTATCCCCAAAGGAAGAAGAATGTCCCCTCACCCTGCCCCAAATTTGGAACAGAATGTGTGTAGTTGTAAGCCTACGTGTGTGTCTGCAGGAGTGGGTCCAGGACGGCAGTTGTAGCAGCACCTGGGATCTTACTAGAGGCGGAGATGTGCATGCCCACCCAGACCTGCTCATTCAGAGACTCAGGGCAAGACCTCACCATCTCTGGCTAATAAGCCCTCTGGAGTTCTGGGGGATTCAGAAGTGCTAATCTAGACTAGAAATAAACCTTGAGAGATAAAGCCACTAAGACACGAAGAGATCTGTTCCCTCCTCAGGCAGGGAACCAACATGGTGTCATTTAGACTCCAGTGTTGCCCTCAAGGTTGAGGACTTAAATTAAAAGCTGTGGTTCTTCTCTGCTCTGTGCTCTGTGTTCGGCTGCACATGTACAAATATGGTCAGGATATTGGATCCCTGTCCACAGAGGGGCTACAAGTGCCATCTTGGGAAAAGATAGAGGGAAGCATGAGGTCCATGGGATGTGAAGTGCTCAGTGAGAGTGGGAATCTGTAGGCCAGACCTGTAGGAGTGTGGACACCAGGCGAAGGGCAGCAGTGTGGACAGTAGGACAGCGTCCCCCAGACACAGAGAAACAGTCCAAAGGCCCTGAGGGAGGAAGGTGCTCACTAGACTCAACATGATTGCTGGGAGGAGGTAGATCACATGGAGCCTTAGCAGCTGCTTGTTGAGAACTTACTATGTTCTGAACTGGGGTGGGGAGGGGCAGTGAGGCATGTAGGGGACACTGTACCTTGGGCTTCATGCTGACCTGCCTGGATTCCTGCCATCCATCAGCTCCAGAAAGAGAGATAGATGGCTGGTCTCATTGACCACCCATCTATACCCTGGATACCCAATGTCCATCCTGTGGACACTGCCTTCCTGTTTGGTGTAAACCAGGTGGAGGATGCCTTGCTGGGGTCCACGGCTATGAGGGTCTTGGCTCAAAGCTGGGCCGTCATTCATTGAGTGAGAAGTATGTCCTGGTGCCCTGGCTGCCATGGGAACAGACCGTGCAGTGAGGTGTCATGTGTGATTGGAAGCCCTTCCTGCTGCTTTCTGGCTGTGGCATTAGGCAGGTCACTGTACAACCCAGGACACCTGGAAACTGTTTTCCAGGCTACCCCTGGGCTGCCCACTTTTCAGGGTGACTCAAAGAGTCAAACTCAGAGTGGGAGAAATTTTAGAGCGGGCTTCTTAGGTAGAAGCGGGTGTAATCAGCTCACCTGTGATGTGTGAAGCAGCCATGCGCCAATGAGCATTTGTGCGCAGGTGGGAACAGCACCCTCTTCCAGTTGGACCAGCCACCCCCATGCAGGGCACAGCTGTAACTCAGTGTGTGGGTTCTCAGCTGGACACTTCTAGGCTTGTTGTGACCTGCCTAGGGTCATCTCTTCTTAGTCCATCCCTTAGGTCCTCCAGGGCCAGGCAGTAGGAGTGGGGTTTTGGGGCTGGTGGGCTTGTGGTGGGAGTCCAGAAGTGGTAGGGGGTGGGAGGGAGAAAGGGCTTGGCCCTACTAGGGGGTGCTCACTACTTCAACTTCCAGATAGGGTGTGGCCTCATCTGCTGGTTGCTAAAGAGAGGCCAGAAATCGGTGGTTTTAGTGTGAAAACTCATGATTTCTAAATTTTGGACTGATTGACACATACACATTAGGTTTATTGTGTAAATCCAGGTTTGGCCGCCAACCTCCCCCTCAGTTTGACCTCTTGTATTTTCTATCTTCTTTTTTTTTTTTTTTTTAAGATTTTTTTTATTTATTTGACAGAGAGAGAGAGAGAGATCACAGTAGGCAGGCAGAGAGAAGGGGAAGCAAGCTGCTGAGCAGAGAGCCTGATGTGGGGCTCAATCACAGGAGCTTGAAATTGTGACCTGAGCCGAAGGCAGAGGCTTAATCCACTGAGCCACCCAGGCGCCCCTCTATCTTCCGTTTTTATAGCATTTCTTCTCTTCTGTTTTTCTAGTAATTCAAAGAACTTTCTGGTATCAATAAGTAATATTAGTATTAATAGTTCTTCCTGATGACATCTATCTTTATTAGATTTTTTGAAGTATAACATATTTCTGTGAGGATCCAGAAAGTTCAAATACATTTTTAAAATATTTTATATATTTATATGAGAAATAGAGAGCATAAGCAGCGGTGGGAACAGAGGCAGAGAGAGAAGCAGGCTCCCTGCTGAGAAGAGAGCCCAATAGGGGGTTGAATCCCAGGACCCTGAGTTCATGACCTGAGCCCAAGGCAGATACTTAACTGACTGAGCCACCCAAATGTTCTCAAATGTAATTTTTTTATTATAAGAGTAAGTGATAGATAAAATAACTTGACTGAAAAATGTTATTTGCATACAACAGCTAAAGTATATAAATATTTTCATGGGGGTTCACCCTCTCAAGAATTATGAGAATCATTTGATCTTTTAGGGGTATGGTTTCCCATAACTTTTGTCAGGACAGTTACTCCATCAAGAAATATTATTGGAGTTCCTGTAGCTCATTGCATAGTATTATCAGTTGATAACAGCACCCTGCATTCATACAATAGCACTTCAACATTGGTCTTTTATTGGATTCCTATTGTAATCCTGTGATTAGACATGGTAGATAATGTTTCTCCCATTTGTATGGGAGGAGATTGGAGAAGATAAGTAACTGTATTCAAATAAAAAAAAGAGAAAGAATTTGTATATCTGGACATTGGGGGTGACCGTGAAGACCAGGTGGACAGATGACTGCTGGGTCCAGAAGCTACTTGCCATCATTGTTTATCTTGCTGAAGGGGAAGTGAGTAATGAAATCTGTCTGCGAGGGCTGATAGGAAGGGGCACTAAATGAACCTGCCAGATCGAAGCTCACCTTGAAATCAAGAGTAATGAACAGGATGTTAGCAAATTACCCGATCCTACTAATCTTCAGGTTTACAGTAAATTGTCAGCACTAATCTGTTTTTGCAGGCAGTCATGTGATCTGAGCTTGGGTAATAGAGGGGGCAGGAAGCAGAGTCTTCCGGACAACCAGCACGGCTGGTTCCCTATCATTTCATCACTTGTTGGAGCAGAGGCTGGTTTGTAGGGTGCTGGCTGGTTATCTGAAAGGCAATATGAATCCTTGCCCTGGATTACACCTCCAGCAGACTCGAGAGACTGCCGCATGAACTGTGTACTGAATCAGGGTCAGGCTGTTTGCATTAAGCCTTCTTTCTAGCATCTCAGGTTACAGCACTCCATCCCAGCTGCATGTTAGAACCACCCAAGGAGCCCAAAAACCACAAGGCCAACTGGGTCAGGGTCCCTGGGGGTGTCCTGGGTGATTCCCACAGGTGGCCAGGGTTGGGACCACAGGTGGGAAGCACCTGCTTCAGATATTCACAAGGGATCACCCTGCACCCGTGAGATGCTATTTATATACTGGTTGTCTTGTTTTTTGTTTTTTAATTTTTTAAATTTATTTTCAGCATAACAGTATTCATTGTTTTTGCACCACACCCAGTGCTACATGCAGGCTCTGACAATCATTCTCCTTGCAAAGAGTAGATCCCTTGCCTTTGAGGAACATAGGGTCCACCTCAGTGGAAAGCAGCACAAGCCATGGCAAACCAAACCTTCCCCTTATCCAATTTCATAAGAACCCTGTGTAACATCTGTAAAACCTATTTTTGTGCAGTCAATTGCTTGGATCAGCATGTTCAGAAGTCCCCGGAGAGCATCGCTTTGATCTGGGAGCGGGATGAGCCTGGAACTGAAGTGAGGATCACATACAGGTACTGTGTGTCCCCTGACGGCACCTCAGTGCTCAGCAGGGTCTCCTGACCCTTTACTTATCTGTTTGTGGTAGACACCAGCACCAAACATCCCTGCTGAGCTGTTACCAGGAGCAAGACTGCCCAGCTTGGAGAAGGGTTGCCCTTCACCTTGGCAGTTGGTGCCTTTAGTTTCCCACAGAAGGATCTGGTCTTTGGACACAAATATGATGAATGTTCAAGGCATGGGAAGCTTTTGGCACAGTCCCAGGTGCTTCTGTCTTGTTCTAGGCTGAAGTCATCTTTGTTTCAAGGGGCATGTTTTAGCTTTGGAAATGTTCTCTGGTCCCAGGACAGTAAACATGAGTACAAAGTGAATAAAATACATGCTGGAATAAACAAATGAGCCCACTCGGCCTCTTTCTCCCAGCACTCTGAGAGGGGGACCATAAATAAGATCAAGCCATTTAAAGGGGGGAGGGTCCTCCTGACATTTATCTTGGATTCTTTAGATAAGTTCTCCACATATTCCATGTGTCAAGCACTTTTCTGGATGTTGTGTGCATGTTGGGGTTTGAAGGAGCCCAGCATCCAGGAACTCCCTCTTGCTGGGACTGTCTTGCTCAGGGGTCTTTTTGGTTTGTCCCTACAGGCCAGTGCTTTCCCCTTCCCTGGGGTTAAAACCCCCTTTGTTTAAGCCTAAACTTGCCTTTACAATGCTATCTCAGACCCACTGTCAACCTGAGTTGTAATGTCCTTTTTCACCAATACCACCCTTCCCCCGCAGTCAAGTCATGCTCTTTCTCCTGGTGGGCAGCTTGTAACTTTTCTTTTCCAGTCATTCCACAGGTTTCACTGAGGGCCACTGTATCAGTCAATACAAGCTAGAGTATGTCATAGTAACAAATAGTCCCCAAATGCATGGTAGGGTGTGAATGGGTGGTTGCTTTAGACTGAATAGTTACGGAAGTCCTCTCTGAAGAGGTGATATCAGAGCTGGGGTCTTGTTGCCAAGAACGAGCAGCCAAAATTGGAGGAAGAATTTCCAGGCCCATCTAAGACCGTGAAGAAGTGTATGTTCTGGGAACAGAGAGAAGGTGTAAGTGGCTGGGGCAGTGGGAATGAAGGGGGTTGTGGTAGGGTTCCCTGCAGGGAAGCAGGGGGCCTGAGAGCAGCAGTGACTCCCCTGCTTGGTAACTTGGGGGCCATTGGGCACCCCTAGGTTTGTTTCTCAGATTCAGGTTTTATCACAGACCAAATCCACCAAACCTGGTAAAACTGGACTCAAGTTGACATTGGATTCAGCAAAAAGATGTCTGTTATTCTGCTGCAACTCCCTGTGGGCACCACCTTGCCCACCTCCCACATCAACAACCCTCAGCTATCACCCCTTTTTCTAGTGTCTGTGTTGTTTGCTGACCTATCTCCCTACCAGCCTGTGCAGATAAGCCTCTTGCCCTCATGTGGCCCACCAACCAGGAGCATTGGCCCTGGGAGCCTTGGGTCCAGGGCCCAGCGTCCAGGGCCCAACAACTGGGCCAACAACTGAGGCAGATGCCCAGGCCCCTGTGTACACTTGAGTTTGGGGAGCTCTAACAACCAAACCGGCTTCACCATTCATTACTGTTATTGGCCCAACTAGATTTATGTTTAATTCTTTAGTGAAATATGAAGACTCTGTGGGTGGGGTAGATGGGCTTACCTCCTGGATGCTGGAAATAAGCTGATCCAGGGATGGACTGTTTTCCTTCTGTCACTGTCTCAGATGTGCCTGGACCCCCGGGATACCCTCTTGGCTGGAGATCCCCCATGTGCACACTGAATTAGTGGCTTTGGGTGGTCCGAGGGCTGGGCTTGAATTGGCCTGCTGAGATGTGTGGTTGCGTGCAAGCCACGGGGGATAGGCAAGAAATACACTGGTGTGTTAAAACCCAGAAGGGCTTTTGTTCCTTTGTTCCACAGCAGCCCCAGGCAAGGGGCATGCTTCTGAGTAGGCAAAGCATTTATTATTCTCTCTTTAAAAATAAGCAGGCTTAGCCTGGAATGATTTTACAAACCGTAGCTGGGCTGAGTGCCTAAAGACTGCTTCTAGTCGCTGTCTGAGGAAGAAGAGGTATGTGTGTATGGGTTGTCTGTGATCAGAGCTAATTTTTGGCAGCCCCAGGTTAATTATTCTCCTGGTCATCTTAGGTTTTTGACATGAAATTTCCTTTCTGCCTGCACCTAAGCCAGTGCTGAATGTCCTGCAGCATATAAACACCACTAACAGAAAGTGCTTTCCTGCCCCAGAGTCTCATGTGGCGACAGCCAAGATGCCTTTGTTGGCCCAAAGAACAGGTTCCAGACTGGGAACCTGAGCCCTTTCTAGAAACGTTGTGGGGCTGTGGTTTTCAGAGCCTGGCATGCTGGGGACCACACCGATGTGTCCATTTGGAGGTTGGGGGTGGCCCCTGCTGACTCTTCCCCCACCATGACCTCAGGTACAGAAGGGGGCATGTTGGTGGTGCCTGGTGGCTCAGTGGGTTAGGGATCTATTGGCCTTTGGCTCCAGTCATGATCCCGGGGTCCTAGGTTGGAGCCCCAAGTTGGGCTGTCTGCTCAGCAGGAGTCCGCTTCTCCCTTTCTCTCTGTTGCTCCCCCTGCTTGTGTGCTCTTTATCCTTCTCTCTCTCTCTCCAATAAATAAATAAAATCTTTAAAAAAAAATGTGGCAGGTCAGCAAGTGTAGGACCCACGGACCCACCCCTGGGGCAAGCACTATGGCCTTTGCTCTGGAATGGAGGACTCTGCAGTCTGTAGTTCTGAGGCCACCTTCTGCTGGCGTGGTGATCTTGGCCAGCCCTGTCATTCCTCCATCCGTCCCCATCTGTAGAATGGTGTGATCATTATAACCGAAGTGATCCTAGCTGTAGGCACAGGGATGCGACGGAATGCGTTGGAGCTGGAAGCAGCAGGACTAAATAAAAATGATGATTATCATTTTACCAGTATTTTTTTCCAGTACTTTCTGGGTTCCAGAACTGTTTTAAGCATCAGACCTGAGTTACTTTATTTAAATACCACAGCCTGATTAGATAGGAATTAATTTTGTTATTGTTATTTCTAACACTTTATTATGAAAAATTTCATAATTTGAAGAATTTCAAGCAGTACACCTATTGTGTACCTAGCACCCAGTTTTTACCCCTAGAGCTTTACAAAGCTAGTTTTTATCCCATGTGATTTGTGTATCCATCCCTCTGGGGTTGGTCCATCTTATGTTTTGGATGCATTTCAGCAGCATAGCATTAACTAGTGTTCATTGTGTGTTTATTTTCTCTCTTTTTATGTGAAATTTATATGCCATAAAATGCACAAGTGTACATTAGCTCAGTTTTGATCAATGTGTATACCTGTGTAATTCAAATCCTTATTGAGATACAGAGTAATGACCCTGACCCAGAGGGTTCCCATGCCCCTTCTCAGTCACTATCCCTACCCTCCCTAAGCAATAGCTGTTCTGATTTTTTTCCCAAATAGGTTGTCAAAGTCTTATCTTAGAGGTAAAGAGGTGAGTGGATCTCCTTTCCCTCCTAGGGCTGCAGAATGTTTCTGAGGAGGCATGTTCCTGGAGCATCGTTGTAGAGCTTATCATGGAGACCAACAACTCCCGCCCAGTGACCCTAGTGACACCTCCATCCTGCTCACCAGAATCTCCACTGCTCACCCCATGTCTGGGCAGGCACACATGCACACACACGCACACACATGATTGTGCACTCACACGCATACATTTTTGGCTTGCTCATTTTCCAGGCACATTTCTGTAATGTGCTCATTGTATTTGGGATCCATCCTGGAAACACTCTCTCAGGTGGCAATTAGGGCCCTGCCACCTGTTCTGGGACATGTGCCCTGTGTTGTCTGTGGGTGGACTCCACTATTCTGATGACTGGCACATATTTCTAACCTCATCTCCCTTGGGCAGGGAAGGCCTGGCAGGATAGGCTTTGGGAACCCTGGGAAAGCCCCATATCCTCGCCTGCCCCACCAGTTCCTTCCCTCTGTGACATCTCTTGGCACCGGTACCAAGGAGCACCCTGCCAGATGGGCCAGGAAGCTGCAGGAGCGCACTCCACAGTGCAGGTGGGCCCTGAGCTGGTCATGGGGCTCTGGGAGGAGGAGGCATCAACAGCCATGACTCTGCGGGGCAGAGGGCAGCCTGAGTCCCTAGCCTGGAAGCAGGGGCAGAGGTCTGCCCCAGCCCAATTTTAGCCTATTGCTGCCCAGAGAAGTTATTTATGTTCAGAGCTGGCCTGAGAAAGCTGTTCTGTCCTAGGAAACAAGCAGACTACAAGCCCTCCTGCTCCCCTGAGGCCTCTGTGGGCAGTAGCTGCAGAGGCCAGGCAGGTACAGATAACTTGGGTGGCTCCCCAAGGCTGTGTAGCCAGATAGCATCTTGGGTGCAGCTCCTTCCAACAGTCCATATGTGCTTTTCCAGCACAGTGTCTTTCTAGAAGATTGTCCTTCAACTCTCGTTCAAGTAGACAGATTCCAGAGGCCCTTGGGGATGAGGATGTAGACAAAACACAAATCCCTGTCCTCAGAAGTTGATGGTGGGGTGGTGGGTAGATTCTTAGGCTTCTAAACTGCTATCTGGAGCCTGGAGGTTTGGGCTAGGGATTTCCAAGCTGGGGATGGACACAGGACGTGGAGTGGAGGCCTGTGGCTGATCTCAGCCTCTGGATTGTATGTGGGTGCCATGAAACACAGGTGACAGCAGGCTGTGGGGATCTTCCTCAGAGTAGTTACCAAGGCTCAGCTCATCTTGTGTCTGAGTGCTCCGAACAGAGGTCTGAACTTGAACTTGAGCTCAGAACTTAAGGCAAAGACCAAATTTGAGTCCTGTGACCTCGAGGCCTGTCACTCTACCATGTCCCCTGCTAAAGAATAAAGGACCAGATGAGAGGATCACCATTCCAGCAGTAGCAGACCTGGGTCAGTGCGGTAGTCACAACCAGCACAGCACAACAGAGCCCGATGTGCACAGGCCACACCATAAAGGGCCCGTGTTGTCTTAAATATGCCTACAGCATGAATTGAGTATAGTTTTACTATGGGTCAAGCCCCTGGAGGGGCCGATCTCTGTGGCTGTTCCATTTTCTTTCTGGTGGACAGTGTGCACTGTGAGGAAGCCCTGTCCAGAGGAGCAGAAGGGATGTCAGGCCTCTTTCTATCCTGCCTGCCTCAGAAGCCCTAGGCGGGCATAGAGGGGCCGGCTTTCTTCCAGGCATGCTGGGGCCAGGCACTGAGTGTTACTGTTTCCTTATCTTCAAAATGAAAACTTGCTTCTCCTCTGTGGGATGGCCAAGTATGGAGCAGCACCTATGTGATGAAAGTCCAGAATAGGGTCTAGGAAGATGAGGATTTGGGATTTGAGGAGGGAAGGGCATGGGGCTGCTCTGTGGCTGCTGGGGCTGGGAGCTGTTAGGGTGATGTTTTCAGAGCAGGGACTTGAGCTCCGGAGAACAATCTCTAGTCAGCTAAAAAGCAGCCCCTCTCCCTCTTGCGGGCCTGACCCTTGTTACTTGCTCTTCTCCTTGGCCCCAAATTAATTATGTTAATGAGCGAACTCCTTTATTAAAATAAAAAGGGCAATTGAAAGGAAGGATCCTTAATGGGCCTAATGAGGTTGATGGGCAGGGTGCTTTGGAGTAAAATAGCCCCATGATCTGTGAGGTTTCCCATGGCAAGGGCAATTTGCCAGGCAGGGCAAAGTCAGTTTACTCCATGGGCTCCCCTGAGTTGCGGGAGGAGAGGCCCAGGCTCATGTGCAGTGTCCTGGCTTCCCTGAGTAAGAGGAGGGAGGTACCCTGAATACACCCTTTCCCCTGCTGACCTCTGAGTAACTGTGATTGCAAAACGTGGTCGGGAATGTACATGCCGGCTGCCAGGAACTGGTGGAAACCCTGGGTCCCCTGGATTGTGTGCTTACATTTCCTTAAGACTTTGGATCCAGATGTTGAAACTGGGAAGTGTTTTGCATCTTTCTCTACATGATTTCTTATTGTTCTTGTCCTTCTTTTGGATCAGCTAAGTCTATTGGAATTTCGTATTTTAGAACAGCCAGATCTTGGGACTGCAGCAGGAATGATCCACTCTGAGAGTGTCCATGGCCAGGGAAACCTCCTTGATGGGGATCCTTCTGAGAATTTTGCTGGATCTCTGTTTTTGTGGACCCTCTTCTGCATGCAGGGGTTGTTGGGGAATGGGTGGGTTGTGGGAGGTGGCAGGGCAAGGCCTGGTAAGGGCACAGTGCACACCTGGGGTGGGACTGGGGGAGGGTATCTGGTGCCTGAAGGGTGGGGCTGGGGAGGAGCTCTTTGCCTCAGGAGTGGGGACAAGATTTCCTGCCACAGCTTGGTGGGGAGTCTTCTAGGACTAGGTGTTATTGTTCCTGTTTTCTTCCTTTCTGCTTTGGAAGACTCAAGACTTTGGTATAAGCCTGACTCATAGGTTCACTGTGGGTAGCGCTTGGTGTCATGCTGCCCCGCCCCATGTTGGTTCTCATCCGGGCAGCACTGTGGGCACAGAGGGATGTGGTTGAACCTCCTCACCCGTCCAGATGTGCACATCGGGTCCCGGGTTGGGGGAAGTGCATCTTCATTCCTGCTCCCTCTTCCCACAAGTGTCCATTTCTTTCTCCCTTGCTTGGTGGACACAGAAGGAAGGTGTCACTGTGAGGTTAGACCCACTGTCTGATGCAGAGTTTAAAAATCTATACACAGCTATGGTAGGCATGTGTGCCACTGTGCATGGCAGTCCCCAGCAGGACAGCCCATGCAGTGCTGACATCTAGGCATCCAGTCTTGGTCAGGGCTGAGAAGAGGTACTAGTGGGAGGGTGGCATATGTGTGTGCCCTGGGCAGCCCCTTTCCGTGCTCAGTCCACATCCAGCCCCCAGCGCCAGCCAGGCTGGACTCATCTGTCCACTGCCTACCTGGAACAAAGGGCACCAGCAACAGCTCCTGGGAAAGTTGTTGGTGACCATCCTGCATACCAGGCTGGGAGTGGGAATGGGGTGTCCCAGCCCTCTGTCCTCCAGGAGTCATACCTGACCCTGCTATCTGGGGGCATTCCCTGGCTGACTAGGCAGTTGCTGACACTGATGCTTGTAGCTCACATTCATGCTCATACTTGGTTTTAAAGTCCAGGATCTGATGCTTGAGGACCTGGGCTCCTCAAGCTTACCCAGCTGGAAAGGTCAGAAATGGGGTTAGAGTTCAGCTTTGATTGGCTTTTTAGCCAGTGTACTGAGGAATCTGAGAGGGAGGAGGTAACTCTGTAAACAGGACCTCTCCTGCTTGGCAGCACTAACTTGATGACAGGCCAGATGCCTGGGGGTTCCTCGTGGTTCCTGGAGGTGTGTGTAGAGGGTAAACTCTGCTGTGTGCAGACAATAGCCCTTTAGTGACCAGGACCCTGTGTTCCCACTGTCTGTCCCCACTTCCTGCTTAAGCAGACACACAGTAAGTGCTAACATCAGCTGGGGAGAAGAAGCTTCTCGGTGCCAGCAGGCTCTAGGTGGCCTTGAAGCAGGACAAGGGTCAGCTGCAGAAGAAGGTGGGGCCAAGGGCTGGGGAGTTCTGCTGTGACCGTGGAACAGCAAGGAGCAGGAAGCAGAATGTTTAATGGGCGCTCTGGGCCTTGGAGCACCTTCCAAGTTCAGGGTCGGGGATGCCGTGTGTGCCAGAGGAAGGGGTGACAAGAGGGTGCTGGCTACTTCTCAGAAAGGGGCTGCCTGGCCTGGCACTCCTTCATCCTTCATTCTTTGTGCTGGCCCTGCCCAAGACTGTCTTGCCCCTGATCTGCATGTGGTAATAGCAGCGGGTCAGGTTGGGTGAGAGGCTTGACGATTTCCCATCAACAAGTCCAGAGAAACTTCCTCTGAAAGACTAGAGTGAGGTTTTCGAGTCATTGGCAGGTTTTTGAGTCATCTGGACCAACACATCCCCATTCTCCCTGCTGGTTCTGCTTGACTGGGTTAATGAGGCAACAAGGACTTGGAATTTGAATTCCCCGGGGTCCCCACACATCAGTGATGTGTCACTCTGGTAGCATCTAAAGCAGGGATTGCCTGTGCCGGGTGTGCCTGAGTCCCCAGAGAGGTTCCCAACAATGAACTTCAGCTGTGCCAAGTCAGGATCTCCTCACGGGGTCCAGGGACTTTATTTGGAAACATATCTCCAATAACATAGCTGCCTGCCCTGGTCAGAGGGGCCGGGTCTGTCAGGAATCAGCTGTAAACAAAGGAAGTCAGTACCACTCTTTTAAGCAGAAAGGGAGCTGACAGAGTGCTAAGAGATCATCTGAGTAGACTCCCAGCACCTACTCTGGCACAAGAATGAAGACCCCCCAGGCTCCACCAAGTGCTCAGAACACACCACTGTGCCTCTGGTCCCAGCCAGGAAACCACAGTTCTGCTGGCTCAGCTGCTCAGCTTTCGCCCAACATCTTTACAACAAGTGGAATCTCTCCAAGAAAACCCAAGTCCCTCCCGAGCTGCAGCAAAGCACAACCCACTGTGCAACTGCTCCCCATGTGCAGATGCCTGGTTCAACCTGAGTCACAGGCAGAAGCCCAGATGGGAGGTGTCTGTGGCAGGCTGAGGAGACCGGAACAGAAGCCGATGGAGAGAATGGCATGGCGACCGCAGGCAAGTCTATGCGGGGTGGGTTTATGGACCCAGATTCTGCTCAGATTTCTGGGTTGTTGACTGTGACAGTATGAGGACCAGGCCTGTCACCGCCCAGATCCCAGGCCACTCAGGTGGGGCCTGGTGGTCGTTCCTCCTGGTGCAAGGGACCAAACTCCTCTGTGTACCACAGCTGTTCAAGGTCTGCTCTAACTAACATGCTCTGATCTTCACCCTGTCACTCACTCAGCCCTTCCACCAACGTAAGCCCATCTAGTTGTGGATTCATCACAGGCCAGGCCATTTTCCAAAAGAGACATCTCCTATCCTTACATACAAACTTGCTAGCTTTCTGGACCTTATGACTAAATTGTGGGACAGTTTTCCAGTCACGTAATGTTCTACGTGAGGAGGTCTTTGGCATGTTACTAGCTGGTGGAGATGGGTGTGCTTTTGTGGAACTGCAAAGGGCATCCCTCAGAAGGGGTATAAGACCTGGTATGTCCTCCAGCGTCCCAGGGCAGGTGCCTTCAAGCAGGGCTGAACTGCGCAGCCTTCTGCAGTGGCCGAATGATGGGGCTGCCATGAACCGTATGTGCATAGGGGGAGAGCCACAGGGAGCCCAGTTTTGGAATTCACACAGAATGCAGTGCCTTAAACCCAGGATAGGGGAGGCCTGTGGCCTGGTAAAGGAGATAGCTTGAGTGGAATGAACCAGGTGTGCCCTTTGTTCCTCCCCTTCCTTCCAGAGGAACAATTTAAATTTCTATTACCAATTATTTGTCTATTAAATGTGTGATTATTAAGTAAAATGAGTTAAATAAGTAAATAACAATTATTTTTATGAAGGAAAGAGTTGAAGTAAGCTTTAAGGACAGCCTCAATGGGAGATCACAGGAAGCTTTTGGGGCGCTGAGGGCTCATGATGTTGTTTCTGCTGTCACAGGGCTCCTCTTCCCAGTCCCTTGCTCGGTTGGTCAGTGAGTCATGTTGGTAGCTGGAAATCCTCCACCGGGGGAATATTAATACCACAGTAATTGGCAAATGCTATAAATCAGGGCTTTCCCCCCCCTTGGGAAAATTGGTTGTTAACCAATAGACAGCACAATAGTGCACTTCATGGGTCCCATGTTTTTTTTTAGCAGTTTCTCCAAGTTGCTACCAGAGGCCAGGAAATCAGCTTGGGCCCGAGGCAGTTGTACCAAATTCTTCCCTCTTCCGGAGGGAAGCCTCCGGATTCCCACTGCATAGCCTTCAGATTCCCACCGGTTTCCTTGCTTGCTTTCCTCTGCGTACTAATGTGGAATGATCTGTGGACTCATGGTGAAGCCTGGAAATAGAGCAGCCCCCAACTCATGTCTGGTCTAACACTGGCCACCCTGTATCCTATTGTTACCCCTGCTGCTCAGTGGACTCGTGTGGAGGAGCACTGTGGGAAGACCCACAAGGCCACCCGTGGGACAGGTCACGCTGGAGTGGGGCCTGAGAAACATCCAATAGCTCTTTTTTTTTTTTTTTTTTTTTTTTTGACGAGGGAAAAGGCAATGTTTTTAGAAAGTTAAAACCTACATCCTGTTCCTGATTCCACCAGAGAAGGGACACCACTTATGTGGCTATCCTTCGGAGGTAAACAGCCTGGCTGGCCAGTGGACGAGTGTCCTGCCAGGGCACCAGCTGTTTTCTGGGCCAGTGTCCAGGACCAGAGTCCACCAGCACACTCTTGTACAAGGCTACCAGCCTGGCCTCTGGCTCCCTCAGGGTCGGGAGCCGGACGCCGGATCTTGAAAGGAAGAACTTATTTTCTGGAGACAAGATGTGGGCTGGAGGCCAAGTGTTGAGGTCTAAGGGGAATTCAGGCATTAATTAGGACAGAGGTTTTTTCAAGTCTGACCTTACCTCCATTCTACAGGGGTTTGTCTAGAGGCTGACTGCATGTAAGGCTTTGTCAGAGCAGGAGCAAACGACTTTGAGTGAATGTTTTGACCTGGATATGCCTAGTGAGTGTATCCTGGAGCAGGTGGTCTTGAATGTGCAGCCAAACATGGACTCCTGAAGGAAAAAAACCACCCTCAACCCCTCCTCTCTCCTGTTCTCCTCTATCCTGATTGCAAGATGTAACTTGCATGTAACTAGAGGGAGCCAGCTTTGAACATCTCTCGTGCTAATTTTCCTTTTGAACAAGGTCAGCCTCAAGTTCAGTTTTTAGTTTAGTCTTAAAAATGAATGTACATTAAAAACAAAACAAAACAAAACAAAAAACCTACCCTCCCCCAAATGTTACATACATAACAATAGAGTTGGTGAGTGGCAGAAATCATGAAATTTGAGAAGGTTTGCCATGGAAAACCGGCTATCCTGACATTGAGGGCTTTGGGGGGAACTGCTTAAAAGCAGGACCCTTGGAACCAGGCCTGGGTTTGAATCCTTCCCTGACCTTTTCGGGAAGTCAGTTAAGGTCTGTTTGCCTTAGCTTCCTTATCTGAGAAGTGGAGGTTGGGGGAGGGAATGGCAGCTCATACCATGAGCTGTTGTGAAGGGTAAATGTGTGTGTGTAGTCAGAGCAGTCCTGGGCACAGGACATTTACTGAATAGCTGTTACTGTTGTTCCATGGGAAGGAAATGTGAATGGGATGATGGGCAGGAAGGAAGGGGTGTTCTGGATGCCAGCATGTGGGGTTTGGGACCACCAGAATGTGGTCCTGGCTGGCCATGGAGAAGAGGTTCCCTGTACTCACAGTGGGTGGCAAGTGTGGTTGCAGAAGGTGCAATGGCTGTGGATATGGTGGAGATACGGTGGGTGACAGACAGGTGAGGTCCTCAGAGCATGGCACCTCCAGCCTCTCGGAACCAATGTCCATGGGCTGAGTTCCTGCAACTTGCAGGCCACTGGCAATCCGCGCTGTGTGTGATGTATCCTTCTCAGATCCGCTGACCCCCTCAGGGCGAGGACTTGTGTGAGCACCTACTGGGGGAGCACGCAGCAGGTAGGCTATGCAGATGAGGGCTTCACAAGGCTTTTGAATACCCTGAGCCAATGACACAGCGACTTACACTAAAGCAAACTGGCATTCTCATTCTTCCTCCTGGCAAGAGGCACTTGAGGAACCACTGATTTATGATGATTTCCTTTCTCCACCATAATTATAGCTGTTTATAGGATGCCTTCTTATGTGTGTGAGACTTCATGTATGGTCCTTGTCTTAGTCTGCTGGGGCTACTGTAACAAAACACCATATCCTGGGTATCTTATAAACAACAGAAATTCATTTCGTACAGTCCAAGAAGTCCAAGATCAAGGCAGCAGCATAGTCACATTCCACTGAGGACCTTCTTCCTGAGTTATAGCCACTCCCCTCTTGCTCTGTCCTCACATGATGGGAAGGGCGAGGGAGCTCTGTGGGATCTGTTCTATAAGACCATTGACCCCATTCTTGAGAGTGTCACCCTCATGACCTAATCACCTCCCAAATGCCCTATCTCCTAAACCATCACCTTTGGGGTTACAGTTTCCAAGTAGGAACTTGGGAACACACACCTCAGACCACAGCTGTCTCAAACACCTTGGTAGTGGGCCCTGTTCTTAGGCTGCTGCAGACAGGACTGTCAAGGCCCCAGGTGTGCAGAGAACTGGGGTAGGAACCTGTCTCTGATCAGATGTAGTTTGGCTTCCAACAATACACTCTTCTGACATAAACTTTCCAGGCCCAATACTTTCCATAACTATAGCATAGACTCAAGGAAAATATAATTCTTTATTTTATTTATTTTTTAGATAGATAGATTGGGGGGGGGGCAGTGACTGGAGAGCCAAAGGGAGAGAGAGGGAGAGAATCCTCAAGCAGATTCCCTGCTGAGCACAGACCCTGGTATGGGGCTCAGTTTCACAATCCCGAGACCACGACCTGAGCTGAAATCAAGAGTCAGGTGCTCAACTGATTGAACCACCTTGAAAATTCACTTCTGTAAGGAAGGTAAAAAACATGCAGCTCTAGTCTTCTCAGTTTCACTGGTTGACTTTATGTTACCAGTGGCAATTCAGCTGTTTTTTCTTGAAAACCCTGTTATCTGGGGCCTTTCTTGGCAAATAGCAGCTTTGGAAATTTTACATCTTTAAGTGTGGCTACTACTTTATATTCCATTGCATCTACTCTTTACTAAAGGTCATGGTCATGAAATCAAATAATGATGTACAAGGAATTTTATACTTGATTTATGAACCCATTCAGCTGAATTTCCAGGGCATCTCTTCTCCCAGTAGTTATGAGCAGAAGAGTGAGCAAATTTTATCATCATCAAATCAGTGTTAGTGGCTACAATAATGTCAGGGTCAGAGAAGTCTGTCTGGAAGGAAGGAGTTTGTCTCTAGACCTCGTTCCGAGACATAATTCATGAGCCATCGACATGTCCTGACTATCCTTCCACGCAAGCCCCATGTGAGAAAAGGGCCCTCCTGCTTTGTTCTGCTTCCTTTTCTTCTCTTACTATCCGATCTTCCAGAAGTGGCTTGCTGAAGAAAATGCTGAACTGCAGAACAGCAGCTGAGTGCCCTTTCAAATTCTGCATCTAGATGCTGGAGTCGACCCCTCCTCCAAGCACCCAGGCTTGGAGGAGAGCAGAGACTCTGAAAAGCTTTGTGTCTGTCACAGACCTTAACATACACAGTATCGACATGATCACCTGGGTTTATTTCCCTTATTGGCAAAAGAGACTGAGAAGTACCCTCTAGGTGCTTTATCAGTGGGAGCGGTCCCTCTCACTTGCTGTCAGAGGGGTAGGACAATTCCCTGCCTGTATGATGCTGTTGGGCTGGCCAGCCTCACCCTCTTTCCCTGCAGGGAGATGCAAGGCATCTGCAGAGTTGACAGGCACTCACAGTGAGAGCACAGGCCTGAGGAGTCCTGCGCCTGCCAGAGCCCTTGTCGTTTCTCACTTATCTGCAGCTCCCATTCATTCCACAAATATTTACTGAGCCTTCTATGAACTAGGCTCAGCTGTAGGCCCTAGGAAGAAGGGAGTAACCCCCAAATCCCCGCCCACGTAAAGCTTGTACTTAGTGGGATAGATGGACAATGGAGGTGGTATTTATTTAATGAACACTAAGAGCCAGTGTAATTGTGGGCAGTGAGCAGATCATGCATTCTCAATTTGTTTATTTCTTAAATACAAAACACGCACACACGCGCGCACACACATGGCCTATCTTACTTCCCTGGGCTGTCATTGGGAAATGCTAGGACATAAAGATATTTTCCATGAAAAAAAAAAAGCTTTAATTAGAATATAGATAAACAAATAAATACCAGTGTATTTATTCCTGTCTTTCTTCTGAACTCGATTTCCAGTTGTGTCTGTTTTGGACTGAGGTGGTCCAGGGGCCTTTATACTGGCTGACACATTGACAGGTGTCATGTTGGTTATAAGTACTTGAGATCAGATTATGTCTTTAGCATTGGATAAACATTATTCCCTGCTTAACAGTTGGCTATAGAAAGTCTTCTCCCTTCCCCAAAGCCAGGTAGCAGTCACTAACACCATGCCAAATTTATGTATTTGTGCACATTATTTGCATATGTTCATATTGAAGGTTTAGGTCTGAAGAGTCTACATTGCAGACAAACTTAGATATCTTGGTCAATATCTGATAACAAATGTTACTTTTCTCTTTGCACTTGAAAATATAACGCTATCTTCAGTAAGATCATTTCTCAGAAAGCTGAAAGCTGCTATCCGTTGGGAAGACCCTGTTAGTATAAGGAAGCTAGTATTTCCTGCCATGACAAACTGAAGCACCAGCCTCCAAGTGGCTGCATTATCTTTTTGATACAGAAACAGTTCATGGGAGTCTCTGAGAAGTCACAGATATCCAAGAACATGCTTTTGGACAGTTTTTTGAATATGTGGAATGATAGGATCACTCAAATAACATTTATTTTTCAATGATTTGAAGACCTAGGTTTGCTGACCTTATTTTCCAATGGCAAAAGTGTGGAGGAAATCAACATGTTCTTAATTTACATTATTAAGTGTAGAGTTGAGATCAAGGGTCTGGGTGCCGATATTCTACTCTAGAGAGAGACAATGAGAATGTGGGGGTCAATTTGGTAACCTGGAGGTATAACTATAGAGAGTTCATGGGGTCATGGATGGCTGGATGAGAGAACTTGGAGAAGAAAGGCTTCTTGGAAGTATGGAGGGTATTGAGAAATTTGAAGGGCTGCCACTGAATGAAAAACTAGATTTATTCAGATTTAAAGAGCTGAGCTAGGACCAATGTGTGGAATTCGTACAGCTACAGAACTTGGTCCCACTTTAGAAAGACTATTTCTCTACTAAAATGACAGAACAGAGACAGCTCTATGAGGTGGCAACTTCCAGTAATATGCTTCTTAAGCAGAGGCTGGGCCACTGTGGACAATAGTGTAGCAGCAAGATTTCTGGACCCCAAGGCAGAATGCACCATCTGACCTTCAAGGAGCCCTTTGATTTTCAGGTTTATGGCCTTGGCAGAGTGGATAGAAAGGGGAACATGCCTGGAGATTTACCCAGAGCAAATTCTTTATCAGAAACTGCTCCCCTGGTTGTAGCAGCAAGAGTCTGAGACCCACTGGCCGCAGCTCCAGGTGCAGCACACAGTTGATGCCTCTCAATCCTCCAGGGAACCCATAGGTTGCCTCAGCTTAGTCTCCAGACCCTCTTCCAGGGCTATGGCTCAACTGTCCTATAGTAGAGGGGTGCTGCTGCTCCCTTGCTCCTCTTCACCATAGCCAATCTGTCAGAAAGTTCTCCCTGCTGCCCTCAGAGACTATTGCACCAAGCTGAGGTAAAAACGCCCTTCACACACTCATGCATGTGCCTTCATCTCTCTAGTCAGAACTGTGATCCTGTAGGACACTTTCATTCTCATCTCCACAGTGTCTGGATGGAATTTTAGCATCTTAGGAATTCACCAGTTATGTGACTTTAGAAATATTTTTTTTAGAATTTAGATTTTTAGAATTTTAGAAAATGATGACAAAGAGATCTAATGGGAAAGATAATACCTACTGAATATTTGGCAGGGCCATGGGTGGGTGATGCTTTTCACTAACATTTCTGACAGGTACAAAAGTTGCATGGCACCTGCCATTTCTCAGATGACTGCATGGCGGTTGAGAAAGGTAAGCTGCCATGTTTAATGCAGCCACTATAGAAAACTAACCCAGGCTCTTCTGTCTAGACAGTTCACTTGTGTTTCTTGACTTCTGACTGATGCCTTTGGTCTACAGAGTTAAGGACTGAATTTCATCACCATTGATGTGTAACACATATCTAAGCTTCCATCTCCCTGAGCACTGCCCAGAGGCTTAAATCCTTAGCTATGAAAATGGTGCCTCCACTTGGCTTGAGTTACTCTCCTGCATTATTGACCACAGCTGCCTCTTCCTAATACTTCCTTAATACTGTGATAGTATTATCACGGGCTGTCCCAGCCTCCTTCCCTGGATTAGTATGGATGTTCCCAGGTTCTGGATTCCGGGGTTTGGCGCTGGGGTCTGTCAGGAAGTACGTTTTCTTTCTCAACATAAACTTAGGCAAGGAACAGGTGGAGCACCATGAATGGGGTCTTTGTCCTCCTGAAAGCTTTAAGCAGGGGATGAAATCCTGCAGAAGAGGCATGCTGGAGCCAGCCTGGTGGGGAGTTACTAGTGGCGAGGGCATGTGCAGGCTGGAATTATGATCTGGTTCTCATCAGCTCTCCATGCAGGATGGCTTTGGGAAGAAACAAAAGTCCCCTTGAAGTCTCTGCCTGAAATGGGCCGTGTTCATCTTCATTCCGCTGGTGTTTCTAGGTGGCCTCTTGCTGAGCTTGGCCTTTCTCAGAGCCCTTTCCTTGAGGACCTTTTGAACAGAGGGGAAGCAGGCACACGCTTGTAAGGGGACTTGCAGAGCTCAGAGGGTCCAGTCTCTGGCTGCCACGGCCTGAAGAAGTCGGCGCTGCCCCACAGCCCCCACTCAGACCCGTCGGGGAGATGCAGAGCGTGGGTGCGGTTCGTTTGGTTGGCTGCCCCTTATTCTGTCTTTCCCTGTTAGTTCTGTGATTAAATAAATTAAAGTCAAATCACAGGAAAAACGGGTAAAATGATTGGTTATTTGCGTAGTCGGGGGTCAGCTGGCCCATCCGCTGGAACCACAGGGAATGGAGTGTCTAGCTCCCCACGTTGCTTTTCTCTACTCCCACCTCCATTCCAGACAAGTGGGCGCTTTAAGGCGCATAGTCCCTGTTTCTGGAGTTGAGTGTCATTGACTCTGATCGGGCAGATTGGGTCACGTGTCAAGCCTTAAGCCTGTCTGCGTCTCTAGGGAGATGCTGCATTCTGATTGGCAGGCAGAACCTCGTGATTAGTGCGAAAATGGAGGGACGGTCACGTAGACAGGAGAGGTGGGAGGGGGTGGGTATCCGGTGGGCCTTGTGTCTTCAGAGTGCCACGTGCAGTCGGTGCCTTGCAACTGGGAAAAAGGAGGTGCTTTCATTCCCTGCCTTCCCTGCCTCTGGGTTACAGGTGGGTGATTATCACGTGGCCGCCATCGCTTCGACTCAGCGTGGCTACACGGGGTTGGGGGTCTGATGCGTGAGCAGAGGCCTCCCGGCTAGAGCCTTGCTTGGTGCAGCTGGGCTGTGCTCATGCAGAAAACGGGGGCCTTACTTTCCCCACTAAAGGTCTTAGGATATCACTTTTGGGGACGGACCTTTCCGTTCGACTTCCGAGACGTCTCAGGGATGTGACAGTTTAGGCTTTGGACCCCTGTGCTGTCTGAGAAGCCCTGCTGTGAGTGAACCCAAGGACAGCCATCTGACCACGGTAATGTGGCCATGAATCTGCTAGTACTAGCCTGCGAAGTTGAAAACATTATTTTCTGGAAAAGAACTTGTTGTGCAACAAGCCACTGAGTACCTACTGTTTTCTGGGCCCTGGCTGGGTGTACAGTACTTACTGTTCGCAGAATTATGCTCCCCAAATCACTCAGCATTTTGGCCCTTCACCATCTCTGATGGCCTTCTTTTCTTTATACTTCAGGGAACTGCTGGAGACCACGTGTCGCCTGGCAAATATGCTGAAGAGACATGGCATCTGTCGAGGGGACCGTGTGGCCATCTACATGCCTGTTTCCCCACTGGCTGTGGCCGCAATGCTGGCCTGTGCCAGAATTGGAGCTGTGCACACCGTGGTCTTTGCTGGCTTCAGTGCAGAGTCCCTGGCTGGGAGGATCAATGATGGTGAGCGTGTGGAAGGGAGGGAGAAACCTGGGGGCCCCTGGCCTTTGTTCCTTGGGGCCTGGCCATCGGGGACTTGGGAGTGGAGACAGACATTAATAAAAATCACACAGACGAATGACAGATACCACCAGGGACAAGGACACGACTGAATGAGCATTTGTTCTGTGAGCTGAGATCTGATGGCATTGGATTAATCAGGTGAAAAATGAAGACTTCAGCTGGAGGGAACAGCGTAGGTCTCAGCTACTTGGTGGGAGGAGCACAACTCATATAAGTGCTTGGAGGTGACTGGAATGGCTGTGGTGGAAGAAGAAATGTGTAGGGCAACACGAGGCTGGGGATGTATGGGGAATGTCTGCTAGGTCAACATGAGGAAGGATGGGGCAGACCATTTCCAGAGGTCTGAGTCAGGTGTGGGGGCTTGTGGTGCATCTTTAAGGATTTCTATCTGCAGGTAGGTCAGAGTCTCCTGAACAGTGTCCAGAACAATGTTGTCTCCCTCCTTTTTCTGGTGTGGGAGGGCTGTCTGGATGGTGACCTCATGTCTGCGAGGTCTGACCCCTGCTCAGTGAGATCTTAGAGAGCTCCCTGAGCTGGCTCACCAAGGAGGATGCTTGGGGGGGCCACTGGGAGTTCTTTGTGTCTCACTGAAGACTTGCCTTTGGCTAGTGAACAGAGTTCAAGGGCAGAGTTCTGACCTAGACCCTAGCTAGCTGACCACCTTCTTTAGGAGGGACTGAGAAGCCTTTCCGCTCCCTTTCTACATCTCTCCCTCCACTTTCAAGGTTGGTGCTGTCACTTATTTTTCCTTCTCTCTCTCAACTCTGTAGCACCTACCATGTGCCAGGTACTGTTCTAAGCACTTTGCAAAAGTCATCTCCTTTAATTTAACTAAACTAGTCTTCATAAATATGATAGGCGATAATACTTTCCCTATTTTTCCCTTCCCCCATTTTTTATTACTATTATAACCATCTTAAAGTATACAGCTCAGTGGCATTAAGCACATTCATAGTGTTGTGCAACCATCATCTCTGTCTATTCCAGACCTTTTTTATTACCCCAAATGGACATCTCATACGCATTAAGCAGGCACTCCCAGTTTCCCCCTTCATCCAGCTTCTGGCAACCACTAACCTGCTTTCTGTCAGTGATTTGCCTGTTCTGGGTAATTCATAGAATGAATTCATGTGATACGTCGCCTTTTGTATATGACTTCTATGACCATCACAGTGTTTTCAAGGTTCATCCATGTTGTAGCATGTATCATTGCTTCATTTCCTTTTCTATGACAAAAATTTTACTGTGTGGGTATACCATGTTTTGTTTATCCATTCATCTGTTGATGGACATTTGACTTGTTAACATATCACATCTTGGCTATTTTGAGTAGAGTTGCTGTGAACATTCATGAGAACACCTTCTTCTAATTTTTCATGCATATACCTAGGCATGGAATTGCTGGCATACATGGTAAATCTGTATTTAACTTAGCGAGGAACTGCAAACTGTTTTCCAAAGTTGCCGCTCTGTTTCACATTCCCAGAAGCAATGTATGAGGTTACCAGTTTCTCTGAATCGTCAGCCCTTGTTTCATTTAAAAAAAAAAAAAAATTATAACCATCCAATGTGTACGAAGTAGTATTTCATTGTGGATTTGATCGCCTTTCTAATGACTAACATCATTGAGCATCTTTTCATGTGCTTCTCTGTTTGTATGTTTTAGGAGAAATGTCTACATAAGCTCTTTGTCCATTTTTTAAATTGTTGTTGGGTTTTTGGTTGGTTGAGTTTTAAGAGTTATCTCTGTTTTGGATACTAAACCTTTATTAGATTTATCATTTACAATTATTTTCTCCCATTCTGTGGGTTGTCTTTTCACTCTCTCAATAGTGTCCTTTGATGTACAAAAGTTTTTAATCGTGATAAAGTCTGGATCATCCATTTTTTTTCTTTTGCTTGTGATTTTGGTGTATTATTTAAGAATCTATTGATTCTCCAGTGTGATATTGATTCTATTGATTCTCCAGTGTGATGAAGATTTGCCTCCATGTTTTCTTCTAAGAATTTTCTAGTCTTAGCTTTTACTAGGTCTTTGATCCATTTTGAGTTAATTTTTGTATATCATGTGAGGTTCAACTTCATTCTTTTGCCAGTGGGTATCCAGTGGTACCAGCACCATTTGTTAAGAAACTGTTCTTTTCCCCCTCATCGAATGGCCTTGGCACTTGTCAGAACTAATTTACCATATATGTTGAGGCGTATTGCTGGGTTCTGTATTTGGTTCATTGATCTGTATATCTGTCTTTAATTTTCATTTTTTTTAAGATTTTATTTATTTATCTGACAGATCAAAAGTAGGCAGAGAGGCAGAAAAAGAGGGAGAAGCAAGTAGGCAGAGAGGCAGACAGAGAGAGAGGGAGAAGCAGACTCTGCTTCTGAGCAGAGAACTCATGTCCTTGATTCTTCATGTTGTCATACTGCTCTTTTCATTCCAGGAATAAACCCCACTTGATCATGATGCATAATCCTGTTAATATGCTACTGGCTATAGTTTGCTAACACTTTGTTGAGGATTTTTGCATCAGTATTCATGAAGGGTATTGGTCTATTGTTTTTATTTTTCCTGTGATGTGTTCATCTGACTTTGGTATCAGGGTAGTGCTGGCCACATAGAATTAGTTACAATGTATTTCCTCCTATATAGTGTTTGGGCAGAGTTTGAGGAAGATTGATGTTGATTTGTCTTTAAACACTTGGTAGAATTCACCAGTGAGAACTATCTGGTCTTGGGCTATTGTTTGTTGGGAGCTTCTATTTTTGAAGATGAGGAAACTGAGGCACAGAGAGGTTAAGTGACTTGCCTAAGGTCACATTGCTGGTTAGTGACAGAGCCAGGATTTGAACCCAGGCATTCTGCCACCAGAGATCCTGCTTTAACATTACACTAGGCTGTGGCACCTTGATGGCTCAGCTAAGTGTCTGCCTTCAGCTCAGGTCATGATTTCAGGGTCCTGGGATTGAGCCCCACATTGGACTCCCTGCTCAGCGGAGAGCCTGCTTCTTCCTCTCCTCCCTTCTCCTGCTGTCTCTTATTAGCTCTGTCACTATTTCTGCCTCTTTCTTTCAAGTAAATGAATAAAATCTTAAAAACAAAACAAAACACATTACACTAGGCTGATCCTTTCCTTTGCTGAGGATATTATTATGGTTGCCAAGTGTTTCTGTTAAGATTCTTTAAAACAAGCTCAAAGCATTGGGCCCTGGAGATTTAGTAGCTGGATCCTGGAACAGGTCCCAGAACTTCAGGAATCCTATAAAACAAGGCCACAGAAGGACAGGGGCCAGGTCATCTCTGAGGTCCTCAGCAGATGAAACTGCTATAATTTTCTCTATATTTTGTCAGTAAGAGATTCTTACCCAACACCTACACCTTCCACTCCAGCTATTCAGGTGTCAGTCCATGGCAAGACTCTGTTGGGACAGGTGTTTACCTCCTCTTGGGTCAATAAGAGGAGTGGCTGGTTATTTATTGCTGTGTAGCAAACTACTCCGAAACTTAGTGCTAAGAAGAATAAATTTAATTATTTCATGATTCTGTGGGGGCAATGAATCAGATGGGCTTGTGGGAATGTCTTTTCTCTGCTCCATGATATCTGGGATGCAAGCTGGGTTGGCTTGCATAGTTGGGGGCTGTGAAGCATCTTTTTCATGTGGCCTCTTTGCATGACCAGGTTGGGCAACCACAGGCAGTCAGACTGTTGCATGGCAGCTCACAGTTTCTCTTGGATGGAAGTAGAAAGTGCCAATTGCCCTAAAGGCCAGGTTCAGAATACACATATCCTCATTTTTAGTAGTGCATTGATCCAACCAGTCTGGTCATTCCAAATTCATGGTGGGGGACACTAACACCCTATTTCTCCTTGAGAAGTAGTATGAGACCAGATGGAAGAATTTTCAGCTCTCTTTAATCCATCACTGGGGGTCGGGGGTGGGAGTGTTAGCATGGCCACCAGGGTCTCATCATGAGCTAGGCGGCCATTCAGTCAATATGTTCAATTTTAGAATTTCTGTCCCCTGGCCTGGCCTCCAGACTCTAACCACTCCTCTTCCCTTTATATTCCCTCTTGCTTTAGGATGAATTAGGAGTGGAAAGAGAGTGTAGTATGATGGGGAGGGTGGAGGGCAGAATGATTCTGAGAGACTGTGGGGGAGGAGCAAGTAATGGCCCCCACATATGTCTGCACCATAATCCCCCAAAACCTGGGAATATGTTACTTAACACATCAAAAGGGCTTGGCAAATGGGATGAGCACGGAAATAGTGCGATTATCCAGGTGGGCCCAAACCAAAAATGTAAGCCCTGGAAAGAAGAGAACTTCTCTGGCTAGAGGCAGAGGACATGTGGCAAAATAGGAGGTCAAAGCATGAGAAGGAGTTGATCTGCCTTTGTTAGCTTTGATGATAAAGGATGTCATAAGACAGGGGATGTAGGTGGCTCTAAAGGCTAGGAATGACTGTTGGCTGACAGAATGAAAAATGAGGGAAATGGGGACCTCAGTCTTGAAGTTATATGGAGCTGAGTTCTGTCAACACCCTGAATAGCCCAGAAGCAGAGTCTCCTCCAGATCCCCCAGATGAGAGCTTTGTTCCCTCACACATTGATTTTGGGCATGAGACTTCAAGAAAAGAACCCCACCAAGCTCACTGGACTAGAGAACTGTGAAATAAAATATGGGTTTTCTGAGCCACTAAGTTTGTGGTAATTGGCTATAGGAGCAGTAAAAAATGAAGACAGATGCTAATATCTGCTCAAAAGCCAGGGAGGTAAAAATCAAAGCTTTCCAGATAAAGTGTCATGCTGATCTGGCCTGTGCCCTGATGCTGTGCACAAACCCTGTACCTGCCACTGAACTTCAGGGGAAACCACAGAGTGTATCACGTCCCCAAGCACCTCCTAGAGACTAGGCATGCGATGCTGGTTCCTGCCCTAGAGAACTGCTTGGGTGGAAAGCCTCCAACAAATGAGAGCCAGGAACAAGGCATGTGCCATGGTAGGCTGTGGAGAAGCTCTAATCCACATAATGCACCTGGGATGGACAGGGACCACTGCTTTCCCCAGGGGGTCCTGATTTTTCTTTGTCTCTCACCCCCTTGAGGCCAGGTTCTTTCTACCTGCTGGATTATCTCCCTTCTTGCCCCATAGGAGTTGTCCTGGACCAGTCTCAGCACCCAGGATGTAGGCCAGGGTGATCTCTGACGGACTCCATCCAACTGATTTTATTTCCCCAGGGTGACCAATGGCCAGGTCTGAGGAGCAAAGAATGTGCCGCTGGGTTCCTCTGCTGTGCAGAGCCGGATGACACTTTCCTGGGTTCCTCAAAGCCTCTAGAGTACTTCTCTGATCCTTGGGTGACCCAGCCAAGGGCTAAGAGAATTCTTCGGTGGCTCTCAAGGTCATGTCAACTCTAGGGCCCTTGGGATAAAGAAAGAATAAGTGTGTTGCTAGAAGGCACTTTTCTGACAGAAAAGCTGAAGGAGATGGTATCTCTGTCAGGGCTCCCACAGAAGTAGACCCTGAGATGAGCATTTAGGGGTAGCCAGTTCATTTGGGAGTGGTCCTGGGAAGCAGTCTAGGGTGCTGGGGAGTGGGGCTGGGAAGACAAATCCAGTAGACCAGCTTCCACAGTGGGTTCCTGGAGCTCAGTCCCCTAGAGAGCCCTGGAGGGTGATAGAACCACATAGGGATGGGCCTCTGGGGGGCGAGGGAGTTGGACTATTTATATTCCAACCCATGAATCATTGGTGGAAGGCTGCTGGGGTTGGGGCAATCCTTAGTGCTTCTGGCTGTGGCTTTGGAAGAAGTCCTTGGTACAGAGTAATAAAAGGTCTGAGGATGCGTGGGTCCCTACTGGTCAGCACTAAAACTGGGTATTTGTTCTGGGCTCTTCCATTAGGGGCCAGTTAGAGAATAGCCCACTGCAGCCTTGATTCTTTTGGGTCATCCCAGGTTGAGGCATGAAGTGGGATCTCATTCCTTTGCCTATGGTTCTGAGGCCTAGTTTGTGTCTGTATCCTGCTCAGGGCCTTACCTTTGGTCTGCTATGGAAGGTTCAGTCTTCCCATCCTTCCCTGAGCCTGTTCAAGCCTAGCCAGGTCATTGAATAGCAGGTGTGGAGCCTGGAGGGCCATCTGCTAAAGGCAAGGGTGGGGGCCTGTAACTCCTGGCACCCACTGGGAGTGGCCTCTGTTTTCTGGCATTGAAGCTTCTTATCCCTGGACAGGACAGGGGCCACACAGGACACATTGGGGCTTGATCTCTGGCTGTCCAGTTTTCTTGGTCTCTGCATCTTGGTGTTGCTTTGACACCATAGTGGCTGTGGCTGAGGACAGTGTGATGGCCCCTCACCTGGGAAAGCCCCCCCAGCGCATGGCAGGGACTGATGGAAGTGTCCCCATTAGAGCTGTGAAAAGGCCTGGTACTTCTGCATTCAGCCAAAGATTGCAAGGAAGCCAGATCCTCCCATTTTGTGGACTCTTTTGCTCAAGAATGGACTTTGTCGGGGCGCCTGGGTGGCTCAGCGGGTTAAGCCGCTGCCTTCAGCTCAGATCATGATCTCAGGGTGCTGGGATCGAGTCCCGCATCGGGCTCTCTGCTCAGCGGGGAGCCTGCTTCCCTCTGTCTCTCTCTGCCTGTCTCTCCATCTACTTGTGATTTCTCTCTGTCAAATAAATAAATAAATAAAATCTTTAAAAAAAGGAATGGACTTTGTCTATCACATGTTTAGGCCTGGACTGTGTGGCTTCTCACCCTGGGCTGTGAAGCCCAAAGTGGGAAGGAAATTGACCATAAATCTCTGTTTGTATGAATTAGCCAAGTGCAAGGTAGTCATCACCTTCAACCAAGGACTTCGGGGAGGGCGCGTGGTGGAGCTGAAGAAGATCGTGGATGAAGCTGTGAAGCACTGCCCAACCATCCAGCATGTCCTGGTGGCTCACAGGACAGACAACAAGGTCCACATGGGTCATCGGGACATCCCCCTTGAGCAGGTGTGTTTGCTTTGCTCTGTACAGTTGGAGGAGGAGGGGTAATTATTGGGTACACTGGGTCTGAGTTCAACCCAGGTTGAAAACTGTGATTTTCAACCTGGGTCCCCTAAATGTGCTCAGGGTTCCCCAGTGGTATCTGATGGGCTTATATTGTGGTTGGGAAGCTGGAACTCAGATGCAACAAACGTACTGAAACAGTGTAATAGAAATGACTGGATCCTTCCCTTTGTGTTCCCTGCATCTGGAGTTGAACTAAGGTAGGGTAGAAAAGGCAAACTGAACCCAGTCTGCCAAGTCCTTTAGGCATCAGGTGAGAGGTATTTTCAGAGAGGGTGAATGGGGGCAGAGGTTAACTTCCTTGGATGGGACTGTGTATGTCTTCCCCCTTCCAGGAAATGGCCAAGGAGGACCCTGTGTGTGCCCCAGAGAGCATGGGCAGTGAGGACATGCTCTTCTTGCTGTACACTTCGGGGAGCACTGGGACCCCCAAGGGACTCGTCCACACTCAGGCGGGCTACCTGCTGTATGCCGCCCTGACACACCGGGTATGTGCCTTGTTGGGGGAGGCTGAGGGTGCGAGGAGTCACGCCTTTGTGGCTGGGCTCTGGGTAGGGGGCCTTCAGAGCCTGGGTTAGGGCTAGAACTCCTGCTATAACCTAGAGCCTGTATGTGTGAGGGCCTAACGTTTCTCCTAGTATTTTTGGGAGTGGGGTGCTCTAAGTTGTGACACTGGCACTCTGCATAGGTGGGTGTGGGGCCCAAGTTTCTGTGCTCGTTGAAAGAGTCCAGGTCTCTAATCTGAGGCTCACTGCTGGCCTTTAGCCCCTTTGCCCCTGTGTCCTTGCCATCGTTTGCTCTGGAGGAGTCTGGCTCTCCCCAGGCCCAATATGCTCCTTTTGCTACAGCTGTGTTCTGATGCTCAGGGGCCCAGGTGTAAGCACCTTCATCCATAAGAAATGTAAAAAATCATATTTTACAACTGAGTTGGTATAGAGATGGATATTTTACATATTAAATGTCTACTTCTACTTAGTAGATCTTTTTTTTTTTCTTTTTTTTCTGGTGTTTAAAGAAAGTAAAACATTTTCATATGCCCTTAAAGGTATTCTGGGCTTGGATCACTGGGGCCACATTTTAAAAGTAAAATTAGAAAAAAAATTTACTTTTCTTAAGGAAATCTAAGTCCATTATGTGGGAATTGTGTTACAGTGGACCACCCTTTAGGGCCTATAAAGAACATGGTGTGACATGCTTTTATTCTCATAAATGCATTTAAAAAACAGGCCTGATTTGAATGTGGGTGGGTTGGGGGGAGTTTGTGGTTTAATGGGCATTCCTGATCACTTGAGGAATAGTTGACACTTCCTAGGGAGGATTTGGTTTCAAGATAGTGTTTATGGACCTGATTGCTGCAAAAATTGAAACTCGGCTCTAGCTGGTACCAGCAGCAAAGGGGAAGTAACTGGCCTGGTGACCAGCAAGCCCAGGCTCATCCAAGAAGGGCTCAGACATTGGTCCTGGGTGGTGCTGTCTTTCCTTCCTTGGCTCCCTTCCTCTGTGCTGACCACATTTCTCCCAGTGGCTGGAGAGAGCCTCCTAGCCCCACCAAAGTCCAGGCCCCCATTTGGACCCAGTCACTGTGGCTGGGGGTTGGGGAGGAAGGTACTGATTGGCCAAGGTTATTCACATAGGAGGTGAATCTCATGAAATGAATGTGGCAAGCAGCAGGGGCTGGGAGGCAGGTAGAAGGCATGCACACTGCACATGACACAGTCTCTGAGTGGCAATGTACTGGTCCCACTGGCAGCCACCCACACCCAGGGCTAACAATGTTGAAAGCGAGCCTGCAAGATGGATGTGGTACAGAACTAGGCAGAGCAGACAAGGTATTACTTGAGCCCAAATGAATAATAAAACAGTTGTCTTCTGCTTCCTGGGTCACCTGAACATGCCACAGAACCTTCTTGACCTTAGTGTTCTCTGGAAAACCCCACCTTTCCTCAGCTTTCGGTGGGTACATCATATAAATAAAAATACCTTGGAAAATATAACTACTAAGAGCAAATACCAAGAACTTCACAGAGTAGATCAAATTGTTTCCACCAGTTTATAGTACAGTTAACATTAGGGAAGCTATAAATGTGGTGAGAGATTCTTTTTTGTGTTTTCCACTTGTTACCAGAACCCAGTCTATATGAGCACAAGAAGTCAGGGTATAGGTATCTTTTGAATTTCTCTTCAATAAGAGATGTTTTTTTGAAGCATTAGGAATAGAAATTTTCAGCCTTTTGTAGATGAAAGCATGAGCACATGTAAAGGACATTAGGACCGTTGGTTCTTCAGGGAAAAGGATAGTTGGTTCTATTGGTTCCCACGGGGGTGGGAACTCAGGGTTGCCTGCTGGGCCCTTTGGAGCACGGCTGGCCACAGGCTGGAGAGATATCTCCAGCCCCAGGGAAGAGTTGGCAGTTTGGGTCCAAGTTGTACTAAAAATTCTTTTAGTCCCTGAATGCTGTGGGGCTTAGGAGGTCAGCATCCTGATTCTCCACGACAGTGAAAGCACAGTCCTCCTTGAAAGAGTCATCCCTCCCCCTTGGGTCACAGCTGCACAGGGCCCAGGCTGTCTCAAGACCACTGTGCTGTATGTGGACTCCTGGAGAATCTCAGTGTTCATTTGGGGCAGCAAGAAACTGGGCCACTCACCCGAAGATTTAAAAGAAAATCTTTTCATTGGAAAACAATACAGAGTAGAATCCAGAAAACCATCCAAATCAAGTGTGTGGCTTGAAGAATTATGAAAAGGCAAACCCCACTTTGGTCACATAAGCCCTTCCTCCCTGTCTGACTACAGCCCCTCCCTGTATCCTGACTGATAGCGTCATGGTCCCATGTTTCCCCTCTTCTAGCTTTGTCACCCAGTATGTGTCCCCTCATCCTATAGCTTACTCTTGCCTGCTGAAGCTTTTTTGAGATGTCTTTTAAGGCTTTTTTAACCTGTTGTTTCTCTGTCCCTTCCGTTTCCTTACACTTTTCTGTGGCACCCAGCAGTTTTATCCCTTTGTCCTCTGTGTTTCCTGAAAAGGGACATTCAGATTCAGGCTCTGGTGGGACTCTGTGGTGAGAATACAGGAGACACATAGTCTCTCTGTTCAGGCTCTCAGAAGCTGATGATGCTTGAGGCATCTTTTTGGCTTTCATGTTTTTGTAATTTTTAAGGGCTCTAAGAAGATTGTGATATAACTAGTGCAGGGTGCCCTTATTTTAGACTTACAACTAGATGGTATTTTGTACACTTGTGGCCACCACCTGCATCCAGATGTGGGGTATCTTCAGCTCTTAAAGGCATGAAAGCCTCCCCAAAACCCCCCCAGCAGGGCCAGCACTTGCACGACCTCCAGCATACAGATTAGCTTTGGTTGGCTGGGGCTCACCCAACATACACCTGGAGTCTGGCTTCTTTCACTGTTGCCTGCGAGAGTCAGCGTGTTGTGGGTGACAGTAACTGTCTTGTCACTGCTATAGCTGCACAGAGCCCCAGCAATGCACTTGTTTTTCCTGCTCTTAATAGCCTTAGGCGCAGCTGTGTTTTGCATTTACAGAACAGTGTTAGTGACCTGTGGGAATGTGGGGTGACAGGCTTCTGATGGCCTCTTCTATTTCTGCAGCTTGTGTTTGACTACCGGCCAGGTGACGTCTTCGGCTGTGTGGCCGACATTGGCTGGATCACAGGACACAGCTATGTGGTGTACGGACCCCTGTGCAATGGAGCAACCAGCGTCCTTTTTGAGAGTACTCCGGTTTACCCTGATCCTGGTGAGGACTGGGGATGCACACAGGGTCCCCCCGAGGGAGCTGGAGGAAAGAGAAGTTCACAGGAGGGTGGGGTAGAGGTCTTTGATCTGGCCCGGCTGTGGTCCTTGTGGTCCTGTGGCATAGCTGCCGAATTCTTCGCCCTGCAAGGTGGGCTGGGGCTAGGGGTGGTGTCTGCAGTAGGATCAGATAGTCATAGATTTGTCACTGAAAGCCATCTCAGGACAGCCCACTGCAGCATTCCTGTCCCCCTAGCAAACTGGGTGCCTTGGGCCATCCCCTTAGCACTGTTCCTCTCTCCTCTCTGGCCACCTAACCAGATCCAACCCTTCCTCAACCCTCAGAACAGCTGCCAACCTCCCATTACCCCAGACAGAGGGGACTTTATCCAGCTCTGTGCCTGTGCTCTCTGTCAGACAGCATTGCCTGTGGCCTGGAGCCACGTCCGTGAATGGAGATCACTTTGAGGACCCACATCTTGCTCACTTTGGCATCTTCCTCTGAGGCAGCACAAAACCCCAAGAATTTGTTGTAATGCGATGGAATGGTGGTGGCTCTGCCAGGAGGCTCTTGCCAAACCCTCCACAGTGCTAACAGTGATGTGTGTGGAACTTCTTTGTCACCTCCCCTGCTCCTCTCCAGCTTCCTGATGGACTAGGATGCACTCTCAGATAAATGTGCAGGCTATCTTAGATGTGATCTCAGGCATGTCACTTCAGCCCCTCGAAGCTCTGCTCACTCCGTGTGTAGAGCCATGGTGGCTAGTTGTGGGGGATTGTGGGGAATCAGGTGAGTAAGTGCTAAGAGAATTGCCCTGCTCCCCAGGGCTCGCTCAGTGGTGGCTGCCGCTGTGCCAGGGGAAGCACCAGTAACCCCTTTAGAGACCATTTTTGGTGTGACTGAACACAAGTTCTATGTCAGTACGGCATGGGTTATTTTTAAAATTCACAGTGATACTTCTTTGAACTGATCCTTGCTGTATCTTTTGGGTAACACCCTGTGAATGCAGCCATCCAGAGCCAGATGGAGGCTATTGCCAAATGTGCTGGCCCTGGATGGGGGGCTGGGAGATGATTGCCACGGGGAGCCCCTTCTCAGAGGGCTCCCTTCCCATTTCATTAATGGGTCGTTGGGATTCCATTTCTGTGAACACAGGTATTTGCCTGTATCCAGTGCACAGTAACTGTTGACTGATTTCTAAATAAGTTAGATAACGTGTGGTAGACTCAGACTGACAGTGAACTTGGGCCCTTCTGTAGGTCGATACTGGGAGACGGTGCAGAGGTTAAAGATCAATCAGTTCTATGGGGCCCCGACGGCTGTCCGGCTGTTGTTGAAATATGGCGACTCCTGGGTGAAGAAGTATGACCGCTCTTCCCTGAGGACCCTGGGGTCAGGTGAGTGACCCACCGTAGGGTAGAGCCAGTGAAGGATTCCAGATGGCTTTAATCATGAAGGCTGTGTGACTGTGTCTGTGCTGAATTCAAACAGTGCCAGGCTAAATAGGAAACAGAGGTCCCTGCCCGTAAGCAGCTTCCTGGAGGCCCTGGCTGATCGTGGCCTGGGGCACAACATTCCAGACGTTTCTGTGCTTCATCTTTATTATGAAAAACCTGGTAAAGAAGCTCAAGCCCTTCTTTAGTGGCCGCATGGGATTGCAGTATGAGGGGAATTGACTGTGGGTCACGAAGGTGCTCCCCTGTGCTGGGGGCCGACAACCCCCAAGGACTGTGGTAAGCACACTGTGCTGTGTGTTGCTCTTGCTGTAGATATTTCCAAAGCAGAGGGTTTCGAGATCCAAGATTATCTCCGCTTGTGATTTTGACAGAGGTGGCCAAGCCCCATGAATGCACTTTGGAAAGAGGATGTGGGGTTATTTCAGGTGATATGGTGAGGTGGAGGGTACCCAAGCCCTTTCTGTCTCCTTTTCCTGACTCCTGTCATTTCTGCCCCTACACATGCTGTCAGTAGGGGAACAGGGCGGAGAGTGGTGAGTCTGAGATGCCTCTCTTGGCACATTCCCTCTGTGGAGGGTGAAGCCTGCATGTCGTGAAGGGAGTCATGTGGTTGGAGAACACCTACCCTCCAACGCTGGGGCTGGGAGGTGCTCCTGCACTCTGGGCCTGGCAGTGCTTGGGACCTGAGGGCAGGTGGAGGGCCACAGAAACTCAGATCCTCCAGGTGCCATCTGCAGACCACCTAAGTGGGCCCAGGAGCTAGGTCAGGTTAGTGGTGAAGGGAGGTTTGAGTTTCCAGACGTGCTCTGCTAAGGAAGACTCACAAGGACCCCAGTGACAGGGTAAATGCTCCAAGTGCTTTGGAAGGAGGTGCCCAACACTTGCCTTAGAGTGGGGGAGCCCGTCCTGGCTCAAAGCTGCCTCATCCAGGCATCCCTTTAGCCAGACAGGCTTCTGGGGTCCTCACTCCATACGTCACCAGACCCACTTCCTCTCCTAGACCAGGCATGGAGCAGCTCGGCAACAGGGAGCACACACAAAGCCTTCTCCAGACTCTCTGTATTTTGCTGGTGTTGTGGGCATTTTCCTGCCATGTAACCAGTGCCAGGAGGAGAGTGCTACAGGGGTTCCCTTGGGACCTGGTTGTTACTAAGTAGTGCTGGCAGGCAGACAAACAGCACTGGGCACCTGCTCACATGGGAGCAATGTGGACCAGTAAGCTGCATGCTTGGCCAGGGCCCATGTGGTGCTGTCCCCCACTGAGGCTCTGCTGCTCTGGCTGCTTCCCGACATCTGAATTAACCCTCACAGCACACCACACTACAGGCGAATTGACTTCATTTAATCCTACCAGTCAGCAGAACCCAGCTTCCTCAGGACTTTTACCCCAGGATTTGCTTTACACTTCTTTTTAACTTTTAATTTCACAAGTGACACATAGTTCTCTTACTAAGAAAAAGAAACAATTGGAACACTGTCAAGCATGACATCCTCCGTGAGCGTGGCTCCAGGCAACCATGCTGCTTGTGCCCCTTCTGAGCCCTTCTGCACAGTCATGTTCCCATGAGAGACAGTATGGTTCTAAGATGTCTGCTTTCACGTAAACATGATCATGGTCTTGCGGTCTTGCCCCTGTGGTTGGAGATCTGGGATGTTGGCAGTTTCTCAGTGTACCTCATGGCAGCCTCTTAACGTCCTTGTGGGTGTGGGTGAGTGCAGTAGTAATGCATACAACAACCAGCCCCCATGTGACCAGCATGGGAGCCCCTGGCCAGGTCAGGCCGCGGTGCGTCGTGGGTCGTCCTGAGCAAGAGGCAACCAGAGTGGGAGTGTTTCACTGTTCTAGCAGTGGTATGTGTAAGCTGGTCAATTCTGGCTGAGTGCCAGTCTTATATGGCTGTTTCATTAGGGTCATAGCTTAGCCACTGGGGCTGCACCACTGACTGGGTTGCTTATAAACAACATGAATTTATCTCTCACAGTTGTGGGGGCTGGGAAGTCCCTAATCAAGGTGCCAGCATGATTGTCTTCTAGGGACGGCCCCCTTCCTGGGTTTGTAGATGGTGCCTTTTCCCTATGTCCTCACATGAGTGGGGGGGAAGAGGGAGCTCTGTGTGGTCTATTTTGTAAGAACACTAACCCCATTCCAGAGGGCTTCATGACCTCCCAAAGTCCTTACCTCCCAATACTATCATCTTTGGGGGTTAAGATGTCAACATATGAAATCTTGGTTGGGGGACACACACCTGGAGATTACAGTGGGTAGACACTGAGAAGTTGGTTTGTAGAGTCCTAGGGTAGAAAGCCATTAATTTGTGTGTGGGGGGGGGCATATATACATAGCAGTTGTTATATTATACACATAGTTGACCTTTGAACAACATCTGCTTGAACTGTGTGGGACCTACTTAACACATGGATTTTTTTCAATAAATACAGTATAGGACTGTAAATGTATTTTCTTTATGATTTTCTTATTATTTTTTTAAAGATTTTTTTAAAATTTCTTTTCAGCATAACAGTATTCATTGTTTTCGCACCACACCCAGTGCTCCATGTGCCCTCTCTAATACCCACCACCTGGTTCCCCCAACCTCCCACCCCCCGCCCCTTCAAAACCCTCAGATTGTTTTTCAGAGTCCGTAGTCTCTCATGGTTCACCTCCCCTTCCAATTTCCCTCAACTCCCTTCTCCTCTCTAACTCCCCAAGTCCTCCATGCTATTTGTTATGCTCCACAAGTAAGTGAAACCAAATGATAATTGACTCTCTCTGCTTGACTTACTTCACTCAGCATTCCCGTCCATGTTGCTACAAAAGTTGGGTATTCATCCTTTCTGATGGAGGCATAATACTCCATCGTGTATATGGACCACATCTTCCTTATCCATTCGTCCGTTGAAGGGCATCTTGGTTCTTTCCACAGTTTGGCGACCGTGGCCATTGCTGCTATAAACATTGGGGTACAGATGGCCCTTCTTTTCACTCCATCTGTATCTTTGGGGCAAATACCCAGTAGTGCAATTGCAGGGTCATAGGGAAGCTCTATTTTTAATTTCTTGAGGAATCTCCACACTGTTTTCCAAAGTGGCTGTACCAACTCACATTCCCACCAACTGTGTAAGAGGGTTCCCCTTTCTCCACATCCTCTCCAACACATGTTCTTTCCTGTTTTGCTAATTTTGGCCATTCTAACTGTTGTAAGGTGGAGATATATTTATTTGATAGAGAGAGAGAACAGGAAAGGGAACATAAGCAGAGGGAGTGGGAGAGGGAGAAGCAGGATTCCTACTCAGCAGAGAGCCCGATGTGGGGTTTGAACCCTGGACCCCGGGATCATGACCTGAGCCAAAGGCAGACTCTTAATGACTGAGCCACCCAGGCATCCCTCTTTATGATTTTCTTAATTTTTTTTTCTTATCTTCGTCTTACTTTCTTGTAAGAATACAATATGTTGATACATACAGCATACAAAATGTGGGGTGAATGTTTATGTTATTGGTGAGGCTTCTAATCAACAGCAGGCTATCAGTAGCTAAGTTTTGCTTAACTTAGATATATATAAACAAAGTCCCAGTTATAGTCAGATTTTTGGCTGCCTAGGATGCTGGCACCCCAACCCCTGTGATGTTCAACCACCAACTGTTGTACATGTATCTAAAACCGCCACCTAGATCAAGCCTTAGAAATTTCCAGACCAAAGAACATTCTCTTATGGCCCCTCCCAGTCAGTAACCACCCATCACCCCCTCACACACACCTTTTGACCATGCCATGCAGGGACTGATGTGCTTGTCCTTGAACTTTGCACAGCTGGGTTCAGGCGGCCTATGCGGCTCCTGCATCTGCAGGGCTGCAACTATCTGGGCAGCCCTGCTGAGAGTGGCTGCGGTTCTGTTCTTGTGCTCTTGTGCTGTGTATCTCGTGGACACTGATGGTTTACTTCTCTGTCCCCTTCTTAATGGCACTTATGGTTTTTAACTGCGGCGATCCTCCTTGTGTGTGAGCACATCTGCTTTCTTTTCTATAGGCCAGGAGAGTGATGTTCTTGAGAATAAGATAAGTGTAGGTGTAGCTATAGTAGATTTCCACCACAGCTTCCTAAGTAATCGTAGCAGGTGTGTGCACTGCTATGTGTTAACAGACACATGCGGTTTCTCCCAGCTGCATACCAAATTATGCTCCTGTACTGTACTGTTTCTCTCACTTTGCTTTTTTTTTTTTTCTCTTTTTTCTTTTTTCTTTTGTGAAGTGAACTGAAAGTGTATTAAGTGAAGGTGAGAACAGGAAGGAAAGAAAAAAGCTCTCTAGAGGGAGAGGGATTCTGATTGGGCTGCCAATCAGTCTTTCATGGTCAGTCTTTTATAGGAAACCGACCAGGGAACTGAAATCTTTGATTTTACCACTGATGATTACTTCTCCTTTGAATATCTAATCTCTGATATCTAAGGCAAACATGGTTGTCTGCTTCTGTTCCCTTATCTCTGGTTTCCTCACACCTCAGCATTTCTGGGATTTTGGGTAAGCCTACCTCTCTCTCCCTACCTGGCCCTGCCTATCCCTTACTCATTTTTCATGTTTACAGCACTCCTAAAGGTAACCCTGAACCCATTAGCAGTCACTCACTCTTCAAACTGCCCTTTCCTCTACCCCAACTCTAAAACCACCACGAATCTAACTTTCTGTCCGTCTAGAGTTGCTTATTCTGGACAGTTCATATACATGGAATTACATATAAGGGTGTTACACACAACTAATGAATCATTGAACACTGCATCAAAAACTAATGATGTATTTTGTGTTAGCTAATTGAACATAATAAAAAAATAGAAAGCTACTGACCAAAATCGGAAAATAAAATAAAATAAAAAGTAAAAAAAAAAAAAATTAATGAGGGGTGCCTGGGATGTTTAGTGGGTTAAGGCTATTTAAGGTTTATTTCTCTCATATTCTAGGCAACTTTTAAAATTTTTGACCTGATGGTGAAAATATCTGGTAATTTGTATTTTTTGGCACCACAAATCTGATGAATCTCACTGTTTTTTCAAGTTTCCTCTTGCGTCCTTTAGGGAAATTACAGAGCTGTTTTCCCTGTAGAAACCTATCCTTTTTGGTTTCAGGTTTATTGAGGTCTATTATATTGTTTCTCTTTTTGTGTGTGGTTTCAGTGGGAGAACCGATCAACTTTGAGGCTTGGGAGTGGCTCCACAAGGTGGTGGGGGACAGCAGATGCACGCTGGTGGACACGTGGTGGCAGACAGGTGAGAGTCCCCAAGGAGAAGGGGCCCAGGCATGCCTTCGGAACCTGGTGCCAGGATCACTTGCAGTGTATGATAGCACGTGAGAACATGTGGCCAAGCCCGAGTCTTGGAGGGTCAAGTGTGAGTGAGGCTCTGCGATTGCCATCCAACACCGCTAATGCCTCAGCCCCTCAGGTGGTTGGAAATCCCAGTGTCTGGAGTGAGAGGCAGAGCCAGGCTGAGGGATTCCAGCTGGAGGACTCAGGATATGTAATGACGTCTCTGAGCCTTGGGTTCCTCATTTGTGAAGTGGGGGTGCTCCACTACAGGCCCTATGAGGATGGAGGGAGGTGATAGAACTGCTGTATGTTGTCCGAGGCCTGATAGGTAGTAGGTGCTTAGCTAAACAGTCATTTTCCTGCTGGGCCCGCATGCCCAAAACAAGTACAACTGATGCAAATGAGCTGACTGTAAGGGACCAGAGTCTAAATTTAGATTTTCATGGGAAAGCACTTTGTTTTTCTGTGCCATTTGGTTTTTCTCTGCCCTCTGTCCTCTGGGGTATCTGACTTACTGGGATGTTTAGGGCAAGAGACCACCACTGATGTAATAAATGTAGCCAACTGGGATCTTGTTCTTCAAGAAGCCAGAAAGTGAGGCAATGCAAATAGCTCCATTCTCCATTTGGGAAGGCTCAGAATGGAGGCTTTCTGCAACTGAGTCTCCTGAGGCATTTCCATGCAGGCTGAGAGAGGGGAATGCCAAAGAAAATACTTGAGAACAGAACTCTGGGCATTGCTTTTCATTATTTAGAGTGTGGGGGTGGGGAGCACTGGCCCAGAAGCAGTTCATTTCCTCCGTCTTCCTGTGCAAGCAGGTGGACTCTGTCCTTTTCTGCAGAGCTGAGGATGAGGGGAAGCAGCACCTGTCCCTGTGGAGTGCCCCGGCTCCTGGGACTGACCCTCCGCTTTGGGCCCACATCTTATTTCCACAGAACCCAAGTCTGGTCTTGCCTCAGAAAGATATCTTTGTGTCACTGGGGCCAAATAGGGATAAACACCCATCTCCCACCTCGGGGCAGCATTTGTGTGTCCATTGCGGACCCCTGATGGCATGTCTAGATAAAACATCTCAGTAGTTCCTGGGTCCAGTGTGCACTTCTTCTCTATTTTCCCTGCAGAAACGGGTGGCATCTGCATTGCACCACGGCCCTCAGAAGAAGGAGCAGAAATCCTCCCTGGCATGGCAATGAGGCCCTTTTTTGGCATTGTCCCAGTGCTCATGGACGAGAAGGTAAGGCCTGGTGAAGGCATCCCCTTCTGTGTGCTTGCCCTGTTGAGCTCCTGGTGCTCCTGTATGCCTTCCTGGCCTCCCCTGCCCACTATTTCATGTTACACAGGCCCAGCTCTGGTGGGTGGCAGAAGGGTGAGTGTTCACTGCAGCGTCTCCTCCAGGACATACACTTGAAATCCCTGCGTAGAGTGAGCCCTCGTCCTCCTGGACCTCCATCTCAGGCTGGATTCTTGCAGAGGAGAAGGGCAGTTCCTTTTGGGGAACGCTTGTCTTTTTTCACATTCCTGTTTTCACGTATTTCTCTGGTACTTCCATCTGTCATTTCTCAGAAGAACATTATTAATTCTTTGCTTCTCAAGCAGAATCTTCGCGTTCTCTCATACATGGGTCTCTGGGTCCACAGGGAGAGGTCGTGGAGGGTGGTAATGTCTCTGGGGCTCTGTGCCTGTCCCAGGCCTGGCCAGGCATGGCAAGAACCATCTATGGAGACCACAAGAGATTCATGGAGGCCTACTTCAAGCCTTACCCAGGTGAGCCAGCTAAAATGGATTGTATCATGCATTTCTCCACACCTTGGGGATCTTAGGCTCAGAAGATGTCTTTAAGGTAATGATGACTGAGTGTAGTGCGGTAACACTTTGGAGTTGGAGTCCTGCCCCTCCCCCTCAGCTTTCTGAGCCTCCTGGTCTCTGGAGTGGGCAGCGTCCCTGGGGTTTAAGTGGGGCTGCATGCAGAGCCTGAAGCACCCGCCCCTTGGTGTGCACACCACACCTTAGGCTACTAGGAAGGAAGAATGAAGAAACCACTCCAGAAAACTGGCCTGATGTCTAACTGCAAGTTTTCTTCTGGCTTACTTTTCATTTTTTTCCTAGTTTGCTTTATGTCATTGGGCTGGAAGGTTATATACACATTGTGCCTGTTGGAACCCTTCATTTTCATTCTCAAGTTTGTGAATGAGCCTCACTTTGGGGACTGCTTGGGTGTGCTCTTTGCTTATCATCTACTCCTCAGATGTTTGCAGCTGTGATGTGGTCAGAACTCTGCCGATTCGGAGCCACTGCCCTTTCTCTAGCACACAGCCAGATGGTACCAACTAGAAAAGTGTCTCTGCAAGGGGTTAGCAGAAGGGTGGAGAGGCAGGAAGTCAACAGAGCTGGGGTTTTGGAGATTTCTTCCATAGAGTGAGGTCAAGATGTCTGTCTTGCTGTGTCCCTCATGTATGGATGGGAGCCCTGCTCGGTCCTGGTTCAGAGGTATTGCTGCTGAATACCTCTGCATACCTCTGAATACCGCTGCACCCCACTGTGGTGCAGGCCACTACTTCACTGGTGATGGGGCGTACCGGACAGAAGGTGGCTACTACCAGATCACAGGGCGGATGGACGACGTCATCAACATCAGCGGCCACAGGCTGGGGACTGCAGAGATCGAGGACGCGATGGTGAGCACAGTTGGGCCTCCTTTGCTTGGGTAGCTCCGGGAGGCCTTGGATTGACCTATGTGCTAACTCAGGCAGCTGGTTCATCTGCATGTTTTGTTTTGTGTTCTAAATAGGCTAACCATCCTGCTGTGCCAGAGACCGCTGTCATTGGCTATCCCCATGACATCAAAGGAGAAGGTGAGTGCCCACCAAAGGTGCTCCTCATTCCTGGTCTCACACACACTGTGGCACTTTGTAAAAGGAACGTACTCTGGGAATGGGTGGTCGGGGTTTTGTATGCATCAAGCTGTTGCTTTCTTCTGTCCCAGGTAAAGACTTTTGGTGAGGATACTTGATAGCATGTATGTTAGACAAGGGTCCGATTTCTGAAATGTCTTAGTTCTGCTGTCCTTTAAGGGCACACACCCACAGGAGCTAGGACCTAGTGGGCCCCTGCTGATCTTGGGAGTTTCCTCCTCTGTCCACATGTGCATGGCAGCTCATTTTATGGAGGGTGCCCATGAAATACACAGTCCTGCTCACAGCATCTCCTTGCACGTGCTCAGGCACAGTGCCCCAGGCAGCTGCTCTGGGGGCTGGCAGACAAGACAGGCCCTGGTGTGGGCCCTTTTACAGCTCTGGGATTCTTTTTGGAAGAATCTAACCTGTGGTTCCCACTGCAGCTACTGAATGATAACCAGAATAGTCTTTATTTGAAGACACCCCTTATTCTAAAGTCTCCCAGTGTCTAAGTGGGTGGGTCTGGGCAGGGGCAGGGTCACCTGAGTATTGTAATGCCCAGTGCATGGTGGTCACACTCACTTGGCTGGTGTGACCTGGATGCTTGCTGACTATATGCCACACTGCTGGGCAGGCCATCCTACACTGCCTGGCCAAGCACCCTGGCACTCTTGCCCACTTGCTGTCAGGGGCATCCTCTGTTTCAGCATGCCGTGGGGTCATCAGCCTTCCCGCCACATTTGTGTGCTACAGTTCCATTAACTACTCAAATACCTTATCTAAATTGACCCACTGTAAAATTTAATATTCATGTAAACACTTTTTAAAAAACGACTTTATTTACTTATCAGAGAGACAGAGGGAAAGAGGGAAGGAAAGAGAAAGAGATTGAGAGCACAAGTAGGGGGAGTGACAGGCAATGGGAGAAGCAGGCTCCCTGCTGAGCAAGGGGCCCAATGCAGGACTTGATCCCAGAATCTTGGGATCATGACCTGGGCAGAAGGCAGACACTTAAGAGATTGACCCACCCAGGCGTCCTCTTTGAACACTTGAAAACTCATTTTTCACTTTCCCTGGGAAGCATATGTCCATGAGGCTGGCTTCTTCCTTAGCAGGAGACTGGAATGCATGAGAGCAGTCAGGGGTAGGAAGGAAAGGAGGGAGGGGATAGAAACAGGTCCTCTCATGTGAGACTCAGAGGCCTTGGGTCAGCTTGCATCCCCATTAACAGAAGCCACAGCCCAAGTCACTCTGGGATCAGTAGGCCTTCTACTACCCATCAGGCTGCTGGGGAGAATGTCTGTATCATGCTTATGATGATACACATTTTTCTGATTTCTGACGCATTTGAGCACCTATGAATTCATAATACATGAACAACAGCAATATCTATTGGTTACCTCTTTATTCCCACTTCCTATGTTTGCACGTGGTCTGGCTGATGAGAGTTCCTGATCTGGTCTTGTCTGATTAGGACCCAGACTTGGCGAGGAACAGAAGTCCCTGCCTCACAGAGCTTACACGCTGGAGGGTCAAGGTGTGGAGGGGAGAGACAGACAATAGGGAGTAAAAACAAGCAATGAGGAAACTACATAATAGGTTAGGTGGTGTGTGCCATGGAGAGAATTAATTAAGATGGGATTGGATTAGTGCAAGTATACACAGGCTGAATGTATGCAGGCACTTCATGTATGCAAGGGGCACTGCAGGTCCTTGAGGGAAGATAGACTGTTCACAGTGCTGCTGGGATGGCTCATGTGGAGAAACAATGGAATTCAATCTCTGTGTCTCACATATGCAAGATTATCCCAGGTGGATTGAAAAGAAATGTAAAGTCCTGTGAGAACCACTGCTAATCCTTTCTGGAACATGGTAGGCTATTGACAAATGAAACCTAGTGTTTCTGGTAAAATATGGGTTGGTCAGCACCGCCCAGCCAAGCTTCCAGCCAGGATGGAGCTCGCTGTCCAGGACAGTAGCTACAAGCTACAGATGGCCCATGCCACCCAGGAACTACATGTTAACCTTAATTTCATTTACATTTAAATAGCTACTGTGGCTAGGGCCCACCATTTTGGACACATACCCAAAGTGGTACGTGCTATGTTCTCATGCACCATGTCAAAGGATTAGGTAGTACGTCTCCTGTGAACCCACATTATGGGCTACTTAACAGGCACAAGTGTAGCAGGAGAGGTTAAGTCACACCTCCAAGGTGACATCCCCTTCCAGTCAACACCAGAGCTGAAGGGAGCTCTCATCTACATGTTGACTTCACTGGGCTGCTCATAAGAGCTCTTAGAATCGCTTCCACTTTGAGAAGAAAAAAAAAAAAAAAAGAATCGCTTTCCACTTTGGATGAAATGGAAATGCATCTTTAGGGCTAAAGGAAGAGGCTGTTACAGGTCACCAATACATGATTTATAGTTCCTTAAGATATATGATGACTTGTGTACAATGCTCTGCCTTGGGAGTTGGTTCATGGTTGAACCCACCCCAAACCTTTGACTCCTTTCAGTTGCATTTGCCTTCATCGTGTTGAAGGATGACACAGGTGACACAGACGCCGTGTTGAAGGAGCTCAGATCTGCAGTGGCCACCAAGATCGCCAAGTACGCCGTGCCCGATCAGATTCTGGTGAGTGGCACCTGGCCCTCTGGTGCGCTGGCACTGTGTTGTAAGCCTCCTTCTCTACTCCCACAAGTAACAGCCAACAGTGAGCCCTTCCATCAGCAGCAAAATGGAGGTTAGCCTGGGAAACAGGTGGGGAAGGTGAGTTGCTGCATCCTCAGAGAGCGGGTGAGGCCAGAAGACCTCACAGCCAATGTTTACAAAGCTCACCTGTCCACAGGATCATGCTGGGGAGGATTAGGTGCTCTCTTACTCTGGCATGCGGAGGCCAGTTATAGGAGCAGGGCTGGGTGGCGAAGAAAATCAGAGATTTTACATATGTATCTTTTACATGTTTTTGTTTAAATTCCATTTAGTTAACATACAGTGTAATATTAGTTTCTGATGTACAATGTAGTGATTAGACACTTCCATACATCACCTGGTACTCCCCATAACCAGTACACTCCTTAATCTCCATCACCTACATAACCCACCCCTGCCCACCTCCCCTCTGGTAACCATTAGTATGTTCTCTATAATTAAGTCTGTTTCTTGGTTCACATCTCTGTCTTTCCCTTTTGCTCATATATTTTGTTTCTTAAATTCCACATATGATTGAAATCATATTGTATTTGTCTTTCTCTGAGTTATTTTTGCTTAGCACTATATTCTCTGGCTCCATCCTTATTGTTGTCAGTGGTAAGATTTCATTCTTTTTTATGGCTGGGTAGTACTCCATTGGATGGATGGATGGATGGATGGATGGACAGACAGATGGATGGATATCACATCTTCTTTATCCGTTCATCAGTCAATGGACACTTGGGCTCCTTCCATAGTTTGGCTATTGTAGATAATGCTGCTACATCAGTCAATGGACACTTGGGCTCCTTCCATAGTTTGGCTATTGTAGATAATGCTGCTACAAATATCAGGGTACATGTACCCCTTCAAATTAGTGTTTTTGGATTCTTTGTGTAAATACCTACTAGTATGACTGCTAGATTGTAGGGTTATTCTATTTTTAAATTTGAGGAGCCTTTATACAGTTTTCCAGAGTGGTTGTACCAGTTTGCATTTCCACCAACAGTATAAGAAAGTGCCCCTTTCTCCACATCCTTGCCAACATCTGTTGTTTCGTGAGTTGTTGAGGTAAGCCATTCTGACAGGTATAGGTGATACCTCATTGTAGTGTTGATTTGTATTTCCCTGATGATGAGTGGTGTCAAACATCTTTTCATGTATCTATTGGCCATCTGTATTGTCTTCTTTGCAAAAATGTCTGTTCATGTCTTCTGCCCATTTTTTAAATTGGATTGTTTTCTGGGTGTTGAATTTGATAAGCTCTTTATAAATTTTGGATACTAACACTTTATCAGATATGTCATTTGTGAAACATCTCCCATTCAGTAGGTTGCCTTTTTTTTCCAACAAGTAATATTATTTAAAACAAATAATAAACAGCATATAGAACATGAAAAGATAAAATAAGAGTTAATATGTACCAGAGAGAAAGAATATATGGGGCAGGGGATGACACATTCTAGGGGGGCATTGGGGTCAGGCTCTCCCTGGTGCAAAAGTTTTTATTTTGATGAAGTCCAAATAGTTTATTTTTGCTTTTCTTTTCTTTGCCTCAGGAGACCTATCTAGAAAGAAGTTCTATGGCTTATGTCAAAGAGGTTACTCTCTGTGTTCTCCTCTTGGATTTTTATGGTTTCAGGACTCATATTTAGGTCTTTAATCCATTTTGAATTTATTTTTGTGTGTAGTGTAAGAAAGTGATCCAGTTTCATTCTTTTGCATGTTGCTGTCCAGTTTTTCCCAATACCATTTGTTGCAGAGTTGGTGGTCTTCTTCCCATTGGTTATTCTTTCCAACTTTGTTGAAGATTCATTGACCATAGAGTTGTGGGTCATTTTTGGGTTCTCAATTCATCTTTGTGTTTATTTTTGTGCCAGTACCATACTGTTTTGATCACTACAGCTTTGTAATCTAAGTTGAGGCCTGGAATTGTGATGCTTCCAGCTTTGCTTTTCTGTTTCAAGGTTTCTTTGGATATTTGGGGGTCTTTTGTGGTTACGTATAAATTTTAGAATTGTTTGTTCTAGTTCCTGTGAAAAATGCTATTGTATTTTCACAGGAATTGCATTAAGTGTGTAGTTGGTTGGGTAGTTTAGACATTTTAACAATATTTGCTCTTCCAATCCTTGAGCATGGAATATATTTCCATTTCTTTGTGTCATCTGCAGCTTCTCTCATCAGTGTTTTATAGTTTTCACAGTACACATCTTCAAACCTTTTTGGTTAGGTTTATTCCTAGATATCTTTCTGGTTTTGGTGCAGTAGTAAATGCAATTGATTCTTTAATTTCTCTTTCTGCTGCTTCATTATTGATGGATAGAAATGAAACAGATTTCTGTATTTTGATTTTGTATTCTGTGACTACTGAATTCATTTATCAGTTCTTGCAGTTTTTTGTTGGAGTCTTTTGGGTTTTCTACATAGAGTATCATGTCATCTGCAAATAGTGAAAATTTTATTTCCTCCTTGCTGATTTGAATGCCTTTTATTTGTTTTTGTGTGATTGCTATGGCTAGGACTTGTAGTACTATGTTGAGTAACACTGGTGAGAATGGACATCCCTGTCTTGTTCTTGGCTGTAAAGGAAAAGCTCTTAGTTTTTCCCCACTGAGGATGATATTAGCTGTGAGTTTTGGGGGGGGGGGGGCTTTATAGTGTTGAGGTCTGTTCCCTCTAACCCTTCTTTGTTGAGGGTTTTTTATCATGAATGTACTGTATTTTGTCAGATACTCTTTCTGTACCTATTGAAATCATGTTTTTTATCCTTTCTTTTATTAATATGGTATATCACATTGATTTGCAAATATTATACCACCCTTGCAACATAGGAATAAATCCTACTTGATAATGGTGAATGATTTTTTAAATGTATTGTTTGCTAGTTTTTTATTGAGAATTTTTACATCTATGTTCACCAGGCATATTGACCTTTAGTTTTCTTTTTTAGTAGAGTTCTTTTTTCTCTTTGGATTTAATAAAGTTTTATTTTCCAAAATGTACAGTTGGTGGGATCTGTTCATGCATGTTTACCAGCAGCAGGGGCATCTCCACCCTTGGTATTTCTGGTGTAAATTACTTGAGTTCTGTGCTTTGAAACAAGATTTTAATGAGTCCTTTACTAAGGATCCCCCGAACAACTGCCCTGGCCAGGAAACCTTGAATCTTCAGTCTCCCAGAGACAACAGCAGGAGTTATAAGCTTATAGTTGGGAACTTGCTTATAGAGATTGTCATATGTCACTTTTTCAAGCAAGACCAGGTTATTGAGCTTGTCCCAAACTTTGTCTTTGGACCCCTTTTTTCTGGCCTCACTTCTGGATTTGCTCAATCGGTCTTTATCTTTTTTGGCTGACTTCCCAGCATCTTTCTTCTTCTTGTCCTTGGGCAGCATGGTGAAGCTCAGAAAACAGCAGCCACACTGCAGCCTGGCTAAAATGTCAGACAGTAAGTTTAGTGGAATCTTTACCTGGTTTTGGAAGTTTTCCTTCCTTTTATATTTTATGGAATGATTTGGGAAGAATAGGTATGAATTCTTCTTTAAATGTTTGGTAGAATTTGCCTGTAAAGCTGTCTGGGCCTTGACTTTTGTTTGTTGAGAGATTTTTTATTACAGACTCAATTCTTTGCTGGTGACCAGTCTGTTTAAGTTTTCTATTTTTCCTGCTTCAATTTTGGTAATTCATATGATTCTAGAAATTTATCCTTTTATTCTGTTTGTCCAATTTGTTGGCATATAGCTTTCCATGATATTATAATATTGTTTTCTTTCTGTGGTGTTCGTTGTTATTTCTCCTCTATCATTTGTGATTTTATTTGGGTCCTTTGTCTTTTCTTTTTGGTTGGCCAGAAGTTTATCAGTTTTATTTTTTCAAAGAGACAGCTCTTGGTTTCATTGACCTCTCCTAGTGTTTTGTTTTGTTTTTATTATGTTCAGTGAGATAACATATAGTACATCATTAATTTTTAATGTAGTATTCAACAATTAATTGGGTATAGCACCCAGTGCTCATCACCACACATGCTCTCCGTAGTACTCATCACCTGGTTAACCCAGCCCCTGAACCCTTCCTGTCTGAAACCCTCAGTTTGTGTCCTAGTATTTTTTTAAATTTTCTATATAATTTATTTTTCCTGTGATCTTTATTATTTCCTTCCTTTTGCTGGATTTAGGCTTCATTTGTTGTTCTTTCTTTAGCTTCTTTGGGTTTAAAGTTAGGTTGTTTATTTGAGAATTTTGTTTCTTTTTTTTTTAAAGATTTTATTGATTGATTGATTTATAATTTTTTTTTATTTTAAGCAAAACAGTATTCATTATTTTTGCACCACACCCAGTGCTCCATGCAATCCATGCCCTCTATGATACCCACCACCTGGTACCCCGACCTCCCACCTCCTGCCCCTTCAAAACCCTCAGATTCTTTTTCAGAGTCCGTAGTCTCTCATGGTTCACCTCCCCTTCCAATTTCCCCCAACTCCCTTCTCCTCTCTATCTCCCCATGTCCTCCATGCTATTTGTTATCCTCCACAAATAAGTGAAACCATATGATTGACTCTCTCTGCTTGACTTATTTCACTCAGCATAATCTCTTCCAGTCCCGTCCATGTTGCTACAAAAGGAAGATGTGGTCCATATACACTATGGAGTATTATGCCTCCATCAGAAAGGACGAATACCCAACTTTTATTTATTTATTTGACAGAAAGAGATCACAGTTAGTCAGAGAGGCAGGCAGAGAGGTGGGGGGGAAGCAGGCTCCCTGCTGAACAGAGAGCCCGATGTGGGGCTGGATCCCAGGACCCTGGGATCATGACCTGAGCTGAAGGCAGAGGCTTTAACCCACTGAGCCACCCAGGCACCGGGGATTTTTGTTCTTAATGTAGGTCTGTATTGTTAGATACTTCCCTCTTAAGACTGCCTTTTCAGTATCCCAGAGGTTTTGTACTGTTGTGTTTTCATTTTCATTTGTTTCTATGTTTTATTTTTCCTTTGATTTCCTGGTTGACCCATTCATTGTTTCATAGCATGCTGTTTAACTTCCATGTATCAGTGATTTTTCCAAAGTTTTTCTTGTGGTTGATCTCTCATAGAGTTATGATTTAAAAAAAAAATGTGCATTGTATGATTTCAGTTTTTTGTGTTTGTTGAGGCCTGTTTTGTGACCTAATAGGTGTTTCATGTTCACTTAAAAAGAATGTGGGGGCACCTGGGTGGCTCAGTGGATTTAGCCTCTGCCTTCAGCTCAGGTCGTGATCTCAGGGTCTTGGGATCAAGCCCTGCATTGAGCTGTCTGCTCAGTGGGGAGCCTGTTTCCTCCTCTCTCTGCCTGCCTTTCTGCCTATTTATGATCTCTGTCAAATAAATAAATAAAATCTTTTAAAAAAAAAAGAAAAGAATGTGTATTCTGCTGTTTTAGGATGGAATGTTCTGAATATATCTGTTAAGTCCGTCTGGTCTAGTGTGTCATTCAAAGCCACTATTCCATTATTGATTTTCTGTTTAGATGATCTATCTATTGGTGTATGTGGGATGTTAAAGTCACCTACTATTATTGTATTGTTATCAATTAGGTCCTTTATCTTTGTTATTTTTTAATAAATACTTGGGTGCTTCCATGTTGTGGATGTAAGTATTTACAATTGTTTATCTTCTTATTGGAAATCCCCTTTATGCTCATATAGTGTTCTTCTTTGTCTCTTGTTACAATCTTTGTTTGTCCAAGATAAGTATTACTAGATGTTTCTTCACCCCCTCACTTTCAATCTGCAAGTGTCTTTAAGTCTAGAATGAGTCTCTTATTAGCAGCATATAGATAGATCTCTTTTTTTATCCATTTTGGCACCATGCACGTTTTGATTGGAGTGTTTGGTCTGTTTAAAATCAGAGTAATTATTATTGCTTTCATTTATTTATTTGAGAGAGAGAGAGAACATGCAGGAGTGGGGGGAGGGGCAGAGGAAGAGAGAGAAGCAGACTCCCTGCTGAGCAGGGAGCCTAAAGCAGGGCTCAGTCCCAGAACCCTGAGCTCATGACCTGAGGCCAAGGCAGATGCTTAACTGACTGAGCCACCCAGGTGCCGTGATTCAGAGTAATTATTGATAGACACATATTTATTGCCATTTTATTACTTGTTTTGTCATTGTGTCTAGAGATTTTCTCTGATAATTTTTTGTCTTTGTCACATTTGGTTTCTCCTTTGTGCTCAAAGAGTCCCTTTTAAAGTTAAAAATAGAACTACCCTATAATCCAGCAATTGCACTATTATGTATTTATCCAAATGATACAAATATAGTGATTTGAAGGGGCACATGCACTGCAATGTTTATGGCAGCAGTGTCCACAACAGCCAAACTATGGAAAGAGCCCAGGTGTTCATCAATAGATGAATGGATAAAGAAGTGGTGTGTATGTACACACACACATGCACACACACACTGGAATATTACTCAGCCATCAAAAAGAATGAAATCTTGCCATTTGCAGTGATGTTGATGGAACTGGAGGGTACTCTGCTAAGCAAAAAAGGTCAGTCAAATAAAGACAAACACCACATGATTTCACTTATATGTGCCATTTAAGAAACAAAACAGAGAAACTTAGTGGAAGGGAAAGAAAAAATATAAAATGAAGGTAAGAGGGGGAAGAAAACTATAAGAGATACTGATCTCTAGGAAACAAACTGAGGGTTGCTGGAGGGGAGGTGGGTAGGGGGAATGTGTAACGGGGTGATGGGCATTTAGGAGGGCACTTGATGTAGTAAGCACTGGCTGTTATATGCAACTGATGAATCACGAAATTCTACCTTGGTATAACTAATGATACAGTATATGTTAACCAAATTAAATTTAAATAAAGAATTTTTAAAAAGAGTCCCTTTTAATATTTCTTGCAGGGTGGGTTTAGTGGTCACAAACTCCTTTAGTTTTTGTCTGGGAAACTCTTTATATCTTATTCTGTTCTAAGTCACAGCCTTCCTGGATAGAGTATTCTTAGCTGCAGATTGTTCCATTCAGCACTTTGAATATATATACATACATCTATATATGTATCTATATGTCTATATATAGATACATGAATACATACACACACACGGTTTCCGAACACATCTGGTTTCCGAACACATCTGGCGTCAGTGCAGAAAACACGCACTATGTCTATGTTGGGAGTCAGGTCTGGGGAAGAGTGGGGCCACCTTTCCAGTCCCATTAGGTTTCCACTCCTTTATTAACATTTTCCCCACAGTCTTCATTGGTTCAGAGCAGATCCGTGGAGGTAGGAGTGGCCCCGGGCTCATCTGGTATTACACAAATTCAAGCTGTTGGCCTGGAACAGAGTTTCAGGGAGACCTGAACTCCCATAGGTGAACTCACCCCTCTCAAAGATGGATTACTGTTAAATAAGTTCAAAACACAGCTCTTAGCATATTCCTGTTGACATTAAGGGGGTCATGATTGTTTGAAAATGTTAAATGCTAAATTTTCAAACACTGAACAAGACAACATTTTCTCTATAGTAGCTCTTACCTCTTACGTCAGCAAAAAGCAACCTTGGCCTGGGTCAGTGGATGGAGACCAGTTGCCATGGCATATGCATGGTTCTGTTGCTACTGGGGACCTGTCAGTAATATAGCAAATGGGAGACAGAGGTATCGTCAGTGAGGCAGACGTGAGTATGGGCAGACCCTGCCTGAAGAAGGGCTTCAGCAAAACCCCTAACATATGGTTGATCCTGACCTTTGGGTTGATATTAATTTATGTCCAAACTGTGGGAAGAAAAAAAAAGAGAACACAGGCCTTTGTGTTCTCTAGGTTTGTTCTGGCAGCTCAGTCATTCATTCCTGAGTCCCTAGTGAGTGTGTCATCCCTGGGGCAGAACCTTTCCTATCCCAACACAATTGGATACTGCTGGGAGTCTGGGTGCCACCCAAATTTGAATGCTGTACCTCTTCCTTGCCAGGTGGTGAAGCGTCTTCCAAAAACTCGGTCTGGAAAAGTCATGCGGAGGCTCCTGAGGAAGATAATCACAGGCAGAAGTCAGGATCTGGGGGACACGACCACCCTGGAGGACCCCAGTGTCATCACAGAAATCCTGAGTGCTTACCAGAAGTACAAAGACAAGCAAGCTGCCTCTCAGTGATGACCTCTAATCAAGACCCAGTGCCTATACCCTTAACTGTCCTTCCAGAATGTAGTTCTCAGATTTGCTCATTTCCTACTGTGTCAGAAGCAGTCCTCTCCCAGAGCATAACCCATACTGCCCCTGTGTGAAGTCTGTGCTAAGCCCTGCCTTCTTACTGCTGAGAACCTATGAAGAGGTACTATGAGACATGCTTAGCTTTTGTTTCCCCTTGTCCTGGATTTGGTTTCCTGGAATGAAAATCACTGTCATCTCCATTTCTGTGTACCTCCTGGCAGCACAGGAAGAGGAAAAGCCTGGTAACATGTGCCTGCTCAGATGACTGAGAACTAGAAGCAATCATGTTTTTTTCCCCAGATACAAAAGGCAGAAATTTTATTTTTGTACGTTTATATTTTGGAAGAATGTACAAATACACACATGTAGTATGTGGATTTACATGCACATGCTCTTTGTAACATTTAGAATTGTGAGAATCTTTTGTGCCTCTGCTTATGAAAAAATATGAAGATGGTCAGAGGGTACATTTTTAATGTTTGGCATATTGGGGAATCCATATTGGCAATGTTTATACCTCTGTCTAAATATAGCTATCTTGAGAACTTTCAAGCTTGTAGCATCCTTTTTTTGTGGGGGGTATATATTTCTATTTGCCTTGGTTTATGTATAATAAAATCTAACTCTTAAAATTGATGGTATGAATGTGCTGATTTTAGTTCTAGAACCATTCATGTATTGTTTCTCTAAGCTGTGAAGTGGAAAGTTTTCCCTTTCCACCTTGGATGCCTCTTGGTAGGAAGTTAACATGCCCCAAATATGTGGGATGTTCAGGGAGGGAAGCCAATGAAAACTCAGGTGACTCCTCATTACCGCACTAATTTGGCTAGATATGGATCCTTGAAAACTGCCCATCCTTTTTTCTGTGGTTGGTATGTTCCAAGAATGAGACTTGTAACTCTGAAACAAGTCTCTCTCTCTCTTTTTTAAGTATGCCTTAAGTCATCTAACATTAACAAGATGGTATCAATCATTAGGTTGCAAATCATTACGTTGATTATTTATTAGCTAAGCATGCAGGGGCCAATGGGATGGAGTACAGGTGACAGCAGCCTGCTGAGCTGGGTTCTTGGGAACAGGGAAAGGTTTTCCTTATCTATACCCCATGTTATATGGTGCCTTGCAGTTGTGTAGGTGTTCAAGGGGTGTCTGGGGTACTCAACACCTACTGTGGATCACAACCGTGCTTGCTTCTCTCTGATTAGATGTGTATGCCTATGACACTAACAGGGTAGCTATTAGCTGTAGCCCGCAGATATACTGAGTGATGGTCCGTTCTCTGTTGCAAAGCAACAAGCAGTGCTTAGGAACAGAGACCTGTGGCATGTGCGGTGGCCCTGGTGGACTGTAGTTATGGCACTGTTTATGAAATGGCTTAGATATAAACTTGGACAGTGACCAGCACAGTTCAAATAAAGCTTTATTTTGTTCATTCTCTTCTCTCTGTGGTGATATTTTTGATCAAATAATGCTTTTGTTGTTGTTGAATATAATCCTAAAGACAAACTGGAAGGGGCCTATTAATTCCAAAGAGAACACTTAAAAAGCCATTTGAGAGGAAATCTATTACAGGGAAGAAATATAGACTAAGAGCTCACCTACCTCAGACTGTTATTTGGTAAACCTACTGGTGTCTAGATTGCTGTGCTATCCAATACACTAGTTCTACGTAGTTCTTTAGGTGTAAGTAAAAAAAATATATAGAGAGAGAATAGAATGGAATAAAATAAAATATTCTGTTCCACAGTGACAGTAACCACAGTTCACATGCTCAGTAGCCATGTGGCCAGTAGCTACCAGATTGGACAAGATGGACAACAACATTCCCACCATTGCACAAAGTTCTGGTGGTGGTTGCTGTTCTGGAACACCCAACAAGAATGAGGCAGCAAAAATGATCTCAGGGTCATAGACTGCCTCCATGAGCAGCACAGTCTTGCCCTGACTCGGGGTTATCCTTTCTCTAGATGTTGGGGAATGAGAAGAGTGGGCAGCTACAGTGAAAGAGGAGACATCAGTGGTGTGGAAACAGGGTTGGACTGGGATCCAGAGATAGCTAATCTCAGTGTTAAGGGTGTCTCCAGGACAGCATGATTGACAATAACCATAAATCCCAGAGGCAAATTCTATTCAGATTCAGAAGAAAAGCAGTATGTGATGTTGTTGAAGAATAGTTCTCATTTAGAGCAGCTAAAAGAAAAGTTGTGCTCAAAGGGAAAAATTCAACTATTCAACATAATTTCTAAAGGGCAAATGTCCATATTAAATAAAATAGAAAAAAAGAAATCACAGCTAACATTCATGACATAAGTGCACAGTATTTATCTAAAGAGAGATCATGAGTTGGTTCAGGTGAATGCTCATCCCTGATTTACTCACCACAATGAGTTCATGGTGAAGAAAAGGGAGTATGAATTCTCATGCAGTTTCCCTTGCCTGACTGGAGAGAGGGCTGTGGAATTAACATGAGCTCTTGATTGTTGTAGAGCTAACTTTGCACCCCCTGCATGGACCACCCTTGTCTGGCTCCACCCTTGATCCCCAAGCTCAAACCAAAGGTGTGGCCCCTTCCTGCAAGAGCTTTGAAGAATATCAACTGTATTTTATTTTTATTATTTTATTATTATTTCTTTAGGTGTTTACTGTTGACCTCTGCGTAGCTCTATGAACTGTTATTTTGGATTGGGTTAAGAAGCCAAAATCCAGGCCAAGAGGAAGCTTTCCTGGAGAGAGTGCTTTTGGAGGGTGTGGTGATGCCAAATAGAGTTGTAGTGACCTCTAACTGGAGTTCTGTAAGTTTTCCCTTCATCAGTTTGGAAATTTTGTTGTATAATATGAATAGACCAAATAAATACATAATTTCTGGGTCTGTGAATACCAGCTGTCTTTGGTTTTTGCAGTATTATTTTTTATTGACTTGTTTTTATTCATCCCACTTGGGCTCTGTAGGGTTAGATCTGTAGCTTGATATCCATCTTAATCAGTTTTGGAAATACCTCACTCATGACAGGAATCCATCAAAATCCTAAAGGAGAACACAGGCAGTAACCTCTTTGATGTTAGCCACAGCAACTTTTTTCAAGACACATCTCCAAAGGAAAGGAAACAAAAGCAAAAATGTACTTTTGGGACTTCATCAAGATCAAAAGCTTCTGCACAGCAAAGGAAACAGTCAACAAAACAAAGACGCAACCCATGGAATGGGAGAAGATATTTGCAAATGACACCACAGACAAAGGGCTGATATTCAAGATCTATAAAGAACTCCTCAAACTCAACACCCAAAAAACAGATAATCACATCAAAAAATGGGCACAAGACATGAACAGACACTTCTCTAGAGAAGACATACAAATGGCTAGCAGACACATGAAAAATTTTCATCATGGGCCATCAGGAAATTCAAATCAAAACCACATTGAGATATATCATTACACTGGTTAGAATGGTTAAGAGTAATAAGACAGGAATCAACAAATGTTGGAGAGGATGTGGAGAAAGAGGCACACTCTTACACTGTTGGTGGGAATGCAAGTTGGTGCAGGCACTTTGGAAAACAGTGTGGAGATTCCTCAGAAAATTAAAAATAGAGCTACCCTATGACCCTCTAATTGCACTACTGGGTATTTACCTCAAAGATACAGATATAGTGAAAAGAAGGGCCATATGTACCCCAATGTTCTTAGCAGCAATGTCCACAATTGCCAAACTGTGGAAAGAACCAGATGCCCTTCAACAGAAGAATGGATAAAGAAGATGTGGTCCATATATACAATGGAATATTAGCCATCAGAAAGGATGAACATTCAACTTTTATATCAACATGGACGGGATTGGAGGAGATTATGCTGAGTGAAATAAGTCAAGCAGAGAAAGTCAATTACCATATGGTTTCACTTACTTGTGGATCATAAGGAATAATAGAACATTAAGAGAAGGAAAGAAAAAGTGAATTGGGGGGAAATTGGAGGGGGGGACATGAACCATGAGAGACTGTGGATTCTGAGAAGCAAACTGAAGGTTTTAGAGGGGAGAGGGGTGGTGGAATGGGTGGTGGAATACCCTGGTGATGGGTATTAAGGAGGGCAAGTATTGCATGGAGCACTAGATGTGGTACATAAACAATGAATCATGGAACACTGAAAAATAAAATTAAATTAAAAATAAATAAATTCAACAATAAAAAAAGAAAAAGGAAATACCTCACTCATTGTCTCCTCAAATACAGTTTTCATCTATTTGGTCTCCTTTTTTGCAGATCCCGAACTTCCCATATGTTGGAACATCTCACCTTCTATTTTTTAGATCTCTTACTGCTTTTATCTCCTGTGTCCTGAAAGTAGAGCCTGAGTTGAGGGCCTGCATGTGGGTGATTTACTTAGGAATGGGACTCTAAGGACAGTGCAAGCAAGTGTGGCATTGGGTCAACCAGCACTTTGAACCACTGCTCCCTTCACCATGACTCAATAGGGAGGGATCTTAACCAGTGTGTCTATGACCCAGTTCAGAATGAGTTGTCTGAAACTCCACATGGCCTCTCAACTTTCTCCTCTGGAGTCTGCAGATGCACTCAGGAAAAAGTGGCTTCTGGCACTGGGATCATCTCCCTGAGTCTCTGTCCCCCAAAAAGCTCTCCTGTCTGCTGCCCTGGTTTATAAGTATCAGAGTACCATTTTTGTTCTCACTAATCTTGCTCTTCAGAGGGAAAAGAGGGGGAAGAAAAAAAAGGAGCCTCTGTTTCTACACTCTTTTTCTCAGTTGTCCAGATTCCTCTTCTCCCTATCTTAAGGATATGTAGAGAATAGGGGATGCCCCCAAATTTGTTCCCAATCAGCCATGCCAGAGGCAAGCTGTGACCTTCCAAGCACACCCCCAGGGAGTTCCATCACAGTGGTCTTTGCAGAATGTGAAGGGGAAGTTCCTGTCTCCACTAGTCTTTATTCCAAATAGCAGAGAAGGAGCTGGTTAGTGACCCTGGGGCTTGCAACAAAGTGTACCAACTATGACCAAGGAGGTGACAAACCAGAGGGCAAAAATCTGAGGTAAAGTACACCTAGAAAGAGCATAGGGGAAGAAAGCCACGTCTGGCTGGCCTAGAACATCATCAACAAACTGGAAAGTACCAAGGAGTTCAGAATGCCTGCTGGAATAGATGACCTGCCAACTTCCTTTGCAGATAAGGTGTAATTTTCTTGGTAAGATCCACCAACTGGGTAACTGTGTCTAGTCTCCTTGCTCCTGCAGACCAAACTTCTGCTGAGCAGCCTTCTGGATGCACAGCATCATTTTGGGCTGATTCTTTCCCCAAGAAGGATGTCACTTCAGCGAAGCACACATCTGTTTATTCCTGAGCCAATGAAACACTTAAATTTTATACATTTGCACAAAAAGGAAGGGCAGAAATTGTCCAAAGGGAAATAACTGGTTGTTTTCAAGAAACGGTTTCTGGATGTGATGAAATGTAATTAACAAGTGACCTGTGTCAACCAGGATACATCAGTGCTAAGATTCCCAAGGAAACAATGGAGCAGATGAGCTCATTTCTCAACAGAGGTAACAATAATGATGTCCAGGTCTATGTAGATGCTGACTAGTGAATGTCTTTCCTACTGAGCAACTTTTCCTACCAAGTCAGTGTTGACCTTAAGAATCCTCCTCATTAGGGTAATTAAGGCACTTTTCTCCAGTCAGCTTACTAATAATCCTTATCTCTCCCCTTGCCTACTTCTCACTGGGGCAGACATCATTCAATGTGCCATCCCCACCCTGCTCATGCCTGTGCCACCTAGTCTCCTCTCTCATTCCTCCCTGCCCTGAATACTCAGTGGAACAGGGGACCTGGTCCTCTAACATGGCAATCGGACGTGAGCATCTCACCAAAGTCGGGAACATCAGAGTCTGCTTCCAGGAATCTGGAATGCAGATAAAGAGAGTTAGTTAAAGATAGATAAAGAAGTGTGTAAACCTGGTGATTCACATACCTGCACCCCGGGGGATAAAAATATATTATATGTTTATAAAAAATAAAAAATTATATATAAAAAAAGATAGATAAAGAGTTAGTTAAAGATATCTGCAGATAAAAAGAGTAGTTAACTGGTGGGACACCTGAAATGGAAGGTCATGAAGAGCTGGGATTGAGGCAGTAATTGTATGTATGGGCATGTCCAAGCAGAGAATGCTGGCATATGAGATAGGATGCATTTAGGAGCAAGCACATACTGCTCAGCTGACCGACCTTGGATATACAAGGGGTGGTTTTCCTCATGTTACCCAGAAGCCCAAGGGTACGTGGTTACTGGCAAGAGTCAGCAGCCTGGGTTTTCTGTTCTCATAGTGTTGTCTTCTAGACCTCAGGGTGATTTTCCACTGTCACAAAGATGCTACTGCCATTCTAAGTATAACTCTGGGGTCAGAGCAGGATAAGAAAGGGCAGGACCCTATCACTCCTTTTTTAATTTTTATTTTTGGAAAAGCAAGAACATTTCCTAGAGGCTAAAAGAAACCCGAGATTTCTCCTTTTAACTCAAGGTCAGATTGTAGCCTGTGTCACTGTATTCAGCTCTAATAAAAGGCATCAAGGACAAAGACGGACAGTCCCATAATAAGGCATGTCACAAATCACACAGGGTAAGAGACAAAACACAGTGGGGTACCAGGGAGGTTGAGAAGAATACTGCTGTTTTTCCAGGTTCTCATACCAGTTCCTGTGAGGTTGGGCTGCACTTTGTTTTGGAGTTCCATGGGATATCCCCATATCCTTCTAATAAATCCCTCCCTCATCTTAAGTGGACTTTCATGAATGTCTGTGTCTGGCAACTGGTTGATCTCTAAGATAATTTCCTACTCTAAACAAGTAATTCTACATGATCTAACTTTATGCTCTCCACTGTCCCACCTGAGCTGACACCAGCGCTTCCTATTCCAACACAACAACTTAGCTTGAAATCCTGGATGCAGGGTGGGAAGAAGGGCTCAGTCCATCGCTGTTCTTCTTCACCCCTTTAGTGTCTTTTAGATGATTCTTCTTCCTTTATTACTCATAACCTTGAAATCTACACTGATAGTCACCCTCTTATTGATCAATCCATAGACACCCCACGCCTTCCTCTTAAGCCTGTTTCTTGTCCTCTTCCATCCCCTCAACCTGCCCATTATAATCCTACTTAACCAAGGCCTGGTTCACTGGTCACTTTCTCCATGAAATCTTCTCTGGGCACTGCTACCTGATGGGACTTGCTCCTTGTAGCCCTCAATGCACTGTGTAGTTCCTCCATGGCCCTGTTTTAGATTGGTTATTATGCTAACCTCCCCCCTGGGATTATAATATGTCTGCACGTTGGCTTACCTTATTTCACCTTTGTTTTGTCATAGCACTTGGCTAAGTGCCTGAAAGGCTTTCAAGAGATATCTACAAAAGGAATGGAAACAGTATAGGGTAGGGAAAAAGCACTGGACTGGAAATAGGGAGCATTCCCTATGTCCACTGTACTGGACACAGGGAAATAGGGAGCAAATCGAGAGCTAGTTTAAGCCATGAGGCACCCTACTGGCTGCTCTCTCAGCATCACTGTCGCTCCTTCCCTGCTGGCAGAACCCTGATTTGTTGAGATAAGTAACTTCCATGTGGGTCAATTTCAATGCAAGTGAGCTTCATCCCCATTCTCAGGGTGCATGAGGGTGGCTTCTGGTTGGTCTAACCCAGTGGTTTGCAATCAGGGGCTATTTTGCCTTCAGGGGATATTTGGCAATTTTCGGAGACATTACTGATTATCATGACTAGGTGGGATTCTATTAGCATCTACCTGTTGGGAGACCAGGGATGCAGCTAAACATCCCGCAATGCACAGGAGAGCTTCTCCCTGCCACCCCCAACAAAGACTTATCTGGCCCAAAATATCAGTGCTGCTGAGGTTGATAAACCTGGACTAACCAATTACATTGTTTCCATCTCCCTGCTGATAACTGGGTGGCAGCTAGGCTACAGCCTGGGGAGAGAACTGAAATAAATCACAATAGGCAATGTGGATCTCACCATGAAAAACGGTACTAAACTGTGCCACCCAACACAAGTTCAAACCCTCTAATTTAGCTCATTCAGACCATTTTCTCTGAAACAAGACAAGCTGATCTCCCAATTAACTCCACTTGGATTCATGTGTTCCAGGTAGGACCATGGGCTCCCCTGCAATGAGTCTCCTACTAGTTTATAAATTCTGGCCCATCTCTGCGAAGACCATCTGTTACAAACACCAGCCTTAACCCCTCAAGGACCTTCCATAACCCTCCCATTTTTTAGGTGCCTCACAGGTCCTCTGGTTAATTTCTTTGCTATGGCAAGTTCAATAAACCTAACTTCTTATTACTATTACTTACAGGTATGTTCCTGACTGTTTTGATTGGTGGGCTTTAATGCTGAGCATGGAATACAAATAATTCTAATCCAATAAGCTAAATCCTATATTTGGGGTATGTTCAAAGTGGCTTAGAAACAAAGATGTTCTGCTTAAGAAAAGGGGAAGAGTTTTCAGCAATGATGCTTGAAGTGAGTCCTAAATGACAAAAGTTGTTTTGGCCAAGTGGTGAAGGAAAACATTTTCACAGGAAGGAATAAGATGGACAAAAGCAGGGAGGCATAAAGTTAAAAACAACAAGCAATGCTGAGTGTCTAAAACTCAAGAGGGAAAAATCCAGATAGGATTATCCTGACAGGTCCAGATCATGCAGGGCTGTCTGAACTATCCTGGATCTAACCGCTATCCTGATTGTATTGGATAGGAAATGAAGTAAAATATTGCCAAGGCCTTATATATCCCTGCCAGACCTGGTAATCCTTGCAGAACTCATGCTGGTTCTTCATCTCTTACCACAGCCATGTGGGATTCTAGTGCCACCTAACACTAGGAACGGCAATGGCATGTTTGATCAGGAAAGACTTTAGTTGCAATAAGGAAATTAACTCTTGATACTCCATTTTGAACATGACTTTCCTAAAAATGATGCACAATAATGGGATATGGTTCCCTCTGCCTGGAAATCCTGTTTCTTCTAAAAATCCTAGTCATTTCTCAGGTCTTTAATCCATAAAATACTCTCATAAGATCATGTTACTTCCCTGTAATGCAATTTTTACATTTCACATTTATCTTTATGATAACCTGATTAAAGTCATCTCTCACCAGTTTAATTTCAGTGAGGGAGCTTGTCTATGGTTTGCTCACCATCACCTCCCAGCACCTAGAGATAGACCTAGCTGATTAAAATATTGTTAAATGTTTGAACTGAGGATTGCTTTGTGCTTTCTTAGATCTTATATTGTAATCAATGATTTCTATATACCCCGCTTTTGCTTCCAAGGGTAACCCTTACACAAACCTTATCAAATATTCTGTTGTAGCAAAAAAGATTTAATATTCAGTGGCCTTAATCTAAAGAACAGCATATATGTCCCAAATTTTCCCCTTAAAGGGATCTGTTTGTAAAAGGTCATATGATTTTCCGGTGAGCATTACTGCCCTCCTAGCCTCCAATACCAACCCGTCAACTAATCAATCAATTAATTAATTAATTAATTTTTACCACGCCTGTACGAACCAAGCTCCAATGCAACTCGTTTTATTTTTATTTGTTTATTTATTTATTTACCCCGCCTATACGAACCAGAACCAGGCTCTTTGTCATTTAACATGCAGTGCCACATTCTACCCACACAAGGGGCCACCACCTCAGCCCAGCGCCGCCGATGTGCACGTTCACCCGCCTACCGACTGCGGGGGTTCCAACGCCAGCAGTGAAAGGAACTCAGGAAGTGAAGGGCTGGGCTGTAAGTGCCCGGGGTTAGACTACCCACAATCTGGGGCTTCAGAAACGTCCTCACTGGATCGGGGCCCACTTCCGAGCCCCGCACCTGGCCAGGGGCCTCCCCGACCTCTTCCACTCCATCCCGCCGAGAAGAACCGCCCAACGGACGCTCTAGAGGGCGCCATGGCAGCTGACGGAAGGAGCGCGCCAATCACGTCACTTCCGCGCGCAGCCGGGGCGGGGCCGAGGGCGGTGCGTGGCCCGGATCGGGGAGGGCCGGGGAGGGCCGGGGCGGGCCGGGGCAGAGCTTTTACTCCTCTGTTCGGGTTAGTGACGGGCTTGACGACTGAGGGCTCACACCATGAGTGAGGCGGACGGGTTGCGGCAGCGGCGGCCCCTGCGGTCGCAGGTCGTCACGGACGATGGCCAGGCACCCGAGGCCAAGGACGGCAGGTAGGCCGGGTCGACCCTCTGTATCCACTAGGACGGCAGTATCAGCAATTGGGTAAATGCGTTGCCAGGCGCTCTGCAGGCTTCATCCCATTTACTTTCCCGGGCAAAACTCGTTTTATGGGGGGAAGAAACAAGCTCCTACCAAGCGAATGCACTTGCCAGGTCCTTAAGGCCTGGGTGCACCCTGCGCCCAATTTCAGCATTGTTTCCTGGTTCTTGGGGTCCTGAGACCGCCTCGCTCCACATCTGCCCCTTTCTGCTCCTCATTCCTTCCCCAATTTACAGAGCTGTGGCTTCCTCGCCTTTCCCAAGCTTTCTCGCCCCCTCCTTCCTATCCTTCCTACTGGCCTACCCAGTCCCCCGGGGGAGAGCCACCTTGCCACGGTCCTAGGTCTTCCCAGCTCCCCGCTGTCCCTGTTCTGAAAGGAAGTCCGAAAGCATGCTCGGGTCGCGGCTCCTGTTCCCGCGAAGACCTGGACTCTGCACCTGCTCTTCTGCACCTTCCCACCTCTCGTTGTGTGACCAGTTTTCACTGTGGTTTTCAGGAAAATGTAGAGAACAGAAGTGACATTGTTAAGCAACTTTTGTGAGAGTTTAGGCTTGCAGATTTTTCCTGATAGGGATGGAGAATCATAGAAAACTAGTTGATGCCTACCTAATTAAAAAACAAAACAAACTCAGATTTTTGGCCTTCACGTCTCTGAACCTTCCAGAATTTGAGTATACTATGTTTTGTTGCTAAAACTCAAGACATGCATTAAAAAATATAATACTTACACTCCCCCCTTTAATTTTGTCTCCTGAGTCTCATAACTGTAAATTTTTAGGGAGGACCAAGAGGCCTCCTGGACACCAACCTCAAAGTTGTAGAACCGATAGCCTAGAAGTTGATAGAAATATTGGAAATATTTATTGGTGTGCCTAGGGTTGTGGTACATAATGAGGGCTAGGTTTTGTGGGAACAGACTGAATATTCACTGATGATAATAAAAGGGCCACACTTGAAGGAGAGCTATTGCAGAAAGGAGTGTTTTGGTTTTAGAAAGGCAATTTGCAGAGAAGATAGTTTGGTGATATTTGACTCCTAGGGCCGGTGGGAAGGTCAGTAATATGCTGAGTAAACTCAGAGGTTTCCAGAGACACAGGACTTTCATTGCTAACCCTGGGCAAACCAGGACAAGTTGGTCACCTTACTGATTGTGGATATTGTGAAATCATGGTCTGCTGATGAATGAGGAGCCTTTTAGAATGGACATGCAAGGACTGGCATGGCTGCACTACAGAAACCATGAAAGCAAGCCTTGCTCGTGTACTTGTACATGGGAAATGAAAATGCAGCTGGCTCTGAGTTTGCCTTGAGGTGGAGTGTGGTGAAAACCAGGGCATATGGCACCTGAGAGCACTTGTTGGATGGACCCAACTCTCAGCTGGGCTTTTCTGACACTCCTGACCACATGATAGAGGGGCAGATTTAATTAAATTTTCAGTTTCTCTGTGGGATTTCTGACTTAATGGCAGGATGAACTGGATGTTACAGAATCATCATCTGCTGCTGTTCTTTTCGACTGTACCTTTTACAAAACCGTGTGTATTTAAGACATTTTCTTGACTTCTCTCCATGAATGTTATTCTTATTTTCCTGTATTTCTCTCTTTCTCTTCCCCATTTCTATGTATCTGTAATGGTCTGTTTTTTTAAAGTGAGTTGTCATTTTTTCTGCATTTATTATTGTAACTCTATAGTTGTTTTTCTTATTTTTCTGACGCAATTCTCCTCTTTTTTTTAAATTTCTTTTATGATCATGTCTAGTACCTCACTGTTTTCTTAATTTACCTTAAAAGTTGAGGACTCACCAAAAGACAGGAAAGCATTGTGTATAGTGGGTGAAGTAAAGGAATCTGAAGGAAGGAGAAATCTGACAACTGTAGAGTAAATTTTAGATGAGCTAAGCAGGAAAAAGAAGACCTTGAATGGTATGTTCTTCAATCAAGAGAACAGAAATAAGACAGTAGATTTTAGTGGATGGGACACTTACTGATACCTTAGCTAGTCTCCTGACTCTTGACATGAAATGTAATGTTAGCTCTGTTTGACAGCTGAGGGTACCTAAGTCTATGGGAGTCAAGTGGTTTATATAAAGTTAGAGTAATGGAGTGAAAGGAGAAGCAGAAATGAATGAGTGAGGACAGCAGTGGGAACTGGACAATGATTGAGAAGCATATTTTTAAATTATGCTTTGGAAATAAGGTTTTATGCCAAAACTCTTGAATTTCTGTATTTAAGCTATACTGAGGAATGTGGTCATTAACTCCTTTTCTTCAGTGTGGAATATAGATGAGCTATGCACTTTAACATACTAGTGCAAACTTTTAATTACTGTTATTTGGCATCAATTTCTCCAAATGCCTTACAAACTCTGTCAGAAGGATTGCAACACTAATACTGTTCCTTCTCTTTTGGAACATAGTTCAGTCTGGGAAGAGAGGGTAGCTGTTTAATGTCTCTGTGTAACTGTTAAGGATTGAAGAGTGAGTATATTCAAAAGTTAACAGTTTTTCAGTAACTTCTAAAGGATTTTAAGCTAATTAAGAATCCCTCCTATATTCATTTTCCGTTTCCATTTTTAAGACTGAAGATTAAGGAAGGCAGGGTAGAGAGACAGATGGGGCCATCATGAAGTTGTGGTTATGAGGAGTCAGGAATCAGTGTTTTCTTCTCAGCCCTCCCCTTGGATGTGTGTTTCAGATTGTTCTTTTAACTTGTTTCTAACTTATTTTCAATGCTAAAATGAATGAAGGCATCTATAGTCAGGGAGCCCCAGTGTAAAGGAATGTGAGCAACCAACAAATTCAAGACTGGGCTTGCTGCTATTTAACTTTTTCAGGTTCAGGGGTCACCTTGATACCTGGGGCTCTCGTCCATGGATTTGTGACTAATAGGTTTTTTAAAAAAATACACAGATTGTTTTTGATCTCATGGAGCCTTCAGTCTATGACTCAAGGCCCTGATGTCCTGTATGCTGAAGGGGATGGAGAACACCTTTTAGGTGTTTGCCTGGTGAAGTTACAGAGGATTTTGTAACACATGGCTGAGCCAAAAGTTATTGACAGCTCCTGTTGCATCACCATGATTGCTCTCTTGGGCTTAGAAATCTAGGAAATTCCAGGGTGCAGATGTCCTCAAGGAGGTGAGCATCACTTTGGGCTCTCTAAGAGACTGGAGCAAAAAAGTTTATTTCCCAAACTGCATCTGGGAGGGAAGTTGCCAGCCTTCCTGGATGTGTCAGCACAGATTGGGAAAGAGAATATGATGTGCAACATCAAAATATGCAACACTTTGTTAGTGAAAATAGAGAGGGATAAATGGAGTATCCTTTATTTAAGTTAACGTGAGGCAGGTGTGCAGAGGCAGGAGGCAAAGGTGGAGGAAAGGCAGAATTATAGGTGACTGTGAGTTTGTAGGAATGAACCTTGGGCCAAAATAAATGTGCCCAGAGCTTAGGTACAGAGGTTCCACTGCCAGACAGTCACAGACTCAGATGCCTCCAGAAGAGCAGCAGTCCTGCTACCTGTCAGTTATGAAGCACTTTTCTTGTTCCAAACCCTGGTCTTAGCACTGCACATACATCCATCATTTGGTTTAGTTCTTAGAAAATCCTGGTGTGTTAAGGTCTGGAGCAGGTGTGGGGCCAGGAGAAGAAGAGCATGTGTGTCTGAGGAGCGGAAAATCCTGTGTACCAGCCCTGAAGCCTTAGGTTTCATAGATCTCTGCTTTTTCAAGAGAAGCTGGAAACCCATATTTTTATGTGAAATCTCCTTGCTTTTCAGTCATGGCAATTAAAGCCTTTTTGTGGAGTGACATTTATGGTTTAGGCTAGAGCTTTGCTTTGAGCTCTGGGCACCGCATTTTAGGGGGAATTTTTACAAACTCTTGAGACAACCAGGAAAGTTCTGCAAGCCCCACCACCTGAGGGACTCCTGCAGGACTGGGGATGGTTTGCCTGTGAAGGATGGTGTGATCTGGGAGGTCAAGGGTTTGTTCTTCCTGAGGGCACTCATCTGGGCCCAGTCAGTGCAAGCAAAGGGAAAGTGTCTATCTTAGAACATGTTGCATGAGGTGACCCAAGCAGCCAATGTCTCCCATAAAATAATGAGGGAACTGCTTTATGCTGTAACCTTCATGAACATCGATCCTGCACTCTGGCGGGCACTTCCCTGGCCTTTAGGGCCGGTGGGATCTGCCCCTGGCCGTGGGCCAAACCTGTTCCACCATCTTCCCCTCACTTACCATGCCTCAACCTGCCTGCCTGCCTTGGCCATTCTGTCTCTGTGGCCAAGGTTTGGGAATGGGGGCTTAAACTTAACCCCTTAAAGTATGTGTTCTTCATTCATGCCAAGTTCTTGAGTCCTGCTATTACTTTTTTTTTTTTTTTAAGATTTTATTTATTTATTTGACAGAGAGAAATCACAAGTAGACAGAGAGGCAGGCAGAGAGAGAGAGAGAGAGGGAAGCAGGCTCCCTGCTGAGCAGAGAGCCTGATGCGGGACTCCATCCCAGGACCCTGAGATCATGACCTGAGCCGAAGGCAACAGCTTAACTCACTGAGCCACCCAGGCGCCCCCCCTGCTGTTACTTCTGCTTGCATTCCTCTGCCCCAGGTGTTTGAGATTTTCCTACCTTCACTGAAGTCTCTGTTCAGAGGTCACCTGCTTTTGACCCCTATTGTGGCCAGCCCTCCCCCTCCTCCTGCCCCTGACCCTGCTGTGTTTTTCTTTGTTGTACTTGTCACTCTCTGGTATCTGCTTATTTATTAGAATATATAGAGGGTGGGAAACTCTCAGCGCCCTGGGTAGTACCTGGCATGTGTGTGTGGTTGATTATTAAATGCTGTGTGTGAAGGATTAAGTGAGTTGAAGCTGTGCTGTCTGATGTGGCAGCCGTTTGCCTTATGTGGCTATTTAATTTGATTGGACTATATTAAAAATTCAGTTTTCATTTGTACAGTGTAGGGAGTTTGAGGGATTTGGGGGCTGATAAAGGAAAAAAGATATGGATATGAGGTGGCAGTGGCACACACAAGCTTTATTGGGTGACACTTGGACAGGAGAAGGGCCCCAGTCCAGAAAGGGAGGTTAGTGAGGAGGGTAAGAGAGCAGCCTCCTCTATCTAGGTGAGTCTCTGGGTCAGAGAGCTCCAGGGGCAACAGCAGCAGCTCAGGGCCTTAAAATATCCAGGCCCTGTCTTATCAATGGGTGACTGCTATTGGTGAGATTTATAGAGTATGCAAAACAGGCAGACTCTAAATGGCTAGAAGTTTGCTTGTTTGGCTATTTTTAAAATAACCTTGTCTATAAAAGTTTGAGTTTGGTGCTGGTGGGCCTGTTGAGCTAATGGGTCTCAGCCTGTAGTGAGGAAATAAATACAGTACACAGTGGCTGTCTTTAGCTCATGTAGATAACATGCTAGCCCCATTCCAGGTGCTCAGCTGCCACACCTAGCTAGTGGTTGCTGCATTTCTGTCATTACCAAGAGAATTCCATTGGACAGCACTGCTAAAGGAGTTTAAGTGGTTGTTTGTAAAACTTGACCATAGAACTTTCCAGTAGAGGCTGTGTCTCATGAGCAGCCAGGGGGATGCTGATGTGTATTATCACCCAGTGGAGAGTTGGATGAGGTTGATGGTATCCAGCTGCACATCAGGGACAACTGAGGAGCACAAGAAAAAAGGCTCCCCAGTCCCACGCTGGCTTGCCCAGTAAGAATTCCTGGGCCTTGTTGCCCCAGTCATCTGGTGTAGGCAGGCCAGGGACTGACCACATTTGTGAGCATTGGACTGGGTGGCCTCTGAATTTTCCTTCAGCTTTTTAGACTGTGATTGTAAGAGGGCATTCACTAGAACTCTGGCAAAGATTGGCTCCCAGTGTCTGGCTGCCTTTCTAGTTGGAAGCGCCCGCTTTCAGTCCTGGCTGGACTTTTTCTTCTGGGAATCAGTGAGCCTTTTACTATTATGTGAAGGGGTAACCAGATGTTCAAGCAGCATGTCACAATCTGTGAGTTGGATTACTAAATTTAAGATTTTAAAAAAATGTAAGCTACAGTGTGTTATAAGAATGTACAGTATAGGAGTCTAAGACAAATGAGAAGGATGTGTTTTATGTGGAATCATGTCAGGTAAGGAAAAGGTAAAGTAGCATTTTGGCCATTGTCACCACTTATGTTAATGACAGCTCTGTGGTGAAAGATTTTACAATTCAGTTTCCCCTAAGGGACTGCACCTTTCCTGGGCTGGGGAGGTAGGGGAGGAGTGATTACATCAGCCCCCTTTCGAGGACATGGACTTCCTTATTGGACCTTACCCAAATGATTTGTGCAGTGTAGCCTCACCATGTGCCTCTGTATTTATCTCTCTGGGGATTCTGCTTGTAAAAGAACCACAGGGTCAGCCATTTCTGTCAGTTATACTTGTAAACAGTCCTGCTTTACCATATAGATACTCTGTTATTTCTATTGTATTAAAAGGCTTTAGGCCATTTAAAGAAAATTGCTTAAGTTACAGCATCCTGGCCTCAGAGTGGCAGTTTGCACAGTTGGGTCATTGACTTTTTTGTTTGTTTGTTTGTTTTTTTAACAGGATAAAATTTATGTAGTTTTTAAATGTCCAGTTCATTGGTTTTTAGTATATTCACAAATTTTTGCCAGAATCACCATAATATAAGTTTAGAACATTTTCATCACTGTTAACACTTTTAAAAATTGAGGTGAAATTCACGTGACATAAAATTACCTGCTTTAGAGTGTATATAGTTTAGTGATATATAGTGTTAGGCAACATGTTCTAGTTTCAAAACTTTTTCATCACCCCATAAAAACACCTTTTACCTATTAAGTAATCACACCTTATTTCCCCCTCTTACCCTCTTATCTGTCAGGGAATGAGTGGATAAACCACTTGTGATACAGGCGTACTTCTGAGAAATTGTGTGTTCAGTTTCAGACCACTTTTATCTTAATAATGTGAGTCAAATGAAGTTTTTGGTTTCCCAGTGCATAGAAAAGTTGTGTTTATACTATACTGTAATCTGTTAAGTGTGCGATAGCATTATGTCTAGAAAACAATGTACATACCTTTACATTAAGTTAAAAAATAATTTATTGTCCAAGAATGCTAACTGTCATTTGAGCTGCTGACTGATCAGGGTAATGGTAGCTGAAGCCTAAGGTGGTTGTGGCAGTTTCTTAAAATAAGATACATTTGACATATCAATTGGCTCTTCCTTTCACAAACAGTTTCTCTATAGCAGGTGATGCTGCTGATAGCACTGATATGACTTCTTTCAAAATTGGAATCAATCCCCTCAAAATCTGCCACTGCTTTATCATCTAAGTTTATGTGCTATTCTAATTCCCCCATGGTCATTCCAAGAATCTTCACAGCCTCTTCACCAGGAGTAGATCCCATCTCAAGAAATCACTTTCTTGGCTCATCCATAGAAGCAACTCTTCATCTGTGAAAGTTTTATCATGAGATTACAGCAACTCAGCCACATCTTCAGGCTCCACTTCTGATTCTGGTTCTCTTGCTGTTTCTACCACATCAGCAGTTACCTCCTCCACTGAATTCTGGAACCTTAAACTTATAAAAAAAAATATGTAATGTCTGTGAAGCACAGTAAAATGAGATATGCCAGTATATACTTACAATGGAATAGTGCTGAGTCATGAAAATAAATGAGTTACTGATCTGTACTGCAGCCTGGATGAGCCTCAAAACATATGCTGAGTGGAAGGAGCCATTCACGGAGGTCACATATTGTATGATCCCATGTATACGAAATGTGCAGAATGTCATGATCAAGTTGTTCTGAGTTTTTCCAACTCCGGCCCTGAGGGCTGTAGGTCTTCTCTCTGTCTGCTTGTCCATAGCAGGTGACGTTGTTAATGGTGACTGCAGCTTTAGAACCAGACCTGGCCCTCTGTTGTGCTCCTTCAGTTCTGGCAGTGGGCTGTGGGCACACTTGTCTTTCTCTGACCACTTTTCTCTTTGAAAAGTAGAGATATACATAGTTCCACCTAGCTAGCTACCCACATGAAGCATGTTGCGTGGCATGTTCTTATTGTCATTGTTTTTATCATTCTTCTTTTCAGACCTCTCAGCAGGTTGCATCAGCCTGCTGTCATGACAGTTTCGCAGCTGATCCCATGCCATATGTGCATTTTCATGCACTGTGCTCTTGCACACTTGAGTGGCATCAGTCAGTTGCATTAGAAGACTCTGTGGCCCTGGAGATAGGAGACAGGGCTGGGAGGTAGAGGTTGGCCTGGATTTTCTCTTCCTAGGGATCCCTTCCAGGAGCCTGGGCACCCTTGGCCTCTCCCAGCCAGGTCTGTAGGATGGATCACCTCCTTTCCCAGGTAGCAAGAGGGAAAGGCTGGCGACCTGGCATTTTGCCTGGGTAGGGTTTGGGCTCTGAGCCCTGTATGAGTGCAGAGAGGGAAGTTAGGAAGAAAATTCATTTTTGAAGGATTATTAGAAGGAAGATAGACACAGAATAGCGTTCTCATTACCAAAGGGGGAAATGTCAAAGGTAAAAGGAAGTGCTCAGTGCTACTCCCTATACTGTCCTGTTCTGGAAGAGAAAGGAGAAGAAACCAGACAGCACCTTCTACTCTGCTTGGAAAGGGCCTTAGCTCGGCATCCTGGCTTATCATTTACAAGTTCTGCTTTCCACATTGCTGCAGGATGTAGTATAATAAGGATCTGCTCTCCTTCAGCTTCCAATAACTTGTTTCTGACATCCTTGAGAGCCCTTATCGGTGGCGCCTTTGGTGTCTGTCTGTTCCCAACGATTTAAGCATCTTCTGAGATCATGTACATTTCCTCTACCATGCTCCTCACTGCCTTCTGAGTCCTAGCTAGTAGAGTCTTTAACGTTTGTTTTTCTACTAAGTCTGTTTAAGGAAATCTGGACAAAATTTTCTGTCCTACTTCTCAGTATTTTTCCTTCCTCTATCTGCTGCTCAATTCCAAAGCTACTTCTACAGATTCAGGTATTTGTTGCAGGAATACCCTACTTCCAGGCAACGAAACTAATTTAATTAGAAAACTAGATTAGTTTTCTATGGCTGACATGACAAATGACCCCATACATCATGGCTTAAACAACAACACAGGATGAACTTGCAGTTCTGACTTTAGGTAGTCCCGGACAGTTCTCCCTGTGCTGAAGTCAAGGTGTCGACAGGACTGTGTCCCTTTCTGGAGGCACTAGGGGAGAATCTTCTCCTCTCTCCTCTTTTTCTTTCCCTTTGCTTTTCATTTCTACTGGTCAAAACAGATGCTTTATTTTTTGCCATTTCATTTATTAAAATCATGCATATTTAAATTGGGTGGGGCATTGAGGTTACAAAACCCTCTTACATAGTGGGGAGCCCATGGGCTTCATGTGAAGAAACCTGCCTGAAGTGGCATAGCTGGCTGTTGGGGAAGTTAGAGCTGGCCTTTAGGCCCCACATTTCTGTACTGTACCTGGAATCAGGTTTATACGTGGAAGGCTAGCCTGTCAAGACTCAAACAAAACGCAGCTCTTTGATGAAGTGTTTGTTAAGTGTGAGTCTTGATTTTTTTTTTATTTTTATTTTTATTTTTATTTTTTTTTTAAAGATTTTATTTATTTATTTGACAGAGAGAGATCACAAGTAGGCAGAGAGAGAGGAGGAAGCAGGCTCTCTGCTGAGCAGAGAGCCCGATGCGGGACTCGATCCCAGGACCCTGAGATCATGACCTGAGCTGAAGGCAGCGGCTTAACCCACTGAGCCACCCAGGCGCCCGAGTCTTGATTTTTTTTAAGTCAACTTTTTTTTGGGGGGAGGGGATAGGGAAAGATTCTTCAACTTAGGAGCACATGATTTATTTGCTTAAAGTTAATCTTGATGTAAGTATATAATAAATTTGAATGCACTTAAAGCAAGTAATGATCCTATGAAGTAGCGAAGAGGCTAAATGTGCTGTTTACCACGTGAGTAATGATGTCAGTGAGGATCGTTTTAGTTACCATTGGTCATTTGTCCGAAAACATCACACAAGATTCCCAAGGCAGCTTTTAGATCTTCCCAAGCCTTTAGTAGTGATGACTTGGAATTGTGATTGTATAGATTCTTTGTGAGTAACTGTCAGTATCTGTCAGCCCTCTAAAGGTCGAGAGCTGAGATTTGCTTCTGAATTCTTGAAGGTGTAGTGTGATTGGCAAAATGACTGGAGAATCAGACTCTCAGCAAGTTGTATTGTGTTCTCTTTGCTTCATGAATTTGTCTTTATCTCTTTTATCCACCAAAGCTGGGAATCTTAGAGACCCATAAGACTGAACGTTGCTGCTTTAAATCCATATACTAGGAAATAGTGACTTTTGGTAAACACATCTTCTCTTGTAGACGGGTGTGTTTGCATTACATCATCGCACTCTTTATTCCATTTTTGTGTTTACCAGTTCTCTGATTTGCCCTCTTGGAGACTGCAAATCTCTTAGAGATTGAAGGTTCAGTTTATCAGACTATCTGGCAAATAACTGATAAGACTTTCCCACACAGCTGGAAGATTAAAAAAAAGAACAGAAGCATGTTTGCCAATCATAGCAAACAGTCCTAAAGTTTCATCACAAGCCGCAGAGGTCAGTGGTCTCGCAATGAGACCAGACTAAAAGCCTGCTCTTGCTTCACAGGCTTTGAGACCAGCTGGACTTGTCCCATCTCAGCTGCTGCTGATCACCTTTGTATATTCCATCTCTGGCAGCTCCTTTTTTAAAAATTATAATTTATTTTTATTTTTTTAAATAAACATATAATGTATTATTAGCCCCAGGGGTACAGATCTGTGAATTGCCAGGTTTACACACTTCACAGCACACACCATAACATATACCCTCCCCAATGTCCATAACCCCACCACTCTCTCTCTACCCCCCTCCCCCTGGCAACCCTCAGTTTGTTTTGTGAGATTAAGAGTCTCTTATGGTTTGTCTCCCTCCCAATCCCATCTTGTTTCACTTATTTTTTTCCTACCCCCCACAACCCCCACATTGCATCTCCACTTCCTCATATCAGGGAGATCATATGATATTTGTCTTTCTCTGATTGACTTATTTTGCTAAGCACAATACCCTCTAGTTCCATCCATGTCATCGTGAATGCAATATTTCATTTCTTTTGTTGGCTGCATAGTATTCCATTGTGTATATATACCACATCTTCTTTATCCATTCATCTGTTGATGGATATCTAGGTTCTTTCCATAGTTTGGCTATTGTGGACATTGCTGCTATAAACATTTGGGTGCACATGCCCCTTTGGATCACTATGCTTGTATCTTTAGGGTGAATACCCAGTAGTGCAATTACTGGGTTGTAGGGTAGTTCTATTTTCAACTTTTTGAGGAACCCCCCAGGCTGTTTTCCAGAGTGGTTGCACCAGCTTGCATTCCCACCAACAGTGTAAGAGGGCTCCCCTTTCTCTGCATCCTCACCAGCATATGTCATTTCCTGACTTGTTAATTTTAGCCATTCTGACTGGTGTGAGGTGGTATCTTATTGTGGTTTTGATTTGTATTTCCCTGATTCTGGCAGCTCCTTTAGTGGCCGTGTGTTCCGAGTGACCTTCTTGATGCTGGCTGTCTCCCTCACCATTCCCCTGCTTGGAGCCATGCTGCTCCTGGAGTCTCCTATAGACCCACAGCCTCTCAGGTGAGCTGTCCTGGTCATTTTTGGGAGGGCTTGCTTCGCAAGGGTAGGGTGGGATAATGTCTAGGATACCTAATTTGTTCTGAAAGGTAAGTTACTAGGAAAGAGAGATATTTGTGATTTCTTTAATGCTTGAGTTTTGTATGGAATCAGATGTTACACAATATATGAATGGTATTGTTCATAAGATTTCAAAAACAAAAATGAAAAACCGCATATAAAACCCAGAAAAATCCCCAATAAGAGAAGTTTATGTGTTAATTAACATGAATTCATTTGAAGTGGCAAAAGCACACAAAAAGGTTAAGTTCCTTTGTTTAAATTTTGTTAAGTACTGATTTTTTCAAAAGCCTTATAATTAGTAATCTGTTTTTCCTAAGTTATCTCTCATTGGTGGGCATCTATGAGTAATGTAGTCCATTATAACTTGAAAAAAATAGTATTTACCTAGGACCCTATGAAATGCATTCACGTTTGTAATTATAGTAATGCAGAGCCAGGCTCTTAATGTTGTGATGATTTATGGCATTGATTTGAGCTTATGCCAAAGGGTTGTGCAATCTGGTTTGACAAGTAAATTCCCCTTTGCTCTTGAACCTTCCAGAGAAGTGAAGCTTTTCGAAGTTTATTTTAAGTGATTTTAAAAACTTCAGGCAAGACCTGTGTCCCATTATAGAGTGAATATAACACTGAATAATGTGTGTGTTTTATAAATAAAATTAAGGCTTTATGTTGTACTCAGTTCACTGAGAATGTATACAGCATTTAGAATGCTTAAGGTAGGTAGCTGAATACAAAGATACAAAGAGGACACAATTCTACCTTAGAGTGACATTTGTATATAAGAGTCAACTTTTTCTGTTGCTGGATTTAGAATTAGTAACGTATATGGTGCTGTTAAAACATAATTAGCTTGCATAACTTTGGGATTGTGTGTAGGCCTAGGCATTGTAGACCCATGACAGTGGTGACTTCTAATTCCTGGTGTGTTGGTGGACCTCTCCATTTGTCCTCTGGCTGAGCTAGGCCCAAGGGCATACTTGGTGTCCTGACTGGTGCACACTGTGGGTGATAGGGGTTCTCTCTTGCTAAGCCCCGTCAACATGTAGAAGGATGTGGTTCAACCTACCCCAAATAGAAACTGACTTGGGGTTTTCTGAATAATCTAGTTGGCTAAGGTGGGAATGTGAGCTGTGTCCACAGCTGGGCATCAAAATCTGGACTGGGAAGTTAGCCTTGGAGAAGAGCAGGAAAGTGAAAAGAGCAGAGGAACATGGAGCTTCAGTGACTGGAGACCTTTGATCTCGGTAAAGGTGAATTTATATGTGGGAAGAGTGAAGAAATTCAGAGGAAAGACCGGTGTGTGCTCCTGACCAGAAACCGAAAGGGAAAGTGGCCCACTAAGGATTTGAAATTGTACAAAGTACATTCTCTCTGTAGAGTAAATGAGCCTTGTGAGAAGGGGAGGGAGGAGAAGCCCAGTGAAACCAGGGTGGCTGACAGGGATCTTTCCCATGCTCAGACTTAGAAGGTGACTTGCTCAATAATTGGAAGGGGCAACCCCAAATGCAGAACAAAAGCAGAAGACTGGAGGAGGTAGAAGAACAGAAGTGAGCTGAGGTTTGGAGGAAAATGCTAACAGCAGCAGCAAAAAGGGCTTCTTTCAAACTCTGTTCAGAGCAAAAAGAGCAAGGAAGGGAAACACACTGTGTGGAGCAAGTGGGTGGTTGCAGTATTGATGCTGACAGGAGAGCAGAGCTCTCAGCTTCTGCTGCACCTCTGTTCTCTCCACCAGCGACTGCCGTGGGGAGCAGGATCCGGCCAACTGGACAGGAGGGAGGATGGCTGACCGAAGTGCCTCAGAGAGTCTATCTCTGGTGTCCATGTCCTCTGGGGGAGAGCAGAGACCACACTCAGCAATTGCCGGGAAATCACAGAGAAAAATGAAGATGGGTGCAGGCCCCTCCAGAATGGACTATTATGCAGTTGGTTTTAGTTCTAGGGAGCAGTCACCAGGAAGATTGCAGGGCCTTGTCAAAAACCTGCCATGCAAAGCACCCTTCTTTCTTCCTTGTTTGGAAAATGTACAGACTGTGGTAGATAGGACATACAAGACATTCTGATTTTTGGAGGATTTTGGTCAGTTCTTTAGGATACATTTGACACATGAAGTTAATGGGACTTAATAAGAGTTAGCAGCACTTGGGAGTTAACAGGGAGCTGATAAGAGTTTTTGAGTTCATAGGCTTTAGCAAGGGTCCATGTGGCCTGGCTGGCCTTCCTGAGGCCATTCTTCCTTGATGCTCCTGCTGCTCAGGCTGTAGGAGTTAGGGCCCTTTCTTGCCCATCCTTTGCATTTTCTCATAAAAGTTTTCTTCTTGCCTCCCTATTGAGATAATACTCAGGCTGCTTGTTGGCAGGGATGGTGCATGAAATACTGATTAGGTTAATGCTACAAATATTTCTCGAGGACTTCCTTTGTATAGGGAATTAGGCAAGGTCAAGGATTGGGCAGAAGGGGGTGGCTGAGTCTCGGGTGTACTGTCCTCTGTCCCTGGGCTGTACATGCTTGTCTGTGTTGTTCAGTCTTCACGTGCACCTTGGGAGGGCTGACCTTCCCAAGGTCAGAATTCAAACCTAGCCATGTCCATCTCCATATCCTAGGCTTTTCTCAACAAAGTATGCAGGTTGCAGCCCTGCTTTCTTCATTTAGAAGTAAAACTCGTAGCTTTATTAGGTAGATACTTATCTAATAACTTTATTAACTTAATTCTTTTAATAACTTCATTAACACCTAGTTAAATCATGATTGTTTTTTCTTTTAAAGCAGGTGAAAGCTGTAACTGGGAGGCAGGGTAGAGTGAAAGAGGGGTGGGTTGGGGGAGTTTAATTCAGAGGAAATTGTGCTGTGTCCTAAGCACATGCTTGACTCAGGGGAGGCAGTAGGTGTTCTGCTGGAAAGGGAAGAGGGTTGGGCAAGACAGGGAAGCTTCTTTTTCATTCAACAGTTTCAGCTTCCCCTTCCCTCTTGGGTCTCCCACTCTGGAACAGTGACTGGGAAACTCCCCTGCTTGAGGGCAAGGTAGGGCAGGAATTGGGAGATATTTTCCCTCTTTGCCCCTTCTTCCCTTCCTCCTCCTTCCTGCAGTGTTGGTTGGGAACCTCCTATATGGCAGGTGCTTGAGATACAGCAGTGAAAAACACAAATCCCTGATCTCATGGGCCATGTGTTCTAGTGGGGATAGACAGTATATGCAACAGAGAAGTGAGCAGCTACTAAGTGCTATAGAGAAAATAGAGTGTCGGGAACTTCGCTTTGGAGGGAGGTCTGGTGTATTATATTGGGTGGTCAGAGCAGGCCTCCCTGAGAAGGTGAGGGCAGAGCACAGAGGAGCTGGTGCCAAGGATTTAAGGGCGGGAAGTTCCTGACCTTCCTGTCAGGAACCGGCAGGGAGGGCCCTGTAGAGGGCAGAGTGAACAGGAGGAGAAGACCTGAGAGAGGTGACTGGCCAGACTGCAGGGAGAAGGGCACCCCTGCAAGGCCATAGGCTCTAGCTGAGATGGGGCCATTGCAGGGCTGTGAGAGCTGAACGCTGTGATCTGAATGTATTTCACAAGGTGCACAGTGCTGGGTTGAGGATATACATTGTAGAGAATATGGAGGAAGCAGGGGCCAGAAGATGGTGGCCTGGACCAGGGTGGTAGCAAAGGACATGGGGAGAGGACCTTCAACCATGTCTGCCTCCCGAAAGTGCCACCAGCAGGATTTGAAGGCTGAGAAGGACCAGCAGAGAGGGAAGATTCCTGGAGCTCAGTCTGTTGTCAAAGGAAGGGTCCAGGGCCCAGTGTAAGCTGGCTTCAGAGAGAAACCTGGCTGGGCCCTGAGAGGGACAGGCAGGAGGCAGAGAGCACCTGTGCTGGATGATAGGCTGGTGACACCAGGCCAGGACAAACTCCTCTTGTTTCTTCTGTTTTCTCTGTGAAGTAGGAAGCGAGGCTATCAGCTGTGGGATGTCACCACCACTCCCCTCTGTCTTAGTTGGGATTTTAATGACTGGGCAGATACTGAAAAATAAATGCCAGGGCATGTGAATCAGAGGGTGGGATGATGTCTAACCTTTGTCAGGGCATTGGACTGAGACTGGAGCTTGAGTAAGTGGAGGCCCCAGATACTCTCAGCTGATTACCAAAGTTCTTGCATTAGCCATAATCATATTTTAATGTTTTTTAATACTATGACCTTTTCTGATCTCCTAGAATGGTGTTTTCTTTAGCCTTTGTGTTTCTGGCAACTAAGGATGTTATTGCAGTATGCCCTCTTTATCAAAGAGTGGGGAGTTACGCATGAAGGTCCTCAGTAAACACTTTCTTCATGTATTTCTTATAGACAAATCCCTATAATTGCATTATTTTACAGCTTCAAAGAACCCCTTCTCTTGCTTGGTGTTCTGCAACCAAATATGAAGTTACAACAGGCGGAAAGGCTGTTTGAAAATCAACTTATTGGGCCAGAGTCCATAGCAAATATTGGGGGTGAGTAAAGCCCTGAAACTTCAAGGCTCCCTGAGGGGGGATTCTGCCAGAGCAGCCTTGATGCACCCTGCTTCTGGGTGGGGGGGGGGGGCTCTGGCCATCCTCCTCAGCTGTAGACAGGACCCCTCAGCTCTCTGAGTTACAAGTTTTGAGTTCATGTCTGTGGAGCACTTCATTCTGTTCAAAGTGTTGGGCCCATTAAATTCAAAGGAAAAAGGAAACACACTGATGGATGTTCATTAATCAAAGATAGGTGTTACTCGATAGGACATTTTTCTTCATTCAGTTTGTCTTTGCAAAGATTCCATTCTGAAAAGAATACAAATGAGGGGCACCTGGGTGCCTCAGTCGGTTGGGGGTTGGGCATCTGCTTTTGGCTCAGGTCATGATCCCGGGGCTTGGGATTGAGACCGAGCTGGCTCCCTGCTTGTGGAGAGTCTGCTTCTCCCTATCTCTCTCCCTCAGCCTGCTGCTCCCCTTGCTCATGCTAGCTCACACTCTCTTAAATAAAATAATCTAAAAAAAAAGAAAAAAGAATACAAATGATTTCCACTGTTAGGTTGTTTGGTTTGTTTTGTTTGAAGCTGACTTTGGTGGGTATGTTTAAGGGTAACTTAACTGCTTCAGACTTGCCCAAACTTGAGAGCTAGACATGGATCTGGTTCTAATTCTTGAGTTTCTAGCCACTAGGCATTATCTGCCTTTTAGAATGAAGATTAAGCTCCAGAATCAAAAGACACAGTTAGGGGCGCCTGGGTGGCCCAGTGGATTAATCCTCTGCCTTCGGCTCAGGTCATGATCTCAGGGTCCTGGGATCAAGCCCCGAATCGGGCTCTCTGCTCAGCAGGGAGCCTGCTTTTCTCTCTCTCTCTCTCTCTCTCTCTCTCTGCCTGCCTCTGCCTACTTGTGATCTCTGTCAAATAAATAAATAAAATCTTTAAAAAAAAAAAAAAAAGACACAGTTACCGAGCAGTTGAAGAGCTGAAAATGGCGTGAGGATTTCTGAGCATCTTGCTGGGGGAGGCTGCCTCACTGGGCAGTATGGTATGCTTCTGTGCGGCGGTGGTAAACTCCTGTGTCCGAAGTGTGTGGCTTCGCCTTGGGCAGAGCATGGCGGTCCCTCAGTGGGATGGACCCCTTCTCTCTCCCCTGCTATTGGATGTAGGACCTAGTCTGGTGCCTTTCTGCAAATGTTAGTGGTCTGGCTGGCAGTCAAAATTGTAAGAGGGATAGGCCTTTCATGATAGAACCTTGTATTTCTCTTCAAAAGATACTGACGTTTATTAATATAACAAGTTTTGTTTTTGGTGAAAAGCCAAAATTGATATTTAAACTGGAACTCCAAGGAATAAGAGTAATCTTTTTTTGTTATCTTTTAAAGAGAATGTTTCTCTTGTCCCTTCCCTTTCCTCTTGGGCTGACACCTCATTGCTCCATGGCACCAGGGCTTGCCTTTTTCCTTAAAGGAGTTGGTTGTTCTCTCTGTGAACACTGTTAGGCACAGTGGGGGTCTCTTACCCCCTCTGCAGGTATGCTTAGGCCCCAGGGAACCACTGCTTCCCATCTGCCTTTTGGAGTTGTCCTGGGGGATATAGCTGATACTGGAGGAAGGCACTGGCCTTAGGAGGGTGTGGGGAGAGTAATCACCAATTAACATGCGTTTATTGTTTTAAATAAATTTTATTTTATTATATTATATTATTTTATTTTTTATGTTCAATTAGCCAACATATAGTACATAATTAGTTTTTGATGTAGTTTTGAGCAATTCATAGAGCATTTTAGATTCATAGCAAAATTGAGGGGAAGGTACAGAGGTTTATCATACACCCAATCCCCCACCAGCACATATACACAACCTCTTCTGTTATCAACACTGATACCAGAGTGGAACATGTGTTACAATAGATGAACCTACCCTGACATGTCATTAGGACAAGGAGGCCATGGTTTACCATAGGGCTTACTCTTGGTGTCATATATTCTATAAGTTTGGACAGATGTACGAATGATGTGTATCCACCATTATCCTATCATACAGAGTAGTTTCATTGTCCTAAAATTCCCCCAAATCCTCTGAGCTCCACCTGTTTATCCCTACCATCCTGCAACCTCTGGAAACACTTATCTTTCTAGTGTTCCCCATAGTTCTGCCTTTTCCAGAATGTCACAGAATTGGAATCATATAGCATGCAGCCTATTCAGATTGGCTTCCGTCACTTATTAATATGCACTTAAGGTTCCTCCATGTCTTTTCGTGGCTTCATAGCTCATTCCTTTTTTTAAAAATTAACATATAAAGTATTATTTGTTTCAAGGGTACAGGTGTCTGATTCACCAGTCTTAACACAATTCACAGAACTCACCATAACATATACCTTCCCAGTGTCCATCACTCAGCCACCCCATCCATCCCGTCCCCCTCCCCTCCAGCAACTCTCAGTTTGTTTCCTGAGATTAAGAGTCTCTTATGGTTTGTCTCCGTCTCTGGTTTCATCTAGTTTTATTTTTCCCTCCCTTCCCCTATGATCCTCTGTGTTGTTCCTCAAATTCCTCATATCAGTGAGATCATATAATTGTCTTTCTCAGATTGACTTATTTTGCTTAGCGTAATAAGTTCCATCCATGCCATTAAAAGTGGTAAGATTTTGTTTTTTGGGTTTCTTTGATGTCTGCTTAATATTCCATTATGTATATACCACATCTTCTTTATCCATTCATCTGTTGATGGAGATCGAGGCTCTTTCCATATTTTGACTGTTGTGGACATTGCTGCTGTAAACATTGGGGTGCATGTGCCCCTTCAGATCACTACATTTGTACCTTTAGGGTAAATACTCAGGAATGCAATTGCTGGGTTATAGGGTAGCTCTATTTTCAACTTTTTGAGGTACTTCCATACTTTTTTCCTGAGTGGCTGTACCAGCTTGCATTCCCACCAACAGTGTAGGAGGGTTCCCCTTTCCCTATCCTTGCCAGCCATTCTGACTTGTGTGAGGTTGTATCTCACTGTGGTTTTGATTTGCATTTCCCTGATGCTGAGCGATGTTGAGCACTTTTTCTTGTGTCTGTTGGCCATCTGGATGTCTTCTTTGCAGAAATGTCTGTTCATGTCCTCTGCCCATTTCTTGATTGGATTATTTGTTCTTTGGATGTTGAGTTTGATAACTTCTTTATAGATTTTGGATACTAGCCCTTTATCTGATATGTCATTTGCAAATATCTTCACCCATTCTGTCAACTGTCTTTTGGTTTTGTTGACTGTTTCCTTTGCTGTGCAAAAAAAGCTTTTTATCTTGGTGAAGTCCCAATAGTTCATTTTTGCCCTTGCTTCCCTTACCTTTGGCAATGTTTCTAGGAAGAAGCTGCTGTGGCTGAGGTCGAAGAGGTTGCTGCCTGTGTTCTCCTCAAAGATTTGGTTGGATTCCTGTCTCATATTGAGGTCTTTCATCCATTTTGAGTCTATTTTTATGTGTGGTATAAGGAATGGGTCCAGTTTCATTTTTCTTCATGTGGCTGTCCAATTTTCCCACCACGATTTGTTGATGAGACTTTTCCATTGGACATTCTTTCCTGCTTTGTACAAGATTAGCTGACCATAGAGCTGAGGGTCTATTTCTGGACTCTCTATTCTGTTCCATTGATCTATGTGTCTGTTTTTGTGCTAGTACCATCCTGTCTTGATGATTACAGTTTTGTAATAGAGTTTGAAGTCTGGAATTGTGATGTTGCCCACTTTAGTTTTCTTTTTCAACATTCCTCTGCCTATTCAGGGTCCTTTCTGGTTCCATATAAATTTTAGGATTATTTGTTCCATTTCTTTGGGAAAAGTTGATGGTATTTTGATAGGGATTGCACTAAATGTGTAGATTGCTCTATGTAGCATATTTATTCTTCCAATCCATGCAGCTCATTTCTTTTCAGTAATATTGTGAAATATTGTGAAAATATTTGTTCTTCCAATCCATAAAGCTTATGCCTTTTTATTGATGGTAATACTCCATGTGTGAATGTACCAGTTTTTCTGTTTACCTACTAAAGGACACCTTGGTTACTTCCAAATTTTGGCAATTATGAATAAAGCTGCTATAAACATCCACATGCAGGTTTTTCTGTGGACTTATGTTTTCAACTCATTTGGGTAAATACTAAGGAACACAATTGCTGGATTCTAAGAATATATTTAGTTTTTCAAGAAACTGTCAGACTATCTTCCAGAATGGCTGAACCATTGTGCATTCTGACCAGCAGTGAATGAACATTCCTGTTGGTCTACATCTTCATCAGCATTTGGTTTTGACCATTCTGAGATATGTGTGGTGGTAGTTCATTGTTTCAGTTTGCAATTCCCTAATGGACATGTAATGTTGAGCATCTTTTCATATGCTCATTTTCTATTTGCATATCTTCTGTGGTGAGGTATCTAAGGCTATTGGCCATTTATAAAATTGGGTTCATTTTCTTATTGTTGATTTTAAGAGTTCTTTGTATATTTTGGATAACAATTCCTTTATCAGATATATATTTTACAAATATTTTCGCCCAGTCTGTGGCTTATTTTCTAATTCTCTCAACAGTGTCTTTCACAGAGCAGAAGTTTCCTTTAATCAAGTCCAACAACAGTTATTTCTCCATCATTATGTCTTTACTGTATCTAAAAAGACTTCACCACATCCAAAGTCACCTAAATTTTCTCCTATTTTCTCCTCTAGGAGTTTTATACTTTTGTGCTTTACATTCAGGTCTATCATCCATTTTTAATTAACTGTCATGAAAGGTGTAATGTCTGTGTCTAGATTCATTTTTTACATGTGGATGTCCAGTTGTTTCAGCACCATTTGGAGAAAATACAGTCTTTGCTCCATTATATTATAATATATTATGTAAGATAATATTGTGAAACATCAGTTGACTAATTTATGTGGGTCTGATTCTGTACTCTATTCTGTTTCATAGAATTGTCTTATTCTTTTGCCATTACCATAATATCTTGTTTACTGTAGCATTTCAGTAAGTCTGGAAGTCAAGTAGTGTCATACTGTTGGCTTTGTTCTTCAATATTTTGTTGGCCATTCTGGATCTTTTCCTTTTCCATAAGAACATTATAATCAGTTTTAGGATATATACAAAATAATTTCCTGGGATTTTGATTGGGATTGCTTTGAATCTATGAATCAAGTTGGGAACAACTAAGCTTTTTTGCAGTATTGAATCTTCCTATGGATGGACCTGGAAAATCTTTCCATTTATTTAGTTTTTTAAAATTTCTTTTATCAGAGTTTTATAGTTTTCTTCATATAGATCTTGTACATATTTTGCTATATTTAGACCTAAATGTTTTATTCTTTTGGGTGCTAATGTAAATGCTATTCTGTTTTTAATTTAAAGTTTTCCTTGTTCATTGCTGGTGTATAGGGAAGCAATTGATTTTTGCATAGTGTCCTTGTATCCTGAAACTTTGCTATAATCACTTATTAGTTCTAGGAGTTTTTTTGTTGTTGTTGATTCTTTGGGATTTTCTACATAGACAGTCATATTATCTTTGAACAAAGACAGATTTATTTCTCCCTTATCAATCAGTATGCCTTTTATTTCCTTCTTTTATTACATTAGCCAGGACTTCTAGTACAGTATTGTGAAGGAGTGGTGAGGGGAGGACATTCTTTGCTTTTGCTCCTCGTTTTAGTAGGAAAGCTTCTAAGTTTGTCACCAGTAATTATGATGTTAGCTGTCAGTATATTGTAGATGTTCTTTTCAAGTTGAGGAAGTGCCTTTCTATTTCTAATTTGCGGAAAGTTTCTTTTTCTTTCTTTCTTTCTTTTTCTTTTCTTTTTTACAGGTTGTGAAACATGATATATTTAGTTCCCTACTTTTTTCTCCATCCTTCTACCACCTAATTTTAACCTACACTACATTAGTTTAATTTAGGGTGAATTAGATCCCTAGATACTTTTCTTCTTCTTGTTCTTATTCTTTTCTTTTTTTTTAATGTTAGGTTAGTCTTCATACAGTACATCATTAGTTTTTGATGTAGTGTTCCAGGATTCATTGTTTGCATATAACACCCAGTGCTCCATGCAATATGTGCCCTCCTTAATACCCATTACCAGGCTAACCCCTCCCTCCACCCCCCCTCTAAAACCCTTAGTTTGTTTCTCAGAGTCCACAGTTTCTCGTGGTTCATCTCCCTCTCCAATGCCCCCCCTTCATTTTTTCCTTCCTTCTCTTAATGTCCTCCATGCTATTCCTTATGTTCCACAAGTAAGTGAAACCTTATGATACTTGACTTTCTCTGCTTGACTTATTTCACTTAGCATAATCTCCTCCAGTCCCATCCATGTTGATGGAGAAGTTGGGTATTCATTCTGATGAGTAATATCCTATTGTAAAATTTTTATCAAGAACGGGTGTTGGAGGGGCACCTGGGTAGCTCAGTGGGTTAAGCCTCTGCCTTTGGCTCAGGTCATGATCTCAGGGTCCTGGGATAAAGCCCCACATTGGGCTCTCTGCTCAGCAGGAAGCCTGCTTCCCCCCACCCCGCCTGCCTCTCTGTCTGCTTGTGATCTCTCTCTGTCAAATAAATGAATTAAATAAAATACAAAGAGTGTTGGAGTTTATCAGATGCTTTTATGCATCTGTAGATATGATCATGTGATTTTTCTCTAATCTGTTCATATTATGGATTACTTAAGTGATTTTCTTTTTTTTTTTTTTAAGATTTTATTCATTTTTTGAGAGAGAGGGCATGAGTGGGGGGTGGGGCAGGGAAGAGCAGAGGGAGATAGAAAAGCAGGCAGGAGAGAGGAGAGGCAAGATAGTGAAGGAGTAGCAGACTGAAATGACATCAGGTCACAGGAGATCAGCTAGATAGTTATCAAACCGTTCCAAACACCTACAAACCCAACAGAAGATCGAAGAGAAGAAGAGTAGCAATTCTAGAAACAGAAAATCACCATTTTCTGAAAGGTAGGACCTGAGGAGAAGTAAATCTGAAGCAACAGGAAGATAGACCCTGGGGAGAAGGGCCAGCCCCTGGCAAGTGTGGAGCAACGGAACACAAAATCCAAATTTTTAGAAGTCTGCTCCACTGAGGGACATCACTCTAGAGGCTGAGCCGGGGGGAAGCCCTCACAGGGACAGTGTGGTCTTAGGTTCCACGGGATCACAGAAGAATCAAGGGTGTCTGGGTGTAGCAGAGCTCACAGGTATCAGAGTGGGGAAGCTGACTAAGAGATGGAACTGAGGAGTGAGCTCTCAGCTTGGGGTTACCTTAAACTGTGATCTGTGGCATAGTCGGACCACTGCTCTTTGAGCAGGGACCCCACAAGTGGCAGATCTGGAAAGACCCATCTTCCTCTGCTAGAAGAGGAAGAATCTCCTGGGTTTGGAGACTCCAAGCGGTGCTGTGTGCCAGAGACAGAGATGCTCAATCACAGGCTGGGTGAGCTCGAGTGCCACCGGAGACAGGGAGATGGGAGTGATTGACTGTTTTTCTCTGTCAGTGCATTGAGGAGTAGGGTCCTGAGCTCTCGGCTTCTTTGGGCCAGAGATTTGGAGGCCACCATTTTCATTCCTGTCCTCCAGAGCTCTACAGAAAGCATTTAGGGAACAAAAGCTCCCAAGAGCAAACCCAAGGAGATTACTTAGCCTGGCCCTGGCAAGGGCAGTGCAATTCCGCCTCAGGCAAAGACATTTGAGAATCACTACCACAGGCCCCTCCCCCAGAAATCAGCAAAAACATCCAGCCAAGACCAAGCTCACTGATCAAGGAGAATGTTGTTCTCCTTGGAATTCTGTTGAATTCCAGAGGAGGGGAAGGCAAAGCATGGAATTCATGGCTTTCTCCCCATGATTCTTTAGTCTTGCAAAGTTAATTAATTTTTTTTAATTTTATTTTTTTCTTATTCTAATTTTTTTAAATTTTCTTCTTTCCTCCTTGAACATTTACTAATTTATCTTAACAATACCTTTCTAAAAAAAATCTTTTTAAACCTTCATTATTATAGTCATATTTTATCCTTCCTTGTATCTAACTTTATTTTTTGTATACATATAGGGTTTTTTTCTTCTAAAGAATTTTGATATATAATTTTTTCTAATAGATCAAAATATACCCTAAATCTAGCACAGGGCTGCTGCTTCCAGTCGGCGATGAGAGAAGAATTAGGCACAAACAAGTCAGCTGCAAAAGATTGGGAGCAGGGGACAACAGTCGAAAAGGACTGCTGCTACAAGCAACTCCACAGTCTCACTTTTATTAGATAGAAAACAATAGCCAACAGAAGGACTGATGAAGGTCAAACGTTAGTCACGTCTTGCAGGCAAGCAAGGAGGAGGGTAAGGTTTATAGTTAACCAAGCACATTCAAAGGACTCATCTAACTAACAATGGGCACTTCTGGGAAGAGAAAGGAGCGATAACGAAAAAGGGAAGCAGGCGGTTTTTCGTTCCCCCCTGAACTGACCGGGCGGGCGTTCCCGGGTGCTCGGCTTCCCTGAAGCAGGCGGCGTTCCACCCTGGGCGAGCCAGGTATCCCCAGCTGCCCAGCTTCTGTGAAGGGGCCGCATTCCACCCTGAGCGAGCCGGGCATCCCCAGCTGCCCAGCTTCACGGTCGTACATCGTACTTCTCCCCAAAGACCTGTTGTCAGTATCAGTATTTTTTAAGGCCATATCTAAATGTGCTTGGCAACTAGTAAAATCCTCCAGGGGTTACAGTTTAAGTAACAAATTGTTCCGAGGGGCAGCAGCACAGGGCTTTGTTCTAGTCTCCAGCCTGAGCAAATTCTCTCCAATTTATCTTTCTTTTTCCAACTAACTTATCAATTCCTTTTTTAGAATTAAAAAAAAATTTTTCTTCTTTACAATCATACTCTGTCCCTTCATCATGTTTACTGTTATTTTTGTATATATATAAATTTTCCTTTCTTTTAAATTTTGGGAGGTAGTTTCTTCTAAGAGACCAAAATACACCCTAAATCAAGTGAGTGGCTCTGTTCTATTCATCAGTCTAATATATATAGATATTAGAATAATATCTGTCTATCTACCTATCTATCTATCTGTATGTATATATATATAACTTTTTAAAAAATTTCTTTTTACCCCCTTTCTTCTCCTCCTGATTTGGGGTCTCTTTTGATTTGGTTAGCATACATTTTTCTGAGGTCTTTGCCACCCTTTTAGTATTTTATTCTTTCAGTCATATGTTCTTATCTGGATAAAATGACAAGGCAGAAAAACTCACCACGGCAGGGTGGGGGGTGGTTGGAGAACAAGAGGCAGTACCAAAGGCTAGGGACCTAATCAATATGGACTTTGGTAATATGACAGATCTAGAGTTCCGAATGACAATTCTCAAGGTGCTAGCTGGGCTCCAAAAAGGCATGGAAGATAGTAGAGAAACCCTGTCTGGAGAAATCAAAGCCCTTTCTGGAGAAATAAAAGAACTAAAATCTAACCTACCTGAAATTTAAAAAGCTATTAAGGAGGTGCAATAAAAAATGGAGCCTCTTACTGCTAGGATAAATGAGACAGAAGAGAGAATTAGTGATATAGAAGACCAAATGACAGAGAATAAAGAGGCTGAGCAAAAGAGAGACAAACTACTGGACCACGAGGGGAGAATTTGAGAGATAAGTGATACCATAAGATGAAACAATATTAGAATAATTGGGATTCCAGACGAAGAGGAAAGAGAGAAGGGGACAGAAGGTATATTGGAGTGAATTATAGTAGAGAATTTCCCTAAAATGGCAAAGGGAATAAGCATTAAAATCCAGGAGGCACAGAGAACCCCCTTCAAAATCAATAAAAATCCATCCACACCCCATCATCTAATACTAAAACTTACAAGTCTTAGTGACAAAGAGAAAATCCTGAAAGCAGCCTGGGACAAGAAGTCTGTAACATACAATGGTAAAAATATTAGATTGGCAGCAGAGTTGTCCACAGAGACCTGACAGGCCAGAAAGAGCTGCCATGATATATTTAGAGCACTAAACGAGAAAAACGTGCAGCCTAGAATACTATATCCACCTAGGTAATCATTGAAAATAGAAAGTGAGATAAAAAGCTTCCAGGACAAACAAAAACTAAAAGAATTTGTAAACACCAAACCAGCCCTATAGGAAATACTGAAAGGGGTCCTGTAAGCAAAAAGAGAGCCTAAATGGAAAGGAACAGAGACAATATACAGTAACAGTCATCTTACAGGCACTACAGCGGCACTAAATTCGTATCTTTCAGTAGTTACCCTGAATGTAAACAATTATAAGAACATATTACGAGCAACTATACACCAGGAAATTTGACAATTTGGAAGAAATGGTTGCATTTGTAGAGACGTATAAACTACCACAACTGAACCAGAAAGAAATAGAAAACCTGAACAGACCCATAACTAGTAAGGAGATTGAAGCACTCATCAAAAATCTCCTAACAAACAGGAGCCCAGGGCCAGATGGCTTCCCAGGGGAATTCTACCAACCACTTAAAGAAGAATTAATACCTATTCTCTTGAAACTGTTCCAAACAATAGAAATGGAAGGAAAACTTCCAAACTAATTTTACGAGGCCAGCATTATCATGATCCCAAAACCAGACAAAGACCTCACCGAAAAGGAAAATTACAGACCAATGTCCTTGATAAACACAGATGCAAAACTTCTCACCAAAATACTAGCCAATAAGACCCAACAGTACATTAAAAGGATTTTTCACCACGACCAAGTGGGATTTATTCCAGGGCTGCAAGGTTGGTTCAACATCTGCAGATCAACCAATGTGATACAGTACATTAACAAAAGAACAAGAACCATATGATACTCTCAAAAGATGCTGAAAAAGTATTTGACAAAGTACAGCATCTTTTCTTGATCAAAACTCTTCAAAGTGTAGGGATAGAGGGTACATACCTCAAGATTATCAAAGCGAACTATGAAAAACCCACATCGAATATCACTCTCAATGGGGAAAAAATGAGAGCTTTTCCCCTAAGGTCAGGAACATGGCATGGATGTCCACTATCACAACTGCTATTCAACATAGTACTAGAAGTCCTAGTTTTGGCAGTCAAACAACAAAAAGAAATCAAAGGCATCTGAATTGGCAAAGAAGTCAAACTCTCACTCTTTGCAGATGATATGATACTTTATGTGGAAAACCCAAAAGACTCCACTCCAAATCTTCTAGAACTTGTTCAGGAATTCAATAAAGTATCAGGATGTAAAAATCAATGCACAGAAATCAGTTGCATTTCTTTACACCAACAGCAAGACAGAAGAATGAGAACTTAAGGAGTCAATCCCATTTATAATTGCACCTAAAGCCATAAGATACCTAGGAATAAACCTAACCAAAGAGGCAACGTATCTGTACTCAGCAAACTATAAAAGTACTCATGAAAGCAATTGAGGAAGATACAAGGAAATGGAAAAATGTTCCATGCTCATGGATTGGAAGAACAAATATTGTGAAAATGTCTATGCTACCTAATGCAATCTACATGTTTAGTGAAATCCCTATCAAAATGCCATCAATTTTTTTCAAAGAAATGGAACAAATAATCCTAAACTTTATATGGGGCCAGAAAAGACCTCGAATAGCCAGAGGAATGTTGAAAGAGAAAGCCAAAGTTGGTGGCATCACAATTCCAGACTTCAAGCTCTATTGCAAAGCTGTAATTTTCAAGATATTATGGTACTGGCACAAAAACAAACACATAGATCAATGGAACAGAATAGAGAGTCCAGAAATAGACCCTCAGCTCTATGGTCAGCTAATCTTGTACAAAGCAGGAAAGAATGTCCAATGGAAAAAAGACAGTCTCTTCAACAAATGGTGTTGGGAAAATTGGACAGCCGCATGAAGAAAAATGAAACTGGACCCATTCCTTATACCACACATAAAAATAGACTCAAAATGGATGAAAGACCTCAATATGAGACAGGAATCCAACCAAATCTTTGAGGAGAACACAGGCAGCAACCTCTTCGACCTCAGCCACAGCAGCTTCTTCCTAGAAACATTGCCAAAGGTAAGGGAAGCAAGGGCAAAAATGAACTATTGGGACTTCACCAAGATAAAAAGCTTTTTTTGTACAGCAAAGGAAACAGTCAACAAAACCAAAAGACAGTTGACAGAATGGGTGAAGATATTTGCAAATGACATATCAGATAAAGGGCTAGTATCCAAAATCTATAAAGAAGTTATCAAACTCAACATCCAAAGAACAAATAATCCAATCAAGAAATGGGCAGAGGACATGAACAGACATTTCTGCAAAGAAGACATCCAGATGGCCAACAGACACAAGAAAAAGTGCTCAACATCGCTCAGCATCAGGGAAATGCAAATCAAAACCACAGTGAGATACAACCTCACACAAGTCAGAATGGCTGGCAAGGATATGGAGAAAGGGGAACCCTCCTACACTATTGGTAGGAATGCAAACTGGTGCAGCCATTCTGGAAAACAACATGGAGGTTCCCCAAAAAGTTGAAAATAGAGCTACCCTTTGACCCAGCAATTGCACTCCTGGGTGTTTACCTTAAAGATTCAAATGTAGTGATCCAAATGGGCATGTGCACTCGAATGTTTATAGCAGCAATGTCCACAATAGCCAAACTATGGAAAGAACCTAGATGTCCATCAACAGATGAATGAATAAAGTGATGTGGTGTATATATATAACGGAATACTAGGCAGCCATCAAAGGAAATGAAATCTTAACCATTTGCAACAACGTGGATGGAACTACAGGGTATTATGCTGAGCGAAATAAGTCAATCAGAGAAAGACAATTATATGATTTCCCTGATACGAGGAATTTGAGAGGCAAAGTGGAGGTTTGGGGTTAGAGAAAGAAAAAATGAAACAAGGTGGGATCGGGAGGGAGATAAACCGTAAGAGACTCTTAAGCTCATAAAACAAACTTGAGGATTGCTGCGGGGAGCGGGGTATGAAGAGGATGGTTGGGTTATGGACATTGGGGAGGGTATGTGCTATGGCGAGTGCTGTGAAGTGTGTAAGCCTGATCATTCACAGACCTGTACTCCTGGGGCAAATAATACGTTATATGTGTAATTAAAAAAATTAAAAAAAAAAAAAAGCAGGCAGGAGGGAGGAGTAGAGAGCCCTGACCAGTACTTGATCCCAGGACCCTGGAATCTGAAGGCAGATGCTTAACCAACTGAGCCACCCAGGTGCCCTGGATTTTTGCATTTGTATTCATGAGAGATCTTGATCTATAGGTTTTTTTTTTTTTTTTTTTTTTAATTTTTTTTTTTTTTTTATTTATCAGAGAGAGAGAGGGGGAGAGAGTGAGCACAGGCAGACAGAATGGCAGGCAGAGGCAGAGGGAGAAGCAGGCTCCCTGCTGAACAAGGAGCCCGATGTGGGACTCGATCCCAGGACGCTGGGATCATGACCTGAGCCGAAGGCAGCTGCTTAACCAACTGAGCCACCCAGGCATCCCAATCTATAGGTTTTTTGTAATGACTGTCTGGTTTTGGCATTAGACTAATGCTGGCTTCGTAGAAAATTTTAGCAACTATTTCCTCTTCTTCTATTTTCTAGAAGAGATTATAGGGAATTGGTGTCATTTCTTCCTTAATTGTTTGGTAGAATTAATCAGTGAACCCATTGGTGAAAACTTTATGGTTTTTCTCTTTGGAAGGTTATTAGTTATTGATTCATTTCTTCAATAGATACAGGCCTATTCAAATAGTCTGTTTCTTCTTGTGTGTGTTTTGGCTGATTGCATTTTTCAGAATATTGGTTTTTTCATCTAGGTCACCAAAGTTCTGAACATAGAGCTGTTCATGATACTCCTTTATTATCCTTTTCTGTCCATGGAGTCTGTAGGGATGTTCTGTCTTTCATTTCTGATATTGGCAATTTGTATCTCCTCTCTTTTTAACTTAGTTAGCCTGGCTAAGCGATTATCATTTATGGATCTTTTCAAAGAACCATCTTTTGGTTTTGCTAATTTTTTTCTTTTGATTTCCTGTTTTCAATTTCATTGATATCTGCTCTAACTTTTATTTATTATTTCTTTCTTCTGTTTATCTTGGGTTTGCTTTGCTCTTCTTTTCCTAGTTTCCTAAGATAGATGCTTAGATGATTGATTTTAGATCTTTCTTCCTTCCTAATATATGCATTCAATGCTATAAATTTCTCCCTAAGCACTGCTTTCACTGCATCCCACATATTTTGAGAAGTTGTACTTTCATTTTCATTTAGTTTAAAATGTTCTTCAGTTTCTCTTGAGATTTCTTCTTCGACCTATGAGTTAAATAACTTCTAATTAGAAGTGTGTTAATCTTTAAGTAATTCAGGATTTTCCAGCCATTTGTCTGTCTTAATTCCATTGTGGTCTGAGAGCAGCAATGTATGATTTCTGTTCTTTTAAATTTGTTAAGGTGTGTTTTATGGCCCAGATTGTAGTCTGTCTTGCTGAATGTTCTATATGAGCTTGAGAAAAATGTGTATTTTGCTGCATTTGGTTGAGCAGTTGATAGATGTCAATTGTATCCAGTTGATCAATGGTGCTGTTGTGTTCAACTATGTGATTATTGATTTTCTATCTTTAGAGCTTGTCCATTTCTGATAGAGAGATGCTGAAGTTTTCAGCTCTTGTATTTATCTGCCTCTTCTTGCATTTCTATCAGCCTTGCTTCATGATATTTGATGCTTTTATTAAGCACATACACATTAAAGCTTATTATGTCTTCTTGGAAGATTGACCACTTACTATATGTATTATTCTTCTTTGTCCCTGATAATGTTTTTTTTCTCTGAAGTTGGCTGTGTCCAAGATCAATGTAGCTACTCCCTTTCTTTGGATTAGTGTTGGCATGGTATATCTTCTTCTATCCCTTTATATTTAATCTATGTGTGTCTTTGTATTTAAAGTGAGTTTCTTAAGGACAACATGTAGTTGAGTCTTATTTTTTTTTTAATTTACTCTGAGAGTCCGTTTTTTAATAGTATACTTAAACCATTGATGATAAAGGTGATAAAGTGACAATTGATGTAGTTAAATTCATGTTTACCATTATGTTACTGTTTTCTATTTGTTCCTTTGTTTTTTTTCCCTATTTTTTTCTGCACTCTCTGGCCTTTTATAGTTTTTGGTTTTGTTTTGTTTTTTGTATAGTTGACACACAGTGTTACATTAATTTTAGGTGAACAACTTAGTGATTGACAAATTTATACATTATGCTGTATTCACCACAAGTATAGCTCTTATAGTTTTAATTGACCATTTTATGATTCCATTTTGTCTTCTTGCTTAACCTATCAATTATACTTTTTCTAAAAAAAATTGTTTTAGTAGTTGTCCTAGAGTTTGCCCATATATATTCAAAAACTATGGAATGTTTCACGAATCTGCATGTCATCTTTGTGCAGCAGCCATGCTAATCTCTGTGTTGTTCCAGTTGTAGTACATGTACTGATAAAGTGAGCACTTAATGTGCTTTAGTTTTATCCTGAGGCACTTCTTAGCATTTCTTCCCCTTTAGTTGGGTATAATCAGTGTGTGCAGCAGACATCAACCTGAGGCAGACATGAACAAATGTCCCTGAGTGCTGAAGGTTAGCCCAAGAGTCCACACTCTTTTGAGAGTGGAAAATCCTCACAGTTTTTTCATTGACTGGTGTCTTCTACACTCTTGCTCCAGTGTCAGGTTGAAGCCCATGTGCCAGTGCCCCAGGCCTTCATAGTTTTATCACTGCATGCTTTATGGACTTTTTAAGAACTCAGACATCACCTCTCCTTCATCTTCAAAGCTGTCATTTTCTTTCTAGAGATGCAAAATACAAACAGACCCCCTCTGTTGTAGAAGGCAGTATGATCACAGTTCTTAGGTTAATCTAGTAACTCTCTTGTTCCTTTTTATTTTTTTAAACAGATGTGATGTTTACTGGTACAGCAGATGGCCAGATCGTAAAACTTGAAAATGGTGAAATAGAGACCATCGCTCGGCTTGGTTCAGGTCCATGCAGTAAGTCAGTGACAGCACCCCCAATATCTATCTGTGATCATTGAGAAAGGTGCTGAATGGCTGGGCGGAGCTAAATTTCCTTAGAAGTCAGGTTCATCCTTGCAGATGAAGAGCCCCTGACCACATGGCCAACAGAGCCTGACCTGAGTGTTACCCCCAGCTCTTCATTTGCCGTGTGGTCCCTGGACCTCATGGTACCTGATTGTCACCATGCAGGTGCAGCTTGCCAGCTAGGCAGTGGCCCCAGCACCTGCCAGTTACTTTAGGGCCCCACACCTCTGTCATTCCATAGTGGCGTTCCCCCTTGAGGCCACTTTGAGGAAGATTAATAGCCATGGTCAGTGTGCTGCTATGGAGAAGCAGTCTGCTCGGTCATCACTTGCATGCCGAAATGTTGTTCCTGCGTTAGCTTCTCAGGAATTTCAGCAGTGTCTTTCAGAGTGAAAACACCTGTATGTCACTCAGGTTTGGGGAAATTAGACTAGAAGAATCTCACTGTTTAAAACTTGGTAGCCCACAGTTTTCTTAGTAGTTACCACTTTTTAAGAGCTACAATGCTTTTGTAAAAATGATGCATTTTCATTGTACAAAGGTACAAGGAGAAAGTAAAAGTCACCTGAGAGTCTTCACAGATATAACTATTAACATTTTAGTACATAGGTTGTCAGAGCTCTTTCTGTTCATGGGTACTCTGGTTTTGTGATGGGATCATACTCTACATTCATTTTTTTTTTAACCTGCCTTTTCCACTCTGTATTTTGGCAGGAAGTGGCCCAATGGTAAGTGTCCTGCAGTAAGGATTCCTGTAGTAAGCACCCCATGGAAAGCACCCTGCACTAAGCACCCTTCATAAAGCACCCCACAGAAGGCACCTTGCACTGAGCACCCCTTCAGTAAGCAGTTTACAGAAGCATCCTTGCATACGAAGCCTGGCAGTGAACACACCTGCAATAAATATGCATTGCCACAGGTTTAAAAGGAGTATAGGTATTAATCTGAGGAATAAAATAGTATCTCTCCCTGTAAGCCAGGTGGAGGGAAAACTGCCAAGGTCCTAGACAGGCAGAATATTCAGGTCAGCAGTTGGGATTAAACTGACAATTACTGAGGTCCTTGGGGGGAATTCTAGAGTTGGGGCCTGGGTCCTGATGATGTCCCCGAGTTAACTGTTCAAGCCTCAGGATGCTGATATGAATGCAATTCTTGGATACCAATTGCTCTTGGTTTGTTCTATATTCTCAGGTGGTCCCTCTGGATACACTAGACAGTGTCATAAGTTCTGAGGGGACTGGAATACTGGGGGTTAAGTTTCTAAAGCCATATCCTTTTCTGTTCTGAACAGCAGGATGTATATTTAGGAAGGGATGGAATAGGTACTTGGAGGCACAGGTACAGTCTGGGACCAGCCACTGATTCCTATCCATTTGTTTCCCTAGAAACCCGAGATGATGAGCCTGCTTGTGGGAGGCCCCTAGGCATCCGGGCGGGGCCCAATGGAACCCTTTTTGTGGCTGATGCATATAAGGGACTATTTGAAGTTAATCCCTGGAAACGTATGTAGCAATGCCTTATTTCCTTCTGGGATTATTTCAGATGTTTTAAACAATATGTGCATAAGTGGATTTAATAGAATTTGTTCAGTACAGTCTACTGGAGACTCTAATATTTTCTTATTCATTGAACAATCTTGGAAGTACTGCCTACACATATCAGGTATCAAGTAACAATACCCTAATTTCCTGTTTGTGTTTTAGCAACAGGGTCTATTCCACAAAATGTTAGAACTCCTGTCTTTATTTTTCTGTGTCTCTGTCTTATCTTCCACTTTGTTTCCTATCTGTTTAATTGTTCTTTGTCCACTTCCTCCTCCCATTTTTCTCCCTGTGTGTGCTTCAGCGGGGGAGTTTGTATGACGCAAGAATTTGTTATTGTGGGGGTGGGGGTGCCTGGGGCTCTGGATAGCCCCCTCTGCTGTTGGCTGGCTATGTGACTGCAGGTGCCTTAGTCTCTCTGTGCACAGGTTACTCATCCATGAAACAGGGCTTGCCTGTTGGTAATGCCTGCCTTGTGAGATTGTGTGAGGGTTTAAATGAGATTGTACATTGAGACAGTTTAGCACTCTATAAATGGTTACTCTCCTGTTTTTAAAGTTTACCACTGTCACCATTTCTGTATTTAAAACTGGATGAATGGAGCATTTTGTATTTCTGTCAAGCAAACTGAAAGATAGTTGCCTTTCACCTAAGATTCTTAATAGATTTTTTAAATGTCATTTGGTATTTTTTTTAAAGATTCTATATTTATTTATTTGACAGAGAGAATGACAATAAAAGAGGAGCACAAGCAGGGGGAGTGGGAGAGGGAGAAGCAGGCTTCCCATTGAACAAGGAGCCCAGTGTGGGGCTCGATCCCAGGACCCTGGGATCATGACCTGAGTTGAAGCCAGTTGCTTAACCAACTGAGCCACCCAGGTGCCCCAAAAGTCATTTGGTCTTGGTGAAAGGAAGAGGTCCTCATCCTTAGAGGAAGGGTTTTGCTGTTAATGAAGTCATGTAAAAACATTCATCTCTAAGAGCTGGAAGAAAGGAAAACAGTGTTTTTTACTGGAAGAGGAAATAAATCTACTAGCATATGACATGGAGAAGCCCATTTTAGTTTTTCCTTTTAATTCCGGTAGGCTGATTGAGACTTTGAAATTATTGACCTACAAGTTCTTAGAATGAAAACAGGTCTTCTCTTCCTCCCTCCTTTCCTTCCTTTTTTCATTATTTTCTTTTTTCTTTCCTATTTTGTCCCTCCCTTTTTCCCTCCCTCTCTTCTTTTCTTTCTTCCTACCTAGGTGAAGTGAAACTGCTGATCTCCTCTGAGACACCCATTGAGGGGAGGAAAATGTCCTTTGTGAATGATCTTACAATAACTCAGGATGGGAAGAAGATTTATTTTACGGATTCTAGCAGCAAATGGCAAAGACGAGATTACCTGCTTCTGGTTATGGAGGGAACGGATGATGGACGGTGAGTGTTCATTTCAAGTCTTCTACTTGGTGAGATCATCAGTCAGGCAGGGTGACTTCAGCAGAGTTTATCTGTGGGAGTCATTGGAGTGTTTCTGAGAATAATATTATAGCTTTAGAGATGGGACTTTCATGACTTCTGGAAACAGGTGATGGATGCAACAAAACAGAACAAGATGTCCTCACTTTCTCTTTGAAAAAATATAATTAAAACAGGCCAGTCGATCTGAGCATGTGGTCTAGGCAGTCTGGGTGACACCTCCCAGGCTGGCCTCCGTTTCAGGTCATCCCTCCCAACGGGGACTCCTTTGAGGCTGGAGCCATGGGGGCCCTCCCTGGTGGTGAGCCAGCTCCTGGTTCAGCCAAAGAACTGACTGAGGGGTTCTTTAGAAGAGGATGCCTGGGGTCTGCTCTGGATGGGAAGGCTAGCCTGGAGTGAGGTCTGGGCAGAGGACCACTAGGGGGCCTGTCACTACAGCATGAGGCAGATCCCCTTCCATAGGCCCTCTGCCTGAGGCTCAGAGGGGAGCAAGGCTCCAAGGTGGCAGGGGCCACAGACTCTCCCACTTGAGCATTTGCTGTTGGTGCTCCACAGCCTATTAGAGTATGACACAGAGACCAAGGAAGTGAAGGTTTTACTGGACCAGTTGCGGTTCCCTAACGGAGTGCAGCTTTCTCCCATGGAGGACTTTGTACTGGTGGCGGAGACGACAATGGCGAGGATAAGAAGGTGTGTGTGGCCCTAGCCGAGCTTTGGGGGTGTGCCAGAGCTCGCTGTGGCCCAGCCTGGGTCAGGGAGGTGTTGACCTACATAATTGGAGTTGGGGCAGGGCACCTTCTCCTTTGTTGATAGTGGAAGCAGTAAAAGTCAGGGGTGCCTTTTCTTTCTCCTCCATCTCAGCCTGCTTAAAACTTGCAGTCTAGGAGGGTCTCAATTTAATGCTGACCACACATCCTGGGTTCCTTTCTCTACTGGGTAGGCCAACTCCCTGCTACTGCTTCTAGCTTTCCCCTAGGGTGGTGAGTGCCCCTTTCACCATCTTGTGTCTTCCTTCACAGTGGACACGTCTACAGTTATAAATCAATTGGGACTAAGACCATTTTGGTGTTTGACTAAAAGTTTTCCTTAAATTTGGGGACCACTGCTCACCATTTGCTTGGATGAATTTTTCAGATTCTACCTGTCAGGCCTGATGAAGGGAGGGGCTGATCTGTTCGTGGAGAACCTGCCTGGATTTCCAGACAACATCCGACCTAGCAGCTCTGGAGGGTACTGGGTTGGCATGGCAACCATTCGCTCCAACCCTGGGTTTTCTATGTTGGATTTCTTATCTGAGAGACCCTATATAAAAAGAATGATTTTTAAGGTAACTATGAAAACTCTAATTCCAGAAAACAAAATGAAAATGCATCTAATTACAATCTATTTTGACCTTTGGAGCTCTAAAAATTCTCATGCTGCTTATAATATTTGGTACTTACAGTGACTTATATTTTACGTGTGAGTGAGCAGAGGGTCAAAGGGAGGGAGAATGGGAGAGAGAGTCTTAAGCAGACTCCACACCCAGTGTGGAGCCCACTGCAGGGCTGATCTCATGCCTCTGAGATGATGAGTGATGACCCAACATGAAATTGAGAGCCAAGCATCGGATGCTTAAGCAGCTAAACCACCCAGGTGCCTCACTTTTAGTGACTTCTTTAAAACACATTTTATGCTTCAGACTGAAATGTAAGTTGAAACACTTGAACCCTTTGATGTTACCCTTCTGGTTTCCTTGTGTGGGTATTTTTACCATCACCCTCACCATTCTGTCCTGTCAATCACACCTGCCCCTTTGTGATAGCTGTTTCAGGCCTTCTCCCCACTCCATAGACCCTGCAACTTGGCCTTCAAGTGGGGCCCCTGCAGACCACACTGCTGTTCCTCCTCAAAGGGTGTCAGGCACACCTTCCTGTAGCCACACATGGAGACACACTTTCCTCAGATCCCATCCCACCCTGGTTCCTCCTACCCTCTGAAGCCTTCCCATCAGTCATATTCCCCCATCCCCAGAGGATCCTGACCTTTAACCTCAGCACACCAAACTCTTTTTCATTACAAAAATAATCACCCACCCTCACCAATGGCCAGCCACAAACCATTTAATGAAGCCTTTCCTCCAGTGACTTCCCTGAAATGACCTCAGTGTAATTCCCTGTGTCTTACACTGTGGATGAGGAACTGGCTAATATTGGCACTTGCGTCATGCAGAAGTCTTCATTTCCAACAAGCTCCATTTCACAGGCTGAATAGACATTTGAAACTGAGGATGGATTTGAATATTGAATAGATATTAAAATAATGGTAACTTAAGGCCTTGGAAGGTACCAGGCAATAATTACGGAGTCTGCACAGTGCTGGGCCCTATGCCTGGTCCCTGCTGAGGGGCTGTAGGTACCTGGATGCTGGTCTATGGCCTTTAGTTTTGTTGCAAGTTCTGTGGGTATTTTCCTCTTCTTTGCCTCGTTGGCTCCAGAGCCAGCATCTTTTCCCACTGTGAAAAGAAGGCAGGGTGGTGAGGTAGGAGGAAGAATGGTGAGGTAGGAGGAAGGACAGGGTTTTTTTGTTTGTTTGTTTTTAAGAACAGGGGTTTTGAAGGCTAGGCCAGTTGTGGGACCCTGGCCAAATGATGTGACCTCTCTGCCTTAATTCCTCTATCTTTCAAGTGGGAGGAGTAACAGCATCATTCTATTTCATTAGGTACTGAAAAAAATGTAATGGGAATATGCATATAATGCCTATAGCTGACTACTGTAGGTGTTCTCTTTCTGTTCCTGTCCATTTTCCCACAGTGAAGCGGTGCTGGTGTGTCTCTCCCCACCCCAGCCCCTGACAGAACGCATGCTCCATCAGGGCAGGTGTTCATCTGTTTCATTTGCTCCTTTGTCCCCAGCACCTAGAACATGACGGGTGCTCAGAAATTACTATGGCAGTGATGTGTGCTCAGAGATAAGACTACAAGCACGAGGAGGAGCTGGAGTGGTGGCACATGTTCCCAGTACAGGAGAGCTCCACACCTTCCTGAAGCAGATCGAGACCAGTGGGAGAGGACCATAGGCCTTGCAGACATGACAAAGTCTAGATCTTATCCTAACTTTCATTGAAGTCATGGAGGATTTTTTTTGTTTTTAGTTTTGAGATAGTATCAGAATTAGAAAATTAACAAGAGGGTACAAAGAATTTCTTTCCCTGAACTATTTGCAAGTAAGTTGCTGACCTGATGCCCTGTCGTCATCAGGGTTTGGGGAGTTGCCCTCGTGGATTCGACCCAGGCTGAGATGTGGCCTTCAGCTGCCATGTCTCTTTATTCTCCTTCGATCTGGAATAGCTCCTCAGTCTTGATCTTTTTGAGAATTACAGGTCAGTCATGTTGTAGAATGTTCCTCCGTGTGGGTCATTGGGCATTTCTCATGATTAGACTTAGGTTATGTGTCTCTGGCAGGAAGACCACAGAACTTGTGTTCTTAGTATGTCTTGTCTAGAGGCACATGATGTCAGCTTGTCCCATACTGGTGGTGGCAGCGTTGGCCATGTGATTCAGTGATGAATGCTGGCTTCTCCACTGTGAAGTCACTCTTTTTCCCTTGGTAATTAATAGGTATTTTGTGGGGAGGTACTTTCTAAATAAGTAAACATCAGTGTAATCTCCTGGTTGCCTTTATTTTTCAGTGATTTTTAATCTCTTACTGCCATTATTTATTTTGAGGCTCAGATTGGCTGTGGCCAGCGGAAGCCCCCTCAGTGTGGCTTTGACCTTTGCACATGCCCCTACTGTTTTTGGAGTGGTTCCTTACTTTCTGGCACAACACGTTGTTCAGGCTTATCGTGCCCCAACTCTGTAATCGACCACTTCTCCATGAGCCCTGGTTCCTTTTACAGGGGATCTGGTGCTACATGTGCTCATGGCTTTTGGTGTGTCACTGCTTCTAGTCCCCCTAAACAGACAAAGCTGGGGAACATATGTGTTTGTATTCATACATAGATAAATACATTTAACCCTTGAGCAACACGGGGGCTAGGGGCACTGGGCCCCAAACAGTCAAAAATCTGCATATAACCTTTGACTCCCCAAAGACTATTTTTTTAAATTTCTTTTCAGCATAACAGTATTCATTGTTTTTGCACCACACCCAGTGCTCCATGCAATCCGTGCCCTCTCTAGTACCCACCACCTGGTTCCCCCAGCCTCTCACCCCCAACCCCTTCAGAACCCTCAGATTGTTTTTCAGAGTCCATAGTCTCTCATGGTTTACCTCCCCTTCCAATTTCCCTCAACTCCCTTCTCCTCTCCATCTCCCCTTGTCCTCCATGCTATTTGTTATGCTCCACAAATAAGTGAAACCCTATGATAATTGACTCCCTCTGCTTGATTTATTTCTTGACTTATTTCACTTAGCATAATCTCTTCCAGTCCTGTCCATGTTGCTACAAAAGTTGGGTATTCATCCTTTCTGATGGAGGCATAATACTCCATAGTGTATATGGACCACATCTTTCTTATCCATTCGTCCGTTGAAGGGCATCTTGGTTCTTTCCACAGTTTGGCAACCGTGGTCATTGCTGCTATAAACATTGGGGTACAGATGGCCCTTCTTTTCACTCCATCTGTATCTTTGGGGTAAATACCCAGTAGTGCAATTGCAGGGTCATAGGGAAGCTCTATTTTTAAATTCTTGAGGAATCTCCACACTGTTCTCCAAAGAGGCTGCACCAACTTACATTCCTACCAACAGTGTAAGAAGGTTCCCCTTTCTCCACATCCTCTCCAACACATGTTCTTTCCTGTCTTGCTAATTTTGGCCATTCTAACTGGTGTAAGGTGGTATCTCAATGTGGTTTTAATTTGAATCTCGCTGATGGCTAGTGATGATGAACATTTTTTCATGTGTCTGATAGCCATTTGTATGTCTTCATTGGGGAAGTGTCTGTTCATATCTTTTGTCCATTTTTTAATATGATTGTCTGTTTTGTGTGTGTTGAGTTTGAGGAGTTCTTTATAGATCCTGGATATCAACCTTTTGTCTGTACTGTCATTTGTAAATATCTTCTCCCATTCCGTGGGTTGCCTCTTTGTTTTGTTGACTGTTTCCTTTGCTGTGCAGAAGCTTTTGATCTTGATGAAGTCCCAAAAGTTCATCTTCGCTTTTGTTTCCTTTGCCTGCCAAAGACTATTAACAACTACTGTTGATTAGAAGCCTCACCAGTAACAGTTGATTAACATGTAATTTGTAGTTATGTGTATTTTTATAATAAAGTAAGCTAGAGAAAGAGTATTATTAACAAAATAATAAGGGAGAGAAAATATATGTATAGCATTGTATCTATCAAAGAAAATTGCATATAGGTAGATCTGCTATGGTTCAGACTGGTGTTGTTCAAGGTCAGCTGTGTATTTGGTGTACGTGTACATGTTTATACATGTGTTCATTTATTTGTCATCTGTTTATTTAAATTGAAAACTGTACGTAATGCTGGTCCCATATCACAGGATTTATTCTGGTTTTCTCCACTTCCATAATAGTTTTTCTCTTCTGTAATAGTGAAACACCTGGATCCTATTATCCTTCATATCTGTTTGATCAGATTCCCAGGATGTCACCAGTCTGTGGCCATTTCCCCCATCACATGGCCCCTGCTAGGGCTCTGGCATCCATACTGGGCCTTCTCCCTCCTCCTGGCTATGTGAGGCACCTGCCTTTCCCCTCAAGGGTTCTGTTGCTTATACCAAGCTGTCCCTAGGTAAACACCCTCCTCAATCTGCCTGGGCTCTGCCAGCCTGTGCCAGGCCCTGCTTGGGCTCCAAAACCATATTCCGTGCCCCTGCCCGCCCCCCAGTGTGGACTCTCTCTCACCCTGCTTGGACTGACTCGTGGTCTGAGCCACTGCAGTTCCAGCCTCTGCACACACCTACCTTGCTGGACCTATAAGCTGCTCCCTGACTGACTTCTGCAGGAGAGGTGTGATGTAGTATGAGACAGTTTTAAAGAGACAACTGTAGCTGCTTCTTGGGGAGCAGCCTGTAGCATGGCTCCACAGGCTGTGAAGAGCCTGGTGTGGAGGAGGCTGCTGAGCCAGGAAGGGTGGTGGGGCAGGGCCTGGCGTGGGGATGGTACGTACAGAGCACATGATGATACCCTGTGGTGCCAGGCTTGCAGGGACTGGAGAGAACGGAGGGCAGGGGTCAGCAGCTGGTGTCCAGGACCCTGTTTCCTTAGACAGGGTGTCTATCGAGTTTGAAGAGCTATTAGAAATTCTGGGTGGAGAAGGGTCAGCCCTAGGATTTGGAAATTGGGGTGGAGATTTGAGAGCTTTCTGGGAAAACAACTTAATCCCAGGAGAGGGGATGACATGCCTTAGGGATAAGATGGAGAGAACAGAGAAGGAGGACCTGGCACTGAAGTGAGGTGGCATTTCAGGGGCCATGGGAAGTCTTACGAAGTATTTTAAGCTATAATCAACTCTGATTACCCTACAACTTTCCAGAACACAGGTGATTTGTATGGCTGCTTGGACCTTTCCAATGACTAGGAGACATTATTCATTGGACATTTACAGTTGTTTGGCTGTTTACCCTTACATTAAAAGGTATACATCTGCCTATTAATTTTCACTCACTGGTCTTATGCAGTAGCATACTGTCGTCATTTCCTCCCTGGTGTCCTGCTCTGCCAGAAATTGTGTATCTCACCTTCTGGTTTCTCTGCTTAAAACCCTTCAGTAGTCCCTTGTGGCCCTTGACCTGGCTGAGCCACGGGCTCCTGGAGGGTGCTCTGCTCCTTGTGGATGTTATCGCTACACTGGCTTCAAGCAGAGCTGCCAGGGCCTGGGTGGCAGGGGCACATTCATTTAACCTGTCCAGGTCTTTTCTCCAACATGAACCACTCTCAGCTCTCCATCATTTGCACTTTGCACATGTGAAATATTTTAAGCCCAGTCTGAGGGCGTGGCATTTATTCTAGTTAGGCTGTGCTGGTTTTAACCTGACATTCTGGGGTCTATGTCAGCATGGGCTTAGCTTCAGTACTGTGTCTTCCTCGGATGTGAGGAGCCATGAACCCTTCTCTCGGTTCACCCAGGTCATCTGGTGTGGCACCTGCATCGGGTCTGGTGGGTACTGTGGTGAGGGCTGTTGGAAAGCTACCATCCTGGTGCCAGACTAGCCTTGCCTCTGGATGCAGGTGACGGGAGGATCCTTGGCCTACTGTGCATGGGGGCAGATGTGGGGGAGGTCTGCAGAATGACAGGCCCTGTGCCAGGGGCAAGGGAGCTGGGTTAACCTGCCTCTGCTTTATGTAGCTTTCCTGTCATTAGAAGAGCTGGGCCCTTACAGGATGGTGAGGGGATGTGGCATTTGTGAAAAACAAAATTCAGCTGAATACCTGTCAGCTTATTGGCTTTGTTCAGTGACTCATGAGTCAGAGACCATCCAATACAGAAAGGAAGCTGGGAGGAGCAGTACAAAATGAAAGACTTTTATAGGCAGGAGGGAGAGGGAGCAAGGAGGTTACACTGGAAAAAAAAAACAGATTGGTTATCACCAGCTGACTTTCCTTTAGGGGATGGCAGGCAGATTACCTCACGTCTGGTACTGTTCAGGTGATTCCTGATTGACTGGTTTAAGATTCCATTTCTAGGACAACCCAAACTGTAAATAAGGTAGGTCTCAATTTGGTGACTTGGGGCTGAGCATAACTGAATCCATTTTGAGCCTGCTGTCTTGTTTTTAGCAGGATCTGCTCACAACACCCTCTTGGTCAGAAGCTAACCTCTCCTCACACTGTGCTTCCCTTCCAGCTGTTCAGTCAGGAGACTGTGATGAAGTTTGTACCACGGTACAGCCTTGTTCTAGAACTCAGCGACAGCGGGGCCTTCCGGAGAAGCTTGCATGATCCCAACGGGCAGGTGGCTTCCTACATCAGTGAAGTGCACGAGCACGACGGCCACCTATACCTGGGCTCCTTCAAGGCCCCCTTCCTCTGCAGACTCAGCCTCCAGTCTGTTTAGCAGCCTTGATCATGGCTGTGCCAGAAGTCCTCACACTGGGCACCACCACTGATCCAGGAGATCCCGTGCACACAGCCCTTTCTTCCTGCACTTGCCAGTCCTTGGATATGGACATTGGAAGTGGACAGTGAGACCCTGTGGATGTCTGGGCCCCTGTGGGATACCCCTCACCTGGGTTTCACATTGCACCTAGAGGGAAGCATAACATGCCACAGGGAAGATAAATCTATGTTAAACCATTTTCTCTTTAAAAACCTTTCTAAGTACAGTGATTCTCTAGGACTTATAGTAGGCCTCAGGGTTTGGTGGATAGAGCAGATGAAATGTCCAGGGATCTTGTTTTCACTACTGCTGTCCTGCCAGCCTCAGTACCTTTACTATAAAATGCGGTAATACCTGACTTTGGGGGTGGGGCACAGGAAGGGCAAGGAGAGCTCAGTGCAAAAGTGTGGAGGCTGGTGGGTAGAGCTGTGTAAGTGGTAGAGCTGTATTCTCTAGAGCCGTATGGGACGTGGGCCCTTGATCCTGTGTGTTCCCTTCTATAGCTCGCCCCCTCCAGCCTACTTTGGTTCAGCCCCACTCTGAACCACAGGGTTTTTAAGACTCCTGAGTCCCCATCAACCATTTAAAGACAAGGACCTGAGTAAGTGGATAGAGGCATGTTGATCCCAGGAGCTCAGAATGGACCTGCTAAACTTTGTGAATAATCTCCCACCTCGATGGAATGATCCAGCAGTTGGATACTACAGGGCAGGATCTAAGGGAGTCCTGTTGACATCCCTTTGTTCCTTACCTATAGACTAGTAGATGAATAGTGCACATGTTAATATCATTTGCTGGAGTGTCACAAGCCCGAAATTGCTATATATCCTGACAAGTATGTACAAAGCAGTCCTAATTTTGTCAGGGGGACCTGTATAATAATGATAATTAAATTGATTTTCCTGCTCATTAACCTTTTCTGATGGTGTTGCCTGGAAGTTTCTTCTCTAATATAATTGGGTTGGTGAATGGAGTTTGATTCCATTGCAGGCTGATAGGAGGATCCTATCAGCCAGACAAAAGGTTGCTTAGGGACAAACAGTCCATCTGGCTTGCTCAGTGTCCCTCACAGGGGAACTGCCTCTGGCCATCACCTCCTGGTGGTGCTTCATTCTGGGCAAGTCGATATTACACTGTGTTCCTATTTCCAGCCCACAGAATGGGGCTGATACCTGCTCCTTTCTGTCCTGGCTGTTTGTGAGAATACATAAGACATGTGTCTCTGGAATCGTTTTCAGTCACTTGACAAGGAAATCATTTAAATAGTCAATGATGACTGTGATAAAACCTGAACTGCTTGTGCGGTGTTGCACTGGCTGGCAACAACCCATCTGCTCCCTCTCCCAACCGTGGCCCCCATCCCCTGCGCTGGCCTGGCCTCATGGTAGGGGAAAGAGTCAGGATCTGAAGGTTGGCTCCTCTGTTGTGTTGTGTGCTCAGGGATAGCTTTAAGTGCAACAACAGTGGGACAGAGCCGGAGACTGGCTTCAGTCCAGCCGATGTGACCCAGAATGTGTTAGGTCAATGACGCAATGTTATTTATGTTACTTTAGGGGAAAGAAAATTGCATATAGATTATGAAATACTTTTGAATGGATGATGGTGCACCCCATATATCAGCTGTATAGGAATAAGGTAAAAAGTGATCATTCTGCCATAAAAAACAATTTAAATGTGTGGAATGTATAAAAGCTGACTTCTTAATTGAGAACAGAGGGCTTTGCTTTTTAGTCCTTGCTTTTCACCAAGGTAAAAAAGCTGGTAAATTGCTTTTCACTGTTTTTAGCAAAGGAGTCTTGATTTTGACTTAGATGTTGATTTTCTGTCTCAACGTGTCACTTCCTGTGTTTTATCTGGTAATTGCCATGCTGAGGTACAAAATATGGCCTCATTAGGTTTAAATATGTGGTATGGTTTTGTTGTAAACTTAAAGCAGATTTGCCCTAATGTGAATTACTAACCTGCTTTTAAAATTAAATCAAGTGATTCATTCATTGTGTCCTTCTTTATTGTCTACTACAAAACCTCCAGTGGGACTCAGATACTACCTTTAACAGGACAGAAGCCCTATTTTGTGATTTTTATCATCAACATGCATTTGCAGAGTGGTCTTTAGTTTGTAAAGTGTTTTTGTGAACACTGACACTTTATTGATGGAAAGAGATAATAGTCATTTTATAGGGGGAACTGAGGCTTGGGGGAGTGGTTGGAGAGGATTTGCCCAGACTCACTGGGCACACTGCTGAGTCAGGACCCATGGTCTGACTTCGGGATCTGCTGGGAAATCTGGGCAATGAGGCAGGATGGTGTTCCTAGGACCCAGCCCAGGGGCTAGATGTTGGCTGCACATCAAAGTCCTCTGGAATTCCCAGTCTTCCAGAGTGGCCTAGCATCATCATAGTTTCAAGCTTCACAGGTGGTCCCCATGGCAATGGTGGGGCACTCCTCATTGCCAGGGCCCACCTGTACCCTAGAGAGGGGCTGGGCTGGGCGGACACCTGGAGCAGGGTCAGTAGAGCTGAATCCTTGAGAATCTCAGTATAGCTGGTGAGGAGATGTTGGGCATGGCCAGGGAAAACTAGAACACTCAGGGCGAGACTGTTAGAATTTTGACTGGGTTTGCTCAGTTTTTGAGACCTTGAGCAATGAGTATTTTTTCTCTTCAGTCCTAATTCTGTTATGTCTTAGAATCCTATGTACTTAACTTTATATTTTCTCAGTGAGAATAACATTGATGATATCACAGCTTCCCTCTGTGTCACAGTCATTGCCTCTGAGTCAGAGTAAAGCTCTAAGTTTAAAAGAGCAGTTAAAATTGGGTCGGCAATAAGACCAGTTATTAATAAGACCATGCCTGCTACCTACGATAAGTTACACCATCTCCATGCAGGTGTTCTGTTTCATCTGTTTGAATCCTACCAAATGGCTCTCTGGCCAGTCTGTTCCCAGGTTGGGCTTTGGTGTGCTCGGTCTAGAGAGAAGTATTTCATGGGGTGGGGTGGGGGAGCAGAGTTACATTGCTATAACAAGCCTCATGCCCATAGGACCTGCTCTGCAGGCAGCTGTAGCAAAACATCTCCAGTAGTGGGGTTGGCAGAGGTGTCTCTGTGGAGGACCAAGGCACATGAGCTGTTGGCGTCCACAAATCAGAGTAGCCTCACGCTGGCTCACTGACTCAAACCCTTTCCTTCTGGTGCCACCATGCCCAGACTAAGAGTTAATTAAAGTTAAGCATTGTCTTCTGTGAAGTATAGAAGTATAGAACATAAAGCAGATTGGGAATAATAAAACAGCTGACATATTCTAGAGTTCAGGTCACCTAGAGTTCAGACCTAAGGTCCTCATGTAGAGAAAAGTTTGCAGAAGCCTGAGATTTGGGGACCTATGGTCAGCTGGCTTCTGCAGGAGCTGGTTTGTCTTAGTTCTTAAGACTTCTCTTTATAGGAAGAGATTTTGAATACTTGGCCCCAAATGATGTTTTGAAAATTGTGGGCATAGGTTAATGTTGACACCTGAGAATTTTTGGATTCAGATTTGAGGCTTCCTTCTCAGTCCCAGAGGGATGGTCAGCCCTGGCTTCTGGCTGGGCAGAGGTTGGTGGGGGGGTTCAAATGCAGCTGGGCTCAGAGCAGAGGTCCTATGAGGTTACTCTCCCCCACACCTGTATGTGCATTTTCATGTCTGACCAGGAGGCCACGTGAGGCTAGGTGGGCCCGTAGCCCTGGAGGCCTAAGTAATGATTTTCAGGAAAGGCCTGGCCTTCCTGTGCTCTGGACCATATTTAAATATTAATGAAGACCGACTGGGAGTTCACGTGGGTTCCTTCCTTCATTTGCTGCATCATCCTGCCCCTTCAGCTCTGCCCTGAGGCCCATCGGACTCTGAAGCTCTAACACTGGTGTTCCTGCCAACTTGTTTATGTATGCATGAGGTCAGCAGTGCTGGTGAACTCATTTATCTTGATGAAAGGATGGCCTTCAGAATCATCAAATAAATTAAATGTCTTGTGGCATAGTTGCCACCACTGTCCCTGAATTAAATGACCACAAGGAGGTGAACCAGCAAAAATGAATTTGGATTTGGAAATAAAAGCTCTTTCCTCACTGAAAGAAGCCAAAGGGTAATTCATTTTGGGTTGTACATACTGATCAAGTTTACAGCTGCATACTAAATTGTCATACGTCTTTTAATGCAGATTTTGTTTCCTATGAATGATCAAGTCCATATTTTTTAAAGATTTATTTAGAGAGCAAAGAGCAGGGAAAGGCAGAGGCAGAAGTAGAGGGAGAGACTGATTCTCAAGCAGACTCCTGGCTGAACATGGAGTCCTACCTGGGGCTCCATCTCACGACCCTGAGATCATGACCTGAGCTGAAATCAAGAGTTGGAGGCTTAACTGACTGAGCCACCCAGGTACCCCAAGTCTGTGTGTGTGTGTGTGTATTTTTTTTTTTTTTAAGGCAACAGTGTATTGTGTATTTTGTACTAATCTATAGTTTGAAGAGGACTGGAGAGGAAGAAATCAAAGTGAGAGGCTCTGCATTCCAACCCAGGCCTACTGGAGCAAGCTTGCAGGGGTGGGGGGGCTATCTTCTCTGAGTGAAGCCAATCTCTGTCTGCAAGCTCCTGGGCATGTCTGTGGCCTGGTCTTGCACTGCTTCCAGTGTCAGCTGGAGCCCTGTATTTGACAAGGATGCCAGCACCTACTGCTTCCTCCCCAGCACAGTGTGTCCATCCCTAACCCAGGCTCCCCTCTCCTGAGGGGCCATGGGAGGTGGTCCCAGCACTCTGCCTGCCCAGATACAGCTGAGCACATCCTGAGCCTCCAAGGCAGTGGAGGGAACTTGGGTGTATGACTCCTGGTTAGAAGAAAGTCCAGCTGGAGCGTCAGTGCCCTCCAAAATGGGGTGCTACTCGTTACGCCAGTTCATGATGTGGACACAGGCTGGCCTGTTTCTAGCTGTTCTGGTCTTCAGTATATTTTAGCTAGCAGTGAAAGGCTGGAAAAGGCTCCAACGTGCTGTATGGAAATCACTTAGACTCATAAGACCACTCAGTGAGGGGGATCCCTCACACTGCTCACCTCGCCTTCCTGACTTCTTTTAACAGGGAAAAAGCAACAGTTGTTGCTTTGCGATGGTCAGTTCTTTATTCATATTTATTCATAACTTTATTCATGCACAAAAGGTCAAGATGCACAATAGCTGACTTGTCCCCCTGCCCAGTGCTGTAACCGTTAATTTGGTCAAAGGGATGGATCTCTGCGCTTTCATTGCTGTATGTGGGACCACCAAGTAATCAGGTGGGAGTGGATGGGAGGAGGCTCACTCGGGGGTCCAGAACCTGAGTAATTACCACCAGAGCATCAGTGAAATTAGGGTTAGAAGAAATTAGGGTTAGAAGAAAATGCGAAATACATAATCCCTATGCTGAGCCCAGGGGCACTCCCATTTCTGCTCACTGGTGGGGGACTACTTCGGAAGGTCCGAGGGCCTGTGACAGCCAGGGCTGGGCTGTGACCTAGCGCAGTACAGAGCACGAGTGCAGTGTAGTTGAGAGGCGGAAGTCAGTGACAGTGGAGAATGGACACCTCGAACTTCTGGAGCCAGGGGATGACCCAAACTTCTGAGTAGCAGCTGAAAGTCTGCAACAAAGAAGGGCACGCTGAGACCCCCGTCGCAGAGGCCACCCTCCCGAAACGCTCCACAGCGGTTAGGTCCCCCGTGCCGCTGCTGTGGGCTGTGCATGCACGCCTCTTCCTTATGACGTTCTCCCCCTGCCCTAAGTTTCTATTTTGAGAAATTTCACATCTGCAGAGAAGTTGAGAGGTTTAAGAATATACGCTTTTCACTTTCTTTTGCAAGTTAGATTGTCATGTTTGCTCTCTCCTGAATGTGTATGTGTGTATATGATTTCTGAACTGTCTGAAAGCTCCTTTTGTTCTAACCTCCCTGGCCCCAAGCCCAGGGTGTTGATTTCCTGGAGCTGTGCCCCTCAGGACAGGTGGTTGGACGTTGCCTCTTGGGAGCCCTCTCTGTGTTCTCCCGGGTCTGTGGGCACTGCAGGGATGCTGGGAGTGAGATTTGGAAACTTGCAAGCAGAGATGTTTCCCAAAGCCCGGGGAACAGGTGAGGGCTGGGACGTCAGTGAGTGGTTGTGAGGAGGTGAGACCCCTTCGTTTTACCCTTTTTAAGGTATGGTTGGTCTGGAAGTCACAGTTATCTAGAATAGGGTGCTGGATCTTCTTGCAAGAAGTTCTGCCAATCTTCATGTCAAGCATGTACTTCAGGCCCTTCACGATCTAAGGGGAAAAAGGGTCAGGTGGGTGTTACTCAGTCCAGGACAGAAGGGTGGCTGCTCCTCTACCAGCAGGAGGAGGCATGGAGAGTGGGGAAGGATGCCAACATATGCCCCCTTAAAGGGGCTGAGGGTGTAGGGGCCTGTCTGGGACTCACCAGAGAACTCTGGGAGGGAAGCTGCTGCTTGGACCCAGGCCCCTCTCTGCCTTTGTCGTTCCTGTTCATGATGCCCGTTCTCGTCCCCAGAAGAGACTGAGGCTCTGAGTCTGTCCTAGAATATTTCCTTCCTGCCCAGAGCTCTCCATCAGTGGGGACGGCACCTGTGCCTCACCTCCATCCCCGACACCTACCTGTGGCCAGTGCTGACCCACCCTGAGTGCCAGCAGTGGTAGCTTGTTTCCTCCCCCGGTTAGAAAATAAAGCTTTTCCACTTGCATGTGGCAGCAACTTGGTTCCTTCTCATTATGGTCTCCCAATAAAGCCTCAGCCCTGCCAAGGCCCAGGTGGAATAAAGTCGTCCCAATGTCACTGAGGGATAACGTCCCATCCGCCCCCTCCCTTGAGCACTGGCAGGCGCACCAGGAACTTGTTCTGTTCTGCAGTTGAGAGTCTGGCTCACAAAGATCCCACAGTCCCTGGGGCTGAGTCCCTGGGGAGGTAACACTTTCCGATGGGAAATCAGCTTTTAAAGCCCACCCCATACCAGCTTCCCTTTCTGCCACATGCTTTCTAATCATGAAAATATGCTGCTCTTAAATAATTTGTGATTTTTTAAAAGAATAAGGATTATAAGAATTTCCAGTAATTCTATTACACAGGAGAAACCGTTATCAGTATGCCTAAAAACTGTTGGTGTTAGAGTGGGACCCCCTCACCCTCTTTCCCTGGGGTTTGTGTGTGGGGATGAGGCAGTGGTTTGGGCAAGCTCTCTGAGTGACGTGGGCCCATATGGACAATGGCAAGAGGTCCCTTGGCGCAGTGGTGCAGACAATGGGGCAAGGTGGGGCAAGCCAGGGCGGGGGCTCTGATGGGTTAGTGGTTCCTGCAGGCTGGCATTCTGCTTCTCCCCGACTGAGAGCCTTCAGCACGCCCATCTGTGAGGGCCTGTTCCACCCCTGGCCTCCTGGGTTCCACTTTAGATATACTGTGGGCCCCAGCCTGATGGCTCCGCCCAGGAGGAGCTTGTTTTCACAAGAGGCGGCTCAGGGCCTTCTTACTGTGCCCAGGGTACCTCTGGCTACTCATGGACTATTTGTGGCTGCCACTCTCAGCCTCCTGGACTGGGTCTGGGTTCTAGATGGGCACTAGGCAGGTCGGTAAGACAGGAGCCACTGCAGCCTGGCCTCTTAGAGGTGTCCCCAGCCCTCACCTGGACCAGAGCTCTGCTGATGTGAGACTCCTTGAACAAGAAGATGTCATTGGTACAGTTGTTGAACCTTTCAGCGCTGTGTCTGGCTGCTTGGAGGACTCCTGGGTCGTGGGGGTTTATTTTTTTGGGAAATCCTGGCTTCCCATCTGGGTTAAGGGTCTGGGAACAAAAACCTGAAACAGAGACGCATAGAACCAGACAAAAGCATTGCTATGACCAGGGTCCTTGGGCCCAGGGTCGCACCTCACACCTTGTTTCTGCCATCTGCTCCCTGTGTGGCCCCTGGTCGTTTACCTACCCCTCAGCCAGCCACCCCACTCCCCACAGTGCATTGTTGTGTGCCCCACAATTTCTCCCTCCTCAGAGTTGAGGACTAAGCATGAGGGGTGGCACCGTGAGGTATAAAATGTAGTCCCAGCTCGCTGTGCCTGCCCACACAGTCTTTTGCAGAACCTAGAGTCGTTGCTAACATGTGTTAAAGAAATCTTGAATGTTTCTTCAGGTGGCGGAGCCTCCAGATAGGACACAGCCCCAGGGCTTAGAAGAAGGTGCCCCATTGGCCTTTGAGGACACTGTCATCTAGATCCAGCCCCTTCATTTGTCCCCAACGAAGTGGACCACGGAGAAGTGCCCAGAGGTCTGTCCTGCCTTCTCCTGTGTGAGGACATGGCTGCTGTCCTCTCCCTCAGTGATTCTTGTCAGAGTCCACCCAGCATCCAGGCTCTGGGTTAGCCCATCCGGGGGCTACCCCCTGGCACCTGGCTTCTGGCAGCAGCGTAGCACCTGATGCCCCTCATCTGCTGCCTCCTGCCATGCCCATCTGGGTGCAAGTCCAAGGACGGGGTCAGGCCGTGCGACTTTATCCCACACAGCTCCATTGCAGGGCTGGCATGTGGTGGAGGGAGGGATGATTGACTTTCTTTCATCCCTCCATGCTCTTCCAATATTCCAAGGAGGCCCATACTTGGATAAAAGATGGGGTAAGGAACATGAGGGGCTTCTACCCCAGCACATGGGTCCCCCAGTGTCTGTCAGAACCAGGGACCCCCATTATCTGCCCCTCTCCTCTCCATATCTTCTGTCTCAGGCCCCACAGAAGCAGAGCCTGGCCACACCCCAAGGGCCCTCACCGAAAAGGACCTGACTTCATTCCTCCATCCAGCTCGCTCCATGGCCCTTCTGGAGCCCTCCTCATCCTGTAGGTACTGGGCGTACAGAAGCTTATGTTCACTGGAGCCCACGTTCCATAAATACACAGGCACAACAGACATCCGCGCAGCAGGTGAAGTAAGGTGGGAGTCGTGCAGAGGTCTGTCCACAGCACATGTAGGACCAGGCTGTGCCATCTGCCCCAATCTGGGTGGAGGGGCCGAGAGCAAGCTGGGGGCTGGGAAGACAGAGGGGTCTGAGGGCTCAGGGCCCCAGCATGGTCGAAGCAAGGAGGGCTTGTGGGGAAGGGCTGAGAGGCAAGGCTGGGCCCGCCATGGGTGTGTGCTCATTGGGGTTACAGACTTCAGATTTTATTATAAAGAAAACAGGGCTGTAAAAAACCCCACAGGCTCTGTATGGCCACAAGTAAGTGGTGGCCTTTTCTGGTTGGTGGCTCATGGTTAATTTAAGTTTCTGTCAATTTCTACAGTGGATAACTGATGTCTAAAAATAACAAAAAGTTGGGGTGCCTGGGTGGCTTAGTCAGACATGTGACTTCAGCTCAAGTTATGATCTCAGGGTCCTGGGATCGAGTCCGTGTTGGACTCTGCACTCAGTGGGGAACCTGCTTCTCCCTTTCCTTCTGCCCCTCCCCTGCTTGTGTTTTCTCTCTCTTTGTCAAATAAATAAAATCTTAAAAAAATAACAGTTTTGGGGGAAAATCTAAATAAACTGAAAGGAGGGAGAAGGGAAAGAGAGTTTTTAGATTTGTAAACTGCTGCCCCTTTTGGAAGATGCTCTCCTAGATTTCTCTTTTGGAAGACGCTCTCCTAGATTTCCCTGAAATGTTAACATGCCAGAGATAATTCAGAGCTGAGCTGTTTTCATTCATTAATTAAATTTAACAGTGTGAAGTTGGGCAGCTCAGTGGCATGGCCCCGTTTCAGGGGCTCAGTAGCCACATGGGATCATGGTGGTGGATGCAGAGAGGGACACGGTGTCCTTTCCGAAGACCCCATGGGACTGCACTGCCCTGAGACTTCACTCTGCTTTCCTCTGCCATGATCTCGGGGACCACCGGTGGCTCAGGCATCTGTGTTCAGTCTGGGGAGACTGTGTTTAGCAGGAGGCAGAGGTGCCGAGGCAGCAGGAAGTGGAGACTTGGGGAGTGTGGGTAGTGGCAGTGGTAACCAAGCTTCCGGGCTGAGCATATATAAGGTGGAAATACTGGTGCTGACCTGTGCCCATTCCATGCCACCCCCCACCCCATCCACTCCTGAGAGACAAGCTCCAGCTCAGACCCGAGACACCTGAGTATATTTGGGTGGTAGAAAATAATGGCAGAAGGCATGAAAGCTCTGGGGGAGTCAAGATACCATCTGGTTCCCCGGTGAAGAAATCTCAACTTTAGGGGAGGAAGCTGGCAGCATGAATTCAACAGAGCATGGAAGCTTTAACAAAAGCTGCATTGGGATGTCCCACTGGGGACAAGGAGTCTCCCACCCATGAGGACTGACAGAAGGGGGCTGAGGGAACTACCACCTACCTTGTATGGGGGGTTGGGTTATGGGGCCAGTGGACTGGCTGGGCTGGTGAACCACCTAGCAGGTGGTTATATGCTGTGCACCTGCTCTGGGCTCTTGTGTATGTGAGAGCCCTGCTTAATGTGAGAACCAGGACAGTTTGGGGGGCATCTGGCTGGGTGGTCTGCCCTCCCCGATATGGGGTGCAGCAGAAGGAGCACTGAGAGTAGGCAGAGAAGACACAAGTCTATGTGTGTTCTGGGACCCTGGAGGGGGTCATCCCCTGGTCAGCACTGCCTGACCAAGCAGGGCCCCACCTGGCAAATTGGTCTCCCCCAGCTGGATTCTTGGACCCAAAGCTGAAACATCAAGATGAATCTCATGACTCCTCTGCAAGGCTCCCTAAGCTTTAGCAGCCCCATGTAACTGGCCCTCTGTCCCTGATGAAAACAGCATACTGCCGGTACCTTGCCCAACACAGGGTCAGGGCCATCTGCCGGTCCAAGTTCTGTCCACGACCAGCACTGGGATTCTCCTTTGCAAGAATCCAGCCCTCCTAGAACAATCTTTGCTAAAAGTCTCCAAAGATGGAAACAAGGAAAGCTGCTTGTGTTCTGCTGGCATCATTGAGTGCCAGCAGCTGGGCTGGTCAGACTGGGTCAAGCCCTGGAACCCGCATTTCCCCAAGCCACCCCCTTGGCTGTGACTCAGGTGGTAGTGCTGGGGGGCTTCTGGGCTCTGCACACAGACACCCTAAGTTGTGGGGGGGCAGGCCGAGGGCTGCTTCCATAGCACCCGTGTTCACGCATCACACGAAGTCCAGTGTGATTTGTACTTTAAACCAAAAGCCATTTGGGCAAACAACTGCAGGCTTCATTTCTGCTCCTCCATTTCTGGAAGAGAAAGAAAGAAGCTACTTTTGCGCAAGGGTTGGAACCTCCAGTGTATTCTGGCCGTCAGAGCTTAGGGCTCCCCCTTTCCCTACTGTGGATCAACATAGCTTCTATGTTTTGCTTTGTATAAATTGCTTTATGTGATTATAAGCTTGTCTATTTTGGGTAGGAAATTGAAAAATACAGAAAAGTATAACAAGAGCAACAAAATGTTATCACTCTTACTATCTCAAATTAAAAGTCAATCTTAGTAACCACTGTTGATGTTTTTTTAAAATAAAATGTATCAAATGTAATTTAGCTTGCATGGAGCAGGATTATAAATGAAGCGAAAGAAAAAGCCTTCGTGGCTCAGTCAGTTAAGCATTTGACTCTTAGTTTCTGCTCAGGTCATGATCTTAGGGTCGTGAGATCAAGCCCCAACTTGGGCTCCACGCCGAGGGGTTTCTGTTTGAGATTCTCTCCCTCTCTCTCGGACCCTGCCCCTGCTCACTCTTTCATTTTAGGAAAGGAAAAAAAAAAAAAAAACTGAAGTGAAAGAAAGTAGGTGAGGCTGAACCTCAGATGTGTGTCTTTTTGGAACACATGATGTCAGTTCCTAAGTGATTTGGTAATGTTACAAAAAGTTTAGGAAAAATACTGAAGTTGGTTTATTTTTATCTAACTACATGTCTTCCTAAAATATAGGCTTTAAATCAGGAAAGTTTCATCAGTGCAGTTGTCTAAAGAAACAATAAAAGTTCAATTTTTAATTAAAAAAGAGTTGAAAGTCAAATCTATTTTTAGGATTCTTCAAGAGAAATCGGCAGGGAAAGGCTTCTCATGGAGAATAAACATCCCAAAGAGGAGCTCTCCCTCAGGGAAGAATGGAGGCCACCAAGTGAGTACTGAGCAGATGGTGACAGTGCAGGCTGGGTGGCCTGGGGTTCGGGCCAGGGGGTCAGTCCCTTCCCCATGAAAGGGGGCCTGAGCTGTCCTCAGAGATGTGGTATCTGGAGTGTGTGTGTTGCACAGCCAAAGTCTGGGGAGCAGGAGAGTTAAAGCTGTCCCTCCCTTGTCACCACTCTGCAGGCAGCATGTGGGTCCATATTCTACAGAGGAGAGACTGAGGCCCCAGGGGAGTGCAGGGTAGGGTTAAACCAGGCTCAACTAATTATAAAGACCTGTAATGAGAAGATGAGCCACCGAAAACTTGGCTGGGGGCAGGGGAGGGGGGCAGAATGTGATGTGGCAGCCCTGTGGAGCTTCCCAGGAGAAAGTTATCTCTTAACAGGTTGAGAAAGGACTTTTGGGTTTCAACAGAATCTGACAGTGTTGAGGACACTGATGTGGCAATTTCCTAAGTCCTGAAGGGCTTAGGGAGGGAAGATGCCACAGGGCTCTGCATTTAGGTCAGTGCACTTTAATGTCTGGACATGGGGAGGTCACATGCCCAGAGGACACCAACATCAGGGGCCCTGTCACCCCCACAAGAAGGCACTGGAATCTGTTCTCCGAGGAGGGAAAGGAAAGGCTATGGGAGCTGTGGGAGCAGAGTTGGGGTAGGCTGAGTTCCTGTCTCTGTCCAACCACCAGACAGAGGGACCTCCAAGCCCCTCTTTCTGAGGCCCTTGCTGGGGCCCTCATCTGTCAAATGAAAGAAGCACCAGAAGAGATTGCTTCAGAGGGGTGTGTGGGGTAGCGTGGGTAGGCTACTTGTGTGGCAGAGACTCGGAGCAGGGATGTGGACAGGTGGCTGCCAAGCACCCCAGGCCCAGTGAGAATGCCTTCCACGTGCCAGCGCAGTCAGGCCTCTCAAAGGCCCAGGGGTACTGAGATTCTTTACTCATCTCCTGGGTGATGATCCTGAGGCTTAGGGAGGCTGCAGGTTCCACAGCTATAAGGTTTGGGGAGTCTGCAGTACACTGCTCTCTGCATGTGTGTGTAGGCTCTGGACTTTCCAGCTGGCACTCAGTGATAGAGAGCAGGCCGACAGGGGAGGTCTGCTGCTCCGATGGGGCAGGTGGCTCCCTTTTGGGCATGGACTGGAGAGGGTTTTGTCCAACAGTGAGCCGTGGCAGAGGGAGGCCTGCCCATGAGAGGACACTAACAGTTGTCCAGTGCCACCTGTCTTGGAATTCCCCATGCAGTCCTGTTCCCGTCCCTGCTCTGTTCCGTGAAGAAATGGCGGCAAGGGGAAAGAACTTGGCAAAACAGTTGACAATGACCATCAATTATTAAATTGCCATGCAGTTAAGATGGCAGGCTCCGCATCTCTCCAGGAGACCCTTCACTAAAGAGTGTGAAGGAGTGTGCTTCTTTGTTCTGAACATTCAGTTTCTTCCCCTGACTTGTGCCCCTGGGATGGGTACTAAGTGGTGGGGGGGGGGGGGGGCAGAGAAAGAAAGTGGTATCCTGAGAAGAGGCCTCAGCATGGGAGCTAAGAATGAAGGTTGGGGAGAAAGAGGAGGTGGGTGTCCTATCCCTGAGGGCCCCACATGCAGCACTGACCCAAGACAGTCCAGGGGCCAGAAGCAAGTGTCACCATGAGGGCATGTGATCCCTCCACTAGCCAGGTTAAAGAACATGGGGTGGGGGCCCTCTAAGTCTCCACCAGCAACCATAGCCTATGATTCCAATGAGGGTATGGCATGGCTTGCTCCTCTGTGCTCTATTGAGGACCTGTGCTCACAGGCTAAGTAACTTGGGCAAGTAACCTAATCTCCTTGTGCCTCAGTTTCTGGAGCACAGCAGCAGTGCCTTCCCTCCCCTTCTCCCCTGTGCTGGCCTGGCAGGAAGTGTCTGATCCTTAGGCTCTGATGGTGGGGCGTGGGCAAGTCACAGGACAGCAACCAGCAGGCAGGAAGCACAGACATCAGATAGAAACTGCTTAACAACCAAGGGGCATCCCAGAGCTTGATCCTCCTGGAGGGGCCACAGGGAAGTCTCCTTTGGGTAGACAGTTTTCAGTCCCTGTTGAGACCGCAGGGCGGGGGATTACAGAGGACTCTTCTCTTGCCCCTAGGCAGGCCCCAGACCCCCTATCCCTGAACCCCACAAGGGCAGCTGCTGCCTGGAGCGGAGCCGCCTGCCCCTGCCGCGGAGCAGTCCCCCGGGGCTGGCAAGACAGCAATGACACTTGGGGCCCAGGCAGGAAACTCAGGACGCGTCCCCCCCGCCGTCGGACCTCGCCTCGGGGAGCCGCCAGAGCTCCGGAGCCCAGACATGAAGCGGCCCAGGGAACACCTTGCTCTTACCTCGCAAATGATCTCCGGTGGTGCTCAAGACTAGGCAGCAGAAGGCGAGCAGCACCCCAACGGGCCGCATGGCTGCCTGCGCAGAGGGCAGCGCGCGCTGGGGAAGCTGGGGCCCCTGCCAACGGTAGTGCTAGGGAGCCAAGAGGGGGCCCCGCCCCGCAAACCGCACCTGGCGGGGATGGGGGCTGCTTGCCTCTGGTGGGGGCGGCGCCGTGAGGGGGGTGGGGTAGGGGTGAAAGGGGGATGCGGGTAGGGGTGGAGGGTGTGGGGGTGGGCGGTGATGGTTTCTTGCTGAATCATTTTGACCAGAAGCTCCTCACATGCACATGTCTGGGCTACAAAGTCAACCGCTTCCTTTATTGAGTTTCCAAACAGAGAGTATTTGCAAGGGGAGGAGAAAGATAAATGAGAGCTGTGAGAAAACAAAACCTTTGCGAGTGTCTACCCTTGAAATGTGCATAGAAGGGACATCGCATTTAAAAAGTTACTGGGGGCGCCTGCGTGGCTCAATCAGTTAAGAGTCTGCCTTGGGCTCAGGTAATGATCCCCTGGTCTTGGGATGAGACTGCACTGGGCTCCCTGCCGGTGGGAGTCTGCTTCTCCCTCTCCTTCTGCCTCCTACCCTGCCCAGCTACCGCACTGCGTGTGCTCTATCTTGTTCACTCCGTCATAAACAAACAAATAAAATCTTAAAAAGAAATCAGGGTGGTTTTTTGTTTGTTTGTTTTCAATTTATTTTCAACATAACAGTATTCATTGTTTTTGCACCACACCAGTGCTCCATGAAATCCGTGCCCTCTCTAATACCCACCACCTGGTTCCCCCAACCTCCCCCCCGCCCCGCCCCTTCAAACCCCTAGATTGTTTTTCAGAAATCAGGGGTTTTGAAAGCAGAATCATCTGGGTTTTCTTCTCTAAAGGACATGCTTCTCAGTCCCAGGATTCCAGCGTTCTGAGCGGCCCCCTGCAGGAGACTCTCCTCTGCTGGTGTGAGTGGGCATCCTCCCTTAGAAAGTGGGCAGGAAAATGGGGTGTAGACTGAAATTTCAGAGAATGGACATCGCCAGGAAACATGCTCCTTCTGGGTGATTTCTGCATCTGGAAACTGGCAGACAGCAGTGTTTGCTGGTTAAATGTTTGATCACTGCCCAGCTTTGGCTCCACACCAGCAAAGGTAAAGGAAGAACAGAGGTTTTCCAGAACAGACGGTGACCCAGAGGTTTGTTTGTTTCCCTTTACATGCCCAACCCAGTAGTTAGAGTGGGGTCTCTGGAGCACATGGCTTGAATTTGTTTGAATTTGGCTCTGCCTTTTAACACCTGGATGACCTTGGTTGAGGGATGGCCTCTCTGTGCCTCAGTTTCCCCTGATGGTTATGGTTGGGGGCTTGGAGACTTCCTCAGTGTACATGCTCGGGGCTGAGATAGAAGACATTGCATGGTCTTAGCTGCAGGGCACCCCCCTCTCCGACTTTAGGACTACTCTGACAGGAGAAATGAGATGGCTGAGCCTTTTCCAGATGGGTCCTGCTGCAGCATACCTGCTTTTGGGTAGAGAGATCTGGGTTTGTGTGACTCAGACAAGCCTCGGCTGGTGCCTCAGGGCAAGGCACAAGGGGCCCTATTAAATGAGAAAGTGCCACAGCACGAAGGAGCTATTCTACAGCAGTATAGTTTCAGGGTTCTCTGGGGGAAGAGTGTGTATGTGTATGTGTGCATGTGTGTAAGTGTGTATATCTGTGTCTGTTCACTGTGTGTATGTGCGTGTATCCACGAGTCTGTCTTTGTTTCTGTTTTTGCATATGTTGGGAGTATGAACACACATAAGTGTGTTGTTCTGATTGTGCACAAAAGGAGGTTATGTATGTGCTTATGTGCCTTGGGTGTAAGTCTGTTTGAGTGTGTGCTTGTGTGTATATGTTGTGATGGTTAATTTTGTGTGTCAGCTTGACTGAGTCACAGATATTGGCCCAGATATTTGGTTAAACATTATTTCTGCATGTGCCTGTGAGGGTATTTCTGGGTTAGCTTTTGTATTGGCAGACTGAGTAAAGCAGGTTGCCCTCCACAATATGGAGGGCCTTGTCTAATCAGTTGAAGGCTTGTGTAGACTAAAGGCTGAAGAAGAAGAAATAATTTTCTATTTACACAAATAGACTGTCTTCAACCTCCTGCCCTAGGATTCAGATTTCAACTGGAACTTATACCATCAGGTTTGCTGGTTGGATTTTTCAGCCTCCAAATCATATGAGCTAACTCCTTATAATAAATCTCTTTATAGACATGGACACAACCACCACCACCCACACCCCACCCTATTGGTTCTGTTTCTCTGGAGAACCTTGACTCATATATTTGTGTACATGTCTGTACCTAAAGGTGTCTATGTGTGCCTATCATGTATATGTCTGTGTCTGTGTCTCTGTACTCTATATATGCATATGCATCTGTGTGCCCGTGTGTGTTTCTTGAATCTGAATGAAAGGCTTTTCTATTCATATATGTCTCTGTGTGTATGCGATTGTGTGTGGCCATGTGTCTCTGTGTTACACGCATTCTTTCTGTCCCATCTGAGACCTGCCTGAACTGATGCAGGGGTGATAGGCTTTCTTCTGAGTCCCTGTCATTCATCCATCATCCATCTGTCCTTCCATCCCCTTGCTGCTGGAAGTGTGGTCCCTGGAACGGGAGTCCCTGGGAACCTGAGGGAAATGCAGATGCTCAGGCCCAACCCCAGACATTCTGAATCAGATTCTCTGTGAGTGGGGCTGTTTTCACAAGCTCTCCAGGAGAATTTCCGGCCCCTAAAGTCTGGGAAGCATCGACTGAACCAATTTTGTCTTCCCTCCTGTCTTCCTGTCTCACTGACACACATGATATCTTCTGGCCTCCATATGATGCCCACTGTTGGCTTTGGCCTTGCAGCATCCCACCAATGAAGAACTGTTCATAAAGCATAAAACTATGTGAGTTTCCTGGGGTGAATGGATGTGGGAGGGACATGTGGCTGGCCAGGGTGCTCTTCCTTCCGAGCAGATATGGCCAGGGCCCCAGATCCATCCCTCCACTGGGCATGAAGCTGTGGAGTCTAGTTTTTTTTTAGAACCTCTGAGCCAGGACTTTTAAGGCCCAGCCTGCACAGCTGAGGAGCCTCATATCTTTGGCTCGGTGGGTAGGAAGCAGAGACATTGGTGGGGACCTAGGTTTGGGTCCCTCTCTCCCAGGATCTCTTAAGAGCTCTTCCTTGCCTCCCATTGGGGTAAAAAGAGGGGGATGGAGCTTAGGTGACATGGCCCCTGGGTGGCCTGGATTCCCTGACTCTGATGTCCCTCCTTCCTGCCATATTAGACAGAGCTGGCAGCCTCACAGCCAATGCAAACACATTAAATTTACTGCAGAAGGTTCATCTCAGCACAGACAGTGTGAACTCCCAGGCAGGCCCTGCTCTCAGGGTACCTGATTTGTTACCTCCACTGCAGTTCTCTTTGCAGTTTGCAAGCAAAATCCAATGACATGCCTCAAAATCCAATGACATGCCTGGATTAGTTATCTATTGCTGCATAAACAAACAATGACAAACTTGGCAGCTTGAAACACAGGTTTACTGTCTCAGGATAACTGTGGGTCAGGACTGGGCAAGCTTAGCTGGGTTCTCTGCTTCAGGATTTCCCCAGGCTACAATGCAAGTGCCAATTGGGGCCAAGTCCCACATGAGGGCTCAACTGGGGAAGGATCCCCTTCCAAGCTCACATGCTTGTTGGCCATCCTCAGTTCCTAGCCATCTGGACCTCCCAACATGGCTGTCGGGCTCCTTAAGGCAAACAAGGGAGTAAGAATGTCCTAAAAAGTGACTTCGGGCTCCCTGAGCCTTGAGAATCTCATGTGCACAAAGGGCACAAGCTGGACTCTTTGTGGTTTGTGAAGGTCCAATCCGAGCAGGTGTGAAGGGAACCCCCAAGGCCTGTGTCTCACCTGCAGACCAGTGGCAATGCAAATGCACCTCATAGAATCTGTGGAAGGATAAAGAGACAATGACTGCTGGGCACCTACAAGGTCATAAAAGCCACATCCCTTGAAAAACATGACAAAGGTTTGTTTGCCCATAGCTGTCAGACCGGTAGCCGAATGGCCTTCTCCCTACACTCTGGGAGGTCAGCTGGTCCAGAGCTTTGGAAAGCAGGGGTGCAAGGCAGAGGCAGGAAAGGTCTGAGAGTGCCTGTTGAGTGGATGGAAATACTCAAAAGAGCCTCTTCTGTGTGTTGATCACCTCCTGCATGCACCAGTTAGCAAATTGGCTCAGTGAATTGCCATCATAAGATCATAAGATGGGTATTGTCTTTAAGATGAGTGTCAGTGTCCCCGCTTTACAGATGAGAAGAGTGAGGTTCAGGGAGGGGAAGTACTTGCCTAGGATCACACAGCATGCTTATTCTAGTGCTGGGCTTAACACCAGCTCTGAGGCTCAGCCTGAGGTCTGGACAGTGAAAATCAGTAAAAGAACCTTCACTGAAGTGGGATGGGGAGGCTGGAAGGTAGGGTCCTACCAGTCAACACCAATTACAGGAAGAGTTGTCAATTACGGACACCCAACAGAAGAGTCCTCAGCAGGAAAAAATCATCAATTTCAGGCTCCCTTAGGGAAAAGATGTTCACTGCCTCTCTTGCAAGAAATCTACTACTCCTACAAATCAGCCAATGAGAAATCATCAACACCCTGAATTCTTGCTTCTTTCTGGTAGAATTAGGTTCGAAATAACCACTCTTGACTTCCTCCTCCGTCTCCATAAAATAATGCTGCTCTGCTTCATTGGGCTTGCCTATGGTCTTGCAGTAGCTTGTATGTCCCAAGTTGTAATTCTCTGCTATTCCTGAATAAACCCATTTTTGCTGTTAAGATAAGTGACATATTTTTTAAGGTTAATGGGACCTTCCACCATGTTCTTTCCAGCCGAGGAGGCTACTTGCAGATTCACCTGCTTAGCAACACAGGATTCTGGGAACATTCTAGAGTCCTGGCATTCTACAGGACACAGTGGAAGGCCACAGCCTTGTCCAGAAGAAAGAGCTGGCAGGCCCCTGTAGGATACTTTCAAGATCTGAGCTTTGATGTTCTTTGTTTCCACAGAGGTGAGAAAGAGTGTGGGGTCAGAAGGCCAGTTTGAGGGGATTCTGGGTTCAGATTTTTACACCATGTGACTTGAGCAAGTGCATTTAATCCTAGAAAAGGCAACTTTCTGTTCTTGCACCCAGTCAGTCCTCAGTCAGTCCGTGGCCCTCACCCCAGGGATGGGATTTTAGGAGGTCCAGCCTCATGAGGGACAGTCTGAAGGTGAGGGAGATGCAGGGGCTTGGACGTGAGTAGTGAGGTGAGAGAGGGAGAGTCCCACAGTGCAAGCCAGGATTCTGGGAGGGCAAACTGGACTCCAGAGTGGAGCTCTGAGAGGCTGGGTAGAGGACAATAGGGGGTGGTGGGGAGCACTGGCTTGATGGCTGAGTGTCTTTCCTGGATCTAGCTTGTGCTTGTGCCCAGGGGCTCAGATGACCAGACCATCCAGTTCTAACACTGTACTGTACCCAGCTGCCTGGCCACACAGCTGAGAAGCCACAGGAACATCTGAACCACCCTACTGTTTCCCAAACCTGAGCTTCCCTGCAGCCTGTCTTGGCCACAACCAGGTCCCAGTGCTCCATCAGTTAGTGACAGAAATGATAACAGTGAGAGAGAGTGTGTTGCCTGCATTTACGACATGCTGGACTACATGCTGGGGACTTCGTCAGCATGCTCTGACTACTTCTTCACTTCATCCCTGTTCTATTACTGTACAGAGAGGAAACTGAGGCCCACAGAGGGTGACAAGTTGCAGGACATTCTGAAGAGCAGGGGCCCAAGCCCTGGCAGTGTGGCTTTGGCTTCTGGGTCCTAGCTGCTGGGCCCAGTGCCTGGCCCTGCGGCATCTGCGCCCACCACGTTGGCACCAGCTCCGCTGGGATGGGTGGGGGGTGACTCCTGAGCTCTGACTGGCCTGAAGATGCTGGTTTGGCAATAGAGGTATCTAATGGTGGCCCAGTTCACTGAGACAGAGACAGGCAGCTGGTGCTGCTACACCATTCAGAAGGGCGGTTAGCCGAAAAGTCACAAAGTCTCACAGAGCGAGCAGTGGCCTCAGGAGTCTCCGTGTGTTGTGCGAGTGAGAGATTGTTTTTATGGCAGAAACAAAAACTGGGTGTCCCTGGAGAGGATTAGCTGATGGGCTTCTGAACCCTTTGTGTTCTTTTTGTTGTTGTTGTTTTCTTTTTGTTGGTTTGTTTCTGATAGCCTTATGTTCTGCCTGTACTTTCCTTTTTCAAGTCCATGGTACTTATCTGAGTGGTGAGGCTACAAGACAGATCTTTGTCTTTGTATATTTCTGTTCACAGATAATGCAGTTTACATGTTTCTCCAGGGCTGTTGAGAGTGTGAGGAGAGTTTTATCCACATGCTGGTGCTGTGATCCCAGAAATGAACACAGTGTTCCTTCCAGGGTAACCACAGACTATCTAGATTCAGAGGATAGGAAAAAAACCCTAGTCTCAGCAAGACAGTGTCACTGTCACATCGTAAGAAAAACATGTGGAAGGGGATGCACTGATGTGGGTGAGTTATCTGCCAGAAGTGGGTCCAGAAAAGATTCAGTGTCTTTACCTGCTGTGAAGACTGTCTCCCTATCTCCCTGACTTGACCTACTCAGTGAGAGTGCTGCCTGTTCTCATCATGCTGGGCATGGCCAGGATGGGGCAGGGGGCAGTAGGCATGCTGGCTTGTAGCCAAGGGGTTCAGGAGAAGCTAACACCACCCCAGCTTGTGGACTGGGCTCTGACGGGCCCATGTCAACTCACTTGGTTCAGGTGAGCAAGTGACTGAAGGTGGGTCAATCAGAGTCCAGTGAACGATTCATTTTCTATAATTGAAGAAGGAACAGCTATCGTTCATTCCTCCATCCTACTCCCTCTCCATCCTTTCCTTTTCCTCCCTTGGATGAATAAAGCAGTCTGTAGCCCCCAGAGTTAAAAGGTGTCTTGGTATATGAGGGCAGGCTGAAGAGGAAGCCACAGATAGGAGAATTGTAGAGAGTCAGCCATGGCAACCCCTGAATCAAACCCATCCTGAAGGTCACATACTTGCTGGATTTTCCAGTTATGAGTTCTCATAAAATCCCTCGCCATGTAAAACCATTCATACTGGAGTTTCAAGGTTTTGTTGTTGTTGTTGCTGTTTATTGTTTTTTTTCCCTCCCTCAACATAAAAGGGCTCTAGCTGACATAGATGGAAAGCAGGTTTGTGGCTGTGTCAGTATCAAGGCTATGTGCTTGCCAGTGGCCAGCCAATCTGGGAGTGTACAGAAGGTGGTAATGCTGTTTACCGTGAGAACTGAGGGACTTTGCAGCAGGGACATAAGCCCAGGTCAAAGGGTGGAACTGAATTCAGGTGCACAAGCATGGTCAGTTTTCAGCACAACACAATGGTCTTGGTTCTTGGAGGCTGGACACAACCTGCCTTCCCTGTGGCCAGTGCTGTGGCCTCTGCCTGGAGGTGACTTAAAGGCCTGGCGTATCTTCTAACGTCCCATTACCTAAGGTTGCCAGTTAAAATACAGGGCACCAAACTAAATTTGAATTTTAGAGGAACAACAAGTGAACTATTAGTATAAGTATATCCTAAACATGGCATGGGATATGCTTGAGCCAAAAATTATTCATTATCCGAAATTCAAATTTAACTGGGCATTCCATATTTGACTTGCCAAATACAGCAGCCCTTATTTGTCTGTAGCCAGTGAACTTTGTAGAACAGAGATGCCAGCTCTTTCTACTGGTTCTCCTGTGTGGATTGGGGGTGCTCTCAGGTCAGCCTCATCAGCCACCCATTCTGGTCAGCCCCAGGGCTCTGGTTCGGTTACCAGAGCAGGAGCAGCGCCTGGTACTGACAGGATGGGAGGTGTTTTCTTTGTTCCTCTCACCCTTATGTTTTGTGCATATATGTCCTGAGAAGTCCTGATACATGCTCCCCTGTGTGGGGATGGGATTCCTCACCTGGCTGTGTCGCTGTGATGGCGAGGTATGCATGAGCATTTTGAAGCAGGCGCCCTCCCTCCATTAGATCCAGCAGGATGCCTGGAGACCAGAGCTCTGTCTGCAGAGCCATCGAGCCTGTCCTGAAGGTGTCAGGCCCAAGCCTGGCCAGCAGAAGCAGAGGGTGGAGTTGCTCTCTCTGCCTGGGCTGCTCCGTGGGCACAGGGCCCCCAGTGGTACCCACTTCCCCATGCCTGGGGGTGGTAATCCTTGACTGAAGAGAGCTGACGGGGACAGGGCCACACCCTTTCCCAGGGGCAGCCTGCCTCCCCTTGGCCCATGGCATGACATCTCTGCACTCCCATCACTGCTCCTGAGCTGCCCTCACTCTCCGCCAGGCTGCTGCTCACCCAGCACCATCTCATTGGCTCCCCAGGGAACTCTTCCATAATAGATGGGCTGCGCTATCTCCATAGAAGCGATATTGAAGTTGGATTCTGATGGTTAGGGCGGAGCTCTCTTGGAAGGAGAGAAGAGGGGCAAGAGCTAGAGGAAGGGCACCAGCAAGGGTGTGGCATGTGGGTGTTGGGGTGCTCCTTCTTAGGACAGTCATGCTGCTTCCCTGTGGCTATAGCTGGGGACAGTGGAGGCCAGTCCAGGCTTCATCATGTGGTCCTGGATCATTGGGTCACTCTTGGGGTTGCCTGAGCCCAGGGGAATGAGTGGTTTTGTCCCTGTATCCAACTTAGCATCAACCAGAAAGAAAGCTGATAGGCTTCCCTAACCAGCCCCATGGATGCCCTACATCTGATCATCTGCCTGCCCTGCCACATCCCCAGACCAACCTGAAACCTTCCCTTTTTCCTGTCATAAAGCTCTCCTGCTCCCTGGCTTATGTTCCTGTCTCTGCCACATGCAGGAGATGGTGGCTTACCTCCCTTGTCATCACAAGCTCTGAAAATGTTGCTTTTGCCCACTTGGGTAGCCCAGGAGAATGAGTTGTTCCATAGTCATCGGTGAGGCTGTTTAAGCCTCACCTGGCAGAACAGTGACAGCTGTGTGACCTATTATCTGGCACCGGGAGAGCCAAGGGCCCTGTGTAGATTGACGGTGTGTTTACCCTAAATTGTCGCCGACCTGCCCTGCTGAGATGCCCCCATAAGGTGCAGCTCCTTGAATCAGGCTCTCATGTGCAAGGGATAGCCTCGACCTTGGGGGTTTGGAGCTGGGAGATCCTTGGAAGAGGATGGCACCAGAGAGGATGAAAAGGAAAAAGCACAAGGCTGGATGCCTCGGAGTCCAGAGCCCAGTGCCATCTCAGGGACATGTGGGCTGCTGACTGATAAGGATAGCCATCTCTCTGACCTGTCTTCCCTCTTCACATCTCTCTGACCAAAGCCAGATTCTCTGCCCTTTAAGGATTTGTGTGATTATGCTGACGGATCACAGGTGTAACCAGGGCAATCTCTCACCCCCCGCGTCCACCTCACCATCCTTAATCACATCTGCAAACTGACCTCATGGTTAGGGCCTGGGCATCTCTGGGGGCCATTGCCCTGTTAGCTCCGGAATGTGTCAGGAAGAGGAAGATCTCTGTTTCTTGCTGCCAAGCTTAGGGATGAACACCCCCCACCACCACTGGATGTGCACCCTTGCAGCCTGCAAGGTGGCAGGCCATGAGATGGTGAGGCCCCAGGGGCATGCCCCAGCTCAGCTGTCTCACAAACCACTCAGCCTTCATTCTTCTCCTTCAGGGAGGATCCTGTGCTGAGTCCCTGCAACAGAACCGAAGACAAAGGTTGGGGTGTACCCAGAGTATCAGGGAGGCAATTGTAGTCAGAGACACGTTCACATGATGGACAGTGGCCACACCGTTAGTGATAATGGAATCCTGACCCAGAGCTTGCAACACCAGCCCACAGCCTCTGTAGCAATTAGCCCAACTGTCAACCTTGGTCAATAACTGCCAATTTCCCTAATTTTTGTCCCTGTATCCAACTTAGCATCAACCAGAAAGAAAGCTGATAGGCTTCCCTAACCAGCCCCATGGATGCCCTACATCTGATCATCTGCCTGCCCTGCCACATCCCCAGACCAACCTGAAACCTTCCCTTTTTCCTGTCATAAAGCTCTCCTGCTCCCTGGCTTATGTTCCTGTCTCTGCCACATGCAGGAGATGGTGGCTTACCTCCCTTGTCATCACAAGCTCTGAAAATGTTGCTTTTGGTAGTCTTATTTCCACACCAGAAGACATGGCTAGAAGAGTGAAGCAGGGACACAATATTCGGGGGGCGGGGAGCTAATGAGCAAGTTCTTGTTGGGCATCTGGGGGTCTCATAACCAGTGTGCTGGATAGAGAGGGATCTGTAGGGTCATGGTGAGGGCTGTCACAGTACTGGTCAGAGTACCCAGGGCAGATTTGGTGCCTGCAGCCACCTTCTGTCTGCACTGAGGCACTGGGATGTGGATGGGACCCCAAGAACACCTTCTTCTGACAAGGTAACTTTCAGGGGGATTCTTGGTTCTTACAGTGGCCGCTCATTACAGTAGGCCTACAACCTTGGGAAAAAGGCAGCCTATTTTCTTTTCAGTGAATCCCCATTCAGTGGATCTGGGTGTGGAGCTGGGAGTGAGAATTTATTTTATTTTGTTTAAATATTTTAAAATTTTCTTTTGAGAGAGAGAGAATAAATACGGGAGCAGCAGAGGGAGAGGGAGAAGCAGGCTTCCCAGCAAGCAGGGAGCCTGATATAGGGCTCGATCCCAGCACCCTGAGATCATGACCCAAACCAAAGTCAGATGCTTAACCGAGTGAGCTACCCAGGAGCCCCAAGAGAATGAGCAAAGCTCCTGGGGATCCAGGTAAACCCTCACGCACAGTGGTGCAGTTCTCAGGCTGACCACCCACTAGACATACTTGCCCCATGGTCCTGATTGGCCTCCTTTTTACTCTCTGCATTTGTCATGGAATAATTGCTGACTTAAATGGATGGATGGAGATGGCGTCTCTGCCACAGTCACCCTCTGCATCTGGTGATTCGTGTACTACTGCATTAATTATGTGCCCTGGGTGTATCTTCTCTCCGGCATCTGTAGCTCTCAGGTGTCATTCATTTGGCTTGATGCTGACGTGGAACCACAGATAACATATCAGTGGCTTTCCTTCTACCATTACTTTCCGTGGTTCTTGTAAAAAATCTCCAGATTGCAATTCCTAGATTCTAATTTGGTCCTTCCTGAACAAGCCCCTCTGTGTGGGAGAATTTAGGGGTTGGTTTTTACCACTTCCCTCACCTTTGTCCCATCTTTAGTGATCTTTATTCTTGCAGAGTAATCTGCTGAGGTGTTTTACTGCCCCCGCCACCAAAACCTCTGGGATCCAACCCTGTGGCTGACTGCATTTACAGGACTTAGTGTTTGAGAACCACAGCCCAGGATCAAAAGATGGTTATTACATTAAGTTCTTCATTTGATTTCTTCCCACACTTTATTGTAAAATTTTTCAGAAATGTTGAACAGATTGTTCAATGGACACTCATATGCCCACCCTCTCATTCATTCCACACGTAACTTTTTTTTTTTTACATTTGCTTTAGGATCCATCTGTCCATCCATCAGTTTGTCTTACTGTGTCTGTGCAACACAAAGTAAGCCATGCTTCAGCGGATGTTGAATCCTGGGGATTCCTCTCTGCCCAATGACTGGTCTCTGTTTAAACTCCCTTGGAGATGGAAAATTCACTACCTGCTACGATTCCCCATTACATCTACTCTAGCTGTCACCAAGTTCCCTTCTATGCCAGGGACCCAATTTCGGGCCCTCCTCAGTGTGACTGTTCAAAAGAAAGGCACTGAGAAGAACAGACAGTCAGCACTCCCTGGAGTTGTTGGAGCCAGGTGGCTAGGCACTCCTTCAGGGCTTTCCATTTGGAAGGTGGCTGGCAGGGTCCGAGCATGTGCACTTCTAACCAACTCCCAAGTATGTCTGACACAGCTCATCTAGGCCCCCACTTTGAGAATTGCTGGTTTAAGCTTACACAGCAACTTAGAGGTACAGTTAATCCCTAAAATAACCAGGTAGACAGAGTCTTGATGTCCTTTTGTAATGGGTTTGGAAACATGGTTCTGTTCTGAAGTTTCCCAGTCTTTCCCACCCCTCTCCTGGTGGCCCCAAGTACAGCCAGTGGCTGTGGGGTACGGCAGGTGCTTTCCCTGTGGCAACTTGCTCCTGTCCTGTGTGTGGTTCCCTTGTGCGTTGCGTGCCTGCAGGTGTGGCTCACATTCTCCCAGTGGCTTCCTGGTTTCTCCTCTCAACCTGGTGTCCATTGGCTCTACTGACTGTCCGGGGATGGGGTCCTGGCCATGCCCCCAAAGAGAAGCATCATCATTCAACCTGAATGAACGGGTGCACCAGGTGACCTTTTGTTTTATTTATTTCCTCTCTGCCCAAAGCTAAAGTGTTCTCTAAAAAAACAAGCGTGTATCTCTAAGACTGCCTTTGCCTCTGTCTGCAGAATGGGGATGCTGTCTTTCACACTGTGCTTTTGCAAATTAAGTTATTTAAGAAGGAGTAAACTTGCGTTAATTGTCAATGGCTTATTAGTACTCACCTAGATGGCCAGGCTGGGGATAGGTGTGAATTTCATCAATTTCCCCATGCTTTTGGGGTTTGGCTTGAACTCAAGGGGCCTTCTTGAGCGAACTCTTGTGAAAGCTTTAATTAACTCTTGCCAGTGTCAATATGTTTTATTACCTTCTGCAGCCTGCAGCCTTCCCCCGTGGCTAATTTACTCTGATGTTTGGGGCCGAGGTAATGAAGGCAGAAGCTCTGCGCAGACACCGAAGTGAATTAAATCATGTTATGGGCTCCAGCTGGAGGGCAGTTCCTCTCCATCAGAGGTGATAATAGAGGGTTGTTCTTCTCTGGGTGGGGGTGTGCACCCCAGCAGACTCTAAGGCTAGAGTGGGTGATGCTCCCGTGAGGCCAGAGAAAAGACCGGGAGACAGTAATCAAGATGTAGGTGGTGAGGGAACTTACAGAGAGCCCAGCTGGACAGAGCATCTGCTGCTGGGATCTATATGCAGCAAGCTTGTATAGTCCAGCAACTGAGCCTAGTGGCTGTCTGCAGCCGCTCCCTCCTTGTAGGGCCAGCTCTCCAAGGAGATTAAAGTCTACATTCCAGGTTGGCCGTCCTTCAGAGCCCGTATCCTTGAATGCTGAAAAAAAAAAAAAAAACAAATTCTTCTGCACATTTTGCTTGATGGGCACATAGAGGGAGGGCAAGATCTCTACATTCCCCAGATAGTGATTAACAAGGCCATTCAGGATGTGTTTGCACCAACTAGTGATCCAGCATGTTCCATACAGGAGGGCACATTGAAGTTTTAGTCAGTTTCGCTGCACCAGAAAAGTGAGGGGTCTGGGATGCCTGGGTGGCTCAGTTGTTTAAGCGGTTGCCTTCGGCTCAGGTCATGATCCCAGCATCCTGGGATCGAGTCCCGCATTGGGCTCCTTGCTCGGCAGGGAGCCTGCTTCTCCCTCTGACTCTGCCTGCCACTCTGTCTGCCTGTGCTCTCTCTCTCTCTCTCTCTGACAAATACATTAAAAAAAAAAAAAAATCTTAAAAAAAAAAAAGTGAGGGGTCTGAGCTTGGACCTATGACCTTGGTGGTGGCCTTCGAGAGCACGGACATGGTGTCCAGGACTTGAATTCAGGTCCCAACCATCACTCGGAAGCTGGGTGCAGCATATGTCCACCCCTGTTTCAGGAACCCCCTTTCCTCCTTTTGAAAGTGTGGGCAGGAATCCTGCTGCTGAGGAGGCCAGGTGTGGGGGGCATCTTTTTGGCCAGAGCTGGCTTCCATTGGTTTGATGGGCTGAAGTCTGTGCAGGTCTGGCCTCTGGGGTAGGACAGGAAGCCGGCTGTCATGGGGTGGTGGATGCCTCAGCATGCAGCCCCTCCAGGGGCCACATCCTGCGAGGCACTCACAGCTCTTTGTGTCTCTGCCTACAAGGTTGGAAGGGCTGGGGGGCAACAGCCTTCAGAGGTGCACTTTCCCAGTCTCAGAGCCCCAGTGCATGGAGCCCAGTGCCCTGTGGTGGCTACCAGCCTGCCTCCCATCTTAGCCTCTCCTCCTGGCCTCACATCCTGATCATGCTCCCTGGAAACTGCCTTTCGACACCTGCTCTGGGGAAATTTATGACAGACAAAGGTGTCAGTAGTGGGTTGGGGGTGGGAAAACATGAAATAGAAGAGCCTCTAGCACATGGTGCCCTAGGAGCAGGGGTGGGAGGCTATGGAGAAATGAGAAAAGAAATATTGAGGAATGCGCTGAAAATCCAGACCTGGAATACACAATGCTGAGAACCCAGGTGATGAAGCCCTGCAGAAAAGGCCGGCACGGGGGTGCGGGGGCGGGAGGATGTGTGCCTTGGCCTGCTCTGGCTATAGCCCTGGGCCCTTGGCTTTGCCTTGGCTCCATCCAGATTAATCCAAATGATGATGTTTGATTTGATTGAGACAAAATTCCTGTGGGTGACTTGAATGTAAGGCCATCAGTGGACAGTTTCATGATCTTTGACAAATTCAAGCATTTGGGTAATCAGCAGCCAGTGGAGACAGCATTTCACCCTCTATGGTGTGTGCCCACTCCCTAGGCCCCCAGCATTCTGGTTCCTCACCACAGGCTCGTCAACTTCACGTCAGCCGAATCATAGAGGTGATACTCCAAGCCCACTTCTTGTGTGTCATAATATTCTTGAGGTTGAAGGCAGGTACGTGCATGGCTTGTGCATTCATTTTTTGGGGGGAGTATTCCATCCTATGAATAGACCACCTTTTGTTTGTTCATTTACTTGTTGATGTACAAAGACATTTTCCCAGGTTTTGTTGTCATGAAAAATGCTGCTATAGATGTTCTTGTATAATGTGTTCATTGTGCAGACTTACGTTTTCATTTCCCTTGGTCGGGCACTGTGGAATCATTGGGTAACTATGTTGACGTTCATAAAAAACTGCCAGGCTGTTTTCCAAAGTGGCTGTGCCATTATTCACTCCTAAGTGGGGCGCCTGGGTTCTTGGTGCTCCACATCCTTGTCAGCACTTGACACTGTCAGTCTTTTAATTTTAGCCATTCTGGTGGGTGCAGAAGAGCATCTCACTGTGGTTAGAATTTGCATTTTTCTGATAACTAATGATGTTGAGCATCTTTTCATATACTTATTCCATGCATCCTATTTTGTGAAACATTTTTTCATGTTTTTTGCTCAATTTAAAATTGGATTATCTTTTTATGATTGATCTGTATTTCTTTATATATTCTGGATATATATCATTTATCATGTATGCATCATACATAGTTTTTCCTAGTCTGTGGTTTGTCTTTTCATTATCTAAGTGCTGTCTTCATAAGCTAATTTTTAAAAAATTTTGATGATTGCATTCTACTTTTGTGATTGAGGTGTAGTTAGACTCTTCGAGCTGACATTTTAACTTGAGGATTTTAAATTAGTCTCATCACACACACACACACACACACACACACAAGTATGCAGACACTCCTCACCCCAAGGTAACCTGTGTTGGTAGCTTGCTATACATCTTCCCACATCTCTTTCCATGCTCTTACAAACATATACATATGCACGAGATTTTTTTTTAAAATTTTACTTAAAGGGTACCCCGCTATGGACTCAAGAAACTATTCTTTTCGTTTAACATAAATTGACCAACAGGTACATGAAAAGACCTGTCAGAATGACTATTATAAAAAAGACAAGATATAACAAGTGTTGGTGAGGATGTTAAGCAAAGATAATCCTGCACACTGTTGGTGGGACTGTAAACTGGTGCACCACTATTGAGGTGCCTCAAAAAATTAAAAATAGAACTACGATTTGACTCTGTAATTCCACTTCTGGCTATTTACCTGAAGAAAATGAAAACACTAACTCAAAAAAATATCTGCCCTTCCATGCTCACTGTGGCATTATTCATAATAGCCAAGACATGGAAGCAACCCATGTGCATTGACAGATGAATGGATAAGGAAGATGTGGTCATATCTATGATGGAATATAGCCATGAAGAAGAAGTGAAATCTCGCTATTGACAACAACATGGATGGACTGTAATGCTAAAAGAATAAGGCAGAGAAAACAAATAGTGTCTGATTTCACCTATATATAAAATCTAAAAGGAAAACAAGGCTCATAGATGCAGAGAAGAGATTGGTAAGTTGCCAGGGGTGAGGGATGGGTGAGAGAAATGGGTAAAAGTGATAAAAACTGAAAAAAGAAAGGCTAAGGCTAGCATAGGTATCACAGAACTGAAAGGGTTGCTGGGGGCCCAAATGTTTGGTAGATTTCTCCACCAGATGATGTTTTACTTTTCCCTATTTTGATTTTTTTTTTACACTTTACCAGGAAAAACCGAATTATGATTATGATTTAGGAACAATATCTTGTGATTTGGGAAACTGATTTCACATGCAGTGCCAAAACTCACTTATTAGATTTGACATGCACTCTTGAAGAACATCTAATACATGTGCCCTACATGACGGTTGAAACCGCAGTCAGCACTTACACAAGTAAGACTGACCCCAGGCTGAGCATGGACACTACCAGGACCCCAGAGGATCCCTGCATGTCGAATCAGTTCCAGGAATGGCCCCTACACAAAACTATCAAAAACAAAACCATGTTGTTGTTTTTTTTTCCTCAGACCATTTTGTTATGCCATTTTAAAATTATATGCAGGCTGTGCCTCTTTAGAAATATATATAAGTCTATATTTTAACACAGACTTACGAAATGGAAATTAAGGACAAAATAAAGTGTTGCAAAACAAAAACAAAAACAAAAAAACAAAAACAAAACAATGTGAGTGGATCCACAGAGGCCGTAGGCAGAGATCTGAGCCTTTTTCTTTGGTTGCTACTTAATATTCCAGAGAATGAATATGCCACCACTGATTCAACCACCTCTCTTTTTAATGAGTTTCACTTCTGCTTCCCGCTGGACATTCAGGTTGTTTCCAGAGTCTAGCTGCCTCAAACGATGCTTGAAACAAGCACACCAGCAAGCCAAGGACAATACTGAGCCTATAGCTCTGTCTGGGAAGTCTGTTGCTGTTTTCCTGTGGGATAAATTCCAACGGTGAGATAGTTGGGTCACGGAGTACGTGTATTTCAAAACTTAACAGCAACTGCAGATTTCTTCCTCACAAAGCTGTAGGAATTCACAAGCCATGGGTGAGTGTCTGTGTCCTTGTGTCTGCAAGCCCTGGATGCTGTTGCTTAACTCGTTTTTCAGCCTCATGGGTAGTAATACTCTTATCTCACTGCAGCCCAACCATGCTTTTCTACTAACTCATTTTAAAAACGGATTTTTAAAATTTATCTGCATGACTTTTTTTTTACTGTTCAGAATTTTTTTTTTAATTCTTCCCCTTTTCTCTCCAGTGTTCTCTCTTGCTCTGCACCTTGTCATTTCTTTTTTTTTTTTTTTTTAAGATTTTTTAATTTATTTATTTGACAGAGAGAGTTCACAGTAGACAGAGAGGCAGGCAGAGAGAGAGAGAGGGAAACAGGATCCCCGCCGAGCAGAGATCCCGATGCGGGACTCCATCCCAGGATCCTGAGATCATGACCTGAGCCGAAGGCAGCGGCTCAACCCACTGAGCCACCCAGGCGCCCAGCACCTTGTCATTTCTTAAATGACATGTTTCAGATGTGTTTCAAACAACTCTCAGGAGATCCTCTGTTCTCAATTACTTACTTTCCTTTTTTCTTTTTTTTTAATTTTTATTTTTTATAAACATATAATATATTTTTATCCCCAGGGGTACAGGTCTGTGAATTGCCAGGTTTACACTCTTCACAGCACTCACCAAAGCACATACCCTCCCCAATGTCCATAACCCCACCCCCCTTCTCTCAAACCCTCCCCCCAGCAACCCTCAGTTTGTTTTGTGAGATTAAGAGTCACTTATGGTTTGTCTCCCTCCCCTCAATTACTTACTTTTCATGTGTGATATCCTCCAGGCCTCGAGCCCTGTTTACCATGCACCGTGCCAACGGGTGAGTTCCCTGGAGATTCAGCATCAAGAGTTTCTAGAGAAAATTGTTATCAGAGCCCGTTTTGTAGGACTGGGGTCCAAGTATTCTGAATGCATTTTCTTCTTCGAGAACTGATCCTAGCAGGGATCAAATACATCTTGATTGAATCTGAACCTTCCTGCCTGGAGACTGAACTGGTTGCTGGGCCTCATGGCTGGATTAGCTGCTGGAGAGCCAGCTCCTGGCCCCCTATGGAAGCACACAGCCCACCCCAGCACCGTGCAATTCCAGCCAGCTACCAGCAGGGTCTCTGAGCTGGAGCCTGGCGGGGGTAACTCGTCCTTAGAACACAGCAGGCAGGTGTGCAGGGCAGGGCTACACCACCCAGGTCACGGAGAGAGAAGCAAGCAGACTGTGAGCGAACACAGCCTGGCCAAAGGCAAGTGGAGGTCTGAAGACAGGAGGCTCGGCCCTTCTGAGTGGAGAACTGTTGAAGAACTTCAGAGAAAACCAAACCACAGATTTTTGTTTGTTAGCTTGTTTTTCTTTCAGTGTTACTGAGATGTAGTTGACATGCAGCACTGTGCAAATGTAAGGTGCACATGTGTTGTGAAGTGATGACCATGATAAGTTTAGTTAACACCTATCATCTCCTACAGATGCAAAATAAATAAATAAATAAATAAATAAGAGAAAATGAAAGAAAAAAAAAGAACAAGAAGAAATGTATTTTTCTTTTGATGAGTACTTTTAGAATTTGCAACCTTAGTTACTTTCAAATATACCAACAGCAGCGTTAACTATAGTCCTCATGTTGTACGTTATATCCACAATATTTACATATCTTCTTCTGGAAATTTGTACCTCTGACCCCCTTCATCTGTTTCCCCACTGCTCCCGCCTCTGGAAACCACACGTCTGATCTCTTTTTGTATGAGGGTTTTTTGTGTGTGTTTTTTTTGTTTTTGTTTTTGTTTTTTAAACTCCACATACAAGTGAAATCATGTAGTGTTTGTCTTTCTCTGATTCATTTCATTCAGTTTAGAACTCTCAGGTCCACCCACACTTTTTTTTTTCCCTTAAGATTTTATTTATTTGTCAGAGAGAGAGAGTGAAAACAAGCAGGGGCAGGGCGGCAGACAGAGTCCCCACTGAGTGAAGTGGCTCCCCACTGAGCCTGATGTGGGACTGGATCCCAGGACACTGGGATCATGACCTGAGCCGAAAGCAGATGCTTAACTGACTGAGCCACCCAGTGAATGCAGGATCCACCTACTCTGTCACAAATGGCAGAATTCCATTCTTTTTAAGGTTGAATAGAATTCCATCCTGTGTATATCATCTAGTTATCAATCTGCTCTCTCTCTCTCCCTCTCTTTCTCTTAATTATCTATACAAGTGATAATATTTTATGTAGAAAATCTGAATTGTTATACTACAGAGTATAATTAATATAAGAAAACTTGTGTATAGTCTCACTACCCACAGTTCTCTCGTAATATTTCCATGGTTTTCTTTCAGTAATAAAGACACACACACACACACATATGTATGTGTGTGTGTGTATGTGTGTATATATATATATATTTAAGCATTTTATAGATATTTAAAATTTGCCTCACATTGTATATGCAATTGTTTCTTATCATTATACTGTTACTAATTATCCATGTCATGAAGTATTCTTTAAAAGTTTAATTTTTTTTGAAGTATAGTATACCCAGAAGAATGCATATACTATAAACATGTAGCTTCAATGATTCTTCATGGAATGCATCATTTTTATATTGTAAAGTAATTTCTTGCATGTAACTCATTTGTACAGCCCGTTGTTTGTAAGTTTTCTTATAGATAAATAGTTCTGTGGTGAACATCTCTGTGCACAAATCTTTGGGTGCATCTTGGGTGAATGGGTTTTGATCAAATATACATTACAGATGAGAATAGGCACTACTGTATTTTTGCTTTGGGGTTCTCAGGACCTGGGACCTTTATACGAAAACGTTCATGTGCCACTTCTGCAGGATTTGGCTTACATCATTTGTGAAGGGGACACACGGATAAAGAGCTATGCCTCAGTGGAGCAGTGACCCATATCTCAGGCTGCAGCCTCCCCCCGCTCTGTGTGCCTGTGAATGAGAACAAAGATGGCAGGACTTAGATGGGAAGACCCAGGAAACAGAGATGGTCGGCAGAGCAGAGGATGCTGCTGCAGGTGACTGGGAAGTTCTGCTATAGATATCTGGGCAATCATGTCCTGTTCTGGTGGTCAAAAGGGACAGTACCATCAGTCTGAGGTGGTGGGTTTGGGACCTAAGCAAGACCCTGACCTCCCGCTGACCTTTATTTCCCTAGGACGGAGCTGTTCAAAAATGGATGATGAGGAGGGGCACTTGGCTTGGATTGGGCCCTTGAGCCCTTTGGGTACCTGAAGGGGAGATAGGCTTAAGACATGGCTGGGTTTTAGACGAGGTCTTCCCAAATGCAAGTGACTGGGAATTTTTCCAGTTCAGTGAACTTTCTCTTCTCTTTTTGCCTGACTGCCTGCTTGCCTCAGTCCTTCCATCCCTTCCTTCTCCTCTCCCTCCCTTTCTTTCTGCTGTTGACTGTTTCCTAGACATATAAAGTCAAAGGAAGCATTGCCCATGCTCCCAGGGACATCCATGTGGGGCCATGGAGTCCTGGAACCGGTTGCAGGTTCTGAGATAACCTAGTGCAGTGTAACCCACCATCCTGACTGTAGTGATCCAAACAGTGACCATCACCCTCTGCTCTTCCCTCTCAGGCCCTGGGTGGGCTCGGGGATGTGAGTCTGGCCCCAAGCCACTCTGAGACCTAGTGGGATGGGGCTGGAGGGAGCAGCAGGGCTAGCCAGTATACTGCCTCTTTCCCTGTGTGGCCTCTCTGGGGGCTCCCTCTGCAGTGTACCCAGTATGGGAACCTGAGTGCACTGAGAAAGGCTTGCGGAGGTGCTCTATGTGCCCCTTCCCAGTGCTGGGTGAATGTGGTTCCTTTTCTGGGGAAGGAGGGCTGGGAGGACTCTGAGGTGAAAGTGAAAGCTCCAACATGTGGGTTGGAAAGGGAAGATGTAGTGGTAATAAACCATACTGCACAAGGAATGGCTGTGACCCTGGAAGGGGCAGGGGGTTAGAGAGAGTGGTGCCAACTGAGCAAGGCAGGAGGCAGAGCTGGGTGAAGCCCTGAGTGCTTTCCTGCCGTGAAGAACCAAGTCCCCTGGCTCTGAAATGTAAGTTCTCTCCTTTGCTCTACAACATTAGTAGAGTCAGCGATAGACACAGGGGCCTTGGGGAGTATGTCTGTCTGTATCTGTGCTTTTGTGTGGTGTGTGTAGAGTCTGACGTGTATGGTGTGTGTGAATGCATGTAGCATGCTTGCATCTGTGCATGTTTTGTGTATAGTATTACTGTATGTGCACATATGTCAGCATGTGCATGCCTATGAAGGAGAACAAAGATGGCGGTTTATGGACAGGAAGACCCAAGAAGCAGAGATGGGAGCTGAGGTTCAGGCTCAGGGGTATCAGGTGCTATGCATGGAACCGGGCTCTGCCTTCTGGCCCTCTCCTTTCTGAAACTTCTGGGATTGTGGGTGCACTGACACTGTCCCCTGGCCTTTGGTGCCCTTGTTGTAGTTGCGGTCGCTCCTCGTAGGGGAGGAGCCTGGTCCGACGGCAGCTGTGGGCATGGAAGGCTGCCGTGTGCCTCTCTTCCTCCAACTGTCAGTGTCCAGCTGACGTCTACCTGCACCGGGTGGCTTCCTAGTGCCATTGGTGATTGATGTTGCATTTTATCTTGAGGTTCTTGTTTTAGTCCATGGGTAGGTAGGTCTGGGAAGTGCTTGTCTGGCCATTTCCACCTGTAGGATCTTAGAGTCAGAGGACTCATCTACACAGCCTAAGATATGCTATTATTTTCCACATGAGTGGGGATCATGCAGCAATCCCCAGCCTTTCCAGTTTCTGTTTCTGACCCACATTCCAGCACACATCTTCATTCCCTCACCTCCTCTCCCTTCTGTACTTTGGCCCCCCATCATTTCCCCACAAAGCCCTCACTAGTGGACCTGCCCCACCCCTTACACATGGAGGCGCATTCCCACTGGCACAGGGGGAGGGCTGTGTGCCAGTGGCTTTCAAGTCTGGGCTACATCCAGATCAACCACAGCAGGCTCCCTGCGGGGGCCTGGGCTTGCCAGGTGATCCCACTGTGTAGCCAAGGTCCAGAACCACTGCTAGGAGGAAGTCTACAGGACACCTGCTTTTGATACTTCTAGGTAAGAAAACACAGTGTTTTGTCCAAAATAGCTGCTCAGGGGCATTACTTCCTGTATGCTATATCCTAACTGTGTAGAGACCCCTGAGGTCACCCCACCCCCCTCTCAGACATGTGGGACATCCCACAACTGGGCCACCGAGGGCAAGAAGTCTGGGGCTGCTGCACTTTCTCCCTTCTGTTCTCTGTGTGGCCCATTCACTCCCCTCCCTCTCTGCCCTCCGCCCCAGCTGGCTCAGGTCTTCTCAAGCTCAGAAAGCTGTTGCTGGGCTGTGGGGCCATCAGGGATCTTGGAGAAGGGCTCCATGAAATGAACTGCACTGTCTTCCAGGTGGCGCTTTAAGGATGAGGTCCTGGCAAACCGTGAACTTAATGAGAGTGGAAAAGGGAGTCTGTACTGGGTCACACAAGGCAGGGGATGTCCCTGGGTCTGCACCAGGCCTGAGACAGTGAAGGCCCAGCTGTCAGAAGGGAAGATGCTTCTGCAGGGAGAAGAAGTGACACTCTGGTGGCCCTTGATGGACCAACTGCCTGGAGTCATCATGGATCAGCTGAAGTCATGCGAGGGGACAGTTGCTCCAAATAGCTGACACTGTTGGAGACTTGTGGCATTTGGGATTGTTCTGACACTTCTGTCTTGTTGCAGAGCTTCTTTGGGAATGCAGGGCTTGGTGTGACCCAACACCAAGCCTCGTGCTGATGCACTGGTGCCACAGAGCTGACTGTTGAGGGCCATCCTGTTTAGAGCCTGGCAGACTGCACAGGAAAGACTGGCTCCCACACACAAGGAAGAAGCAGACCACAAGGCAGGGAAGCAAGCAGGGAGTCCACTCTCCCAAGGATCTGAAGCTGGGCTGGCTGGAAGCAATGTTCACTGGCAGAAAGTGGGTTTTGGGGTCAAGCCAACCATGCTTCATCTATTCCTTGGCCACCTGCTCTACCAATGTTTACTGAGCAGCTACTGGGGGTCCAAAGAATGATGGGCATCAGTAGGCCTAGAGTCACACAGGAGGCATGGGTGAAACCTGGAGCTTCCACCTACTCTGGATGTGTGTCAGCCTCAGTTTCCCTATTTGGAAAGCCAGCCCCTACATAGTAACAATATAGGAGACCACTGGGATCCTATCAGTTACTTCTCTAGGGCTTATCTGTGCCAGAGTCTGTTCTCAATGGACCCACAGGACCTGGGGGTGGCTGACCTGCAGGCAGATGAGAATGTGCCAGAAACCCCATGCCCTCAGAGCAGCAGGCATGTGGTTCCTGACAGGGGGACTCCCTGGGAACGCCCTTCTTCCAAGGGGTCCTCTAGAGACACAGGAACTCTCACTCACTGCTGGTAGGAATTCAAAATGCTTCAGCCACACTGGAAGACAGTTTGGCAGTTTCTGGCAAAACTAGAAATATTTTTACCGTAAGATCAATTGTGCTTCTTGGTATTTACCCAAAGAAGCAAAAATCTTATGTCTGCCCAAAACCTTGCCCATGGATGCTTAGAGCAGCTTTATTCATCATTGTAAAAACTTAGAAACAACCAGGATGTCCTTCAGTAGGTGAAAAGGTAATTCAGATGGTGGAATATTACTCAGCAATAAAAAGAAATGAGCTATCAAGCCATGAAAAGACATGGAGGAAGCTCAGATGCGTATTTAGTGAAAGAAATCAATCTGAAAGGCTACATGCTGCGTGACTCCAACTCTATGACATTCTGGAAAAGGTGAAACTACCGAGACAGTAAAAGAATCCATGGTTGCCAAGGGTGGGATGGGGGAAGGAAGACGAATAGCAGGACCACAGAGGATTTTTAGGGCCATGTAGCTACTTCATACGATGCTGTAATGATGTCTGTGTCATTTTACCTTTGTCCGAAACCAGAGACTGTATAATACTATGGGTGAACCGTGTGCAGACCCCTTGTGAGGGAGATTGTATATGTGTGGGTGCAGGGCATGTTTGGAAGACTCTGCCCTTTCAATTTTGCTGCTTTAAAGACATACTACCTTTAAATAACTTTAAAAAAAAAAAAAAAAGTCTTTGAAAAGCCTGTTGGATCACTAGCCCTGGGTATGGTTCCTACTGAATTATGGCTGTTGCCGATGTTATGTGAGCTCGTCATGGTGTGTTTCCTCTCACTCCTGCCTGTGACGATGAAGCTGTTTTCTGAAAATGTTGGAAGGTATTGGAGAGTGAAGTATGGAGAGATGGGTATTTCTAGGTGTCCGGCTGGCAGGCAGTTCAGGACAGGGGACTGCTGCCTAGGGAGGTCTGCCCTCTGGACCTTCCAGCAGACAGGGCTGAAACGGGCTGTTTTGAGTCAAAGGGTAGAGCCAACTCATCTGACATGGAACGAGTTCTTCCTGGGGCTGGTGCAGGACACACCTTGGGCATCAGCCGAGGGGAGCTGTCAGGGCTTTCTTCTCTTCCCAAGCCTGTCGCTAGCCTGGAGCAGCACTGGTGGAGGCAGACGGCTGGATGGAGGGGTAGTTGGAATGGATTGTGTAGGGCAGCCCTCTCCCCAGCACCTCCTAAGTGAGCCCCTGAGGCAAGCACTATGGGAGTGGTTGGCATTCCGCCATCATGGAATGGCATAAATACGATTTACAGGAACTGTTGACCATTGCTTCTCTGAACAGCAGCAGCAACTTCAGGGTGCTGGTTAGAAATGCGAATTCTGGGCCTACCCCAGACCCACTCTGTTAGACATGATGGGAGTGGGCTCAGCTCTCTGGGGGGGGGGGGTGCTGATGATCCTTGCTCAATCTGAAAACCTCTGCTGCAAGCCATGGATGGGCTGGCCCTTAGGGTTAAATCTGGCCGAGGATGCTTTTCTTTCTTTCTTTCTTTCTTTCTTTCTTTCTTTCTTTCTTTCTTTCTTTCAGAGACTGGAGAGAGAAAGTAGGGAGGGGGAGAGGCGCAGGAGAGGGAGAGAGGGACCATTAAGCAGCTCCACGCCCATCGTGGAGCCATACATGGAGTGGGCTCCATCTCACAACAGTGAAATCATGACCTGAGATGAAATCAAGAGTCAGACACTTGGGATATCTGGGTGGTTCAGGGGGTTAAAGCCTCTGCTTTCGGCTCAGATCATGATCCCAGGGTCCTGGGATCGAGCCCCGTATCGGGCTCTCTGCTCAGCAGGGAGCCTGCTTACCCCTCTCTCTCTGCCTGCCTCTCTGCCTACTTGTGATCTCTCTCTGTCAAATAAAGAAATAAAATCTTTAAAAAAAAAAAAAAAAAAAGAGTCAGACACTTAATTGACTGAGCCACCTGGCGCCCAGGCCAAGGCTGTTTTGTAAATAAAGTTTTACTGGGTCACAGCCACACCTGCTCACTCATGGTCCTCTGCTACCACTTTCACTCTTCAACTGCAGAGTGGTTGTGATAGAGCCTATGTGGCTCACTATACTGAAATCTCCATTATCTGTTCCTTGACTGAAAAACATGGCTGGCTCTGGTTCTCAGCCTAACATTGGGGTCACCTGGATGGTGAAAAAACCATGGAAGCCAGGGCTGCAGCCCAGAGATCCTGGTTTGGTTGGCTTGGAGGCTGCCCTGGCTGCTAGGATTTTAAGCTCCCAGCTGATTTAATGTGCAGCTATGCTCGTGAGACCTATGGCTTCAGACCAGCATTTGTTTTAGAGTTTTGCAATCTGCTCAGCCTTTCTCAGCTAGCTTTGCTCACATCCCATCCCCAGCCAGCTCGCTCTTCCCGACACAGGCTGGGGAACGGGGTTCCTTTCCTTCTCAGAGTAGCTCTTGCGCTTAAGTGGGGTGAACACTTGGGCTCCACTCTCGGCATGCACTTGTGAAAACATCTGAGTAGCTCTCCTATGGTAAGGGAAGGACCACCTTTGCAGCAGCCAGCATGTGGTTTGGGCCAATTGTGTCTCTCTGAGGGGTGGAAGGGCTGGCTTGACTATAGCATCGGGGCTGATGGAAGCAGGGTACCTGGGCGTGCCTCTGCTCAAGGGTTCCAGAACACAGGGAACAGCAGTGCATCAGGGATCTAGAGAACCCAGAGCTGGGAGCAGGTCACCACTTACCAGCTGGAGAAACTGGGCAGATGGCTCCCGGGTCCAGCTGTTTGCACAGGTGCTAGATGCAACAGGTCATCCACAAGGAATTTACCATTTTCATGCTCTGTTAGTTCATGTTCACACTTACTTGCTTTTAAAACAAACTATCCTTTTTGCTGTGGTGACAGAAGAAAAATGTTCAGAGCATGAAATTTAAAAACTACATTTTAGATCAAATAAGAAATGAGAAATCATTTACCACCCAGGAAAAAAATCCCTGTTAAGATGTTGCCATGTATCCCCCTAGTCCTTATTTCAAAATTGAACACTGTACACAGTTCAGTTACTTTGCAACAACTCCGTGAGGTTGGTGGGAGTAGACAATGCCATCCTAGCATGTGGAAGAGGAGAGCAACCCTGAATGTAAAGGAGAAAGTAAGGTGTGCACGGCTGTGGGTATGAGGATGTTTAACCTTGGGAGTTACAAAATCACTCATTGTGATGTAACCTCCCCCCCCGGGGACTTGCTAACATGCAGATTCTGGCCTCTGGGCTGGGCCTGAGAGTGTGCATTTCTAACCAGCTCCCCGGGAGAGGCCCACTCTGCTGGTCTGTTCACCACAGTTGAGTACCAGGGACTCGAGAATAATGGAGAAAATCTAGCTGAGCTGTGTGCTGCAGGCTCTTGTGGTGCTGTGGTGGGAGATAGGGAGAGAGTTCATGCCTAAATGTCTACTCTAGACCTTTTAATACAGAACTTGCAAAACTATATTTTATAAGGAAAAATGTTCTATGGAGGAATTAAACTCTTTTCAAACTGGAATGCTGGCTCTCTAGGAAAATCTTTTCCTTGTCAAGGATAAATATATCAGGCTTCTTACCTTAAACCCTCTTCTCAGCTTCTGGGGTGCTTGTTTTCCCATTTGTCCGGAGGAAGCACACTTGTACTTCCTCCTGGGCAGGCAGAGCTGCTTTCTTTCTCGGGAAGCCTTCCCATAGCCCCTGATCTTCAGGGAGGAGGAAAGAATGAGCTTGCAAAAGAGAAGTGAGGTTTTCAGAGTTAGAAAGGCAGGAAGGGAGTTGGCAGGCTCTGTTGCCTGACAGAACAAAAGGCCTCAACCCCAGCGAGGGGCACACCCTGGGCAGACCCCTCAGCACTCTGGGTAGACACCTCAGCAACCTCTCTAGCCGCAGGGCAGGTGGCTGGGGGGGTGGGGGGGTATAGGGGACACCTTCCTGTTGCTCCTGTGGGAGAATGAGCTCCTGGGAGGTGAAGTGCAGGACGGCTTCATAAACAGGGAGAAAATGTCTTTTCGTGCAGCAAAATATATTTTCCCAGAAAACATAATTACGCTGCCAAAACTACTCCAGGCAGCTTGAGGATAAGAGTGCCGCGAAATGGAATGAGGCAGTTGGTTTTATCTAAAAAAAAAAAAAAAAAAAAAAAAAAAAAAAAAAAAAATCTGGAGAATTCAAAATGGCTTAATTGCACAGCTATTAAATAGCTCCTAAATCTGGGAAGATAGAGTGATTTTGTTGCTAATATTTGCTTTCAGCGGGCTGAGCCCCTTTTCTCATCGCAGGCGACATGCTTGAGATTTGGCTACCTTTCCTCCTGTAGCTTAATGGTGACCTTTTTTAGACTGGTGGGGGGAGCGTGACTCCTGACTGTCTGGGAGGGAATCTGCCCCTGAGATATTGCTCCCAGTCTGGGGAAGCAAGTTCCTTTCCTCAAGGACCTTGTGTCAGTGAGGCTGCTCCGGGCCAATCCAGACTCTGGGCTGCTGCTAGGTGAAAGAGGCTTAGGGTGGGTTTTGTTTTCAGTTGTATCTGGATTTGAACACAGGAATCTTCATCTTCGGTGACCTTGGACAACCTTTGTAACCTCTCTAGGTGAGGACTTGCAGGGCTGCAGCCAGGACCACCAAATAGGGACTTGAGTGAATATCGTGCCTGAGACCAGCAAGAGGGGGCAGCAGTTTACTCCAGAAGTGTCAGATTTCAGAGTCCAACTGAGCCAAGCCCCATGTTTTCCTCATCCTCAGAGGATGGGATAGAGCAGGGATCCTTCTGGAGGATATTGTGTTTTGCTCCTCAGTTTGTAAGAAGCACCCCCCCCAACAATGTTTATCATTTTATCAGCACTTTCAATAAATAAGAAACACATGAATGCACCCCTCTGGATTTCCTAGCATCTGCTTTTACATCAGTATATTTAGGAGGGTTGACCATGTTCCTAACTCTCAGTGCTGAGTAAAAACTGACAAGTCTGCTGGGAGCTGGGCCTAAGGTGCCCTCCTGCCTCCTGTCATTCTGCTTTACACTGCAGACTTCTGCTTTTCCTCATTCTGACATGGTGCCACCTTTTCGGGGATTTTGTTTCTTGCTCATAACCTTTTAAACAGTCTTTGGTTCTAGGGAAGAGCGATCAAACACTCTGGAGGGGTTACAAACCTAACTGAGATTTTATTCTTTACAACTGGTATGAATTTTTAAGATTATGAAATATTTCAAGTGTAGAGAAAAGGAGTAGAATCCGATAAGCATCCGTATGTCTTCCACCCAGATTTAACAAGTGGACACCATTTACCCTATTTGTTTAAGATTGCTTATTTTTGAAAGAAACAAAACATCATAGCTAAAGAAAGCATCAACAAAACTAAAAGGCAACCTAAAGGATGGGAGGAGATATTTGCAAATAATATGTCCAATAAGGGGTTGGGCATAGTAATCCAATTAAAAAATGGGCAGAAGACACGAATAGATATTTTTCCAAAGAAGAAATACAGGGGACCAACAGACACATGAAAGGATGCTAACCACAAAAGCCATCACCTTACACTTGTCAGAATGGCTAGAATAAATAATATAAGAAGTAACGAGTGTTGGTGAGGCTGTGGAAAAAAAGGAACCCTTGCGCACTGTTAGTAGAAATGCAAACTGGTGCAGCCACTTTGGAAAACAGTTGGGAGGTTCCTCAAAAAATTAAAAACAGAACTACCATCTGATTCAGTAATTCTGCTACTGGGTATTTATTCAAAGTAAATGAAAATGCTAATTTGGTAAGATATATGCACCCCTGTGTTTATTTCAGCATTATTTACAATAACCAAGGTATGAAAGCAATCCAAGTGCCCATTCATTAATGAATAGATAAGATGTGGGGCACACACATACAAACACACACACACACACATTTATAAATGTATATATACATACACACATATACACATATACACACACATATATTTATATATGTATACACACAGACACATATATATTTATATATGTATGTATATGTATTTATATATATACAGAATGTAATATTACTCAACCATAAAAAGGAGATTATGTCATTGGCAACAAAATGGATGTACCTGGGGAATATTAGGCTAAGTGAAATAAATCAAACAGAAAGACAAACACCATTATAACTTCACTTACATGTGGAATCTAACAAAACAAATGAATAAACAAAAAACAAAGAGCAGAAACAGACAGAGAACAAATTGATGGTTGCTGTGGGGGGAGAAGGATGGGGTGAGATGGGTAAAACTGGTGAAGAGGAGTAGCATGTACTTCCAATTTTTGAATGTACAAGTCGTGGGGACAAAAGGTGTAGTATAAGGAATATATTCGATGGTGTTGTAATAGTGTTGTATGGTGACAGATGGTAGCTCATGTGTGGTGAGCATAGCACAACATATAGACTTGTCCTGTCACCATGTAGTACACCTGGAACATTGTGTGTCAACTCTACTTCAATAAAAAAGAGAGAAAAAATGAAATATATGTACAGCTGAGTGTTGTTTGTGTGTGTTCCTAACCCTCCCCTTCAAGTGGGTACAACTATTAAGAATTGGGAAAATAGATTTTTGGTGCTTATAGTTTATATAGAAAATACTATACTTTCCATCATTTCCTGCAGTGTTTTTCACTCATCATTAAATATTCAAAGCTATCCATACTAATACATGTTAGCTTAGCAGCCAAGGAGAGTCCCTTTGTGTGACCATGTGATGTTTTGCTTCTGTTTCCAGTTTTCTGTTTCCATAATCAGAGCTCAAGTGAGGTCTTTGTGTGCACAGTTGTGTGCACTTTGAGTGCACAGCATTTTTGGGAAACAGAGTTTCTAGTCAAAGGGAAGAGAACACATAGACTACTTAGCTGAAAGCATAACCAAATTGTTTGTACCAGTTACTGTTCCCACCAGCATGCATCCCCTTAGCTTCCCATTTCTGCCAATTCTTGGGATTTTTAGATTTAAAGGTTTTTTTTCCATCAGTATGGTTGGTGTGGAATTATAACTCCTTGTGGTTTTAGTTTGCATTTCCCTAATTAATAATGAAGTTAAACACATTTTCCTGTGTTTAAATGCAAATTTATGTCTTTTTCTATTTTTCTATTAGGGTGTTTGCATTTTTTCATGTACTTTTTTTTTTTTTACTAGTTCTGTATACATTGTGGCTTTAAATTCTTTTTGTCTAAAAATTTTGTCTTACAAATCTTCTCCTGGTGTATGACTCCTTTCTGACCTCTGTGTGGCATCTGGTGATGGATGGTTTTAAATAACAACATAATGTTCCAGCCCGAAATCTTATGTCTTGTTTAATGAACTGTACTTTCTATAAAGCCATGACAATATTTCTTATGTCAGCTCCTAAAATCATAATGGTATCACGTTTACATTTACATCTTCATCCATCTGGTTTTGTGTATGCCATGAGGTAGTGACCCATTTTTCACTCTTCTATGGTACTCATCAGTTGCTCTGGGCTCCTTTCTCCTCTGGTCTGAAATGCTGTCTTTGCCCTGTGTTAAGCTGTATGTACATGAAGTTTGTGTCTGGGTTCCAGTCTCTTCTGTTTCCTATTGTTTATCCTGTGCTAACTATTCTAGGTTTGTGATAAGTTTGATATCTAGAAGAGTGAGTCCTTTCCTGAGCCTGCTTGCCTTAGGAGCATCTGGGCTCTGCCAAGTTCTTTGCACTTCTGTATACATTTTAGGATCAATGTGCCATTTTACACAAACAATTTTATAGGGATTTTGATTGGATTGCATTGCATCAGATAATGGGTGTGAAAGACTGACATCATGACAAGACTGGGTCTTCCAATGTATAGTTTTTCACTTACTTAAGGTAGAAATCGGTTTTGTACATTTTCCCACCCATAAATTCTCATATATCTTTTGCTAGACTTATTCCTATGTAGCTTTAAAAAATTTAACTAATTTCTAACATTGTAACTGTTGTTTTTCAAATTACTTTTTCTAACTTTTTTCTGGGCTGTAGAAATGCAAAACTTGAATTCTAATAATTTGCTTGTCACTTCTCTTTTTGCTTGGGTTTTCTATGTAGACAAATCAGTTGTAAATAACACATTTGTTTTCTCCTTTCTAATTCTTATGTATTTAAAAAACTCTTTTTTTTAAAGGCAAAACACCTCCACTTGATTTTGAATAGAAGTTGTGTACATAGTTGTTCTTGTTGTGTTTTGAATTTAAAGGAGAATTTGAAAAAAAAAAAACAACTTTGCATGGCATGTGAGGTTTGTTTGACATTGTATAGTGATCTCTGCTCTCATTCCATGACTATTTCTGTGGAATATCTTTTTCTGTCCCTTCACTTTCAACTTATTTGTGTATGGATCTAAAGTGAGTCTTTTGTAGATAGCATGTAATTAGGTTAAAAAAATCTATTCTGTCAGTCTCTGTCTTTTAATTGGGGGTTTTAACGCATTTTTATTTAAAATGATTATTGATTAGGAAGGACTTACTACTGTCACTTTATTATTTGTTTTCTATATGTAGCTTTTTTGTCTCTCATTTCCTGCATTACTTATAGCTTTTTTGTCTCTCATTTCCCACATCACTATTTTCTTTTGTGATTTACTGATATTTTGTAGGGACTTATAGAAATATTTTTTTCAGTTTTTTTTGTGTATATTCTTTAGCAACAACCTTGGGGGTTTCCATGGGGATTACATTTAATATCCTAAAGTTATAACAATTTAACTTGAATTCATACAAACTTAACTTTAATAACACTGAGTTCCTTTAGCATTTCCATCCTCACTCTTTCAGTTGTTGATATCCCCAAATTGTATCTTTACATATTGTGTATCCAAAATGTAAAGTAGTATATTTCTAATGTATTAGTTTCTTATATTATGTAGTAAACAAAAAAATACAGTTACAAAGTTAAAATAATATTAGTTTTTAGACTAATAATTGTTTTTGTATAACTCCAAAATAATACACAATAATTGTTGTGTATGACTCCAAAAACTGGAGTTATACACCACTGTAAATAATACAGGCTTTTATAATTGCCCAGGTATACCTTTACAGAGATCTTTTGTTTCTTCATGTGTGACTTTGAGTTATTGTTCAGTGTGCCTTCATTTTAATCTGCAGGATTTCATTAATGTTTCTTGCAGAGCAGGTCTAAGACAGTCTTGCCAGATACAGGATCCTCGGTTGACCACATTTTTCTTTTAGCACTTTGAATATATCAGTTCACTACCTTCTGGTCTCCAAAGTTTTTGACGAGAAATCTGCTGGCAATCTACTGAAGACCCATTTTTTGTGATGAGTCACAGTTTTCTTCCTGCCTTCAAAATGTTCTTGTTGTCTTTTGAAAGTTTGATTATAATGTCTAGGTACGTGTCTCTTTGTTCATCTATCAAAGTCTGTTGAACATCTTGGGTATTTATATTTATGTCTTTCATAAGATTTGTTAAGTTTTTGGCTATTATTTCTTCAAAGATTCTCTCTGCCCCTTTTTTCTCTCTCTTCTCCTTCTTGCACTCCCCAAATTGCATATGCTGGTCTGCTTGCTGGTGCCCACAGGTCCTTTAGGCTCTGTTCATCTTTCTTCTATCTTTTTCTCAGATTTAATAATGCCTATTCACTGATTCTTTGATTCTTTCTTCTGCCTGCTCAATCTGCTTTCAAATTCTAGTAAATTTTTCATTTCAAGTATTGTATTTTTCATTTCCAGAATTTCTTTTTTGGTATCTTTTTAGATTTTCTATTATTTATTGATATTTCCACTTTGTTAACACATTATTTTCTTGACTTTGCCCACATATTTCTTTAGTTCTTTGAGTATCTTTAAGATGGTTGTCATTGTCAAGTAGATATGCCAACAGGTCTTCTTCAGGGACAGTTTTATTAGTTTATTATTATTATTTTTCCTTTGACTGATCCACAATTTTCTGTTTCTTTCTATGCCTTGTGATTTTTTTTTTGTTGTTGTTGAAAACTGGACATTTGAATCTAATAATGTGGCAAGCCCAGAAATTGGATTCTCTCCCTGCCGGAGTTTGCTGTGTTTTGTTTTTGTTTATTTCATTTTAAACTTTTGCCCTATCTGTCACCTTGATGAGGGAGCAGGGGGCTGGCTGAAGACAAAGCAAAAGCTGGTACCTTGCATACCCTCTCCATCCGCTCCCCTTGGTAATGTGTGTGGCATTCCTCAAGCGCCCCTTACTGCCATAAATGATAAATAGTTAACTTGCAGAGATCACAATCCTGCAAGATGAGAGTCTCCCTTGGCTTACAAATGTCCTAAATCTCACTAAAAAAGACAATTGATAGTAGGATTGTGACATCCCACCAAGAATCTCCCAACTATCTAGATGTTAATGACTGGCCTAAAGACAACACTGATCAAGCCTCAAGGCCTTTGGTATCCTAGTAGGCCCTCTTTAGCATGTGAAAACACCGTAGAAACCTCCCTTTCCCTCACCTTCCCCCAACCACAGGGTACATAACCTGCCATCCCTCACAACCCGGGGCAGCAGCTCTTCCTGCCCACGGGTCCTGTCCCTGTGCTTTAATAAACCACCATTTTGCAGCAAAGATGTCTCAAGAATTCTTTCTTGGTCATCGGCTCCGGACCTCAGCCCACCAAACCTCACCTAGGTTCTGTAAAGTTTTTTCCGGTGAGATAAACACAACACCAGGCAAAGTGGGCGCAAGGCAAGATTTATTAAAAACGCTCTCCGGCGAAGTTTCAGGGCTCATGAGAAGGGGAGCCAGGAAAGTTGCGCCGGGAGGAGGTGGGCACCCTCGGGCGAGGTTCCGCCACTCTGGAAAGCAGAGTGGCGGAAGTCGCACCCAAGGCAGGGAGGAGGGGGCTTTTAAGGGGTCTCAGAGGAAGCTCAGGGGTCTTTTGGAAGTTTCCCTTATTTGGATATCCCGCCTGCTCATCGGGATCCCATTGGTCCACAGGAGCCCGGGGCGGGGGTCTCAGATTCCTGCTTGGGCCTTTGTTCTCCTGTCCGAGCTCAGGTCTTGTGGCGGGAACTTTCGCCATCTTTGGTAGCCCCCTTCCTGCCAGCCCAACATTCCGACCTTTTGCTTCATATAATGGTGTCAGGGGCATCGACTCGGTTCTGGCTACTTCCTGCTGACAGGGGGTGTCGTCATAGGGGTAGTCGGAAGTGGGCAGGCGAGAGTAGGGCTGGAGGAGGAGTTGATTGACAGATACTCAGGCAAGTTCTTGTAGGCGACCTGCAAGTACCGGAAAAGACAGGGAGCAACTGAGATTAGGAGGAGGATTATGCTTACAGGTCCCGCCAGAGGGAGCAGCCAGGTTACCCAGTTGTAGGGGTCCAGGCCCCAGGAGGATGTGTCTCGCCACCGTGCTTGGATCCGATCCCTGAGTTCTTTGATCCTGGAGGTAACAATATGATTGGTTAACAAAGTAACAACATTCTTCATTTAATAATAGGCAGGTCCCCCCCTTTTCGGCAGTCAGAAGGTCTAAGGCCCGTCGGTTCTGTAGATCTAAGGCTGCCAGGCTGGTGACTTGCGTCTGTAGGGCTGTGAGGGAGTCAGCAACCCGTTCCATGTCATCATTCAGGGCTTGGGAGAGTTTGTAAGAAAAAGTCTATGGAGGTTCCTATCCCCGCTGTTCCAGTTGCCACCCCTGTGGCTATTCCTGCCCCTGTTATGAATGGGAGGAAGGCAGCCTTTCCTCCATGGTGTTGGGGAAATAGGATGGACAGCAGCTGGGATTCAGAGTAGATGGTGGTAGAAGGAGATAGTAGGATGAATATACAGCCCAGGGAGTCGTTAGTGGTCAGGCAGCGATAGATTCCCTGAGGGCACAGGAGAAATATTCCCGAGGGAGTACAGTACAGGGGGGAGGAATTAGTGATATGGCAGCTGCGGTGGTAAGGGAGGACACATTAATAATATGTATGTTTCCCCCGATGGGGCCCATATGGACCGTATTATTTGTGGCCCTGAAGTTGGGGAGTGGCCAGTCAATAGGGAGGGGTATCCCTACGACATAGAGTGAGGTAAGGTAGATAGGATAAAAGAGGCGGGGAAATGGCTGGAGGGCTGTGATTTCTAAGAAAGGGCCGGCCGTATAGTAATTCAAATAGGCTTAAGCCTGAAGACCTGCGGGGGGCATAGCCAGGAGTCTGGTGAGAGCCATAGGCAAAAGTGTAGGCCAGGAAAGATGGGTTTCTAGGGTAGATTTGGTGAGTTGGGCTTTGAGCAGCCCGTTGCCTTTTCTACCTTACCGATGACTGTGGGTGGTATGGGATGTAAAGTTTCCAGGTTGAGGCTCTTAGCTACCTGTTGGGTTACACTGGAGATGAAGGCAGGTCCGTTGTCCGACTGGAGGGTCCGGGGCAATCCGAACCTTGGGATGATGCGCTCGATGAGTATTGTAGCCACTATGTCCGCTGTTTCCCGGGCCATGAGGTATGCTTCGATCCAGCCTGTGAATGTATTTTATGGCGAGGCATGGGAGTGAAGTCCAGGTGTCAGTCTTCCCCGGGCTGATGACCTCGGAGCTGTTGGTTAGGCCCTGGTCTGCGGATTCTTCCTTGTGAATTCACGGCGGAACAGGTTTTGCAAGCCCTGTGGACAACTTCGATTACCTTAGATAAGGAAGGATGATAGAACAATGGCTGAAGAAATTAGTGGAGAGCCTATGGGCCACTATGGAGGGATTGGTGGATGTCAGTAATCAAGGTGTGCACCAGATTGCCTGGCAGGGAAATCCTGTCCTGGATGTAGATCCACCCCTTATCTGGCAAGGGTATAGGCAGTAAAGTTGCAGGGTTTAAGCGGGGGGAGGTAGAGAGAGAGAGATGCGGGTTCTCTAGGAATAGCAGATGGAATAGCTGGAGACGAGGGTCAGATTGCCCAGGTATCAGTGGCTAAGGAGCTCTGTGAGTCGGCAGGAGAGTAGACCGTAATGGGCTGCCCTAAGGTCATGTTGAGGGCCTTAGAGGGGGGTACTTGATATCCCTTGGCCCCCAGAAAGCTAAGTAGGGTGGAGGTGTCGTCTTGGGAGACCGAGAGGGAGGGGCTACAGAGGAGGAGGTCATCCACATATGTAGTAGAGTACTGGCCTTAAGGACGCACTGCTGTTAAGTCTGTAGGCCTGGCCGAAAATGTGAGGGCTGTCCCTGAACCCCTGGGGTAGAACAGTCCAAGTTAATTGTCCAGAAGCATGCGTGTCAGGATCCTCCCAGGTGAAGGCAAAAAGAAAATAGGAATCAGGGTGCAAGGGGACGGTGAAAAAAGCGTCCTTTAGCTCCAGTACAGTAAAGTGAGAGGTGTTTGGGGGAACGCGAGACAGTAGGGTTAGGAACGACTGGGTGGAGGGGGACCACGACCTCGTTGATAAGCCTAAGGTCTTGTACCAGTCGATAAGCCCCTGAGGGCCTGCGTACTGGGAGGATGGGGTGTTACAGGGGGAAATGATGGGGATCAGGAGTCCCTGACGTTAAAGCCGTTCTATGATAGTTTCAGGCCCTGGCGGTGGGCTAAGGAAATAGGAAACTGAGCTCTAGAGGGAAACTTAGAGTTATCCTTAAGCTGTACTTTAACCAGGGTAAGGTGGGAAGCGATGATGGGCTCTGAGATGTCCCACACCTGAGGGTCTACAGTAGGTAGGTCATCTGGAGCGGGGGTCGAGGGAGTGGAGAGGTGTAGGATGAGACGGGTTGAGGTGGATAGAGGGGAGGAAGGGGAGAGGCAGATAGTTGCCCTTAGTTTCTGGAGAATGTCCCTACCCAGTAGAGGGACCAGGCAGGAAGGAATCATAGGAACGAGTGGGGGAAGGGAAACCCATCCAGGCTACAGGTAAGGGGAAGAGTCACCCTAGGATTGGAGGAGGTCCCATCGATCCCCATAACAGTAATTGATGAGGTTCGAGTAAGTCCCGAGTAGGAAGGCAGAACAGAGTAGGTAGCCCCCGTGTCCAGCAAAAAAGAGATGGACTTACCCGCTACCTGGAGCGTAACCCTGGGCTTGGCCTGGGTGAGAGGGGTGGCTGAGTCTGGGCTTCGTCAGTCGTCCTCCAATCCAAGCAGTTGAAAGGCCAGACTTACTATCTCGGGGGGTCCCCCACGTTGAGGCGCCGAAGATACCCCGAGGTTAGGGCAGTCGGATTTCCAGTGGCCCATCAAATGGCATTGAGGGCAAGGCCGAGTTGGCAGCTTTGGATTGGGGCACTGGCAAGCCCAATGTCCCTCGGCCCTGCATTTGAAACAGGCCCCCCGGCGGGGTGCGATTGGTTGCCCCTCTCTGCTGGCTCCCGGAGCCGGCCAGCCGCAGGGCTGCTACCAAGGCTTGGGTCTGCAACTGAATCTTTTGCTGGAATATGGCTTGTCGTTTAAGCTCAGCCGCCTCCTCACGGGAATTAAAGACCTTAAATGCCATTTTCACCAAGTCAGAAATGGGGGTCTGAGGGTCCTCCTCAGCCTTCTTTAACTTTCTCTGTATATCCGGTGCCAATTGAGAGATAAAATGAGTAGCCAGTACCGTGGCCCCCGCAGGAGAGGCAGGGTCCAAGCAAGTGTGCTGGTTTAAAGGTTAGGTCAACTGGTTAAGAAACATGGTGGGGTTGTCGTAGGGGCCTGGACAATATCCCTAATCTTGTCGTAATTAACGGCCTTATTAGAGGCTGGCCACATGCCTGCTGTGAGACATTGGACCATGCAGTCGCGGCGCCAGTGGCCATCTTAGCCATCCTGATAATCCCAACCTGGTTCTACAGCTGGGACCGCCCGGGCTCCAGCATCAGTGAGCTGGACCTGATCCGCGTGCTCCCGGGCAGCAGCCTGGATGCGTTCCCTCTCCTCTATGGTGAGGGTGGTGGTCTGGACCACATGTAAATCATGCCAGGTGAGGTCATAGGCTTGGGCCAGATATTGGAATTCTTTAATATAGTTATCAGGACTGGCCGAAAAGGAACCCAAACGTTTCTCAATTTGGGAAAGGTCCTGTAGAGAGAAGGGCACATGAACTCAAACAACTTCCTCAACTCCAGCAACCTCCCTTGGGGGGCAGACTAACTCAGCGGGGGGGCTTTCGAGCTAGTGCGGCTGGAGCCACACAGACACATTCACGCAGTCAGGCACTCTTCAGATTCAAGCAGATTGGACACCCTCCCCTTTGGGAATCCCTGGCTAATGGGAGGTGATCAGTCTCCCCTTCCATTCTTTATGAAAGGATCTAGCTCAAACAGTAGCCCTGCGGCTGTTACAACAGAATTCAATTAAGCACAAAAGGTGTTTACCAACAGATTTCAAAAGCGTAAACCTAGTTCTGGGACCAGCGCTCTGGTATTTTATCCCATTCGGTTAACGGTTACCAAAGACTTTGAATGCTACCTTAAGAATGACCCATTAAAACTCTGAGACACACAATTAACCAGCAGTTCTAGTCATCTCTTTGCTAGCAGATTTTAACAAATAACAAGAGCCTATTTGACCTTCAGTAAACTTTGATTGGAGTTTCCGGTTTACTGCGGATAAATTTGTCAGGAGTTCGGATAGGAGTGGGGAGGGGGAGAAGGAGGGGTAGACGAGAGTGCCGGTTCAGAAATCCTGAATTTAAGGGACCTTGGGGTGAAGGATCGCGGTAAAGAGGAGGAGGAGGAGGAACCAGAGGCCCTCTTGTCAGTGGATGGGTGAAGCTCTCCGGGGGTTCAGAGAGGAGACGGGGAGGAGAGGTCCGAGTCTTTGGGAGCAGTGGGTGGCAGGGTAGGGGGAGGGGAGTGGGCCAAGAGGACCTGTGAGGTGGAGCAGTGAGAGCAGAGGAAGGGGCGAGAGTGCAGAGTCCAGAAAGCTGGACATAAGGGACCTTGGCCCATCTGCCTTGGTGTCTGCCGAGGTTATTTAGGTCCATGAAAATCTGATAGTTAAACGTGCCTTCCGAAGGCCATTGAGACTGATTGTCTAATCAGTATTGTGGCCAAGCGACAGTACAGTAACATCGTTTTCGCAGGTCCTGGTCCAGTTCCAGGGTTTTAAGATTGGCCAGCAGGCCTAAAACCCCCCCGGGATGTTTTAGGGTCGAATTTGGATTGGGAGGTCCCCACGATTTGTTGCCGGGCAACCCGAGGGCTGGAGGAAGGCGTCCCCTCCTCCACCACTGGGTTGCGGAAAAACTGTGTGACTGCCTTAGAGGTTAGGACGTCTCCCAGCCTCTCGGAGTCACGGAGGTCACCTGGTGACCGGCGGGGTCCACCCTGACGCAGCCGCGATTAGGGCAGGGCTTTCCGGAAGGAGGTGCAGAATCGGGGGAACTCACCACAGCTTCGGAAGTGGCGTTTGGAAAGGCAGGTCCAGTTCGGCCAGGGAAAGGAGAGAGCCTCCCCACTGTGTGGGGGCTCAATCTCCTTCCCGGGTGCCGGCACCAGATGTAAAGGTTTTTCCGGTGAGATAAACACAACACCAGGCAAAGTGGGCGCAAGGCAAGATTTATTAAAAACGCCCTCCGGCGAAGTTTCAGGGCTCATGAGAAGGGGAGCCAGGAAAGTTGCGCCGGGAGGAGGTGGGCACCCTCGGGCGAGGTTCCTCCACTCTGGAAAGCAGAGTGGCGGAAGTCGCACCCAAGGCAGGGAGGAGGGGGCTTTTAAGGGGTCTCGGAGGAAGCTCAGGGGTCTTTTGGAAGTTTCCCTTATTTGGATATCCCGCCTGCTCATCGGGATCCCATTGGTCCACAGGAGCCCGGGGCGGGGGTCTCAGATTCCTGCTTGGGCCTTTGTTCTCCTGTCCGAGCTCAGGTCTTGTGGCGGGAACTTTCGCCATCTTTGGTAGCCCCCTTCCTGCCAGCCCAACAGGTTCTAGAACTTCATCAACCTGACCATGCTTAAATGCAGACTGAGGTGCAAACTTAAGGTATTTTCAGGTCTTTTCTGAGCTTTCACCTCCCTTTGGGCATGTGCGGTAACTTTCCAATTTCCCCTTTATAAGCAGTTGCTTTGGAATGTCCTATTTTTTTTTTTTTTTTTTTTTTTTGACAGAGATCACAAGTAGGCAGAGAGGAGGAAGCAGGCTTCCTGCTGAGCAGAGAGCCCGATGTGGGGCTCGATCCCAGGACACTGGGATCATGACCTGAGCCGAAGGCAGAGGCTCTAACCCACTGAGCCACCCAGGCGCCGCCTGGAATGTCCTAATTTTTAATGTGTGACTCTCAAAAACAGAAAAAGAGAAAGATGAAGGCAGGGAAAATGTGTCGGCCCTTTAAAATTCCTAGAAGTTACTTCTGCCAGAAGGGGGACAACTTGCAATAACGTGGGGGGAGGTGCAACAAGACTGCCTACCTCTTTGTCTGCACTTCTGGAACAGAAGCATAAGTGATCAGAGCACAATCCCTAATATCTGGAGGACCAGGTTCTTTTTGCCCTTTCTTGCTGATGCAATGTATGTGCAAGCTGGGCAGGGAGCACATGCACAGTTGTTTGCCATGTGTCTGGGGTGGAGGATGTGTAGCTGCCACTGTGCTAAAAGCTGAAATTGACTAAAATTAACTCTAGTTTACTGCTCAAGCCTTCCCTTGGAAGTTTCAAGCCTTCAATAGACTCCAGAGTTCCAAAATAGCTACATCAGAGGACTCTGCCAGTGCAATTGCTGTCTCTGTGGGGATATAGATTCCTGGTCCTTCCTACTCTGTCATCCACCCAGAATGTTTGTTAAGAGGTTTCAACTTATATGAGGTATTGAATTTTACCCAATGCCTTTTCTGCATCTCTTGATGATCTTGATATTTCTTTTTTTTTATCTTTTATGTGATAAACCACATTTTTGAGATTAAACTCTACTTGATCAAGTTTTCAGATTTTTGTTGTTGTTGTTGTTTCCTGCAAAAAGCTTTATTGTTTCCATTTGGCCCGTGGCTTGGGAGAGGACTCAGAGTAGATAAAAAGCTGCCTAGTGGCTATAGGGAGAGGCTCAGGCATAAGACCTGGCCCCAGGAGGATGCTGGAGGGGCCCCTCAAAGGCTGCTGGGCTTCAGAGGCTCCTAGTTATGCTTGAGGGTCAGCCTTTTGAAGAAATATTTCCCCAGTCAGCCTGCAGAGGTTAGTCAGGTAATTGCCCATCTTGATGAGTTTCACCTCAACTAAGAAGTCATTCTCTAGGACATCACAGAGATGGGGGACTGCACAGGCAGAACCCAGAGCATGCAGATGCCAAAAAAAAACAAAAAAAAACAAAAAAAAAACAACAAACAAAAAAAACCTGGTTCACGTTCTTCTTCTGAACCAGGGTGGCTTCCTGTGGTGTCTAGGGTTTTACCCCACTCATCTTGGGATGGCTTCTGCACATCCTGGAGGGGGGTTTGACTGCTTGCTAAGCTGGTTTTGAATCTTCCAGAGACACTTAGTGCCTTCACGCTTCTCCTCAGCCAACTCATAGAAGAGGCCCATGCCCTACAGAGCCACATGGTCATGGTTGAAATAAAAGCCCATAGAGAGGTAGTTATAGGAAACATGGTGCATGTTGACCAGGCCATTGATGGGAACCTCTACCTTGGTGGAATAATTTATAATGAATCTGAGAACTCGTGGTTGATAATAAGGAGCTAAGCTCAAAATGGGGTGTTGGCTGGTCCTGGAGGGAGATGGTGGCTCCAATGGTTGCAACTGGAAAAAAGTTTAGAGGGTATTAGAAGGTGGTAAAAGGGGCATCCCTGGGTCTGTTCTGTCCAAACACAGTTGAAGCAACAGACAGATCTATGGGACTGTGATGTGTACCACCAAGATCTCAGTTTTTAAGTGTTATATTCAAATTCCTAAAATTTGCATAGGATTTTAAATTTATGTTTGTGAGTGAGCTTATCTTATAAGTCCTTGGGGTTTGGTATCATGGTTTTACCACATTCATGAAGCAAGCTCTTCCTTACATGCTCTAGAGAGGTAGTATAATTGCAGATCTAGCATCTGATTCTGTCATCTCATCTGTCACCTGACTGCAAAGCCATCTGGGCCTAGTGCTTTCTACTTAGGAAGATTTTAACTTTTTATTCAATTTCCTTAATTGTTATGAGAAAATTTGGACCATCAATCTTAATAAGCTTTTCATATTGAGCTTACAGCTGGTATTAAATCTTAAAAGGGTTAGTTCTATTTTTCACATATTTGTTAACAAGGCTTAGGTGGGAAGCTGGAGACTACAAGTAACTGGATGTCCACGAAGACCTATTAATGCAGAGAGTACAATTTAATCCCAATTGGATAGTCAGAACTAATGGTCCCCTCCCTTGAAGAAAAGCTCCATCTAGTCTTCAAAACTTCCTTCTTTTCACATCTGTGTTGTCTTTCAATGGACCAGGTGATTTGATGCACACAATCCAAGAAACAGAAAGGGAAAGTTCTAGTAGAAAAACAACCATTGCGTTAGAAGTATTTTCAGGAACTCTGGCATGGCAGGAAGAGGCCAAAGTGCTCTGTCCTTTAAGTCCCATGACCTACACTTAATCCCCAGCCCCTTCACATGCTGTTTATATGACCTTGGGCACCTCTGAGCCTCAGCCTCCTCAGCTGTGAGATGGAAGCATGACACAAGTGCCCATCTCAATTAAGGCAGACCACTGAGACTGCCAGATGTTGCCATGTAACCAGTGCTCCAAAGATCACCTGCAAGAGCAGCTAGCTGGGAGCTGGTGGATTAAATCCAGGGTAGTCCTGCTCCACAGGTCTCAGATCCTCCAGCAGGCTGGCCTGGACATGGTCCCATGGCCCTGGCAGCACCACAGGAGGGCAGGTGGAAACACATAGGCCTCTTGGCACCTGACTGGGAGCTAGCTTATCATCACTTCTGCCTTATTCTATTAACCACATTAGAGGCAAGGGACAGGGGAATACCCTTCCCATTTCAGTGGGGGAACTTCAAGTTGCAGGTGAGGCCATGGTTGTTCTTTCTTGCTACTGGGGGGAAGGTAGTATGATGGATTGGATTGTTCCAATAACAGAAATGCTCGTCAGCAGGATAGAGGAATAGTCACCTGTTTATACACAAGTTGGGAAGAATACTACCAAGTATTGTTGAGCTATAACAGAGTTCTAGGGGTTCTGTGTTCCCATCACTCTTCTATTGCTCATCATCACTTTTATTTGGAGATGTTTGATACCTTCTGGTGGTCACAAATGAAGTTAGAGAGTGGGTACACAGGGGAGGTAGTGTAGCTCAGTGATTGAAAGTGCTGTCTTCAGGTCAGAGGGGCTTAATTTTGACACCCCAGCTTTGCAGCCTCTATCTACGGTGTGGCTTTGGGAGTTTCAGTTTCCCCAAGGTTCAGTTTTCCCGGTTTGACCTGAGAGGAAGCTGGGTGTGGCATATAGAAATAGTCCAATTAATAGTTACAGCCACTGTTGCTTCTATGGGGTCCCTCCAGATAACTCCAGGGCCCATGATGGACATGAGCAATAGCAATTCTCCTATAACACAACCCAAGTCCATCTGTCTGATGTGCAACAATGCCAGTCACCAAGACATCGGGTTTGCAGCAAGGAAATAGTGTATTAGAGAGGCAGCTAAATGAGGAGGCAGGAGGCAAACTTTGAGTCCGCCTGCCTGAAGGGGGAGAGAATCCATTTTTTAATGAACATTGAGCAAAGATGTATGTAACATACATCCCATATTCACTTTGGGTGGAGACAACATCAGAACGAGGCAAAATTCAGCCCTGGTGTCTGGAGGTTATCTTAGAACAAGGAGACAGGGCTACGGGCATGTTCTGAAAGCTTGTATAAATTGGATAGGGTCTTGGGCTTATTACCTAGGTAAGGAATGCAGGTTCTTGCTTGTTCCTAGGTTGGAACCATATCAGTTGACCTTGAGTCTAGGCTTCTGCAGACACAACCAGTACGCTTGTTAGTGGGGTCTGAAAAGAACAAGAGCTAGGGAGACACAGTTTTCTGAAAAACAAGCTTTAAACTTTCTGCTAGTCAACCTTATTAATCCTATGGGCATAGTTTCCCTTCTACATGGGGCTGGGGCTAGGTCAGACTCTGGTGCTGCATAGGGCCATCAGAGTAATCTCCTGTTTCCACTTCCCTCCACTGACAATTCTAATCAAGAACCCACCATGGAACTTATCGCTTATAATATCAGGTCCAGATTTTTCATTCAGTTTGACCTCTGTGCATAAACAATGTTGATAATGTCCAGCAGAGAATGTGCATGTAAAGAAATGAGGTCCTTTTGTTCTTCATAAAGCCAATCCATCACAAGTAATGCCTTAAGTAGATTGGTAACAATATAATGAAGTTGATAGTTTGCATACATACCTTAATTTATAATGTTGACCACTTGTATTACATTGAGTATGAAACAGAGCTGGCAAGGAGTGGGACAGTGAACTTTACGCTGGCTGCCATCCTTTGTAACTCTTCCTACAAGTGAGGCCTTGCAGCACACTATCGGAGCCTGAGGAGTTCTCTTGGCCCCTGACCTTCCTAGGTCTTTGAATGCTGCATCAACATGGCTTCACAAATCTTGGCTCTCATGTAAACAAGGCTGTGGGCAGGAAAGGTAGGGACTGTTGTTTTTATATCTGGTTACAAAAAACTGGCACCTTCAAAGTTTGCTATGGGTCTCATTATTAACAGGCAGATGTTGATGGCTTCAGATGCTCAAAGTCCAGCACTAAAGGGCAAGGGCAACAGCCTCCTCCATGTCTCTAGTCAGGTGGTGGTTACCACTAAGATTCTTTCTCCCCTCCCCTCTCTTTCCCCACTGTCTCTCCCTTCCTCTCTCATTCTCTCTTATAAAATAGCTTTATTGAGATGCCATTTATATAGCATACAATTCACTCACTGACAATTCAATTTTTTTTTTTTTTTGGTATGTTACATTGTTAAAAATTTTAGTAAAATCTATACAACATAAATTTTACCATTTTAAACATTTTAAATGTACAATTCAGCATTAATCACATTCACAATTCTACACCATTCCTACAATTCTTTCATCATCCCAAACATAAACTCTGTAACTCCTCAGCAGTGACTCTGCTCTCTTCCCCGAGCCCCTGGCAACTTTTCATTAACTTTCTGTCTCTACAAACCTGCCTACTCCAGATCCATGGTATAAGTGGAGTCTGGAAAATATTAGTCCCTTTGTGTCTGGCTTATTTCAGTTAGCATAGTGTTTTTGAGGTACACACATGTTGCAGGATGGATCAGAACCTTGCTCCTTTTTGTGGCTCAATGATATTACATTGCATGTAAATACCATTTTGTTCTACTGAAGAATTGTTTCTATTTTTCAGTTACTGTGAATGATGCTGCTATAAATATGGAGGCACAAATATCTGCTTGAATTCAGGTTTTCAGTTCTTTTCCACATATACTTACAATGGAATTGTTGGATTACATGTAATTCTACTTTTGATTTTTTGAGGAATGGCCAGACTGTTTTCCATGGCAGCTGCACAATCTTACATTGCCTCTAGCAGTGCACAACGGCCCCAGTTTTCCCATGTTCTCACCGACACTTGTTGTTTTCTGTTTCTTTAATTATTTAATAATAGCCATCCCAATGGGTATGAAGTCATATCTTGTTGTGGTTTTGATTTCCATTTCTCTAATGATTAGCAGTGTTAAACATCTTTTTATCTTTTCTGTTTATTGACTCTGTATGATTTCTTTGGAGCAATGTCTATTCAAGTACTTTGTTCATTATTATTATTATTATTATTATTATTATTTTATTTTTATTTTTTTTCTGGAGCATCTGGGTGGCTCCGTTGGTTGAGCATCTGATTCTTGATTTTGGCTCAGGTCTAGATCTCAGAGTCCTGAGATCCAACCTGGTATTGGGCTCTCTGCTTAATGCAGAGTCTGCTTGAGATTCTCTCTTTCTTCCTCTCCCTCTGCCTCTCCCTCACTCATGCTCTCTCATGTGCTTGCTTTCTCTAAAATGAGTAAATAAAATCTTAATTTTTTTTCTTGTTGAATTGTAGGAGTTCTTTATATATTTTGGATGTTAATTTCTTATCAGGTGTGTGACTTGCAAATATTTCTCCCATTCTGTGAGTTGCCCCTTTATTTTGTTGATCGTGCCTTTTGATGCATGAAAACTTATTTTTGACTAAGTCCAACCTAGCTATATTGTTGTTCTTAGTGTTGTTTTGTCTTTGGGGTCATATCTAAGACATTGTTGTGAAATCCAATGTGATGAAGATTTCCCCTTATGTTTTCTTCTAAGGATTTTATAGCTTTAGGTTTTGCACTTGGGTCCTGAATCCATTTTAAGTTAATTTTTGTAGATTGTGTGAGGTAGGGGTCCCCTTCATTCTCCAGCATTTACATATCACTGTCCACGTTTGATAGGAAGGAAGGAGAAGATGTGAGTAGTCATATTCTCTGGCACTTAGTGAATCTTTGTGCGGTTTTTCTATCCATTCTGGACTTGGCTAGCACCTTGTTTGACTCCAGTTGTGTGTCATGTGTCAAAACCTATTCTAAGGTTTTGTCACCCACATGTTTTCTGTCTCTACTCAAGTTACCTCCCAGACTCCAGGACTCAAGGCTAGGGGATGGGGTAAAGTCCTGGATACCAACATGTTTGTCCTTAAAAACGTGGTGAGGGCGAAACAGCGCTAATCAGTGGCTTCCAGGGGATGGGGCTGGGACTGGGGCTGACCCCAAAATGGCAGCATGTGAAAGTTCTTTGGGTGACGAGATTATTCTGAATTTTTATTGTTGAGGTGGTTCCATGACTGTGTGTGGTTGACCAAACTCATGGAATTGTAATCCAAAACCATGACTTTCACTGTATGTTAATATAAGCCATGGACATAAAAGAGTGAATGATGTGCTGTTGAGAGGCAGCAGAGCAAGGGGTGAGAACAACCTCTGGAGGCGGACTGTCTAGGTTCAAGTCCAGGCTTCTGACTTCCCAGCTTTGTGATTTTGGCAACCCTGGAGTGCCCAGGATTCCTCTTCTGTAAGAGGAGAGTGGTGGGCATTATTGCATGGAGTGGAATGAGGATTGAACTTTTGTGGCCATGCAGACCTCGTGCGAGAGTTTGGTGTGCCATATAAGGGATCGCTATCGTCACAGGCACTTTTGCCCAAGGTTGGGTTTGGGTCCATGGTGGTGGGGGAAGAGCTGATGGGGTGAAAGGTTCTGGTCCCTGTAAAGTACTCTGCTGTCATGGTTTTATTTGTTCGTGTCACACTGTAGTGTACTACAACCACGGTTTGAGTGGGATGCTCTGTGTCTCCCACAGCATCTCATGTGTCCTGGACACGTGGCCTGAGGAAGAAGCTGGGTGGGGCAGGCCCCGGGGGTGGCAGGCTGCCTCGGATGGCTGCAGCCCTGACCCCCAGCCATTGGGGGGCCTTTGCCCCATGGCACCAGTTAGGTGGGACTCTTTCTGGATGTCAGTGCTGCTTTCTTTATAGTGTAATCTCTTTTGCTGCTCATTGGTCCCAAGGAAGAGAGAATGAGGCAAAGGAAATAAGAGCGGTTACCTCAACTTGGAAAAGCTTCACTCTGCTTTCTGTTGTCCCAGGGGCTGCTCCATCCAAGGAAATGAAATACAGTGTGTTCTGGCCCAATAAGAGCTGTTCCTTATGGGTGTTCCTGGTTAAGGGGCAGGAAGCCAGCCTCCCCTCCCGCTATGGGTGTGACTGCGAAGTTCTTTCCAATTGCCTTGTTTCAGATTGACCCCCTCCCTGTGGTTGGACCCAGGCCTCTCTGGGTCCTTCCAGGCACGCTCGCCCCCAGCTGCCTGTATTTTGGGATGCAGCTCCCCACCCTCAGTTGCATCTACCAACGCATTTCCATCTGCTTTCTGTCTCCCAGAAATTGATTGAAACCTCGTGCCTGCTTGCTGACAGTCTGCTTCCAATTCTTTTTGTGGTAACAGGTTTATTCCCTTTTAAATTTATCTTCTGGCTTGGAAGGGAGGAGAAACAAGTGTGTATGGTAAGCCTGGGATGGGAGTAGCCCCCTTAAATGGCAAATATACATGGGAGACAGTAAGCAGGCAGTCATTGCATTCTAGCTTGAATGACACTGCTCAGGGTGTCCTTGAAAGGGCATTTTGGAACGTGGAGATCTAGAGAGGGCCAGTTGTATGTGACTAGGAAGGCAGGCATCAGCATGAGGACAGTGAGGAGAGCACTGGGAGCACTGGGAGCACGGAGAGGTGGGGGTGGTGCCCAATGCAAGAGCAGCAGATGAGACCTAGGATTGCCTTGTAAAGGATACCTGGAACTGGCTCTGTTCTCTGTGGGACCTTGGGGGACAGCCTTGCAATGGAGCTGTTGACACGGTGTTTGGGGGGGTGTTCTAGGGGACCTTTTGACCAGATATCAAGGCATTTTCTTTTTCCTCTTGCCAGGTCCCCAACTGATACATAAATTGATTCTATGAGATGAAACACAGAAGGTTTAGAACTCTAACAAGCAAATGTCATCCAGAAAAGTTTTCACCCAAGCCCTTTGTTCAAGAGAGCAAAAGGTAACATGATTCTCATGCTAGATCCTCACAGTGAGGTTTTTTACAAAAGCCATGGGCAAACACTTGGGATCCTTGGTGGGGGCTTCTTTGCTGTCCTAGAGCAGGAATGAGGGCAGAGTGAGTGAGTAAGGCTGGAGGAGAAGGGTTGTGCGGGCAGTCTATAGGCTTGGAGGAGAAGTGCCTTCTGCTGGGAGGGATGGCCTGGTCACCAGGCAGGATGTCCCTCCTTCTTGCCTGAATGACTGGGACTAATTACCAACCCTCCAGGGTGCACTACCAGACAAAAGGAGCCAAGGGCACCACGCTGTCCCCTCTCATGGGGCTCCCCAGGCCATACTGTGACCTAAGCCTAGGCAATTACCTCCAATAACACGGAGTTGCCCCCCCCTCCACACTTCCAGGAGGAGCTGTCCCTGCTGGGCCTCAGACAGTCCTGATGCCTTGTAGGGAGTGAATTTCATGTAACGTGAATCATAACTCCATAAAAAATTGTTTCAGAAAAAATATTTTTAAAAAATCAGCTGTGAGATATCTAGCTTATGAACTAGGTGTTAGAATCCAATGCCTTTCTACTAGGAAGACTTTGCAGGTACATCCATGGATCAGGGCATGGCCCGCTGCCAGCTGCATGCGGGCCTGCCTGTGGGAAGAGGAGCTGGAGGTGTAGCTTCTGCCAACAGCCCAAGCTGACCCTTCCTCTGGAACCAGGTATGGATCTTGGGAGCAGTTTGCCTAGCCAAGTCTGCTGGGTTGGGGTGAGGGAGAGGATGAGATGAGTAGGGAAAAGCAGGAAAGCTCAAGGCCCTGCAAGGCTGGCGATTATTTGTTGTTGTTGTTGTTTTGTTTGTTTTTAAGATTTATTTATTAGAGAGAGAGAGAGAGAGGGAACACAAGCAGGGGGATTGGGAGAGGAAGTAGGCTTCCCAGTGAGCAAGGAGCCCTATGCAGGGCTCAATCCCCGGACTCCAGGATCATGACCGGAGCTGAAGGCAGATGTTTCATGACTGAGCCACCTAGGCCTACCACAGGAGATGATTTTGAAGGCACGGTGGCCGTGCCCTCTGGCAACTGAGGCCTAGCAAAGGCCTAGCATGGCAGGTGAGATTGGCAGCTACTCCTCTGTGCGGGGCACTGCGGGGCAGGGGTTGCTGTGTAGAGCCAGGAGGGTGCATTAGAGCAGAAGCCTGCGGTCAGAAGAGACTCACTCTGGGCAGAGATGAATGAAGCCATTGAGATGTTCAGTCTGGCCACAGCAGCCAGGCCCTGGGAGAACAAGGTTGGTAAGATCTAGGTGGGGCTTTAGCAGCCCAGAGTGGCCTGAAGCTGAGGACAGAACGTCTAACCAAAGGAGAGTAGAAATGCTGGATGGGGACCAGGATGGAGTGTGGGGAGGATTGGCTGCCTCCACGGAGAGGAAGGGAAGGGGAGTGCTGCAGGTTTGAGGACATGATCTGTGGTAGTCCGTAACGTTGGGGTCCCCAGTGAACCAAGCCTGCTGGTATACATGGCCTGTGCAATCCCCTGCCCTGGGACTTGGTTTAACTAATAAACTGCAGAGGAAGTAGCACTGTGCCAGTTCCAGGCCTAACTGCAAGGAGGCCTGACAGCCTCAGATTTGTGCTCGGGATCCCAGAGACCGTCGGAGGAAGCAAGGTCCAGCCGTCTCCACATCCAGCTGAGTCCAGTTCCCAGCTGGTCCTTCAGCCGAGGGTAGCCACACAGGTGACCTCTGGGGAGGCCAGCAGGCCTGCCCTATGGAAATTCACAGTGCCTGGCTAGAGAAGATGTAATAAACACAGGCCTCTCTGGATGAGACTAGTTCAAAAGCTAAGGAGGAGTATCTAGAAAACTGGGCTTCCTTCGCAGTTTCTGGCTGGAAACAGCCAGATCCTTTGTGTCTCAGTGCACTGAGCCGACGGCAAATGCTTGACTTAGGAGAATCATTCACCTTTGGAGGTCATGCACTCCTCACGCTCCCTTTCTGCACGCCTGTCGTGAGCACAGCTTGCTCTAGCCACATGGTACTCCCTATGCCACCACCTTGATTATTACAGCTTCACGTTCCTTCTTGTTTTTCTTATTGCCTTGTTGAAATGATAACATTCACCATAAACGTGGAGACATTCTGGCTCAGGACCTTTTGCCCCTAGGGTCCCTAGGCCCTCTCCTTTCTCCTACTAAGTTGTCTGGAGTGATCTTTTCATTTGCAGCCTTAGGGTTTGCTGGCCAAACCCGACACTAACCAGATCAGCTTGCAGAGTAATCACACCAATGCTTGAGGTCACTGAGTTCTGGGCTTGCTAGAACTGCCCACTGCAGGTTTACCCCCTGACTCCCGACTGCTGGGCAGAGGCTGCTCATTGTTTTTCTTCCTGCTCTGGACAGGACTGGTCCAGGGGCTGGGAAGGGGTGATGCCTCAGGTCAGAGAATCAGTGAGAGACCAGCTGGTAGGCTGCCTGTGGAAGATACTTGAGCTCAGACTGCATCTCTGGGATGGGACTGCTGTGCCCATGATGTCCAGGTTGGGCGCAGCTCCCAGCTGGTGCTAATCCCCTGAAGATCAGCTGACTTTTCTCCCAGACTATGGTTCAATCTACAGAGTCATTCCAAGTCATCGAAAGTGCAGGGCAAATATTACCTGCCCTAAGGTATGTGTCATCCTGTTCCTCACTGAATCAGCTTCAAGCCCAATGTCTGGCTCAGCTATCCTCGACATGAGTGAGTAGGCAAGTGGGGGCCTTCTGCAGCGGCTTCAATGGCTGGATCCCTCCTCAGCTATTCCACAGGCCCTGAGCTGTTCTCTCTAGCCAGACTGCATGTATTGAGAGGCCAGGACCAGATCTTGAATCATTTCCCACTGCAGGGTCTGGAAGGGCGCCTTACACACAGGAGGTGAGCTCGTGGCTAAAGAAAGTGCAGATGGGAAGAGCAGGTGCCGGGCAGGAAATGCAGAGCCCTGAGTCTCTGCAGGAAACAGGACTGTGGATGTTTCTCCTGGAGAAGGGACAGCTCGAGTGCAGGCAAGATGGGAGCTGCCTTTATCTCCTGCAGGCACAGATAGTCCCATGTTTGTTTTGCATGGATAATTCTGATTTATTTAAAATTTAGCTGTTATGACAGAGGGATACTCATAATCTCACCTTAAATGTCTCTCTCTAGGTTTTCTTTCAACAGTGGAGCAGGGAGGGAGGGTGAGAGGACTGTGTGGACAGATCAGTGATGATCTCATGGCAGAAGAAGGGCTTTTATGGGTTGTGGAGACCACACTACAGAGTTCACAGCTTTTTGTTATCGGTGGTCCTTGACCTCCACCTGCTTTGCCTCCCCCTTCACTGGCCCCAGCCCCACCTCCCCCAACACTTCCACTCTGATGAAAACTTGGGGGGTGGGCAAGATTGTTTCATGTGTTTCTAATGTGCACATTTGGAAGTGTACTCCCTATCTTCCTTTTCTTACCTTTGCTCTTGACACAATGTTCTTCAGACCTACCCACAGTACTTCCTGTACATCTGAACTTGCTTTGTACAGCTGTTTTTAGGTGCATTAAAGATGGTCAGTTAATTCTTCCCACTGCGATGGTGGCTGACGGATTGCCCTGAATTCTATCATGATGCCTCGAGGAACACCCTCATGTTTCCTCATGGATACCAGGAGTGGAGACTGGGTCATTGCCACCTTTCCTCCCACCCCCAGACTTATCACTAAGTATTTCATATTTTTTGATACCCATATGGTTATATTTTCTTGCTTTTTTACATGCTTGGTAATTCTTGATTGGATGTCCTGTGTTGCAAATTTTACCTTGGTGGGTGCAGATATTTTTGTATTTCTATAAATGCTTTTAAGGTTTTCTTTGGATACAACTAAGTCATTTAGAAAGTGTTTGATCCATTTAGGTTTCACTTTCAAACATTGTTAAAGGGAATAAGAGTGCCTTTACTCTTGGGCTAGGGGTCCTGGTGAATGAGGCCAGGTTCTTCTGAGCACTCCCTCTGGTGCACTGTGAATTATGAGGTTCCCAGGATGGCTAGTGGAAGCATGCATAGCTCTCCTGTGTCAATGCCTGTGACGCCCTCTCTGCCTTTTGGGCCCATCTTTTCTGGGTTTGGGTTGTTTTCCCACATGCATTTGCTCAGCTTCTCTCTCCTGAGGACTAGGGACTCTGCAGATCTCTGATGGCCTCTGCACCGCTCTCTCCTCACTGAGCTTCAGTCTGCAGGCTCCCCTGGCACAGAGTTATTTCCTATCTCAGCCACTGGGTCTTTTGCTGCCTAATGCTCAAGTCTTACAAATAGCTATTTCATGTATCTTGTCCTATTTTTTCACTTGTTTCAGACGTGTGTGCAAGAACAACTTTTCTTTTGCAACAATTTTAGATTACAGAAGAATTGCAAAGATAGTTCAGAGAATTTCTATACTCCCCACTCAGTTACCTCTAATGTTAATATCTTAAATTGCCATGGTACATTGGTTCAAACTAAGACCGTCATGTTCATTGGTACATCTCTATTAACTAAACTCCAGAAACTGAATACACAACTAAACCACTCTCGATTCCTGCCTCTCAGAAATGGTGTGACATACTACATGTGTGATATGTTAAGCCATTAATGTTGGGGCAAAATCATTACACAGCACTAGCTAACCTACAGATATACCTAATCCATACCCTCCTCTAAGCCTTTGCATACGCTGTTCCCTCCATCTGTGCTTCCCATTCTCTTCTATTCTCATCTGCCAATTCACCCACCATTCAAGGTACTCTAGGGAAGCATGGGACAGCCACCCAGTGAGGTCGCTTCGCAAAGCCCCTGGTCCAGCAGGGCTAGCAGCTGGGCTAGCAGCTGTTCCATTTATAGGCATCTGCCTGAAGAAGGGACAGAAGCTACTGGGACCATGAGATGAGTGAGGATCACCACCAGACTGAATGGAGCAGTCTGAGGCCTTCCATGTGTCACTGTGCTTTCCAAGAAGGAAGACGGAGTCACTGGAGAAGGAGCCAGAGGTGGCAGAGGTCAGGGCTGTCTTTCTTTTCTGATTTTGCACCCAGACCCGTGTCCCCACATTCTCCTCTGTCCTAATCATATGACTTGTCCCTTTCCCAGAAATGACCTCTCTCTGAAAAGACATCTTTCAACCTGCCTTCTCTCCAACTCCTCTTTTTGGGCAACAAAAATGAGATTATATTCTGCAATTTGCTTTTTTCCACTTCACAACACACCATCTAAATCTTTCATGTTTGTATAAGTGTCAATCCTGTCTTTTTTTTTTTTTTAAGAGAGAGAACTGGGGGGGAAGTGGAACAGAAAGAGAGAATCTCAAGCAACCACAGAGCCCAACACTCTGAGATCATGACCTGAGCCAAATTGAGAGTCAGATGCTTAACCCTCTGAGCCACCCAGGGAACCCCCTCCCATCTTTTAAAAAAACAAACAAACCAGCTTTACTGAAATATAACTGACATATAATAAGCTTTATATACTTAAGATGTGCGATCCCCTTTTTACAAATCATCTCCACCATTTTAAAGTGTACAAGTACTTCAGCATTATTGACTGTATCTTGTCCATCTATTTTTATTTCACTGACTTACTCTCTCATTTTTATTATTTCCTTCCATTTTGGGGGCATTTATCCTTTGCTCTCAACTTCCTAAGTGAGATACTTAGCTAATAACCCCCTAAACATTTAAGGTATAAGTTTCTCATAAGTGTCACTTTGCCTTCATGCTGCAGGACTTGCTGTGCAGTGTTTTCATTATTTTCCAATGTGAAATGATTTTTTAGGTCCATAATGATGTCTTCTTGCACTGATTTATTACTTCCTTTTTCCATGAGTCATTTAGAAGATATTTTAAAATTTCCAAACATATGGTGCTGTTTTGGATATCTTTTTTTTTTTCAATTCATATCACACATAATGATGCACATTCCGAACATACATAAATCTTCTAACAAGCTAGAAAGAAATAGATTGGCAATATAGTAAAGACATGGACAGTGGGTTTGAAGTGATGACTCGTGGAAGAGGAAAGCTAGTACACATGTGAACAGGTAGTTGACTTTGTGAGTCATCAGGTAATGCCAATAAACTCTCAAAAAGCACATTCATCTCATCCGATTTGCAGAAATAAGTGGTTAATATAAAGTATTGACAAGGATAAAGGCAAATGGAAATTCTTACACATGTTACAAATGCTTGGAAGAACAATTTGGCAATCTGAACTAATTCATTGACTCGTGTTATTTAAAACCATATTACTTAATTCCAAACATATGGAAATTTTCTATTTATTTTTAAATGATTTTTTCTAGCTTGCTTTCATAAGTAGATGTACCCCATTTGATTTCAGTCCTTTGAACTTTGTTGAGGTTGAGTCCCACTTTGTGCCCCTGCATGATTTGTTTTTGTAAAGACTGTATATGCACTTGGAAACAACGCATATGTTACAGTTATTGAGAATCAGGTCAAGTTTGTTTATTGTGTTGTGTCTTCTAAGTCCATACTTACTTTGGGTGGGGGTGCTGCTCATTCTACCAGTTATTGTGTAAGATAATTTAATATCTCTCTCTATGATTGTGGATTTCTCTATTCTTCAGTACCAACCATTTTTACTTTATGTGTCTTGAGGCTATGTTATTATGTGTTGGAAGTGTAGGACTGTTGTACTTTCCATTTGGTGGGCAACTTTGATCATCCTGGCATGTCTCTTATCTGTACTACTTCTCCAGTCTGATAGTAGTACTTCTGTACCAGCTTTCTTTCTGTTAGTATTTGCCTAATGAGTTTCTTCTATCATCTCAGTTTCAACTTTTCAGCAGTCTTCTATTTTAGTGTGTCCTTTGTATTTTATTCTTCCACTAATTATTTGATTAGTTTCAATCACTAAATATTTGCTGATGACTGCCATGACAAATACGTACTTGGGAGATGGGAGAAAGCAGGTATGCAGTTCCTTTGCTTGATGTGTGGCTGATACACCATCATGGGACTTCTGGCCAAGGCTTACATGATTTAAAAAAAAATAATAAGATTTTATTTATTTATTTTAGAGAGAGAGAAGGAGAGTGCACCAGGGAGCAGGGAGTGGGGTGGGGAGGGATAAAGGTGTAGGGAGAAGGAGAACTCTGTCCTGAGCTCAGAGCCTGAGCCAGGGACTCGATTTCACAACCCCGAGATCATGACCTGAGATGAAACCAAGAGTCAGACACTTAACCAACTGAACCACCCAGGCTCCCTTTGCACTATTTCTCTGAAACACTGTGATGTTCTAAGGACATCACCTCTTAATGGGGAAAATATTATATAATTCAAAGTTTATGCAAGGGCTACATTAATTGAGAGCTTGTGTGGAAATCATTCAGCACAGTGTCTGACAATAGACTGTCAGAAAATGATGACAGCTGTCCCATTTGTCAACCAGTGGGTTTTTAAGTATGGTTCCTGACCAGTAGCATCAGCATCGCCTGGGAACTGTTACAGATGCATGTTCTTGGGTCTATCCCAGACCTAATGAACTATAATCTTTGGGGTGGCACGTGGCAATTTGAATTTAAAAAGCCCTCTGGGTGGTTCTGAGGTGTGAAGATTTGAGACTCACTGTTATAAGTAATAAACGTATAATGTTACAGACTTTGATAATACTTTCCTGTGTTGGCAGCACTAGGGAACAAACGGTTTGGTTAATCTAGAGCTGGGATTGATCTAGTGATCCTGCAGATAGATGGAGTGCTGGAAGGGCTGTGAAGGTAAAAGCCTTGTAGCTTTGTGCCCGACCACAAGCGCTTTGTGAACTGACTTATGTCAGTAGTTTGTGAAGCTCTGTCATTATCATCATCATCATCATCATCTTCATCATATCTTTTAGTTCATGATGCTTTCAATCCCTTATTATTCTCTTCTTGCTTAGTAGCCTTAAAGGTCACTTTGCTGAAATTGTTTTTTTACTGATGCTCCTTGTTTGCCTATTTACTTATTTAAGTGCTTTGAAATCACTGTCTGTGGTCACTTGCCTTTATCCTGAAGAACTTCCTTTTAGTGACTTTGCTAACAACATATGTTTTTGCTTATCTGGACATGTCTTTATTTCACCTGCAGTTTTGAAAGATAATTTTGCTGGATATAATAATCTTAGTTGATTTTTTTTCTTTCTTTCAGCACCTTGGATGTATTGTCCCAGTGCTTTCTGGCCTCCCCTGTCTCCAAGGGAGTCTGGAAGTCTGCCTTCAGTCTTACTGAGATGTCCTTGGATATGAGGAGTCATTTCTCTTGCTGCTTTAAAGTTTTTCTACATTTCAGCATGTTTACTATGATGTGTCTTGGTATGACTCTCTTTGTATTTATCTTATGGAGTAATTGAGTTTCTTAAGATTAATGTTCCTCATCAGATTTGAGAAGTTTTCAGCTGTGTTTCTTTGGACATCTTTTCTTCTCCTTCCTCTATTTCCTTTCCTTCAGGTACCCATGTTAAGTACATGTTGGTATGCTTGATGGTGTTCCACATTTCTCAAATGCTCTCTTCTTCTTCTTTTTTTTTCTTTTCTGCTCTTTGGGTTGCATAATTCCTGTCATTCTATAAGTTCACTCATTCTTTCTTCTGACAGTTCACATCTACACTTGAGGCTCTGTGGTAATTTCTCATTTTGGTTTGTGTGTTTTTCCTACTCTATAATTACTATTTTGTTCTTAAAAAATATCTTTATCTCTCTTCATATTCTCTATTTGATGAGCTCTGTCACTCTGTCACCATATCTTCCTTCATTTCTAAAGCATGATTTTCTTCAATTCTTTAAACATATTTATAATAGCAGCTTTGAAGTATTTGTCTGTTATATTTGGTATCTGGGCCCTGTCTTAGGCAGTTCCTGTTTCTTAATTTTGCCCCCATGTAGGGACCACACTTTCCTGTTTTCTTTGTCCATTACATTTTAGTTGTTGTTGAAAACTGGGCATTAGGTAAATGTAGCAACCCTCAACACTGATACCCCTCTACCTCTCTGGGGTTTGTTTTGTTATTATTGTTTGTTTATTTGTTTAGTGATTCATCTAGATTCTTCTAGTCTGTTTAGAAGTCTATTTCTCCTTCAGTGTGAAACCCTCGGTGCTGTTCCTCACAGGGTTCACCCTTGGGCATGTGTGATCACTTGAGAATGATAGTGGTTGAGCAGACTCTTTGATGATGTCTTTCCAAGCTCTGTCTGGTAACCTAGCTGACTTATGGTTTAGCTTATTGATTTTGAATGCTACCAAATTACTCTTAATTACTTCTACCCAAAATCTCCATTGTTTTCTAGAATACCTTTAGACTTGGTTCTTGTTTCACATTCAGTCACTTCCTTTAGGAATTGATGTGAAGCTCTCTGTCCTTCTGTATCCTCTCTCCTTCTGGGCATAGTATCTGAGTCACTACTCTGGAGGTTGGGTGAGAACCTCACTCTCTGGTCTTCTTGGCTTACCTCTCCGAGCAGGAAACCTTCAACCTCTGAGTTGTCTGGGGGAAGGGTGGTCAAGGCTCTAGTTTTCTAAACTTCCCACTCTGAAGTTAGGGTCTTTACCTTAGGAATGGAGGATATGTGGAAGAAGGGAGTTCCTGAACTCTCAGCCACACTCACCAGATATTTAGCCTCTGCAACTCAAAGTTGGACAGGGTGAGAAATGCTGGTTTTCTTCCCCTCCCAGTGATGCTATATTCTTTGATATGATATGATATCCACTGATTGGAAATGAAGTGATAGGGAATCCTATCTCTATGGCCACACCCTCTGGAGTGGGGCTTCCATTAAGCTGAGGCAGGGCAGGAGAGGGAGAGAGTTGGTTATAGCTTCAGTTCCACAAGTTATGACAATTCTTACTGAGATTTAGTAAATTTTCTGAGCAAATATTCCATCAGTTGTTCTATGACTTTGGGGAAATTTCCAGAGACTTCAAAATGGTTAATATTTTAAAAAATTGAAACTTGATATTATTTTCATCAATTATGGTTGTTTCACTGGGAAACAGTTCACAGGGCTCCTCATACTGCTATTCCCAAGGAATGTTTTTCCTTATCTTTTTATCTAATGTAACAATTTCCATGTTCAGTGCTTTCCTTATTTTGAATTTCTGTTTCTTTCAGGTGTGAACTCTGTAATTTTGCTAGTTCTGCCTTCCAGGGGGCTAATTTTCTCTTCAGTGAAGTCTATTCTTTTATTTAAGCTGCCACTGAGTTTTAAATGTCAATATCATTAGTTTCATTTTCAGAAATTCCATTCAGTTCTCTATTAAAACTATATGATCAAATTTGATCATCTGTTATTCCTTCATTTTTTATTTTTGTAATCATATTAAGCATACTTATATTTTTTAATTTGATAATTCCTACCTCTTCAGTGTGTGCAGTACAATTCTCTCTCCTTTTATTATTATTTAATAATTTAATTAAAATTAAAAATATTTATTTTTTATTATGTTATGTTAATCACCATAGAGTATATCATTAGTCTTTGATGTAGCATTCCATGATTCATTATTTGTGTATAATACCCAGTGCTCATTACAACACATACCTCCTTAATATTATTTTTAAATTGAAGTATAGTTGACATACAATATAAATTACTTTCAGGTGTACAACAAAGTGATTCCAAATATATACACATTATGAAATGCTCATCACAAGAGTAGTTACCATCTGTCACCATACAAAATTGTTACAATATTATTGACTATATTCCCTATGCTGTACTTTACATGACTATGATTTATTTATTTTATAACCATAAGTTGGAATCTCTTAATTCTCATCACCTATTTTGCCCATCCTTCCACTTGTATCCTTTCTGGCAACCACCATTTATTCTCTGTATTTACGAGTGTTTTACCATTTTGTTTCGTTTATCATTTCGTTGTTAAGATTCCACATATAAGTGAAATCATATGGTATTTGTCTTTCTTAGTCCAACTTATTTTAGTTAGCAAAATACCCTCTAAGTTCATCTGTGGAGTTGCAAATGGCAAGATTTTGTTTTTCTTTATGGCTGAGTAATATTCCAGTGTGTGTGTGTGTGTGTGTGTGTGTGTGTGTGTGTGTATACACATCTTCTTTATTCATTTATTAATGGAAAGTTAGGCTGTATTCATATCTTGAATATTGTAAATAATGCTGCAGTGAACATGGGGTGAAAATATCCTTTTAAATTAGTGTTTTTGTTTTCTTCAGGGAAATACTGAAAGGTGGAATTGTTGGATTATGTGGTATTTCTATTTTGAATTTTTTGAGGAAACTTCATACTATTTTCCACAGTGACCACAACAGTTTACATGCCCATTAAGAGGGCATGAATGTTCCTTTTTCCGCCCATGCCTGTCAATCCTTATTATTTCTTACCTTTTTTGAAACTAGGCGCTCTGACAAGTGTGAAGTGGTAGCTTATTATGAGTTTGATTTGCAGTTCTCTGGTATTTAGTGATGTTGAGGATTTTTTCAAGTGTTTGTTTGCCATCTGTATGTTTTCTTTGGAAAAAAGTCTGTTTAGACCTTCTGCCCATTTTAAAATTGGATTATTGTAATAATAATTATTATTTTTTGGTCTTACATTGTTTAAGTCCTTTACATATTTGGATATTAACCCCTTACTGAATATATCATTTGCAAATATGTTTCTCCTGTTCTGTAGGTTGCCTTTTCATTTCATTGATGGTTTCCTTTACTGTGCAAAAGCTTTTTAATTTGATGTACTTCCAATTGTTTATTTTTGCATTTGCTGCTCTTGCCTGAGGAGACAGATCCAAAACATATTGCTAAGACTGATATCCAAGAGTTTATTGCCTATGTTTTCTTTTAGATGTTTTATGGTTTCAGGTTTTATACTTAGGTCTCTAATCCATTTTGAGTTTATTTTTGTATTCAGTGTAAGGAAATGATTCCGTTTCTTTCTATTGCAGGCAGCTGTCCAGTTCCCTTAACACCATATATTGAAGACTCTCTATCTTATCCATTGTATATTCTTGCCTCCTTTGTCATAGATTAATTGACCGTTAATGCATGGGTTTATTTTTGGGCTCTCTGCTCTTTTCCAATGATATATGTGTCTATTTTGTATTGGTATAATACTGTTTTGGTATTTTGCAGTACATTTTGAAATCTGGGATTGTAATACCTCCAGCTTTTTTTTTTTTTTTTCCAAGATTGCTTTGGCTATTTGAGGTCGTTTGTACATTTATACAACTTCTAGGATTTTTTATTCTAGTTTGGTGAAAAAAGTGGTATCTTGATAGGGATTGCATTGAATTGTATATTTTTCCTTAATAGTCTCATATTTCTTTGTATTTCTGTGGTGTCAGTTGTCTCTTCTCTTTCATTTCTGATTTTGTTTATTTCAGTCATCCTTTTTTTTTTTTTTTCTATGTTGAATCTGGTTGAAAGTTTATCAGTTGTGTTTATTTTTTCAAAGAACCACTTCTTAGTTTCATCAATCATCTCTATCATTTTTTTTTCTTCCTCTTTGTTTCATTTATTTCCAAACTGGTCTTTATTATTTTCTTCCTTCTACTAACTTTGAGTTTTGATTGTTCTTTTTTACCTAGTTCTTTTAGACATAAGGTTAGATTGCTTACTTAAAATTTTTGTTTGATATAGGCCTGTATCATTTAATTTATTCATATTAATTTCTCTCTTAGAACTGCTTTTGCTGAATCCTCAAATTTAGAAATGGTGAGTTTCATTTTCATTTGTGTCCAGTTATTTTTTTGGTTTCCTCTTTTATTTCTTCATTTACCTATTGGTTGTTTAGTATTCTGTTGTTTAGCCTCCCAATATTTTTGTTTTTTTTTTCCAGGTTTGTCCCCCTGGTAATTGATTTCTAGATTTATACCATCATAGCCAGAAAAGATTATGCTTGATATGATTTCAATCTTTTTAAATTTATTGAGACTTATTTTGTGTCCTAACATGTGATCTATCATGGAGATGGCTTCATGTGCATTTGAAGAAGCATATGTATTCTGCTATTTTTTGATGAACTATTTGGATGAACTGTTCCGTATGTATTTATTATACTTAACAAATATGTTCTAATGTGTCATTCAAAGCCACTGTTTGTTTTTTCTCTCTGTAGAGATAACCCATTGATGGTGGTGAAGCATTAAATCCCCCTACTATTATTGTATTACTGTCGATTTCTCCCTATATGTCTATTAATATTTGCTTCATGTATTTAAGTGCTTCTATGTTGGTTGCATAGATATTTATAATTTTTGTAGTCTCTTGTTGGATTGATCCCTTTATCATTATGTAATTCCCTTCATTATCCCATTACAGTCTTTGTTTTAAAGTCTATTTTGTCTGATGTAAGCTCTTTTTACATTTGCATATGCATTGGATATTTTTTTCTACCCCTTCCATTTCAGTCTGTGTGTTAGAGATAAATCTCTTGTAGTCAGCATATATATGGGTTTTGTGTTTTTTATCCATTCATTTACCCTATGTCTTTTGAGTGAAGCATTGAGGCCATTTATATTTAAAATAATTATTGATAGGTATGTACTTGTTCCCAATTTGTTATTTGTTTTCCGTTTTTGTAGTTTCTTTCTTTTTTAAAATTTAAATCCATTAGCCAACCTATAGTGCATCATTAGTTTTTGGTGTAGTGTTCAGTGATTCATTAGTGTATAACACCCAGTGCTCATCACATCATGTGCCCTCCTTAATGCCCATCACCCTGTTACCCCATCCTCTACTGACCTTCCTTTCTGCAATCCTCAGTTTTCCTGGAGTCTCATTTTTTTTCCCCCTCTGATTTCTAATAGTTTCTTTCTGTTCCTTTTTTTTTATTCTCTCTGTCTTCTATTCTCTTCTCTTTTGTCTTATGATTTAATTATCTTCTTTCATGTTATGTTCATATTCCTTTCTTTCTTTTTTTCTGTATTTATTATAGATTTTTGGTTTTTGGTTACCATGAATTTCATATCTAATACCTTATGTATATAGTAGTCCTTTAATTTGATGGTTGCTTCAGTTGAAGCACATTTTATTTTTTTATTTTTTTTTATTTTTTTTTTTTAAATATTTTATTTATTTATTTGACAGAGAGAGATCACAAGTAGGCAGAGAGGCAGGCAGAGAGAGAGAGAGGGAAGCAGGCTACCTGCTGAGCAGAGAGCCTGATGCGGGACTCGATCCCAGGACCCTGAGATCATGACCTGAGCCGAAGGCAGCGGCTTTACCCACTGAGCCACCCAGGTGCCCCTGAAGCACATTTTAAAAATACATTTTTATTTCCCTTACACATGTTTTATGTATTTGATGTTATATTTTACATCTTTTTATTTTGTGTATCTCTTAACTAATTTCTATAAATACAATTGATTTTAGTATTTTTATTTTTCAGTCTTCTTACTAGTTTTACAAATGACTTTTCCTATGTGTATGTTTTTATCTAAAATCTTTTTTCATAATTTTCTTAATTCTAGCTATGAAGAGTTCCTACTTCAAGTTATGATTTTTTCTTTTTTTGCTTTAAGAAGCATACTTCTTTTGGGGTGCCTGGGTGGCTCAGTTGTTAAGTATCTGCCTCCAGCTCAGGTCATGGTCCCAGGTCCTGGGAAAGAGCCCTGCATCAAGCTTCCTGCTCAGTGGGAAGCCTGCTTCTCCCTCTCCCACTTCCCCTGCTTGTGTTCCCTCTCTCACTTTCTCTCTTTCTCTCTGTCAAATAAATAAATAAAAATCTAAAAAACAAACAAACAAACAAACTTCTTTTTTAGTGGTGGTGAACTTACAAAGTTTTGTAGAACCTCTTAAAAAGTCTTGCAAGTTCATTGCCACTGAACTGGCCTAAGGTTAACTTTAGTGGTGATGAACTTCTTTAACTTTTATTTGTCTGGGAAACTCCTTATCTTTCCTTCATTTCTGAATGATAGCTTTTCTGGGTAGGGTGTTTTTGACTGTAGGTTTTTTCTTTTCAGCATTTTGAATATATCATGGTACTCTTTCTGACGTGTAAAGTTTCTGCTGAAAAATCAACTCATAGTCTTATGGGTATTCTCTTATGTAACTAGTGGCTTTTCTCTTGCTAATTTTAATATGATATTATTTTTAACTTTTGACATTTTAATTATTGTGTTCTTGGTGTGAAACTCTTTGGATTCATTTTGTTTGGGGCTCTCTGTGCTTCTTAGGCCCAGATGTCTGTTTCCTTTCCCAGCTTAGGGTAGTTTTCAGCTGCAGCTTATTTCTTCAAATACATTTTCTGTGCCTTTCTCTCTTCTTCTGGGATCCCTAAATGCAAATTTAGGATAATTGATGTCCCAGAGGTCCCTTGACCTATATATATTTAAAAAAAAAAAAAAACTCTTCTATTTTTACTGTTAGGCATGGATGATTTCCATTACTGTCTTCCAGATTGCTGATCAGTTTTTCTTTATCATCTAAACTGCTGTTGATTCCCTTTGGTATATTTCTTTTCTTTTTAAAGATTTTATTTATTTATTTGACAGAGAGAAATCACAAGTAGGCAGAGAGGCAGGCAGAGAGAGAGAGAGAGAGGAGGAAGCAGGCTCCCTGCTGAGCAGAGAGCCCGATGCGGGACTCGATCCCAGGACCCTGAGATCATGACCTGAGCCGAAGGCAGCGGCTTAACCACTGAGCCACCCAGGCGCCCTGGTATATTTCTTATTTCAGTTATTGTGCTCTTTAGCTCTGAGTTCTTCTTTTTTTTTATGTTTCCTATTCTTTTGTTGAAGTTTTCAACTGATTTCAACCACTCTTCTCCCAAGTTTGGTGAGCATCTTTATGACACTTTGAACTGCTTACCAGGTAAATTGGTTATTTCCATTTTTTATACATACATACATACATACATATGTATGTATGTATACTCTTCTTGATGTGGGTTTTATTTATGTATATAGCTATAGAAAGTCTGTACTACTAATCTTCAGGGTACACTCAAAGAACACTGCTTTATATGTATTTGCAGACTTGGTATGTCTGGCAAAGAAGGTGAATGAGCTCAGGGTCTTTACCCTTGCTTTCTCCTAGCACTGTATTGTTTTGTTTTCATTGACTCTAGATTGGAATGGCTTGTTTCCTCACATATTTAGTGATTTTTTCTTTAAAGATTTAAGTTTATCTATGGGGATTTCTTTGTGACCTGAGTTTAAAATATCTCCAGAAAAGATACAAGTTTGCTTCTGTCAGAGACTTGGAAAATGCAAATTTAGGTCTACTTTTGCCTGGATTTTGAGTTTTTATTTTCCCACAACAGAGACATGTGACTTCTGGCCCCAAATCACTGAGTATGTTGTCTTCTTAGGGGAGGTTCCTTTATTTTTCAAAGTTCTAAGATCTCTCTCTAGCATCAGAGATGCCTCAATTCCATCTGCGAGGAGGTGGAGCCCCTGGTCTTGTTGTTGGGTACGTTCTGGTGTTGGTTGTGCCCCTTACCTTCCCCACAGCTGCCTGTGGATAGCCTTCCACCTCAGCCAGACCCTGCAGTCTTGTCCTCTCCTCTCAGGAACTTTGCAGCTGATACTCTTGCAACTTCACTCTTCTCTGACATGCAAGTACAGGCCTGCATTCTTGCTCTGTGGCTCCATACATGTTTTTGAGATAGTTTTAAAAAGCTCTCGGGGCGCCTGGGTGGCTCAGTGGTTTAGGCCTCTGCCTTCGGCTCAGGTCATGATCTCAGGGTCCTGGGATCGAGCCCCACATTGGGCTCTCTGCTCAGTGGGGAGCCTGCTTCCCTCTCTCTCTGCCTGCTCTCTGCCTACTTGTGATCTCTCTTTGTCTATCAAATAAATAAATAAAAAATCTTAAAAAAAAAAAATTAAAAAGTTCTCTAAACCTCGTTTCCTCATTTGTAAAATAGCCACTTATCAGTACCCTAATGGCAGTAAATATTTCTTGTCCTTCCCTTTCTCTCTTCATTTATATCAATTTTTTTCCTCTCTTAGAGTAACTATTATGCTAAAGGCCACCGAAAATCTTGAAGTGTGTATTAAATTAGGTAAAAGCTCTACTTATAATATAAAAATGACTTTTTGAAAACATTTTGCCTTTTGATTTGTTCTGCTGTTGTCTTATTACCTGATTTGCTGAGAGGGCAGACAACAAAACAAAAGGCCTCAACATAAAAATGTCTCTTGGAAGCTGATGTAATAAATCTTCAAACAAAATTCAAGTAACTCTTGCCTTTGAGTCATTATGAGAGATAAGTAAATAGCATGGCACAAAATGACAACCCACACAAATGCAGCCCTTTGAAGGTGTTCTGAATGTTGGCATTTAAACACTGCTAGAATGTCTTCAGATCACTGGAATCTTCCCAAGACTGAAGTATCTTGTCCTTTGAATGTTCCTCAAAAGATAAAATGCACTGATTGCCCATATATCTTGGAGTCCTATACATGTAATGGATGCCTTTGTTTCTATTGCTAGATTCTCTAAAAGGGGATAAGATTTTAATTAGAAGTCAATAAGATTCCCTCCCATTTCTCACTGTAATGGATTTGCAAGCTGTTACTGCTACCTCTTTATTATTCAGCATAGTTTAAAATGTCAGCGGTTACTTGCCAGTCACAGGCTATGAAAAGTTCAAGGAAGTTTGTTTGCCACTTCTCTTCTGGATGGCAGTCTCTTATTCCATTTCCCCCAACACATTTTTTTTTTTTCCTGTAAGAGATGATGATATGATGGTTTTTGTCTGAGCTTGAGGACTTCTTTGAGGAATTCATATGCGACTCACTTATCCATCCCAAAAAGCACCCTTCTTCTTCTGGCAGTCGGTGCTGTATCTTCCAGAAACAGCTCGTTAGGAGGCAGGCTTTCTGTTTCTTGAAGTTTCTCTGCTTCATGAATGTTATTAGAAACCTTTCACAGATATGCTTGCACATTGATGAGCCATGAGCTGGCTTTGGAAGGGCAGTTCCTGCTGCTATAAATGACACCAGGAGAAGATGCCTGAAAAGAAACTTAGAGTGGGCAGGAGAGGACAATGTAATATGCAAAGGGATAGAATGTGGAACCCATTTGCCCATCCATGGATCCAAACACTCTTCTACCCAAACCTTCAACCATTCTTCCACCCATCTATCCACCTACCCATTCATCTAAACACCCTTCCATCCATCCATCAATCCACTCATTGGTTCATCTGTCTATGTATTTAAGCATTAATTAATCTCTTTTCTTCTTTAGAAAGTATTCAAAGACTCTGAACTTGGTGCTGATGTTACAAAGACAAGACCTGGTCATGCCCTAAAATTGCTTGGTGTCTCATGGCTGAAGTTGAGGTAAACATTATATGTTAATAAAAAACATTTGATTAAATGAGAAAAATATTTCAACATGTAAAAAAAAGAAAGTTGATAAATAAATAGAAATTCATTTTATAGTGTGAAAATTCTGTAATAAGATATATTCAAGTGGAGAAGAGAGCATTGCATTTAGAGTGGGGGGCAGGATTCTTAGGGAACTCGTCATAGAGTTTACATTCACACCAGTTGTGAATGTGGTGGTGCCCCCTACTGAGGGCCTCTTATGGATGAATGTGGAGCATGTAGAGGATGTCCTCCATGTGAATAGGAATGACAGGCAGAAAGACTTGAGAAGCCTTGCTACAAGATTTGGGCTTTATTTTATAAGAGATAGACAGTGTTAGAAGGATGTGATGATAATCAAAACTTCATTTTAAAGTATCATTCTGGGTTCTTTGATGAATGAGGAAAAGACATCAGGTGGAAAGTTAACTGTTGTTGTCACCTCCTGTCAGGCAGGAGGTGCTGATGGTCTGAGCTGAAGTGGGCAGTGTAGAGATCAGCAGAGGAAACTCTCTGGGAAGTGGCTTTGGCAGAAGGTGAGGGAGAGATGGGTGTAAGAGGGAGAGAAGGGTGTAAGACAAGGACCAAGTGTCTAATGCTGGGGCCACTGGGAGACCTAGAAAATGGGCTGTAGGCAGGATGGGTGTGGCGTGAGGGTGGCAGGTAGATGGTGGTGTCAAAACAGTGTTCAGTTTAGGATTCCATGGGATGTTTGGATGGAGGGGTCCATAGATTGTTGGAAATATGTCTGAAGCTCAGGAAGGTGGTGTGAGCAGCAGAGACTCAGAGGTGACGGGAGCATGGAGGTGGAGGTGATGGTCAGGAGGGACATGGAAATAACTGGACACAGCCACAGAAATTCTTTGAATACCCTCTGAAGTGGTCATAGCTTATTTTCTAAAAAAAGATTTTATTTATTTATTTATTTGACGGAAAAAGAGAGAGTGTGTGTGTGAGAAATAGAGAGTAGAAGCACGGGGAGAAGCAGGCTCCCCGCTGAGCAGGGAGTCAAATGCAGGGCTCATTCCCAGGAATCTGGGATCACAACCTGAGGTGAAAGCAGACTCTTAACTGACTGAGCCACCCAGGTGCCCTGAAGTCCTAGCTTTTTAATTAATATTTCTAATAGCCATGTCATAGTGTTTGTTCATAGTAAACTTGTGGGGAGCTAAAAAGTAGGATGGAAGAAAGGCTCTTCCGTCTCATTTCTGGATAACTGATCCTTTGAGTTCAAATGTCAGAAGCTCCTATCTGGTTAAATATTGTCCAAAACTAGCCTATGAGGGCCTGTCTGATTTACTGTCCTGTGTTATATTGTCTCTTCCAGCCCAGTGGCCCCTGTGCCATGGTGGAGTCTCTTGCTGTTGACTACCTTCAGGGTGTTGATGAGTGTTGACTGGAACAGGACCAGGATAAGGAGCGGGTGAGGCTGGAGTGGTCCCCCTCCAGGCTGCCGGGGTTGAGCCCTATTGCATCTCTGAGTAAGGCTATTACCCATGGGAACTCACCTCCCTTCATCTCAGCACCATGTAGTTCTCCCCCAAGGCACAAAGATGCCACTTGTTCAAGGGGAAGTCCAAGTTGTCATGACATTGCTTGATGAGTTTGTCAACAGTGGTCACAGTTTGTGTGCCATTTGCTGTACTTGATGCACCCAGTTTTACTCTCTGGTTTTCTTCCACTTCCTGTCCCTTGGAGAACTCCTAAGATGGAAGGAAGATAAGATGGCCATTTCCTTTGGAAAGAGGAACCAGGGCAGGAAAACCCCCTCTTTTTATGAGGGAATGTCTAAAGCAAATTCACAAGGCAATTCCTTTGTTATTTGTGGAAGGATGGTGAGGAATTTAGAAAAATCATAAAAGTGTTTAAAATATTTTATTTCATTGCATTTTCAAATGTTGGTACTAAATTAGAAGGTGAAAAGTGTGTGCAGGGATAGTGTGGGAGTACTAATTTGAGCAATTCCACAGTAGTACATGAGGGTTCTGCATTATTATGATGCTTCACAAAGCTCACCTCCCCCAACCCCTACCTGACATGGGAGAAAACAAGGAACTGTGAGTTTTTCTGCCCTGGTCAGGGAGGAACTCTGGTGAAATTGGCTCAGAGCTCCTGCGTGGCCAGCAGGCCTGCTAGAGCCAAGAAGTGCTATGGAAATAAAACTGCCTTCTGTATTTAACAGCCAAAGTGTTTTACCTTAGCTAGTGGCAAGAACAACTTTTATTGACAAGGACCATCTGGTGATTAGTTAGCAGGTTTTTTAAAAAGCTATTAATCAGGACTAAAGAATACCTCTGTCTGTGCATCTGCGGGACATATGATATGCAGACAAAGTCCAAAAACAAATTTAGTTAGAAATGTGATGCAGGTGTGCTTGTATGGATCCTCAGCCTGTCCTCTCTGGGATGGACCCACACCCAAGCACGTGGCCCCTCAGGCCCAACTCTCTGGTCACCTACCCTTGGTCTGTCTACTGGGATCTGGCAGAGGGATAAGGCCACTTTGCACCTCCTTGGGCGAGGTTCATGTCCTTTTTCCTTCTTCCTAAGGTGAGGATGGTGATGGTGGCAGTCTCTTGAACAAAGCCACGGATGCTGCCCACTGAGCTGGAACCTGAAGCATGAATGACTGAGCTCTCGGTGGACATTTTGGCTCCAGCCAGCAGGCAGGAAGGGATTTTGGGAGGGATCTTTCTGGAGTGGGTAGCCACTCACTTCACTGGTGTTTAAACCCCAGCTTTGGGAGGAGGGACTGGGGGCAGGGAGGAAAGCTGCACCCAGACCTCAATAGCACCAGAAAGCTTCAGAACATGCACTCGGACTGGCGCAGGTTATTCTCTTGAATTTCTGATTTCTTTAGCATAGTGATCTCAAGCATCTTTTCTCAGAAGCCGAGCTTTCCTGTTTCATGTGTTATCCCACCTCAAACTTTGTGCTTTTAGAACATCAGCTAATGAATCCTTACAGTCAGGTGAAAAAAATGGGCATCTGAGATAATTGAGTAGAAAAGTTCACTAGATGATGATTTCCTCCATATTCTATGTTGTGGTTTTGCCTAATTAACTTGAAGTAGCAGGTCTTGAACTAGCAGAACTTGAAGTAGCAGGTCTGGCACAATGTTTAACTCTGGAGCACAGAAACATCTCAAAGACCTCCTGCCTTGAAACTACCATTTTATAGATGGGGAAACTGAGGCTTGGAGATGGAGTGGGATTTGCCCCAGGGCCCATGCCCTGTTTGAAGGATACGGTGATCTGAACTACTTTTCTGGCTTCTTGCCTTGTACCTTGATAGCTAGCAGGTGACAGCTGCCAGATGAGTTCACAGAGTAGATGCACAGAAGGGTGTATGTAGGGATTGAGAGGGAATTCTGCTGGCTTCTGAAATCTCACCATCTGACATCAGTTTAATGGAATGCCTTTTTACCAGCGGACACTATTATATTGATGCTTGTCAGTGACAGATTACTGCAAAGGATTTGGGACAATAGGTAACTTAGTCTTTGCCACACACGCCAAGCAAACAGTACAGAGAGGGTGGTGTCAGTGCTGGGAAGAGGGGAGGGTTCTCGACAGAAGGCAGGCTTGAACAAGCTGGGGCCTGTGAGCAGGAGGACCTGGTTTTTCCCAGCTTGGTTACCCAGGGGCCCATGGCCCTGGCACTCCCAATGTACCTGCTCTATCTTTCATGGCTCAGAAGGCCATTGTGAGAAAGGACTTTGGAGGAAAAGTATAAACTCATTGAGAATAGAAGCAGAGTCTGGATTGGCCATTGGAGTCTGGTACTGAGAATGACTCTGGAAAGCTGTAACTACGAGAGAGAGAGAGAGAGAGAGAGAGAATATGACCATGCTGGAGTTTTCACTGGGAGCAAGAGATGAAATCCATGAAAGATTAGCATTCTACGAGCTGCCAGGTGGGGATTTCTCCATAGAATGAGCTCTCCTATCCATAGAATGAGCTCTCAGACACTAGTTGCTGTCTCTGAGACACTGGCTTGAGACAGTGGACAGTAAATCAATAGTTCATTTTGCAAAACCTCATGAAATCGGCTTGGGTGATATAGTGAGGATCTTTTCTTGGTTGTTGGCACATTTGGCTTGGATGACATCACAAAGGAACATCACTTCTCTTCAACCCACTTCTGGAGAGCCAAAGCTTCCAGTGCAGGAGACTGTGGTGCACATCAGGGTACTCAGCCATTTATGAATGGCACAGCCGCAATCCTCAGCTGGCCAGAACAAGGGACCAATGTGATGGCCATGGTTTTCATTCCTGAGATGATTTTGCTTCTCACAAGCTCTGGTCTGCTCATATACCACTGGCACCACTGCCTGATTTGTGAAAGCAAGCCAGCCATGTCCCAAGGAGCTGCTGTGGCTAGTTAGAAATGTGGGCTCCCTATCTACCACCAGGACTTCAACACTAGGTTGATAATAGCCATGTTTTAGGTTTTGAACCAACAGTCGATAGTCTGGGTGTCAACCATGTCTCATGGTGTGAAGCCCATGGCCAGACTCCGTTTGTAATAAAATAATCCCAGTTTTCTGTGATCACTAAAAAGAGAAATATATTCAGTGGTTCAGTATATCATGGAAAATTGCTGTAAAAAAGCAGAGGCTAAGTTAGGATAGTTAGGGGAAGTATCAAAGAAGCAGCAGTATTGTGGTTCCTCCCTGGCAGCTCATGGGCCAAATGTGGTTTGCACAGGTGCTCTGCATTGCTGGTTCCCCACCAACCCCTGACAGAGTATGTGTGTGTGTGTGTGTGTATGTACTTAGGCATGTATGTATTTATAAAACTTTAATGAGTTGCCGAACAGAGATGCTGAGAGATTTTGGTTAGGAATCTGGCTCTCTCCTTCCAGCATGGCACCACCTGGCTCTAAACAGGGCATGCTCTTTCAGGCTACCTGCCTGCTCATTTGGGACCTAAACTCTAGGACCCTGAGATGGATCTAAGTGGGCCTTCAGGAATGGCTAGAGACTACCTTGGGAGCACCTAGGTTAGAGTCTTGAATTTCTTGCCTTAGCAAAAACTTTCACAACAACATATAAAAAGCAGAAGGTTTAAAGAAAGAGGTTTCAGTCTATAAATATTCAAATCTCTGCCTATCAAAAGACCCTTAAAATTGAAAGGCAAAGGCAAAATAAGAAAAAGGTTTACAATGAGTGGAGGATGGTTAGATGGTAACCAGAGACTTCTGCCCCCTTTGTCTTGCCCAATTATCAATCACAACCCTTTCACTTTCAAAGTTTCCCTGGTTTGGGCAATAAATTACATGGTTATCTTATTAATGGTTAATATTTGTAGTACATAAGAGTGCTCACATATTAAAAAGAAAATAAATTAACACTGAAAAGTGGAGTAAAGCCTCAAATGGCTAATGTATAGTGTAGATGAAAACAGTCAATCCATGATGAAAATACTCACTTTAATGAAAGAAGGAAGATAACAATGAGACAGTATTTTTGGAGTGGTGATTGGAAAGCTTTATAAAAAATGTAAACACACACATGCAGTTTTTCACAGGTATGGGCCACAGACACTTCTCATCTTACAGGTTGTAACATAACTTGGAAGACTTTCTGGAAGGCACAATTCCTTGTGTGGGGAAATTTTCCACTTCTAATAATGCATCTTTAGGAAATATTTTAGAATAAGCAAAATGGCAGTTACTCAGTGAAGCTTTGTATACAGAAAAGTGGAAAGAAGATAAGTGTCCAACAAGGAGGGAATAGTTACTAGCTGACAGTTCTCAAGTTCTCCCTTTTAACTGCCAAACAACCTTATGAAGTAGGTGCCATCATTATCCCCATCTTACAGATGAAGATACTGAGGCTTGGAGCAGTGATGGCAGCAGTAAGTAGCAGAACGTAGGCAATGTGCCTTCTAACCCCAGAACTTCACTACTATGCAAGCACCTCTCCTAGTTCTTGATGTTGCATCCATTAAGTGGCATGTCCATCAAAAATGATGTTGAAGAGTACTTAGTGATTTGAATTGAGAGATAGGAAATATTTTAAAATGTTATGAACCAACATATATAGTATTGTTATATTTTTATAAAAAGAGAACATCTCTGTGTGCATAAAAAGTGATGGATATAAACCAGACCAGTCACAGATATGCATAGGTAAGAATATCTCTCGGTGATAGGGATACATAGGATTTTTGTGATCTTCTTTTGTCTTGTTTGTATTTTATAAAAATTGTACAATGACTATGATTTAAATTTGAAGTAAGAAAAAATAACTACAAAATTAGAGTAGGGATTTGGCTGGGGAGAGGTGTCATTTTGGATGTGCTGGTGGACTGTGGCCAGCAAATCATGGTAGCTTTGATGAGACCATCAGTCTATTATGACAGACAAAGAGAGAGCAGTTGAGAACTGGGTCTTCTAACTTCTGTTCCTTATTACAAAGTGAGTGGTCTCTTTGGAAGCAGGTCATCTCTTGTTGTCTATCCTGTATCACACATCAGGCAGTGCATCTATTACACATCCCCAGTGGAACAAAGGCAAGAGGCAGGAAGAAAGGAAAGGATGGAAATTGAGGAAACCCTCTTTCTGATAAATTTGAGACACCCCCCCCCCCCGCCCACTTTCTGATGCCTGCCCTTCCCTGGCTGGTGCAGCCTGCCTCCTTTCTAGCTGCATGTCCATTGTGCACCATCCTGACCCACACTCTAAGCTTGCCCGGATAGCCTCACCTTTGACCCTCTTGCCTCACCCCCACTGCAAGCATCCCTGCTATGCTCACTGAATCCCAGGCCTCCTCAAATCCTCAAGGTTTGTGCCCCTATGTTCCCCTCCCTCTTATATCATCAGTTCCCCTTCCATTCTGGATCATTCTTATCAAACTTGAGCGTCACACATATTGAAAATAACTCTCTGAGTCCTATACCTCCCATGACTCCGTTTTTCTGTTTTCCAAGAAAACTTCTTCAACCACGGTCTGTTCTGCCCATGTCCACTTTTTCACCTCACAACCTACCTAGAACCATGCAATCAGGTTTTACCTCTTCCCCCAAACGCACCCTGCAGAAACCACTTAGGTCAAATCACCCACTGTCTCCACTTCCAAATATCCCCGGCAGTCCATACTCCAAGACTTGTTGCCCAATTCCTGAACACAGTGGTTTTCCCTCCCCTTTCTTCTTGAAAATTTGGATTCCTTCTTCCCTACCCAGCCTCTTCTTGCTGCTTTCCTCTGATGGCTCCTCCCTGGGGCTCACTCCTCAGCTCTCCTATCTTCCTTCAACTTCCAGGTGGTCTAACTGCTTCATTGTTGTGAACATTCTCAGAATGTTGGTGGATCTCATACCATGTTGGCCCCATTCCTGGAGTCAGCCTGCCTCTGCTCCTTGCTCAGCATCATGCTTGAGGTCTGACCAGTTTCTTGAAACTTGGCCAAAACAGAACCTATGCTTTGCGACACCTCACCCTCCCGCCACCCCCCAACCAGAGCCCTCGGCCCTACTCCTGCCATGGACTACCTTATCTCAATATGATATACTACTGATTATCTAGTATTTCATATCAAAAGCCTGGGAGTTAGCCTTTATTTTTTCACATTGTTCTTACCACTCTCCCAATCCACAAGCATCTCCTTGAATGCTGCCTTCAGAATTCCTCATGCAGCTAATCCTTCCTCTGGTTCCTCCACTGCCTTCCCAGAAACCAAGCCATTAGGTCTTTCCTGAGGGTGCTATAATTAACACCCACATTCCTGTCCCTGCTCCCAGTCCTCCCTTTGCAGCCAAGACTGAGTTAATGAAACCACAAATCTGTTGATTAACTATCTTGTTATGTTCCCACCTCTTATGGCCTCCCATTGCACTCAGATCAACCCTAGTCTCACTGGCAGCATCAGGTCCTGTATGATCAGTGTCTGCCTACCCTCAGCCCCATCCCAGCTCCCTCCCATCCCAGTTACAGCCTCAGCCACACAGGACTGGCTCTTTCTTCATGTGCTTGAAGAAATTCACACTGGAGGTAGTCGTACTATTTCCTCCCTCTGCTTCTTCCCTGTTTCTCTGTATGACTGACTCTTCTTCCTAACTCCAGTGTCCACTCCTATGCCACCCCCTTGGAGAGGGCTTCTTCTTTTAAAATTAAAATTTAATGTGGACTCTTAATCTCACAAAACAAACTGAGGGTTGCTGGGGTAGGGGGGTTAGGAGAAGGGGGGTGGGGTTATGGACATTGGGGAGGGTATGTGCTTTGGTGAGTGCTGTGAAGTGTGTAAACCTGGCGATTTACAGACCTGTACCCCTGGGGATAAAAATATATTTTTATAAATAATAAAAAATTAAAAAAAAATTTAATGTGTTATTTGTTTCAGGGGTACAGGTCTGTGATTCACCAATCTTAACACAATTCACAGCACTCACCATAGCACATATCCTCCCCAGGGTCCATATCACAGCCGCTCTATCCTGCCTCTGCTGCCAGCAGCCCTCAATTTGTTTCCTGAGATTAAGAGTCTCTTATGGTTTGTCTCCCTCCCGATCCCATTTTGTTTCATTTTTTCTTTCCCTACCCCCCTACAACCCTCCACCCAACCTCTCAAATTCCTCATAACAGAGAGATCATATGATAATTGTCTTTCTCTGATTGACTTATTTCACTCAGCGTAATATCCTCTAGTTCCATCCACATCGTTGCAAATGGCAAGATTTCATTTCTTTTGATGGCTGCATAGTATTCCATTGTGTATATATACTACATCTTCTTTATCCGTTCATCTGTTGATGGACATCTAGGTTCTTTCCATAGTTTGGCTATTGCTGAAATTGCTGCTATAAACATTCAGGTGCATGTGCCCCTTCAGATCACTACACTTGTATCTTTAGGGTAAATACCCAATAGTGTGATTTTGGGGTCATAGAGTAGCTCTATTTTTGACTTTTTGGGGAACCTCCATACTGTTTCCCAGAGTGGCTGCCCCAGCTTGCATTCCCACCAACAGTGTAGGAGGATTCCCTTTTTTGTTGAGGCCTTCTTAATAAACCCTGTGGGTGCCCTGCCTGGGCCTAAGGATTAAATACACCACGTAGTAGGTGCTCAACAAGTGTTCTTTGGGCAGATGAACAGATGGGTGAGGGCTGCTTTTTGTTCTTTCCCCGTGTAGTGGAGACTCCACCCCAGTGTCCCAGATGCAGCTCCAGCTCCCTGAGGTATTCAGGACACAAGTCACTGTTAATAGGGTGTGTAGGGGAACTCCAGGGAAAAAGCCCTGATGACAGGTGTTCTTTCCAGACTCACAGACATGCTTCATCTTGTGTGGTTAATTTTCTGGTGCCATTCTGTGGGCAGCAACCCCCATACAGGATTTGGAGAACAAAACGAAGATGATAATACTCATTTCTATGAATTCTGTAAAATGCAGTTGACTTATGGAAAATCTGCCTTCAAGTATCATCTAATAGGACAAGATGCTCAGCACAGGTCTGCTGTGATCTATTTTGGACTTCCAAGTCTCCCCAGGGTCATTGATCTGACTGGGTCTGGGCCTGGCCAATGTCTCCCTTCAGAAGGGTGTGATGAAGGGACCATGGCTAGTTCTGTTCTGTCTCGCTGGTGAGGGGTCTCAAAGCACCTGAGCAGGGCTGACAGTCCCCATGATGCTCCAAGCAGCTAGGAGGGAGTGTCCAGAGACCATGGCACCTGGGATCCAGCAGAGACCTGGGCTTCAGGAGTGTGCCTGTGGGTTGGCATGGGACTTGGCTGGAGCCACAGGATAGGTGACTGTGCGGTCCCCTGTGCCTTGGTCAGTTTGCATCTGCAGGGTTGTTTCCTTGCATCACCTGTACCTTCTACCTTCCTTGGATGCTGGAAGAGACAAGCTGGGAGGCACTTCAGTGAGCTGAATGGAGCTCAGAGGTGACAGGGACACCTAAGTTCCTGGTCTGTGTCCCTTGTCTTTTAACAGAGGTACTGACTCCCAGGTTCCAGGACCCTGGGTTTTATTCAGCCCTGGGATGGAGGGGAGGCTTGACTATTTTAGCTGCCAGATGTCCCTAGGACCCCAGTTTAGCATTTCAATGACATTCACGACCAGAGATAAGAAGATTTGTTGGGGACACTGCCAAAACAATTGTAGAAGGTCCAGGATTTCCAGAAAGTCATCACAAAGGGGACCAAAATTTTTCTGCTGTCTGAAATCTTCTGGCAACTGAAGCTGAGGGTGGTAAGGTCAGGCTTGTCCCCAACACCTGAGCTTTGGCATTGTGGAAGAATCTCTCATCTGAGCTCATAGCAAATATTCCATGACTGAATCTGTGCAATGTGTTTGATCATGACTTCATTTATTCACACAACAAATCAAGGTGTTCTTCTAGGATCTGGGATAGCTCAATGAACACCAAGGCAAAATTCACTGCCTGCATCTCCTTTGTCAGAAAGACACATTCAAAGGTCTCTGGGAATATCTGTGCCTGTGGAGGGGAGCGATTATTATCAATCAGATGTCCACATTTACATTGTTTCTTTATTTAGATATAAGCTACACTGAAGAAAACACACAGATGCTTAAGTTTCCATTTGATGAGTTCTGGTAATTCTATACCTCTGTGTAACCATCATCCAGACAGATTTAGGACATTGTCATCATTCTAGGAGTTTCCTTTGTGACCCTTCACACTCAATCCCCCCAACCTGCTCTCTACACAGGAAACCCATTCTGATCTTTCAGCACAGATTGCTGTTGCCTGTTGTTTAACTTCACATACAGCATGTACTTTTTGTGTGTGTCTGGCCCCTTTTGCTCCATATAATGTTTTGTTGACTCATCCATGCTTGGACCTATCTTAGAATCCCCTTATTTCTGGGACTGTGTAATAGTCCAAGGTCTGAACAGATGACCAGCTATTTATTCATCACAAGATGAATGCATGGTTGGGTTATTTCCAACTTTCATGGTTATGGGTGAGCACTGTGAACCAAGATTCCAGTCTGTTTGTGGACATGAGCTTTCACTTCTCCAAATGTGGAGTCATTAGGTCATAGCTGAGATATAGGTTTGAATTTATGAGAAAGTGACAAATAGTTTCCAGCACAGTTCTGTCACCATGCTGCCCACTAACACAAGAGTTCTTGATCTGGACCTTTGCTAGCATTTGACAATGCCAGGTTTCATTTTTTTGCTGCTCTGGTGGCATGTGGTGGTATCTCCCTGTGGTTTTAATTTGCATTTCCTGATCACCGATGACAGTGAGGTTCTCCTGGTGCTCATTGGCCACTTTTTTTTTCCACATTTAATCCTAGTGTGGGTTCTGTTCCTCCTTGAATAGAATTTCAGAATTCTAAAATTAGTGGTGAATTTGTACTGACAGCAAGAAGTTTGGAGAAATATGTTAGTACCAAGAGTTGGAGAAATTTTAGTCTTAGTGCTCTTTGTACCTTGTCTCCAGTTATTTTTTTTTCAAGACCTATCTGCAGTTATTCTCTCCTCTTTAATCTGTGGCTATTCTTAGATGCTTCTAAAAATCCTTGCATGACATCCATCCATCCATCCATCCATCCATCCAGTGCATCAATCTATCCACTACTCATCCATCCACGCACTCAGTGTCCTTTCAGGTGAGAGGTGGTGCTGGGCTTTCTCCTCCCTTTCTTCCTTTGTGTCCACTCCCCATGTCCATGCTGATTTCTGTATCAGACAGTCTTGGGCACCCCTCAAATCCTCTAGGTTCCCTCTTTTACTGCAGCTGTAGCTGTGATGCCAGTCCCACACAGGCTTCCACCAGCCTTACAAAACCTGAAATGGACTTGCCTCTCTTGTTTCTTACTTGGTCCTTCTCTGATGTCTTGGTGTGGGACAGCTGGATCCCATGTGGCACTTACATGTCCTACCTGGGTGTAGAGGATAGTCACCCTTCAAAGGAGTCAATGGGTAAATGCTTCTTCTTTTGTTCCTCCTGAGGGTGTCCTGAAGAGTGTCAGGTGTTTCTCCCTCAGTGTTCCTAGACTGAATGACAGTGGGCATTAGCTGAGACCACCCTAATGCACCCTTGGTAGGATATTTCTTTTCCGTGTTTCACTCCCCATCCCTCACCACTTATTTCTGGGGTCACAGTCCCACATGACCTTGACTTAGACACTGCATTTGGAGAATTCAGGCTCAGGCAATCTTGAAAATATGTGTCTGATACTGCTTCCATGTTAGAAGCCCTATAATGGCAGACCCGATATTCAGACCAATGTGCCAGTGTTATAACACAAACTACCAGGCTCTTTCAAACCCATCCACTGCCTGCATTTCTCCATCATTGCTCCTACCTCTCTCCCCATCTTCAGCCTTTATCTGTTTTCAACATTGCCAATGTCTGCCTCCCATCATGATTACCCATGCCTTGCTCCATCATAAACCCTCTCTCCATCATCACCCCTGCTATCTCCCCCTGTCATAACTCCTGTTTCCCTCTGTCACTATCTATACCTCCCTTCTTCATGACCCCTGAATCACCCCCCCACCATTCTGTTTCCCTCTATCATCAATCCTCCCTCCACCATCTCCTTTGCCTTTTTTCCACCATCACTCTACTTCTTTTACAGAGTTTGAAGCTCCCTTCCCATCAACAGTGTAGGAGGGTTCCCCTTTCTCTGCATCCTCACCAGCATCTGTCATTTCCGGACTTGTTAATTTTAGCCATTCTGACTGGTATGAGGTGATATCTCATTGTGGTTTTGAAACTCCCATCGAAGGGGATGGCAGTGAAATCTGCCTGGGCTGTATGTGGCATAGAGCTCAGAGAAGTCTTCTCAGGAGAAGGATACATGGATGGAGAGGAGAGAATGAGTGGAGGATCCCTTAATTTTTGTCTGTAGAGATGTAAGAGTTATGAACACCAGCTTGGGTGTCATACTGAGAATCACTTCTAGTTCTGCTCCTTCATGGCTGCATGATCTTAGCCAATTACTTAATCTTTCTGAGCTACAGTTCCTTCTTCTGTGGAAACAGAATATTGGTAATATGTTCTGCATAGGATTGCTGTGAGAACTTAGAGAGATGGCTCATGTGGCATGCTTGGCACTTGATAACCACTCAGTAAATATTCATTCTTTTTATGTGCTGAGTTTGTCTGCTGGAATGCGACCCCCCAGTGCCCAGATGTTGAGGTCATTCATTCAACTGCATGTGGAGTCACCTTCCAAGGATCCAGACCTATGTAAACATGTACAGAGTTTTCATCAGGTCAGGAGGACTGATGATTAGGTCAATAGGAGCAATCATGAGCTGTGATGAGCCTGACAGACCAGAGGGTGGGCCAGGTGTGGTTGATGGGCATGTCTGGAGTAGTCTGGTACTTCTCAAAGTGGGGACTCTGGAGCAGCAGCAGCAGCAGCAGCAGCAACTCCTGGACACTTGCTGAAACACAGATTTTGGGGAGCCCATCCCAGACCTCTGGATGACTGTCTGAGGTCCGGGAAACTTATAACCTGGCCTCCAGTGGGGGATTTGATGACAGTGAGACCCCCCTGGTGTGGCAGCCCAGTATAGGGTGGTTGCTCCTGAGACCCAAATAAGGTAAGGCATCATTTGCTTGGTAAACCAAGTTTCTTGCCCTGCAGCCACCCTGATTTCTGTCCTTACTTTGGGAGATGGCCGTTGACTTTTCACATCTCTCCAGCTTTGTGAGATACACTGTCTACTCTTTAAGGCCTCTGCCCCATGTCTTCATTCCGAGACCAGAGTGACCACAAGGCCTAACACATCCAGGAAGGAACCTGTGGCATGAGCCAGGGATGCCCTCCCACTTACTCATCTTACCAAAGAGGCATCTATTCTGGTTGTTTCCTGTTTGGATCCGGCAGGACCAGACTTTTCATGTGTCTGCACTTCACAGAATCTTGTGTCAGCCTGTGGAGGTGTACAAATGATGCAAAAGTCAAAGCCCTCTGATTAAAATAAGGAACGGCACACCCTGTGAGGGGAGAAAGATGTGGCTGATCTCTTGGAGGGCCTTGCAGGGAAGACAGGGGGAGGCAGTGCAGAATTTTGCAGCCCAGTCCTTTATCATTTTACACTTTAACAATGAAAATGGCACTAAAAGAAGCCCCCAGAAGACAGAGGGGTGGGATGGGGACTGGGGGGAGAGCCCCATAAATCCTCATCTATGTTCAATTTTCTTCTCTCTGCAGAGTTTTTAACCAAAGAATCCCAGCATGCAGGGCCTTGATCCCCACACCTCTGAATGCTAGGGGAAGCTCCTTTATTGTCTCCAGAGGCCTGGAGGGAATGGGGGAGCTCCCTCACTGTAGGGGGAGTAGGGGGATTTCCTGGGGCCTATGAGACGACACCACAGCTCCTGTGCTGCTGGACAGCAGAGCTTATGCCCACGGCCAGTAGGGCCACAGGGAGGAGACAGAGAGAATTACAGCTGTGTCTGCCCACGGTGCAGTCCCTCTAAGGCAGATACAATGTCAGGGACTGCATAAACTAAATCCACAGACACTGACCCTCAGTAGTTGATGTGGCAGAGCAGTCCCTGGAAACACACTGAGATGAAGAGTCACACACAGGTGATTTCTAAGGCAGAGCTGCCAGGTGAAGCCTGCAGGGAGAGGAGGAGACAGCAGGGAGAGGAGAGGCGGGTCAGTATGTGGCTGATCCCATGGCGAACTTGGCCTGCAAGATGGCCACATTTCTCCAATTCACAGATGAAGAAACTGAGACTCAGCAAATTTAGATAATGAGTCCAGAGTTACCCTGATACCTGGTTAGTGAAGTACTGTGCATCTGAACTTGGACCTTTGGACTCCAAAGCTCATGACTGCAGGTACGGGGAAAATAAGAGTCAGCTTTAATGTGTTGAAATGCGGGCTGGGGTGGGGAGGGTGCCTGGCAGTAGGGGCAGAGTGAGTCCCATGTTTGGTCAAGGATCTTACTGCGCTGGAAATCCCAGGGGTCTTCGTTTGAAAAACCCTCATGATCACACTACTGGTCTGCGTCAAACTCTGAACCTCAAATAGTAGCTTGTTTTCTGAGCACAGAGAGGGCCATGGAAGATCTAACCTGAGGTCAAGCCCAGGGGTCCTGGATTGTTTCTGTTTTGCCTGAGTGTGCTGTGTGACCTGGCACAAGATGCCCCCTTTCTGAGCCTCGGTTTCCCAACTGCTCTTCCAGGTTTCTTCTGACTCTGATTTGGCCAGTTCTGGTAGATAAAAGCTGGTGCAGGAAGGTGGAGTTAGTCCTGGCTTACTAAGCTGTCTGTTACCTGTTTTGTCCCATGTCATCCTGCATGGGTCATATCTATCTCTGACCACAGAAACAGGGTAAAAAAATTGACTCAGATTGTCTTCTCCTGAAGAGACTGGTCCTCTCTTTTCTAACTACTGTTGCCGTAATGGCCAACTGTGAAAATGTTTTCCAAGTTAGAGTTGATTAACACTTATATTTTGAATCTTGGGGAAAATAATCCAATAGTAGGCATGGAAGATTTGGGTGGATACAGCTTTAATAATAGTCATAAAGAAGCAGGGATCCTCCATCTCTTCTAAGCCAACCCACGCTGGCAAATATACATGCTCTCAAACAGAACCAACAGAATGGCTTGTCCAATAGAAATGCATTATCGTGGGGTGCCTGGTTGGCTCAGTTGTTAAGCATCTGCCTTCAGCTCAGGTCATGATCCCAGGGTCCTGGGATCAAGCCCCTGCATTGGGCTCCCTGTTCTTCAGAAAGCCTGTTTTCCCTCTCCTACTCCCCCTGCTTGTATCCCCTCTTTTGCGGTGTCTCCCTCTGTCAAATAATTAAATAAAATCTTTAAAAAAAAGTGTATTATCACATGTTGATGACGGCCTTAAACATCCGTGTGTTCTGGGAAGTCCTTATGGCCAGATGGTGGTAGCAGATGGCGGGACTAGTTTTGGAGGAGGGAAGTGGCTCACCTTGGGCTCCCGTGGCTGCACCATGTGTGATTTCAACAATGAAAATCAACAATTTTCTTTGCAATCACTGAGCCAAGGCTTGTTGCGTATTAAGCAGGATGGTTTCTGGAGAGGGTTTAATTATTAAGTTTTGATTTTACACATACATTCAACTTGTCTCCCTCAAACAAGGGCGGTAAAAGGCACATTTCTGAAGAAACATTGGACCATGTCTGGGGCACAGGACAGAAGAGCAGATGGAGAAATGGCTGGTTAGGGGCACACTTACTGCTTTTCTGCAACACAAAGCCACCACTGGGGAGACGGTTTGGTTCAGCCACTTCAGATGGGTTCCCTGGGTCTGATGTTTTACAGAGTGCTGAAGGAAACCCCAACGAGGCTGGGCTGAGGGTGGGTTGGGGGACAGTTGGTCCTGGGCCCCCAGCCTCACCTCAACAAGAGCATTTTCTATAGACTGTTCACATAGAAAAACTACCTAGGTATTTCAACATTTATATGTTCACAGAATTGTTTGAAAACATAGTTCTGCTATTAAAAACTTTAGAAAACCACTGAGTTCATTTAACCTCTCTGCTTACATTGGGAAAGCAGAAGTAGAAAGAGTCTCGGTAAAGAACTCATGGGTTACCCAGTGAGATGGTAACAGACACCACGGCCTTCACAACACCAGTTCAGGCCTTTGCTCTACCAGTCAGTTATTTGATTAAAATACCCTTTCAAGACGTTTCTTAGTGACAGTATCATGCCTACTCCCTAAACTTTCCCCAAACCAAAACCTGTCCCATATCTATCTTTGGGGGCATTTATTCTTTGTTTCTAATTCTTGAAATACCTGCTGTGACTTTCCTTATGGTCCCAGAGCTGGCATCATCATCCTCAGCTCCTTTGTGTGGGGACTGAGATGACTTGTCTAACTTTTCTCCACTAGTGGGTGGAAGAGCTGGGATGTATGCTTACATACTCCCCTGATGTTGCATACTTATCGCAGGCAGACACCTTGTTCCCGCACAAGTGGCGCTTTCCACTGGTTCATTATTCAGTGAATTGCTATGGCGTGTCTGCTCTGTGCCAGGCACTGTTCCAGGCACTGGAGATGCAACAGAGAAACAGAGTCCCCTAGCTCATGGATGTAAGCCCAGTCTGTTGGTCTTCAAAATTCAAGTGTGGTGCATTAAGTTCAGAGACTAATTCTGGCAGTTTGGATCTATGAGCCCCAATAGAACACTGGCCCACCAGGTCAGGTACATGGTTGATATGCTTTTTAGACATTTGTGTTGTAAGAGATGGAATCCTCACTGAAGCCACTGAAATAAAAATAAAACATGGGTTTTATTTTAAGGATCTTGGAGTGTATCACAGGACCTGAGTGCAGGAATGTGGCTGGGTTTCACACTTCATGAAATGGAAGTGGAACTGGAGACAGAGGCTCCATCGGTCCTTCGTGTCCATATAGTTTCCTGTTTTGTTTGAATGTTGGCTTCATTTTTCTTCCTGAAGCCAGTTTTCAACACTGAGTGCTGCATATTTTACATCTTGTAGCTTCAGTCACCCAGAGAGCCCAGCCATTTGTGGGGCAAGGGCTGCTGAGTGCCTTGGACCTGTATGCCCTCCCATGTGAACACATACACACGTAACACATACGCACACACGTGTGTACACACATGGATAAAGGGGGTGGGTTAGGGGCACAGGGAAAGTTTCAGAGGAGGAGAGGTGCTGGGAACATGAAACTATATAGCTACATCATAAAGCTTATCCTGGACGTTCTGCATTGCCTCTTGAACATCCTCACACTTGGGATCATGACATTCCGAAGAGGCATTCAGGGACCTCCAGTGGTCATAGGCCCAAGGAGGTCCAGGCAAAAGCTCAGTGCATGCTCAACTTCAGGACCATGACCAAAGGTAAAAAGATGTCACATCACCCAACACAGTGTTATTTTACTGGGTCCGGGTTCTCTGGAAGACGTAGGAAGCAATGTGGTGCAAATCCTTCCTCCACCTCCTTTGTGGATTTTTTTTTGGGGGGGGGCAGGAAGCATCTGTGCAAATATAAAATATCATTTCTGTAATGATTCTTGAGATGCACTTTTTAAAAAAACTTTTTTAATTTTTAGAAGTTTTAACTTAAATCCAGTTAAACATACAGTGTGATATTAGTTTCAGGTGTACAATATAGTAATTCAACACTTCCATACATCATGCTGTGCTCATCATGACAAGTGCACTCCTTAACCACCTTCACCTATTTTACCCATTCCCCCCACCCACCTCCCCTAGGGTAACCAATAGCTTATTCTCTATAAGTAAGATCTATAGATCTATAGCAAACCTATAGGTTTGCTCCTCTCTCTTTCTCTTTTTGTTCCTGGCTTGTTGACTTTGTTTCTTAAATTTCACCTGAGTGAAATATGCTATTTGTCTTTCTGTGACTGACTTATTTTACTTAACATAATATTCTCTAGCTCCATCCATGTTATTGCAAATGGAAAGATTTCATTATTTTATTACTAATATTCCATTGTGTGTGTGTATGTATATGTATGTATGTTTATTTGTGTGTGTGTGTGTATGTATGTGTGTATATATCTATATCTATATCTATATATATATCACATCTTCATCCACTTATCAGGTCATCAGGTGATGGACACTTGGGCTGTTTCCATAATTTGGCTATTGAGATAATGCTAATATAAACCTCAGGGTGCATGTATCCCTTTGATTTACTGTTTTTGGATTCTGTGGGTAGATACCTAGTATTACAATTGCTGGATCATAGGGTAGTTCTATTTTTAACTTTAACTTATTTTGTTTTATTTATTTTTTTATTAGTTTCAGAAGTAGAATTCAGTGTCTCATCAGTTGCATATAATACCCAGTGTTCATTATATCATGTGCTCTCCTTAATCCCCACCACCCAGTTACCCCTTTCCCCCAACCCTCTCTCCTCCAGCCATCCTCAGTTTGTTTTAAAAACACATTTTAGCTTCTCCAGAATTAGGATAGTCTTTAGAGTTGATGGCATGTCATAGCTTTCCTGGTAAAGGATTTCTTACTTAGCGGTACATAAAATAGTGGTGTTTTAAATCCTTTGAAATAGAACAGTTGCTGAGGCACATGTCTTTGAAAAAAAGAAAGCAAATAACATGGTAGAACAGACTGGCCTGACAACCAGGGTAGGTTTCATGGCTTGAAGCAAATGGGTTTCAAAAGTACAGGAAAGTTGGCCAGAAGGGACATAAACTTGTCTCCAGGATCCTAACTTTGAGAACTGAGCCAGGTTGGAATGGCAGCACAGGAGGTTTGGGCTACCTGTAAAAATCCCCCTAAATATTGAAATGAGATGTAGAAATTGATTGTGGAGTTCCATTCCAAAGGGTCTTCTAAAAGTGAGGTGATTCTCCATGGTCTTGGAGGTTGTAAGAACGTCTGGCTAATGGCAGAAGTGTGGATCAGTGGACTTTCAGTTGTATTGACTTTGGCTGCAAGTCACTGAAAATGTGAATTTACATTGGCTTAAGGAGAAAGATAATTTATTATCTCACATAAAAGGAAGTCAGTAGTTGGATCCCAGAAATCCTCATCAATCTGTTGAGTTTCCTTTTGCTTTTTCAGTTAACTCTGATTAAACTGTCTTGGTTTTTCTTCAGGCAAGACAAAAAAACATTTACTGTGTCCTTTTTTTCAGAAAGGAAAGTGACAATGTTAACCCTTCCTTGCCCTGGGGCTTGACCAGGCCATTCAAGGACCCAAGTCTCTGACCTGGACTTGACTTCTGAGCAGACTGTCTCAGTGCTCTTGAGGACTGCAGTGCACTTATGAAAATGCCCAGAGGAAGGAAAGGGATATTTTTTCCCACTGTTAGCATTTTAGGAGGAGGGACCATTCCCTGGACTCCCTGTTGACTTCCTCTTGCACATCATTGGTCAGAAACAGACAAAAGCCAGGGAAATGGGGCCTGAACATCAACGTGGTCCATCAGCCATTCCTGCTGCAGCTGGGGATGAAGAGCGGACTTAAGCAAAATCATGACTTTACCAGAAAGGAGGAAGGTCATTTTCTAAACAGTGTCCACCTCAGGGGCTTTTCAAGGTCACTAGCAGACATAAGGGGTCCTAACAGGTAACATCTACCTGTGCTAGTTTGCAGTCTTGGAGTAAGGCATGTAGTGAGGAGGCCTCTCTGTTCTGATCCATCTTCTGACCCCTGGGCCATTTGAGCCCAATTGGATGGTGACAAAGGGACAACCACAGATAAAGCCAACCTGTCAGGCAAATGTTAATATAATCATTTTTCATCCTGGAAAGTCATTCAGGTGACATTTTATTCTTAAGAAAACTTAGAAGAGATGAGATGAAGACATGAGGAAAAGCAGGAGGAAACTCAGCACTTTAACAAACTTTTCTGGAAAATAAAGCACGAGATCTAGTTGTCAGTTGGGACAGGAGACTTCATGATGCATCTCAGGGAGAAGAATCAAAGAGGGCGGGAGAGGGCTGGGTGAAGAGGTCACAGGTGCCTTGGTGGGACCAGGATTCCCTCCTTCCTTCCATAGGAGAGAATGATACTGGAGCCAAATTGTAGGAAATTGCCATAGTTCTTTCCTGTTTGACTTACAAAAGTAGCGATTTTATGGAGTTCAACTTAATATTTAGTTAAGAAATGCCCAATGAGGGAAAACACTATGAATAGAAACGAATACTGAATACCCAAAGTTCTTAAACCTTAAAGTTCCTTGCATTATAAGGAATCCAGCCAGAAGCATCGCTCCCTTCCATCACCAATCCCATTTTCCCAAGCCAAATATCCTTCCCACACCAATCCTTTGCCCTTACACCTCCTCCAACTCCCCCCCCACACACACACCCCCCGAACTTCTCGACCCTCATCCCTCCTTCCCTCCCTCCTGGAGAAGGTTTCTGATATGTGCACCTGATCCTAACAAGCAAAAACAGGAGAATGAAGGAATTCTTCCTCTCTTTCTCTTTCCTTAAGAAAGCTTTACCTGCCATTCTTTACTGAAACACAACAGAGTGCAAAATCTACCATAAAAGAGTCTCTTTTCTGTGCATTTACAATTCAAATTAAAAAGTCCCATAGACTAAAATTCTCATCTAGATAAGGATTTAACAGACTGTAAACTTTAGTGAAATCCCAAGAAGAAAATTCCATCTGTTTTCTAAAGAACAGGTGCATGAGCTGGAAAATGTTAAAGGATATAGAAATGTGTCCAGAGTGTTGTGATAGAAACACATCCCCAAAGTCGTCTTAATTTCAAAAAGAGACTCATCATGATTACCTCCATTAACCAGCTCAAATAAAATGTGATGGTTTCTATAATCTAAGCAGTACTCCCCACATCAGGAATATTTACTGAAATAAATCAATGTATTATTGCCCCAAGAGGGAAAAATATGCTGATGGGTGGTGGTTTGTTGCAGAGTAATCACTAACATTTAAGTGACAGGTATTGTGCTGAGTGTTTACTTCAGTTTCCTCACTTTATCTTATCAATGATTACATGACAAAGAAACTGGCATAGAGTGTTGTCACATAGGAGCAAGTGTCAGAGCTGGGATTTGAACCTTGGGCAATATGAAAGCCAGCCTTAGGTTTAACCGCTGATTGCCATAGCTCCCCAAAGGGGGTGTGTACAATCTTTTCCGATCCACTTACCTTGTGTTGTAAGATCCCTAGGGCCCAAATATCTGGACTGTGTTCTACTTTCTGTCTCCCGGATATATCTCTGGCAGGTCCTCCCTCATGATGGGAATCTCACAATTATTACGCTTATTTATTTATTTATTTATTTTGACTCATTGCCCTTTCATTTTACTTGAATTTTAGAAACTGCAGAGGGTAAAACAAACTTTACTTTCTTAAGCAGCTTCACTGTTGCAGACCAGTACACTGAGACAGTTTTAGCGCCTCCCTTTGAATCTTGACATGAATTAAGAGCATCCTTTCCACCTTGTGCTTCCAGGTCAAGCCACAGGTGACACCTAACAGTGATGCTGTCTGAAATAGTGATTTCAGAATCTGGGACATTAGTTGCCAAGTTCCCTGGTTGTGTTTGGGGAAAACTTCCAGGAAGATTGGAATCCAGGGCCATGGTGGAGGGTGTCTACACCCATTGGCTTTACTTTTCATTATTCATTCTTAAACATAAAGAAACAAAACGGAAGTTGCAGACTCAATGTGTTCTATAGCTTAGATCACAGAAGGACAATGGTGTACCTGCTGAACCATCAGGATTCTGGACCAGTGCCTGTCTGCTGAAGAAGCACAGGGTTGAAGTCCAGACTCTGGTCCCACTATAGCAGACATATATTTCCACTTTTGCAGGCGTTCTGTTCAGTCTAATCTCTGACGGGAGTGAAACCACTGATCACAACCAGGAACAGTGCTGGGATTCAGAAGGATTGACACAGTCTGAATTCACTTAGCTTTTGTCTGCAAGGTAACTTGGTTTCTTTGCAGAATAGGGTGATTTACTTGAACAAACAGTGAATAAATGTTCCTGTCAGTCTGACCATGCCATGGTTCCTGAGAAGCTGGGGCATTCCCTGACAGCTGATGATTCCTCTCTGGGGGTGTCCCCAGGGCAGCCTCCTCCCAGTCTCCCCCAGCTTATGAGGTGGGTTTGTTCTCTACTGTTCATTCCTGCATCTCAACTTAGACATCAGGTTTACTTGACAAATACTTGCAAATGTTTTCCACCTTCTTCTGTCTGTGGGATTTGTATTTGTCCTCCAGCCTATCCGGGCAGAGGCAGACACTCCCTCCTCACCCTTACACCCCCTGCCTTTGCCTTTTTGGGAGGTCGATCACATTGTCTGGGCATTAATTTTCTGTTTGCTGATTGTCCTCACTCTACTATGAACTCCCTTGTACTCAAGAGATGTTTATTGAAGTGAACTTAATCATTTCATTGAAGCTTATAAACCACACTTGCTACAGAAGGAGAAACAGTCCAAGAGTGTCCAGTGGCCTTTCCATTGTCCTTCGGCTCAGCTGGCTAAATTACACCTGCTCATTGACACTGGGTTCTGTGCTTTCAAGAGAGCTGGCTACAATGCTGCCAGAGCTAATTGGGTTTCCAACACAATGGGGTCAGGTGAACGGTCACCTCCTGCTGTTGAGGACACCTTTGTACCTGCAAAAACCTTGGTCTTAGGACGAGCTTATGGAGTCCTCATGCTCAGGCAAGGCAGCCATCCATGGGAGCCTCTGAGAGTCCCAGGCCCTGGGTCAGCCTCCCCTTCTCCTATTATTGGGGCATTGATCACATAGCTGAGGATGCCCAGTTCCCATGACAATACCATGGCTTCCCCATGGGGCCTCTTCCCACATGACAGTCCCATTTGACCTTGGTAAAAATTTAAGTCTAGCTTCCCTGGGAGGCCAGGAGCAGAGCCCACAAACATTGAAAGTTGAAAATCTCCTTCATCATTATCTTCTATCAACTAGGTTGCTGTGTTAGTTTGAACTCTGTATTAGCTTGGTCCATGGTGGCCAAGTTCTATTACACTGGGTGTCTTAACCAGTTAATAGAAGTGTATTTCTCATGGTCTGGGGCTGGGAAGTCCAAAGTCATGATGCTAGCTGATTTGGTTCCTGGGGAGGACCTTCTTTCTGGTTTGTAGACAGTTGCCCTCTCTCTGTGTCCTCATATGGCAGTGGCCGGGGTGGGAGGGGGATGTCTCTTTGCTGTCACTTCTTATAGGGGCATCAATTCCCATTATGTCCTCATTTAACCCTAAGCACCCCCTAAAGGCTCCAGCTCCAAAATTGGGAGTTAGGGCTTCAACATAGGAACTTTGGAGGAACACAAACATTTAGTCCACAGCAGTCATGATGCTGTGGTGTAGACATTATGTCTACATCCTTTGGAGGCAGACTGCCTGAGGTTCAAATCCTGCCTCTGACCCTTGCATGCAGTGGGGCCCTAGACAAAATTTTAAATCTCTCTAGGCCTTAGTTTCCCCATCTGTAAAGTGAGGACACGAAAAAAAAATTCCTACATTGGAATAAAAGTAAATGTCAAATGAGGCTCTATTGAGTGAACTGTAACATCTACTCACATAGGTTTTCATAGTCAATAAAATTCCTTAAGATGCTCTGAACCAACCTGGCCTCTATCTTCTTCCTTTCTTCAGGAAGGCAGGAACTCTGACACTGATAATCTTTCATGCCTGGAAGCCAGAGTGCCAGGACAGAATGCTTTCAACTGTTTTCTTCACTATATAAAGACTTGTCTATAAGTCAAGCCCTATTTTTTTTCCCCATTGAGGATTCATAGTTTATTAACTATAAAGCACGTGTATGTGTGTGTGTGTGCGCGCGCGCACACACGCCTGTTTATACACGCACCTCACCAAATAAGCCTGCATGGAACCTCGCTGTGGGCCTTGCTCCCAGCTGCCAGGTGGCCAGGGAAGCCCTCATCCTGGGACGTGGGGTGGGTGGGGGGTGTAAGGGAAAAGTTTTCCTGATGTGTGGATCTGCTCCCCTCTCCTTATCTTCGTGACTCTGTGTTGTCTGGTATTTGACCTGTGGTGTCCATGTCTGTGTCCAACACTGGTCTGGTGGTCCTAAGCCTCAAGGCCGAGAAGCTAAGTCCCACTGTTTCCTGCCTGCAATGCCCAGTGTGGAGTTTCTCAACAACTAGGTTCCTATTATTTCTAATAGTTTTATATTTTACACAAATTTGTGCATCACAGGAACTGCAGGGAACATGGTCCTATGGGTAACTTCCCTCGAATAAATTGGGACCAATGCCTACTGGGTTCCTTTGTCCCTGAGATGAGCCCCTGCTCCTTCCCCCTGCTCGCACCCATGAAAGCCTTAAGAAAAGTAATTTCAGGGAAGAGTATGTTAGTTTCCCGTTGCAACTACAACAAATTACCACAAGTTTAGTGGCTTAAAACAATGAGAATTTATCATTTTAGAATTCTGGAGGTCAGAAGTTCATAATCAGTCTCAGTGGGCTAAAATCAATCAAGGCTGGCTCCTTCTGGAGGCTCTAGAGAAGGATCTGCTTTGTTGCCTTTCCCAGCTTCTGAAGCCACCTGGACCCCTCCCCACCCTCACAGCAGGCAGGGGGCTACCTTCCTCACTCTACTCTCTGACTCCATTGCAACACCCTCCCGCCTCCCTTTTATGACGACCCTGTGGTTACATTGAGCCCACCCATATAATCCAAGACAGTCTCCTCATCCTCAAATCCTTAGTTTAACCCCACTTGTGTCCAAGTCCATAAAGGGAAACCTCACTAGCGTGGACTTAAAATGCTACAAAGGGGCCTGGTATGGGGAGCGGTGCCACTGAGGAAAAAAAATGTCCATTTTATAGGAAACTTTACAGGAAAAATTGTCAGTCATGGGCCCCAAGAGAAGAATCACAACAGAAAAGACTCATTGATGACAGGGCCCCATGGGGAAAGATAGATATGGCATCTCCTACAAGTCATTGACTGCTCCTGCCACCCAACTGACAAGAAACCCTCATCACTGGGAACTCTTGCTTGTCTCCCAAGGACCTGGTTCAAAATAACCCCTCCCAGGTTCCTCGTCCTTCTCCATAAAATAATGTTTCTGTCTTTGGTTTGTCAGACTCACCTGTGGTTTTTCTTGCTTATCCTGGATTGGCGTTCTCTACTATTCTTGAGAAAACCCCTTTTTGCTGGTAAAATAACTGGCAGTTTCATTTTTAAGGTTAATGTCTGCAAAGTCCTCTTACCATGAAAGGCAACACAGCTACGGATTCTGGAGATCAGGATGTGGACATCTTTGTGGGGGCAAGTTTGCGTCTCTTCCCAAATTAAACACAAACAGATGCTCCCATTTGTCAGGCTCTGTCTAGGGCTGCACATGAATCCTATAATTTAAGCCTGATAAGGGTCCCACAAGGTGGGCACGTTCCTCACTCCCAACACGCTGATACAAGAGTTGAGCCTCAGGGAGGTCGGCTTCATGCAGGGGTGAGTTCAGAATTCAGACACACTGTGGTCTGTCTTAAGAGCTGCTTTTCTGAACCACAGGCTCCAGAGGCTCAACCCAGTGTCTCAAACCACACTGCAGCCCAAGGCTGGCTGGCCTTCCCTAAAGGTTCCCTCTCAGGCTATGCCTCTTTCCTATCCCCTCTGGGGTGATTCATTGCCCATGCTGCATGACAAATGACCCCAAGATTAGCACCTGAAACAACAGCCAGTCACCTTGAGTCAGAATTCCAGTTTAGTGTGGTTCCCAGCACCCCCAGGCTGAAACTGAGTGTCAGCGGGGCAGGGTTTCTGCAGGAGGAACCTGCTTGCGGGCTCCTGTAAGTGGTCAGCAGAACTCAGTTCCTGGAAATTCAGGTCCCCATTTCCTTTGCTGGCTGTCAGCGGGGGTGTTCTCAGCTCCTGGACACTGTCTGCATCACTCCATCATCATGGCTTTGCAAAGGCACACGGGCGTTTAATGCTAGGACTTCTGTCTCTTCCACCCGCTGGAGAAAATTGTCTGCTGGGAAAGCATTCTTGTGCATAGCTCTGGTCCACCTGGATAATCTCCCTTTTGTCATTGAAACTGCCATAATCACAGGGAAAGTATCTCAACCTAAGTGTGAAGGAGGGGTCACTAGAGGCCTCCTCAGAATTCTGCCCTCCACAGGGGCTTGTCAGCACATCCAGACCCTGTCCCCTCTATCGCACCCCATCTCAGTTTCCTGCATGGGGGTCCTGCCCATTCACAAGGCTTAGCAACTAGTGGAGAGATGTGGGGGGTGCACAGGTGAAATGGTAATTGAGAGAGAAGCACAGACTTCCTGTGCCAGCCCCAGGGGAAGGTACAGGTGGGAAAATATCCAAATATGGAAAGACTCCAATGGGCTATGGGGTTAGGATGTGTTTTCTTAGACACAAGGATGGTTTCAAAGGAGTTCCTGGAGACTGTGAGTTTTCCAAGAACATTTTTGTGGAATCTAGGGTTGGAATTGAAAGCTCTCAAAAGCCTTTCTTTAGTGTATCCAAGTCTATGTTTTATCCTTTCCTCAAAATAGTCTGCTGTAGCATTTCTAGCTGTGTGACGGTGGGCAAAGCTAGTAACAGCTTTGTGACTCAGTTTCCCCATGGATGAAGTACAGATGATCACTGTCTTGCCCCACTCAGGGCTGTTACAGGCTAAGTGTTTGGAACATATAAACACATCCAGTGCAGGAGACAAAATAAGGGCAAGCGTTCAGTCTTTTTTTTTAAGATTTTTTTTTTTTTAATTTGTTTATTTGACAGACAGAGATCACAAGTAGGCAGAGAGACAGGCAGAGAGAGAGAGAAGGAGAAGCAGGCTCCCTGCCCAGCAGAGAGCCCAATGCGGGACTCAATCCCAGGACCCTGAGATCATTACCTGAGCTGAAGGCAGAGGCTTAACCCACTGAGCCACCCAGGCACAGTCTTAAGATGTAGCTGAAAGGTGTTCTAATTTTATAGAATGAAATGGATCCTTTACTGTGAGAGCAAATAAAATGTCTTTAATGATGGGGAATGTTCAGGTGAATCAACGGGGAGCATTCAAGCTGAACAACTGTCCCAAGGCAGGTGGAGGACACCCACTGGTTTCCAGGGTGCGGGAATGTCATCTTTGCAGATGGACATGTCACTGGTCACCCAGGGCACTTGGGGGAAGGCGATGAAGGCACTCCCTCCACCAGCTTTGCCTAACTCCAACAACAGAAGAAGTTGGGGACCAGCAGGAGAAGCAGGAATGTTGAGTGAGGCCTTGAGCAGGGTCCTGTGGCCATCCTAACTGCTCCTGGCTTTTCCACTTAGTGAACTTTTCCTCCTAAATTCACTTGGGCTGTTTAGGGTTCTTGGGCTCCCTGGAATTTTACGGAGAGTCTCAGATTTTTCCAGCAACTTATTCTGCTGGCTTCATAAGCAGCTATCTGGGTCAAAACTAGAGATTTATGTGGCTTCATTCCTGAGACTCTGCTATGTCTGTGGTTCAGAACTACCTGTTTTGCTTTGGAAAGTTTCTGGGCTAAAATATTTTGGCTGTTAGCAAGTGAGGAACATGAGCGTTATGTTAGAAACGCTTTTTAGAGCTTTCATATGCTGAAATTAAATTTTTTTTGTGTGTACTTGTGTGTGCCTTTGTGCACCTATGTGTAAATTGTTGTGTGTGTGACTGTGTATGTATGTGTGTGTGTATGCATTTGTGTAAACCTGGTCCCATCTATACATTCTTCCTTGTCCTGAGACAGTCTAGGGAATGCAAGAGAAGTTGAACTCCTATAAAGCCACTGATCTGAGTCAGGGGTTAAAAGTTTCCATATACTTAGGGACAAATACCTCCTTCTGGGAACGAAAAGAAATGAGAGGTAACGGCCATCAGCAAGAACTGGTTGTCTGGAAAAAATTAGAAGTAACAATTTAAAGCCTCCTTGCACAAATATTTCTGTTTTCCAGGAGCCCAATAAAAGTATCGATCATGAAGAAAGGCATCCTGTGATGTCTTGTGTCCACTAACAGTGACAATCATGAGATAATGACAGTAGGACAGAAGGATGTTTCCCTACTCCAGCTCCTCATCCTTGGGAAAAGTGTCTTTATAAACCAGCATACTATGCTTTGAGAGCAATCCTTTCTTGTTGGCTCCCTTTAATGCAAGCTATGTATGACACTGAGGCTCAAGAACCTGGTGTTGAGGGTCTGGTAAAGGTTCCACCTTGGTTAAGGTTGGTTGGCCTGGTAAGGGCTTTTGGACAGTCTTGTCTATCTTCATAGAAGTCTGCCTATCGAGCTGAGCTTATTTAGAAACTTTACGGGTGAGGAGCGCCTCGGTGGTGCAGCTGGTTAAGTGCCTGACTCTTGGTTTTGGTTCAGGTCTGATTTCAGTGTCGTGAGGTTGAGCCCGACAATGCACTCAATGGGAAATCTGCTTAAGATTCACTGCCCCCACCCCCAAATAAATAAATAAATCTTTAAAAAAATAAAAATTTTAGGAGAGGTCAATAGAGAATACCTGTCCACATGATCCCAGGAGGTGAGAGCCTGGACTGCCAGTTGTCCACTGTGGGAGAGAGAAAGGGTATTTGGAGGGTGTTTGTAGGACACAGAAACTCAACCCTTGAGAGTGTGTTGTCTCTGCAATTCCTAGCCTCCTGCAGGTCCTTCACTGAGCCCAGTTTGCAGCAGGCTATCCTCACACTGAGGGGTGGGCGGGTCAGGAAATAATAGAGAGACCCCAAGCTGTGCTTCAGGGATGCTGCCCAAGGGTTTTTAGCACAGCAACCTGGGTTCAGAAGACAAATTTTTCTCTGGCTTCTGGCTATGCTACTTGGGAAAGAATTGGTTTTTCTAAGGAGCTAGCTCTACTTCTGCACAGAGTTAACTTTGTAACTGATTGTGTTTTTCTTTTTGCTATGTTCACTGGGGAGCTGAGAATAAAATTCATATTCAAGTTTAAGAACTGGGTTAGAGAGTAGAACATGGACTTCTAACCTTCCCTTAGACTTGATTTTCTATGCTAATCTAGAGTTTGAGAACATTTATTTACATTTTTCCCATTTTAATGCTAGTGAACTCTATCAAATCCTCTGTGGAATCAGTCAACTGCAAATGATAAGTATTAAAAAAAATTTTTAAAAACCTGTTGTATTTACTAATAGGCCAGCAGGCTGCGGACACCCCTCCCCCCACACACACACACCAGGAGGAGGACAGGGATCGAGTACTAAGGTGGGGATGGGCTGTGTGCAGATGGGGTGATGAAAGGTCTCAGCTTAGGGTCAGAAGTCTGGGAAAGGTATCCAAGCACTTGGGAGGCCCACAGAGAGGGGAAACTAACTGTGACTGCTCAGTTCCTGAGTAAGGAGCATGAGCTACCAGCTCTGGGGCCATCTCTTCCAGCCCGTTGTGTATACTGGCTGTGTTGCTTAACCTCTCTGAGCCTCAGACTTCTCTGCAAAATGGGATCAGTTAACAGAGTCAACTACATAAAAGATAGTGAGTCTTAAGTGAGATCAATTTGTCCGGTGCTGAGCAGAGGGCTTGGCATTAGGGACCAGCTGTCATGGTGATGATGATGAGGATGAGGATTAGTGCAATCATAAGGTCCAGAAATTGTGTGTCGGGGAATGCTGGAAAAGTGATGTGCTTCATTTTTTGACTTTTGAGCTTCCAGTAAGTGTTGCTTATTCCCCGGGGTGGGGGGGGGGGAGGGTGTAGATTCAAAGATGTTCTCAAACTAAATTTCCCACCCTAATTCCAAGATCTTGCCTATGGCAGGTATTAGTCCTGAATGACCGTGCCTAAAGTGACATACATATGCAGATGTGATTAGGATTGCTAATCCTTCAGCATTAAAATCAGGAAGTGTTCCAGGTGGGCATAAGCAGAGAAAAGTTTCTTGCTGATGGTGGAAGTCTGAGAGATGCAAAGGTGAGAGTGTTTGACCCTAGCAAGGATCTCTTTCCTAGCCTTGGCATAGAGGGGTCATGGTGGGGACTGACAGCACCCTCCAGGAGCTCAGGACAGTCTGTAATGGGTGGCTGGCCAGGAAATGGGGGTTGCTAGTCCTACCACAGCAAGGAACTGAATTCTGCCAAAACCTGACGGATCCTGGAAGCAGGCCTTCCCTAGGCCCTCCAGATAAAGCATGGTATGGCCAACACTTGATTTGCATCTGTGAGAGCCCAGTCACACCCTCCAAGACTTCTGAGCTACAGAAGTGGACGATAATAAATGGGAACTGTGCAAGGCTGCCAAGCTTGTGGTGTTTGTTACACAGCAAAGATATCCTCTAGCAGGGTCCCTTGTACACGGAGCTGTCCACCTTACAGACCGTGGGTGCCCTGGAAGCAGATGCCACCGCCCAGGGAAGGGACATACCTGTGCCTGGGAGGTTAATTAAGAGCATACAGAGATGGGGCCGTGGGACGCCCCAGGAGAAGGTTCTCTTGCTTCTCCCAGGAGGATGATATGTGACATAGGAGCCTGGATAAAGACAGCCAGCTGGAGGGATAGAAGGTCCTTACAGCATTGCTTTAATTCTGGCTTTCAATTAGATCAGTGATGCCCTTCTGGTGAAATGTGCGTGGCTTAAACCCAAGACTGTAAACCTAATAGGAATTTGGTTCGCTTCACGAATCAAGATAATTGTACTTTGAAAAATGTTTTCGACATAACATTAATTTTGACCTTTACATAAAGTGTGAGATAAGTGTGTTTTTAAAATGGATATTCATGCATGACACATTTTCCATTACCACCTTATCAGATTTTCTGAGTTCCTGCAGGAGTAGATAGTTCAGGTGTTGAAAATAAGCAATCACTTATTTTTATGTTCTTGCAGGGACATGTTATGGCGATTGAATGGAATTTGCTTTCTCTTTTTCCTACAGGAGCCACAAGAACAAAGACCAGGGGACAGTGCTGGGTCCTGCCTCCCAGAGACCACCAGCTGTGATTGAGGTTGATTAAAAATGAAAAACAAGCAAAGCATTCACCCATCTCCTGTCCTCTCCATACCTCTGTTTCCTGCCCCTGGAAAGATTCTCCTATATCCTTGGCTCTAAGTTCCTTTCTGTGACATAGTTAAAAAGCAGGTTAAAGATTTATTTGTGAATTTCCACTGGATTCCCTTGGCTTCTCGAGTCAATTCAACACTGTCTCCCTCCCACCTGTGAACTCAGGTTAGTGAGTTTACTTCCCTAACCTCACTGGCCTTGTTTGGACAAAGGAGGCCTGTCCAGATGCTGGCCCTGCAGAATTAAAACAAAACAAAACAAAACAAAAAACCAAATCAAATAGGGGCACCTGCATAGCTCAGTGGGTTAAAGCCTCTGCCTTCAGTTCAGGTCATGATCCCAGGGTCCTGGGATCCAGCCAGGGAGCCTGCTTCCCTTCCTCTCTCTGCCTGCCTCTCTGCCTGCTTATGATCTCTGTCACATAAATAAACAAAATCTTAAAAAAAAAATACCAAATAGAGTTTTTAAAAAATTAAGACAAAATTCATACAACACAGTTTTTAACTATTTTAAAGTATGCCATCTCATGGCTTTTAGTACATTTACAATATTCTCCAAACATTACCGCTATCTAAATTTGGAACATTTTCACCAAAAACAAACTCTGGACCCATTAAGCATCATTCTGGCTGAATATGGATTTGCCTGTTCTGGACATTTCACAGAAATGGAATCATACCGTTACAGGATTATAGGGTTCTTGTCTCACGGAGTCAAAGAATGAATCTCGCAGACACAAAAGGGTGAAGTGAAGTGGAAGTTTGTTAAGTGGAGGTGAGAGCAGAAGGGGAAGAAGCAGCTCCCCAGAGTGAGAGGCCTCCCGAATGGGTTGCCACTGCAGGCTTCTAGTGGCAGTCTTTTATTCATAACTGACTGGGAAGCTTCTGGCCTTGAGTTTCTTGTGCATTCTTGGTTTGAGCACCGACTCTTGATAACACTCTTAATGACTCAATTCTTTGAGGTTTGGTCATTTTCTGTGTTACACTGTAGCTGCCAAAGAAAAGTACTCTGGACCATCTGAGGCCCGGTAGTCTGTTTCCTTATCTCTTGTTGGCTCTGTTTGGCATTTCTGCCTGCCAGGAATAGTTTCAGAGCCCAGCCAGGGTCCCCCTACTTCTCCCTGCCTAGACCGTAACCCTTTCCTTACTCAATACAGTATAGGACCTTTCTGACCTAACATGTTTTCAAGATTCGTGCATGCTGTAGCAGGTGTCAACATTGCACTCTTTTTTATAGTAGAATAATATTCCGTTCTTTGGATATACCACATTTGTGTAACCATTCATCTGCTGATGGACATCTGGATTGTTCCGACTTTGGAGTTATTATAAGCATGCTGCTATGAATATCTGTGTACAAGTTTTACTTTAAGTGAGCCCTGCAGAATTTCTGATGTGAGCTAACTATTGGGTTTTATTTGAACATAGTGATGTTCCCTTGGTGAGTGACTGTTAACAAGACTTTAATTCATTGATTGGCTGCCCGGACATTTGTTTTTCTTCAGAGAAGACTGTATTGTGTTAAATGCAATGGGTTACTTAAAAGACGTTTTTTAAGGACATAATACTATAATGCCTACCCTATACTGCCTGAAAGTCTTCCCATGTTTTGTCTTGGCCAAGAAGCCTCCCATGTGGGTGAGGATTCTCTGATTTTTTTTTTTTTTGAATTCTCCTACTCTCTTTATTTCCTCCAGACCCATCCCCTGTTATCTGTCTTATTAGATCTAATATCTCAGAGACTGAATTAAAGAGGTCAGGCCACTTTGCTGAGAATTCTTGCAGTAATCATGATTTCTAAAACAGGGATATACTGGAAAACATGTGCACAGACCCCATGGCCTTATGTCATATCATGCTGTGTAAATCCAGCCATTTGGGTTGGGGTGCATTTGCTCTCACTAAAATGGATTTAGGCTGAGAAGTATTTTGACCTGCATTGCTGGAAGTATGGGGGTCTGAGGAAGACTGAATGCTGGGGGTTATGCATGGAGTCCATGTGTGGGACAAATGCTCACATCTCTCACAAAGTCCCTTCTACTCAAGGCCCCCCATGCTTGACTCTCTGTACCAAGCTCCACACTGTGGGGCACACCACACAGCCTCTCCAGCTGAGCAACGGGGCTGGGGTGGTAACTAGCTGGCTAGGTGTCCTGTTGCCTCATGTATTTTCAAACACTGGAATTACAGCTCGGCAATCACAACTTGGCAAAACAACCTCTTTACTGAAAGCACAGAACTGCTGCGTCTGACCCAGAGAATTGCAAAATTTGTGTCTCAGGCTTTCCTGAGGGGTAGGAGTTTGCTGGGTAGGGATTTTGATGACATTGACATGCCCTGCTTTTTTTCCAGGTCTTTCTTTTTAAAAATTTTGACCAACACAAATCATTGAATTTGGGTGCATAAACTGTACGTATGGTGGGATCTCTCAGCTCTCCAAGGGGTGGGGTAGTCCAGAGCCCTGATCCCTCTACAAGGGAGCCCTTCACTGCAGACTGTCTGCAGTTCCAGAGTGATGAATCAAAGACTCACACTTGTTTTGGTAACCCCAAGTTTTTTGCCTCTGTCCTTCTGCTGGTTTAGGCAGACACACACATCATTGTAGCTCTCAGCCCCTTTCCCTGCTCATTGGTTGGTTTCATTAACTGAGCTGCAAGAGACCCAGGAATTAGGATGATCTCATGAAGGGGAGAAATCCTGACCTTTGCAAACCTCTCTTTGTATCAATATACATACACACACACACACCACACACACACACACACACACATACACACACGTGTATGCATACATATGTATGTTTATTTCATTATTTGTTTCAGCACTTCTCTGAAAATATGAGAAGAAGAAGAGGGAAAAGAAAGGCAAGCTATTAGAAGACCCCACTCTCTGTGAGCTGCTTTTTGCTACAGGGAAACCCATCACAGATAAAGAAAGCATTAACTCACACTTTCTCCAACAACTTTTAAAAGAGATACAAGTAACCCAGTGCATGTCCTGCAAAGCTTTCAAAATGTGAAGGCAAGCAAAACTGTGGCTAAGTAAATGCTTCACATTTGTCAACGTTAGCATATTATATGAGATCAGCTAAATGTGTCACTCAGGTGAGCTGAGCTTTTATGGTCCATACATAGCTTTCCATGGTGTGTTCTCCATGTTCCATCAGGGTTCGCAGTACATATGTTTTCTGTTTATAGGGCTTTTATTAGCAGGCAATGTGGCATGCAGAGAGTGCACTGGGGTGGGAAGGAGTGGGAGAGGGGGCAGCTTTCTAGTTCTGGCTCCTTGGGTACTTTGGAAAAAGTCTTGTCCTTGAGCCATATCTTCAGGGAAAACTGGGGTAGTTTCTTACATCGCAATCTTTGAAATTACTGTAGAATTTCAGAGGCATTAATATTTTGACTTTTTAGAATAAATTTTTGGCACACCCCTGGTTTTCAGTTATTGCTCTATAGCTGACCACCCCACCTACCTGCGCCTAGTTACTACTGTTATTTGTCATTGAGTGGGTCAAGAATCTAGAAAAGGCACAATGTGCAGAGCTTTGCTGGAAGTCTGGATGGTTTCTTCACTCTCGTGTTTGGTGCTGGCACCTGCATCGCCCCACATGGCCTCTGCAGAGCTGGGCTTCCTCACATGGTGGCCTCTGTGGAAGGGAGGGGTGTCTTCTCCACGGAATGGCCCACTCTGGGCTCCAGGCAGGGGTGTCACAGACAGCAGGGAGCGGGTGGCATCACCTTTGGCCCAGCTCTGCCACACCGAATCACCTGATCCCCTCACCCTCCACTTCTCTCTTCCTCAAGACCATGACCACATTTCATACTTGTCCTGCAGTGTCCTGCTTAGGAGTGTAGTCTTTAGCAGCTGGATTTAAGTATTTTTCCTTGTGCAATGAGAATGTTAGCTCATGGGTGCCTGGGTGGCTCAGTCGGTTAAGCTTCTGCCTTTGGCTCAGGTCATGATCACAGGTTCATGGGATGGAGCCCCATGTTGGGCTCCCTCCCTGCTCAATGGGGAGTCTGCTTCTCCCCCTGCTCCACCTCCTTCTCCTGCTGTCTCTTTCTCTCTCGCAAAATAAAATGAAAATAAAAATAAAAATAAAAATAAAATCTTAAATGTTAACTCCTATCCCCAAGAACCAGAGAGTAACTTCATGCAAAGCACCTAGAACAGAGCCTGGTACCAGGTGCATCTTCAAGGAATGGCCATGACTCTTCTCTCCTGCCATGTGGTGCAGGTTCCACCAGGACAGCTCTGAGTCTTAGTCACCTCAGCCTTGCATTTCCTTCAGTACTTGGTGAACAGAACACAATTGGCACAAATCGGCACAAGCTCAGCCTTGATGTTTGCAGGGACATAGTCCCACCATGAGTCATGTTCCCTCTGTGTGGGGTCTTTGGCGGGGTCTGTCTTCTCAGCTTACCCCACTGTCTGGGTGCCATCACTGACCATCCCCCATAGGAGCCGTCCTTGCCCCCATGACATCCTGTTTCATTTTGTTCTTAGCTACTTGCTTCTCTTGGACCAGGAGGTGAGCTCCTGAGTGCCAGATTTCAGTCTGTCATGTTTCCTGCTGTGTCCTTAGTGCCTAGAACTGGACCATCGAAGGGGGAAGGAAGGTGAAAAGAGATCGGCTTCATGCTGATTTCAGAAACACGTTGCAGAGGAATGCTGCCTCCTATGCTGGATTGAGATTTACTTCCTTTTTAAGCAGGATTCAGTCTCATTCAGTCCACTCGGATTCGTATTCAGTCCATTTAGTCTTATTATATTTATGTAAAATCCATTCATAATAAAAATAAAACTGTATCTTCCCAACATCAGCTTAATTTTGAATGAAAACATTTGGGGGGGGGGGGTCTTAATATGGACACTCAAAGTGCTTGGCCACTTTGTAGCTGTCTCCAACTCTGGCTTTGCTCTGAGTCTGCTGTCCTCCCTGTTGGAATCCATGGCTCCTGGCAGAGTTACTTGGAGTCCACTAACTTCTCAGACTGTTAGCTGGGTCACCCTCACCCTCAGCCCCCCGTCCTGTGGCTGGGATGATCCAGGCCCACCCCAGCAGAGAGGACAGACTCCATTCCTGCTGTCCACCCAGTGTGATTCTCAGAACAAAAGAGAGGAGACAGACTCCTTTTTATTTTATGCAAACATGACTTTGAGCATGTCTTGGTTTTTCCTTCTTGCAACTTGAGTCGGGAGCAGCTATCTGAGTAGTTTATAGGGTAAACTAAATTTATGCTGGATAAATTACTGGAACCTGGAAATTATTGGTTTTACTTTATTTTAAACATGAAAATTTAGGTTTGCTCTGTACCACTCAGTATAAAAGTTCTTAGTTTTCCTGTTTGGTGTACACTCTAGAGTCTGGCTTTGGAACTTCCAGATGTCTGCTGGGTGCGTGGGGTTGCCTGTGTGAGTTTCATTTCCATGATTCTGTCTTTCTCGAGTCTCTCTGTCTCTCACTTATCTACCGTCTCTGTCTCCTGCAGAGATGGACTTCAAGGGATTCATGTCATTCTGTGTGCCTCTGTGACATCTGGGTCATGTGGTGAGGGTTATTATGACTTTCATGATCTTATCATGCACCCAGGGGCTGACCTAATTCTTAATTGGAGAATGTGGGGTACATAGAATGAAGTCTGACCATATGCACACCTTGAATGCCTGAATGGAGGTTCTCAGGCTTGGCCACTCACTAGAACCTGCAGGGAGCACTGGGGCCAGGTCCTCTCTCCCAGCAGGGGACTTAACTGGCCTGGGTTGCATGTGGCCTTGGCACTGGGGTCACAGATCTGAGGGGTGCTGACTGGTGCCAGGCTTGTGGACCCTTGGGTTCTCTGGATTGTCAGTGGAAACAGGTGCTTCATGGGCTCTGGAAAGGGAGGGGGGTAGCAATCAGACAGCATGCCTCTGTCACCGAGCCTTCTTCTCAGGGACTACATGCTGTTCTGGATTAGTAAATGATCAATAGGTTGGATTATTTATTGGAGAAAGATGTCTGCAGGGAAAAGAATGACTGACTGGTATTAAAATGTAATCACGGATAGATTTGGCAGTTTGGTCGTATTTAACATTGAGACATTATGGTGTCATGTTACCGATCATTTTTATTGATTGTTCCCATGTTCAAATTTGGGACTTAGGTCAAGTTGGAACCACTTCATCTGACAGCAGCTGGCTGACTGGGAAGGCCATGAGGGCACGCAGTGAGATGAGGTGGAGTCAGGCAAGGCGTGCTTGAACCCGGGCCGGGTGTGCCCACGTCATTCCAGGCTCACAGAGAGTAGATGGGGGACAAGTGGAAGACCTCTGAAAGCCACCAGGCCCGTATTGTCCTTGGGACCCACGTCCCTGAGGTGTCGGGGACAGTGGACACGACAACCCACAGCCCAGGCCTTCCTCCCACACAGTCTCCTTCTTCTCCCTCAGCACCATCTGCTTGGCTGAAGGATGAGCACAGGTCTCTGTTCTGTCCTTTTTTGTCTCACCCACTGGGAGAGTCCCCCACCTTTTGGCTCGGTTCCGATAGATCCATCACGGCTTCCTTCTAACATCAATCCCATCTGCCTCAGCATGCCTTGTCTCCCCTGCCAGAGGAGGACATGAGGAGGGATGGGGCCCTAGGGCGGCACGTTCTCCTGGGGGCGGGGACTGTGGAGTGCCCTGTCCTGCTTTGCTCCCAGAGCTGGTTGTGCTGCTCCTCCATTCTGCTTCAACCCCACTTGAGTCACATATTGTCCCCAGGCCTGGGTCAAGGTGCTGGCAGAGGCCACCTCCTGTCTCCAAGTCTGTTTCCCTTTGAGGCCACACATAGGGTTCGGGGAGTCCTCCACTCAATCCTGATGGAACTTTCAGTCAGCCTCAACCTTTTGTCCTCACCTCTTGCGTGGGTGGTAGAAGGACCCTTTATCCTTCAGGAAAAGACAGCATCAATGACAGCCACTTTCAGAATCATCCTAGATCAGAGAGGGGAGACTGTTTTTCCTTAGAGGCACTGATGAGTTTCCCACCAAACATGTGACCTATTGCCATGGAAACACATGATGTGGGGGGATCCTTAGCAGCCCATCCAGGGACAAGCTCTGTGGATCTGTGGGACATCAGGATAGTGGAGAAGCTGGCTGCCCTTGTCCCAGGGACAGTCTGTGATGAGCACAAATGCTTCTTTGGTGAGTCTGATGAGACAAACCTGTAGGCCTGGGACCCTTCATCCTGAGAGCAGAAGTGGACAGAGAAGTGGAAGGTGACCCTTCACCTTGCTGTGTGACTGCTGATGAAGGAAGAAAACTCAGGCTCCTGTTAGGATACAACCTACTGGGAGGACGGCCCTCCACTGAGCAGAGTGGGAGTGCGGCTGTCAGGGCACAGACATGTGGTGACAACATGACTATGCCACCTCTCAATACATAGGATGGACAGACACAAAGACGAGGATGGAGAGGTGAGAACCACAGGCCACAGCAAGAGTCCATGAGAAATACGGCATTTCTTTATTTTTTGTAAGCGAACTGAAGCACTCACTTCTCTGGATTCTGGTTTGTAAGAGGGGTTCCTGATTCCTGGCCCCTCCTCACGGCCTCTTTAGGGTCATCTCAAGGACTTGGGCACAGCTAAGGCACAGAGAAGACCTCCGACTATAGGTGGTCCCCACTGAGTCCTGCATCCTTACATTCCTCTGTGCTGTGCTCTGAAGAGACCAGGAGCTGCACAGAATCTCCTCCCAGCATGGGCTACATTCTCCCTGGGCAGAGGAGGTAAGGCAGCTCTGTCCCTGGGTCCCAGCCTCTCCTCTCCTTCAGGGCCAGGGGATGGTCTGTTTTATCTGAAGGAAGCCCCTGCCCCCTGTACCTTCTGAGACTCCCACCTCTTCCCTCTAGATCGGACTTGGGATTTGTGAAAACAGAAGCCAGGAGATGTCCACAACCATGTCTATTTTCTGCCCCGCCACAAGCCACCTCTAAGGCACTGCAAGCAATACCTGCCCTAGGAGAAGAAGGAGAAGGGAGAGAACCCAGAAGATAACATCACAGTCCTTTACCCACCACACATGGAGGGCCTGTGGTAAGGTAATTTGGATTCTTCTCTTAGAGAGAAATGTTTTGAAGAATGTTGCTTTGTTTGGGAAAGAGCTGAAGCATATCCTTACCCCAGAGATGGGATAGGGATATGAGTCTTGGACAGGCAGAGCTTGGCCTGAGAGGTCAAGTCCAACCAGACAGTGATTGGTCTCAGGGGACACTGCAGAGCCCAGGTTTCCCCTGTGAGGGTAAAGATGACAGAAGGTGAATCAGAGAACACAGTTGTTTTCAGGGATAGCTAAGTTGGACTTCTTGAGATGGTGTTCTTAACATGCATAAGCTTCAGTACTCTGATCCTGTAGGAGGAAATGAGGAGGTTGGTCCCAAGAACAAGTTGACCCCATGCCACTTCCTCTACCCCTTTCTTTGCTGAATGTGCACATTCTCTGCATTAGAACTGAGGACAAGGTTAAGAATAATTTTCTGCTCCTTGCTGGTGGTTGTCTGATTCTCTAACAACATTCTGGCACTCTTGAGGGCACTGTTGCTTCCTGTCTTATTTTGTGATTGAGGGTTTTTTCTGTGCCATTGAGCCCCCAAGGACAAGGAATCAAGTCACCTTGATTCCCACACAGTGGAGCAGTACATTTCCAGCTTCAGGTAAGGCTTGTTTCAGGGCATAAGTAATATGATGTCTAATTTCAGGCAGCTTTTCAACCTCATGGTCCCAAGCTGGTTACCAACATCTTGAAGGGATATCAAACTCTTCATTCCAGGTAAGCAAACAAACACAAAACAAAACAAAACAAAACAAAACAAAAAAAACCCAAACAAAACAGAACAAAAAACACACGAGTCTCATCTGAGCTCCCATGGAAGAAGTTCGAGTCTTCTCTCACAAGTCCTTCCTTTTCATTGTCTGTCTCTAGGTTATGTCTATACACCCCGAGTCCACCATGATGGTTAGGGTAAAGACAGTAAGATTAGTTCCCATACCTGGAACTCATGGGTAGAGAGAGGGATCACTGAGAAACCAAATTCCACAAAAGGGAGTCAGGGTGTTTTGGTGGAGGAATTGAAGCCCATGACTTGTATGAGGCAGGGCTGTCCAAATCATTCATTCATTCATATATATATAATTTTTTTTTGGGAGAGAGAGAGAGAGAGAGAGAGCGAGAGAGAGAGCAGGGGTGGGGGGGCAGAGGGAGAGGGAGAGAGAGGGAGAATCTTAAGCAGGATCTATGCCTACTGTGCAAAAAGATGTGGGGCTGGATCTCACGACCATGACACCATGACCTGAGCCAAAATCAAGAATCAGATGCTTAACTGGCTGAGCCATCCAGAGGTTCCTGTCCAAATCATCTTCCCTTCACTATACCATTTTGTTGTTTGAGGTATTCTTTTTAAAAATTTTATTTGTTCAATTTATCAAAATGTGTTAATTCAATAAAATTTATTTTAAATATGATCAAAGTGAAACCCTTTCTGGTATATGGTTCTAAGACTGATACACAAAGTCATGAAACCATCATCCCAAAGGAGCTACAGATCAATCCCTTTTCTGTCAAATTCCTTTGTGATGTTAATCTCTCCCCAGTCCTCACCTGGAAACCACGGATCTGTTTTTGGTTGTTATCATTTTTTGTCTCCCAAGGATTCCTTTTTAACATCAAGAAAATACCACAGTGAAATATGATAGTGTTTTGAGTTTCCAGAAAATAGTGATCAAAAGCTCCCCTGGATTCGGGTATGCTCTAGAATGAGTTTGCATTAATCAGTCACCATCGACATCCTTTTGAAAAATGGCACTATTTGTGTGTGTGAGGCATTGCTCTTTTGTTTATGGGTTATTCCTGGGGGACTTATCGATCCACAATCTCCCTGCAATAATTTACAGCCTACAGGTTGGCAGCCACGGTGGTTCTGTCAAACCAAGGGAGCCTCAGAGGCTTCGAAGAAAACAAGGACAGACTTATGCTCCTCCTGCCATCCTGGCACGCTTGTTGGACAAAGCTGGAACAGCTTTGACGGCTCAGTGTGTGCCCTCAGTCCCAGTACAAACAACAGGGATTGAAGGGAGAGATTAAAAGATTTTCACCAATTTGACTTTTTTACTTTTCAGATCAAACATAACTCGGTTTTGCACAAGGAATATTAAAAACAAATGATATGTCAAGTTGGCAAGAGAACCAACCTTACTGGAAGTTCTTTGTGTTTATTTTATGTTAAAATGGATGAGAGCATTTTGAAAAGAATATGCACTGGAAAAAGAATCCATATACTCGTCCAATGAAGGGATCCTTGTGCTGTGATCACATCCTCCATGGTGACAGTGATGGACATAGGGATGTGGGTCAAGATACAAGATCCAGCTGGTGCTGGCTGTCTGGCAGGATGGTAGTGGGCAGCCTTCTTTAGACAGCTTGGCTGGCCCTTGCATTGCCGGATGCTCCTCTGGCTGGATGAAGCAGGGAGCATATTTTAAAGAGAAGAACAGAGAGTTTGCATTTCTAATTTGTCATTAGATCAAAGATAAATCATGCATGTGACACCAGAATCCTACCACCTCACTTGCTTCTTTGTAATCAGAACTTCCAGGACCCACATATCTCTCCCTGTCTCTGTCTCTCTTTTTCACAGACACAGACACAGACACAGACACAGATACAGACACAGACAGACACAACTTTTCTGAATATTTCTGCTTTCATCACAATTTCCCATTCATGGTCTGTCACTCCAGTCCCCCTAGTCCCTTGCCATCAGGGGGAGAGGTTATTAAAAACAGGCTCATGGATTCTGCTCTGGAGACTCTGAGTCAATCAACTAGTCTGGAATTTGCATTTTTAGTAAGCAATTTTAGTAAGCAGGTAAGTTCTGATACAGATGGGCTGCATGCTACACAGACGTCTGTTAAACATTTTAGAGATATTTCTGATTGTCCATGAGTTAGCACATTTCTATGCGGGATCCATCTGAAAGGGGCTGACAACTCAAAGGAAAAAAAAAATCCAAATCCTGTTTTATAAGCATGTGGTTTGGGCACACTGGGTTATAGGTATGTCCCACTTTTGCAAAACGAAAGCACAAAAAATCTACCAAACACAGAAAATTATTATTTGTTTATAAACTATAAATGTATTTGTCCTTGGGGCTTCCCAGCCCCTCAGTCTTGAACTCTCCCCAAGCAACGTCACTGTGAGCAATGGCAGGGAGCAGCAGGTGGCAAAAGTCAAAGAGCCCACCCATATTCCCCTCTTGTGCTCTGCGATGTCTGGGACAGAAATGGTCTGGGGACAGGCAGGCTTGAAGAACCCCAACTACAGCACACCTATCCCTTTTTCTCTTCCAGCAAGTTCCCATCCGGTGCAGGGCTTTGCCCACCTGGGTTGGGAGAGGTTGATTCCCGTCCCCACCCTGCACATGACCCAGCCTGCCCAATCAGATGTCTCCACCCCCCCCCCCCCCGAACTTCACTCCAGACACAGGGATTGGTTCAGCCATGGCCAATAGGAAGTTCCTAGAAACTCACTGGAATTTTGGGGGAAAAGTCACCTTACCCACCCACCCACCCCCCAGCCCCCATCCTCGTTGCAGGAACATGTTTCTTCGCACCTGGGAGCCCAGCTTGATTCAGCTTCTGCAAAGCTTCACAGACCAGAGGTGCAGGAAGGAGACAGGTTCCCAAAGTCAGAACAGATCTCTCACAGTGCGTAGGTCCCATCCATTCCCTCCTCTGTTTAGGCAGGTGAAGGTTGGGTGAGCATGGTTAGCCTGTTGATGGATGCATAAAGCAAGCCTTGAGTGTGTGCCTGGTTCTTCCCCACTTCCATCAGTAATGCCTCAGTGTCCTGAGATAGACAGGGGCACTTATATTTCCACTGGAGAAATCCCGGTTTCTCTCTGTGGTTGTACTTACATCATCAACAACAATATATTTTAATTTTGAAACAATGTCAAAGTTAAACAAGAATTGCAAGAACAATACAAAGAAAGACCTTCCCTCCCAAAGGTTTAAGATTAAATTACCTGTGTGATGATCCCTCATTCCCAAATAGCTTAGTGTGTAACTGTGTAATTCCTACAAATAAGGACATTTTCCTCTGTAACCACAAAACAATTATCATCAAAATCAGGGAATTATCATGGACACATTAATAACTTCTAGTCCTTAAGCCCCATTAAAATTTTTCCACTTGTCCGAATAATGTCTTTTTTTTTTAATTTTTTTTTAAGATTTTATTTATTTATTTGACAGACAGAGATCACAAGCAGGCAGAGAGGCAGGCAGAGAGAGAGAGAGGAGGAAGCAGGCTCGCTGCTGAGCAGAGAGCCTGATGCGGGACTCGATCCCAGGACCCTGGGATCATGACCTGAGCCGAAGGCAGAGGCCTAACCCTCTGAGCCACCCAGGCGCCCCCGAATAATGTCTTTTAGAGCAAAAGGATTGGTTCAGAATCAACATGTTCCATTCAGTTGTCTGTCCTTCAGTCTGAAGTAGTTCTTCAGTCTTTGTAGACTCTCATGACCTCCACACATCTGGAGATTAAAGATTAGGAATCTTTTGTCTGGTGTTGTTTACTACCAGGACCAGGTGCATCATGGGCAGGAATATCACAGAAATGAGGTTGTGTTCATGCACAGTATCCTTGAGGGTGACACCAAGGGCTAAACACTCATTATATCAATCCTGGTTCTGCAGCAGCAGCAGAGGGCCATTTATGTGGAAGGTTATAGGTGTCCATCTTGGAGGAGCAGGGAGGTAGAGAATTCCAGCATGACTATATTACATGGAGCACTGGGTGTGGTGCATAAACAATGAATCTTGGAATACTGAAAAATAAAATAAAATAAAATAAAATAAAATAAAATAAAATAAAATAAAAAGTAAGAATTCCAGTGTGATCAATGATATTTACTACTAGGGACTTTGGGAAACAGGACAGGGATAAAGGGTCCTCATCCCCAGAGGCAGAAGAGTCATAATACTTGGTCCAGACTTCCATCTGTGGCTTTGTTATTGACTTGTTGTATGACCCTGGACCCACATATCCCTGTGCTAGTCTCCATTCTTTTATCATAAAATGAAGACAATAGTCTGTCCTCCTAATTTGCAGGCTGGTGTGTGAGTTAGATACAAGGAGAAGGATTTCAGTATCAGAAATCCCCGAGCAAACATATGGCATAGCTTTCCTTACTTGGGGTTGAGCTGGAATCTTGGGGATACTTCACACCACTGTCTCACATTTCTACCAGCTTTGGTCCCTTTCTCAGATGACAGCCCTTTTGGGAGAAGAACAAAGCTAGAGGAAAGACACTATTCACCTTCAAAACTTAACTATAAAGCTACAGTAATCAAGATTTGTGGATTGGTGAAAAATAGATCAATGTAACAGAATAGAGCTAGAAAGAAAGAAAGAAAGAAAGAAAGAAAGAAAGAAAGAAAAGATAGCAGCCAGAAACAAACCCACATATACAGTCAACTGATCTTTCACAAAATAAAGAAACACAATGAAACAAAAATAGTGTATTTGACAAATGGTGCTAGGATAATTGGACATCAACATGCAAACAAATAAAAAACAAAAATAAAAAGAGAATTTAGACACAGCTTACACCCTTCCAAAAATTAACTCAAAGGATCACAGACATAAATGTAAAATGTGAAATTTCAAGACTTCTTGAAAACCACACAGAAGAAAGTCTAGATGACCTTGGATTTGATGATGACGTTTAAGATACAACATCAAAGGCATGATCAATGAAAGAAGCGTGACAAACTGGACTTCATTAAAATTAAACATTTCTGTTCTGTGAGAGACTCTGTCAAGAGAATGAGAAGAGGAGCCACAGACTGGGAGAAAATATTTACAAAAGACTCATCTGATAAAGATCTGTTGTCCAAAATATAGGGAGAACTCTTAAAACTTAACAGTAGGAAAACAAAAAACATGGTTAAAAAATGAGCCAGACCTTAACAGACACCTCACCAAAAAAGGTAGACAGCAAATAACTATGAGAAGATTCTCCACATCATATGTCAGCAGGGGAATGCAAGTTAAAATAATGGTACCATGACACACATATTAGAATGGCCAAAACCCAGAAAACTGACACCACCAAATTCTGGCAATTATGTGGAGCAACAGGAACTCCCATTCACTGCTGGTGGGAATATAAAATGGTAACAGTTACTTTGGAAGACAGCTTAGCAGTTTCTTACAAAACTAAATATACTTTTATTCATAGGATTCAGTAATCCTGCAAAACTGTGGGGACAATAAAATGATCAGTGGCTGCCAGGGATTAAGGAAAATCATGGGAATGAAATAGACAGGACACAGGGGATTTTTAGGGCAGTGAAAATATTCTGTATTGATACTATAAGGATTGATGCATATCATTATACATTTGTCCAAACCCATAGAATGTATAACACTAAGATTGAACTCTAATGTAAACTATGGACTTTGGGTAATGATGATGTTTCAATATAAATTCATCAGTTGTAACAAATACACCATTCTGATGCATAAGGTTGATGATTGGAGAGGCTATGTATTTGTGGGGACAGGGAGATATGGGAAATGTCCATAGCTTCTTCTCAATTTTGTTGTGTACCTAAAACTGCTCTGAAAAAAAATGGGAAAAAATATGTATTTCTATCTAGCTGTCTCAGAAGTCCTAGTCATCAGGAAATCCAGATCATTTAATTCATTTAATGTTGCTACACTCCACCAGGGGTTCAAAGTATGAGAGGCTTTTCATTTAGTTTGAAAGAAGACCCTGGGAAGCTTGTCATGGTGTAATTGGCAGGAAATCCCAGTTTAAAAAAAAAAAAAAAAAAAAAAAAAGGAAAGGAAAGGAAAGAGGATGTCAATAACTTATATCAAAGAAGTCTTGTGAACTTCATTTTCATAGAAAGTTTGAAAGTTAAGCCCTTCTCTGACCAGCAACGCGCGCGCGTGCGCGCGTGTGTGTGTATCACATATATATGGTATTTGTATATATGCGTGTGTATCTATGTGTGCATACATATGTATTTATGTGTGTGTGTGGGGGTGTGTGTGTGTGTGTAAGATGAAATAAAGCCTTTCTGCATTTCAGCCTAAAACATCCCCAAGTCCTAGTCCTAGGGAGCCCTTGTGGCATTGTGAATATGCTTTGCTACATCACCAGCTTTCATAGGATGCTCCTGCCTCTTTTGTGCTGTGACCAAACACCAGCCAAACACAAGCCCTTCTCCTGAGGGGTTCGTTTCCTTTGCCACCCTGATGGGCTTAACTTCCAAACTTTGTATGAAAATGAAGTTCACAAGACTTCTTTGATATTAGTTACTGACATTCTCTTTCCTTTCCTTTTTTTTTTTTTTTTTTAAACTGGGATTTCTTCCCAATTACACCATAACATACTTCCCAGGGGCTTCTTTCAAACTGAATGAAAGGCCTCTCAGGCTTTTTCCATTTGGGCCTCTGGTGGGGTGTAGCAGGATTAAATGATCTGGATTTCCTGAAGCCTAGGACTTTTGACATCCGTCTTTGCAGGACGTGCTGCTGGGATGGCCATTCAAGTCAGGTAGCAATGGGTCTGCAGCACTCCCTCCTGCTTGCATCATGAGCTCACTGCATCACTGTGTACCATGAGTGGGGAGATTGTTGGTTCCTTCAGTGTGCACACCTGGGACACATGAATAAAAAGGTCATTTGTGGGAAGAGAGAAGGCTCATATTTACGTCCATTTTTTTTTTTTTTTTAGATTCATTGCCAAGTGTAACACAGAGAATAACTTAATGCTCAAAGGAAAAAGAAACAAACCCTAACTGGACATACAAGGCAGTCTGGAAGGCTTGAGAATCAAAGGTATAATAAGCATAATGTTCATACATTTTGTTTTTTAGTTTTATTTTAGTTTTTAAGTAATTTTAAAAAGATTTATTTATTTATTTGAGAGAGTGGGGAGCGGCAGAGGGGGAGGGAGAGAGAGAGAATCTGAAGCAGACTTCCTGCTGATTGTAGTGTCCTATGCAGAGCTTGATCTCATGACCTCAAGATCATGACCTGAGCTGCTATCAACTCGGATGCTTAACTGACTGAACCACCCAGGTTCTCCAAGTTTTTAAGTATTTTTAATTTTATTTTTTCCAGCATTATTGATATAATTAGCATATAAGATTGTTTAGGTCCAACGAGTAAAATGTATTGATTTGATACACTTGTATTGCAAAATTATTATTACCATAGTATTAGCTAACATCTCCATCCTTTTACATACTTAACATTTCTTTTTTATAATGAAAACATTTAAAATCTCTTTTCTTAGTTACATTCAAGTATATAATACAGTATTATTAGCTATAGTTGCCATGTTGTACATTACATCCTCAGAACTTGTTTGTCTTATTACTGGAAGTTTATACCCTTCAACCACCAACTCCTTATTTCCCTCATCCCCCAGCCCCAGGTAACCACCATCCTACCCTGTTTCTACAAGTTCAGCTTTTTTAGATTTTATGTATAAATGATTTATCTTTCTCTCTCTGACTTACTTCACTTAGTATAATGCCCTCAAGATAATATGCAAATGGCAGGATTTTCTTCTTTCTCATGATTGAAAAATATATATATATATTTATTCATATATGTGTGTGTGTATGTGTGTGTGTGTGTGTCTGTGCACATTTACATTTTTATCCGTTCATCCACTCACTGATGGACACTTAGGTTGTATCTATGTCTTGGCTGTTGTAATAATGCTGCAGTAAATAATGCTGCAGAATATGGGGGTATAGATATCTCTTTGGGATCTTGATTTCAATTTCTTTGGATATATATCTATAAGTAGAATTGTTGGATCATATGGTAGTTCTATTCTTAATTTTTTGAGGACCCTCCATAATGTTTCTATAGTGTCTGCACCAATGTACAATTCCTACTAATAGCATACAAGGGTTTCCTTTTCTTCACATCCTCATGGACACTTGGTTATCTCTGGTCTTTTTGATAATAGCTTATTTTGGATCTTTAAAAAATTAAGCAAATGCTCTTTCTGTAATTTCAAAAATGGTGTATATATTCTCCTCTTCCTTAGATTCCATGACCTCTCCTTCTAAACCTCAAATACTTCAGTGGTTTGCAGGAGTCATGCTCCCATTCTTCCTTGATGAGAGAACCCCATTTTTGAGCCATAATGCTAAGTGCCTAGCTCCAAAGGGTGACCATGGCTGGTCTGAGTCCCGAAGGCGGTATCACATCATCTTCCTGAATCCTCACTTTACCAACCTCCTGAATCCTCACTTTACCAACCTCCTTCAAAGCTGGGGGAGATCCATTTCTGGCCAATGAGTCTTTTTTTTTTTTTTTTGATATAATGTTCAATGATTCATTAGTTGATTATAACATCAAGTGTTTATCATATCACATGCCTTCTTGGTCAATGAGTCTTAAGATATTCATCAGTTGGTACTGATGGCTTCTGGGAAGAGTTTTTGCTTTCTGATAAAAGGTAAGAGAAACTGAGAGAAGTAATCCTTGCTAGCTCATGTGCTCGTGATGCCTGGAGTGGTGACAGCCATTTAGGGGCTATGAGGCAATGGTAAGGAGGATGACAAACAGCACATGAAGAGTGGGGAAAGGATAGACATCCTTGTGTACTTGAGCCAACACCGGCAACTGTCCATGTTCAGATGTCTTATTACAAGAGCCAATAAATCCCATTTTTAATCTATTAGACTAGTTTTCAGGTGCTGACCATCAAAGCATTCTTGCCTGACACCAGCTCCACACTGTTTTGTTGGACCAGCTTATGTCAAAGAGTGTGGTGGTTATTTATGGAAATGTGTGAATCTGGTAACACTCCATTTAGTATCATTCCTATGCAAATGCATCACTGACACTGCCATGTATTTCTTTTTTTTTAATTTTCTTAAAAGTTTAATTTATTTTTTATTAACATATAATGTATTATTAGCCCCAGGGGTACAGGTCTGTGAATCATTAGGCTTATATACTTCACAGCACTCACCATAGCACATACCCTCCCCAGTGTCCATAATCCAACCACCCTCTTCCCCTCCCTCTGGCAACCCTGAGTTTGTTTTGCGATATTAAGACTCTCTTATGGTTTGTCCCCCTCCTGATCCCATCTTGTTTCATTTTTTCCTTCCCTACCTTCCAAACCACCCCCATTGCCTCTCAAATTCCTTGTATCAAGGAGATCATATGATAATTGTCTTTCTCTGACTGACTTATTTCTCTGAGCATAGTACCCTCTAGTTCTATCCACGTTGTTGCAAATGGTAAGATTTCATTTCTTCTGATGGCTGTATAGTATTCCATTGTGTATATATATATATATATATATATATATATATACACATTTTCTTTATCCATTCATCTATTAATAACAAAAAACAAACTATTTCATATATTTCTTAAGCTTAATGTTGAAGTGTTTCTGGGTCACAGACAGGGCACAGAATGGTGAGGACAGACATGAATGAGAATGAGGTATGGAGGATTATTGAGGTCTTAAAATGGCTCCATTGGTGGATAAGACTGTGCACACTCTCTTGATGCTCATGTGGCAGGTTGTATTTTCCACACATGGCCACAATGGTATCTTTGACTACATACACTTTTCCAGAATCTTGTCCCATCCCCGTAAGGATGTTGAACACCCTTCTCTTTGGTCTGTGAAGGTCTTTGTGAGGGTTTCAACCAATAGACTATGGAGGAAGGGGCACGCTGAGTTAAGGAAAAGTGCCTTGCATTCCTCCTGGAACATTTGCTTGTGGATCCCAGCAGCCTTACTATGAGGAAGCCCAAGCACCAACACCCTGAAGAGAGCTGAGGTACTACAGTCCTGCCTGAGCTCTGAGAGAATGGTGAGTGCAACACCTGGAAATTAATCTCTTCACCCATGCTGAGTTTTTCTGGCTGACACTGCATGGGGCAGAGATAAGACCCCCCCCCCCCACTATGCCCTGACCAAAGAGCAGGTTCCTGAGAATGATAAATAAATGTCATTGGTTTTAGCAGGAATAGCTTGGAGGGCTAATCTTTTACTTTGGCAAAACTGGCGCTTAAAACCCAAAGTGTATTTTAGCCATGAAATACATTTTATGTTTGCTTATTTTTGTTAAAGCAGTTGTGTTGTCTGCTGCAAATAAAAGCATTCCCCAAGGAAAATAACTGTTGATGGTAGACAGAACACTTGGAGTTAGCCATCTAACAGGTGACAGTATGTTGCAGGCAGTAAACTGATGCTCAGTGGCTGGGGGAATTAGAAGTTGCAGTGTTCCACCTGCTGAATGACATGATGGAGGAGTACTAAGTGAAGGACCTTGAGCCTGCCCAGGGCTCAGGTCCTCTTCTGCTTGGTCCATCTGCAGGGGGCCTCCATAAATGCTCCCCAGATTTCTAAACCCCAAACAGCATCCTTGAGGTCCCACCTCCCCCAGCCACCATGTGCTTTTGGGTGGCTGCCCTGCATTGCTCCAATCTCTACTGGACTGAATCATTTGCAGGAATCCTATCTGAGACATGTCCCTCTCCAGGAAGCCCCCCCACTCCCAAGCCAACTTGGTTGCTTCACTTCCCCCTGTGGCTCCCTAGCCAGACCCTGTACTTCCTAAGGATACTCTAAGCTGACTGGCCGCATTTATGGCATTGGTTAATTGAGGCAGTGGGCACTACATGAGACACGACTCTGTCTGCTCATGAGAGGTCCATGGCTGCCCCTGAGGGAACACTTGCTTCTCTAAAGACAGAGCACCAGGGTGATCCTGTGGGGAGGTGAGGCTGCAGCTCACCCCACCCCATGTCATCTTATGTGTAAGAAAGCAGTGTAGCCCTCCCTTTCTCCAGAGTCAGCTCCTCTTCCAGGACCCTAACAGCCTCCCATGGAAAGCTATGACCTTGTGTTTGCTGGGAAGAAGCCTACCCAGGAAAATCTTCTTTTTGCTAAGATCTGCCTGGAGTCCTGAGATGAATCTACCACTTAGTGTCTGTAACTTCTCTGGAATTTGTAATAAGTTGGGCTTTGACAAGCCACTTTTATTTCCACAAAGCTTAATTCAAGAAATGAATGATCTGAATGATCAGTCTGCACATCAATTTCCAGCCAGAGTGTGCCGTGAAATTGTCTCTTCTCAGGTCAAGCTGGCTGCAGCAGGAATTAGCCATTTTGAAACAAGATGTAAGTGGCTGCAGGTTTATTGTGACTGATGATTCCTGGGAAGTGGGCACCTTCTTCATACTCAAATCTTCACATTCACTGCTGAAGCCATGGGATTTCCAGGATAAATGAGTTAAGAAAGTCCTTGTATTATGAGTTGTTTACCTTTTACTTCTGTATGGAGACCCTGACTTGGTCAGAGAAGGGGATTAGATAGCACGTGTGCACAAACTCCTACACACATATATGTGCACATGCATGCACACACAGAGACACATGTCTGCACACATGCACACATGCACATGATCCCCTCCACCCATGCCAACTTCCAACGGAGAGTAAATTTAGCCAACAAATAATTGATGGAGCACTGCCTGATATAGTGTAGGGCTGGTCAGTTGTCCTTGGGGGACAGAACACTGAAGTGTAGGCTTAGAAATGATCCTGTCTTCTTGACTACTGGTTCCCCAAGCAGCGGAATGGTGCACACAGCAGGGGCTCCATAAACAGAGTGGGTGACTTCCTTCTTTGGTCCCATTTTTCAGATGAACAAGCCAAGGAAAGGAAACCTCACACAGGCCCCCATTTTCTGATCTACAGCTTTCCCCCTGTTGATGTGGCTGTAGGCAAGTCCACATAGAGACCCAGTGCTGCTTGGCCTGGACAGGACTCTCTGGGGTCTGTCAGGTGCAGCAGGCCAAGGTTCCACCCTGTTCTTCCATCATCAGCATTGCCAAGGAGCCAGGCTCAGTCCCTGTGATGCTGTGTGTCCTGGTTGCAATGCCACCATGATTACAAGTCTGTACCCATGGAGTTGACTGGCCCAGGCATTCGTCAAATGCACATAATTGGGCTTCCTGTGTTGAATGCATTGAAAGTCTGAACACAGCTAGGAAAGGTGAATCTTTCTTCATTGGATGCACATTAATAAGGCCCTTCAGATGCAGGAGTTGTTAGTGGAACAACATCTTTCAGCAAATACATGCATGGACATGTGCTTTTTTTATATCTTGGGGAGAGAAAATCCTTCTCTTGTAGACCTCATTCACTGGGTCCCCAGGGCTATGAGCCTGTGGACTTAAGGCTTGATTTAATTCTCTGATTGCTGTCAAAAAAGCAAAATCCCTCATTCTAGAGGGAGGCTTCCTTATAAGAAATGCAAATGCCAGTGAGTTTGTTTATTCAGAATAATATAGTGAAGCTATAAGGGAAGATGTATTTCAGTCCCAGAGTCACATAAAAAGCAGTTTGTTGTCCCTCACGCATGCAGGGCAGGTGGAGGGGAAATGCCCGGTAATTAAGAAGATGAACCTGGACGTGGGGTATGGGGGGGCCCGCAGGGAGCCTAGCAGAGGAGGAGCAGGGCCTCTTCTTAGCAAAACCAGGGCCCAGCTGTGCCCTTCAGTGACTTTTGATTCTAGGATCCTTGCTGTCAGAGTCTCTGGAGTCCCTCCAGATGTCAGGTAACTGCTGGTATCTCCTTGGCATCTCCTTGCCAAGGTGATGAAACATAGGTGGGTTGTCCACTTTCCCGAAAATAAACACCGGTCAGGTGACACAGGTGACTGCATGTCCCTGGCTTTGCAGGACAGAGGCCCTGTGTGCTAGTGGCTTTCACCATGCTGTCGCTGGAAGGACTTGAAGGGAGGAAGGCACAAGAAGAATTCTAGACCCCTCTTTAGAGCGACACAGGGTGCCCTCTTCTGTTTTATACAGGGGGCATCTGTGTAAGAATTCCTAGAAGGAAGGAGTCCACTGAGAAACCACTTGCTGTGTTGTGAGAACACTCAGGAGCGCCAGGATTTTGGTGGCCATGATTCATATCCAAATGGCCTTTTGCATGCCCAAGCACCATAAGGCACCTTTGGTGGACCCGTGCTTGGCTTGAGGGCTGTTATTGTGGTGGGCTCCCTTACAGATGGCAAGCCAAGTGCACAGACCCCAAGGAAGGGCAGGCCTCCTGGGCTGGGGCTAAGGATAGCATGTCTACCTTAGTCAAGGACTAGGACAGAGAGATACATATTCATTCTTTTGCTCCTTGTCCCTTTTCCCTCCAGCACTGTTTTATAAGAAGTATCAAACTCACAGAAAGGTGAAAGGAAGGGTGCCTTCCAGGAGGTGGAGCTTCTCCCTCCACTCCCTTCTGGAGTCCTCCTCATCCCTCTCCTGGTCAAGGGTAGCCTGAAGATAGAAGCACTGTTTTTGGTCACATGGAGAGCCCTCTGGGTGTGCCACGCCCTCCCCTCCCCTTCTCAGGCCCAGAGACCTAAGGGTGCATTCTTCATGCTGTGGGGAATGAGGTCCCAGTGGATGGACCGGGGTGAGCAGTGTGGAGATAACTGGATAGCAAAGCTCTTGCGAAATGGGATGTGGGACCTTCTTTATCTTGGGGAGATGTCACCTGTCAGAATCCTGTCCCCTCAGAGTGTGCAGCTCCAGTGTAGGGGAAGGTGAGAGCAATGGCGACCCCTGTTCTCGGACCGTCTATGGAGGGGGGCACATTCTTACCAAGCCCTTCCTGGCAACCCCACTTCGTTCTGCCAGTTTTGACTCCAGATAAGCACCAGGTGCGTCTCAGCCCCATGTAAGAGTGATTTGGTGATGCCCGCTCAGCAATGTGCTGGTTTGTGGGTCAAGAGCCTCTGTGTTGGCTAGTTTGTATGTTCAAATACATACCTATGGTAAAAATATCTGTGGAAAGAGAGGGGGTGTTCGACACACAGAGTTGAATATATTTATTTTAAAATATATATTTTAAAATATATATTATTTTAATATGAATAACTTTTTCCTGTGTAATTTTTATTCTTATGTTTTCCCACTGTTCTTACAAAGGCAGGGGGGTTGATGGTAGTTAAGGGGGGTGAGAGAAACCCTCACAAGTTTTCCCCACCCTGAGCTGACATTGTGCAGGGTGTAAGGATGCTGCAGGGAAAAAGGTAGGGACCTTTTAGCCGGGAGAAGCAACTTAATGTCTGGATCAGGGGATGGGGACTTCAGTGGGGAGTTCTGGGGTCTTGGAGCAGCCCTGGGGATCAGGGAGGGCTCCAGAGCAGGGGGAAAGGGGACAAAGTGCTGCAGAATCTTGGGTTTTTAACTAGTGCCCTTAGGGTACCATGCACTAGGCCAAGCACCAGGTTCTCTGGCCTATGGGTCACTTTTGTCATATAGGGACCCTGACAACCAGACTTTCTATTTGCCCAGAGACTGGGTGTGGCACAAACATAGGGAGGTAAGGGCACCTAGCTAGCAGACACATTAAATTCTGAGAAGGTTGTGAGGAATGATGAGTGGAGGGTGACAAAGCCTAAGGCCCCTCTTCCTCTTCCCTCCTCCTCCTGCCTCCTCCTTTTACTTCTTCTTCTCCTCTTTCCTTCTCCTCACTCTCTCCTCACCTCCTCCTCCTCCTCTCCTTCTCCTCCTCCTTCACCCACCTCCCATCTCTTCCTTCTCTGACCTTCTCTTCTCACCTCCTTCACGCCTTCTCTTCCTCCTCCTTCTTGGATGTAGACTCAGTTTATTTTTATAATATTTGATTTCAAAAGACTAAGGCCAAACTAGCAAGGAAGATAGAGGGTAGAGGGACTTCAAAGGCTGACCCAGTCCTCTCACTTTTCTTCCTAGATGCAAACTTAACCCAACCCAACACAACCCAACCCAAACTCGACCACACTAAACCAAAACCATACCAAATTGCCCTGAGCCAACTGAAAAAAATCTGGACCAAGGTCTCCTAAAGTGGTGTGGTTGCACAGGAGTGAGTCATCCATGGTACCTTCTGGAGGAAGTTAAAATAAAAGGAACTAGAAGCATGAGGAGGACTGTCAGCACCAAGGGCAAATGTATCATCCACTTAGTCCTGGGAATGGGGTCTCTTATCCTGCCTTAATGTAATAAGGATGGAAGGGAGGATTTGGATGATTCTTGCTGGTCCCTTCAAGGCTAAGATTTGGGAGAGAGTTTTCTTGAAATCTTCACTGGATGACACGAACGGGTCAGGACACATCAATGCTATTCTTCCTCATATTTTATCACTTTCACACTTGTAAAGTTAAAAATGTCAAAGTCATGGGATGGGGGGAAATCAAAGCTCTTCTACAAGTAAGACCTACCCTGGGGAATTGGAAAGACAGGTAGTAAATGGGAGGTCTCTCCCCCAGATGACCCTGGAGGACTGTGCGGCAGCCTGTGTGTGCGGGAAATGCAGTCTGAGCCATGCACACTGTGGAGATGTCAGCAAGCAAGTTTTTTAATCAGACTCACTCATTAATTTGCTGTCTTAGATGACTTGCTTTGCACCAGGCTAGCTAATGAAGTGAGATTTGGGTATCATGTGCAATTATCATTGTTCTTTGACCCGAATGTTGACATTTTCTGGGGACCTCCATGCTAGTGATGAGCATATACAAACAAGTTCTTGGAGTGTTTCACAAAAATCAAGGTGGAGGCCGTTCACAGCATTTTACGGGCTTTTGTAAGTCACCAGTGACCAATGAGGGTCAGGTCAGTTACTCACCCAGAAGAGACTGAAAACAACTCTTGCTCACAAGAAGAAGCCCTTCTGGAGAATTTTATGACTCCAAATCCAATGCCGGGCAGCACTGATCTTCTGTAAGATGTTCGTAGGAGTCACATCGTTGGAGAGGGTGTGAGGATGATCCCATGGCTGTTGTGTTTTATGGTAGTGCTGTCTGAGGGCACCTGTAGAAATGCAGATTCCTCAGCCCTACCCTAGATCAGAGAGTTGGGATCTCTTGGTGCGGGCCCCAAGAATTGCTCCTGCCACAAGAAGTACACACATTCCCACATACATCCCACTTGCCTGGAGTTAGCAGAGAAATTCTGGTGACCCCATGCCATCAGAATGCCCATGGAAAATGGCAGTTGACAGGATGCAGAGGAGCTGGGACAAGTCAGACTCTGAATGCTGAGTCACAAGCTGATGTGCAGGAGATGGAGGGTGGAATTGGCTTTGGTCCCTTGTCCCTTGGGGTTATGGGGAGGATCTGCTGGGGGTGTGAGAGCAGCTGCCTCATGGGCAAATCCAGGTCACCTGGTCTTGGGGATTCAATAGAGAGCATCCCTGGTCTCTGAGGCTGGGGAAAGACCCCTCATCCTCCCTCACCTTGCTGCCTGTCCCTGACCTGGCCTCTGACTTGCTCCTGTCTGCTTGGAGATGGCTCAGACCCAGAGACACAGAGACCCCCAGGGGTTGGTCCCAGGCTTAGGGGAGGTCTTGGTGGCTCCACCAGGGGTGATAGAACATCTGGTTGGCAGGAGGAGATCCAGGAGGACGAAATAGGCATGTGTCTTGAACAGCAGGGCACAATACCAAGAATGGGGCCCAGTTCCCACCATAAGACAGTGACTGTACCCATTCACTCTTGTCTTCTCACATTTTCTGAAACCCTTGAGCCTAGGTATGGCCATGTGACTCAGTTCTGGCCAATGTGATGAAAGTGAAGTGTTTTATAGGGCTTTCAAACAATCTTCTTAGAAGACAGGCTCACTCGCTCTTTCTTTCTTTCTTTCTTTCTTTCTTTCTTTCTTTCTTTCTTTCTTTCTTTCTTTCTTTCTTTCTTTTTTCTTTTTTCCTATCTCCTTCCTACTGCCTAGAATGTAGATGTGATGGCTGGGGCCTAAGAAGCTATGCTGGCCTATTATGTGGTTTGCCAAGAATGTGGAGCAGCAGGACATAAAGGTCCATAATACTTTGGACTTGACAACTAAGAGCTGCCTGTCTCTGTTCTTCCTTTATGCATGAGAGCGACATATCTATCTTGTTCAAACCACTGTTTTGGTGCACGTGAACCCCAAATGGACCAATCTAAGCTAATAAACATTGACATCTGGTGGCAGGGATCTAGGCATGGAATCAGGAATCTGAGAAATATGTTCTTGCTCCAGAAGTACTGAACTGAAGAGAGGCCATACTCTGGCCTGGAACTGGTACAAGCCAGGAACTCCTCCAAAAGGCACAAGGAAAAGTCTACTACCTAGTACTGGAATCAGAATTTAGAGTAGTCTTGGTGATAGTGCTAGGCATGGAGTGCTTGTGTCCTCCTGCCCTGCCTAGAGCAGTACAGTTCTCAGAATAGGCATGGATAATTGAAGTTGGAGCACCTGGGTGGCTCAATCAGTTAAGCATCTGCCTTCAGCTCAGGTCATGATCTTGGGGTTCTGGGATTGATACCCATGTCAGGCTTCCTGATTAGTGGGGAACCTGTTTATCCCTTCTCCTGTTCCTCCCCGGGCTGGTATGCTCTCTCTTTCTCAAATAAGTAAATAAAATCTTAAAAAAAAAATAGGTAGGAGTAGAGGTATACAGTCCCAGTTTGAAAATGAAGAGAGTTGCAGTGGCAGAGAGGCAAGCCAGGATCCCATTTCCTTATTTCACTCTTTCTGGAATTTTCATCCTGTCTTGGCAGTTGGTTAATTCTTGCCCATGTTTCCATAATGGTGGTGCTAGGCCAAAGGCTGGTGTGTGCCTGAGGGACAACACTTGTTAGGTGGGTACCCTGCAGGGCTGAGGTCTTCCACAGGGGCTGGACAAGCTAAACAACACTGAGCTCTCCAGTTGAACTCACACCCACAAGAAGTCTTGGGATGGATGGACTCACCTGGCTTAATAGCATGGGGCTGTGATAACAAGAGTTCCTGGGAGCTGGGGACAGCCCTTTACCTAGTAACCCTTATTTCATTTAACTTGATCTACTTGTTGAGCCGAAATGAAGATTGTACTTGGAAAATTGTTCAAAGCTGCAGAACTAGGATTCAGTCTTTTCCTATGTTGTCCTGTACTGGGTCTCACTTAGCTCTACCACTCGCTTGTCCATGTCACCTAGTCTTTACATTTCTGTTTTCTCATTCAGTGAGAGGAACAGACTGGATAAATTACCAAGATCCCAAGCCCTAGGACTAGAAGTTGAAAACTTATGCCTACCCGATCACCCCATCTGGTACTGTGCTGCTCTCTAGAGAGCTTAGGAAGAGCTTCTCTCTAGTCATGTATGGGATATTGCTTGTTTCAGTATATCTGTTGTCATGAAACAAACTTTCCCTAACATGAAGATGGAAAGCAACATTCTATCATCTTAGGTATATGTATGCTGTGGTCCGGGAAAAGGACACAGGCACAGTGAGAAGACTTGCCTCCATTGGACAATGTTTGCCTCCACCTGGAGAGTGCAGCACTATCTGTGCCCTCCCTGTGGGGTTTCTTCGTGGTGATTGGCTTCAAGAGGGAGTGTCCCAGTGGGTCGCAAGAGAGTCAGGCAAATTGGTTTGGCTTCTTCTGACCCAGCCTTGGAAGCCACAGCTCACTTTGCCATGCTCTGTTGGTCAAACAGTTACAACCCACCCAGATTTAAGCCGAGGGACACAGATCCCACTCCTTGCTGGGAGGAATGTCAAAGAATTGCAGGGCCCCATTTTTATGCTGTGATGGTAAAGTGGTAAAGGCACACACTACACTCATGTACTCATGTCACTGTGATCTTACTCGTTGACTTGCAGGGGGCAAGGATATCAAATGGACTTCATGTAAGTTTAGTCATGTTGTCTCTCACTTGGTCCTGAGCAATCCTGAAGGTACGTGAACTTGGTATTGGGTTTGCTAGAGAGGTGCTTCAACATCCCCTAGAGGGCTTATTGACGCAGATTCCTGATCTCACCTCCAGAATTTCTGACTCAATGGGTCTGATATGGAGCTTGAGAATGTCTTCTGAGATGTTTCCAGGAGAGGCTGATCCTGCTGGTCTCGGGATCAGCCCTGAGAACTACTGAGAACCAGCTATCTATGACCAACCAGGCCTCGTGACTTTGGAGGCTCCAATGATTAGAACAATGCTCTGCATGCATATTGACAATGCTCCATCAGTTAAGGAAATTGAGAACAACCCAGATATATACATTTTAAAGTTACACCTGAGCATAATCACATATTAAATATGATATTTACATATCACATATTTATATTTATATATTGCATTTACATATTACATCCACAGTTACATATTAAACTATTAATATAATTAATCACATATTAAATATTAATGAAACCTAATACACATATCTTATGTTACCAGTTTAAAATATATGTGAATAAAAAAGTTCTAGTATTTTCTTTCTGTATTCCAGGGCATGGCTTGGGAGCCTGCTGAGTGTCACAGCCTATACTGGAATCCCTTTGGCAGAGCATAGTAAGTGCCTTCAAGGCCCGAAGGTTCTTAGTGCTCAAGCACAGAATTTGTCATTGTAGCTCATGAATATTCATTGAATGCTGCATCTATGGAAGGCAGTAGTTCAGCACAATAAAACATTCAAAGGAAGCAAAAAATTAATCTCACAACCTAGTTGCTACTTTTGAGTATGTATTTCTTGTCTTGTTTCAAAGCGGACTTAAGGCAGCAGAACAAACTAGTTAGAAAGCTTATTCGTCCATAGACAGATAAGCTATAAGATCACATGAATGATTCAAATGCCAATTCAGCATTTATAAGCTGCATGGCTTAGTGAGCTGTTATGGGCTGGACCATATGCCCGCCAAGTTCCTAGGTTGAGGGCCTAACCCTCAGGACCTCTGAATGTGAGGTCTTCAAAGAGGTAACTAAGTTTAAACGAGATCACTAGGGTGGGCTGTCGTCAGATATGACTGGTGTCCTTTAAGAAGATGAGATGAAGGAGGTGCCTGGTTAGCTTAGTCAGTTAAGTGTTCAACTCCTGGTTTCAGCCCAGATCATGATCTCAGAGTCCTGGTATCAAGCCCCACGGGGCTGTGCACTTAGCAGGGAGTCTGCTTGAGATTCTCTCTCTCCCTGCCTCTGGCCCCCTTTCTGCCCACTGCTCACATGTGCATGTACTCTTTCTCTCTCTCAAACAAATAAATAAACCTTAAAAAGAAAGAAGAAGAAGAAGAAGAAGAGATTAGGACAGAGACAGACACAGAAGGAAGACCACGTAGAGACACAGGGAGAAGGAGGCCATCCTCAAGCCAGGGAGAGAGGCTTCAGGAGAAACTAGCCCTGCCAACACCTTCAGCGTGGACTTGTGGCCTCTAGAAGTGTGAGGAAATTAATTTCCATTGTTTAAGCTCCTCCATCTCTTGTACTTTGTTATGGCAGGCTGAGAAGACTCACACCCATTCACATCCATTTAGGCATAAAAAGCATTTTCATCGCTCTTGTGACTGGGAGACTCAGGGCTGGGTCTGGAGGTCACAGTGTCTACTGCAAGGATGTTGTCAGGCTCTGTCTTGCCCTCTCTCTACCCAGGCTTCTTCTGGGTCTGGCTGCTTCCCCACCTGCTATGGCTGCCACACATTTCCCAAGAGTCTGTCCCCACCTTCCACGTGGCTGTGCTTTGAAGGATCTAATGGTCCCCCTGGAGGCAGAGTCCCCTGCAGACCCACAACTGTGTGCCCCTGTGGGCTGTGAGGGCCCATGTCTATGTGCAGCCGCTGAAAGGGTGGGGTGCTGCCGAGTGAGGGATGGAGGCCACAAACCAAGCTACAGTCATGTGGACAGACAACAGAATCTGGGGAATAGTTTATGTTATTTGCTAATTAAACATTGGATAATTTAGGGTTTCTCTGCACTGTTATATATCACAGTGCAGAGAAACCCTAAATTATCCAATGAAGGGTTTAATATTCCAGGTTGATTTTCAGTACTTTGGGGAGATTTTAATAAGTGCTAACCACAACAAAAGGTCCCGTAGGGGTGCCTGGGCAGCTCAGTCATTAAGCATCTGGCTTCAAGCTCAGGTCCATCCCAGGGTTCTGGGATGGAGCCTCACAGCGGGCTCCCTGCTCATCGGAGAGTCTGCTTCTCCCACTCCCACTCACCCCTGCTTGTGTTCCCTCTCTCACTGTGTCACTCTCTGTCAAATAAAGAAATAAAATCTTAAACAAAAAAATTTTTAAAAAGGAAAAAAAAGTGTCTTGTAGTTAAATATGTTTGGAAAATCGTCGTTAACCTTCCTGGAAATTCAAAATGAATGTTCCTGAATTGAAGGCCCTGAGAATTCCACTTTGAAAGAAAACTCTTTTACACAGTTTCAGCCCAAGTTTCCCAAGTTCCTCATCCTCCCCTACCTGCTTCTAGAAATCAACAGCCTGAAGGATGGAACTAGTGCTCCTGGAAGCTGTCTTCCAAGGGGAGGCGGGCTCACACACACCTGCGGATCTCTGCAGTAATGGGTGGCAAGGGGGTCTCTATTTCAGACCTATGGTAACCAAGGCTGATGGACAAAGCCATGTGCCTAAGTGTTCCCAGTGGGTGAGGCCTGTGGCCAACTTCAACTCCAGGCATCCTACTGCCAACCTCGTTCTCTTTCCACTAAGTCCTGTAGGAGCTACAGCTTCCATTATGCCTGCTTCCTTCCCCAATTCACACACAGTGCAGGGAGAAGGAGTTGGGGCTGGTACTCCAGTGAGAGGTTGTCTCCCTGTCACTCTCTTTGTGGCCTTTGGTGTCTTCTTCTAGCCTGAAGTTTCCTCCTGAAGTGCTGCCTGGCAGTGCTGACCACAGCCACATCCAGCTCCTGACTGCCTCTGAGGTGAGGTCCCTGGTGAAGGAACATGGCGGTGAGCCAGAGGTCCTCACTCCCTGCCCTGCCTCCCAAACAAGATGTCATGGGAGACAGAATCCTTTCTTCCCTTTTAAATTCTCACAACTGTTTAGAAAGGCTTTCAGACATTTCAGGATGCCTGCCATGCAGACCCTTCTGCTTCTACAGGCCCCTCAGCCTTCGGGTGTCCCCCTGCACAGACTGAGTGGGGGTGGCGGGCGTGGGGGCAGCCCTGGTCTTTTGCAGTCCGAGGGCAGTTGTTCCCAACAGCCTGCCCCGTGTCTCCCAGGCCCTGGAGTAGTTCTCTCTCACTGCTTTCAGAAATGATTTCTCACTTCCCACCAGTCGCATGCCATCCCAGTTTCACAAAGCCCTTTAGTTTTACATCTGAGGGGAAGATTTAAGCATCTGGAGTCAGTGGCAGGTGGAAGCGGCGAATCGGGCTACGTGGAAAACGCGTGATGGCCAGCAACTCCTTCACCTGTGAAAGGAGCGGCTTCCATGAAAGCAGCCACTCCGATGATGGTAGCCCTCAGAAATGACCCCCTGGCGTCCACTGCGGAAGTACAATACTTTCAGCAGGATGGGCACAGCAGTCACTCTCCTCTGTCTACAGAGTCATCCCCCCATGTCCCGCCACCCCCAGCCACAGCCTCTCACACCTCGGGACCCTGGCCTCTAATTTCAAAGAAAGAGTGAGCTCCAGCCTTGTAGCTTTAGGGCTTCTGCCTGAACCTGGATCAACAGCAAATCACACAGGGTAGTTATGAATGGACAAGATTGTGTGGTAGGGATATCAACTAAATGAAAGCTAGCTCTGCTGTACACTTAGGTCATTAGTTCTCTCAGTGACATGCTTCTGTTCCAGGCCTGCTTCTGGTTCAGGAGCTGGCTCTCAGACACTCAGTGTCTTTGATTTTCCAGAATTGAGCCCATTTGGAAGTGCTGACTCACATTGGCAAAACTCACGTGAGACAGATGTATAAATCAGAAGATCAGTTTGCTAATTTTCCAAGTGAAGTGAGAAATTCTCAGTAGACCAAATTTCTTTGTAAGTCTCTGTCTGCCAACACCTTCTCCCATGGCAAGTGATGTAGGAAACTGAAGTTTGAGTTGAAGCCATTTTGATGAGCATAAAAACAGCACAGGGAGCGGTTATGTTTTGAATGTTCACTAACAGTAAGCCTTTTTCATTCATCCTGATGTATCCATCTACACAACAAGGTTGGCTCATTAGGAAGTAAGACCATAACACTTGAAATGTATTGCTTGAGATCTCTAGGCTGAAAGTGTAGAATGCCCCAACCCAATACTCCATTTTCTGTGTTGTATGGCTGAGTCCCTCCTCAGCTACACACAAGACAAACAGCTACCATCCATTTTCCCCATCTTCCTTTTAATAATGGAAGCCCTGAGTTTTTGTCCAGTGTGTAACCACCCATTCAGATATTGGTCCTGTGACCTGCTTCCCGCCAAAAAGATGTGAGCAGGTGTACAAATCTTCAGTCATTGGCATTTAAAATGGAATTCTGTGTGTCCCACTTTTCTTCCCTTCTCACCAGCTCAGATGTGGCTAAGATGGCATGAGGCAGCTTTGTCATGCCATATCATGAAGACAACACTGAGAAGCAATGTTTGTGTTCTTGGTACTCTAACATGCACACACTTTCACTACACACAGTTGTGTACATCACTTCCTCACCACCAACTTGTAGACTTCCAACCCCCCAAAGAAGCCCATGTTCCATTTCCATGACATTTTTTGAAAACCTCTCCTATTCTTTTGATGCAGGAACATCTTTCTCTACTTCTTTACTCTGGGCCAATTTTACGTCTTTATTCTCGTTTTCTCCCCCAAATATGTCTGCTTGTGTTTGGGGCACATGGGGGACAGGACACGCAGGGGACACTATGGTTGGAACAACCTCTGGCCCTGGACTGGCCCTCTTTCCCAGGACAGACCCTGGCAGAGATGGGTGAGCCCTGGGGTGAACATGTTCCAGGATAGTCTCTCCTGTGGCGGAGGCTGGCGACTGTTGGCATCTCTTGTGGGCATCTGTCAATGCCCTGGGCTCCTCCCCTGGCTATCCTACCCACTCATCTCAGTTGGCTTCCCCTGGCCCTGGGAGAGGCTTGCTCTCTACCTAGGCCCCTTCCCCAAGGAACTAGAGGGAAGAAAGCCTTTAGATAATTACCTTTTACACACAAGATAGTTCCTGTTTGTCAGAATCTTAGTTGGTCACCAAAGCAGTGACTTATGGAGATGGGGGTTTCTGTCCCCTGGTTCTGAGATGAGCTGGGGGTTGGTTCCCTGTCCTTGTCTCTGGGTAATTTAGGCCAACAGCCTGAGGGTGGGAGAGAGAAAGCAATAAAGACTGTGTAATTCGTTTTCTTTATTTTTGTAGAGGCCCAGGTCATCAGAAATCTTTCTTGAATAATAAGATTACATATTCAAACGTGTATAAGGAAATGATTTTAATTTTCCTAATAAAGATTGTTATGTGGGAAAAAAAAAAAATCTTTCTTGGCCTCTCAACTTCAAAGCCAGATCCTATCACCCTTCTTCCTTCCCTTTATTTTTTCTTATTCCTTTATACCAGGTCAAATTCAGGCTTTGGAGAAAGGAGCAAAGCTGGGTATGCTTCCTAGTTTCATAAATAAGAAGCAAAACTAGGCCACTCACCTTTCAAATTCCCTTATGTGAGACAAAAGTGTTCCTGAAAACTGGCAGGATAACAACAAAAGAAAATGTTGGTTTAACTTTTTTTTTTTTTTTAATATTCTAGCGGGCAGGTGGAGTTGGAGTGGACAGCAAGCCATACTTGACCTTTGTCTGGTGTTGGGCTGGGACACGGCAGAGGGGCCCTAATTCTTGAGAACTGTGAACTGCGCACAGCCCTGTGGGGTCAGCTTCCTCATCCCTAATCTCAGTTGCAGTTAAGTCACTCACCTCAAATCCTCCTGCAGATACTCAGGTTGGCCTAGCCCATACCCACTGAGGGCCAAGGGACAGCTTGGAACCATTTTATAGTGCCTCCTTTGCTTTTACTGAAGAGGGCATGGACCCCCGAGCTCAGGGATGTGGTAGGACTTCGGGCTCTCCAGAGGACAGGCTCTTGTGGCTCAGGGCTCTGGTGGTGGTCTGCCTGAGACTCTGTGCCCTGCATGTCACCCCCTAGGGGCCTCCTCTGTTGGGGATGGGAGAATCCTGTGAGTCCACAGCCCTCCCCACCTGCCCTGTCTCTTTCCAATGCTGGGGGGTCTACCCCGTGTGGGGTCATATGTCAGAGCTGGTGCACCCAGCAGAAGTGTGGGTGTACTCCCTGCTCTCTGGCATTTGGAAAATTGCATTTCCATCTGTAAAATAGTGAAGTTGTACTCTTAATTTATACCATATGCAATAAACTAAAAAGGAACCAATTACCTTTAACAAAAAAGCAAAATAACATAACTGTTATTTAAGTGATCTACTGTCTCCCGTCTGTGTCCAGTCCCTGGGAGGCTCTGTGGTCCCTGAAGGGACACTTCCTCTCACCCCTCCACCCCCACCCCCTGGTTTTAACCACACTGGTCTCTTCTCACTGAGTTCTGACTCTTCTAGAAAGGTTGGCTTAGAATCAAGGGATGTGAAGTATACCAAAGAAAGTGAGAGGGGTTCCTTTGAGGACATTAAAGGGGACTTGAGCTTGCAACTGAATTTAATTTCAATCCATTAAAGCCAGGATGAGGTGGGGGTTTTGCTGCTTAGATTTTTGTTCTTAATGCACAGGGAGGCGAGTGGTCCTGCCTCTTTATCTGAAGCACTGCAGAAAGTTTCCTGGAACACAAACAAATGTGAATGAAAAATGGATGTCCGCATGGTTGATCCAGCAGAGCCTTTGATCAGTTTGCTGCAAGGGACAGAGGGAAGGAGAAGGGGAAGCAGGATCCATCTCAGGCTGCTTGCAATCACACCAGGGTAACCAGAGATGGATGGCCATGCTGTGGCCTCCAGGGAGTTCCTACTCTGGCTCATCAGAAAGATTCAGGGCTATGCTGCTGTCCCCATGATGGTTCTTATCAACATGTGGTCATTACCACCTTCCCCCCTCTTTGCCTAGTTTTATAGGCTGATGGATTTGTATTTTTCCAAAGATTCTGTTTCCCTCTGCTCAGTGTTGATTCCACCTGGAACAGTGGTGGTTCCATGGGCACCGGGCTTTTGGTGGGGGGGAATGTTCATTTCACCATATGTCTGGCCTGCTAGGGAGCCATGTGGTTGATTATTTAGGGTCCAGAAGAAGAGAAGGTGTGGCGAGAGGGCAGGGATTGGAGGATTTGGCAGGGGAGGTTTGAGGCAGGTGCCTCTGCCAACATGGAGACTCTGGGCAGCACCAAAACTTGCTTTCACTCTCTTGTTTGAAAAGGGTGTAGCCTGGAGCCAAGGCATTAGACTGTGTTTGCAAGTAAGGAGAACCCAGAGGCTCTATGGTGGCCATTGCCCTCAAAGTGTTGGGTCTCTTTCCTTATCTGTGAAAGGAAGATACATATTCTTACTTCACAGAGATTTATTTTGAGACAAAATTAGAGAATAAAGGTGAATATTGCTTTGAAGAGGATAAAGTAACTGCATCATATCTACTTTAATATTTATTCCCCTTGAAACTGTTGGATAGCAGGTCAGGCAAGGGGATGTCCCTGAAACAGGCAGAGGCACTTGCACAGTCTGTGGGTCCCCCATCTCCATTCCAGGCGCAGGATTGTTATTGCCTAAGTAGCTGCCCACCCCAGGGGGCATTAACTCTTCCCCAGCAGAGGGCATCCAGCTGCCCTTCTGGCTGGCTTGTCCCACACAGCCTTCTTGGGGCATTTTAGTTATCGAAGTGGAAATTATCTGCAGTTACGGTGCAGGGAGTGCCCTTGGCTGCCCAGTGTCAGCATCTGACAAAGCAGGCAAAGGTGCCTGTCACCATTTGGACTCGGGTGTATGTGTGGGGAGGTCGTCAGAGCCTCCTTCCACTCACTTCTCTATGGGGTGTGACTTTGGGGGCTCGGGGGGCTGCAATGTGACCCCAGGACAGCCCCTCCACAGGAGATCCATGGGGTCTTCTTTCCTATACCTCCCTCTTCCTTCCTCCCTTCCTTCCTTTCTTTCACTGGAAGAGGTTCTACTGATGCTCAGCAGTCAGGTGGCAGGGTGGGTGGCACACAGCAGAGGTGAGAGTAAAAGAAATAAGGATGGAATTAACCGGCGTGGGGCTGCGGAAAGTTTTATTTGGATGGGTGAACAAATAAGTTCCAATAAAATAAGCAGAGAAGTTTAACACTTGGGTGCCAGAACAGTTGGAAATCCCTTTAACAAGAAGCAGCCAGTTGAAAAATCAACACAAATTCGATGTGGCAGGTGAGAGCCTTACCCGAGAACCGCCAGCCACAGCTGCCATGAACTTCTGGGAGGGCGGAGGAGACAGTGCTGACCAGGAGGCAGCAGCTGGGCAAGGTGCTGTCCTGCCCCGAGGTCTGGGAAGCCTGGGGTGCTGAGCTTGTGGGAAGGGACCCAATGAATTCTGCAGAATTCACGAGATGAGACAGGCCTCCTGGGGACACAGGGCTCTGCAGAATATACCTGTTTTCTATCTGTTGACTCCCTAACTTCTCCATGACACACTGCTACACAACAAGGCCACTGATGGCTGCACCCTGGGGTCCAGCTCAAGATGACCCAGGTGCTCCCTTCGCAGCTCATGCTGTGTTGTTGGTGAGTGCTCACATCAGGCCTGAGCCTGAAACCCCACAATGCTCAAAGCAAACCCAAAGCTGGCTCCCCAGCCCTCCCAGGAGATGCTGTTCAGGAATGCCCCCTGGACTCTAAGAAAAAGAGGAAGCTATGAGTGACCTGGCTGTGTGGGTCCTGTTTTGGGGGTACCCAGACTCGGATCCCCAGATGGCCTTGCCTATGGACTGCTGCCTTTAGTCCTTCTGCGAGCACATGGGAGCCTTGACCTCCTTGTAGGCTCTGGCTTCATGGACCCCATTTTTCCTACCTGTGGTTTCTCTTTGGCAGTCAGGGAGGTGCTCCCCATGTCTCTTTATTCCCTCGAGACGAGATACCACATCTCTTCCGTCCACAACTTCATGGATCAGAAGTCACACACATCTCTCACGTTGCTGCTACATTTAAGACAGAGTTGCTATTTTCTCTCTTGCAAAGGTGCATGTGGAATCTGTGGGTCTCTCTGCCTGGGACTTGCCCTAGGAGCAGGTTGGCACAGCCCTCCTCCTGTGTGGCCATTGGTGTGAGGACTCTCATCCAAAGATGGGGGAGACAAGGGTCAAAAGTGAGGATGGGTAAGAGAGAGTCCTGGGGCAGCAGAACTCAGGACAGCTGCGTTGTTTTATAGGAGAAGGAGCAAAACGGCCTTCAGTCAAGAAGGTCTGTGGAGTGCAGTCAGTGAGAGAGTCCTCTGGGCAAGAAAGTGACACACCCCACCCTTGGAAATGCAGTTGCTTGGTTTCCCAAGTGAGAAAGGGCACTTATAGACATATGTAGGGTACGTAATTAATTATGTAACTAGAACAATAATTGGATCAGGATTTGTCTTGTAAGGTGCTGGAAGAAGCAGGAAGTGCCACAGACTTGTCAAAGTCACTCCAGTGGGCACAGGGACTATGGGCTGGTTTCTGCTTTTCCACTTTACAGAGCTCAGCTGGACCTTAGGCGCTTTGGCCAGTTCCTGCCCTTGGCTCTCTGCCCCCGGTTTTCCGTGAACATGTGTTCCTGTTGTCCCCAGACTCCCACCCCCGTCTCCAGGCATCGTGCTAGTTCAGAGCCTCCCACACAGAATCTGTACTAGCTCCTTTCCGAAAGGCGAACATGGATACAGACAGAGCACTTCACTCCCTTCAGGACATGGTCTTCCCTGGGACGCTGTGATGATCCCCACTCTGCTCTGGCCCTCTGAAACAGGTCTGGTCCAGGGGGTTCAGCCAGCCTGTACCCTGAGCTTCCAGGCATTCTTGAATCTGTCCTGCCCTGCCTTTGTGTTCCACAGTGCCCCCCACAGGCCTTGCACACATACGTGGATTGAATGCACACAGGAAAGAGTGAATGATGGTCTAGGGTGAGGAGGGCCTCAGAAACTGGCAGGATCTCAAGTTGGGGGAAACCTTGTAATGTGCTCCCTGGAATCCCTCTGCACGGTGGCGTCCCTCTGCCCACATTTGCTCTGTGGATGGGGCTGAGCGTATGCCCAGTGTCAGCTGGAGTGTAGGGCGGACAGGCATGTGGGTGGGGCAGACAGACATCTTGCTGACTGCAGACATTCAGCGGAGCCTCAACCTCCACTGACTGAAGGGCCTCACTGCTCCCCCGCGTCCTCAGACTGTCACTACGTCTTCCCAGATCCAGATAACGGATGACTAATAGGCTCGTTTCTCATCTCTTCTTCTGGAAATGGTTTCAGACCTGGGGGGAGGGTTGGGTGGATCTCACAGGCACAAATGTGCGTTGCTTTCCTTCCACGTGTGCTGCTGGCTGTGTCTGAGGCTGCCCATTTCTAGTACTGAGACAGCCGGCAGAGAGCCACACATTTCCTTTGGCAAGTGTTGTGGTTGTTTGGAATTTAGTTCTACATTGGGTAGTGTGTCCAGCCAACTGTTTAGAACTCTAAGACCTTCAAGGCCCTATACTAGATCAATCAGCAGAGCTTTCCGGAAGCTTGGGGGCTGAAGTCACTTTACGCACTCTTTCTCTTGGAAATCTGAGAGTCGGAGAGTTGGAGCTCTCTGTGGAGCCTGTTTGTATGTCTGGCTACTTGCAAATTTAGTGAATGGTGTGAACTGGAATATTTCATTTAATAAACTGTAGGATTGTTCATTTCTGTGCCATTCTGAGCCCAAAATAGTCCCTTAAACCCTATACACATGAAAACTCATGTGTATAGGGTTTAAGGGGATTAAAACATGATTCTATAGATAGAACATTGCAAACACTGAGCCAGGTATTTTTGCTGTCTAGATCCAGGGAGCAGGAAATCAGGGGATGTGTGTATCCTCCACTCAGTGTGTATCCTCCACTCCATGTGTGTCAGTCATGGAGCTTCTGGGGGTGGGGGCAGGAACTGGCTAGAGTCCCTTCCCCTAAAGTCATGTCTCTGTCACTCCTTTGCCCTGTTGGCCCTATCAAACACTGTGCCACCTCCTTGCCTGCTTTCGCCATGTCTGAGATATCAGAAAATATTGCCAAGGCAGAGTGCTCTGAAGGTGGCATCCTCCCTTGGCCCAGGGGAGACCCTCCAGGCTGGAGCAAAGTCCTGGAGAGTGGGAGTTTGCATCTTTCTCTGGAAACTGTGCCATGTCTCTCTCTGCTTTTAAATTCTCCTTATCACAACAGCTTCCAAAATCACACAGTGAGCTTCTAAAATCTTGGGTCAGAGAGGTCATTCTCCTGCTCATCCCTGCAATGGGCTCCCATTTCATTCTGCATAAGAGCCACAGTTCCTCCCAAGGGCCAGTGGGGCCTGCCTTCACCTTCCAATCTCACGTCTGCCCAACTTCCTTTCATCCTTCTAGCCTGGCCTCCTGGCTCTTCTTCCAGTACATTGGGCATGGCCATGTCTTGGGGCCCTTTCATTCCTTCTGTCCCAACATTTTTGCCCAAACATTTGCTCGGCCAATGTCCTATGGGACTTTCTTTTTTCATCCAACCATTCTACTTGACCTTGTAGATCCTCCCCTCCTCTCACCCCATGCTTCCTTCCCACAACAATTACAGTCTTGGAACATAACTGGTTTTTAAGTTATTTATTATGCTTATTCTTCATCGATCCTTGTCAGTTTTTGCTCACCAGCACAGCCTGAGCACTGAGCAGTGTCTGGCCTGTTGTTTATTCAGGTGCAGAATCTTGATGTTTGCATTTGTCTTTGTTGCATCTTATTAGTTCAAGTAAAATCAACCCATGGCAAGAGCTTCAGCAGATGTCTGATATAACTTTATTGAGATTATTTCATGCATTTCTACATCTCTCTTTATTCTGCCTTCTACTTTCCTGAGTTTATTCCATTTTTCCTTAACTTCTGTCATAAATTGGCTGATATGCTCATTCTTTCTCAGACTTCATCCCTTTCCAATGTAACACTAATTTGGAAACACTAACACTAACTTGGAAACTTTTCTATTGTATCTGGTAAATTCTGGTACGTACTGTTAATTATTGTTCAGTGTTAGGTATTGTCACCCTATAGATTATTTAGAAATGTGTTCTGACTAACCAATTTCCCCTTTTATTAATTTGGAATCTATATACTCTATTCATGTCTTTTTGTTCACACTAGAGATTACAATCTGCGTCCCTCACTTATCAAAGTCTAACATTAATTGATAACTTTACAGAGTGTTTTATTTTCCAAATATATGTTTCAAATCTTTTTATCATTGATATCTAACTTAATTGTATTGTTCAGAAAATATGACATCTGATGCTGACTTTTTTTTAAAAATTTTTTATTTTTTATAAACATATATTTTTATCCCCAGGGGTACAGGTCTGTGAATCACCAGGTTTACACACTTCACAGCACTCACCAAAACACATACCCTCCCCAATATCCATAATCCCACCCCCTTCTCCCAAACCCCCTCCCCCCAGCAACCCTCAGTTTGTTTTGTGAGATTAAGAGTCACTTATGGTTTGTCTCCCTCCCAATCCCATCTTGTTTCATTTATTCTTCTCCTACCCACTTAAGCCCCCATGTTGCATCACCACTTCCTCATATCAGGGAGATCATATGTCTTTTTCTGCTTCCATCAAAATCCTTGAGGAGAACACAGGCAGCAACCTCTTCGACCTCAGCCACAGCAACATCTTCCTAGGAACAACGCCAAAGGCAAGGGAAGCAAGGGCAAAAATGAACTATTGGGATTTCATCAAGATCAAAAGCTTTTGCACAGCAAAGGAAACAGTTAACAAAATCAAAAGACAACTGACAGAATGGGAGACTAGTGTCCAGAATCTATAAAGAACTTAGCAAACTCAACATCCAAAGAACAAATAATCCAATCAAGAAATGGGCAGAGGACATGAACAGACATTTCTGCAAAGAAGACATCCAGATGGCCAACAGACACATGATGCTGACTTTTTGAGTCTCTTTTGAGACTGTCATATGACCCTATACATGAGCAATATTTGTTAATATTCTCTGTGATCCTGCAAAAAATTCATTCTTCCAGTTAATGGGTGCATGTTCCATATATACTCCTTTGTTCATATTTGGTACTTGTGTTGTTTTATATCCTTGTTGATTTATCTGTTTCTTTTTAGATCTCTTTTTAAAATTTTTATTGAAGTCTTTATCATGATGGTAACATTTTCTTTTTAATCCAGACTGAATATCTTTGTATCTTTACTGAAAAGTTTAATCCACTTACTGTTATTATGATTATTGATATTTTTAGGCTCTTTCCGGCCCTCTTATTTTATAGACTTCTTTGTTCTGCTCTCCTCTTCCCCGTTCTTTTCTTGTTTTGAATGAATGACAAAGACCGTGTTTGATCTTCCCAAAACCAAAGGCTATATTCTAAAACTCATCTATTCCAAGACTATGAAAAGACCAAAGTGGCATTTCTGTTCCAAATCTCAATTTCACACTGAAGATTGTTAGATTTGTTTTTGTTTTGTTTTGTTTTATTTTTAAGATATTATTTTGAAGTGGTGTCTACATCCCACATGGGGCTTGAACTCACAACACTGAGATCAAGAGTCACATGCTGCACTGACTGAGCCAGCGAGTATCATTTTTCTATTTCCCACTTCTTTCTCTACTTGTTCGGAATGATATGTACGTGATTTACCGGACTGGCTTCCTTGCCGCTTCTCAGGCATCTCCGGGTGCTCCCCCCCCCCCACCACAGAGCCTGTTATGCTTCTCTCTCAGGTACCATAAGGCTACTCCTTCTCCCCTTGTGTTTTTTCTTAAATGTTACCCTTTTAACAAAGCTTTCCCGACCATCTTAATTAAAATATCAGAAACCTCCCCCCTGCCCTTCTTATCCCTGCCTTGTTTTCCCCCCACTCCACTGTACATCCTATACATTTTACTTAATTACTTTTTTAATGTCTGTCTCTCCCACTAGGATGTAGGCTCTAGAAGGGTGAAAATGTGGGACTATTATCTCCTGCCCCATCCCAAGTGCCTGGGTCAACCTGGCTCATGTCCGTGGCTGGCAAATGTTTGTTGAATGAATCCATGAAAGAACAAGTGGATATAAAACATCATTCAATGGTCTTGGAGTCAACCAGAGGCTTAATCAGAATTCTGCATCCCCTTCCCCATGTTGAATTTCTTCAGGGTGGTGCCTTTGCCTCAACCACATAGGGAGTGACCATCTTCAATCAATACCAAAGATCACTCCTACCACATCTGCTGGGCAAATACTGCTTTTCAGGTGTCACTCAGCCTCTCTTCAGTGTATATGGCTGTTTCACAGGCTAACATTGTCCTCCTTTTGTTCTCTGCCTTCCATCCTTTCTGCTTGTCAATCAGCACACATGAGCTTTAGTTACATGATGGTACTTCTATCTCTGTGCCCAGCTCCACACTCCCTCTGGGTGAACTATCTGAGTTTGATGGCCTGTCCTCTTTACCAAAGACAGCTCCAGAATTTGCTGTCTTTGCCAAATAAGAAAATGGCTAGGCAATGTTTCTTCCCTTAATGATTTTGAGAGAGTTTTGCTACCATTTCAAGATTAGCGCTACCAGTTAGGTTATGGGAGCTAGAATTGGACCTACCCATAGCTTGTTGGGAAGACACTAGGGATGTGATCATTGCAGGGCTGGGGATTCCATAGACCGACGGATACTTGGTGTGCTTGTCACCAGTGCCATGCAGACTTGGGACCACTGCAACTGGATGGATCTGAGGGTTGTTGACAGGTATCCAGAAGACCCCTCCCTCTGCTGACCCCTCAAACCAGTCAGCATAGATTCTAATAAATGCCACAGGTCACATTAGACCTGGCCTTAGTGTGGGGCTAGCACATGGTGAGTGTCTGCTTTAGTAAAATGCCACCCATCCATTTCTGATGCATTATCCTGAAATGCCTCCTAAATTTGCAGTCCAAAATGTGGTGTGGTGTCTCAAGGCCCCTAAGAAATAAATGGACTCAGGGCCTATATTCTCTCTTTTAAAGAAGCAAGTCATGTTTTACTGGCAGACACCTGTGGTTTGTCTCAAAAGAGGACTTTCATGCTCTAGGCTGAAGCAAATGAAGCGAATTACAGACCTATAAGGCTTTCCACAGGCTTTCTTGCATCTGGATGGAAAAGCACAAGTACATTTTTGAAAAGGTGCTCAGAGCCAGATTGTGGGGTTTCTCATAGTTTTGAGTTATTCCTGCATTTGGTTCTCAATGTGATCAGAGCGCAGAATCACCATGGCGTAGCCCACTCCAGGGTAATTCTGTAAAACAGTTTTGGCAATGGTCCCTGGCATCCTGCCACACGGCATCCTATCTGAGCTATGTGTTGGGTTTCTTAACTGAACCAGAATGGGAACTGGGCCTTGGAGGGGGTGGAAACAACTCCCCCCCACAACCAGGGATTTATACTGTCTGCTGTTGGGAGATCACAGAGAGAAAATGATTGAGATTTTCATGGACAGGAGTTGAAACTTTAATCACTAAGAAGTCTGTCCAAATAATCTCATGGGAAAAAGCAACACACAGGGTTTGCAGGGCCTCTGGCTTACTCAGTAACATAGCTAGGACCATGACCTTGAATAAGGTACCTAAGTTTGGGGCCCCTTGCATCCTCTGTGAAATTAGGATCATGGTCCTCATTGTATGGATGTAGTGGGGTCCTTACAGACAAAGCTCTTGGCACTCTCTGACTTGTGGTGGATACTGTGCACTTAAATTCCTTGCCTTCTTGGGGACACAAAGTTGCCATTTCTTTCTTCTCTTGGAAAGCACCCAAAGCAACAGAGAGAAAGAAAAGCTGAAATGAGCCTCCTGTTGATGATTTAGGAACATGTGTCCCCCTCCCTTCCCCCTAACTAACACAGCCTCTTTCTGTCTTTGAACCAGCCACTTTGTTCCTGCCCCAGGGCTTTGGCACCTGCCATTTCTTCTCTCTGTGTTACACTCCTTCCAGTTATTTATGTCCTCAGCCCTTTCTTGTCCATCATGCTTTATTCCTCAGAGACGTCATCCATCACTGTGCTAGCTATATAGGGTCACTCCCCCACACCATCCTGTCTGGGTTTCTTCAGAGCCTTCATCAGTATGAAGAACTGTTACTTTTCAGTTGTTTACTTTTTCAATGCTTAAGAAGTGCTTACAGCAAACCTGCTGTAAACACCTGCTATTGTGATTGCACCTCTGTGGGATGGCAGGGGCTGGAGGGCACAGTGCAGGGCTGAGCAAACAGAGAATGCTCCCAGCCTATATGCTATGCCTTCTTTGAATCATTCCTGTGGATAATTTAAAGATCATTCTCTTGGCAGGGCATTGAAGGGGTTCTTTTCTCTGTCCTGATGAACTGTAATAGATGTGAAATCCATTATGCCTTGTATGTATGGTGTCAGTGGAGCTAATGTATAGACTTTTTGATACAGACCCAGGCACTAATGAGATCACAGTAAGCACACACACACACACACACACACACACACACACACACACAGTCTAGATCCCACAGACAAGCTTTGAAAAGTCTCAGGCAAAATGCCACTGCCTCCCCTCTGCACCCCCGACCTCTGCACTGAGAGTCCTTCCAGGGAGCCCAGCCTTCGAGTTAAGCTGAACAGCTTTACACTGGCACCTGTCACAGCCCCTCTCCTTGCTCTGAGTCCTGCTTGTGAAAGGAACTTAAGATGGTGTGGTCTGAAAACCAAGTTCTTATGATCTCAGGAACGGGCCTGACTTCATTCACTGTGGTCCACACGTCCTCCTTTTCTTGGGAAGGTTCCAGGCACCAGGGTGTGGTGGAGCATTGCCCTGGCCATCCTGGTTTGCTCACCTTTGCAGGGGGGCGTGGGGAGTTCTGTCATTCTTGAAAGCCACCATTTGTCATGTCCATGTAACTAACACCTGTGAGGAGTACTTTCACTTCTAGTTTCTGTTTTACCATTACTAAATCAAGGCCCAGCCAGGTTAGTAAACCTGCTTGTGATCACATACCTTACACACTGAGATTTGAGATATGCTCATCTGTCCAATCTTATGCTCTTAGCCTCTTTGCTAATACTTCCGAGCTGATAGAAATAAAGCATGTGAAACACAGTGGATTGGAGAGGCAGTGAGATTCTGTAGAGAAGGTTTGGGGTCACATCCTGTCACCTTCCATTCATGTGAAGACAGAGGGTCACTTTATTCTGTAGCCCTTTGGCTTATTACCTATAACATAGGGAATGACACCTGCTGTGGTTGTCCAAGGGGTGTTGGGCTGGTCAATTGAGATGGAAGCAGATGTGGTCTGAAAGTTGCTAAGCATCATATAAATATTGATCACTATTATCCTTAGTGGGAATGAAATGTATCAGCATTGCACACTTAAGGAAATGCTTAGGAAATTCATTGAAACGATATGTTCTTCCATGAGATGAATAGTTGAAAACCTGTTTTATAAACACATTTTTTTCCAATGGGACTCCCTGGAATTAGGGCCTTCACTTTGGCTGCACTTCCCATGTCCTCAGGCTGTGCTGAGACAGGAAATGGGGCTGATGCTGCTTGGGGGTATCACCACAGCTCGGAACTGGGCTCCCAGGTGCAGTGAGGGCATCTGGCCAGGGCAGGTTGGAGCCTCTTCACTCAAGGAATAAGGAAACAGGGGATTTGTCTTTGAGACTCAAATCACTTCCAAAACATCTGAGCTAGAGTAACATCACTGAGGAGGAAACAGAGGATATTCTGCAATTAGAAAGAAGGGGGAAGAAATATGTGAGAGGCGCCTGGGTGGCTCAGTGGGTTAAAGCCTCTGCGTTCAGCTCAGGTCATGATCTCAGGGTCCTGGGATCGAGCCTCATGTCGGTCTCTCTGCTCAGCGGGGAGCTTGCTTCCCCTTCTCTCTCTCTGCCTGCCTCTCTGCCTACTTGTGATCTCTTTCTGTCAAAATAAATAAATAAAATTTAAAAAAATAAAAAGAAAGAAATATGTGAAAACTTAGGCTCTAGACAACAACTGTATGTGATCCTGCATTTTCCTGTGAGTGCCCCTGCAGGAAAACCCAAAACACGATGCTTCTCCCCAGACTGCTTTCTGGCTACATGTGCCCCAGGGTACCATGGAGGGCAAGGGAGCCCCTAGCAGGGATTTACTTGATGGGCCCCATGCTGGGGATGAGGACAAGATCATGGAGTAACATCGATAGAAGTTTACCTAATGAGACAAAAATAAAGTAACACGCTATTTTGTTGTTTAAATCCCTGAGAAAAGCCAAAGATGCGGTATAAAAACTCAACGGGGTTCATGAGGCTCAGGGAGGAGGTTCTTGGGGGAAGTGACTTGGCTCCACATTTATACCTGTCCACTGGAAATGTCCCTCGAAAGTCCCAGAGTGAGGCTTAAACTCACCACTTCTAAAGAAGAAGCCAGTTTGGACCAGGGAAAGAGTTCAGTCTCCCAGTCTGTGTCTGTCAAAGGGGTCCATTCTAGAAAGACAACTATCATATGATCTCCCTGATATGAGGAAGTGGAGATGCAACATGGTGGGGTTAAGGGGATGGGAGAAGAATAAATGAAACAAGATGGGATCAGGAGGGAGACAAACCATAAGTGACTCTTAATCTCACAAAACAGACTGAGAGTTGCTGTGGGGAGGGGAATTGGGAGAGGGAGGTGGGGTTATGGACATTGGGGAGGGTATGTGCTATGGTGAGTGCTGTGAAGTGTGTAAACCTGGCGATTCACAGACCTATACCCCTGGGGATAAAAATATATTATATGTTTATAAAAAATAAAAAATTAAAAAAAAGAATTTCAGTTATGGTGTAAAAGTATTAAAATAATTCAACACATTCAAGCCCTAAAAAAAAAAAAAAAAAAAAAGGAGGGGGTCCGTTCTGCTTCCCATGTCCCCGTTGAGAAGCAGGGACAGTGACGGCTTCTCCTGTGGCCCCACCCCGCAGCATGCATCTCTAGAACTGCGTGCACCTTTCACACACACCTGTTTCCCACCCACCTGGGTCTGGCCTGTGCTGTGATTACAGTGTTTTAATAGGTACCCCCTCCACTTACCTTGTCCCTCACCTCCTGGCTTCCCCAGGCTCGGCCAGCAGATCCACTCACCGGGAACCTTCTGCTCAGCAGCTTCTATGGCTCCCTGTTCCTTTCTTAGTCAAGGCCTCCCTGTGGCCTATCATGTCCCAATGGTACAGGCATGCCAGCCTGACACATTGATGCCCAGAGCCTCTGAAGACCCGAAGATGACTCAAGTGACCAAACTCCGCTGTCCTGGTTGGGGTTGGCTATCCAACTGAGGGTCTCTGCCCATGCTACCTGCCATGGAGGCTCCAGCCAGACAAGGCAATGGGGACAATTTATCCAGACTTTACAGACAGGAATCCAAGGGTGGGTCAGAGGTAGCAGAGGAGATGCAGAAGGAAGAAGAGATGTGGGGCAAGAGACTGGGGTGCTGCTCTGCCCTTACTGAAGGAGGCCTGTCTGAACCTCCCTTCTATAACCAGGGGAATCTGAGACCCTGATGGAATCCATTCTGTAACCTTCTGGTTTGGACTGATGGTCCACGTTGCTGGAGAGTGCCAGCAGGGAGCCTTTACCTAGAATCTGGGGTAGGTGTTCTCTGGGCAGTGGAGGTGCTGGGGAGGGAGTGGTGTTACAGATTGAACATGAAACCCACCCACCGCATGCAATTTTTGTGACATGGATCATTCCTGAATCTCCCTGGACTTTTCCCCATAGTGAAACAGGGGTAGCTTGACCTCCCCTGGGATGGTTGGGAAGATTAATGACAAACTATGAGAGGGATATGGCATGTGCTCATGGAATCCTTGCCAACAGACTGCATGTAGTGTCCCTCAATGTGTGCTGTCCCTCAATGCCACCACCATGTTGCCCCTGAGCACCTGGGGAGTTTTCTTCCTGCTGTCCACACTGGCAGTTAGCTTGGTACCATGGGAGGGCAGTCAGACCATCAGAGCAGCTATTTGCAGGGGCACTGGATTCTTCACGTTGACTATAGTCTGGCTATTGTATGGACCCAGCTCAGGAGTTGTACTCCATGTTCCCTCATTTCAAAGAGTCCTGGCATCTAAGCTGACAATTTCCACTGTTTCAGAGGGCTGCATTCAGAGAGGAAAGATGCCTTGATGAACCCCATGTTCTAGGCGACATTTCCTGTTTTGGACTGATGGGGCTGTCCAGAATTTTGAACAATATCTGACTCCCACTCCCCACTCATGCACTGGATGCTGAAAGAGTGCTTGGGAGCAGGGAGAGCAGGCAATTAGAGGGTAAAAGAGAAGAGCCACTGCAGACACTCCATATATTTTAGCAGCCAGCAGCACAGACTTGCAGTAACTGGGTGAGATATGCATATTCTGAAAAATGCACAATGGTCTTAAGTGTGTGAGTTTCTTGATAATTAGAATTTCTGTTTCAAGGTAATTTATTTGAATTTCCCGTCTGTGGGAAGTGCACTGACTTATTTGGAAAATTTAGGCCTCCAAGCAAAAATCAACTAAATGACCCCCTTAGACTTAGCTAATTATAATTTAAGGAGTTCCCTCTGTCAGAACTTTGGCAGTATTTATGCCTTTGGGAAGAGCTAGGGAAGGAGGGCAAGGCAGATAGGAAACAGGGCTGTCTGCAATTCACAGATTCCTCTTTGCACTCTTAGGGGCCATGCTTTCCCTCCCCCAGCTGGCTCCAATTCCACAGACTAAGGGACTGGCTTGGAGATAAAGGGCCCCTCCTGTGGTTTTACTGGGAGTGGATGCAAACATATGTTTCCTGGGTTCCTGCTAATAACTCATTAACATTGAACACATATTGTTGGATGGGAAAAAGCTATTAGGACCACTGAGTGCAGAGCTCCTCCTGCTCCCCACCATCTGTGGATTATAGGGGGTCCCTGAGGCTCATCTCTGCGTGGAAGGCATCTGGAGTAAGGGGCATGTGGGGTAGGTCCTGATAGACATGAGTGACAGCCGTCAGTGAGAAGTTATTCATGTTGGGGGGGCTCTTATGCAAAGGGACAGCAGGTTCCCACAGGAGGTAACAGATAATAGAAATGGGTGATCCTGGTGCAGAGCCCCAGAACTTCAGGCCATGAGGCAGCTTTGGGGATGCTGGTTCATATATGTCCACTCACTGTAAGGGGTCAAAACCAGCTACCATCAAGCAGGCACAGATGGGCACTGGTGTTGGTCTTGATGCTGAAGTTGAGAATGACGGTCTGTTATCAGGGATTCAGTGATGTCACCTCTAATGTGTCCCTGCTTTTCTCAGATGCCCACACTAGGGCATCAGGGACAACATGTTCAGGAGGGTGAGGCCCTCATCCAGGGTCCCTGGGAAGATGAGTGACAGGGACAGGGTTTGGACACCGGTCTGGCTGATGTTTTCTCTTTTGCCTCCTTGAACTGTTGGACAGGACTTGCAGATTCCACAGGTACAAGGGCAAGGAAGCCAGGGTCCTAGTCACCTGGGCTATCAGAGTCTTCGGTGTGAAGATGATTTTATGCCCTGTGACTCTCTGGGACAACAGGGGCCCAGTCTCAAAGTTCTGGATGATATGCCTTACTTCCCATTCTTCCACATTTTAGTCAGGCCCAAAAAGCTGATAAGGGCTGAGCCTACTGGGTCAAGCTCTCCCAGCTATGGAGAGAGGTGAGGTCAAGCCCACGGCACTCCTCTCACTAAGTGCCCGTCCATCCAGCCAAAAGATAAAAGCCCAGATGAAACTTTCCTTTGAAATCTGCAACCCATTGTTTTGGCTAGACAGTTCTATCTGCTCATAGTGAGGGGACTCGAGGTTCTGCTTTGAGGTTTCGTAGTTCCAGACTTGTGGCCAAGGCTATAATTCAAGTGCATGACCCAGTGATCAGTAAAGTGGATGGAAGCATTTGTCTGAGTGCCTGGAAATAGCCCCTCCACCCCCAAGTGCTCTATCTCTAGGATCCCAAACAGGTGATTAGAGAATGAACTTCAGCTCTGGGAAAGCATGAGAGAGGCTTTCCAAAAGCGCTTGACAGTAGGCAGGCCTCCTGGTACAGGGTGAGTGCAAAGCTGGTGGCTCTAAGACCCAGATGAAACTCCTCTCAAGCTCACTGGCCAAGAGGCCAGTTGTTACTAATATCCATTTTCCACAAGTATATAACCCTACCTTTTAGTTTTGATTTTAGAAGTTCACCTAGGGTAAAGAAGGTGTTTCTCAGCTTGCTTTATGGCTGTGCACATATGTGACTAGTTCAAGGCCAAGGGATGTAAGTTAAAGTGTCCTATGGTGGTTTCCAAATGCCTTGCTTAGAAGAAAGCTGGCTTTCAACCTTCATCTATTCTTCCCTATCTCTTGGCAGGAATGTAGAGGAGGTGGCAGGAGCTGGAGCAGCCGTCTTGAACCGGAGGCTGCCTACAGAGAAGAAATGGGAGAAGGAGCTGGGTCTCTGGACTGCTTGGACTTGTCTTCTCTCCTTCACTAGTCCTGCCTTCTACCATGTTGGTTCATTCTCATCTCCATGGTGTTTTCTCTAAGAACTCCAGCCTCACCCTGTGGTCACCTCCAATCCAGACAAGAGAGTCTAGCTCTAGGTGTTCAAACTCCAGAGTGAGTCTCATTGCCCCTATGTGGCCCAAGTTGGATTGTGGGTCTGTCCTTGATCTACTCGCTATAAAGTGTTAAAAGCTTTGCATGCTGTGCTTATTCATAAGGAAGACAATTCAAGGTGGTTCACAAAAGCAATTCCTATTTATATCTTTTAAGCCAGTGTGTGTCATAGCGAGTGATTCATCACTTCCTTTGTTTGACGTAAGGGATTTGAGTTCTAGGCCAAATAGGTGGCCTGCCCCAGGATATGTGCTTGTGGGGCATGTGTCACTTTCCTGGCATCCTGGCCCTTTCTGCTTTAGAGAAACTTGCTGGTGGCCAAGGTGGCCAGGGACACCCTCTTTTTACCCCCTGACATCTAGCACTTTAGGCATGGGCCTTGGCCAGGGCAAGGCTGATGTGGGGCTTACTCTTGGTGGTGATGGCTGGCAGGGACAGCAGCAGGGCTCCAGGGAGATCATTGTCCCCCTGTGTCCCTATGCTGCTCTGGGCCTATTTCTGTAGCCTCTCAGCACTTTCTGGCATCCCCCTTTCTCTGCTTGCCTCAGCCAAGTCTGTTTCTGGGGTTGGGAACCAAGGATCCGACAGACCCGGTTACTGCAGACAAACACCCTGATATTGGTAGAGACTGGACCTCACCCAGCACAAGGGCTGGCTCAGAGTGGACACTGAGGAAACCCCAGAGATACAGGAGGGGCTAGGCCTCCTGTTAGTGGCTCTTTCTGGCTTGAGTTGGCATTGCTGATCCAAACATGGGCAAGACATACAAGGAGCACAGGGCTGCTGCTGGGCCCAAGGACAGCTGGGCGACTGGCAGACTCAGCTGCAGAATCCCGGGGAAGTCAGACAAGAAGGTTACCTGGGCCTGCAGATCAGGAAATGTCAAGAGGGGACCGAAGAGAGGCCAGACTCAGGGAACTCCAGCCCCCACACTGTGGACAGGGAACTTTGGGACTTCTTGGGGAAGCTGACTGAGCAGCTGTTTTCCCTAAAGATTTCTTTTAAATTTGTCCAGGAAGACCCTGTTGCAGCCAAGCAATCTGACCAAACTTAGAGAAAATACCAAGCTTGGAAGATGGATATGTTTTTTCCCATGAAGGCCGGGGTGCTTGAGAAGCAAATAAAACCAGGGTCTGTGTGCATGTGTGTTGTGTGTGCATGTGTGTGTGTACACATGCGTGCTTGTCTTCTCCTGTACCTGTAGCCTATAGCCAGTCCCATCCCCTTAGTTCCTTCTTCCATGTTTACACAACAGGATCTGGGATGGAGAGGGCCAGGGCTGGATTGGAGAAGGAGGCTGGAGCTGAGGCACGAGCAGCCTGGCGTTAGGGAGCTGCCTTCTGGAACCACATCCTTTCCCTCCCAGGCCTTGGCTGCCTTGGAGATGGAGGTGACATGTGGCTGTCCCACTTGGAATTCTAACAAGTATTCCCTGGGCAGCTGACACCAGCCAAGTGATGCCAGTGATATTACCAGGAGGAGGTGGGGGAGTTCTGCTGGTCTCTCCCATGATAACAGCAGCATTTAGAACTGGATCCAAAGTGAGTGATGGGTAAAGGACATTGTCCTAATCACTGCTCTCATCCTTTATCATCAGCAGAGTCCAGGGCTCTGGCTTGGGGCACAGTGACGGGAGTGGTGGGGGGTGGTGGCACAGCTGAAGAGCATTCTTGAAAAAGGAAAATCAGATGAGGAATTACATGAGGTTTCTGCCAGAAAGACCCAGAATAACCTTGGGTCACCTGAAGGTTGAGCTGCTGCACCAAGAAAACACTCCTGCCACCTTAAGACTGACATGAGCTCTCCACAACTTGGAGAGTTTCCCAGATCTACTGTCTCCTAGAATCTCTTGGGGAGCTGATGGAACCCACCCCAGAGGCTCTGATTTATTTGGCTACAGTGTGGCCTGGGCAATGGGATGCCCAAAGTGCCTGTGGGATTCTGGGGGTGGTGGCCAGGCTGGGAACCAGTGGTTAGGCTGTTTGCCTTCCTTGGGCCAGGCATGCAATTCTGGACCTTGACCTCCTGTTAGAGTCACCTGGGTTGTCTTCTAAGAAATTCTGTAGCTGGCTCAACCTGAAAGTTCTCACTCAACCTACCTTATCTGGGGCCTGGCACTGCTTGGGGTAAGGCCCACTGGGTTCCAGGATTTGTGATCTTCCTCCTTTGGTAGATTGATTTGTCACACAATTGAAGGAAAGTGCCTCCTCTGATCTCTGGTTGAGCTAGAGGCCAGCGGCCTCGGGCTGAGCACTTAGAGATGCTGGAATGACGTGGAAAGAGGCACCATCTGTATGCCCCCTCACCTATGCCTTTGCTTCTTTATAACACCTCTCCCAGACTCTGGGCTGGCCTCAGGACCGGTTTTGGTTAACAGGATGTGGCAAAAGTGGGACTCGAGTGGCCCATGTCCTTTTGTTCCCTCTTTGAGCCCGATGGGCGATGTGCTACATGAGCAAGACTGAGGCGGGGGTGGAGGGGTGGGGAGCTGCTGGAGGATGAGTACTCTGTGGCAGAGTGCAGCCCCAGCCTGCCAGCAGGTGAGCCCGGATGAGGTTGGTGCCACCTACCCAATTGCCAACCACAGAGTTGTGTAACAGATACACATAGGTGCTTGTTTCAAGACCCTGATTTTGGGTGGTTTGCTTGGCAGTGAAGGGACAGCAGCTTGGGGAGGGCTTTGGGTGCCAGCCTCTACCTCGCTGCACACAGGTCAGTGCAGGGGGTCACTGCCATTTCCCACAAAGGCTGAGTGCTGCTGCTGTCCACCACCACCCAGCTGACTTGGTCCCAAGTCCTCCTGAAGCAGTTCTGGGGCCAGGTGTGCCTGGGATGGACTTGGGTCTGCTCTGGGTGAGTCACAGGGGGAGCTCACACTCCACTTCTCTCTGTCATTCTGCAGTTAAACTGGTGCCAGGCAAGGGTCAACCGGGGAAGGTCTCCAGGCAAGACCCTCATTTTACAATCAATCAGGTAGGCATTTTCCCAATTCCAGTGCCAGCAGATGCTGTGGGACTCTCATAATAAAAGACAATAGTTAAGAAGTGGAATAACCCTGGACTTCTATTCGGCATGTTTTTCCCAGTGAAAACCTAGACAGACATTTGATGTCTGGCATTGTCTCTTCAGAGAAATTCTTCAGGCATAGTGTTCTGGATGGCTGTACTTGCCCCTAGGCACCAGGTGCACCTGAGTGCAGTGGGAAGCAATCCAGCTGAGCCACGGATTTGCAGTGGCCTATGAACTTGGTTCTGAATGCTGCAGGGGAAGCTGCTGCTGTTGGAACACAGTGTTTCCCAAAGGCCTGGGGGAAACTTTAACTGTCAGCAGCACATGACAATGGAGAGCCTCTTAGTGGAAGGAAAAAGTGCTTTTGGAGTTGTTTTCTTTTTCTTATTGCTGCTTTTGCTCTGTGTGTGGGACACAGACTGCAAGGGAGAAACAGTTATGGGGTCATGGGAACCACAGAGATGCTGCTATTGCTTAGAACATTCTGGAGACCTTCTGCAGGTCTATAGAAACCGTGACATGTTGGGCCATCCGAGTTCCAGCTGCCAGGACCTGAGACTCTGCCTGCTTTTCCTGGCTAGGGGTGGGCAGCCGTGAGTGGGTTAATGCCCTCAAGTAGTGCTAATGGGAGGTGGACAGAAGACTTGGCAACCTCACCCTGGGTCACTGAGGCCCAGGCTTGATGGGTCACTCCTTGTTCACACCCCCCGTGCTGGACCCTCTCCTTCATCACTCGTCCCTTCCTCTGCCTGGGCATGTCTGCTAACATAAGCTTCTTGCCTTGGATCATATCCATGATTAGCCATGGTAGGGTGCAGGGGTGAGCCACACTAAGAGAACTGGCCATCTTATCTGAGTGTTAAATTAGATTTGGGGAAATCATTTCAAAATATTTGGTGCCCATGTTAGGGTTGTGTGAGGATTAGTTTTATGTGTCAATCTGACTGGGATATGAGACACTCAGGTATCTGGTCAAACATTTCTGGGTGTGTCCGTGAAGGTGTTTCCACCTGGGATTAGCATTGGAATCAGTAGGCAGAGTAAAGCAGATTGCCCTCCCTGATGTGGACCTCATCCAACCCATTAAGGGCTGAATGAACAAAAAGTGGAGACAGAACAAGTTTATTCTCTGTGCTTGACTGTTCAAGCTGGGACCTCCTTCTACTCTGCCCTTGGAGCAGGACTAGGACTTATCCCATCAGCCCTCCTGGGTCTGACTTCTCAGCCTCCACAATCACATGAGTTAACCACCTGAATAATCACATGAGTAATTACTAATTACTTATAAAAAATCTCTTTTATCTGTAATAAAAATATAATTCCCTTATGTTATATATTATAATTTATATTTATATATTATAACAACTTCTTTATAAAAAACGCCCCCCCACCTTTCTCTACATCTACATCTGCATCTACATGGACACACATATCTCTTATTGGTTCAGTTTCTCTGGAAAATCCTGGCCAGTGATGATGAAGTAGCTCCCTGTTTTCTCCTGTGGTTCAGAAGCTGCTTTTCTTATTGACAAAGGAGGGCTTCTGGATGGTAACTCCAGTCTTGTGTCATCCCACACACTCCAGCTACTCAAGCTGGTTGGCTCCTACCACTCCCCCCACCCCGCACCACCCCTTGTCTCTGTGGAGCAGCAGGGGATCGATCTCCTTACACAGAGAGCCTCCTGGAAGGTCTTGGAAGACCAGGGGTCCAAGGACCCCTGGGGAGGGGGGCCTTGTCAGGCCCAGAGAGTGGGAACAAATGGAGGAGCTGGGGAAGATCTAAGGTCTCATGGAGAGCAGCTTCTTATTTTGAGTGAGGTGGTAAGTCGGCCCTTCCTGGAGTACACAGCAGAACTGCAAGTCCTTGAAATAAATGGAATTATGTGTGTATCTCCATTTCGTTGAGCATGGAGTCCATAATCATCACGACTCCCTCCCATCTGTCTGTCTCTCTTTTCTCCTTTCAATGCCTTTTTTCACTTTATCTATAACTATTTATCTATCTAAACATACTATGCACATACTTCAAATGCAAACATATGTTTATTTCACTCTCTCACTCATTGTATGTATAGTGCAAACATACATTACATGTTCTATTAGATAGGAGTGTATATATGCATACACATAGAGAATGATTATGTCTTGGTCTGATGGGTTGAAAAGACCACTTTTCCATTGAACTTAACCTGCACTTAGCAAGCTGAATGCAAGTATGGATTTCTGTGGCACGTCCTTTCAGAACTCCTTCATTTGGGGCACTGGCAGAGGTCATGCTTGATCTAGGGGCCCAGTAGGAATGGTAAATTTGTATGAGAGAATGCACATGTGTGAGTGAGAACACTGGTGGAAACTGTTCCAGAGATAGTAATTGGATGCTTCTCTCCAAGCCCACTGGAGGAAGTCTGACCAGGAACCTGCTTCTTGCCCTGGCAATGTCTTCCTATGCTCCATCAGAGGCTCTCCTTGAACTGGCCACATGTAGGAGTCTCTGCTATGCTTGGCACTGGAGAAGCAGCTCAATCATACAGACTGTCCCTGCCTTCATGCAGCTGACCGTTTCAGGAAGATACTCAGAGGAGGAGGCAGAGTCTTCATAAAGAGTCAAAGTGCTTGGTACTGGCTGCTGGATGGGAAGTGAAACTTGACTGTCAGCTGGCCTGGGATTGCCCTTCACCTGACTTTCCTGTTCCTTTCTTAATAGGGCTGCTGTGAGACACAGGACAGACAAACTGGGAAAATATTTTGGAAAGCAGTGTGCACAGAGATCTCTAAGTCCCAGATTACTAGTGGAGGCACCTAACAGCCCACCCAGTCAGGTTGGTTTAGTTGGGAATAATAACCGGCAGGTTTGCCCAATGGATTGTTATCATGAACTCATGCTAGTTTGATGCTGAATTGATCCAGAGGCACACTCTCTTAAATTTATTTATTTTTAACAGAGCTTATGTTTTAGAACAGTTTTAGGTTTACAGCAAAATGATCAAAAGGTACTGAAGTTTCCCATATAGCCTATCAAAATCCTCACCAGAGTATTAAATTTGTTATAATAAATGAACTTTTGCTTTTGTGTCATTATCACAAGTCTAGAGTTTGTGTAAAGTTCACTCCTGTCTGTATATTCTCTGGACTTGGACAAATATATAGTAACATACATTTACCATTATAGTATCATACAGAGTAGTCTCACCGCCCTAAAGTTCCTTTCTTTATCCCTCTTTCCTCTCCAATTCCTGGCAACCACTGATTTTTCACTGTCTTCATAGCTTTTCCTTGTCCATAAGGTCATGTAGTTGGAATCATACAGTATGGAGCTTTTCAAACTGGCTTCCTTCACTTATTAATATACATTTTGGTCCCTTCATGGTTTTTCATGGCTTCATAACTCATTTCTTTTTAGTGCCGAATACTATTTCCTCATTGACATGTACCATAGTTTCCCTATCCATCTAACTAAAGGATACATTGGTTCATTCCAAGTTTTGACAATTATGAATAAAGTTTATAACATATAAACATCCATGTGTGGTTTTTATGTGGACATTAAGTTTTCAACTCTTAGAGGATAAAATACCAAGGAATGTGATTACTGAATCATATGGCAAGAATGTGTTTTGCTTCATCAGAAACTGACAAGTATGTAATAAAAATAAAGGCCATTTGTACCCTGATGTTCATAGCAGCAATGACCACAGTCACCAAACTGTGGAAAGAGCCAAGATGCCCTTCAGCAAATGAATGGATAAAGAAGACATGGTCCATATATACTATGGAGAATGATGCTTCCATCAGAAAGGATGAATACCCAACTTTTGAATCAAAAAAAAAAAAAAAAAAGAAAGAAAGAAAGAAACTGACAAGTAGTCTTCCAATAGGGCTGTATCATACCACATTCCTGTTGCTCCATATTATTGCCAGCATTGGATGTTGTCAGTGTTCTGGATTCTAGCCATTCTAATAAGAGTGTAGTAGTATCTCATTGTTGTTTTAATTTGAAATTCCCTAATGACATATAATGTAGAGCATCTTTACAAAGGCTAATTTACCATGGGCATATTTTCTTTGGTGTATAAGTCTCTTTCCCATTTTTAAATTGGATTGCTTGTTTTTTTTATTGCTGAATTTTAGGGGTTCTTTGTTTATTTTGGATAACAGTACTTTACCAGATATATCTTTTGCAAATATTTTCTCCTAGTCTGGTTTGTTATCTCATTCTCTTGACATTGTCTTTCATAGAGCAGAAGTTCCTGATCTTAATGCAGTTCATCTTATTTATTTCTTTCATGGACTGTGCCTTTGGTCTCTAAAAAGTCATCACCATACCCAAGGTCATCTGGATTTTCTCCTATGTTATCTTCAAAAATTTTTGTAGTATTGTATTTTAAACTTAGGTCTGTAATCAATTTTGAGTTAATTTTTGTAAAGGATGCAAGTTTATGTCCAGTTTTTTTTTTTGTTTTGTTTTGTTTTTTCCATGTGGATGTTTAGTTGTTCAGCATCGTTTATTTAAAAATAGTATCTTTGGATCATTTTTTTGTCTTTACTCCTTTGTCCAAGATAAGATGACTTTATTTATGTAGGTCTCTTTCTTGGCTCTCTATTTTGTTCTACTGATGTATTTGTCTATTTTTCACCAGTGTCCTTTTGTCTTGATTACTGTAGATTTATAGTGAGCCCTGAATTTGGGGGTGTCAGTCCTTTGATAGTTCTTCTTCTTCAGTATTGCATTGGCTATTCTGGGTCTTTTGTTTTTTTCTATAAAATTTAGAATTAATTTCTTGATATGTACCAAATAACTTGCTGAAATTTTAATTGGGAATACATTTGAAAATCAAGGTGGCAAGAACTGCCATCTTGACAATATTGAGTCTTCCTGTCCATGAACATGGACTATCTCCCCACTTACTCAGTTCCTCTTTGGTTTCTTTTATCAGAGTTTTATAGTTTTCCTCATATAAGCTTATACATATTTTGTTAGAGTTGTATCTAAGTATTTCAGTTTTGGGGTGCTAAAATAAGTAAAGAGTATTGTGTTTTTAATTTCAAATTCCACTTGTTTATTGCTACCATATAAGAAAGCAATTACTTTTGTATATTAAACTTATAGCCTGCAACCTTGCTATAATTAAGCCTGATGCATTTCTTTTTGAATCTTAAAATTCCCATATCTCTACTTTTATTCTCCATTGGTTTGTGGATGCTGTCTATTTTATTATTAGAACTTTTAGTTATATAATCATAGATGTTTTAGTTCCTGCTCTGATAATTCCAACATCCTTTTCATGTCTGATCCTGATGCTTGCTTTGCCTGTTCTAACTGTAATTTTTTTTATTTTGCCTTTTAATATGCCTTGTACCTTTTTTCTTGACAGCCAGATGTGATGTACTGCACAAAATGAACTGTGGTAAACAGGCCTTTAGTTACATGGTGGTGATCTATGGGGGAGGGGAAGTGTTCCATAGTCTTAGGGTTTCAGTCCTAGTCTTTCAGTGAGCCTGTGTCTCTGGACAGTGAACTTCACCAGTACTTCATGCTTCTCAGTCCTGCCCCAAGGTGGGAAAGGATAGTTAGAGTGAATTAGAGTTGGGTATTTCCCTTCCCCCAGGTCCATTAGGATTTGATAAAAACCCAACAATTTAGGCTCTGGTGAAATAGTTTCTTTTGAGGGCAGATCCTGTTAAGGACAGAATGCCCTGGCGTAATTCAAAATGGTTCCTTCCTGGCCTCTCCCTCACCAGAAGCACAAGATTTTTCTCAGATGTTCACTGTGACCACCTGGTGGAACTTCTGAAAGTAAACCATAATATTAGCCACCCCTCCCCCACCACACACACAACTGGATCCCTGTGGAGTTTTTCACTCTCAGATTTGTTCCTCCTGAGCCTCCAGCAACTCATCAATTACAGTTCAGGTTCTCACACCTAAGTGCTGACCCATCGAGGTTTCTGCTCCTGTAAGCTGTGAATCTCTGAATCTGTCTCTCCAGTTTGGGGGTTTGCCTTGGAACTACACTTCTCTGACGAATCTAAGAGCTGTTTTTTTTTTTTTCTTTTCCAGCTTTTTACTTATCATTAAGATAAAGTGATGACTTCTAAGTTCTTTATGTGCTGAACCAGATATCAGAAGTCGAGGTGAACTTCTTAAAGGACTTGGGTTGATTAATGTTCAAGATGATAATAGAACTTAAAAAAATTTAAAAACCAGTTGAATTGCTGGGCACCTGGGTGGCTCAGTGGGTTAAGCCGCTGCCTTCGGCTCAGGTCATGATCTCGCGTCCCGGGATCGAGTCCCGCATCGGCCTCTCTGCTCGGCAGGGAGCCTGCTTCCTCCTCTCTCTCTCTCTGCCTGCATCTCTGCCTACTTGTGATCTCTCTCTGTCAAATAAATAAATAAAATCTTAAAAAAAAAAAACCAGTTGAATTGAGAGAGAAAATAATCGTACTGTTACATTGGGATGGCATGTTGTATTTTTCCAGCATCTGAGTCTCTCAATCATCCTTCCTTGTATGTGAGGACTTTTTTGTCCATTTTCAGAAGGGAGAAATTGAGACTCAGAATATTTCTTGTCCTGCTCAGGGCTACACCAATAACATTAACCCAGGCCCCTTTGCATTTTAGTGGTGGAAAATTGGCTGGCAGATATGTCCATTCTGTCACTGTTAAACATCATGCATTTTCATATTATTAATTATAATTTTAATATTATTAATTTTCATTGTTATTAATTTGAAGGCTTTAAAGTGGGACACCCAGTCCTAATTCTTTTGCCCTTTCCAACTCTGTGGTATCTTTCTTGGCCAGATTTGCACATTTATGTAACTGGTTTCCATCCTGTGGGCATTTGAATTTGTCAAAGACCTGCAAGATCTTATAAAAAAGGTTGTTCAGAGTACAATATTTGTGCTAATTCTTCTAGAAGCCTTGCATTTTAAATGAGAATCCTTGTTAACTCAAAAGGAATGGCTCTCTAACGGCTAACTTTTAGGGAATGCAGTAGGAGCTGAGATTTTCAGCTTGGTTATCCTGCTTGGAGTATCTCAGGTCCGGCTTTCCCTCCTGTGTTGAACTGTGTGGTCGTGGGCATTGGTTGGCTTGCTACACAAATGCTGGTAGCAGACCACCCAGGGCTGATGTCCTGTCTCCTCACCATCACATTTCCTGGGGGTTAGGACCTGATAAAAAGTGGACTCGGCCAAGGAGCTGGCTATTCTGTTGTTCAGAAGGAAGCTGACTTTTTTCCATCTTTGAATTATCATGTTTATTTCCCCCACTTTCCTGACTTCTGCCTCTCTAGGCTGCCCTGTTGGTATAGTGCTAAGCTCCTGCGGGATTGACTCTTTCTAGATACAATGCTACGATTCAATCAGTGACTACCCAACCTCAGCCCTAACACCAAATGCACCAGGAAAAGACATCTGGAAAGATAAAAACAAACAAACAACAACAACCAAAATATTTCCCATTTTTCAGAGTTTCAAGAGGACTGAAACCGAGGAATCTATATGTTTTTATAAAAACAGTGGGGAGATTAAAAGACCATTTTATTGTGAGAGCTTTCCAACCAGACAGCAGTGGAGATAATAGTTTATCGGGTCACTACATACTCACAGCTAGCTGCTCAGTGCCAGGAATCTCTGTGATCCAGCCCCATGCAATACGCTTCACGCTGGATTCTCGTGAAGGCTGTTCCAGGCATCCTACTATGTTCTCAGTCAACATCTCGGTGTTTCTAGGAGAGGATGTTTTTAACATAAGCCCTGAAGCATTATCACACCCAAGAATCAAGAACAATTCCTTAGCATCCAATACCCTGTCAGTGTTCAGGTATTTACAGTTGGCTGATACAGATCAGGATCCCCAGGAAGAACGTTTGCTGAGTTTTATTGGCATGTTTCAAACATCTCTTTCAATCCATGAATTTCTCTCTCTCTCTCTCTCTCATTTCCTTTGAAATTTATTTGTTAAAGGAATGAGGTCCCTGGTCTCTAGAGCCTCTTGATTTTTTTTTTTTTCCACACGAGCCACCTGCAGATTTTGTTAAAATACAGGTTCTGATTCAGCAGACCTGAGATAGAGCCTGAATTCGGGGCATGTAGCTAACTCTGGAGCAATGTGGGGCTGTAGGTCCTCGGACAACATCTGAAGAGGAGGCTCCTCAAGAGAAGATTACAGTGATGCCAGCATGATCCTGCTCCATCATCTTTCCTGCAAACCATGGGTGATATCAGGCCCAGGGCAGATCCAGATGGATGCTGGTGAGGCCACTGGAGGGTGCTGCTGTGCATTCCTTCTGATGCCCCGTGGATCTGCGCACAGCCAAGCTCAACCTTGTGGGGCCAGCTGCCTCAAGCACTCCCAGCCATCATTTTCTGTAGCTGTAGTTGGAAGCTGTGGCCTGAAGCCAGCTTGAACAACGTTGCACCAACTATATTGTAGCCTGCCAGTGCTGCTCTCACTGTTGCTGCATGGGCCAGGGATGGGGCAGGAGGAGTGTCCACCTGGGCTATGCTGGGAAGAGTAGAGCATTTCATTAGGGGCCACATGTAAGCAATGCTTCTCAGGATCCATGACCTTGTCTAGTCCTCCCCACATTGACACTGGGCTTGGCCAATAGGACATTTGCAGAAGTTCGATAGGTCTTTTGAATCAGGGTTCAGAATGTCCCCCTTGTCCCATCAGGAAGCCTAGTTAGACCATGAAATGATGAGAGGAGAGAGAGGCCCAGCTAACAGCCAGCATCTAGGCCCCAGGCATGGGAGTGAGGCCACCTTGTACCTTCTAGTCCCAGCTGAGTGCCTAGAACCAAGCTCTTGGAAGAGCCTAGCCAACCGCCAACCCATGGACTCGTGAGCAATAATAAATTGGTTTTGTTTTAAGCCACTAAGTCTTGGTGTTTTGTCACACAGCACAGCTAACTGAAACGTCACTGTGCAACAGCTTACCGGATATGTGGAGTTGGTGTTTGGTGAGCCAGGACCTCAAGCTTTCGTTACTGGGGTTTGGCAAACATGAGTTAACTCCCAACATAATTTACTTTTCAGTGTCAAATCATGACTTCTATCCAACCCTTTGGGACACATGTGGCAAAGGACTTGGGGACATAGGCTCTGGAGTTGTGAACCCTGAAACAATTCCCCTGGCTGGTGTCCTTGGACATATTGTGGGCACACTCTGTCCTCTCAGCTTCTGTGAATCCATGTTTCAAAGGCATATATCAAGTTCAGGGCATTTGTGAGAACTAAGCAAAATAAAGTATTTAGAGCTGGATTGTGTGAGAGTGGCTACACAATATTTTATTATTATTATTAAATATCATTCATAAATTTAGCAGACAATCTGCTTGCTGTCTGTCTCTCTCTGTTACTTGGAGTGTTGTCTGCAGACCAGGAGCATCAGCATTGCTTGGGAGCTCAGTATCATAGCTTTTTCTGTCATAAATAAGATACAGGTACAGAAAACCCCATTGAATGTATGGTCTAGTAAATGATTTTAGGCAGACGCCCTCTTAAGTACTGTGTAGGTGATGAAACAGATGTGCCGGCATCCAAGAAGCCCACCAGATGTCCACCTGGCATCATCTCATTTCTTGTTTTAGTTTGGCATCCATGTGTGCTCCCTGGACACTATAGTTTCCTCTTCCTCTATTCAAAATGTGGTGTGTCTTAGGGCATGCAGCTGGCTTGGTCAGTGGATTGTGTAACTCTTGGTCTCAGAGTTGTGGGTTCGAGGCATACATTGAGTGTAGAGATTGTTTAAGAATGGCATCTAAGAAAAATGTGATGTGTCTCTCCATACTTCTTTTCTTTTCTGTTGATGTATGTGGCCTAACTGGCCTGAGTTTCCTAAGAAGGGTTTTGCAGGCAGGATGTTAAGTGTGTGGTGTAATGGTTCTGCTGTGCTTGGTTTCTGCAGCTGGATCCAGAGCCTGATCAGACCAGACAAGTGTGTTCTTTCATCCGGAGGAATGAGGGGCAATCCTCAAGAAAGTTCTCTTTTCATAAGGTCAGAGACTACTGATGCTTACTACTTGGGACCATAGACTCATTTGGGCTTGCAAAATAATGATCTATGGTTTTTCACTGATCAGCTACAATAGTTTTAGAAAGAGACACTTCTCCTAATCTACTATGGATTATCCAGAGGAATGGTTTGTATAAGAAAAGGAGGGTAAAATGGTTGATGCTTTCCCTTTATTTAGGTTTATTCCTAAGTATTTTATGGTTTTGGGTGTAATTGTAAATGGGATTGACTCCTTAATTTCTCTTTCTTCTGTCTTGCTGTTGGTGTAGAGAAATGCAACTGATTTCTGTGCATTGATTTTATATCCTGACACTTTATTGAATTCCTGTACAAGTTCTAGCAGTTTTGGAGTGGAGTCTTTTGGGTTTTCCACATATAGTATCACATCATCTATGAAGAGTGATAATTTGACTTCATCTTTGCCGATTTGAATGCCTTTAATTTCCTTTTGTTGTCTGATTGCTGAGGCTAGGACCTCTAGTACTATGTTGAATAGCAGTGGTGATAATGGACATCCCTGCCTTGTTCCTGACCTTAGTGGAAAAGCTTTCAGTTTTTCTCCATTGAGAATGATATTTGAGGCGGGTTTTTCATAGATGGCTTTGATGATATTGAGGTATGTGCCCTCTATCCCTACACTTTGAAGAGTTTTGATCAGGAAGGGATGCTGTACTTTGTCAAATGCTTTTTCAGCATCAATTGAGAGTATCATATGGTTCTTGTTCTTTCTCTTATTGATGTGTTGTATCACATTGACTGATTTGCGGATGTTGAACCAACCTTGCAGCCCTGGAATAAATCCCACGTGGTCCTGGTGAATAATCCTTTTAATGTACTGTTGAATCATATTGGCTAGTATTTTGTTGAGTATTTTTGCATCTGTGTTCATCAAGGATATTGGTCTATAGCTCTCTTTTTTGATGGGATCCTTGTCCGGTTTTGGAATCAAGGTGATGCTGGCCTCATAAAATGAGTTTGCAAGTTTTCCTCCCATTTCTATTTTTTCGAACAGTTTCAGGAGAATAGGAATTAGTTCTTTAAATGTTTGGTAGAATTCCCCCGGGAAGCCGTCTGGCCCTGGGCTTTTGTTTGTTTGGAGATTTTTAATGACTGTTTCAATCTCCTTACTGGTTATGGGTTTGTTCAGGCTTTCTATTTCTTCCTGGTTCAGTTATGATAGTTTACATGTTTCTAGGAATGCATCCATTTCTTCCAGATTGTCAAATTTGTTGGCGTAGAGTTGCTCATAGTATGTTCTTATAATGGTTTGTATTTCTTTGGTGTTAGTTGTGATCTCTCCTCTTTCATTCATGATTTTATTTATTTGGGTTTTTTCTCTTTTCTTTTTGATAAGTCTGGCCAGGGATTTGTCAATCTTATTAATTCTTTCAAAGAACCAGCTCCTAGTTTCATTGATTTGTTCTATTGTTTTCTTGGTTTCTATTTCATTGATTTCTGCTCTGATCTTTATGATTTCTCTTCTCCTGCTGGGCTTAGGGTTTCTTTCTTGTTCTTTCTCCAGCTCCTTTAGGTGTAGGGTTAGGTTGTGTACCTGAGACCTTTCTTGTTTCTTGAGGAAGGCTTGTACCGCTATATATTTTCCTCTCAGGACTGCCTTTGTTGTGTCCCACAGATTTTGAACTGTTGTATTTTCATTATCATTTGTTTCCATGAGTTTTTTTCAATTATTCTTTAATTTCCTGGTTGACCCATTCATTCTTCAGAAGGATGTTGTTTAGTCTCCATGTATTTGGATTCTTTCCAAACTTCCTCTTGTGGTTGAGTTCTAGCTTCAGAGCATTGTGTTCTAAAAATATGCAGGGAATGATCCCAATCCTTTGATACCAGTTGAGTCCTGATTTAGGACCGAGGATGTGATCTATTCTGGAGAATGTTCCATGTGCACTAGAGAATAATTTATATTCTGATGCTTTGGGATGAAATGTTCTGAATATATCTGTGATGGCATCTGGTCCAGTGTGTCGTTTAAGGCCTTTATTTCCTTGTTGATCTTTTGCTTGTATGATCGGTCCATTTCAGTGAGGGGAGTGTAAAGTCCCCTACTATTAGTGTATTATTTTTGATGTGTTTCTTTGATTTTGTTATTAATTGGTTTATATAGTTGGCTGCTCCCACATTGGGGGCATAGATATTTAAAATTGTTAGATCTTCTTGTTGGACAGACCCTTTGAGTATGATATAGTCTCCTTCCTCATCTCTTATTATAGTCTTTGGCTTAAAATCTAATTGATCTGATATAAGGATTGCCACTCCTGCTTTCTTCTGATGTCCATTAGCATGGTAAATTCTTTTCCACCTCCTCACTTTAAATCTGGAGGTGTTTTCAGGCTTAAAATGAGTTTCTTGGAGGCAACATATAGATGGGTTTTGTTTTTATATCCATTCTGATACCCTGTGTCTTTTGATTGGGGCATTTAGCCCATTAACATTCAGGGTAACTATTGAGAGATATGAATTTAGTGCCATTGTATTACCTGTAAGGTGACTGTTACTGTATATTGTCTCTGTTCCTTTCTGATCTACCACTTGTAGGCTCTCTCTTTGCTTAGAGGACCCCTTTCAATATTTCCTGTAGAGCTGGTTTGGTGTTTGCAAATTCTTTCAGTTTTTGTTTGTCCTGGAAGCTTTTAATCTCTCCTTCTATTTTCAATCTCTCCTTCTATATCCTAGCTGGATATAGTATTCTTGGCTGCATGTTTTTCTCGTTTAGTGCTCTGAAAATATCATGCCAGCTCTTTCTGGCCTGTCAGGTCTCTGTGGATAAGTCAGCTGCCAATCTAATATTTTTACCATTGTATGTTACAGACTTCTTTTCCCGGGCTGCTTTCAGGATTTTCTCTTTGTCACTGAGACTTGTAAATTTTACTATTAGGTGACGGGGTGTGGGCCTATTCTTATTGATTTTGAGGGGCGTTCTCTGAACGTCCTGAATTTTGATGCTCGTTCCCTTTGCCATATTGGGGAAATTCTCCCCAATAATTCTCTCCAGTATACCTTCTGCTCCCCTCTCTCTTTCTTCTTCTTCTGGAATCCCAATTATTCGAATGTTGTTTCGTCTTATGGTGTCACTTATCTCTCGAATTCTCCCCTCATGGTCCTGTAGCTGTTTGTCCCTCTTTTGCTCAACTTCTTTAGTCTCTGTCATTTGGTCTTCTATATTGTTAATTCTTTCTTCTGCCTCATTTATCCTAGCAGTGAGAGCCTCCATTTTTGATTGCACCTCATTAATAGCTTTTTTTGATTTCAACTTGGTTAGATTTCAGTTCTTTTATTTCTCCCGAAAGGGCTTTTATATCTCCTGAGAGGGTTTCTCTAATATCTTCCATGCCTTTTTCGGGCCCGGCTAGAACCTTGAGAATTGTCATTCTGAACTCTAGATCTTACATATTATCAATGTCTGTATTGATTAGGTCCCTAGCCTTCGGTACTGCCTCTTGTTCTTTTTTTTTGTGGTGAATTTTTCTGCCTTGTCATTTTGTCCAGATAAGAATATATGGTGGAGCAAGTAAAATACTAAAAGGGTGGCAACAACCCCAGGACAATATGCTTTAACCAAATCAGAAGAAATCCCAAATCGTGAGGGGGGAGAAAGGGGATTAAAAAGAGGTTCAAAAAGAAAGAAAGAAAAAAAAAATAAAGAAAAAAATAAAGAAAAGAATTTAAAAAAAGAAAACAAATAAAAAAAATATAAAAAGGAAAAAATATATATATTAGATAAACTAGTTTAAAAAGGTTAAAAAGAAAAGGGTAAACGTTAAAAAAATTTTAGCAGAATAAGAGAAAAAAATGAAAAAGAAAAAATTACATTAACTGCAAGACTAAAAAAATAACAGGGAAAAAAAAAAAAAAAGAAAATCACAGGGAGAAAACCATGAATTCCGTGCTTTGCTTTCTCCTCCTCTGGAATTCTGCTGCTCTCCTTGGTATTGAAACCACACTCCTAGTAGGTGAACTTGGTCTTGACTGGATTTCTTGTTGATCTTCTGGGGGAGGGGCCTGGTGTAGTGATTCTCAAGTGTCTTTGCCCCAGGCGGAATTGCACGCCCTTACCAGGGGCCGGGCTGAGTAATCCGCTTGGGTTTGCTTTCAGGAGCTTTTGTTCCCTGAGCGCTTTCTGTAGAGTTCTGGAGGACGGGAATACAAATCGTGGCCTCCTGGTCTCCGGCCTGGAGGAGCCGATAGCCCAGTGCCCCACTACTCAGTGCGCCCTCAGAGAACAGGGCCCAGTTACTCCCGTCTGCCTGACCTCCGGCTGTGCTCCGATCTCACTGAGCCTGCGACCGGTTCAAGGTAACCCCGAGCTGCGAGCTTACTGTCGGCTCTGTCTCTGTAGCCGGCTTTCCCGTTCCAATACTGCAAGCTCTGCGACACTCAGACACCCCCGATCCTTCTGTGACCCTGCGGGACCTGAGGCCACGCTGACCCCGCATGGGCTTCACCCCGGTTTAGCCTCTGGAGCGATGTCCCTCAGTGGAGCAGACTTTTAAAAGTCCTGATTTTGTGCTCCGTTGCTCCGCTGCTTGCCTTGCCAGGAGCCAGCCCCTCCACCCAGGGTCTATCTTCCGTCGCTTTGGATTCACTTCTCCGCCGGTCCTACCTTTCAGAAAGTGGTTGCTTTTTTGTTTCCAGAATTGCTGTTCTTCTTCTCTTTGATCTGCCGATGGATTTGCAGGTGTTTGCAATCTTTAGATAAGCTATCTAGCTGATCTCCTGTTAGCTGATGTAGTCTCTCCCTGCTACTTCTCCACCATCTTCGGGAAATGCCTTTCTAAGCAAAATATATATCTGGAAGATTTGATCAGTAATACTGATCTACCTTACTAGAAATATTTTTTAAAAATCACCAGTGATGGAAAAGTAAAGAAAGCAATACAAACAAACAAACAAACAAAAACCAGAAATGAACAAACAAAACAAAACATACAAAAACAACAAAAAAACAAACCAAAAAAAAAAAAAAAACAACAAAAAACAGAAAACATTTGCAGCCCTACTGGCATAAGGCTTACACGCTTCTTTGAGCAACACATTTTACAAATGTTCTCATCAATCAGTAAGAAGAAGAATGTTTAGGAGCTCAGTTGAAAAGGGGGAGGTTCACAGAAATATAAAAATGAAATTGATCAATAAGCATATAAAAGAGAGGCTTGCTCAATTTCATTCAGAATTAAAGACATGCAAGTAAAAGGAAAAAAGAGATAACTTCTCTGCAAAGAAACAAAACTCACTGATGGTGAGGGCCTAGCAGAAAGGGCAGGCTTCTAAACTGTTGGTGGGACCACACACTGGGCCGGCTTCTCTGGGGCCACTCTTGGCACTGTTCATCGTAGTAAACAATGCCCCTCACGTTTGATTAGACAGTCCCCCCCGCCTCCTGTATTCACACAAGTCAGCAGGGAAGTGGGTATACATACTGTGGTGGTAATGAAAATCAGAAAAAAAAAATCAAGCTGTCTATGATTAAGAAATGAACTAATGAGATTCTGACAGCTGTCTGGATAGATTGTCATAGAATGATCCGTGCACATTCCTTTAAGTGTGTACCTGCATCAAAGAATCAACAGAATGAGGTGACTCTGACTCTGCTAATAAGGGAGTATTTCCAAGACATACTATGGAGGGAATAGCAAAAAGGGTATAAAAATAGAATAACACATAAATAATTAAGCCTTTTGGAAACTTTCTGTTCTTCTACCATTTTCTTTTTTTTTTTTTTTTTTTTTTAAAGAAGAATGTAGGGACTAACACACCCTTTTAATATGTTTTTAAATATTTTTAAGGTTTAAAAAGTGTTTAAAGTTTGTAGTTCCTAGTAGGAAAACATTATCTGAATGAATACCCTAATGGCAAACCATTGTAGAATGTTTCAGTTGCATGGGGAGCAGAGGGGTAGGGATTCTCTTCACAGCACCCCAGCTTTCTTCATGAGAAGGTTGGAGGTACACTGGTTTGTATTATTGCGACATCCATTAGGTGATCGAAGTTGCTTTTCCTTCAGCAAGGGCTTTATTTGTCAGAAGGGCATTATGCTTGACCTCCAAATTTGGCTGACAATTTACTGATGAGATTCATAACCTTTGGGTTGCTCTGATATTTTGACATATTCGCTGGGTTCTGGGCCACATTCTGGAAGGCCACCATAACTTCTGGATCCTGCATGGCTGCAAGAACTTCCGGATCACTAAGAATTTCATTGAGCCCAGGCATTCCTGCCATTCCAGGCATCCCCCCTGCCATTCCAGGCATTCCTCCAGGAAAATTACGGGGCATTCCCCCAGGAAAGCCACCTGGGAAAGAGCCATACTGAGCTCCTGATTGTCGTCTGGCTTCTTCCTCCCTCTGGGCTCTCTCGTGTTCTTCCCGAGCCTTCTTAACCCTTTCTATTCTTTCTTTGATCTCTCGCTCTTCACGTTTTCGCTTGTATTTTCTCCGATGTTCAGCAATTTTCTGGGCCCTCGGTTGAACTTCTTTCAGCATCGCACTAGCATCTTCATCATAATCCAGTTTGCAAGCAAGGGCAAGATCATGTGCTGCTTCTTCCCAATGGCCCAGAAGTTTATGTGCTTTCCCGCGCCACTTATAAGGCTGAGCTGAATCAGGATTTATTTCAATAGCTCTGTCACAGTCTCGAATGGCAGCATTTGGCTTCTGTAATTTGATGAAGACACTGGCTCTCTTGGCATACAGAATGGCCAAGCGAGGATTTAGTTTGATGGCATCTGTGAACAAGTCAATGGCTTTCTGTAGTTCACCATCATTTAGGGCATCAATGGCAGCCACTTTTTTATCATTTGCCTGATCCATCATTTCCTCGGTTATCTCTGCATTTTCATCTCCCATTTCTTGAGGGGCATCGGTATCTGGTTCAATCACACCTTCATTGTCAATTTCTAGATCACTCTCCTCACTTGATGGTTCATCTGTCTTTATGTTTTCCTCTGCCTTCTTGCCTTCTTACTATCTGGTTTTTCTTCCTTGATACTGTCTTCTGATTTAGTTTTATGAGTGGCAGGTGGTATTTTACTCCCCATGCTCTCCACCCACTCCCGCAGGAAACGCATTTCCTCGGTGTGCAGAATGCTCGGATCCTGCTTACACATTTTCACGAAAGCCCGAAGCTCGCTCACTTTGCGGGGGTCCATGGTCCAGAGGCAGTGGCAGGCGGCAGGCGCGGCTGGGGTTGCGACCCGATTCCAGGCGCGGGTACTAGCTCAGCGTGATCGTGTAGAAGGGGCTACCATTTTCTTTATGTTTTATTTTTGCTTTTGGATTTTCTTCCTTCCTCATTACCAGGTGCGAATAAGGATCCCTTCAATCCAGGGCTGGGTGGCGCACAGACTGACATGCCTTCATCTTTTTGTCCTCTTAACTGTTGGGTCCAGCCTGTTTTTCCCAAGTTGGCTGACCCATGTGGTAGAGCATTGTCATCTGGGGGGTGACTGGAAGTGGCTGCCCCTAGGACAGCCTGCATTCCTTCTTGCACAGTGAACAGATGCTCCCCTGATTTCCCTGTTCAGTGCTTCTCCAACACCAGCCCCCCACCCACACACCTGGAGGACCTGTGTGGGAACATGGTGGCCCCTCCTCAGAATTTCTGACTTGGGAGGCCTGGGGGTTGGCTAAGGGTGTCATCTCCAAGAAGTTTCCAGGCGACACTTGTGTTCCTGGTCCTGGGCCCCACATTGAGTCAGTTCCCTGAGATGAAAAGCTGGGCTTTTCCTGGATCTCTCCAGAGCACCTTTCTGGGCACAGAACTAATACTTAGTTTCCCTGATGTATGACTGTATTAGATAATCCCTAAGATCTTAAGCAGTGGGAAGTCCTGACAGAAGCTTGCATGTACATCTTGGCTTGACCTTGCTGGCAGGAGGAGGGTTTCATGAAGGTCCTATTCCTGGGACCCAGGAGGCCATGTAGTGGCATAGACACCCAACCGAAGCCCTGGGCTCTACCCAACTGCCTAACATCACTGTTCTGGGCTGTGCCAGTGGCTTCCACTGCATGATCCTCCTCAGGGTCTCTCCCAAGTGCAGGAAAGCCAGTGCCCCATGAAGGAGGGTTGGTACTAGCCCATCCTCCTAGCTTTTTGGGGGAATATCCCCCAGGTACATGCCTTGAAGGCCCCAGACTTCCTAGTGGGTCAGAGCCCCCATTGGCCTCCATGTTACTGATGCTCTGTTCTGTCTTGTCCCACTTCCCACCTCCTCTTCCTGCTTCCCAGTATTGCCTCCAAATAAACCAGATCCCTGTGTCAGGGCCTGCTTCTGAGGACAGGCCCTTAACCCAGTTGCCAGGTGACCATCTTCTTTCTGGCCTCAGCTTGACAGTGATACTCAGAGACTCAGTGCAGACCAGGTTCTGCACTGCACAGAGGCTTCTGAGCTGGCCACCTGGGGTCATAGGCACCTGCTATTGCTGGTGGAGCAGCAAGCAGACTGGGCCCATAGCAAATTATCCCTCAGGCTACTTGGCCTTTGTGCAAGTCCAGAGACAAGTGCTCCAGAGAGAGCTGCTCTTTGGCCCTGCTTCTGGGGGGTATCTACTGAATGTCTGCAAATAAGGGTAGAAAGGAAGGGGAATTTTGGTCTGGCAGGTAGCTCCTGCACAAGGGCAGGGCTATCCTATAACCAGGGGCATCTAAGGGACACGCATTCTCTGTGCATGGCAGCAGCTGCCTCCTTTCCTGGGTGGAAGGATTTGCTTCTCTATGTCAAAGGTTAAAACAGTTGTGTTTTCCCCTTGCCCACTGCCCCTCATCCCCTCAGAAGCCTCCTTTTCAAGGGGTCACTTCACTTACTGACTGCATGAAGAACAATCAGTGTTAGTGGGAAATTGGTGGGTGGTTTGGGTGAGTTCCCCCAGAGGTAGAAATGGTGGGACAGGGGTTTGAGTGTGGTAGGTGAACTCAGGGTTCCTGGAGGGGAAGAAGGCTGAGATGAGGGAAGAACTAGCTTGTGCAAAGCTGTGGGCATAAAGGCTTGGCCCATTGGGGCCCTCTGAATGACAGTGTGTAGTGACCCCAGAGCTGTTTTGGCCAAAACACTGTGAAGCTGGTTTCTCTCTTTCCAACTCCCATTTCTAATCAGCTAAGGGCTGCTTCTGGGGCATTAAGTCAATGTCCCTTGTGGTCTGACCCTACCATGCCAGGAAAAGCCCTTAGGCAGAGTCTCCAAGGTCTACAGGGAGGCATTGGCAGGAAAGGAACCACAAGAACTGGGGTTTTTGTTTGTTTGTTTGTTTTTGTTTGTTTGTTTGTTTGTTTTTAAAGATTTTATTTATTTATTTGACAGAGAGAAACCACAAGTAGATGGAGAGGCAGGCAGAGAGAGAGAGGGAAGCAGGCTCCCTGCTGAGCAGAGAGCCCGATGTGGGGCTCGATCCCAGGACCCTGGGATCACGACCCGAGCCAAAGGCAGCGGCTTAACCCACTGAGCCACCCAGGCGCCCCAAGAACTGGGGTTTTATGGACAAGTCACCCTCAGTAGTGACTCTGGCAAAGACTACAGGGCCACTATTTTTTATTGAAATATTTGGGAATATAGTAACTAATAAAAAACCTTTCAGAGTTAATGTGGAACAGAGTCTATTTAAATGAGAACAAAAGTGTAATATCTGTGCTTCCAGCTAATTGGACTTCTTGGGAACTAGAGGATGGCATACAGCCCCTGTGACGTGGATTTCTGTTTAGCAGAGCCAGCACAAGCCAGCATCTTGCAAAGTCACTAGGCAGCATTATTAACTTTAACTGCTAAATACATGTGGTCACTGAAAATCTAAAATAATACATTATAAACTCTGTATTTAAAGCAATAAAAGAATTGGTGCTATTAGGAGCTGGGAGAAAATTAGCAATGTTTAAAGATCTTTGTAAACAAAGACTGCATTGCACTTTTTAAGCACAAAAATTTCTGGGACATATTTATTCATGTCAGAGGAGAGAATACCCCACACTCGATGTTGTTTGGTGACAAGATTTTCGATACAGTGGCATTGCATCACTGGGCAGATAAACCCAATCTCCACAGGGGCCTGGCTTTTGTGAGGTGACCGTGTGCCTGGTAGAAAAGAACAGGGTTTGCAATTAAAATATAATTCTTCCCCCTCTCACCATTCCGTGAATTTGCTATTGTCAGCCAGCATTTGTCATCCAGTCCTGCCCACACCCTGATTTCCTTTTAGGGAATGATGTTTTTACCTTTGGATTTTGTCTGTTGGGACCAGGCTGTCCCCATGCCAAGGGGCAGGCATGTGAGCTGACTCAGGCCAATGCATCTTTGTGTCTGCATCTCAAGGAAAGTGACAGAGTCAACAGTGGTTGGATTCATTCACCCCAGGGAAGGCAGCCTGAAGAGCCCATTTATTATGATTCTCTCTTTTCAGTTCTCTCTGGTAATCTACAGGGGAACCTGCTTCCAGCCTGGGAGTCCAACCATGCCATTTCAGTATACAGGCTTCTGAGATCCTTCCTTTGAACTTTCTTTTTCCATTTTTTACCCTATTTTTTTTAATTGAGGGAAAATTGGTATATAACATTACATAAATTTCAGGTGTATGAGATTGTAATTTGACATCTGTATACACTACAAAGTGATCATCACCAAACATCTAGTTACCATGTGTCACCCTTCAGTTGACCTACTTCCTCCACTGCCCACCTCTGACCCCCTTCCCCTCTGGTAACCAATAATCTGTTCTCCATATCCCTGAGTTTGTTTTGTATTGTTCAACTTTTTCATTTGTTCTGTTCTTTAGATTCGAAATATGAGTGAAATCATGCAGTATTTGTCTTTCCAGGTCTGACTTATTTCATTTAGCATAATGCCCTCAAGGTCCATGCAAGTCGTCTCAAATGACAAGTTCCCGTTCTTCTTTATGGCTGAGTAGTATTCTATTGTGTATGTATACCACATCTTCTTCATTCATTCATGTATCAGTGGACACTTAGGTTCTTTCCCCTAACTTGGCTATTTTAAGTAATGTTGCAGAGAACATGGGGGTGCATGTACCTTTTAGAACTAGTGTTTTCATATTCTTGGGATAAATGCCCAGAAGTGCAATGGTTGAGTCATATGGTAGATCTATTCTCCCTCTCCCTGATTTAATTAATTAACTCATTAATTAATTAACTTATTAAGTGCAAGTGAGGGGAATGGCACAGGGAGAGGGAGCAAGAATTTCGAGCAGACTCCACACTGAGTGTGGAGCAGGTCATGGGACCTGTTATCATAACCCTGAGATCATAATTGGAGCTGAAATTGAGAGTTAGATGCTTAACCAACTGAGCCACCCAGGCACCCCAATTCTTAAGTGAGGAATCCTCATAGTGTTTTCCATAGTGGCTGCAGCAACTTATATTCTCATCGACTTGCAAGAGGGTTCCTTTTTCTCCACATCCTCTCTAATACCTATTTCTTTTCTTTTTGATAAGTGCCATTCTAATACGTGTGAGGTGATATCTCATGGTGGTTTTGATTTCCCTAATAACTAGCGAGATAGGGCATCTTTTCATGTGCCTGCTAGCCATCTGTAAGTTTTCCTCAATAAATGTCTATTCAGGGACGCCTGGGTGGCTCAGTTGGTTGAGCAGCTGCCTTCGGCTCAGGTCATGATCCCAGCGTCCTGGGATCGAGTCCCACATCGGGCTCCTTTGCTCAGCAGGGAGTCTGCTTCTCCCTCTGTGTCTGCCTGTGTTCACTCTCTCTCCCTCTCTTTCTCTGACAAATAAATAAAAAAATCTTTAAAAAAATGTCTATTCAGATCCTCTTCCTATTTTTCAATTGGGCTATTTTTTTAAATTTTTTTTAATGGCTGAGATCTATGAATTTCAGTTATAAACACCTTGTCAGATATACAATTTACAAATACCTTCTCCTATTCAGTGGGTTGCCTTTTCATTTTGAGATGGTTGTCTTCCTTGCACAGAGAATTTTAGTTTTATGTAGTGCCATTTGTTTTTGCTTTTGTTTCCTTTGCTTTTGGTGTTAGGTCCACGAACAGATCACTAAGAACAATGTCAAGGAATTTGCCACCTATGTCTTCTTCTGAGACTGTTATGGTTTCAGGTCTTACATTCAAGTCTTTAGTCCATATTCAGTTAATTTTTGTGTATGGTGTAATAATTCAATTTCATTCTTTTGCATGTGGCTGTCCAGTTTTCACAACATCATTTATTGAAGAGACTGTCCTTTCTCTATTGTGTGTTCTTGGCTCCTTTGTCAGAAATTAATTGCCCATTATGTGTAGGTTTATTTCTGGACTCTCTATTCTGTTTTCTTGATCTGTATGTCTGTTTTTATGCCAATACCATAGTGTTTTGATAACTATGGTTATGAGCCTGCATTTCTCTCTCCCACTCCCCCTGCTTGTGTTCCCTCTCTTGCTGTCTCTCTCTATCAAATCAATCAATCAATCAATCAATCAATAAAAACGTTTTGATAAGGGTTGCATTGAATCTTTAAATTGCCTCGGGAACTATGGACATTTTAATAATATTAATTCTTCCAATCCATGCTCATAGACTCTCTCTGTTTATTTGTGTCTTTTTTTTTTTTTTTTTTTTTTAAAGATTTATTTATTTATTTATTTGACAGAGAGAAATCACAAGTAGGCAGAGAGGCAGGCAGAGAGAGAGAGAGGAGGAAGCAGGCTCCCTGCTGAGCAGAGAGCCCGATGCGGGACTCGATCCCAGGACCCTGAGATCATGACCTGAGCCGAAGGCAGCGGCTTAACCACTGAGCCACCCAGGCGCCCTATTTGTGTCTTCTTTAGTTTCTTTCATCAAGGTCTTATAGTTTTTTTAAAATTTTGTTTTTATAATTTTTAATTTTTTGCAGCTAAAACATTTTATTTTCAATACAGTTAATTTACTCATAAAAACATTCTAAAAATGTACAATTTTTACTTTTTAACAAAATGTAATAGAACATAAAAACTTCAAAAACAATACTTAACATTTACAATTCAAAATCAAGTTACAAAATATTAAATATTTACAAAACTATATCTTTTAAAATATTTATAAAATTACATGTAATTTTATAGAATTGACATAAAAGAATGTCTCAAAAAATGGGAGAATTTTCCTTCATTCTGTCCAGTATAAACTGTGAAGATTCTTAAGTACATGAGGTCTTTGGTTTCAGTGTCAAAGCCTTCATTTTTGTCCATGTAAGAATTTAAATGAATGTGAAAGCCTTGTTACAATCCCTGGTATTGACTGTGGAAGAGCACTGAGCTCCCCTCCCCCCGGAACAGTGTAATCAAGTTGACCTTTGTCCTCAACAAGCAAGTACGGGTTTCAAAAGTGTTGATTAAAAGATTTTTTCTTTCTTTTTCTTTTTTTTTCCAAGATTTTATTTATTTGACAGAGAGAGACCACAAGCAGGTGGAGCAACAGAGGGAGAGGCATAAGCAGGCTCCCCACTGAGCATGGAGGGATCATGACCTGAGCTGAATGCAGATGCTTAACATACTGAGCCACCAAGGTACCCCTAAAAGATTTTTTCATTCAGAACCTCAGGACTTTGCAAATTGAAGTTCTTCAGGACCCTTGGCTAAAGATCTTATTTATTTGACAGAGTTAGATAGATAGAGAGAAAGAGAGAGAGAGCACACAAGAGTGGGATTTGTAGGCAGAGGAAGAGGGAGAAACAGATTCCTTGCTAAGCAGGAAGCCTTATGCAGGATTCAATCCTAGGACCCTGGGATCATGACATGAGCCAAAAGCAAACTCTTAACTGACTGAGCCACCCAAGCACCCTAGTTTTTAATTTATATGTGTGTGTGTGTGTTTGTGTGTGTATTTCTTTGAGAGAGGGGGCAGAGGGAGAGAGAGATGCAGGCTCCCCCTTGAGCAAGGAGCCGGACACCAGGCTTGATCCCAGGATCAAGACCTGAGCCAAAGGCAGATGCTTAACTAACTGAAGCATCCAGGTGCCACTCAGTGTTTTATAGTTTTAAATCTTTCACCTCCTTTGTTAAATTTATTCTCTTTTATTCTTTTTAATGAAATTATAAATTGCTTTCTTACTTTCACTTTCTTATAGTTAGTTATTGGAGTAATAGACATACCACAGATTTATGTATATTGATTTGATTTTGTATTCTGCAAGTTTATGGAATTTATTAGTTATAACAGATTTTTTGGAGGAGACAATAGTATTATCTATAGTAGTATTGTGTTATCTACAAATAGTGATGGTTTTACCTCTTCTTTTCTGATTTGGATGACTTTGTTTCTTTGTCTTGCCTTCTTTTTATGACTAGAATTTCCAGTACCATGTTGAGTAGAAGTGTGTTCATCTAATTTGGAACTCTTGGGCTTCCTGAACCTTGATGTGTGTTTGCTTCCCCAGATTAGGGGAGTTTTCAGCCATTATTTCTCTAAATATGTTTTCTGGCTCATTCTCTTCTCTACTCCTGGGATTCCGATAATGTGAATATTATTCTGCTTGACATTGTCCCTTAGGTGCCTTCACTTTTTAAAATTATTTTTTGTTTTGCTGCTCTGTCTGGGTGAATTCTACTGTTTTGTTTTCCAGTCTTCTGGTCCATTCTTTTGTTTTATCTATTCTACTGTTGAATAGCTCCAGTGTATTTTTTTTTCAGTTCAGTTATTGTATTTGTTAGCTAACTTCTGTTTAGTACTTTCTTATATTTTCTATTTTTTTTTTTTTTACTGAAGTTCTATTCATTCTTTTCCTGAGTCTTTCAAGTATTTTAGGACCATTATTTATATCTGTGTAAGGTCTTTTTTCTGAGGTTTTGTCGTATTCTTTTGTTTGGAACATTCTTCTGTCTCTCCATTTTGTCTCACTCTCTGTGTTTGTTCCTATGGACTTAGGATATCGGTTACCTCTTCCAGTCTTGAAGGAGTTGCCTTGTGTAAGAAATGTCCCACAGGGGTCAGAAGCACTATTACCCATGAAGACCATGGCCAGGCACTCAAGGGAAATCCTGTGTGTCTGCACAAGCCTGCCTGCTGTAGTGGCCTGTGGCAGCAGCACAGGGTGGGTAGGACTCCTGCCCAGCCTGATTGTGCTCACAACAATAGTTGTGAGTTAGGTTCTCAGTGGGGCATGCCCTCTAGTGCTAAGAGGTTTGAGGGAGAGTTCCAAAATGGCACTAACCAGCACCTTTGTTAGCGAGTTAGAATGAGATCACAAAATGGTGCCAGCCATTATCTGTATCTCTGGAGAGTGTCATTACTACAAGATCCTGCCTTCTTGGCAGATGCCAGAAGATTATTAAGTGGGTCACCTTCACATATGCTCTAGGTGTCTTCACATATGTTCTAGGTGCTTTTGTGCTGGGTCCTGGAGGAGATAAGTCTGTGCATGAACCCTTTAAGGGCAGGATCTCCATTTTCTATAGTTCTGTGATTATCCTGGATATAATCCCTGTTGGCTTCCAAAGCCAGTCATTCTGGGATCTTTCCTCTCCTATGTAGGATCTAGGGATTGGCTTGTCTGATGTGGAGCACAGACTCTTTGCCTCTCAGAGAAGAGTTCTGTATTTTGGAGAAGCCCCTGATTGTGGGTTACTGCATCTGGGTGGGTTTCTTTCTTTATTTCTTTTTTAAAAAAATTTATTTATTTGAGAGAGAGAAGAAGAAGAAGAAGAAGAAGAAGAAGAAGAAGAAGAAGAAGACAGAGATTGAGTGAGTGGGAGAGGTGTAGAGGGAGGTGGAAAGGGAGAGAGAATCTCCAGCAGATACCCCACTGAGCACAGAGCCCAACATAGGTCTTGATTTCATAACCCTGAGATCATAACCTGAGCTAAAACCAAGAGTCAGACACTTAACCAAATGAGACATCCAGGCACCCCTGGGGTGTTGTTTTGTTTTGTTTGTTTGTTTGTTTGTTTGTTTCACAAGCATTTGTCTTTTTGTTGTGGAAAATCTAGTTTTCAGAGGAAATTATTCTATATATAGTTTTAAATTTGTTGTGTCCAACATAACAGGAGGAGGTAATTTCAAGACCTTTCTACTCACCATTTTGAACCACCCCCCAGTGAATTCTTTTAAAGCAAAATGGATTTCGCATGCTTATAGCTACACCCTCCTGACTGATACATTTTACCACAAACAAGTGCCTTATAACTTGTGGCCATGACATTGGCTATGAGATTTTTTTCCCAGACTTTTCATGTCTTGTTAATGTAATGTACATTGTCTTTAATATAGTTTTGGGGACCACATTATGACATACATTGCCAGTGGCCCGCCCTTACCTCCGTAGTGCAGACTCACACACACCAACACCTGCATTCCTCTGACTCCTAAACCTGGAGTCCCAGACTTTGTAGGGCAGAAACAACTGTCCTTATTAAACGTTTTCTAAAGTCCTGACTCACAAAGTCTGTGAATATAATGAAACCATGCTTCACATCATTAATTTTGGGATGATTTACTGTGCTGAACTAGTAACTGGAACATGTGGAGTAAGACCTGGGAGCAGGAAGAGAATCCCTGTTGGAGGGCCTATAATGAGCAGTCACAGAGTAGCAAGACCAAGGAAACATTGGGATAGAGCAAAGGTCCCTGGGTAGGAAGTGTCATAGCTTAAAAAAACACAGTCTGTGGCCAGGCTGGGCTAGTGCTCAGTAGTCACCCCACAGAATCTAGACTTTTTCAAATATTTTATTCAGTGAGGGATGGGAGTTGCAGCACCAAGCTAGCCTGTGTGGCTGAACTACATTCTTTATTACGAGAATGCTAACATAAACAATTGATTGCAAAGAGCCTGTGGTTTGGTGTAACCCCTGAAGCAATTTAATTCCTTAGGTTCAAAACCAAAAGTGACATACAAATTACTCTTTCTCATATCTTTCCCTTTATTGAAATGGAAGTTGTACATCTAATTCTGATGTTTTTTTCTGGTGTCTCAAAGCAAGGATTTTGTCCAGCAGTAGCTGATGGGAGAAACCATAATCTAATGATATGTGCCTGGCTCTCCTGCGTGGGTAGGATGCTCTACAGGAGCCTTATTTAAAGCTGGATGGGTGCACACTGCTTTCCTTGCACAGGCAGAGGTAAAGGGAGAAACCCATCCATTCATTCCCCTAGAATTGCTTCAGGAGTTACACCAAACAGCAGAGGCCCCAGATACTGCGATTTGTCTGAGGCAGAGTAGGAAATGACCCCAGAGCAGAGTCCCTGGTAGGGGTGGTTCCACAGACCAGTCAAGGGTCCTGTACATGCAGGTTTCTGATGGTTATAGTCATAAACCCTCGTGAGCAAGAGGAGTGGGTGCAAAGCCAGGTCTCCCTGCTTTTGGTAAGCAAGCCTCTTGAGGTCTCAGTTCTCATGAACAAATGTCTCTGAGCCACAGCGTTGTTGTGGGGACTAAGTGAGATGTATATAAAATTCTTTAATGTTCACAGGATATTTAATAGATGCCAGTCACATTCCAACTCCCTGTTTCCTTTTTAACATGTGAGGGCTGAGTGAAGACTATCAAGACTGTGTCCTTCCCCCTGCCCGTGGTGGATGCACCATAAAACCCCAGGGCACTTGGAAAACAGTTTGTAGAACCATGGCCCTTCCTAACTTCCCAGTTGTTGAAAGTGAAAGCTGGAGTTCAGATGGCGAAGTGATTGTTCTTCCAACACATTTGAGAGTCACCTGGCTAGGTAATGTTGGACTCACACTTGACACACCCCTCGCTGGGCTGGGACTGGCATTGAGTCACATCCCTAAAATCTCCTTTGGGCCAATACGTTAGCTTTGATCATGTGCACATTAAGCTGCCTTTTTCATTTATATATAATATATCCATTTATTTTATAAATATATATTAGCTAGCTCCTATGTGCTAAGAACTTTTCTGGGTGCTTAGGGACAAAGTGGTAAGATAAATGAATAATAATCCCTGTCATGAAGGGTTTCATTCCAGTGAAAAAGGAGAAAGTCTGTAGACAAGACAAATTAGTAAAATGTACGGGATGTTAGGTGCTGAGAATAACTAGGGAAAAGGAAAGGGAGTGATGATGGAGGAGGGAGAGTTGGAAGAGGGAACACTGAAGTCATCTAGAGGAAGAGCATTCCAGGCAAAGCAACAAAAAATGCAGATAGATACCTACATGGCTTCAAGTATTATTTAATGGCTCTTGGTCACATTATTGTGGTGGTCATGGGTATGAGAAGATAAGCAATTGAGTGTTAAGGGAAGAAGATAAGCAGATGGGGCTCCAGGAGGCTGGTGAGAGGAGCATCAGAGACTGATGAGATGGGCAAAGGTCCTGCCCTTGGCCACTGTGCGGGCAGTAGAGAGTGGTAGCTTTGCCTAGGAGGTGAGTGTGATAGTGTCTAGCCTTCCCAGTAGAATGGGCTCAAAGAAGCATAAGGTGACTGCTGCAGATGCGCAGGTTGCCACCCAGAAGCCCTCCCCTGACCACTGCAGTGCTCACAGCCTGACTGTTAATGCACCGTTATGTAGGGGTCACCTCTAGACCCTGAAGTCTGCCTCTGCTAGGGCACAGAATTGGGAAGTCCCTATTTCCGTGGACCTTGGCTACACTGTTCAAGATCAGCTGTATCAGTTATAAGCAGATATTGGGTTTCTGATGACGTGGATGGGTATGTCACATTTGGCATTTGATAGATCTCGACTGGTTTTGAAATTGGTAATTAGCATATCTCTATTTGTTCTAAACTTGAGTATGAAACAGAGGAGGAATGGTCTACAGGCCTCCTTCAAAACAACCCATAAGAACTATGGCTTGTTTCCCAGCTTTTCTTGTGGCTAGTGGTGTGTGGTATTGGCCTGGCTGGCTTCTGAGACAGGTCACCCTGTGACTGGAGAACAGAGCAGAGCAGATGATGCCAGCCCAGGAACTGTGACCCTCGTTTCCACTGGCAACCTGCATGGAGACAGAACCTAGCAGCAGTGTGTCCAGCTCTGCCAGGCTCCTGGGACCATCACCCAATGACCAGACTCTGCCCTTCCAGCAGCTGCAGGAACCTCTGCTCCACAGGTCTGTGGGGAGAGCCGGGCCTTCCTGACTTTCTGGAAACTTTTTTAAGAAAGTTCTCTAGGGAATGGATGATTTTTTTTCCCATTCAAGGTGGATGGACAGCCCCCAGCAAGTAGATGGTAGATGGTGCACGAGACATAAGTCATCAGTGGCATCCTTGTCTTGCCTAGCTTACCTGAGATTATTCTATAACAACAGGGACAGAGTTTCATCAAAAGCAGCCACAATCTGATGTAAATGCATTTTGGATAACTGATTAATATGTCAAAATATTCAGCTCCCAAGGTATGATAAAAATAACTTGAGTTCTCTCTAATTTTATGATTTAGCATTCAAATGACTGATCTAAATTCTTTTTCATAAAATCCAATTTAAACCTGTCCCCTTTAACCAGTGGTTTTGGATGGTATCTTTGCTGAGCCCTGAATTTGTATGGGCCAGAATTCATGGAGGAAGCCACATGTTTTGGAAGACTGGAGGTTCATGGGTTATCCTCACAATAGCACTTGCATCTGTATATTAACTATCATTTTTATAACATCAAAGAAAGCAGGAAGTCAGGTACATATTTGCTGGGCAGTCACAGCTCCTGCTGTATGCTTTAAGGGATGTGCTCTTTCCATACCCAGGCAGAAGTTTAGTTGGGTACCCTGTTGCTCATTTCCTCTGTCCCATGGTGGTGACCTTCCATGTGAATTCACCCTCCCAGTTCTGATATTACTTCTACTCAGCTCTCAGTGGAATTCAGCTTATCCTGGCCTCCTCAGAAAACAGAGCCTGAGACATATAGAGTATGTGCTCACCTTTTATTGTGAGTGCGATCCTTAGGAAGTGAGGGAATTGGGGGAGGTGAGGCAGGAACAGTGGGGAGGGAATAGGAGGTATGCCAGCTGATTCCTGGGTGTGCCTGGCATGTTCAGAGAGGCCTTAAGAAGTTTCTGTGCCTCTTCATTCTTGATTTTGGAGAAGGATATGAGAAGAATGTACCTGTACCTCCCATCCTCCATGGGTAAAAGTCCCCCTGCCCAGCCCTGACCAACGCCCCCCCCCCATGCATTATCCCTCCAGACTTTCAAAGAACCATGTGTGATTCAGATGCCCTAAGGCTTCATGGACAACTGGGAAATCCTGGAGTGAGTTTAGAGGGGCAAGTTGTGGGTGGAGGAGTGCTGTCCCTTTGTGTTCCCAGGCAAGGAAGGGACAGAAGCCATTGGTGCAGCCTGCAGCAGCTATGGCAGCAGGGACCCAGCTCTAGACACAGGTTTTCATAGGCTGGGACCAGTTCCTGAGATGGGGACTAGAGAGGGATGATCTGGCTTAGCGTTGTTTTGACACAAGGCTTCGTAAAGACAACACTGAGCACAAGTTGGGAAGTAGTCAACCCACATGATGGAATACACTACTAAAAATCTATCATTAATGGACATCGCAAACAGAAACATCATTCAGATCTAGTTAATATGGTCCTGGTATGAACTTGACTGATCCTTGAACATGGAGTTACTGGAACTGTGAGTGTAGGACAGTCAAGAGAAGTGTCTTCACTGTGGCCCTTTTATTTTTATTTTTTCATTTCTCCCATTTATTAAATAATAATTGAACAATATAATTGTATATATTTGAAGTGATCATGGTGGTCCTTCTATCGCTCTGTTTCTGGGAAGTCCATGGGCTGCAATACCTCACAGGGTCTATTTCCACTGTATCTGAGATGAGGGATGAGTTGTGAGAACACGAACACACAACCTACACATGCACACACACTCACACATTCTTACTTATACTCTCACACACTCATACACACGCACACAGGAGTGTTAGATTGAATTCCTTATTTAATTAGCCAGCAAACAATGTTTTATCAGAGTTAAGGGAGCCATAGGATAGAGGATGGAGTGCTGCATAACTCCATGTAACGTTCCTTGGACCTGGCCTCTCCGGGCATTTAGCTGCAGGTGATTATCCAGTCTTGGTGAGGTCTTGTCAGATCTGGACAGCCCAGTTCCTTTTCTTTTTGTATATTTTGATCTTGACATAATTTCGGACTTAGAGAAAAGTTGCAGGTTTAGGATAATTAACTCATAATAAACCCCTTTACCCTCATTTACCATTGTTGACATTTGCCACACCATTTTCTGTGTGCATATCTAATGTTATTTTTTTTCTGACCTACTTGAGCAAAAGTTGGAATCATTGTGACTTTTACTCCCAAACATTCTGTATATGTTCCCAAGAGCAAGAGCATATACATTCTTATTCACAGTATATTATCAAAATTCAGTAATAACATTTTTTATTGAAGTATAATTAATGTACAGTGTTTTATTAGTCTCAGGTATACAATATAATGATTCAACAATTCTATACATTGTTCATCAAGTGCTCATCAAGATAAGTGTATTCTTAATTCCTTTTATTTAAGTTTACCCCACCTGGCATTGTGCACTAACATGGGTGAGGAAGAGGAGCTGCTAAGGATTGCCAGAAAGCTGGCAAAGATGGCCAGGAAGAACATGGAATGGGCCCTTGATTTTCTGAAGAAGCTGAGAAGCTATCAGATGTCCATCTAGCTACTCCAGACAATAAGTATTGGAGTCACCATTAATGAAATCTGCAAGTTCTGGTCAAAGAGGTAGTGTCTGTGGCCAAAGTCCTCATCAAAAACTGGAAGCAGCTGCTATACTCACCTGGGCCCCCCAAAGGAGAAAAAAGAGAGGAAATGAAAGGGAAAAAGGGCTTGACTGTTCTGACTGGAAGTCAGAGGCAGGACTTTCTCCACCAAGGAAAAAAATAAGGTAGGAGTCTAAAGACAGAAGAGACTCTGTGGACTCCAAGACTTCAGCCGCCTTCTTTCCAAAAAGGCCATTGGCAGAAAGATCAAAGAGCAGCAAATCAAAAGCAGAGAGTCCCAAAACCCCCAGCAGTCCCTCAAACCCTTCCCTCCCATCTTCTTCCTGATGCTCTGCTATCTCACAGGGGACTCTGTGTGGGACAAATGTGTGGAGATGCTCTCAGCAGCCTTGAAGACCAATGATGACTACAAGTACTATAGAGGTGACTGTGACAAGATGGTGTCAGAAATCAAAGATGATACCTACCAGGAGCTCAAGAGCATGGACATGAAGTACTAGAACTTGGTACATGGTTGAATCAGCAACCTCAAGGACTAGGAACCCTAGCCTGAGGAGGAATGTGCTCAGGGGGGCCATCTCTGCTGGACTCATTGCCAAAAGTATGGCAGAGGAAATGGTCACTGATGAATTGAGGGAATTGAGGCATGCCATGACCCAAAAGGTTACCTGTTAGCACCGGATAACCAAGATCGGCAGCACCACCACTGACTTCTTCCAGTGCAGCATATACAAGAAGCACAGTACCTAAAACCAGGTGCAGTTCATGCAGTACTGATGAGCCCATGACTACTTTTGTCTTATGCAATGAATGTGGCAATCACTGGAATTTCTGTTGATAGAAATGCCAGGCAGGAGTTAAGTGAACAAAGTGAGAAGAACAAAGATAAAGCACAAAGGCATTGTAGCTAGAGGAAAAATAAAAATTAAATTGAAGAAAAAAATTCCCTGTATTTTACTCATCCTCCTACCTACCTCCCCTTTGGCAACCACCAATTTGTTGTCTGTATTTAAGAGTCTGCTTTACTATTCATCTATTTTTTTCTTTGTTTGTTTTGTTTTTTAATTTCCACATATAAGTGAAATAATGTGCTATTTTTCTTTCTCTGACTTATTTCACTTAGCATTATAGCCTGTAGTTCCCTCCATATTATTGCAAATGTCAAGAGCTCATTCTTTTCATTGTTGAATAATATTCCATAATATTTATAGATATCACATCTTCTTTATCCATTCATTGGTCAGTGGACATATGGGTGCTTACATATCTTGGCTGTTGTAACAATGCTACAATAAACATAGAGGTGTATGTATCTTTTCAAATTAGTGTTTTTTGTTTTCTTTGAGAAAATACCCAGTGGTACAGTAATTCTAATTTTAAATTATAATTTTTTGAGGAAATTCCATCTCTTTTCCTCAGTGGCTGCAGTAGTTTACATTTCCAACCAAGAGTGTAAGAGGGTTCCTCTTTCTCTGCATCCTTGTCAACACTTGATTTTCTTTGGAAACATGTCTATTCATATTCTCTGTCAATTATTTTTCTTCTGTCCATTTTTAATCAGATTATTTGTATTTTTTTTGGCTTTGAGTTATATAAGTTTTTAAATAGCTTTTGGATATTCATCTCATAATGAATGTATCGTTTGAATATATCTTCTATTCAGTAGGTGCCTTTTCTTGTTTTGTTGATGGTTTCCTTCTCTGTGCAAAAGTTTTTCTTTTGGTATAGTCCCAGAGTTTAATTTTGCTTTTGTTTCTTTTACCTGAGGAGACATATCTAGAAAAATGTTTCTACTGCCAATCTCAAAGAAATTACTACCCATCTTTTCTTGTAGGAATTTTATGGTTTCTCTATCTCACATTTAGGTCTTTAATCCATTTTGAGTTTATTATTGTGTCTGGTATAAGAAAGTGGTCCAGTTTCATTCTTTTACATGTAGCTGTCCAATTTTTCCAGCAACATTTATTGAGGAGACCTTTATTCCCCTTGTATATTCATGCTTCCTTTGCCATAGATTAATTGGCCATAAATACATGGGTTTACTGGTACAAAATAGACATTTAGATCAATAGAAAATTTAAAAAAATTAATACTATTATCTAGTAAAGCCAATGTCTTGGACTATGCTCATTATCAGTCTTTCTCCTCCACCTAGATCCAAGCATGAGGGGCATGTTGTGGTCACTTGTCCTTTGCTGTCTATTTTCCTCTAGAGTAGTTTCTCAGTCTTTGTCTTTCATCACTTTGACATTTTTGAGGAGAACAGTCCAGTTATTTAAACAATATCCTTATGTTTAGATCACATGTGAGTCAGGGACATCCGGGAAGCCCAGCAAATCAGGAAGGACAGCCCAATGGGTGTAGCATCCACCAGGAGATTCTATGCTAAATGACCACGTGTGTGAGAGTTTGGGATAGTTTACCAACTGTTCAACTTCACAGTCCTAGAACCATGGTCAATATCTGGAAGATAGTATCTAGTGGGAGGTGGGACTGGGGAGAAAGCACAGCCAGGAGACAGGAGCCCTGATGATTGTCTCTTCATCCTGCCTTCTACCCCTGCATAAGGCCCACCCCATCACATCACCCCTTCAAAATCTACTTGCCTCAGACTTCATTCCTCTAAACAATTATGAAACAGAATTCACTTTAATGGCTGCTGTGAAAATCTGATCCCCTGTAGCATCATGGCTGCTCACAGGCTGCTGTCCTGGGTCAGTTCTGACAAACCAAGAATCCCCTTTCCACCACTGTTCTTGGTTCAGACTGTACAATGCTGAACCGTCTGCAGCTATCTGCAGAGTTCTAGACATTCCCACTCCAATTTGCCATTGTGGAGTGCTGTGCAAATATAGACACTTGTGGAGGCAAAGCTACCCTCCATGAGATCTATGAAATCTCTTTCTTTGGAAGGAGAATGACTTTTCCTGGTCTGGGCATGTTGTCAAAATACCTTTCTTCTTCGTATTTGGATGTCATTCATTTGGTGTACATTTTTGTGATATCATGTCCTCTCCCAAATGCCAAGGACATGGGATGATTAAGACCAGAACACCACTACCTCAGCAGGTTTCCTGCTTAACCTCTTAGTGCCCATTTGTACTTATGTCTTTCTTCCCCATGTCTTGATTTTCTATATTCTAGCTCTGCTTTACTGAATATCTCCTTGATACACCATTAGTTTTAAGTGATCTTAGTCTTTGGGAAGGATAGTGCATTTTATAAGGTTTTCCACTAGTTATGTGCATGGATTTTCTCAGTTCCCCAGGAAACGGACATTCTCACTCTTATTTTCTGGAGAGAAAACCAGTGGAAGAAGACAACATTAGCCCAATTTCGCAGGGTAGGTTGAAAGGAGAACCAATCTCACCCAAAAGTAGAATCTTTTCCTCCTCATGTAAGTCACTATTACAAATAAAGCTAAGAGCCTAAGGAAGCAACTAGTAAATGACCATAAAGGTTTGATTGCTGGTGTGCTGACTGGCCACCTCTTTGTAGGCTTCCCACTTAAGCCATTGCATTTCATGGAATCAGTTAGAGCTTTTGTTTCTACTTCTATAGGCCACAGCTTTCTGTCATTCTCACTACAGTATCCCTAGCACATTAGAGTCCAGGGCTGTCAGGTGATGTTGAAGAAGCATCTGTGATCAGCATGTGTACTCACTTGCCTTGAACTCTTGACCGAAGAGTCTCCATGATGTAAACTTATCTCTACAGGAGACACCGCCCAAGCCAGGTGGAGTGGCTCTCTGTGATCACATGCTTTTATCTGAATCCATACACGTCACTGTCTGCATTCTGTTGCAAAGACCAAGAAACATCATTTTCATGGTGAAGCCCCAGATACTTCATGCATCAGAGTTGTGTGAAGCTTGTCACTTGGTAGTGTCTGCTTGTGGCTGGGTCCATTTCAGAACCTCATTCAAACTTCCAGTGGTTTTGAAACAGAAAGGGACCTGGAAAATCATTGTAGCTTAGTTGGAAAATCTCTCTCTCAGGTTTTCGTGGTGGCCTGGAATGCTATGTTGTGTTGTTTGGTCAGTTGGAGAAATGAGTGTTGTGATTGATAAGTGATATCTGCCCTGAGGCAGTGGCAGTGTGGGGGGAGGTGGAGGTGGAAAATGGGTGTAATGTAATTGGTAGCTCTAACCTGATTGCAAACACTGCATAGTAAAAACTAGAGAATTATCACCTGGGGAGATACCTTTCTTCCTTTAGAAATATTCAACAGACACCAGTTGAGATAGCATTGAACAAAGCAAAGTCCCTCTCTCATGATGCTTGCATTATCATGGGGTGCCCAATGTGGTCAACTTCAGATCTATCCAGCATTTGTTCCCATGTAGGTGTCTGGGCCACACTGTCTAGACATTCTGATGGAGCTTGTTTTGGACATGTTCCGCCATCTTCACTTTTGCAGTAACTCAAGTGCTCCTCAAACAGTCTGAGGGGGCAGCGAGGGAGCCACACTGTGAGAGGAAGTCTGAAGGTTGAATGAGGTCACAGTTATGGAGGCCTTTGAATTCCCAGATAAAGGCACTGGTCTTGACCTTTGGACCCAGGCTAACAGATACCCTCATGTGGGCACCTCACCCAGCTTACCGTCTGAAGATTGCTACTATTTCCTCTTGCCACACTTCCTGCCTCAGAACCCTTCCCAATGGTGTTCCAGGCAGCTGCTTTCAGTTGGCTGGTGTGGGTGTGGGAATGTCGTCATGTGCCTGCCCTACTCTGCTCAGGGGGAGCCCATGTTGGTTTCTCTGCTGAAAAAAAAAAGAAAAATAGAAAAAGCATCCATGAGCCAGAAATGGAAATGGTAGCCATTAAGCAAATGTCCAATTATCTTTCTCGATGGTGCCTAAATGTGCTGTTTGCTTGCTTATTTGCTGCCTTTCTGAGCAGCAGGCTGCCTGCCTTCAGGGGTTCCCTGTATAAGGATGGCCAGTACAGAGTACATGGGGGCTTTATTTTGCTGTCATGAGACTTTAATTTTTAGTATGTTAATATGAATAAGGGACATTTGCTTCCATGTACAGTCAAAGCTATTTTATCAGGCATCTTTCTTCTCCTGGACAGGAAAATCCTGGTGTTTCATTGCATCCCAGCCCCTCCAGCCTGAATGTCAATGTGACACAATTTGGCAACAGAGCTGGGCAGAATTCTGCCTGAAACGCCCAGAACCCTTCCAGGGCCCTGTCCTCTCCCAGCTGTGATGGCTACTTCTCTCCTTTAGATACAGTCATTAAATTGCCATTTTGCAATGAGGAAGGTCTCTCTCAGGAAGATTAACAGCAGAAAGTAGGCAGCATTATCCTCACTATATTTATGAGATAGGAGATGATGGAACAATGTGGACAGGTGCAGGCAAGAGGAGTAGCCACGCAGAGACTCAGGAAAATCAGTGCATTTCATTAAAGGACAATGACACTTAGGCCCTGGCCCATGGCTGGCCTTAGAGCATCGATGACCTGGGTTTCAGTGCCCTCCTCATCATTAGGGTCATCTATGCTGCCAGCTGTGCTATGTCATCAGCTGCTCAGCATACAGCCAGGCCTGCTTTGGCTGTCTAGCACTGTGGCTACTGCCAACAGCAACAGACAGTCACTCAGCAGCACCAGCCACCTTGAGGAATGCAGATCTTCTTCTGTGCTCCTCATGCAAACATTGGCACATGTCTTACAGAGGGATTTTATCTTATTTCAAGACAGTTCACAGGCCTGTCTGAAAGATGATATTTGGATCTCAAAATATTGGGTTAAAATTTCTGAGACAGTAGAAGGGAATATTTGACATGCACGTATTTAAAAGTTTGGGCTGATTGCTGCTCTAGAGGCATGATCCCTGTCATCTTAGTTGCTACAAATAATTGATCAAGTGAATAGCCAATCCTTATGAGGCACACATGGGCCAACTGGGGTCACATAACTGGCTGAGGTGACCTCATCTGGCTCCACTAGGCAGCTCTGTGAGCAAGGCTTGTTACTCCTGCTGCATGGATGGTGAGTTCGAGGCTCAGAGATGTCAAGCCACCATTCAAGTTGGACTGGATGGAAGAGGACAATCTAGAATTTAAATCAGATTTCTGGGGGTGCCTCTCTGGCTCAGCCTGTGGAGCACACGATTCTTGATCACAGGGTCATGAGTTCAAGTCCCACATTAGGCGTGGAGCCTACTTAAAAAAAAAAAAAAGCAAGTCTCTCACTGTCATTCCTGACTTACTCACTTCATTGTATGCTACCCCTTCCCCTCCAAGAGCTAACTGACTACTAGTTTCTTTATCTTTGGTTTTCCCTTTGTTCTTTCAGTTCTAGAGCAAACAGAGCTTTGTTTTGTTTTGCTTTTGTAAATAATTTAATTGAAAAATAACCACTGGATGCCAGAGGCAGCATGTATCAGCTCCTGAGGCTTGATTGTTACATTTTCAGGAATCTTGGGACTGGCTGTTAACACAGCCATTATTAAAAAATAAATTATATTAAATTTACAGTTAAATTTTATATTAAAAACAGTGGTAATAAACACTCAAAACTTATCACTTCCTATTTGTTTTACTACATTTTACAGTATCTGTGTTCTTGAGGGCATTTACATCTGTTGTATCTACCACTTCTCCTGTGTTGGTGAACATCTCATTGGGAGCTTGAAAGTGGCCTTGGTTGGGAATATTTATACCACAGAATTTGGCAAATATTGCAGAGAAGAGCTTTTCTGCCTAGACAGCTGGTTGTTAAACATTTGCCAACTCACCACGGGGGATGACAAACATGAAGCGTGTAGAACTTGAGTGTTGTACCCCGTGTAACGAAAACCCAGCTCAAGATGTAGGTAGTTTGCAGGCCCCAGGAGAATCCCTCATGTCCCTTCCCAGCCTACACCACCTACTTGCCACAAGGTAAATGCTGTTCTTGTGTTTCTCACCATAGTGTAGGTTTTCCAGGTTTGATCTTCATATAAACAGAATAATACAGTATATTCTCTTTAGTGTACAACTTAGTTTGCTTTACGAGTGTTGGTGAGATCCATCATGTTGCAGTGTGTAGATTGGTTTATTCCTTTTTATTGCTGGACAGTACTCCATTATATAAATATCCTGTAATGTATTTGTCCACTCCCCTGTAGGTGGACATTTGAGTTGGTTCTAGTTTGCAGTGCTTACGACTTCTGTGGAAATTTTTGTCCATGGCTTTTGGCAAACAAAAGACCTTTATTCCTCGTGGGCACACATTTAGGAGTAAGGTGGTGGGGCTTTAGGGTGGTGTCCATTTATCAGCTACAGATGTGAGCAGGCAGTTTGTTGAAAGCCTATATTAAGGCTCTAGGATTGAGACTGTAGTTGATAGAAGAATAATTTAGAGACATACCCTGTCCTCAAGGCTTATCACCTTTTGGGGAAGATAGACCTATGTGTGCATGATCTACAGCAATAACATTTTGAGAGTTCAGTGAAGAAAGAAGATGCATCTTTTGGACGATGAGAGGGTGCTGGGGGAAGGCGGCGAGATTGAGGAAGGGTACCAGCACAGAGATTACAGGAAGTGCACTTGAGTGAGTCCTTGTGTGATGGAGAACATAGGGGCACCATGATTGAAGCCACAGTGTCAGTGTGTGTGGCACTGCAGTGAGCTTTATATCCATTCATACTTGGGGTCTGTGTCTGGACTAATGTGCTTTGGTCACTATCCTTTGGGGAAAAAATGGAGATGATATTTCTCAGGACAGCAGGCATGTCTCGACTGGTATACAAGGGCCACCAAAAGAAATTCTGATTCAAAACTTGCTTCACTGAGAGATTCTTTGGCCAAATCTAATGCACAATTTGATAAACCTAAGTGACAAGAAGCTAGACTCATTTCCTTGGTAAATCTTCCTCTCCTTACCCTCTAGTTGTCTTCCTATATCCAGTTCTCTTTTTACCTCCCATCTTTCTGATCTCTGTCCCTCTGCACTTCTCCTGCTAGTCCCTCCATTTCCTTTGTCTAGACCCCTTGATTTGTCTTGGCAGCTCTCCTAAGACCTCAGAATGCCTATTACCTCTAAAGATCCATCCCACCCATAAACCAGGTATGCAGGCAAATGCAGTTTGAATTTTGGACCCAGGCTGACTCAAGTGCTATAATTAAGGGTTTCATAAATCCAGACAAGGCTAGTTATTCATAGAAGAATTTAGTATTCTTTTGGATATATATGACCCAGGATTACTGTGGTTTTATGTGTCAAACTGACTAGCCTGAATTGCCCAGATATGTGGTTAAACATTATTCTAGATGTGTCTTTGAGAGTGCTTATAAGTAAGTTAACATTTAAATTGGAGGATGTTAAATAAAGCAGATTGCTGATTGCCCACCTAAATGAGCCTCACACAATAAGTTTTGGCCCTGAATAGAATGCAAAATCTACCTGCTCCCAGCAAGAGGGAATGCTACAGCAGATGGTCTTGAAATATAGCGCGGGGTCTTCTTGGGGTCCCCAGTGAGCTGGCCCTCCCTGAAGATTTTGGGACTTCCCAGCCTCCATTATTGTATGAGCCAATTCCTTAAGATAAATTTCTTTACACACACATACACATACACACACAACACTATTGATTCTGTTTTACTAAAGAAAGCTGACTAAAATAGTTAATTGACCAATACAAATGTGTACACATATTGATCAGAACCTCAGATGCTAAAGCCTGGATGGCAAAAGCTGTTTGGATAAACCTGGAAAGAGACCCACAAAAGTCCGTCTTTCCACAATAAACCAGAAGGTCAAGAAAAAGCCTGTAATTTAGGGCAAATCCTCCTAAAAGCCATGACTGAAACATATTCAGTAAAAATCTATTGGACTATAACTCTATAATGTAAATAGAGAAAAGATAAAAATACAGAAGATTTTAAGGATAGACTAGAAAACACATTTCATCAACATTTGAGACTTAAAGAAGGTGCTGACGTGTAAGGCTGAGACTTTCAGGTCATTTTGTCAGTGGAATTAAACTGAAATTGGAGATCTAATCCAAAAACAGAAGATAGAATAGGAAGCAGCCCTTAACCTGAACTCCAGCACCTGGCAGAGTATGTGGGAAGGACTTCAGAACAAAAACAACAGAACCTAGAATAGAGGTACGCCCCTAGGACCCAATAGTCATCTGGCCCAGTTCCCACCAATCACCTGCTGACAAGGACACTATAGACACTGTAAGCAGAAGGGACATTGGAATAATGATTGTCCAATTGTACAAAGGAAAAGCCAAGACAAAGAAAAATCATAAAATTCAAAGCATCCAGTATCCTGCTATATACTCTTAAACATGCAAGGTAATTAACTGTAAGTATGGACAGTCCACCTCATTGTTCCTGATAGATGGGGGTGCTATTCCTTCTGCATTCAACTTCGAGTTCTTTGCTCAAGTCTTCTCATTTTAACATAACATAAAGTGGTCACAGATCTTTGCCATTTCCCAGTCTTTAACTGTAACCCTTGGGCATCTGACTGACAAAAGTTACTTTCTGCTTTGTGATTCCTGGTAACTTAACAGGGTGAGACTTGCTCTGCTGTGGAAGTGTAATTTTAAAACTACACCAGAGGACTATTTCCTGAGGTCCCAGGGGACTCCTTTATTCAAAGTGAAGTGTCTTCTCTGGATACACATTTGCCTCCTCTGCCATGTTTGATACATGGCCCTGATCAAGATCTTGTCACTGTTGGTGATACTCTATGGGCTGTGAGTTCCACTGGCAGAGATAAATTAGTTTGAGGAGAACCTATCAAAATTTAGACATATTTTATAGAATGGTTACACAAATTTACCCAATGTCACATGAAGCAAGAAACAAAGAAAAGTTTCAAACTTAATGGTTTAAAACCTTTTATAGAAAGTCTTCTCATACTCTGCACTATCCCTTAACACTCCTTTCCACCAATAAATAAAGCAAATGGATGAGGATATTGGTTTGTTCAAGATCTCAAGGCCATCAACAGAGCTTCCCTATGGTGCCTAACCCAAATGCCATCCTGCCATCAATTCCTCCTGAAGTCTCTTGCTTCACTGAAATGGATTTTCGCTCTACATTTTTTAGTTCCTTTGAAGCTGGGATTTGGGGAGGATAACAGTGCCTCTGACAGCCATGCCCCAGAGACTCACTGAAGCTTCTTCCTAATCCTTTCAGGTCCTCAATGAAGAGGTTAAAAGATCTAAATATTCTTTGTAATTTAGTTCTGATACAATATGTGGATGATATCTTGTTTTGTTCAGAGAAAGGAAAAGAAGAGAAGCCTATAAAAGATTCCATTTGCTTGTTCTAGCTATGGCAGAAAAGGGACATAAAGTTCCAAAAGATAAATTATAATTCTTCCAGAACACAGTCCATTATTTAGGGCATGACCGATCTCAAGAGGGAAAAACACTCTGTGATGGACAAAAGGCTATCAAAGCTTATCCTAGACCTGTCACAGAATGGCAGTTGAGAGAATTTCTGGTTTAACTGCACACTGCAGATAATGGGAGACAAATTTCTCTGAGACTGTGACACCTCTTTATTAATTGACTAAGTCTCCCATGAGAACACCTCTGCTCAGGGACCCTACACATAAACAGGCTCTGGAACCTGAAGAGGACTCTGAAGAGGGCTCCTCAACAGCCTCCTTCCCCAGGTATCCTTAATTACAAAACGCCATTTCACCTCATTGTGCATGAGTGATCTAGATAAGCCCCTCGTTGGCCGGCAACCCTATGAGCTTCCTAGGTAGAATCTGAAACTGTACCCCCTACACAGAGGGCAGGGAGAGGCGGATGAAAGAGGCAGGTACTCCGTGTTGGTAGATGACTTGTCTAATAAGCAAGGAGACTTACATAAAAGTCTTGTCTTGGGTGTAGCAAGACAAGTAGATCTCTGCACCTGTCTGCCATAATCTTAAAGGTTTATATTAAAGTCTTAACTGGGTTTAGTTATATATACTGTCCAGATGGTTTCAACACCACATCACTCTCTCAAGGCTATATCCTTTAAACAGTTCCTATTACGGAATGCAACCTGTGCAGCCACTATGGAAAACAGTATGGAAGTTCTTCAACAAATTAAAAATAGAATCGTCCTATGATCCAGTAATTCTACTACTGGGTATTTACCCAAAGAATTAAAAAACACTAATTCAAAAGGATACATGTGCCCCTATGTTTACTGCAGCATTATTTATAATAGCCAAGATATGGAAGCAGACCAAGGATCTACTGATAGATGCATATAGATTATATTATGGAATATTAATCATGAAAAGGAAGGAACTGTTGCTATTTGCAACAATATGAATCGATCATCTAGAAGGTATAATGTTAAGCAAAAGTCAAAGACAAATACCATATGATTTCACTTATATGTAGAATTTAAGGAACAAAACAAACAAATAAATAGACCCTTAACTACAGAGAACAGAGTGATTGTTATCAGAGGGTAGGTGGGGGGGGATGTGTAAAATATATGAAGGGAATGGATGGCAGAACATACATTCCAAGGACAGAATAGGGGGCTCCTGGGGTCAGCTATGAGGTCAACTGACCGTTATGGCTCTTGATGACTTCCTTCAACATTCCATACCTTGTGGCCTTATCTTATATGACCCTCTTCTGCACTGGGCCTGGAGTGGTCAGCAAAGGATTTCAGGAGCATGGCTCCTTTGACAGCTATCCAGCTGCCATAGAAATAGTATAGGTACATGTAGAAGGAAAACAAAGATTTAGGTAATGATCCCAAAATAAGTAGCATTTTTTTTTTCCACCAAGAGCCCTGAACCATGGGGCTCTTGGTGACTTCTTAAGTCCCCAACCTAGGTGTCAAATCACTCAGGGTATTCAGTTGTGTCCTCATGTGATTTCATAAAGATGACCCATTATCAGATTCATCGGGTATGAACACGCAACATTTGGTTGATAACCCTTGCAACTGGTGCCTTTCTGTGAATCAGTAATACTGTTCAAGTTCCTTCTATTCTGGAGTATGGTTTATCTTATTAGAGACATTTTAGTGTTCGGTTAAGACAGGCTTTGTCAGCTTATTGACTTTAGGGCTTGCTGGCTGAATTTATAAGAGCTTCTCTTTGTGCTATATTGTCCTGCTGGCCAATGGAGGGGACAAACATTGTGGTCAGAAGACTGTACCAGTGGAAAACAGAATGTATCCATCTACTTTGAGGAGAGGGAGGTTGTGGCTTTAGTAACTTAACTCGGTTGTAATACCATGCATATTGGCTGGGGGAGGCAGCACTGCCAGGTATGAAGAGACAGAATGGGGGCAGGACCAGGACCCCCACTGTCTCCCTCTTTCAGTGATGCAAGTTCCATTACATGAACAGTGTATTTCAACAGGTCTTGTTTGTAGCAGGGTGATGGGATCTCTGTGGAGACTGAGTAGTTGCCCTCAGGGTGTGAAGTAATTTACCATCTGGGAGGGATGTCCCATTGCAAATTCCACTAGATAATTCCTTTCCCAGGTGTGATGGTACTTGGTGTTCTCAGCAACCTCACACATTGACCCATGATGAGAGTTGGGGCAATGGCTGTTTTCCATGACTTCCATACCTTGTGGCACTGGGTGTTTCAACAGGGATCCCCATTCTGGCATATGGAGCAACAGGCCCTACTGGTTAATCACTGAAATGTTTTAAACCCTGGGACAGTACTGTAGTCCTCCCAGCCAAAGTGCTTTTACCTCTTAGTAATCTAACCAGCTGCTTTAATCTTCCATTTTTTCCTTTCTACTAACCCTGCTGATTGTGGATTAGAGGGGGAATAGGACCTCTATTCAATGTCATATTCTTTTGACTAGTCTCACACATGATATGTGACCTCCACTCACTGTCTATTTGATGAGGATATCTGTACATAGTACTCAGCTTCTTTAATCCCCTAATGGTTTGCTTGGGAACAGGGAAAACCTTGGTTTAGGATAAATGTAGTGTCCACCCAAACCTAGACATATTTAGAATCCTTACTTGGAGAGAGGGGACAAATATGAACAATTTGTCTACCCTTCCTGGTTGGGAACTTCAGTGGATATTTCCAGATTTCTTTGGCAGTGTCTTTAAACATTGATTAAAATACATAGGATGTGCTGTTACTGTGTTCACTGAGTCACTGTATCTTAAGGATAATCCATCACCCTTGTCAGTAGGCCATGCCACCTGGGCAGTCAATCTGATGTTTCCACTGGTGGATCAGTTACAAGGCCTTATACCTGAGCTGGGCATCCACTTACATTTTCCAGTGGATGTCAGCACTTTATGAACAGTAATGTGGAAAACAGTTGAGAATTGTCTCACGCTTTTTGCAAGTGAAACCAAAAGTCTTTTCATCTATCCTGACTCCATGAAGATTTATTTATGATTATCAGTGCCTCAGTTTCTTATTGTCTAAACCATTGGGGTAATCCATTTAGGAAAGCCCAGCTGACAGAACAAAGGTTTGATGGCCAAGGCTCATGAGTGTTTACCAACCAAACCTCCCCAAGTTCAATCTACTAGTGGTTATGGTTCCTTTCTGTTTCTAGATATCTGTATACCAGACATCAGTGAGAACTTTCCTTTTTCCCTCCCTACAGGCCACAGGGGTCACTATAGGAACAGGGGTGTAAGTATTTGGAGGATCTACATGCTTTACATGTAGTAGCACCTCCATTTCTAGAGACAGTGGCCTGGTGGACAGAGTGCTCCTCTGCTGAAAATAAGCATGCCCCTTAATAAAAAAGGGAGTGGTTACTTGTTACTTGTTAAAATGTGTTTATTGTTACTGCTAATACTTCTTTCTGTTCTTGAATCAATAAACACACATGATAGAACAGGCTGCATTGCTTTAAAGAAAAAGCACTGGGCTCTGTAAGGCTGAACCTCATGGCCTATGGGATTTGTTCATTTGGCCTGAGTTGAGCAGTTGGGGTTTCTGGGGTACTGACCAGGGTTTTAGCTCCTATAAACTTGATGCTTTAATGTCTCCCCTGTTTGCATATACTTGATACTTCTTGCTCCGAACAACCCCATGATATACCTTTGTCACCTTGTCTTGGCCTCCTGTTTACTCCCTACCCCTACTCCCCAAACCTTCTCCTCCCAGGGATGTACTTTTCAAACACAAACCAATCAACCCACAGTCTACACCCCACCCTGCCAACAATGAATAAGGGTAATTTCTCCTTTCCTATGCTATCTTCAGAAACCATATAAAGGCTTAGACCCACACATCATCTCTCTGCACTTCTGGCTCTGTGGCCTGAGGCTTGGTGATTTCCCTATGTGGCCCCTTGCAGTGTGATGTGTACTTCTTGTACTGGGAACCAAGTATAATGAACTACCTTTTCTATAGCAGTCATCTCCCAGTCTAATATTATTATTCAAAAATAATAATATTTTTAAACACCTTGTTCTTAGACATTTTACAAGGACTATTAATTGTCCTTGGTTTTATTTTAGTGGTCACAATGCTGACTCGTTGTGTTCTACTCAGAGTAATAAGTGCTTCTGCACAGTCTAGCTCTTATTAGATGATGGCCATTATAATACAGCAACCAAAAGGTCAAGGAGGTCTTAAAATATGATTTGCTATGGAGATGGCTGGACACGTTTGAGCAACACAGCTCTGGATCCCCAGCCTCCCAGAACTGGTCAACCACTTGCAAGTGAGAGAATTGCCCAAGGGCGGGGGGAGAGAAACTGATTATATAAATGGACAATGGTTGCGCATTGGGGCAGCAATCAGCCCGAGTGTTCAGAACTTAATAAACAATTGTGTTCTGACTTATGACCAACCACGGAAAGCCAAACATGATACCCAAATAAACCACGAAGACACCCCATTTCTAACTGGCCAGCTTCCAGCCCTCCCTGAGGCCAACAATCTTTAACGAAACCATACCGAAATCCTTCCCTTTTTCCCACAATAAAGCTTTCTTGCCTACCACCATACTCCCCACAGCCCCACTGCCTGCCTTTAAGTTTCTGCCAAATGCAAGTGATGCCAAACTCCTGACTTTAGAAAGGAGATATCTTATTTGAAGCGATTATTTCAAGGGGACTATTGTCATAGTGGGGCAAGGACCAGGGTTATAGGGGACAAAGAAGGATTGCCATGGGCTGAGCACTGGGACCTGAGGTATATGGTGGCCAGAGTCAGACACTAAGGTCTTCCTTCCATAGGGAGGACTGGACAAGGCTGGGAAAAGCCAGTGGTGCAGTGGGGTGAATGTGTGTCACCCCAACATCCACCTGCTCTCAGAGGGGTTGCATGGAGGGCTGTGTGCTGGCTCAGGCTGGAGGTGGGCAGAGTTCAGAGCCTGGGGAAAGGAAAGACTGCTAACCTGAGTTTGACTGAAGAGCACTTTGTTTAGATTGGTTAGTGCGTATGAAACAATTCAGTGGGGTCTGATGGGCCTGTGCTGGCTTCATCACAGGTAGATAGACAGTGTGGGTCTTACCTAAGTTATACAGGGAAGTGGTCCTTTGTAGTAATCCCTTTCCACAAAGGGTGGGAGATTTCTTACCTTCCATTTTTTTTTTTTTCCAGGAGTACTGGGCTCGTAAAGGTCAACATGGTCAGTGCTACATAGTGAGTTCTGGGTAAATCATCTCAGCTTGTTGTCCTTTTCTTTTACTTCCATAGTTAGGAGAGCTCAGGACCCAGGACATCACCTTGGCTTCTTCTTCACCCTCTGTTTCCAAGCCCTGTTTCCTGCCCCTCAATACTACTTCTGTCTTGGTTCACGCACTCATTTTCCAGTAACCTCCTTAGAAACAATCTAGGGGATGCCTGGGTGGCTCAGAGGGTTAAAGCCTCTGCCTTTTGCTCAGGTGGTGATCCCAGGGTCCTGGGATCGAGTCCCGCATCAGGCTCTCTGCTTGGCGGGGAGCTGCTTCCCCACCCTCTGCCTGCCTCTCTGCCTGCTTATGATCTCTCTCTGTCAAATAAATAAATAAAATCCTTAAAAAAAAACAACCTTAAAATCCATAATCTAGGAAGCTGGCATTTGAGGCTTTGTATGTCACATGTGTTTTTATTCTTTGATAATTTTTAGTGGTTTCTATGAAGTAGAAGTCTAGATCAGATGTAATTTTCCTTTCAATTTTTCTATCTTTGTTCTTGGTCTTCTCACCTTCTGGAGGTGGCAGGTGAGATTCTAATTATATTTGAATAGATGGTCTTCCATACAACAGTGCAGTCCCTGAGAGGAAAAGGCTATTCTAGGTCAGCTGATGGGACTCAGCCACTAGAAAGAGACCTTTCTCTGGTTTCTAATGCAATTAAATGATTCTTTTTGGATACTTTTCTTTACCTTTATTAATTTAAAAAAATTTTTTTATAAACATATAATGTATTTTTATCTCCAGAGGTACAGGTCTGTGAATCGCCAGGTTTACACATGTCACAGGACTCACCATAGCACATACCCTCCCCAATGTCCATAACCCACCACCCTCTCCCTCCCCCCCTCCCCCCAGCAACCCTCAGTTTGTTTTGTGAGATTAAGAGTCACTTATGGTTTGTCTCCCTCCCAATCCCAATCTTGTTTCATTTATTCTTTTCGTACCCCCCAAACCCCCCATGTTGCATCTCCACTTCCTCATATCAGGGAGATCATATGATAATTGTCTTTCTCTGACTGACTTAAAATTTAATGATTTTTTTTTTAATTACAAAGTCATGATAAACATCATAGAGCATTTAGAAACCATCAAAAGTAGGAGACAAAACACCAAAAATCTTGACACGGAGAAGGAAGGATGGTTTTCATTGCGCATACTTATTCCCTTTCTTCCTATCTATTGTTAAATGTTTGCCTCTGGAGATAATAGGTGTCCTGCTCTGCTTTAAAAACAGAAATAAAACAAAAAATTGAACTTTAAAAACTTTAAACTGAAGTTTTATGAAATCCAAATCATAAATGAATAGCTCAGAAAATTTTTACAAGCTGACCTCACCTTGTAAGCAGTCTTTAGGTCAGCATGCAGAATGTCTCCAGCCACCTGAAGCGCCTGTGTATGAGGTCCTCCATGCTGCTGTGTCCAACAGCATTACTGAGTCAGTGCAATGAGAAAGGTTTCAATTCTCCTGCAGAAGCAGGGCAATTGGCCAAGTTACTGATGAAATTTTGGCCATGTTGTTTTTTCTCTTTCTTCGTATTCTATTTTCACTCCTTTGTTGTTGTTCCAGATAAGGTGCTGTCAGCAGAACCTTCCTGGTTGACAGAAACATGATTTAATGGGGTTGGGTATAGCAGCAGCCAGCAGGCTTGTGAGTCTGTCCTCATAGGACAGGCAGGGCCTTGGCTCTGACTGGTCCTTGAAAGAGATTTGAGGTCAGCTTTTATGGTCAGAGCCACCTGGCATGTCTGCCTGCTTCTAGAATTCTGTTTCTCAGAAGCTTGGCCACTAGCTGTGCTTGGTTTTCCCTGTAGCTGAGCCCAGGGCCAGGAAGAATCCTGGGATAGGGTGTCTGGCTCTGGTCTTATGGCCCAAACCTCAATGGCAACAGAAGTAGATCTTGGAAGCTTTGGGGAGAGGGCAGTCAGTCAAATCCCACATTCCCTGACCACCTTGAACCATAGCATAGAAATAGCACCTCTCAGCTTGGCATAGGTAGATGTTCTGTAGCTGAGACTGCATAAAGTTCTTTTAAACATCACAGCAGAAGTGACTTCTGCACAGTGTCAAGTCTCCTCAAGGGTATCATATGAGCAAATAGGGCTTGGTGTCCAGTGACATATTCTACCTGGCACACAGGTTCTTTCACAAGCACACTTGAGCCCGAGTATGAACTGGGCAGGGAGAGGTCCCAGGGCATGTGCTTGAGGCCTTCCTCACGCCAGAATAGCAGGTAATATGAACAAGCTGAGCTGTCATTCTGTACCTAAAGGCTCTATCTGAAGGTGGAACCGATGGCCCAGCATGAATGATGTCAGCACCCCTAGCGACCAGGAGCCGACTTTACCCTGATAGCACCTCTAGGACGGCTGGCTAATCCTCTGCATATCTGCCCTACCTTTCAATCTTTTCCCATGGATCAGAGTGCTGGTGACACCTTGATAGTGCCCCCAAGTGCCCTCTGGAAGTGACCCGCACATTGTTGTTCTGAAAGCCAATGGCCCCTGGCCTGTCTGCCGGAAGATGCTTTCCCTCTCCCTGGGCATGCACAGGCAGGCCAGTAGCAGGCAGGAATGACTGTCATAGGAACTACTTTATATGCCTTATTTTACTTTCTTGGTTGTAGATCTAAAGTTGGGGTCTGCATCTGACACATTTTTGTGTCCCCCACAGTGGCTGGCATGTAGTCTCACAGAGGGTAGGTCTTCAGTAAATGCTGACACACAAACATGAATGTGATTATTTGGGAATTGCTCTTAAATCATCAAATCCCAAGACATCAGTGCATTTCCTTATCTGCTTTTCCAGACCCTAGAGGCATAATAAAATTAGTCAGAGGGGCAGAGTTCATGCTTTCCCCAGCTGATGGGAGCATAGCATACACTTTAAGCATCTGACTCAGAGCCAAAAATGTTAACCTCTAATTAACTTATATCCTCCTGACACCTATAATGTTAGGATTATGCTAATCCATGAGGTTATTAATCATGTCTAATTATTCAATTAAGGAAGAGCAAATACCAGTGGAGATGCAAGCTTGTGAATGATTTAATAGAAAAGTCCAGTTTGACAAGCCTGGAGCCTGCTGCTTGGTGGTAAGAAAGAGGATTTCCAGGCACCAAGTGGCTTTCAGGGAGAAGTGAGGCATGGCACCCAGTCTCCCTGGAGATCAGATTCTGTTTGTGGGCTCAGAGCTTGTCCTGCCAGAAAGCATACATCTATCTTTCTTCCTTAGAGCTGAGGGAACTTCTAGCTCCCAACACAGACCTCTGCCCATGGCTGGGTGGGGCTGCTGTGGCCTCTTAGCAAATGGTGACCTATTTAATACATATCAACTCAACATAGGTCTTAAATGTTGTCTGGGTTGTGGGTATGATATTTGGGCCATCATGTCCTGGAGAAAAATGTGGACTCCACATTAATTTGGTAAAAAGAAGGTGATGTGGCTTTTCACCTGGGTGCTTGAGTCCGGAGGTACATAGACTTTTCAGTGGGCCTTGGTAACAGGGGATAGTTCTGGATCCCCAGAGTCCATGTGCTGTCTTCCCTAAGTCAGATCAGGACACATGCCGATTCCCTCTGCCATCCCCCAGTAATGATGCTCACAGATCCCTCCTGTCTCCTATTCTTGGAAAGCAGGACCATTGGAACACTGCAGGTGAATGTGGGATCCAAGCCCAGCAAAGATTTTCCCCACATCAAACCTTCATGTTGGAATGCTCTGAATCCAGATGTCATATATGCAGCAGAAGGATTGGTAGACTTTTCCTTTAACATTGATTTAATGGCCATGCCCTTTCCACACGTGGACTGTAGCCAAAGACTGCAGTGCTCTTGGTAGGGTGTCCTGTGGGAACAACGCAGAGAACATCAATAAAAAAAATTGAAATCAATTATTTTTCATGAATTTCAAAGTAACAGCTTCTTCCCTAATCTTGGTGATGCTTGTCATCTGGGTATGTCATTTTATCAGAAAGAAAAGTACCTTTGAACAGCCAGAGCAGTTTTAAATATAATTTGAATTTTGGGAGGAATCACCATTTTTTTTTTTCTTTCTCACCAGTTTTTGTATTCAAGATATACAAGCTAAAATTTGTTGATTCGAATTTTGTGTGCCTTCTTACAAAAGAAGTTAATGCCCATTTTATCAAATCAGAGGGTGAAACATTTATTCAAATTACAGACAATCCTCATCTTTATCAAAATACATATTTACTACTTTCTTATTTTCATTAACAAAAATTATATGCAATCATCGTACCCTTAGGTTTTTAGTACTTTTACCTTCTTTTTTCTTAACTATAAGACAAACTTTGGTCATTATGTCTCATAAAGTTGACAAAGCCATTTATGATTTTAATAATATGTTCTTAATTCTTCCCAAAAGCTTTTATCATATATTTTATGAATGATTTTTTCCTACATATGATATTCTACTATAACAAGTTCAATAATGAGAAACAGCATTTGGGCTTATTTTTACAATCTGTGATAACATAAATATGGGATTGACTACATTATTTTTAAGCATTCTTTGTTTTTTAATGCACTTTAAAGTATTACACATTATACTTTAAAATATGCATTCGTTTTTATTGTGATAAGATATGCATAACACAAAATGTACCATCTTAAGCATTTTTTTAAGATTTTATTTATTTATTTTGAGAGAGAATGAGATAGAGAAAGAGAGAGAGAGAGAGCACAAGTCGGGGAAGGGGCATAGGAGGGAGAAGGAGGGGGAGAAGCAGACTCCCTACTGAGAAGGGAGCCCAATGTGAGAGTGGATCCCAGGACTTCAAGATCATGACCTGATACAAAGGCAGACACTTAACCAACTGAGCCACCTAGGCACCCCATCTTAAACCTTTTTTTTTTTTTTTTTTGTCTAAAGAATTAGATTATTTAAATGAAATGGAAATATAGTTTAAGGCAGCAGCTTATTCTTTTTTTTTTTTTAATTTCTTTTCAGTGTTACAGAATTCATTGTTTATGCACTACACCCAGTACTCCATGCAATAGTGCCCTCCATAATACCCACCACCAGGCTCACCAAACCTCCCACCCTCTTCCCCTCCCAAACCCTCAGATTGTTTCTCAGAGTCCACGGTCTCTCATGGTTTGTCTCCCCCTCCAATTTCCCCTAACTTCCTTCTCCTCTCCTGCTCCCCATGTCCTCCGTGTTATTACTTATGCTCTAAAAATAAATGAAACCATATGATAATTGACTGTCTCTGCTTGACTTACTTCACTCAGCATAATCTCCTCCAGTCCCATCCATGTTGATACAAAAGTTGGGTATTCATCCTTTCTGATGGAGGCATAATACTCCATAGTGTATATGGACCACATATTCTTTATCCATTTGTCTGTTGAATCTGTTGAAGGGCATCTTGGTTCTTTCCACAGTTTCGCAACTGTGGCCATCGCTGCTATGAACATTTTTTTTTTAAAGTGCACAATTCAGTGGCATTAAATCCATTACACTGTTGTGCAGCTACAATCACTGTCCATCCCCTAACTCTTTTCATCTTATAAAACTGAAACTCGGTTTAGTTTCTGTTCCCCCTCCTCCCAACCCCTGAAGACCAACCTTTTACTTTCTGTCTTTTGCAAATTTGACTGTTCCAAGTACCTCATAAAGTAAGAATCACACAATATCAATCTTTTTGTGATGGATTTATTTCACTTACTCATTAATGCTGTAGCATATCAGAGTTTGCTTCCTTTTGAAGGCTGAATCATTTTCCATTGTATGGATATGCCACAGTTTGTTTACCCATTCATCTATTAGTGGACTTCTACATTTTAATTATTGTGAATAATGTGGATAAGAACGGGTGGGTGTGCAGGTATCTCTTAGAGAGTTTGCTTTCAATATGGGAAGAGATCTAGAAGGGCAGTTTCTGGGTCATATAGTAATTGTATTTTCATTTTTTGAGGACTCTCTCTACTGTTTTTGACAGTGGCTGTCCATTTGGAATTCTGGCCAGCAGTATCAATTCCCATTTTTCCACATCCTAGCCAACACTTATTTTCTGTTTTTTGATTTTTTGATTTTGGTGTTTTTTTTTTAATTTTTTTAAAGTAACCATTCTAATGAGTATGTGATGGTATCTCACTGTAGTTTTGATTTGAAGTCCCATGATGACCCTGGATGTTGAACATCTTTTCATGTGCTTTTTGGTCATTTGTGTGTCTTCTTTGGAGAAATGTCTACTCAATGTCTATTACCCATTTTTTAATTGGGCTGTTTTTGTGGTTGTTATTTCAGAGTTTTTACTCTCTACATTTAGGATACTGATTTTTTGTTAGTTTAAGGGATTATATCCTTTATTGGATTAAGATGATAATAATTTTAATCTTGATCACATTTAGTAATATTTCTTACAAGGTGCATATCACAGTTTATTCATCAGTGATTTTTATACTGTTTATTGAAAGACACATCCACGATTTCTTTGAGGTGAGAAGTGGCATATGCCTTCAGCCTTGCAGGAATACCCATTTGGCAGTCGACTTGAGCCAGCTGAAGCTGCCATTGCTCATCTTCCTAAGCACAGCGTCAGTGGCTCTCCATCATTTCAGCTGGCTGACCCTCAGCCTCAAGGTCTGGATGAAAATATATTTAAAGCATATGATAAAATAAGACCTAATTCTTTCTCTTCATCAGTTGAACCCAGTGCATCTGAATGAAAGCTGACAGGCATGTCCAATGGTCCTCTGCGAGTCATGCAATGGGGTCTTTGTGCAATGTCCCAGACACTGAGTAGTCATGATCTGCACAACTTGGTACCAAAAACCTTTCTAAGTCGGGCGGTTTCTAATTATTGGCTTTCAGTAAAATCAAAAGGAGATCTAATCGCTATAACTAAGAAGGAGTCCTAGGTACTGAATAACACTTGTTGGTGTAGCAAAATCCTCACCTACTCTCAGATGTGAACAAAGTTTCTCTATGTCTACAGGTAGAAAACAAAAACACAAAAACCAAAGAGCACAATAAAATCAAAGCTAAGTCTGTCTTGTTGATTCTAGAAGTAAGCAAATTTCATCCATGTCTTTGCAAAGACAAATTATAGGGCCCTGACAAAGTGAATTTGTTTTGTATGAAACATAGGAAGAGGAGATCCAGTAACTTCTGGATAGGTGGTTAAGACACGCTGTCCCTCCCTTTTCTCTCCTGACCTAGGGGACAGATCATCAGGATACAGAACAACTCCAAAATCATCTCCTTGAGAAAAGCATTCCCATGTAATTTCACTTATGTATAATAATTTACTAACAACTCTATTCTATTATCTTGATTTGATCAATTATGTGTCAAGAATAATTGTAATGATAATTCGATCTAGAAAAAAACATTTTAAACACCTAAGGCCTTTAATTCATAAGAAATTTCAATTCATATACATGTTTCTGTTGCAGAATTTTATAAGGATGATAATAAAGCACTTTCAAGCATAAATTTTATGACATTAGAATAAAATTCTATGAGGGAAGTGGGGTGAAGCTATGCTCAAGAAGAAAAAAAGAAAAAGAAGTAGTAAGATTTCTGACTCCTAAAGTGGATGCTACCTATCTTATTTTTGTTGCTGTTCATGTATTAAAAAAAATGGATAATGGTGGGTTTTAACTTGCCCTGGTAGGTTTTTGCTGTTGTTATTCTATTGCACAAATTCTAAAGTAAGACCTAAATGTTTTATTTTGAAGCAACAGTATTTATAGTATATAAGAAATTATATATTTGTGTTCAAAAGTTAGGTGGTACCTTAAAAATATGTGAAGGGAACTTCACACTTGTGTTAAATTTTGTTGAGTGAGTGCAGTGGTGGGAGAGCTGCTGAGGCAAAGAGATTGGGCAGGACCCACTATGTCCATCTATTTAGGTAGGGTGGAATGACTGAGTGAAGAGAAGTGGATGCAGTGAGCCTGTGGGTGGGGAGGCATCTAATCATAAAGGCCTTGGGTGAGAAGCCAAGGATTCTGCTGTTTAAATGGGATATTTAAGTGGCAGGCTAGTGATGGTGAGGGCCATCTTAGAAAGTTTGCTTCATGCTGTGATAATGCAATCTGGCATATAGAGAGGGTAGAGGGACAGAGCAGGAATGTGAAGATTTAGGATCTGAGAAATGAGAAAGGCAGAAATTAGGCAGGGTGGCAGCAGGGAAGAAGAGAGGTGGGAGGACACATATTTGGCAAGTAGAAATAACAGGTGTTTGTGACTCAGGAATGGGATGCAGATAAAGGAAGGGGAGGATTCAGTCTCAGGTTTCTGACTGATTCTCTGGGAACAAATACTGTCAAGGATATTAGAAGCAACCTCAGGTCATTAGATGATAACTCAAACTTCTTTAGGCTTAAAGAAAAACAAAGTTTCATTCCTGTTACTATTATTTTTCCTAAGGTGAAAAAAAAAGTGTGCTCTTCAGTCTCTCAACTGGATCTCAGTTATGGAATCAGGGGGAGAAGTCTGGAATTGTGCTCCTCTCTGGATAGGTGTGCATTGTGTCATTGCATTTTGACTGTCAAAAGAATAATAAAATTCTGTCTTATTTTAAAGATGAGGAAACTGAGACACAGAGGGAGAAACTGATGGACAAATGTAATAACTGGTGACTTGGTGATGCCTTGGTAAGGAGTGAAATGCATAATAGTTTATACTCTGTGGGTAAAGGATAAAAATAAGTGCTTTTTCTGCTATCTCTAGTGGTGAAGGAAGGTTTCAAGGATCAAACTTTTCAGTTAAAAGGCAGAAATTGGAAGAATAGATCAAGAAGCACGATGCAACCCTATGAGAACTAAGAGACACACTCAAGATTCAAAGATATGAATAGGTTGAAAATAAAAGTATGTGAAAAGATAATCCATGCAAATAGTGACCTAAAAAAAGCTGGAGTGGCTATACTAATATCAGACCAATTGATTTTTCAAATAGATTTATTTGAGGGAAAGGGGATGAGGGAGTGCATGCAAGAGTGGGGGAAAGGACAGAGGGAGAGAATCTTCAAGCAGACTCCCAGCTGAGTACAGATCCTGATGCGAGGGTTGATCCCATGACCCACATGAGATCATGGTCTGAACTAAAACCGTGAGTCAGAGGCTCAACCAGCTGAGCAAACCAGGTGCCTCCAGGAAAATGGAATTTAAAACAAGAAAAGATGACTAGAGAAAAAAAGATATTTTTATAATGATAAAGTAGAAAATCCATCAAAAAGCTATAACAATTATAAATACAGCAAGAGTTCCAAAACATATGAAGCAAAACTGACAGAAAGAGAGAAATAGACAATTCAAAATAATAGTTGGAAATGCTAGTACCCCATTTTCTTTGATGAACAGAACAATTAGGCAGAAGATCAGCAAATAGTAGAAGACTCCCAACACTACCAAAGCTGATACCTAATAAGACAGTCTAACAACAGAAAACATTCTTCCCAAGCACACATTAAAATTTCTTCAGGATGAATAATATATTAGCCACAAAATAAGTCTTAATAAATTTAAGAGGATTGAAATCATACAAAGTATGTTCTCTGAGCACAATAGAATTAAATTAGAAGTTAATACCAGAAGTTATTTTGAAAAATTCATACATATGGAAACTAAAAAATATACTCCTAATTGATCAGTAGATCAAAAAGAAATCACAAGAAATTGGAAAATATTTTGAGATAAATGAAAATGAAAACACAACATATCAGAATTTATGGGATACAGTGAAAGCATTGCTCAGAGGGAAATTTATAGCTGTAAATGTCTACATAAAAAAGAAAAAATATCTGAAGTCTGCAGCCTAGCTATCTACCTTAAATTAGATAAAGAAGAGCACTAAACACAAAGCAACAGTAGGAAATAAATAATACAGATAGAGTGGAAATAAATAAATTAGGGAGCAGAAAAATAGCAGAAAAAAATATACAAAACTAAAAAATGGTTCTTTGAAAAGATTAGCAAAATTGAAAAAAATGTAGTGAGACTGATTAATGATGAAAGAGAGTGGACTCAAATTATTAAATCAGAAATGAAAAGAAGGATATTACTATGTATTACACAGAAGTAAAATAGATTATAAGGGAATACTATGAATGATTGAGTGCCAACATTTAGATTATCTATATAAAATGGACAAACTGCTAGAAAGATAAACTACCAAAACAGATTCAAGAATAAATAGGAAATCTATAGATCTGTGACATGTAATGAGATTAAGTAAGCAATAAAAAAAAAAGCTTCCCACAAAAGAAACCCAGAACCAGGTGGATTCACTAATAAATGTTACTAAAATTTAAAGATTAATTAACACCAATTCTTCACAAACTCTTCCAAAAAGTAAAGGAGGAGAAAAGACTTTTCAACTCATTTCAGGAATCCAGTATTATCCTGATACCAAAGCCAAATCTATCACAAGAAAATAAAACTCTACATCAATTTTTCTTTTTTTTTTTAATTGCATTCAGTTGGCCACTGTATAGTACATCATTATTTTTTGATGTCGTTTTCAATGATTCATCAGTTATACCAATTTTTCTTATGAAGACAGATACAAAATATCCTCAACAAAATACTAGCACTACTAGCAAAATACTATTAAATTACAAACTAGCTATGTGTAAAACTTACCATTCACCATGTCATATTTATCCAAGGAATGCTAGGTTGGTTCAGTATACAAAAATCAATCAATGTAACACATTCTAATATTGATAGAATAAAGGGTAGAAATCACATAATCATCTCAATAGATACAAAGTCTTGACAAAATCCAAAACCCTTTTATAATAGAAAACAATAAAGAAACTAGAGATGGAGGGGAGTTTCCTTAAGTTAATAAGAAGCATCTGTGAAAAACCCTTAGCCAATTCATACCTGAAGGCAAAGGATAGAACTTCCCCCTGAGATCAAGGATAAAACAAGGATGTTGCCTTTCAACACTTATTCTCAACATTGTAATAGAGGTTCTATCCAGGTCAGTTAGGCCAGGAAAAGAAATAAAAGACATGTAGACTGGAAAAAAAGAAGTAAAAGTACATGTATTTGCAGCTCACATGATCTTTTACAAAGAAAATCCTAAAGAATACACAAATAAACTATTAGAGCTAATGAAGGACTTCAGTAAAGTTGCAGGCTACAAAATCAATGTACAAAATCAGTTGTGGAAACACACATTATCAATAAACAATCTGAAAATAAAGTTAAGTAAACAATTTCATTTGTGAAACCATCAAAACTAATAAAATGTTCAGGAATAAATTTGACCGAAGAAGTATAAGGCTTGTATGCTGAAAACTACAAAAAAAAAAAAAATGTTAAAAGGACTTAAAAGAACACCTAAGTAAATGAAAAGCTATCCCATACTAATGGGTTGGATAATTTGTTAAGATGGCAATACTCTCCAAATTGATTTGCAGATTCTATTCCTGTCTTATCAAAATTACTTTTCCCCAAAAATGGGCAAGCTGATCTAAAATATTTATGAAAATGAGACATAGAAAAGTTAAAACAGTCTTAAAAAAGAACAAAATTAAAACACCCACATTCTCTTGACTCAAACTTACTACAAGCATATGGTAATCAAGACAATGTGGTACTGAGTGGGAGACAAGATGGCGGGGAAGTAGGAGGAGACACCGTTTCAACCTGTACCCCAAAGTGAGCTGATTACCTACCAAAGAAATCCAATCACCCATGAAATCAGCCTGAGATCAGAATTATACATGTCTGGATCTCTACAGGGGCAGAAGACACCAATGGGCAGGTAAAGCAGAGTGGGAACGTCGGACTGATATTGGAAGATAAACAAAAGTGGGAGGGAGCCACCAGAGGCGACCTTTTGGAAAGTAACATCCCTAATACAAGAGTGCCCTGCATCTTGGGATCAGCATTCACTTGGAGACTGGTTGAAAGCACTCCAAAAGAGCAAAGGATTGTGGGGGGGGGGGGATTGTGGGAATCGGGTGGGCTAGGGACAGGGGCTTAAGTCCCTGGACCCCAAGACAGCCTCCCCTGGCACTGAGCCCGAGAGAGTGCTGTGGAGAAACCAGGTCTTGGTCCCTAAGCTGCCAGCGTGCCCGAGAACGTGGGGTCCAGCTTCTGTGAGGGGCTGGGAGCCTCGCCAGCTAGCAGAACGCCAAGCCCTGCTACAGAGCCTGAGATGCACACGCCCCTCACCCTCCCCTGAGAGAGGTGCACAAAGGCCCAAGCCAGCGCTCTTAAACCTTTGCCATTGTTTCAGAGCCTGAGACGCAACCGAAACTCTCCCCTGAGAGAGGTGCGAGAAGGCCCAGACTGGTGCTCTCAGACTGCGCCCTGCTCTCAGAGCCTGAGACGCGGGTACAACCGACAGCCTCCCCTGAGAGATGTGCGCTCGAGCCCAGCACTCTTAGACCCGGAAAGACCAGGCACTCCCAGCCCAGGCCAGCAGGAAAATCTCAGTGTGCAATTGCTGCTTGGAACCTCTCTGGCAGTCTGGAGCTGCCCAGACAGCTGCCCCTGCCATGGTTTGGGGTACAAGCAGATGATCCTGCATCCCCAGGGACCGTGACTCAGAACCTGCTCTGCCAGTGGACAAGAGGGAATTTATATGGACTCTGCAACACCCACAGGGGACCAGACTGAGGTTTCTGTCTGAGAGGGGGGTCAGAGTGCAGTTTGCTTTCCTCTAAACCTACAAAAACCATCAAAAGCGGTCAAGGCAAGAGAACAACAACAAAAAAAGTGAACAAACATAAAAACCTCCAGAGAACCAAAGCCTGAAAAAAACCAGTTTCCTCAGAGCCCATCCCCTTGAGGGGGGCAGGAGGACTTAACTCAAGGAACATCATTGACTGAAAACCCATGTGTCAGGCCCCTCCCCCAGAAAACCAACCAGGAAAGAAAGGAAAAAAAAAAAAGACTACAAGAGAACAACCACCACTACATCATAGGACAACTTTTATTTTTAACTTGTTCCCACTATTCTGGTTCATTTTTTAAAAATATAGATAATTTTTTAACCTATTTACCATCACAATGAGATGTCCAATACATCAAATTCCATAATAACCTTCTAACCTGAACTTTTTGATACATACACCTGTGTTTTTCTTTTGCATTTCTATTTTTTAAAATTTTTCCCCTAAATTTTAGTTTAGTTTAGTCTTGTTTATTCCTTTTTTTAATTTTTATTTTCTAATATTCATATAGAGTTAAACTTCAAGGTACTCCCCTTTCCCCAATCAATGCTATCCCTATAGGTAAACCAATTTTTAATCCCCCTTTATCTTAGGAAAGTTGAGTCCTTTAACAAAGATACCAAGATATATCCAGGAAGAATCAAAACAACCTCCCTTGCCCACACTGAGAATTTATAACCACTCTCCCATCTTTTTCTTCCGTCAGTGTTTCTGTGTTTTTGTGTTTGTCCTGATAGTATATAAATCTTATACTTGGGATTCTTTTTGATGAGGTTCTTCCTTTATTTGATTAAATATATTTTTTTCTCTTGTCATATACTTTTATCAGTCTTTTTGTTTGTCTGTTTCTGTTTGTATACTTCATCAATCTTACCTTGGGGCCCATTTGGGCTGAACCTTCTCTTTTATCTTCCCTTTTTCCCCTGTTTCTCTCTCTCTCTTTCTTTTTCTTTTCTTTTTTCTCTAATTTGGGTGGGAGCCCTGATTGCTCAGAAGCGTTCCAGGATGCACCTTGACTGCACCACGGTCGATACATCCAGATACATCCGTTCAGTCATCTCTCACCAATAATGACTAGGAGGAGGAATGTCCAAAAGAAGAAAAATACAGAGGATGGGCCTTCTGCAACAGAGCTAACGATTATCAACATAGACAATATGTCGGAAAGAGAATTCAGACTAACAATTATCCAGGCAATAGCTAGGTTGGAGAAAGCCACGGATGACCAAATGGAATTGATTAGGGCAGAACTGAAAGCAACCAGGGATGAAGTTCACAATGCTCTCAATGAGTTTCAATCTAATCTAAATTCTCTAAAAGCTAGGGTAACTGAGACAGAAGATAGAATTAGTGATCTGGAGGACAAACAGATAGAGAGAAAGGATCAGGAGGAAACCTGGAACAAACAGCTTAGAAGCCACGAAAACAGAATCAGGGAAATAAATGATGCCATGAAGCTTTCCAACGTCAGAATTATTGGAAAGAGAAAGAAAGAAGTCTAGAAGATACAGTGGAACAAGATCTTCATGAAAATTTTCCCAATCTTGCAAATGGAACCAGCATTCATGTACTAGAAGCCGAATGATCTCCACCTAAGATTAGAGATTCCAAAAAAAATCAAGTCACCTCATAGTCAAATTGAGGAATCATAATTGTAGATACAATCTCTTGAAAGCCGCTAGGACAAAGAGGATCCTTACTTACAGAGGAAAGCCCATCAGAATAACGTCAGACCTGTCCACAGAGACCTGGAAAGCCAGAAAGGGATGGCAAGATATATTCAGGACACTAAATGAGAAGAACATGCAGCCAAGAATACTTTATCCAGCAAGCCTGACATTCAAAATGGATGGAGAGATAAAGAGTTTCCATGACCGTCAAGGCTTAAAAGACTATGCAACCACCAAGCTGACACTGCAGGAAATATTAAGGGGGGTTCTTTAAAAGAGGAAAAATCCTAAGAAAAGCACTGAACAGAAATACAGAGACAATCTACGGAAAGAAAGACTTCAAGGGTAACACTATGTCAATAAAAACATATCTATCAATAATTGCTCTCAATGTGAATGGCCTAAATGCGCCCATAAAATGGCACTTGGTTGCAGATTGGATAAAATGACAGGACCCATCGAAATGTTGTCTACAAGAGACCCATTTTGAACCTAAAGATACACCCAGACTGAAAGTGAAGGGATGGAGAAACATCTTTCATGCCATTGGGCCTCAAAAGCAGGCTGGGATAGCGATTCTCATATCAGATAAATTAGATTTTAAACTAAAGACTGTAGTCAGAGATCCAGAAGGACACTACATCATTCCTAAAGGGACTATCCACCAAGATGATCTAACAATTGTAAATATCTATGCCCCCAATATGGGAGCAGCCAATTACATAAGGAAACTGTTAATCAAGAGAAAGAGTCATATTGACATGAATACAATCATATATTCATGTATCCAGGAGATCTTAACATGCCTCTCTCAGAAACAGACAGATCATTGAAGCAGAAAACCAATAAAGAAACAAGAGCATTGAATGACACATTGGACCAGATGGACCTCATAAATATATACAGAACATTCCACTCTAAAACAACAGAATACTCATTCTTCTCAAGTGCACATGGAACCTTCTCCAGAAGAGACCAAATACTGGGTCACAAATCAGGACTCAAATGATACCAAAAGACTGAGATTATTCCCTGCATATTCTCAGATCACAATGCTTTGAAACTGGAGCTCAATCACAAGGAAAAGTTCAGAAGGAACTCAACACCTGGAAGCTAAAAACCACCTTGCTTAAGAATGCTTGGATCAACCAGGAGATCAAAGAAGAACTTAAACAACTCATGGAAACCAATGAGAATGAAGATACTTCGGTCGCAAACCTATGGGATACAGCAAAGGCGGTCCTAAGAATCCCTCAAAAAACAAAACAAAACAAAAAAAACCCTGAAATATCTGGAATACACCAGCTGTCTCTACACCTTAAAGAACTGGAGAATCGACAAATCAAACCAACAACACACGTAAGAAGGGAAATAATCAAGATTAGAGCAGATATCAATAAGGTAGAAACCAAAGAAACAGTAGAACATATCAATGAAACTAGAAATTGGTTTTTTGAAAGAATGAATAAGATTGATAAGTCATTGGCCACACTAACCCAAAAGAAAAGAGTGAAAGCCCAAATTCATAAAATTATGAATGAAAAGGGAGAGATCACAACTAACACCAAGGAAGTAGAAACAATCATCAGAAGTTATTATCAACAGCTATATGCCAATAAGCTAAGCAACCTAGATGAAATGGATGCATTCCTGGAAAACTATAAACTCCCAAAATTAAACCAGGAAGAAATTGACAACCTGAATAGATTGATATCTAGTAACGAGATTGAAGCAGTGATCAAAAACCTCCCAAAAAAACAAGAGCCCAGGACCTGATGGATTCCCTGGATCCATCTTTCAAAGAAGAAATAACACTTATTCTCCTGAAGCTGTTTCAAAGAATTGAAGCAGAAGGAAAACTTCCAGACTCTTTCTATGAAGCCAGCATTACCCTGATCCCCAAACCAGGAAAAGACCCTACCAAAAAGGAGAATTTTAGACCAATATCACTGATGAATATGGATGCTAAGATTCTCAACAAGATCCTAGCAAACAGGATCCAACAACACATTAAAAAAATTATCCACCATGACCAGGTGGGATTCATCCCTGGTCTACAAGGATGGTTCAACATTCGCAAATCAATCAATGTGATAGAACAAATTAATAGGAGAAGAGAGAAGAACCACATGGTCCTCTCAATTGATGCAGAAAAAGCATTTCACAAAATCCAGCATCCATTCCTTATTCAAACGCTTCAAAGTATAGATAGAGGGAACATTCCTGAACTTCATAAAATCTATCCAGGGAAGATTCACAGCAAATATCATCCTCAATGGGAAAAAGCTTGCAGCATTCACTTTGATATCAGGAACACGACGAGGATGCCCAATCTCACCACTCTTGTTCAACATAGTATTAGAAGTCCTAGCAACAGCAATCAGACAACAAAGAGAAATAAAAGGTATCCAAATTGGCAATGAAGAAGTCAAACTCTTCTCTCTTCGCAGATGACATGATTCCGTATATGGAAAACCCAAAAGATTCCACCCCCAAACTACTAGAACTCATACAGCAATTCAGCAACATGGCAGGATACAAAGTCAATGTACAGAAATCAGTGGCTTTCTTATACACTAACAATGAAAATACAGAAAGGGAAATTAGAGAATCGATTCCATTGACTATAGCACCAAGAACCATAAGATACCTGGGAATAAACCTAACCAAAGAGGTAAAGGATCTGTACTCAAGGAACTACAGAACACTCATGAAAGAAATTGAAGAAGACACAAAAAAATGGAAGACCATTCCATGCTCTTGGATTGGAAGAATAAACATTGTTAAAATGTCTATACAGCCTAGAGCAATCTATACATTTAATGCCATTCCAATCAAAATTCCACTGGTATTTTTCAAAGAGCTGGAGCAAATAATCCAAAAATTTGTATGGAATCAGAAAAGACCCTGAATCGCTAAGGAAATGTTGAAAAACAAATATACACCTGGGGGCATCACGTTACCTGATTTCAAGTTTTACTACAAAGCTGTGATCACCAAGACAGCATGGTACTGGCATAAAAACAGACACATAGACCAGTGGAACAGAGTAGAGAGCCCAGATATGGACCCTCAACTCTATGGTCAAATAATCTTTGACAAAACAGGAAAAAAATATACAGTGGAAAAAAGACAGTCTCTTCAATAAATGGTGTTGGGAAAACTGGACAGCTATATGTAGAAGAATGAAACTCGACCATTCTCTTACACCGTACACAAAGATAAACTCAAAATTGATAAAAGACCTCAACGTGAGACAGGAATCCATGAGAATCCTAGAGGAGAACATAAGCAGTAACCTCTTCGATATCAGTCACAGCAACTTCTTTCAAGATAAGTCTCCAAAGGCAAAGGAAAGAAAAAGATGAACTTTGGGGACTTCATCAAGATAAAAAGCTTCTGCACAGCAAAGGAAACAGTCAACAAAACAAAGAGGCAACCCACGGAATGGGAGAAGATATTTGCAAATGACAATATAGACAAAAGGTTGATTTCCAGGATCTATAAAGAACTCCTCAAACTCAACACACACAAAACAGGCAATCATATGAAAAAATGGGCAGAAGATATGAACAGAGACTTCTCCAGTGAAGACATCCAAGTGGCTATCAGACACATGAAAAAATGTTCATCATCACTAGCCCTCAGGGAGATTCAAATTAAAACCACATTGAGATATCACCTTACACCAGTTAGAATGGCCAAAATCAACATGTGTTGGAGGGGATGTGGAGAAAGGGGAACCCTCTTCCACTGTTGGTGGGAATGCAAGTTGGTGCAGCCTCTTTGGAGAACAGTGTGGAGATTCCTCAAGAAATTAAAAATAGAGCTTCCCTATAACCCTGCAATTGCACTACTGGGTATTTACCCCAAAGATACAGATGTAGTGAAAAGAAAGGCCATCTGTACCCCAATGTCTATAGCAGCAATGGCCACGGTCGCCAAACTGTGGAAAGAACCAAGATGCCCTTCAACGGACGAATGGATAAGGAAGATGTGGTCTATATACACTATGGAGTATTATGCCTCCATCAGAAAGGATGAATACCCAACTTTTGTATCAACATGGACGGGACTGGAAGAGATTATGCTGAGTGAAGTAAGTCAAGCAGAGGGAGTCAATTATCATATGGTTTCACTTATTTGTGGAGCATAACAAATAGCATGGAGGACAAGGGGAGATGGAGAGGAGAAGGGAGTTGAGGGAAATTGGAAGGGGAGGTGAACCATGAGAGACTATGGACTCTGAAAAACAATCTGAGGGTTTTGAAGGGGCAGGGGGTGGAAGGTTGGGGGAACCAGATCGTTGGTATTGGAGAGGGCACGGATTGCCCTCATTCATTGCAAAAACAATGGATACTGTTACGCTGAAAAGAAATAATAATAATAAAAAAAGACAATGTGGTACTGGCATAAAATAAACCTATGGATCAGTTGAATGGATTTGAGAGTTCAGAAATAAAACAATGCTTCTATGATCAATTGTTTTTCAATTAATTGCCCCAACCATTTACTTAGGAAAGAATAATGTTTGCCACAAATGGTGTTGGTACAATTGAATTTATGCAAAATAATAAATCTGAACCCTACCTCAAACAACATAGAAAAATTAGCTCAAAATGGATTAAATGTCTTGCTATAAGAGACAAATATGTAAGATTTTCAGAAGAAAATTTAGAGAAAATCATAGATATAAATCTTTATGACCTTAGATTAGGAATAGTTTTAAATTTTTTTTAATTTTTTACTTTTATGATTTTTAACGCAACTTAATTTTTTTCAGTGTTCCAAGATTCATTGTTTATGCAGCACACCCAGTGCTCCATGCAATATGTGCCCTCTTAGTACCGGCTACCAGGCTCACCCAACCCTCCGGCCCCTCTCCCCTCCAAAACCCTCAGTTTGTTTCTCAGAGTCCACAGTCTCTCATGGTTCATCTCCCCTATGATTTCTGCCAACTCTCTTCTCCTCTCCATCTCCCAATGTCCTCCATGTTATTCCTTATGCTCCACAAGTAAGTGAAACCATATGATAGTTGATTTTCTCTGCTTGACTTATTTCACTCAGCATAATCTACTCCAGTCCCATCCACACTGATACAAAAATTGGGTATTCATCCTTTCTGATGGAGACATAATACTCCATTGTATATATGGATCATATCTTTTTTATCCATTCATCTGTTGAAGGACATTTTGGCTTTTTCCACAGTTTGGTGACCATGGCCATTGATGCTATGAATGTTAGGGTACAGATGACCCTTCTGTTCACTACATCTGTATCTTTGGGGTAAATACCCAGTAGTGCAATTGCAGTGTCATAGGGAAGCTCTATGTTTAATTTCTTAAGGAATCTCCACACGGTTTTCCAATGTGACTGCACCTAACTTGCATTCCCACCAACAGTGTAAGAGTTCTCCACATCCTCTGCAACACTTATTTCCTGTTTTGTTAATTTTGGCCATTCTAACTGGCATAAGGTGGTATCTCAATGTGGTTTTGATTTGAATCTCCCTGATAGCTAATGATGATGAACATTTTTTTCATGTGTCTGTTAGCCATTTGTATGTCTTCTTTGGAGAAGTGTCTGCTCATGTCTTCTGCCCATTTTTTGGATGTGATTATCTCTTTTTTGGTGTTGAGTTTGAGAAGTTCTTTATAGATCTTGGATATCAACCCTTTGTCAGTATTGTCATATGTGAATATGGGTTGCCTCTTTGTTTTGTTCACTGTTTCCTTTGCTGTGCAGAAGTTTTTGATCTTGATGAAGTCCCAGAAATTCATTTTCACTTTTGTTTACTCTGCCTTTGGAGACATGTCTTGAAAGAAGTTTCTGTGGCCGATGTCAAAGAGGTTATCCTTGAGGATTTTGATAGATTCCTGCCTCACATTGAGGTCTTTTATCCATTTCAAGTTTATCTTTGTGTTTGGTGTAAGAGAATGGCAAAGACCCCATCAAAAAGGAGAATTTCAGACCAATATCCTTGTAGAGTATGGATGACAAGATTCTCAAAAAGACCTTACCTAATAGGATCCAACAGTACATTAAAAAGATTATCCACCATGACCAGGTGGGATTTATCCCTGGGATACCAGGGTGATTCAACATTTTCAAATCAATCATTGTGACAGAACAAATCAATAAGGGAAGAGAGACAAACCACATAGTTCTCTCAATTGATGCACAAAGAGCATTAGATGAGATACAGCATCTGTTCCTGATTAAAATGCTTCAATGTATAGAGATAGAGGGAACATTCCTCAGCTTCATAAAATCTATGAAAAACCCACAGCGAGCATTATTCTCAATACGGAAAAGCTGACAGCCTTCCCTTTGTGATCAGGAACATGACAAGGATGTCTGCCCTTGTCACTGTTGCTCAACATAGTACTGGAAGTTCTGGCAACAGCAATCAAATGACAAGAAGAAATAAAATATTCAAATTGGCAAATAGGAAGTCAAACTTTCTCTCTTTGCAGATGACATTGATACTTTATATGGAAAACCCAAAAGATTCCACCCCCAAACTACTAGAATTCAACAATTCAGTAATGTGGTAGAATACAAAATGAATGAACAGAAATTAGTTATTTTCTTATACACTAACAATGAACATATAGAAAGGAAAATTAAAGAATTGATTCCATTTACTATAGCACCAAGAACCATAAGATACCTGAGAATAAACCCAGCCAAAGAGGTAAAGGATCTGTACTCGAGGAACCACAGAACACTCATGAAAGAAATTGAAGACACAAAAAGATGGAAGACCATTCCATGCTCTTGGATTGGAAGAATAAACATTGTTAAAATGTCTATACAGCCTGGAGCAATCTATACCTTTAATGCCATTCCAATCAAAATTCCACTGGTATTTTTCAAAGAGCTGGAGCAAATAATCCAAAAATTTGTATGGAATCAGAAGAGACCCTGAATCGCTAAGGAAATGTTGAAAAACAAATATACACCTGGGGGCATCACGTTACCTGATTTCAAGTTTTACTACAAAGCTGTGATCACCAAGACAGCATGGTACTGGCATAAAAACAGACACATAGACCAGTGGAACAGAGTAGAGAGCCCAGATATGGACCCTCAACTCTATGGTCAAATAATCTTTGACAAAACAGGAAAAAAATATACAGTGGAAAAAAGACAGTCTCTTCAATAAATGGTGCAATAAATGGAACACTGGACTGCTATGTATAGAAGAATGAAACAAGGTCATAGTTTTTAGATATGACATAACAATCATAAAAAAAACAAAGAAAAAATGAACTGGACTTTATAAAAATTAAGAATTATGAGCATCAAAGGACACTATCTAGAAAGTGGAAAGACAACTCAGAAAGTGGGAGAAAATATTTGCAAATTATATATCTGATAAGAATCTATTATCTGGAATATAATAAGAGCAAGTAAAAAGACAACAATTGACCAGAAAAAGAGGACTTAAATAGCCATTTCTCCAAAGAAGATCTACAAATGGCCAACAAACATATGCAAAGGTACTCACTGTCATTAGTCAGCAGGGAAATGCAAATCAAAAGCACGATGAGATACGACTTCCTATACCTGAAAATGACTATTATCAGAAAGGCAGTCAATAACAAATATTCAAATAACAAATAACAAAGATGTAGGGAAATTGGAACTTGTACACTGCTGATGGGAATATACACTGGTGAGACTGCTATGAAAGATAGTTTGGCAGTTCCTGAAAAAGTTATACACAGAGTTACCTATGATCCAGGAGTTTCAGTTGAAGGTGTGTATCCAAGAGATTTGAAAACACATATTCCCCAAATACCTTGTAAACAAATGTTTATAACAGCATTATTCACAATAGCAAAATGGTAGAAAAAGCCCAAATGACCATCAAGTGATAATGGATAAATGGAATATGGTATGTCCATGCAATGAAATATTATTTAGCAGTAAAAAGGAAAAAGGTACTGATATGTGTTACCATGGATGAACTTTGAAAATAATATGCCAACCTGAAGATGTCTGATACGAAGGCCACTATTGCATTACCATGCCATTATGGAAAACCCATGATACCTATGGCATTTATATGAAATGTCCACAATAGGCAAATCCATAGAGACATAAATTAGGTGAGTAGTTGTCAGAGACTGGGGGTAAGAGAGAACTAGAAGTGACTAGTAATGTTTTGTTGTTGTTGTTGTTGGGGGGGGGGGGCGGGAGGGAGTTTGATGAAAATATTCTGGAATTGAATAGTGGCTATAGTTGCAAAATCTTGTGAATCTACTGAAAGCACTTGAGTTTTACTCTTTCAGTAGATTTTATGTTGTGTAAAATTTTATGTGAATTATACGTCCAAAAAACAATAAAAAATCTCTTCATGTTGTGATGATCCCAAATTACATATCCTGAGTTGCTTTTCCCAGTAAGGATCTTGGTTTGTCTAGGTTCTAGGAGGATATATAATAATTTACTATTACTTTTCTCTTTGACCTTGTGTCATTTTCTTCTCAAAGGGCACTAAGCCCAATGCTGGGAAATCATCCCATGCCTCTTCGAGTAAAAAACCTTGTCTTAAGCCTGAGAGAATGTCCTTTATTCTGAGCAAAGAGGATATGGCTGTCTCTATTTCTCTTTTAAGCTGTACCCTGCATGGCATCTGGCACAGAGTATGTGTTTAATTGCAGGTAACTTACCAGATGTCTTCACAGCATTCATTCATTTACTCATCTGCTCCATTCATCCCTCATCACACATTTCATGTCTTTAACACACATTATGTGCCAAGCAATGCCATTTTAACTCAATCCAGCCAACATTTACTGAAGCACCTACTGTATACCAGATGTCATGTGTGTGGGGGCAGTCAGGGAGTACAGTGAAAGCAGAAATTAGACTCTCCAGTGGCTCATAACAGGCAGTTATAGACCCAAAATGGCTTATACCAAAGTTAAGGTCACTAAAAATAACGGTGGACATTAAAACAAGCACCATGGGACCTGGAAAAGTCTAGCTCAGATACATTGCACCAATACAAAGAAGGAATTCCAGAAGAACTTTTGGGCCTCTGCTACTGGAGTATACAAACCAACAATTACCAAATGATTACTGAGTACTCAGATCTCTTGAGTTCAATGCTCTTTTGACTATGACTCCCATGTAAGGCTTTTTTCTGCTGTGCATGGACGGTAAGTTTCACATTCAATTTTGAGGGCACTAGCAGGGGTGGGAATGCTGGCATTTTCTAACCTGGGGAAAGGACAGGAAATATACACAAGGGCACAGTTCTCCACAACATCCTATAAGGAAGATATCATTAATCATCCTCATTCTACAAGTGAGGGCTGGAAGACTCAGTGTGACTTAAAGACTTTCACAAGACCACCCAGCCACAGGTTTCAGTCCTAGTGCAGCAAGTGACACTGGCTAGTCCTGGCTAAGCAGAGGAAGATTTCAAACTGAAATTCATCAATGTCATTTTTCCTAACACCTGGCCCAATCTTTCCCCAAAATGACTAAAATACTACGACTGAGAAACCTCCTAATTAAAAAAAACATATATTCTGTTATGTTAGTCACCACAAAATACATCATTGTTTTTTTAAATTTATTTCTTAATTTATTTTCAGCATAACAGTATTCATTATTTTTGCACCACACCCAGTGCTCCATGCAATCTGTGCCCTCCATAATACCCACCACCTGGTACCCCAACCTCCCACCCCCCTGCCACTTCAAACCCCTCAGATTGTTTTTCAGAGTCCATAGTCTCTCATGGTTCACCTCCCCTTCCAATTTTCATCATTAGTTTTTGATGCAGTGTTCCAAGATTCATTGTTTATGTACAACACCCAGTGTTCCATGCAATATGTGCCCTTCTTAATACCCACCACCAGGCCCACCCATTCCCCACCCTCCTCCTCTCTAAAACTCTCGGATTTTTCTCAGAGTACAGACTCTCTCATGGTTTGTCTCCCCCTCCAACTTCCCCTAGTTCACTTTTCCTTTCCTTCTCCTAATTTCCTCCATGTTATTCCTTATGTTCCACAAGTAAGTGAAACTATGTGATAATTTACTTTCTCTACTTGACTTATTTCACTCAGTATTTGGCTATTGTGGACATTTCCACTATGAACCTCCTAATTAAAATGGGGGACCCTCTTAGGAAAATGTCCAAAGCTTTTATTCAAAAGCTTCAGCATGATATTCACATCTTCAGTAATTGATCCTACTGAATTTTTAAAATTATAAGTTATATATTACCTCCTTGCAAACAGGATTTCAAGCTGCATATAGAAAGACTTCAAATAGGTATCTACATCATTAAAAAAAATCAAAAGAAGAATTTTGGAGAATAAATGTAAAAACTAGAGTTACTAAAAAAACAGAGTTACTAAAATTGACCTTTATATATTGTTTTGAACATCTTAAGAGTTAAGGAAGTATAAAGGAAACATAATGAGTTATAGAAGTACAGAAGCCTTTTCTTGCACTCCAATTCAAAGTATTTAATTACAAGAGACCCTAGACAGCTGTGATGGATAATGGCCTCAATACCAATTTAATGCTTTGTAGCTGAAAATACCAATGTAAAGTTATTTATATTCTATTACTTATTAACAGAAAGAGCCCAAAGAAATGAAAAAAATATTGAAAAGAAATCTCCATGTTCAACTAACTAGAAAAAAAAAAAAGCCACCAACTCAAACCACACATCATGAATAATAGCTAGAAAATAGATAAAATTGGGACCTAGCAAAAAATAGAAAGCACAAAGTAATATGACTATCTAGGTGGGGTAAATTACGAGCACACACAGCCATTAACAGATCTGATTAGCTTAAGTAAAAGTTAAGTGATCACAACATGAAGCTATGCACCTGTGTTAGAAGTTTTACCAGCTCAGTCCACGTCCTTTCCTTCCCTGACGTCTATCCCTTCCTTCAGTGGGTAACACTCAGAATGGACCAGCAACTAATGTGTGATGCTATCTCCAAAAGAGAACTTAACAAGGCTAATGAAGGACACATTTCTGAAGACTTGAGATCTAGTAGAAAGGAATTTTGGGCAAAGACTTGTGAAGTCTTTCAACAGTAATTATATCAACAGTAATTGATATCTCAATGTTTCCCTTTTTCTTTTTCAGTTCTCCAGTACTTGGTTGACGATGTTTTATATTAAATTATGTCTATTAAGATGCTGCAGTGGCTTATTTTTCCTTATTGAACACTGACTGATGAAATAAGTTTGTAAGGAAAAATAGCACAAAAATATACTAGATATAAGAGAAGAGTAAGACAACAGAGGGATAACATTGGTCTGGGTGAGTTAAGGAAAGAAAAAAAGGTAAAAAAAATATGGTAAAAATAAAGTTGCATTAGCACAAGGTGTTAAAAAAATAAAGGCCAACATTGAAAGTATAGACAAAGGTATGGATCACATACTTTGAAAATAACAGAGAGATATAAATAATTAGAGAAAAAATTAAAGAGATCCAACCATATATACATATAAATGGTGGTCAAGAAGATAAAAATTTAAGAAGTGGAAGAGAAAAAATATGTTAAAAGTATAATAAAAGAAAATACGTGTGCCTGGGTGGCTCTTTCTGTTAAGTGCCTGCCTTTGGCTTGGGTCATGATCTCAGCATCCTAGGATTGAATGCCACATGGGTTTCCCTTCCCCCTCTCCTCCCTGTTCATTCTCTCTCTCTCACTATTTCTCTCCCTCAAATAAATAAACAAAATCTTAAAAAAAGAAGAAGAAACAAAACACTGGAATGAAGCAATCTGAGTAAACATAATGAGAAGGAATGTCATGACTTAGGAAAAATTGATATGGAAAAATATCTTCCAAAAAATATCTTGGTGAACATTTCAGAATTTGAAGATAAATATTTCTATAGTGTCTCACATAATACATACAAGAAATAGGAAAAAGAGAAAATCAGTTTGGTCCCAGGCTTCCCTACAGAAATAGTGAATGCAAGTAGATGGCAATGAAATATGTTTGGATTTCTTAGAGAAAAAAACACAAAAATTAATTTTTTGGAAAATTATTCTGATATAAATGCAATAGTAGATATTTCCAAATATATTAGAACTTAAGGCACACCATCTGTACATCAACTATTCCAGAAAAAAAGTGTCTTTCAGCTAAAAGTGGAAGTTTTTATAAAAGTAATTAAGTACACAAAGAGAGGAGATGATGTGAATGCAATATACACAAAAGGCAATAGGAAGAGATCCATAGAGGATTCAGATATTGAAGTTATTAGATACAGACTTTAAAATAAAATTGTTTTCTATGTTAAAGAAGATAAGAGAACAGCATGAAACTTTTAGTCATAAATCAGAATGTATAAAATGAATCAAATGCAAATTTTATTATTATAAAATTAAAGTAAAATTAAAAATTCAATGAATGAGTTTAATGACAGACTAGATCCTGTTAAAAATAGAATTAGTGAAAGATAAACTTGAGGAACATATAGAGATTAATGCATAGAGAGAAAGGAATTAAAAGTAGAGAAAAGATTTTAGGAGACATAGAATATATGGAAAAGATCTAACATATGTCTAATTGGAGCCTGGAATGGAGGAAAAATAGAGTATAAATAATATCAAAGAGATAATTGATGAAAACTTTGCAGAATTGGTTAGGCAGATCCAAGATGTAAAAACTCTAGGTAAAATAAATATAAAGTAAACCACATCTAGGCACAAAACATTAAGACTATTGAAAAACAAAAGTTAGGACAAAATCTTTGAAGTATTCTGAGGAAGAAGATACATTTCAGTCTAACTTCCCAACAGATAATGGAAGTCAGAATACAATTCAAATAATAAAAAGTAAGGTACTAAAAAATATAACTTTCAACCTAGAATCTATGTTTAGTGAAAATATCATTTAAAAGTTAATGTGAGGGGTGCATGGGTCGCTCAGTGGGTTAAAGCTCTGCTTTCCACTTGGGTCATGATTCCAGGGTCCTGGGATAGAGTCCCACATCTGGCTCTCTGCTCAGCAGGGAGCTTGCTTCCTCCACTCTCTCTCTCTCTCTCTGTGCCAGCCTCTCTGCTTACTTGTGATCTCTATCTGTCAAATAAATAAATAAAATCTTTAAAAAAAGTTAATGTGAAATAAAGATATGTACAGAAACACACACACACACACAAATGAGAGAATAAATCAAATGCAAACCTACCATAAGATAAATACTGAAGGGAAGAGAAAAATAATCCCTGATAGAGATTTGTAAATTAGGTGAGGAATGAACACAAAATAGGTAAATTTACAGAAATTTAAATATGAATTGAATGCATAAGAATGTCTTGTGGTGTTTAAAATATACAGTGAATTGATACATTCATATCGAATATAATTAGAGGTTGGAGTAAATAGAATTAAAATGTCCAAGTTCCTAGAATTGTTTATGAAGAAGTAAAAACAATAAAAACATGAGACTTTGATAATGATATATAATGTAATTTCTAGGGCAATCATTAAACAACATAGTAAAAGAATGTATGACTACCAAAATAATAAAAATAGGATAGTGGAATAATAAACAATCTGAAAGAGGCATGAAATGAACACAGAACAAATAGGAGATACAGAGACTAGAAATGTAGTAGATCACATCCAAACATATCAATTTATTTATATTAAATATAAATAGAAAAAATTCTCTAATGGAAAGATGAATAATTTTAGTTTGCATAAGGAAAATAAAACATAGTTGCTTATAATATACTGTCTTTAAATATAAATAAAATGATTGAAAACAGAAGGATAGAAAGTATATAAATTAAACAATAACCAGAAGAAATCTTATATAGTTAATACTAATATCAATCAATGTGCATTTTAAGGTACAAAACATTTATTAAAGAAAATTATTTCATAATAATAGTGGACATAATGATAAAGGAATGTGTAATTATTTTAATTTTTATATATCTAATAATATAACATCAAAATATAGGGCAAAATTGGTAGAACTAAAAGGAAAAAATACAAACCCACAATCTAATGGGAGAATTCAATATGCATATCTCAATTATTGATAGAATAAGCAGACAAAAAAAAATCAGTGAAGAAACCAAAGGTTTCAACAACATTGAGAAACCTGGTCTGACTGATATATTCAAGTGCACAGAGAGAATAAACATGGTTTGCTACTGTGGCATAAACATGTCTCTTAAGTTTGAAGGATTGCGATAATTCAAGTATGTTTTATAACAACAGCAGAATTAAGATAGAAAACAATAATCAATATGATTAGAGAATCCCTGTATAAATGTAAACTAATAAACATCTAAAATAATACATAGGAACAAGAAGAAATCATAATAAAAATTTGGATATATTTTGAAATAGCTTAAAATAAAACTTGCAGGGTAAAGCTAAAAATATGATTAGAGGGAAGTTTATAGCTTTAAGTACATATATTAGGAATATATAAGTATATAAGTATCTGCTTAAAGAAATTATAAAATAAATAGCAAATTAAACTCAAAATAAGTAAAAGGATCAAAATATTTAAGAAAGCAACTACTAAAATAGAAAACATATATATAATAGAAATAATCAACAAAATTAAAATTACTTTCTTGAAAGATTAGTAAAATGTATAAATACCAGTTAGACTGATCAAAAAGTAAGCAAATATCAGGAATAGCAGTGAATGAAACTATAGGTTTTAGAAACTTTATATACTGAAAACAGAGAAGACCATTATTTTCAATTATTTGTGCAATTTTAAAAATTATCTATCTGTTAAACTCTTAGGAAAAGCAATATATAGAGCAAAAGTTCTATTTTTTTTTACCTTTCTCTTCTTTTAAAAAAAGAACACCATATTATTTGACCATAATGCAATTAATTCGACTTTGATAACTATCTAGACAATAGTAAAGGGAGGAGTCAAGATGGCAGAGAAGTAGCAGGCTGAGACGACATCAGGTAGCAGGAGAACAACTAGATAGCTTATCTAACCATTGCAAACACCTACAAATACAACCGGAAATCAAAGAGAAGAAGAGCAACAATTCTAGAAAAAGAAAATCGATCACTTTCTGAAAGGTAGGACCTGCGGAGATGTGAATCCAAAGTGACGGGAAGATAGACCATGGTGGGAGGGGCTGGCTCCCGTGGCAAGTGGTGGAGCAATGGAGAACAAAATCAAGCCTTTTAAAAGTCTGCTCCATGGAGGGACATCACTCCAGAGGTTAAACTGGGAGGAAGCTCAGGTGGGGTCAGCATAACCCCATGTCCTGTGGGGTCACAGAAGGACCAGGGGTGTCTGAGTGTAGCAGAGCTCACAGGTATTAGAGCAGGGAAGCTGGCTACAGCGACAAAGCTGAGGAGTAAACTCTCAGCTCAGGGTTACCTTGAACCGGTCTTAGGCTGGGTGAGCTCGGAGCACAGCCAGAGGCCAGGGAGATGGAAGCAACCGGGCGCTTTTCTCCAAGTGCGACCGATTGAGCACTTTCCTCCAATCGCAACCAGAGGCCAGGGAGATGGGGGCGGTTGGGCACTATTCTCTGAGGGTGCACTGAGGAGTGGGACCCCAAGCTCTCAGCTCCTCCAGGCCAGAGATTGGGAGGTTGCCATCTTCATTCCCATCCTCCAGAACTCTACAGAAAGCGCTCAGGGAACAAAAGCTCCCGAAAGCAAACCCGAGCGGATTACTTAGCGGTGCAATTCCACCTGGGGCAAAGACACTTGAGAATCACTACAACAGGCCTCTCCCCCAGAAGATCAACAAGAAACCCAGCCAAAACCAACTTCACTCACCAAGGAGAACAGCAAAATTCCAGAGGAGGAGAAAGCAAATCTTATCTGGACAAAATGACAAGGCGGAAAAACTCACCACAAAAAAAAGAGCAAGAGACAGTACCGAAGGCTAGGGACCTAATCAATACAGACATTGGTAATATGTCAGGTCTAGAGTTCAGAATGACGATTGTCAGCATTCTAGGGGGGCTCGAAAAAGGCATAGAAGATATTAGAGAAACCCTCTCTGGAGAGATAAAAGCCCTTTCTGGAGAAATAAAAGAACTGAAATCTAACCAAGTTGAAATTAAAAAGCTATTAATGAGATGCAATAAAAAATGGAAGCTCTTACGGCTAGGATAAATGAGGCAGAAGAAAGAATTAGTGACATAGAAGACCAAATGACAGAGAATAAAGAAGCTGAGCAAAAGAGAGACAAACAAATACTGGGCCACTAGGAGAGAATTCAAGAGATAAGTGACACCATAAGACAACAAAACATTAGTATAGTTGGGATTCCAGAAGAAGAAGAAAGAGAGAGGTGAGCAGAAGGTATACTGGAGAGAATTATTGGACAGAATTTCCCTAATATGGCAAAGGGAACAAACATCAAAATCCAGGAGATGCTAAGAATGCCCCTCAAAATCAATAAAAATAGGTCCACACCTCATCACCTGATAGTAAAATTTACAAGTCTTAGCAATAAAGAGAAAATCCTGAAAGCAGCCTGGGAAAAGAAGTCTGTAACATACAAGGGTAAAAACATTAGATTGGCAGCAGGCCTAGCCACAGAGACTTGGCAGGCCAGAAAGAGCTGGCATGATATATTCAGAGCACTGAATGAAAAAAACATGCAGCCAAGAATACTATATCCTGCTAGGCTATCATTGAAAATGGAGAGATAAAATGCTTCCAAGACTAACAAAAACTGAAAGAATTTGTAAACAGCAAACCGGCTCTACAGGAAATATTGAAAGGGGTCCTCTAAGCAAAGAGAGACCCTAAAAGTAGTAGATCAGAGAAAAACAGAGACAATATACAGTAATAGTCACCTTACAGGCAATATGATGGCACTAAATTCTTATCTCTCAATAGTTACCCTGAATGTTAACAGTCTAAATGCCCCAATCAAAAGACACAGGGTATCAGAATGGATAAAAAAACAAAACCCATCAATATGATGCCTACAAGAAACTCATTTTAGACCCGAAGACACCTCCAGATTTAGAGTGAGGGGGTGGAAAACAATTTACCATGCTAATGGACATCAGAAGAAAGCTGGGGTGGCAATCCTTATATTAGATCAATTAGATTTTAAGCCAAAGACTTATAATAAGAGATGAGGAAGGACACTATATCATACTCAAAGGGTCTGTCCAACAAGAAGATCTAACAATTTTAAATATCTATGCCCCTAACATGGGAGCAGCCAACTATATAAGCCAATTAATAACCAAATCAAAGAAATACATTAACAATAATACAATAATAGTAGGGGACTTTAACACTCTGCTCACTGAAATGGACAGATCATCTAAACAAAAGATCAACAAGGAAATAAAGGCCTTAAATGACACACTGAACCAGATGGACATTACCAATATATTCAGAACATTCCATCCCAAATCAATAGAATATACATTCTTCTCTAGTGCACATGGAACATTCTCCAGAATAGATCACATCCTGCGACATAAGTCAGGTCTCAACCTGTATCAAAAGATTGGGATCATTCTCTGCATATTTTCAGACCACGATGCTCTGAAGCTAGAACTCAATCACAAGAGGAAATTTGGAAAGAGCCCAAATACATGGAGACTAACAGCATCCTTCGAAAAAATGAATGGGTCAACCAGGAAATTAAAAAAGAATGGAAAAAAATTCATGGGAACAAATGATAATGAAAACACAATGGTTCAAAATCTGTGGGACACAACAAAGGCAGTCCTGAGAGGAAAATATATAGCTGTACAAGCCTTTCTCAAGAAACAAGAAAGGTCTCAAGTACACAACTTAACCCTACACTTATAGGAGCTGGAGAAAGAACAACAAAAAGCCTAATCCCAGCAGAAGAAGAGAAATCAAAAAGACCAAAACAGAAATCAATGAAATGAAAGAAAAAAGAAAAAAAATAGAACAAAACAACGAAACTAGGAGCTGGTTCTTTGAAAGAATTAATAAGATTGACAAACCCCTGGCCAGACTTAACAAAAAGAAAAGAGAAAGGACCCAAATAAATAAAATCGTGAATGAAAGAGGAGAGATCACAACTAACACCAAAGAAATACAAACAATTAAAATAACATACTATGAGCAACTCTATGCCAACAAATTCGACAATCCAGAAGAAATGGATACATTTCTAGAGACATATAAACTATCAAAACTGAACCAGGAAGAAATAGAAAAACTGAACAGACCCATAACCAGTAAGGAGATTGAAACAGTCATCAAAAATCTCCAAACAAACAAAAGTCCAGGGCCAGACGGCTTCCTGGGGGAATTCTACCAAACATTTAAAGAAGAATTAATTCCTATTCTCCCAAAACTATTCCAAAGAATAGAAATGGAAGGAAAACTTCCAAACTCATTTTATGAGGCCAGCATCACCTTGATCCCAAAACCAGACAAGGATCCCATCAAAAAAGAGAACTACAGAACAATATCCTTGATGAACACAGATGTGAAAATTCTCACCAAAATACTGACCAATATGATCCAACAGTACATTAAAAGAATTATTCACCATGACCAAGTGGAATTTATTCCAGGGCTGCAAGGTTGGTTCAACATTCGCAGATCAATCAATGTGATACAATACATTAATAAAAGAAAAAATAAGAACCATATGATACGCTCAATATGCTGCAAAAGCATTTGACAAAGTGCAGCATGGCTTCCTGATTAAAACCCTTCTAAGTGTACGGATAGAGGGCACATACCTCAATATTATCAAAGCCATCTATGAAAAACCCACTGCAAAAATCATTCTCAATGGAGAAAAACTGAAAGCTTTTCCACTAAGGTCAGGAACACGGCAAGGATGTCCGTTATCACCACTGCTGTTCAACATAGTACTAGAAGTCCTAGCCTCAGCGATCAGACAATGAAAAGAAATTAAAGGCATCCAAATTGGCAAAGAAGAAGTCGAACTATCACTGTTTGCAGATGATATGATACTATATGTAGAAAACCCAAAAGGCTCCACTCCAAAACTGCTAGAACTTGTACAGGAATTCAGTAAAGTGTCAGGATATAAAGTCAATGCACAGAAATCAGTTGCATTTCTTTACACTAACAAGACAGAAGAAAGAGACATTAAGGAGTCAGTCCCATTTACAATTGCACCCAAAACCATAAGATACCTGGGAATAAACCTAGCCAAAGAAGCAAAGAATCTATACTCAGAAAACTATAAAGTACTCATGAAAGAAAATTGAGGAAGACAAAAAGAAATGGAAAAATGTTCCATGTTCCTGGATTGGAAGAACAAATATTGTGAAAATGTCTATGCTACCTAAAGCAATCTACACATTAAATGCAATTCCTATCAAAATCCCATCCATTTTTTTTTCAAAGAAATGGAACAAATAATCCTAAAATTTATATGGAACCAGAAAAGACCTCGAATAGCCAAAGGGATATTGAAAAAAAAAAGCCAAAGTTGGTGGCATCACAATTCCAGACTTCAAGCTCTATTACAAAGCTGTCATCATCAAGACAGCATGGTACTGGCACAAAAACAGACACATAGATCAATGGAACAGAATAGAGATCCCAGAAATAGACCCTCAACTCTATGGTCAACTAATCTTTCACAAAGCAGGAAAGAATGTCCAATGGAAACAAGACAGCCTCTTTAATAAATGGTGCTGGGAAAATTGGACAGCCACATGCAGAAAAATGAAATTGGACCATTTCCTTACACCACACACAAAAATAGACTCAAAATGGATGAAGGACCTCAATGTGCGAAAGGATTCCATCAAAATCCTTGAGGAGAACACAGGCAGCAACCTCTTCGACCTCAGCCGCAGCAACATCTTCCTAGGAACATCACCAAAGGCAAGGGAAGCAAGGGCAAAAATGAACTATTGGGATTTCATCAAGATCAAAAGCTTTTGCACAGCAAAGGAAACAGTTAACAAAGCCAAAAGACAACTGACAGAATGGGAGAAGATATATGCAAACGACATATCAGATAAAGGCCTAGTGTCCAAAATCTATAAAGAACTTAGCAAACTCAACACCCAAAGAACAAATAATCCAATCAAGAAAGGGGCAGAGGACATGAACAGACATTTCTGCAAAGAAGACATCCAGATGGTCAACAGACACATGAAAAAAGTGCTCCACATCACTTGGCATCAGGGAAATACAAATCAAAACCACAATGAGATATCACCTCACACCAGTCAGAATGGGTAAAATTAACAAGTCAAGAAATGACAGATGCTGGCAAGGATGTGGAGAAAGGGGAACCCTCCTACACTGTTGGTGGGAATGCAAGCTCGTGCAACCACTCTGGAAAACAGTGTGGAGGTTCCTAAAAAAACTGAAAATAGAGCTACCCTATGACCCAGCAATTGCACTACTGGGTATATATCCTAAAGATACAAACGTGGTGCTCCGAAGGGGCACATGCACCCAAATGTTTATAGCAGCAATGTCCACAATAGCCAAACTATGGCAAGAACCTAGATGTCCATCAACAGATGAATGGATAAAGAAGAAGTGGTATATATACACAATGGAATACTATACAGTCATCAAAAGAAATGAAATCTTGCCATTTGCGACGACGTGGATGGAACTAGTGAAATAAGCGAGATAAGTCAAATGGAGAAATTCAACTATCATATGATCTCCCTGACATGAGGAAGTGGAGATGCAATGAGGGGGGTATGGGGGGTAGGAAAAGAAAAAAGAGGAAGAAGGTGGGATTGGGAGGGAGACAAACCATAAAAGACTCAATCTCAAAAAACAGACTGAGGGTTGCTGGGGGGAGGGGGGACAGGAGAGTGTGGTGGGGATATGGACATTGGGGAGGGTATGTGCTATGATGAGTACTGTGAAATGTGTAAACTGGTGATTCACAGACGTGTACCCCTGGTGATAAAAATACATTATATGTTTATTAGAATAAATAAATTAATTAAAAATGAAAAAAAAAAGAAAATAGTAAAAATAATGTCATATAGCTGAAGATGTGCTCAAATAAATTTTTTTTAGACTTTAATATCTATCTTGGTCACAAGAGTAAAGAAAAAAAGAAAATAAAGTTAGCCTTCAAAAAGACAATGCAGGGAACTTAGTAAAATTAAAGCAGAATTTGATGAGTTTGCAAACAGAAAATGAGCAGTAGAAAAGAATATCAAGAGCCTATTTGAAGATATACATCTGCATGAACATTCACAAGCTCCCACATGCACATAATACATGGGCAGGTAAGCATGTGCACACACACACAATGAATTCAGCAGCTTAAAATGAGGGCAATTCACAAGGAAAAAGTAGAGGGAACCACAGATACAGAAACAATGTTTCAAATTCAAATTCAAAAGAATACTTTGCTTAACTCTGTGTAAATAAATTTGAAAATTCATATTGACTGGATGATTGATTCCAGAACACCCAAGAAACCTAAGCAGATCAATGGCCAATGGCTAAGTCTTCAGCTGAGAAATGCCCAGATTATCTTCAAGAGGCATCACCCAGGAGAAAGGAGATTAAGAGCAGGAAGAGGGAGTTATATGTGTCAGAATAGAAAAGGCTCCTAGGTGCTCTGCCAAGTTGAGCCTTCAAGGGCACATAGGTAGGCACACACCCATATTTAGGGTGGGCTGCCATTGGTGTAAATCATGAGCACATGCACGCAAACGTATTGTTGTGTTTGCATGTACATCTTCTGAGCATCCCAGAGCCTGCACTCAGGAATACTGGGGTCTGGCACACAGGCATGTAGGATGGAAAGAAGCTGATTTTTCACTGCAATTCCTTTACGACCATCTGGGTCATTTTTACCATGCTCTTATTATTTTATAATTTAAAAAATGGGGACAAAAAGATTTTTATAGAAAATGCCAGAGGAATATCCCCATTTATATTACTTATAAACAGTACTGGAAGCTACCACAGGAGAACTTTGAAATGTGAGCTAAAGATGCTGAGAGACAGTCACTGGCACTGTGGCCATTGGTCTCCTATGATGACCTCTGAGTGTCCAACCAGTTACATCCCCTGTTGGTAATAATAATAACACCTGGTGTGAGGCCCTGATTCTTTTTTTGCCAGTGGCAAATTCTAAACCGTTCTTTCACCATGAAATAATAAAATTGAGTTGACGGGGTAGTTTCTGAAATGAGAACAGTGATTAATACCCACAGCTGTCAGTCTTTAGCAAAAATTTGTTATATTATCTAAAGAATTAAATTCATCCTCCATTAAAATATGACTAAAATAATTAATTAATTTTCAATGTAATAACTTAAGCAAGCAAATCTTACATGACAATGAGAGTTTCTGAACTTCTAATGAACTGTTTAAAATGTTCGAATGAAGCTGAATTCAAAAAGCAGCTCTCTGATAATAAGTGCTAAGATCCAAGACTCCCCTAAATGTGTTATTTGGTGAGATAATTTCCAAGCGAATTAATTTTGAAATAAGGACTGATGAATAAGTACAAATGAAGAAGGGAATCAGAGGTTAGAGGTGATGGCAGACTGTTGTATTCTTGGCCCATGAGCCACCTTGCCTGGTGACCTTGCCCTTGAGTGGCCCACTCCCCCTTGCCCCTGGGCTTGGGCGTGTGACTTGTTCAGGATGGGTTATCAGCAAGTGTGATGCCTGCAGAGGCTTGATAAATATTTGCATGTGGGGTTTGTCTTCTTGGAATGTTCCTTCATGGAAGCCATCTTCCATGTAAGAAGTCCAAGTGGCCCGAAGCCACCATGTTGTCAAGGAGCCAAAGCTAGTGTGAGCTAAGGTCAGCTGGAGAGAGAGCTGTGTCTGATCAGCTCTGAGCTGCCCTAGCTCACTCAGCTGAAGTACCAGATAGGTGAATGTTGTGTGCCACAGCACCAGCCGTATCCTACTGGCATAGAGGAACCACCCAGGCCAGACCAGATGAAATTCTTTATTGTTACTTAAGCTGAGAAGTTTTGAGGTGTCTTGTTGGGCAGCAAGAGATAAATGAAACAGGGGACTAGAAGTCTGAGCTGGGACACCTTGAAAAAAAGGTAGTGGGTACCAGAAATGTACAAAGAGTGATAATACTTTTATCAGTAATAGAGTCAGAGCACTGACTACCTACCTCATGAAGATCCATGGGTGACAGATCCTTTGGATGAACGTATGGTCCCTACACCAGCAACCTCAACAGACCCTGGCGTTTGTTAATTTCAGTGAATAAATAAACGAATGAGTGAATGAGCAGTTCAGGCCCTATCCTGGACCTGCCAGGTCAGAACTTGCTTCTTCACAGGATATCCAGGTGTTCTATGTGCATGTTCAAGTCTGAGACACGCCAGTCTGGATAAAAGAGCAGCAGTGTGGGTCTGCATCCTTGTCTGTAAACTCCCAGGGATGTATTGCTCTGAGCAGCAGGCAGGTGGAGGGCTGTGACTCCCCGCGCATGCACCAACACGTATTTGACATATCTGTTGCCACTGGAGGGCTCTGAAAGGGAGTGGAGGTCTTACTTCCAGCTACACATCAAACAATCAGTCTTTTACATTTCAAACTTGTAACTAATCAGGCTACTATGGCCGTTCTTAGACAAAGTCAGTATGGGGCTTTTTATTAACTGTACAAGGAAAGACACTGCTGAGCAAGAAAGGGAGGTGAAGGCAAAAGTGACCCCACCTGAGCGGGGTCTTGAGGAGAGTGGAAAAGACAATGGGGGAGGGTTCCAAGGTCTCTGAGCCAGTGGAGGTGAGGGGTGGGAATGAGAATTTGCACATTAGTAGACACATAGTTACTAAAAGTCAATGCAGGTGACTCCAGGACCATCCTTTGTAATTTAATTTCAGAAGTAAAGAAATTTGACAGTCAGCGGTGTACTAGTAAACTGACAACCCAGAAGGAAAATAACCCACAAAGAGACTCTGATCTGCACTGTCTTCCGATCTCTGTGGTGTAAACATTCCTACCAACAGTTTAAAAATGGGCTCCCCAACTTGTTGACTATTTAACAGTTGGTGCTCAGACTTACCCAAGTGAACCACGTGTAAGAGTGGTTTTTCTTGTTGCAGTATTTATACTGATAGTAACCTTAATTCTGCCTCTTTAGTGTGGTCTGGGCAGCTTACAGACCTCCCCTCCTGTCCCCTGTCCTTGACAACAGCCTGCACAGGGCAGGGAGGATGAAGGAAGTCCAGGCTTAACTCATGCACCCAGGACTGGTTCTCTGCTAAGTGATGGCCTTGGCTTTCCTCTCTATGGCACTGCTGCCCCTCCAGGAAGATCACCTGGCTCGTACCCCATCTTTGTAGACCTCAGAGGGGAGGACCCTGTCCGCAGCTCCATCGCCACCTGGTGGCCGGGCTGTAGTGCCCAGGTGTTCAGCAAAGGGCAAGGGTATTTCTTGGGATCTGGTCTCCCTGGTAGCTGCCTGGGGCCGACCAGATGGTGCAGTCTACCCAGGTGAGAGATGGCTGTCTCATGGGATGACTTTTGATCAATGGGAGATAGAAGTCAGAGGATGATTTCTCCTTTCCTCTGTGTCTGTCCCACTTGTACAAATTCTTTCAAGACAGCAGAACACATGCCTCCCTGAAGAACCTGGGAGAACTATGAGTGGTGACCAGCTCAGTAATACAGCTCTTTGGTTCTGACCTTCCCTGCCTCACTGCCCTGCCCGCTCACGCCTGCTTCCCTCAGGTTGTAATTCTCAGGGAAGTATTAGCAAGGACACCCTTGTTTCAGGCTCTGCTTTACAGGGGACTGAAATTAAGACAAACCCAATTCCAAATCAGGGTGGTTTTATTAGGAGTATGAACTTGTACCTGCCGGGCTCTCAGCATCCCCTCTCCCTGGTAATGCTGTAGGGACTTCACAGAGTTGGTGTCCCCACTCTGGCCAGGAACCCCTGGTCCAGCAGCCAAACCCACCTCTGTCAGGACTGAACATCAGGAGCTGGGAAAGTAATCGTCTTCCCACTCCTGAAAGTCCCAGGGTTAGGAAACTGTGAGGCAAAAAAAAATATTTCTTCCTAAAAGCCTTTTAGTAATGTTTCAAAATCTCAACTACTCAAACATATTTAATATATACGTGTATATCACTATATATAATAATATATAATATTTAGTTTTATAACATGGTAATATATAATATATAACATATTATGTAGTCTCAGCTTCCCAAATGCCCCAAATATATACATAAAAATGAGATGGACACGCTACCTACTGCGCTAACAGTATGTAATATTTATGTATATAAATATTACTCATATACATAAATAATAATGTATTTGGGAAGCTGGGATTTTAAGAAGATACTAATATACTTTTAGGAAGAAAGACCTCCCTGCTAAGGAAGAAAGCTCCTAAATTATAAAATGTTTGCTATAATTTGAATCCCACAGGTGGTTTAGCACATATTTCACCAAAGCTTTTCTTATCTCAATAATTTATGTACACCTATCTAATATAAAGTGATATGACTTTTGCCGCCTCAGATTTTTTTTAACTGCTAGTCTCAGAGCATTTCCAGAGGCATTTGAGCACATGCACTTCAAGGCCTTCAAGGCCCGATGGTGCGTGTACCCTTGAATGAATGCCTAGGATTTATTTCCAGTGTGTTTCATCAGTCCCTACTGTAGGAAGGCATCTTGCATCTCACTTCCCACTATAGCACATACTCTGCTGCTTCCCAAGCAAGCACATCCCAAATCAGAAGTCCTTATAGGGATCAGTCAGTGATCCCAGGACCCCAGGCAGGCTCCTTGGCGCCTCCCAGGCCAGGCTGGCATCTATGTTTCTCCTGGGGCAAACCTCACCATGAGGAGATTCTGAGGGGCCAGGCATGTGAACAAGCTTGCTCCCATTATCTGCTATAAGCCAGAAACACACCATCATGCATTGCTTGTTCAGTTTTGCACATTTGTTGTTTTGCTCTTCTTGAACTTCAAGGCCTCAGCAACTCAGAGAAAAAGCCCAGTCACATTTGGATTCGGAGACTTGAAATAAGAACCAACAGAGCTGCCTGAGAGAGGAACTGCTGTCTCCCCCCAACCCCTGTTAGAATTGACTGTAACCCCATCCTTGCTCACCACCCAGTGCTTCCCACCCCTAGGGCCCAGGCCCCAGGCCCCAGGCCCAAGCAAACCTGTCCTTGGAGACACACGCATTGTTGCAGTGTCTCTCCACAGAGGACCGCCCATCCTTCTGGAGCTCTGGAGGCAGCTCCCTGGCTTGAGTCTCTGCAGACTTCCACCCTCGGGTCCCCAGGCTCCACCTGGTTCCCCGCATGCTCATGCTCACTGCAGTTGTCTGTGGCTTCCTCTTGGCGTTTGACTTTTGTTCCAAATTTTAAGATGTCACATGTGCTCTTGTGAGAAAGGACTTGGAAAAATTGCACTTTTGGTTCCAGCAAAGCAGCAGCCCTTGCTCACGATGTAGGAAAGGGAAGGCAGCACTGGCCTATCAGTGACAGCTTCGTGAGAGAGATGGATCAATGGTGTGGGTCAAGGAGGCTGCTGGCTCACTTAGAAGTCTGGGCAGTGGGAAGCAGGGAGGCAGGAGCATGTCAACACAAGTTTCGGAAAACACCCTACCCATGCCTCCCTCAGGCAGGAGCCTGGGAAGGAGAGCTAGCGCTCTGCCTGCAGGCCCAGCCTCCAGGAACCAACAGCCTTGCCTAGAGCTGAGCTGAATGGTTGGAGAGAAGCCCAAGAAAGACACGTCCCTGCCTGGACATGGAAATGTTGGACTCTTAATTAATTTAAATGTACTTTACTCATCATCAAATGGAGCTGCTGATGGGGTTGCCATGGCCACTGGGCTCTGGTGAGTGAAGAGCCCTTCATGCTTTCATGCCATCACTCCACACGCACACGGAGTTCAGGCAGCTCACACTCTGAGCAGCGGCTGCCAACAACAGTTACCGCGAGTCCCCGGTACCTGTTCCTTCTGGCATCCGCAGAATCCCCCTGCTGTCCCATGGCTAGGAACCCGTGGCAGTAGGTGGCTGTGTGGCATTTGTGCCAGCTTCTGTGTGTTCCAGGTGCCTCACAGAGCCACCACTGAGGATGGCAGGGAAGAGGCTCTTCCATCACCCAGCAGAAGGGAAGACGGAGGTTCATGGAAGATCAGCGACTCCCACCAGCTCAGTGCTGATTTGTCAAGGTCTCATGCCTTGTGAGGATGCTGATGCTATGGGCAGTTCTGTGGCCTCAGGTGCAGAGCTGGTGCTGATATTATCCCAGCCTGGGATATGATTTCCCTACGTGGGAAATCAAGTGCAGGTATCATGGTTGCTTTTCAGGTGATGAGAAAGGCCCAGAAATGGGGAGTAACTTGCCCCAGGTCACAGGGCAAGTGAGTGGCTGAGCTGGGATTTCAAGACTGCCAGTACCATGCTTGAGAGTAGAGATGGGGTCTAGGGTGTGCTGTTTCCTGTCTGTGGCCTGGTATTAAGAAGTGTCCATAGCAGGGATACTTAGCCCCACACACCCCCCACACCCCCCACACCCCCCACCTCTTACCCCCAATGTGTCACCAAGGGGCTTGGCACTGGAGCAGGAAGGCAGCGAAAGCGGGGAGAAGATTTTACCACGGTCCATGCTTAGATAGGTCTGAGTTCAAGCACAACCTGGAACACGTTCCAATTGGTGAAGCACCTCAATCAGACCCACCCTGATTTAGAAGTGAATTCTGCCCAGAAGGTTTTCGTGTCTCCTTCCAAAGAGGGTGAGTCTTTCTGGCCTGGGCCAGCACCCAGGGAGGAGCCAGGCCAGATGTGTGGCCAGTTCTGTGCCAGCTGTGGGTGTGGTGGGGAGCACGTGGGGGAACCAACAAGTAGCCTGCATCTGTCAGGAGCGGCCCCAGCAGCTTGCCCTGCTGTTCCAGCCTCCTAATTAGAGTTTTCTCTTGCTGCTTTTTCAGATTTTTTTTCTTCACCAGGTTAAGTAGGGCTGTTAGACCTAATCATATTACATGATTATGGGCTACACATGGTCAGACATTTAATCTGGGAAGTTAGGTCTTCAGAGCAGGGAACTTCGGCTTACTGGCCTCCCTCTGTGATCTGGGATGAACCTGCCAGTTTTCAGGAAGGGCTGTGAACCCTAGGCTGGGACAAGTTGGAATGGGGCTTGTTCTCTTGCCTGAGGCATGTGCTTGACCAGATAATAGGACCACAGCCCTGTCTTCTCTTCTGAATCCCCTTGTTTTGTTTACACAGACAGATCTCCCTAATGCCACTCTCCTTGTAAGAATTTCTACAGATAATTTGGGTCTGTCTCAGGACAGGCTGGCTCCCAAAGCAAAAAGACCCACAAATATCCAAAGTCTCAAAGACAGAAGTTTATTGCTTATTCATTGAAACGTCCACAGTGGTGACTTCCTGGTTGGCAAATGGCTCACCTGTTTCTGAAGGTTCCTTCCAGGGATCTGTCCCCCATGCTCTCCATTCTCTAGGGCCTCATCATCCCTCTCTTGATTCAGCTGCAGAAGGGGAAGAAGCATGGAGAAGACACAGCCACTTCTTAAATCCTGGACTAGAGAAGGGCTCACCTCCCTCACCCACATCCCTTTGTCAGGAAATCTGGGGTCACCTGGCTGCACCTGTCCACAAGAAAGACTGCATTCAGTCTGCTGGGCACTGAGGAGGAGGAGGGAGGACATCTGAGGAGTACTTCTCAGCACAGTTGTGAGTGAAGAGGAGTGGGAGGATGTAGCATGGAGGACATTAGGAGAAGGAGGGGAAAGATGAGGGGGTGGATCAGGAGAGGGAGATGAATTAGGAGAGACTGTGGACTCTGGGAAACAAAATGAGGGTTTTAGAGGGGAGAGTGATTGGGGAATGGGTTGGCTCAGTGATGAGTATTAAGGAGGGCACGTATTGCATGGAGCACTGGGTGTCATACACAAAACAATGAATCATGGAACACTACATCAAAAACTAATGATGTACTGTATGGTGACTAACATAACACAATTTAAAAAAAAGAAGAAGAAGAAGAGTAGGAGGATGGAAGGCAGCTCATGGAAGCCTGATGAAGACCTGCTGCTCTCGGCTCTTTTCCTTCAGCCTCCTCCTTTCTTCGCAGTCTGCTAGGAGGGAACTAGGGACAACTCTCCATCCAGGGGGGGGCACAAAACTCAGAGAACTGCTCAAGATTACACAGAGAGAAGTAGTAGAGTAGGATTTGGGTGTCCTGTTTCTGGATTATGACAGCCTATAGCCTCAGGGAACCTGCCCACTTAGGGAGACAGGACAGTCTATCTGTTCAGCCTCATTCCCTTGTATGACCAAAAGTCTGAATCACCAATGTTAACACAAGTCCATTTGGTTACTTTCTGGTGCCTAAATAATTCAAGGTAGGCAAACGGATCTCCTTGGGTGGCCCATCTGAAATGGGTGGAAAGCACCTGAGAGCAGAATATTGGGGTAGGTCATGAAGCTGATTGTTCCAGAGGCTGCAGCAATGCACCTCCCTCCATGAACCCTTCGGGGCCTCCATGAAATGTCCCTGTGAGGCCATGAAGGTGAGTCTGCAAAGGTGAAGCCCATACAGCCTTTTCCCAATGCAGACCCTGGGCAGACAGGGAGCAGCTGCCTGCTTGTCAGATGGCCCTCCCCCTCCAGACTCCTCCCTGTTCCCGGAGACCACCCTGCCCTCGCCAGTCCTTGCCATTGCACCACACTCAGCCCTCACCTTCTTGGGGTCCAGCTCAGAGTTGTTGTTGGTGCTCCAGGCCTTCCTTCTCTCCTCCCTGCCACCACACCATGTCTCCCACTTCATCCTTGCATTTCCCCCATGTTTCTCCCTTTCTGGCAACTTTATCACTCCCATCTATCACCAGTAGTCATCTCTGATTCTCTTCTCCTCTTCTCTGTGAAGCTATGTCCCATAGTTCCCCCCAGAAGTGCCTCCTGTCCCTCGGCCCTGAGTACTTACCTGTTCTCCTCCCATGGCCCCTATCACTTCTCTCAGCTGAGAGTGGGTCAGAACCATCTGTTCACTACATGTATGTCCCAGCCCCACCACAATTGTCTGCACCACATGTTCAACACACACATTCTGCACATTCTGATGTGCAGAATCAAATTAATGTGGGTTCCATAGGACCCTCTTTCCAGCTCTAGGACATTTGGGGGAGGATAAGGGGTTAATGGTTAAGGCTGAATTTGAAGGACTGCTGGTGGTTACTGATGGACTATTCCCTTATTCTGACCTCTGACCACTCCCAACTCTTTCCATCACCCTCCTTTGGGTACCCATGGAGCCCCACTGCAGTCAATTGACCCATGTTTGTCTGGGGAACTGTTCTGGAAGGCTGGAATGCTTCTGTTTCCCACAGAACATCCAAGCTCATTTCTTAGGACAACAATCTTGTTTGCCTAGTCATTCATGTTTGTCTCATTATATATGTATTATATAATTCATATGTGATCATGGCACACACATTCACTCATACACATAAGACTAACCATTTCTCCTCTTTCCTCTTTGTCAGAATGCACCTAGCACAGTGCCTGGGACATGGCAGGTGCTCAATGAAGTGTCTGTTGAATGAGATGATACAAGAGTGAATGAATGAATGAAAGCACTTGCCAAGAATCAATGTATTCTTAACTCGAAAAAAAAAAAAAAAAGGTTTTATTTATTTATTTGACAGAGAGAGCGATCATAAGTAGGCAGAGAGGCAGACAGAAAGAGAGGGAGAAGCAGGCTCCCTGCCTGATGCGGGGCTTGATCCCAGGACCCTGGGACCATGACCTGAGCTGAAGGCAGAGGCTTAACCCTCTGAGGCACCCAGGTGCCCCTCTTAACTCAATTTTAATATCCAACTGCAACTCAGCAATCAAGGGTATATTTAATCCATTGTTCGCTATACATATAGTGCATTTATTTTCCTGTTCTCAGCTTCAGAAGAAAATATAAGTCTGTTCATTGAGCTGGCGTCTGAATTAAATGAATTAAATTACACTACAGCCAGCAGAGCACCATGTCTGATTGCATCAACCATCAGCTCTGAGACATGCAGCGATCCCAGTGTTGGTAGGGAACTGAAGCAAGCCCAGCATGCAAGGGATTTTTATGGAAATTGAGGAGTAGAAACAGAGGTAAGAAAGTCAGGCCTTGAGAAGTCTTATTATCAGGAAATGAAAATTGCTTTAGATATGGCTTGGTTTTCTTGTTTTATCTCATCAACATTCATGTGTAGGAGTAAGAAGATGCCATTTCTCATTGCCCCCACCCCCGCATACCATCATCCTCATGATGAACATTATTTTTGCAGTTGAAATGTCCCAGGCACAGAGAGGTCAGCCGTTTGATGACAACCACACATCAGACGAATGCTCCCTGGGACCTGGACTCAAGGACCTCCATCTGGCTCCTTTCCTGTGCTCTCACTGCCCTAGAAAATCAAACAGAAACTTGCCTTTGGGAACAGATATCTTGAAGTTTGCTCATTTTTGCTTTAGTTGCAGGGAGTATATTTTTCTATTTCTCAAAGATTAAAAGAAGAAGTTTGTTAGAGCAATGTCACAAAGAAAATCACCTCCAAGGAGACTTTTTTTCTTAATTTTTAAGCAAAGTATTTTCGAAGTGAAGCTAGAGTCTCCAGTTCCCCTCTTGTAGGAAACTGAGGCTTCTGATGATGCTCGTGGGTGGGCTTTCATGATGTCCAGCAACGCTGGACTTCTTTTCCTCAACGCTTTGAACCATTTTCTTTTTAAGTTTGTGGTTGAATTCTCAGAGGCAGAGAAAATCCACTCTCTTTGAATAGTTGCCTTCCTGTTTCTGCATTTTCCTTTATGGTAAGAGGAACCGCCTTGCCCGCTGAAAGGGGCTTCCATCTGACCTCTGAGTCTCAGTTTCCCCACGTACAAACAAATGCCCCCACCTGCTTACTTCACAAGGGCATTTCGCGAGAGGATTAAGTCCAGTCAGATTCAAATATATAAATCACTTTCTCAAATGATCAATTAAAAGGGAAACAAACTAGTGCATGAAATAAGACATCTGTTCTCAAAAAAGTACCCCGGAAGCAAATAATACATTATATGTTAGTAAAAAAATAAAAATTACAATGTTAAAAAGAGAAAAAAAAAGAGCGAGGAAGTTATAGTCATGTCAACAACCATGATGCCAGGCGGAGTTAGTAATCATAATGACAACAGCCCAAGCCTGGTGCAGGCTTCTCCCCTCCCAGGCTGTGTCACACTGGGCCTGTTACCTGCCTCACCTCATCTACTCCTCATGGTGGTTCCGTGGAGACGATGGGCCCCCCACCTTCATGATGCAGTCAAGGCTCAGAGGTGTTCAAGAACATGCCCCCTAGGACCCCAGCACGTCCTGCCAACCTGATGTCTGTAAGTGGAATAGCTCTGTTTCCCTGAAGTTCACAGGCATGGAGACAGGGAGCCCTTGAGCAGAGGGGCATGGTCTTCTTAACTCTTTCTGCCTCAAACCCAGCAGTGTGCCTGGCACAAACTAGATCTTTTACCTTTTTTTTTTCTTTTTTTAAACCATGAACCATATCATTTGTCCAAGCAATATGCATAATGTGGAAGCTGAAGAACCCTCACCCATGGAGCCCCAGCCAGCCCGAGAAGACGACTGGCACCGTCCCCCTCTGCTGACCACCCCCACCCCCGCCAGGGAATAACCACTACCATGAATTGTGTGATATCCATGCCCCAGCTTTTCATTATACTTTTATCCCCGAGACATCCTTCATTATGGTTCAATTTTTTCCCCTTTGAACCAGATCTAAATGGATCACAATGTGTATCTTCTGTGACTTGCATTTTATTGCTTACTGCCATGCGGAGATTTGCTCAGTTGATGTTCCCTTGTTTTCAGGGCCCCAGAGTCCCTCCAGAGTTAATGGCCAAGAGTCTGCAGTAAATGCTGTTGAGTAAATGAATGGATGAAGGTCTGCATGTGTCCCAGCATGGAGGAAGGAGAGAGAAGTTCTGAATCTGCAGGCAGCCTGAAGGCAGGGCCTGGTAGGTGTCCACACTTACCTGGACCTCTAGGGGAGTGCCCATCTCTGACATGTCCTTGTGTGGGCTGGGGGTGAGGTTAAAGGATGGTGGGGGACCTGGTTAGGACTGGGCATGCCACACTCAGGGATCAGGGATCCGGGGAAAGTAGAATGAGAGGAGCCTCCTAGGGGCCAAAGTTAGGATTTCAATTCCCTATTCCTACTCTCACCCCAGAGGAAGCTCCCAGATGCATGCTGTATGGGGAGGAAAGTCAGGCTCTAAGCACCTCTTAATTCCACTCCCTTCAACATCTCAGAACAGGAGGGCTGAGGTACACACCTAAGGATCACTGATGAGCTCTGAGTTACCAGATTGCCAATATTTGTAGGTGGGATCATGGATGCAGCCATTCATAAGGTCTAGAGAGACCATCCGACATGTTTTCTATGTTTGCTTCTTGTGCACATTGATATCCCCAGCTTTTTGCTCACCCATGACTTTCCTCAGGATATCTGTCCATAGACACAGACTGACAAAAGTTCAGGATGGTTCTGGTGAGGGCCAGCAACTGAGGTCCTTTGGAGGACAACTGCTGGGGCCATGGATCTCCAGCCTCTGTGGATTTTTTTGTTTTTGCTGTGGGATGGCTTCTGTTTCAGGCCCCATTCCTGCTTGGTGTTTCTGAGGTCAGGGTATGTCCTGGAGAGGACAGGCCACAGAGTGGCTAAACATCAGATGGGATGGACTTGCCCCTCAGGCTGAGAAGATGGAATGCAATTCTGCAGGAAGTGTAGAAGACTTTTAAGTAGAACTATGATATACCACTTGGATAATCTGTTATCTTGTGAGTGTGCCCATGAGGGAGAGAATTAGAGGCAGTTTGCTTCTGGGCCCTTGGGAAATATTCACTTTTAAGTCACTTACTGAGCAAAAAAGAATTAACCTCAAACTTGAAAAAAGTTAAGGAGAAAATTGGTGGCTCAGTGAGCTGGCTGCAGGGATTTGTCAACAGAAAAGCCAGAGGAGGTTAAAGCCACTAACCCTTTGTTCTCATTGTTCAAGTTCAATCAACACTTGGAGAGGACCCTGCAAAATTAGCCCCTGGAGGATGTGAGCAGCGTGGGGAAAGATGTGCCCTGCACACTAAGGAGGGGTATCCAGGCATCGGGCAACCTCATCACCTGTTTCTGGGAACTCATGTATGGGATAGGGTTGTGGTGACAGGCAGAGTCCACACACTGTGGTAGGAAACTAATCTCACTGTGTTATAGTCCTATCTTGCCCACCTTTCTCCATGATTATAGTAAGTGCCCTCTTTCCAATGTGTGCACAAAAAAAAGAGAAATGCCTCTGCACTTGCCCTCACGATACCCCTTGCTCTCTGAGTTTCTCAGCTGGTCAGGATCACTTTCACATGTCCTGCTTCTGCCAGTGAGCCACTCAGGTTGCTGAAGGGCTGGATTGGGAGCCTGAAATGGAAGTCCCTTCCTAGTGATCTTAGAATGAATTCATTTTATTTGTAATCAAAGAAGATCAGAATTCAAACTCTGAGAAACCAGGGCTGAAGACAGGATCCTAACGTAATGCCAGAGCATGGGGTGCTCCCAACTCATCCTCCTGGATCCTGATTAGAGGTTGCTGGCCCCGGGGGCTAACTGTCAGGACTTGGATAATGGAAAGGACCATTGAGAAAGTCCCTGTGATTGATGATCCAGGGACACTTCCTGTGATCTTTCATTACTAAGACCTACAACCTTCATTCTCCAGCTTCCATATCTTACTCACTTCAAAATGGGCCTCTCCTTTTGGTTTGGACAGGCTTAGCACATCACTCACCTGGAGAGGATGGGCTATGCATAAAATCGCAAATTCAGTTTAATTGAATTCAACAAACACTTAAGGGAAGCCTTCTTTCCACATCATTCCAGACGTTACGTGCTCCATCATCAAGGTATTTAATTGCAATGCACTCCACGGATGCAAAGAAAAAGAGAGCTCTGGAGGCAGGGCAGAGGGAGGGACACTCCTTAAATAGTTGTCTCAATCAATGAGCATTTATCCAGAGGCCACAAATGCAATCAAGCCTGAAAAAAAAAAAAAAAAATCAATGCATTTAAAGCCAACCCAGGCAAAGAATACAAGCAGTTTTAAGGTTTTCCATCCATTGATGAGGGGGAGAAAGAGGTTCCTGAGGGGATGGTCAGTGTGTGTAAGGTGATGATTCCTTCAATATTCTGAAGGAACAACAGGTGGCCTGACAGAAAACTGACTAAGGGACCCTCAGAAAACCCCATGTCAAGGGTAATGGCCACCAGGTTGGGCTGGCACATTGTAATATTCCTGCACATGCTGTACTGTTACCCACGGTGAGACACCGAGATGACCCCCTTGATGAACGGGGGCCCCTCCCTGCGGTAAGATGAGGTGGGCCATGCTGTGCACAGGGTGCCAGAGGGTTGCTGTGCAGGGCTATGAATCCCAGCTTGTGATACCTGCTAAAATAATGTAAACCTTTTACATTATACTCTTAGTTTATTGGATCTCTCTGTTTTACATTACAAAATGTCCAGGGTAACTTTAACTACATGAGGTTTTCTCTTTATGCTCTTTGAGAAACTATTTCAAGAGGCATCCTGTAACACCCAAATATAACATCTTTGTCATCTACATCATCAGTGATTATCGCCGGAGCCGGCATGCGTCACCCCTATGGCATGATAACCTGAACTCACCCCTCATTCCGGCCATCCTAGCTCTTCTCCGCAAGCCTCCCACATCCTTTGCTGATGGTTACAGAAAGAGGGGCACAGACAACGAGGTTCGTCCATGCCTTTGTTAGGAAGGGAAGGACACCAGCCCGGGGTGGAGGCCCTGAGTGAACCTCAGCTGGCTTCAGGCACATTTGTGTGACACCCCTTCATTGATGACACATGAGGTTGGAGCATGCCAGCCATTCATGAAGCTCTAAGCCTCTCACTATCCCAGGACTTTGTGTGTGTGGTGACACCTGAGCTGGCCTCGGGGCATCTCAGTGTCACCCCCTTGGATTCACCATCCCTGCAATCCTGGCCACCTCTGCCTGGCCCCTTCCATGCTCATTCTGTCACTTGCCTTTGTTTCTTCATGACTTTCCCAAGCTCTGCAGTTACTTCAACAGCTGTTGGTTTATAGGTCCACTGTCTGTCTCCTGGTTCTTTCTCTTACTGATCACCATATCCTGTGAGCTCAGATCAGCACTGAGCACCGAAATAAGTGTTTTGGATAAATTTATGCATCATTAGTCATGCATATCAATCATCTGGGAATGAGTTCTAGGGGCTGATGTTATATGTTCCAGAGTTCACATCAGGCAGGGGCCCCTGTGTGCTGGGGTTGTGGTCAGAGAAGGCTTTCTGGAGAAGGCAGGCCTTGGCTGGCCCTAAATGATGGGCAGAGTTGTTCATGGGCACTGGATGGGGCAGGAAGATGCTTCAGCTGTCACAGAGGCTTGTGTGCCCGGACCACCATCAGCCACCTCCCAGCTGCTGTTTACCTCGGGGGCAGGGGGCTATAGGGTGACACTGAGATGCCCTGAGACCACCTGGAACACTCCAGGGCAGTGGTATCCAGAGTGCTTTTCAGGCTGGGGCAAAAACCTTGTCTTTCCAAATCTGAGCTGCAACATGAGAGCTCTACTGGAAGTGTGGGTCTGGAGGGCCCCTATTGGATGCTAAGGGAGAGCCCCAACTTGTAGGTGTGGGGTGGGCAGGGTCCAGGGCAAAGATGTGGGCTCCTTATGCCTGAAGTTGCTTGAGGAGGATTCTGAGGATGCTGTCGGGATGCTGGAGCTGCTGAGGGGGTGTGGGAAGCAGAGCACAAGGCAACCCACCTGCTCATGGCTTCTTTGTTGTGGCACATTCCTCAAGATCCATCCTTCAGGCTCCGTGGCTCCACTGTGGCTGGGGGATCTGGTCTGGCTCATTTTTCATGGAATCAAATTTGCTTTTCTAACTTTTAAGTTGCAAAGCACATTTATTTTCACTTTGACATACAACTTAGAAGTGAGGGGAGTTTTCCCGGTTCCACCACTGTAATGCAGCTCTGCTCCCAGAAAAACGGAGCTGGGTTTTAGTTCAGGCATAAGGAGCCCACATCTTTGCCTGGGAGGTGCCCAGGCTTTCTTCTCTGACTGATGCACAAGCAGAGGTGTCGCCGTCTAGGAGACAGGGGTCTTGTCTGAACTCTGGCCAGCTATGGACCTGCTCTGTCATACAGGCAAAGTCCTGGTCCTCAGACCCTCAGTTTTCTCATCTGTAAAGTGGGAATGAAGAAACTGCAACCACCTGGAAGGGTTGAGGTGAGATTTAAGAGGGAAAGGGGACATGATGATGTCTACTCCCCACTGACCATGTGCTGGCCCTAAGGGCACAGGCTTCCTCCTTCCCCAAGGCCACCACCATCTTCCAGAGATGTGGGAACATGGGCTTGATTTTCCTAGGCTCAAAATAAAATAAGATCGATTCCGTCCAAGGAAGGGTAAGGGGCCAGAAATCTCAGTCCAGGGCAGTGGAGAGAGCATGCTGGACTTCCTTGGTCCTGGGACTTCACATCTGACCCCTGATAGTTTTGGAAAACTAGAAAGGCCACCCTCTGTTTCTCCTGAGAACCAGTGGCAAACATATTGGATTCTATCCTAAGGCATTTGTTGGAGATTTGACATTGTGAACCTTGGATTCAGGTAGAACAGTAGCGTGATTCAGATTCTTGTTACTTGTGTGACCTGGGACCAATTCTTTCCCTCTCTAAGCCTTGGTCTTCCTGCCAGGATACGGTGGACACAGTAGTGTGTAGCACCTAGCCCCTGGCATGGACAGAAATTACACCCTAGAGCCTGGTGACTGACAGATGTCCTGCTCTCTGTAACTCCCTGTTATCCTCTGTGTCACTGTTCCTTTATCCTTGGATTCTTAACTAAAGAGGACAACCTAAATCAATTCTTCAGCCACCAGATTATTATTCTGTAGGTAGGTGGCCTTCTTATTCTGTGGAAATCGAGACCTTAGCCTTCAGCTGTGCCCAGCATGAACAGATGTACCGTGATGACCATGCCCTCTTCTAATTTAAAGTCCTTGTTATTTTAAAAAGACCTATTACCTGAGAATGCACAAGGTGCCAGATGGAGATTGGTTTGGGTTATTTGAATAGCTAGATCTCTCTGGGGATGATTATGAGGGGAGAGTCATCTGGGACCTCTACACTTCATTCCATCAAGGACAGAAATGAAGGGTGTGGGATACTGGAGTGACCTGATTTCTGTTTCTAAATCAGGCACTGTTGCTTGATAGTGACCATCTCTTTCTTCCTGTTGTACAAGGATCTCTTGAGGGAGTAAAGGAAAGTCCTATGTCGAGGTGCCCCATTGGGAGACTGCAGCCCTTTACCAGCTCTCATCTAATCCAGGCTCTCTTCCTATTTACTGGGAATACATTATGCACCAAGTCAATAGGAAAATGCATATTTAAGAAAATTTGTTGGGACCATATGCAGGGGATGAAGACATTAATTGATTGAGAAGAATGCTAACTGTTCCCTATCTTGTCCCAGCTATACATCCGGATTAGCTTAATAGAATAGTTTGAATCTAAATATGGATTCTCTGGTATAGACAGACAACAGACCCAAATCCCTGTTTGCTTTCCAGCTGAGTCATGAGCTGGATTAGGTGACATGAGGTCATAGTCAAAAGGCCCCAGAAAATGGACAACTATATGTGGTGTGGCCCTGTGATGTCCTGAGTCCTTCCACTCTTGAAGCTGTAGTGACATTTTATCTGTCATCTATGAATCATCTGTCAATCAATCAATCATCTGTCTACTAGCTACTTATCTACCTCCCTACCTTTTAAATTGGCCCCAAATGACCCGATTTCAGTGAAAAACCAGGTACTGCCCCCTAAAGCCATCGGGATGCAGTGGACACATGCCCTGGCACTTGACCAGCCCCTCGCAGAATGACTTGCTTTCCATCAGTTTCTGATGGGCAGTTGGACACATGGCCGGGTGGTGAACTGAGACAGGTGAACCTGCCTCATTGGCCTGGGTAGGCACAGCCCTGCACTCACTGTGTGTTAGAGGAAAGGGCATCTGGGTGACAGAGGGCAGTGATGGCTGTCATCTCGCTCTCCAGAGCCTGGATCTGCCACAGTGACTGCTGCATGGCAGGTCCCGGTGAAGCAGCAGTGAGGACCACAGCACACAGGCCAGAGCAGTCACAACGCTGTTTGACAAGCTCAGTGGAGGCAGAAAAGCTGAGACAGTGTGTCCAACAACACCTTGTGCCTCTCAGCACTGTCTGGGTTTGGAAAGCCCTGGGAATGTCTCCAGCCTGGTATTTCTCCCTGGAGGCACCTGCGTTCTCTTCTGTCACCTCCATGATGCTTCCTGAGACAAACAAACTGCCTTTTCCACCTGGTGGATTTGCACACATCTTTTGAGCCCTCAAAGGCCTGCCCCTGCCCTAAGATGCACTCTCTAGGACAGAGACCTGTGTAGCACTCCACTCCCCGTGGTTACCATGCCCTGCTGCTGCACTTGCTCTTCTCATTTCCCTGGAGTTTGTTCAGAGGCTGCAGCAGGCCATGGTCCACCTGCCATCCCTGCAGCAAGGGGCAGTCACTGACCAGCAGAAGGCTGCTGCACCCTAAGTGCAGGGCCGGCAACTCCCACCCCTTCCCTCTTCATCCTTGTGGAGCTCTGACCCCTTGCTCAGCAAGGGGCTCGGCAAGACCTGTAAGGGCTGGTAAACGGGACTCAGCAAGATGACAAATTCCTTACTCGTTTTACATGCTTGTCTGGCAGGGAGCCAGCCGTCTACAGGCCCCGAACATCTGTGAGTTTGACGTCCACTGTTGCTTTGCTAGGTTGAACAGAATCTATGGATGAGAACCTCTTGGGAGTGCACCAACCCCTTGAGCGGTGCAGCTCATCCTGGAGACCAGGGAAGGGTTTTTGAGAGGTCATCGCAGTGGGAACATCACACAGATGTCAGAAATGTCTTTCCACTTAGGGCTCTATCTGAGGCTCCTAACTTCAAAAGCAGGAAGAGGTGAGAATGTGGCCTCTAGATAAGAGATGGTACAGTATACTTCCTGAGAGGGTGGCCCTAGCTCAGAGTATGAATTCTAACATTTATTGCCAAACTGGGTCACCAGATGTCAGCACCTATGACAACAAATACAGGTGAGCTTCGAGGTGCATAAAATTGTCCTCATAAGGGCTATTGCTCAAGCCAGTTCACCAGGGGCCTCTAAGAGACACTATAAAACTTCAAAGGCAAGGCCCTGAAATGAGCTCTGAAAGGCAGTGCTGGCCATGACTCAGCTGCTGTAACATTTGGCATCATTTCCTAGAGCGATAGCAGCTGTTGGCAAATGGTCAGGCTGGTGTGTTGTAAACCCAGGGGCTGCTCTGAATGAGACTTCCTCTAACATCTCAAGAGGTACATGGTGACTGGCTGGGTGTTAGTAATGCCCTGTCCCATCTTTTGGAGAGACCAGTCCTGTTTCCTAGCTCTAGCTGTGAGGCCTGACTGTGACATCTTGGGCAGCCGCTGAGGGCTCAGTGACGGATGGATGCAGCCTCTCTCACTGTGTCCTCCATGGGAGTTACTGTGGTTCTCTGGGGAAAGCTGGACTCTCGGCTCAGGCAGGGACACCAGGTGAAGCAGGGGACACCTGATGAATCCAGGGGTACCTAGTGAAGCAGGGACAGAGAGGAGCTTGAGGGGGAACATCTATCTCTAAGGATGAGGGAAGGAGATATGTAGAGGAAGAGAACCCACCCTAACCATGTGTGCCAAAGTCACCTTTTCCAGGGAAGTCAACCCAACCCCCCTCCTCATTCCCACCACCCTCCGGCAAAGATATGCTGTGAAACACAAACCAAAGCTGTTTTTATGTTCCCAAGAGTCTTGACCCACAAACAATGTGATCTGTGCCCAGAGTTTTCTTACTTTGTAGAACCATGGTCAAGGCTGCATGGTTCTTAAGAGAAAACTGAGTGGGCTTAGGATATGATGGTTGGGTTTGCATCTTGACTTTGCTGTTTCCCTGGCATGTGATTCTTGGGGGAAATTACATATAAAATGCTTGTAGTCAGGAGTTCTTGCAAGATTGAAATGAGTGGCTTGTGGAATGGGGAGCTTCTTCTATGGTCAGGAGTGAGGCGGCAGGTTCTATCTGTTGTGTGAGCAGGGTGGCACCAGGCTGGGGAATCTCATCCTCACTGTACAGCTGCCACGTGCTGGCTGAGCTACCTTCTCTGAACCTCAGTTATGTTGCCTGCCTGACAGGGTTCTTGGGATGATGTGAGCTGATGTGGGTCTAGTGCCCAGTGCAGGGCCTGCCTGCAGTGGTCAGTGCCCCATCTGTGGTGGCTGCACTAACTAGAGAAATGTGAGTCTAGAAAGGCAGACACAACCCTGACACACAAAGATGGCCGTGCTAAGCATCAGTCAGTAATAGCTCTGCTGAGGATGGCATTCAACCACTTCCTACGACACCAAGGCCAAGCCAGTTGTAGGAATGGGCCACAAGGGGTCCACCTGTCTTATAAGCTGCAAGGGCATGCATGCTTCTTTAAGTTGTCCTCTGACTGGTTTGGCCTTGACCCTAACAACCTGAAACTCACAGGGCCACCTGCACCATACGGTCTTGTGCTGGTTCTTGAGAAAGACGGGACAGAACTTGAGAAAGTACAGGGAGGCCCAAGTTCCTTTAGCATGAAGCATTTCCATGTGGAAAGACAGGGGGCTGAGAGAAGATGGGAAGGTGGTACAGCAGGAGACAGAGCATGTGGGCATCAAGGGGCTGGGATACAGCAGCCATGACAATGGTAGTGGAGATGGTTGGGAGGACATAAGGGGTGGATTCTACTTCTTAACCAAATCCAAAGAAATGGAACTTTGGGTGCCTCTTGAACTTAAAATGGACCAATTTAGGACAAATACAAATAGGCCATTTTACACAAGTTTGGTCAGGATGAGATATCGGGCTGAGAAGATGGGACACACAAGTCGTGGGATGGGTTGTCCAGAAGACTGAGAGCAAACACAGGGACCCCATCACCAGCACATGAAGTCACCGGTAGTCCTCAGAAGTGGACATTTGTTATCCTTTCCTAGAGATGAGGTTCAGAGATGTGCACCCATAAGGATGACACAGCTGACTTGACCCCAATCCATGCACTCCATCACCAAGTTACCCTGACTCTTACAGGGAGCTTTGGGCTTCCTCCATATATTCTTCTTTGGATTAGGGCCTTTGATTATATTTCTGGAGCATCCACTAGGGAGAAATGCTAGATGGAGCTTGGATTTAGCCCAGAAAGGCAGTGCTAAACACTTTTAGAATATTAAGAATTTAAGGTCAAGGGCAAGGAGGCAGGCAGGTGAGGGAGATGAAACACGTTGAAACTCTTTTTTCTAGGATGGTGGCTCCTGACTTGTGCTGCATATGGGAATGACCAGGCAGTGGCCCTGGTCAGGGACATCAGGATTTCTGGAGCTGGGATCCAAGTAGCAGGGAGTGTTTAAGTGCCATGCATGGATGGAACCACTGTCCTAGAGAGATGGCCTCTGTGTCCCCTAATATTATTATTAGGATAAGGATATTAACTTAAGCAGCCAGGGGTGTTGTGACCCTTGTCTAAGGAGACCCTCCTACTCTTTTATCAGCTGAGTTCCAGGTTGCTCTGTAGTTAGACAAGTGAAAAGTAGAAATGAAACCCAAGACTGGAAATTCATCAGGAAAAAGCAAAAAGTCTTAACCAAGAAAGCTAAAAGATAATTTTTTTGTTAAATAATGAACACTCGTAAAACAGCAGTGAAATGGTATTAAAATGTCTGATTACTTATTTCTCAGCATTCGTCTGATAACTTAAGCAGCATGAAGCAGTAGTTGCACTTAAAAAAAATGACAAGAAAATAGCTATTCATTTAGTCGACAGGGAAGGTTCATTTCTTTTTAAAGATCACTGGTGTCACTGCTTATCACCAGGGCGAGTGTCAACGCAGGCGTCTTTATGCTGAGACGGTGTCCACAGCTGCTTTGCCTTCAGTTCCTGGAGCAAACCTTGGTCCTTCCAGGAAGGGTCTTTGGAGGGTCTGCGACCTGCCCCCCACCCTAGATCAACGAGGCCCAAGACTGAATATTGCTGCGTGGTGGCTGCTGAGTTTGGACACATTCCAAAAGAGGCTGGATGTTCCTAGGCTGGGGCAGCATGGAGGGAGTGTCCAGTAGGCCTGGGGATAGACCCCATGCTATTCTGGTTTTGCATTCTCAGGGCTGGACCCATCTGAAGTCCAGTGATAGCTGGGAGTTTTGCTGGAAGTGTTGGTTCTCTTCCTGCCAGCCCCATTCTCTTCCTGCAAGGGAGGTTCGTGGATGGGGGAATGCCGGTGGAGTGAAGCAGGGCCACAGACAGAAGTGGCGTGTCCCCTGCCCTCTGCCTATTGCACCATATTCCATAAAAAATAAACACATTTGTACTGTTTGTGTATTGCTAATGCTATGGCATTCCAGGCACTGGCAGGCTGCAGAGAGAACTACACTGTCATGAATCCACCAGAATCCATCCAAGAAGGCCTTGCGGATCAGGATCTCTGGAGCTTCCCTTTGGAAAGGTCAGCAGTGCCCATCTGCCTCGTGCTCTACACAGTGCTGTGAAAATGATATTAAAGGGTAAAAACAAAAGAAATCCATGGGTAGAAAAATCCCAGGGCTTTATGGAGCCGTTCGGCAATAACTGAGAGTGTACAGCATCACACAGGTGTGTCTACCTGCGCGTCCACCCCTTGCCAGCCCTGTCTTCTTTGCATCTGCGTACGACTGGCCCCGGTTCTTCCCCTGTGCGCCTGGATGAAGCTCATAGGTGGTTGTTCTTGGAGAGGTAGGCGATGAGGGCCACAGCCACGCCCACGTAGATGCCGGTTCCGATTGTGATGGACAGCACAGCCAGGAACAGGGCCCGTCGGGAGCTGGTGCTGGCCTGGTGGAAGTCCCCCTTGGCCACGGCTTTGTTCGTCTGTTGGAGAGAAAGGAGGGAGGAGAAAAGGAAATCAGGATGAGCAAGCGGAGCAAACGTTGTGAGTGTAGTGCTCACCTCTGGCGCACTTCCAACCTTGAACTTAGTGACTGCAGACAGGGAGAACTCACTAAGAGGTAACTGGGCATGCTCCAGCATGGTGGAGGCATTCCATAACTGGTAAGGAAGAAATAGAGCAGCTATTGCCTGCCCAGACAGCAAGGCAGTGAAAGCTTTAAAAAAAAAAGGAAAGAAAAGAGCCCCTAGGAATGCCCATGGATGGCAGCACTCCACCACCAGTGTGGGGCCTGTGGCCTTCGGCACCAGGATGTGAGGGAGAGAAGACATATGACACCCCCAGCACCCTCATTTCTATAGAAGGCTATCCTTTCTTTCATTTGAATAACACTGAATTTTTTTTAACACCACAAAATTATTTAATTAGTAAGTGACAGAGCTGGAGTTTGTACCAACATATATTGGTTTCAATCATTGGGTTTTTTTTTTTTTAATTTATTTTCAGCATAACAGTATTCATTGTTTTTGCACCACACCCAGTGCTCTATGCAATCTGTGTCCTCTCCAATACCCACCACCTGGTTCCCCCAACCTCCCACCCCCCGCCCCTTCAAAACCCTCAGATTGTTTTTCGGAGTCCATAGTCTCTCATGATTCACCTCCCCTTCCAATTTACCCCAACTCCCTTCTCCTATCTAACACCCCTTGTCCTCCATATTTGTTATGCTCCACAAATAAGTGAAACCATATGATAATTGACTCTCTCTGCTTGACTTATTTCACTCAGCATAATCTCTTCCAGTCCCGTCCATGTTGATACAAAAGTTGGGTATTCATCCTTTCTGATGGAGGCATAATACTCCATAGTGCATATGGACCACATCTTCCTTATCCATTCGTCCGTTGAAGGACATCTTGGTTCTTTCCACAGTTTGGCGACCGTGGCCATTGCTGCTATAAACATTGGGGTACAGATGGCCTTTCTTCTCACGACATCTGTATCTTTGGGGGTAAATACCCAGGAGTGCAATTGCGGGGTCATAGGGAAGCTCTATTTTTAATTTCTTGAGGAATCTCCACATTGTTCTCCAAAGTGGCTGCAATAGCACTGAATTTTTAAAAATATGTTCACATTTACCTGATTTAATCTTTACAAACTAGTAGTGGTGTGGGGAAAGAAATGATAGTTCTCATTTCCCAGAGAGGAAACAATGTCATAAGATCATTAAACTGATTACAGTATGCTTAACACTTCAGTCTTCAGCTGGCAGCCATGGAATCATGCATTTCTGACTATTATCCTTCCTCACCATAGCTGGTGTTGGTAGAATTCATCCATCAATAAAATATTTGATATAAGATAATACCCATATTTCTCTTCACTCAGTTGCCTAGTGAAGTGTTGCTTTGGTGATATTCATGTTTCCTGGAGTCATAGGTGGATGGGAACATGGAGATTTTGGATGTTGTATTTGGTTGGGTATTTTGTAGCAGATCCTATGTATCCATCCTCAATTCCTTCCTTTGCTGTCCCCCTCTACACGTGAGACTAGAAGGATGACACAAGAGTGTGGGGACCATCATGTGCTTTAGCTGGAACCACCCTCAGGGACTTGCTGAGGAAAATGGTGAATTTGGCTGATGTGGGTGGAGGCTATGACCCTTGGGAGGGGCAAGTAATGCTGAGGAGAACTAACCCCAATCTGGCTGGAGATTCTTTGTGGTCAGGGTACAGGCAGAGCCTACTCCCCAAGTAGATGGCCTAGGTCATTCTCTGGCCGATCTCCAGAAAGCCAGATTTTCACTGGCTCCCATCTCTGTGTGTCATCAGGGGTATTTCTGCATTGTGTAGGCTGGTAGGGGAGTGGGTATGTTATTTACTCAAACTTAAATATGCTGTTGCATCTGCCACAGACCACAAAGAGTGAGACTCAGAGGTAACTTATGAAATGGATTTCCACCCTCCACAGTCCTGACCCTAATTGATGAGATGTGGAGCTCTGTGTCAGGCTGAGGAGGGACCCTGGTCTGCTTGGTGGCCTCTCTTCCTCTTCCCCTCTCTGCTGGATTGTGGAGCTCAGTTTTTGCCCTCCTCCCCTCATTTTCTGGCTTGGAAGGGAGCTTGGGAGCTCACTGCTGACAGTTCTTCATGAAGCAGAGCTAAGGGAATGCAGAACGGGAAGCCTCCTAGAACAAAACTAATTAATTAATTAAGCCTCAATGAGCTGCATTTCATTTTATCTAATGCAGTACTCTCAAACACTCCAGCGTCTCATAACATCACAATGGAACTGTCCTTCCTTAGCCAGGCAGTCACTCTCCATTAGAATGGGCCTTTGCTGCTCTGTCTCATGATCATCACCCTGAGTCCCCAAGGAGAGGACACAGTTTAGAGAGAAAGGTAGGGCACGCTGGGAACTCCATCACCCTCAACACAGGCCCTGCCTGGAGTGCCTTGGTCCCAACTGCCTATCTCATCAGAGCTCACATGTTTCAGTAACTATGTTAGTAGTTGCCTTTCTGGCTCAGCCATAATCTCCAGAGGTAGGTCCATGTCTGCTATGTCCATGAGGTCTGCCTGGAGCCTGAAGGAATGGTAGGAACTCGCTGAGCAATGACCAGGTGAATGGGCTGTGCGAGATCAGCTCCCTTCAAACTCTTCCAGGTGGTACGGGCCCCAGGTGCATCCTGGTGGCCTCTACAAGGAGGGTAGTGGCGTGGGGCAGGTTTGACCCAAGCTCTGGCCCAACTCCATAGAGCTCCCCTCTGCTGGGTTCTGAACTCACAGTATCAGCGCTTTCATCTCCAGGAGCAAGGAGTGTCTGCTGGGGAATCAGGCTCCACAGTTGATTCTCATAGCCAAGGCTGGGAGAATCCCATTTGTGATCTGTTTGGTTATAGGGCAACTGTTCCAATGGGAAGAGTGTTGTGTTGAAGGTGTTATCAGCTGAGATGTATCAAAACCAGTAAACAGAGAGAGCCTCATTGACAAGCAGGCTGCTTTCAACAATGCCTCTCAGTGTCTGCTTTTCGCAGAAGCTCCTGCGAGGTAGGTATGTCATTTGCACTCCACAGATTAGGCATCCTGACCTAAAAAAGGTGGTGTCTGAGGCATCCTTTGTTTCAGACAGTAGATCCTATGGCTATAAAGCAGGTTGCATATCTATCTGAGAGGGTGCAACCACAGAGAAATATTTCTATTCTGAAAACTTTGGGGCTAAGTCTCCAGGGTCTTCTTGCTAGGCATGAGGGCAGAGATTCTTGTCCTGGGTCCGGGGGCTTTGAAGCCGTGATGCTGAAAGCAAGACTGTGTGTGCATGTGAATTTTAATGAGATGAGGCTCAGCCATGCTCCCTGAATTCTCAAAGCAGCACCTTTCCCAGCTGCTCTGACTGCTTCACTGGGGTTGAGTGGGGGGCAGTACCAAGAGGAGGTACCAAGGAACAGAACCAACATGGTGTCTCCTGATAGGGACAAGAGGACGTCACAGGTGCCTCTTGGCTGGAATGAGCAGATGTTGTTTGCTTGTCCTAATTGGGAATCTTACATTGTCTACAACCTAATCTGTGCCTGAAGCCCATGGTTTGTAAGTGATTATGCTGCAGGCACGCTGAGAGCCCATACTCAGAACGGCCTGTGGGTCTCGTTGGCACAAACTGCACCCCGTCAGATGTCTCTGCAGCAGGAGTTCTCGAATCTGGTGCACATTCCAGTTGCCAGGGAGTTTTGAGGACTCCTGATTTCCTGGTAGCACACCAGCCAGGGAAGTCAGAAGCTCCAGGCTGGGACCTGGCTTCTGTGTCTTTCATTTTCTCAGGTGATTCCCACATGCAGGCAAGGTCAAGACCACGGTTGCCACCTGTCCTGGCTTGCTCAAGACTGGGGGGATTTGCAGGACTTAGGAACTTCAGTGTTGGAATAGGGCCAGTCCAGGCAAACTGGGATGAGACTTCCTGCATCACAGAAAGGCAGCCCTGGATCTGTCATGGAGAGCATCCTGGTGACCCACATTTTCTGACAGAAGCATCTTTTCATGTCAGCCTCCCCATGATAGAGCAAACGAAGCTGGGTGAGTTGGAGCTCAGGGGGAGAACTCAGCCTCCTGGAGAGTATCTCCAGCCTGAGGTCCACCCACACGTTTGGTTGTGACAGCTATGTGCCCTTGTGGCCTGTCCAATTGGTGTGCAAGGTGCTGTATTGATTCCTGCAATGTGGACATTTGCAGGAAGGGAAGCTGTCCACATCCGGGGTATTCATAGCTTTGTTTTTAGCTTGTGGGGTGTCATTTCCAAACCTCATTCCCTCTTGACTAGTTTATGGTCCCAGGAGTTTATAATTTGCTGGTATTTCACCTCCTGATTGCCTCCTTTCTAGCGGTAACAACGGGCTCAACCCTGTGTTGGCAGGGCCGGTGTGCCTTGCAGGTGAGGCCCCCATCCTTAATCCGAGTCTGTCCTGGGGAAATGCCTTCCTCTGTGGAAAGTGACATGTGCTAAAAGAAACGGAAGTCTTACGCCCCATCCTACTTGTTCTCAGACATCCACATGGCTTATTTGAGTGGTCTTGGGCCCCTGCCTCCTGATTTGCTGGCACCTCTTCCACTCTCTCTAAATGCTGCCCACAACAGACCCTTCCACAGCACACCTGCTGTGGTCCCTGCACCCTGCAGCATGGCTTGTGTGGTCTTCTGACCCTGAAACCTGTTCCTGCCCAGCCTCATCTCCTCCCAAAGTGGGGTGGCCTGCCACCAGAGCCCTCCCCACCGAGGGATTGTGTGTGACTACTTCAAACCAAATGTTCCACTGACATTAAAGGGGAAAGAGGGAGCATGAGACTCAGAGTTCCCATCTGTGCAGTGGGCCCATGGGAATGAGGCAGGTGTGGTCAGTGGGGGCTCCGATACCGCCTCCTACCCTTTGCCCTCCAGACCCATGCCCTTCCCACAGTGGCCAGGAGACTGACTTGGTTCCTTCTCTGGTCCCCAGCTTCTCCCTAAGAGCTGCCCAGCAGCACCATCAGACTGGAGGAGGGAAGGGCTCAACCCTCAATTTGTGAGGGTCCCAGCAAGGATGAGTCCTGTAAGTTGTAACCCTCCATCTTGCTCTCTCCAGGCCTCTCCAGGCCTCCACATGGGCCACCAAGCATGCTCTGATGCACCTGCCTCAGTCACTGCAGTGTCCCAGGCCAATCCCCTCTGCAAATCGACCCTTCTCAGATGATCTAGCTGGGGTGAGCCATCTACTTCCTGAATGAACCAGCTATGGTACGGGGGTGATAGAACATTTGCATCTGCCAGGACCCGGCTGTGGGCCTGGAGCAGCCTCTGTGAGGACCTGGCCTGCAGGCTCTTTGTCACCAGTGAGACTCTTGCCGCTGTCCAGACACACAACACAGCCTGCTCTCTCCTGATGGCTGTGCTCATCCATTGCAGAGAAACACATCATCCCCAGCTTGGTGGCTTCAGACAAGAGGAAGCACTGACATCCGTATCAGTTTCTGAGGGTCAGGAATTTGAGAACTGCTCGGGGGCCAGCTCTGACCTGACCTCAGGGGGGTCTGGGCTGTGTCTTCTCAATGTCCTTACTGTGTTGTGGGCTGAGGTGGGCCACTGGGCTGGAGGTGAGGTAGGTTTCACTTGCTCACAGTGTCCTCCTGCTGGAACCTTCTGGGCTCCTTCCTCATGGCCCTGTTCACCTCTAGTCTGTCCAGAGTCCCCTCCTAAGACAGAGGCCTATTCTTGGGGCATCTCAAGATCTGCTCTGTGGGCCCCTTCACAGAAGCGCTCTCATGGCTCAGGCTGGCTTCTTCTTGCACAGTGAATGTAACCTCCCATGAAGCCACAGGACGCACACATGATGTCATAGTCCAGGTATCCTCCAGCCAGAGTAGGATCAAATCGGTGCCAAATCATCCAGGCAGTGACCATTTTGGCTCCCCGGACTAGGCTAAGAGGTGTTCCTCCCCATGGAAGTCATGTTTCAAGGGCAGTTGCCTACAGGCAGCTCTCTCTCAGTGCCACCTCTGTCACCCCTGAAGGCCAAACTGTGAGGGTCACCACACTGGGCAGAAGGACATGTGACACTGTGAGCTGACCCCTCTGGTCTAGTCTGCAAAGAGTCCTTCCCATTCAGGCCCCTGCAGAGGAAAGGAAATCCCACCTGTTCCCACTTTGGGCTGGGAACCTTATCTCTTGGGACTGGATTTTCCTTCCCTGCCAAAAGGTCATGAGTGAAGTTTGTTACTTTCTTTTTGGGACTTTTTGCTTAGAAAACAGCGAGGTCCTGAGCAGCAGCCAGCTGTACCTTCTGTGGGACCCAGACTTGCACCCTTTGGAAGGAGGCTGAGAGCAAAAGTCACAGGGGTGGGGGGAGCATCAGAAGGCAAGAAGCCCTCAGGCCCCATTGTGCACTCTGGAGGCAGGGCTCAGTCACAGCCCCAATTAGAGAAATGTCCTCCAAACCCATACCTGGAGGCATTTAGCCCTTTAACACCCTGCTGCTGGAACATTTCACACTGAGACATTAAATGTGTGCTCTGGTTCTTTAGTTACATGATTACCCTCACTTATCTGGTTGTGAAGATATATAGAAGATATATAGAAAATCTGACTTTTAAAGAACAAAAGGAAAATGTTAGTGCTAAAAGTCATGAAAAACACTGGCTTCCTTTCCTCTCCCTTGAGTGAAGAGATTTACACTGAGGAAATAAAAATAATATCAACAAAGAATTCATAACCAGGACAAACATGTTTGGGCTAAGCATGAGGTCAGTCAGCTGTACCACGGGGGTCACACCTCCTGAGGCTGGGGCAGGCACAGAGTCAAGACTCCGTGTCAGGGGAACATGCCATGTATCACAAGGCAGGAAACCTCTTATACTCAGTTAAAGCTCATTTTGCTCATGTTTTCATGAGAATGGCCAGCTTGCAGAGGACTATAGACAAATTTATATTTTGGGGGGGCACTTTTTAATGCTTATGCTTATTTATCTCCCCACACCTTTCTCCATTGGTGACAGAATCTGTTGAGTGGTGACTTTTAGGGGCTTTATCTGCAGAAACTGTCTTCTCCTAGTGGTCTCCAACCAGATTGGGGACCCTGCTTTCCTCTGATACTTCTTGTGTGTCCAGGTCCTGCTATAGCCAGGGCTACAGCTATCACCCAAGTTATCCAGTTCTCCCCACTTCCTAATATGGCTCCCCTTCTTGCTGCCCACTCAGCTCTGGGTTTACCTGAGATTTATCTTGGCATTCGTTGGCATGCTAAAGCCCATGACCATCTTTGTTCACTTTGCCCTGCCTTCCTTCTTCTGCTCACTCACAACAGCTAGAAGTTCTGTCTGAGGCTCAACATGGCCCAGCGATACAGCTGCTCATCAGCCATTGCCGATTTTCCAAATAGGAGAGCAGAGCCAGATCAGATGTCTGTGCTTCCATGAAGAGGACAAAGGGGTTGGGTGTTTGGAGGCAGCAGAGAGAATCTGAAGGGATATTATAGCATGCTGTGAGACCCAGGTTCACTCCAGTAGGAGGGTAGGTGTTTGCCTTTCACTTTGGGAGAGCAGATCCAGTGGCTTCAAGGTCAGAGCTGAAAGAAGTGCTTCTCTGTGGGGACAAGACAGGTCCTCTCATCAAGGAGAAGATATGGTGGTCTGCCACAGGGTCTGTCTTAGATCCTGTCCAACAGAGACCAGCTGAGGGGCAAGCAGATCTCCACAGAAAATGCTGATGGAAACCGTATGGCTTGTCTCAAGCCAACTGTAGTTTGAGGATGCAGAATGTGTTTGGGGTCTGCTAAGAACCTACCAAAATGCACAGATGGGAAAGAAAGCCGTATACATCCTCCAGGCCCAGAGGGCATGAGGCCTGGCATGCCAGGCTGAACTAGGTAAGCTGCTCTATTCCCTATCTGGCCATGCTCACGACACCTCACTCCAAAGACGCAGACACCATGGCTGGCAAGCTAGAGGAAGGGGTAGGGGGTAGAAATTGTACCTCTCCTTCCTGAGCGTGCAGGCATGTTCCTGCAGAGTGTAGCTTGAAAGAACAGTGCTGTACACTAACCCACAGGCTCAAATGGAAAAGAGACGCAATAGCAAGTTTTGGTGAGAATGTGGAAAAACCAAATTCTCATATCACCCTGGAAGGAGTGTAAATGCTTAACACTACTTGGGAAAAGGATCAGTACTTCTTACAGCTGAACATATGGGCGTATGATCCAACAACAAATCTCCTCTTGGTAAATACTTAAGAGATATTGTTTATATGTTCACCCAAGGACATCTACAAAAATGTTTATAACAATAACCATCATAATAGCTCCAAACTGGAAGCCAGCCAAATGTCCAACAGCAATAAAAAGGAATAAATAATAATGGTACACAGTAGTGGTAAAGAAGTAAATCTCAGAAACATAATGGGGAACAGAAGAAACTAGACAAAGGATTGTCTTTACATAAAGTGCAAAATATTCTGTGCGGTTAGCGTAGAAGTCAGGTTACTGGATATCTTTGGGGAGGGTCAGCCACTGGAAGAAAGCATGGTTTTTTAAAAATCTACTCTTTCACCCCAAGACACTTTAAGAAATGATTCTATGAAAAATTAAATGACCAGATAAGAACTATTCATAAAGAATAGAGAAACTCATTTTATAAAATTAGTAAAATCTTGATATCAAAACCAAAGAATGGAAGTAAGGGAGAAGGAAAGGAGATGCTTGTTTCTCTATAAACACAGATGCGAATCAAGTGAAGGTGTGCTCTGGCTTCCCTCTTCACACTGTTCACTGGCCTCTGTATTTGCAGTGGCCTTTTAAACCCTTAACTCACCTACTATATCCTCATGGGAGCCCTACATGTCCCTGCTGAGAGAGGGGCTCCTAGAGCTCTGGTGCTTACCATCCTGGAGCCCTACGGCTTCACGTTTCAAGAGCCTGGCCAGGCTCAGCACACATTTGCTCAATGAAAAAAGAACAAAGGGCAGCACAGCATTTTCTCCCACTGTTTCTGAGTGCAAACATGCTTTGGTCAGAAACATTTCCACCTTGTACAGGAACTCCCTGGAGACAACCCCATGGCTGACAATCACTGACCTTATACACAGTCTACAAGCTGATAAGGAAGATATAAACCAGGGATATCCACCAAGTAAATATTTATAACCACGAGGTAAAATCCACTGGACTCTGCTGCTGAGCACCAGGAAGGACGAGGCTCTTGGTGCTTGGGCTTGATGCAATGCTCTGCAGCACAGAGGGTGAGGGGTGTGCTGCCCATCAGGCGATCCAGGAGAGGAGGGGGAAGAGAACAGGGTCAGAGGCTGGGTCAGAGAGGGACTTTGTAGGTGTGTGCCTTGCAGGAGAGCTTTCTGTGAGAATGGAAGTGTTTTATGTCTGTGCTGTCCAGCATGGTGGCCATGAGAACATCTGCTTCATGTGACTGTGAAATCTCTCATGGGGACATGCACTGGCCCCCACCAGGCTACCATCTCCACTTCTTGAGATGATCTGGAATGTCCCAAAGGATCTAGGTTATGGTCCTTCACAGATGGGCCAGGAACCTTGAGCCAGCTTTTCTCTTAGCTCTGGGCTAAGTTTCTTATAAGCTTTGTCAATATCTTCACTTCCTTTGGCTGGAAGTATTTGAGGTTCTAGTAAAATCATAATTTTCTCTAAGAAACACTTGCTGCTTTGTTTCTCTTACACTTATTTTGAGGGTAAGGTTGAATAGGGTCAGATGTTTCCACATTTTGTGTCACCCATGGACACGTTCATTCCTGTTGAGGAGCAAGGTCCAGGCATGGCTGGAAGGGCCTGAGCAGAAAATGCCAGCACCTGACACCAGTCTCTAAGATTTGTGATGGGCTCCCAAAGACACCTGCTGTCTCCAGAACCATCTCTCTGGAAATTTACAGCACTTTGGGTACTTTATGGCTCATTTTTCCTCTACTACCAATATCTGTCTGACTGGATTACGTTTCTTTGCATTATTGCAAAGGTTATTTCCATTATTTATTACTCTTACCATTCGCTATACACTGACAGGGTACTCAGAGCTGTACTTGAAGAAAAGACAGACTTGTGTAACGTTCTGAATGAGAGCAGCAGGATAATTTGGACCTACGCCACAAGGATGGAAAGCCTCCCAGAGGCAGGCATGTCACACCAATCCTCAACATGCTTGTTTTTTCCTCTCATGTATTTAGCTCCACATACACTTTATGATTTCCCCCTTTTAGGCAACTGTTCTTTTTAAAGCCATTTAGAACAATGGATCTTCTGTTGCTAGTCGGTCCAAACACCAGAAAGGACAATGGATATGAAACAAGTGTACAACTGTGTAAGGGTAAAACCTGACTCGAACCTTGGTCACCTGGGTGCGGGCGCTAAGCATGGGCCTTCACAGAGCCACTCTTCCTGCCCTTGGTCTGGGCCATTGCCCTCGGGTCCAGTCGTCCTCCAGGGACATCCCAGGGCCCCTATCATCAAAGTGATTTCTTTTGTGGATCTCATTTCATAGAGAACAAAATTGCAATCACACACATCAACAGGAATAGCGGCTGCTGTGCCACACTCATGTGGGATGCATGAACTACTGTCATCTCGCATTCTCCATGCGGATTAGAGAAGCTGCCAAACACTGGAGAGCTCCCAGCTCCTGAGAGTCCTTCCCCAGGGCCTTCCATCATGTGGCCTCTGGTCAGTTGACACTTTCTCCCTGACAGGCTGGCCTCTGGTCACATCGTGAGAGAAGTTTGCCATGGCTCCCCCACATACTTGTTCTGTTTGCCTGTAAGAGGAGGGCTGGGAGACTGGGACTCCTCCAGTGAAAGGCCAGAGAACCTGAGTAAAAGCCAGGCAAAATGGGAGCCTCTGTGGAGGGCAAGGGGAGGCCTTCTCCTCTTCTCTGCTTCCTGGTGTCTCTCACCACCACCTTCCTGCCCAGGCCACCCCTCTACATTCCTACTCAGTATCCCAGCACCTCCTGCTTCTTCTGGGGCCACAGGTGCTCAGAATGTAGGTTTTTAGGGAATGACAGTGATCACAAGATCATGGGAAATTCTATTATTAGTCAGGATATGGATGAAATAAACTAAAGTCCATTTTTTAAAACTTACTGTCCACCTTCCGTCCAGTGCCCCAACCAATATACCACATTGCATTCAGATGCCAGGTCTCCTTAGGTTCTTTTTGGCTGTGACAGCTTTCAGGACTTTCCTTGTTTTGGATGAACTTGACAGTGTTGAGGAACACTGGTTAAATATATTGTAGGATGCCCCTCTACTGGGAGCTATCTAGAGGATTTGGGGGATGAAGACCACAGAGGTAAAGTGCCCTTCTAATGACTTCATGTCAAGGTTACATCCTATCAACAGGGTTTATCACTGAGGTTGCTGACCTTAATTGCCTAGCAGAGATAATATTTGTCAGGTTTTTCCACTGCACAGGCATACTCCTTCCTGCTCACACTTATGATATGGGGCATGTGTTTTACTTCCTTCGGGTAGAGTCCCTACATAAATTATTTGTAATTCATCTGTATGGGAGATGGTTATGTTCTCTCCCAGGAATTGATTCATCCAGTCATTTATTTACATAGTATGGACCCTTGGATATTTACATTATACTTTGGTTTATAATTCAATACTACATTATTTGTTTTGTCAATTTGACCACTGAAAACTCCTTTAGGCTGATTCATTTGTCCCCTTGACATGCTCCCAACCTTTTGCTTTAGGGCACTTTCTCCTTTTTGTACTATAGGATGCTGTTCCAGGTTCATCTTGTATATTTTCTGTCTAAATCCTACAATCAGCCATTTTATCATGGAGCTCTGATCTCTTTTATTGGAAGATTGTGTTAGAAAACAAGATCTGGAAAAATGAAATTGGACCATTTCCTTACACCACACCCGAAAATAGACTCAAAATGGATGAAGGACCTCAATGGGAGAAAGGAATCCATCAAAATCCTTGAGGAGAACACAGGCAGCAACCTCTTCAACCTCAGCCGCAGCAACATCTTCCTAGGAACATCGCCAAAGGCAAGGGAAGCAAGGGCAAAAATGAACTATTGGGATTTTATCAAGATCAAAACTTTTGCACAGCAAAGGAAACAGTTAACAAAACCAAAAGACACCTGACAGAATGGGAGAAAATATTTGCAAATGACATATCAGATAAAGGTCCAAAATCTATAAAGAACTTAGCAAACTCAACACCCAAAGAACAAATAATCCAATCAAGAAAGGGGCAGAGGACATGAACAGACATTTCTGCAAAGAAGACATCCAGATGGCCAACAGACACATGAAAAAGTGATCCATATCACTCAGCATCAGGGAAATACAAATCAAAACCACAATGAGATATCACCTCACACCAGTCAGAATGGCTAAAATTAACAAGTCAGGAAATGACAGATGCTGGCGAGGATGCAGAGAAAGGGGAACCCTCCTACATTGTTGGTGGGAATGCAAGCTGGTGCAGCCACTCTGGAAAACAGCATGGAGGTTCCTCAAAATGTTGAAAATAGAGCTACCCTATGACCCAGCAATTGCACTATTGGGTATTTACCCTAATGATACAAACGTAGTGATCCGAAGGTGCACGTGCACCCAAATGTTTATAGCAGCAATGTCTACAATAGCCAAACTATGAAAAGAACCTAGATGTCCATCAACTGATGAATGGATAAAGAAGACGTGGTATATATACACAGTGGAATACTATGCAGCCATCAAAAGAAATGAAATCTTGCCATTTGCAATGACGTGGATGGAACTTGAGGGTATCATGCTTAGCGAAATAAGTTAAGTGGAGAAAGACAACTATCATATGATCTCCCTGATATGAGGAAGTGGAGATGCAACATGGGGGGGTTAAGTGGGTAGGAGAAGAATAAATGAAAGAAGATGGGATTGGGAGGGAGACAAACCATAAGTGACTCTTAATCTCACAAAACAAACTGAGGGTTGCTGGGGGAAGGGGGATTGGGAGAAGAGGGGTGGGGTTATGGACATTGGGGAGGGTATGTGCTATGGTGAGTGCTGTGAAGTGTGTAAACCTGGCGATTCACAGACCTGTACCCCTGGGGATAAAAATATATTATATGTTTATAAAAAATAAAAAAATTAAAAAAAAGAAAACAAGATCTGGGTGCTGTTTGTCACTCTAGAGTTCTCATTGATTCTGGGCTTTCTCAGCAACAGACCTAGGAATGTATATATATTATAATATGTATATTGTAATTGTGTACACACACACACACACACGCACGCGCACCCAGTACTTATTGTCTCAAGCCACTCAGTACTTAGCTACAGAGCAAGAGATCACCAGAACATTCACTACTCTGTCCTAGGTACTGGGTCTTAGTACCAAGATGTCATGACATAATGACTGATAATCCTCAGTTACAGAGGAGGAAGCTGAACCTCAGGGAGGGACAGAATCTTGTTCAAAGGCACACTACTCTTGAAGTGATGGATTTGAAACCTGCAGGTCTGACTCTAGAGGAATGCTCTTGCATTAAGCTGTGCTGCCTCCCCAAAAGGCTCAAAAATACTTTGAAAAGGAAATGAAAGAGAAATTAAAGTCCTCAACCACACCCCCTGGGATCACTGTAGTCAGATGATGATGCTGTGTCAGCGTGGTTCTCTCCTGGCAGGTGGACTAAACCTCCTGTTAGAACAAGGAAGCAAAACCATCTTTGAGCACCCTTGCTCATTATAGTTATCATTATTGTTTCAACTGAAAGGATCTGCACTCTGTTGGATGTGGATCATCTGAATAGGAACGTCAGTCCATTTACCCAAAACACAGATGAGCACACCAAATAGCTGGTTTTTCAACCACGAGCCATCTTTCCCACGCTGCCAGTCGGGATGTTGATGGCTGAATAGGCACCGTCTGTTCCTGTGGCTGCAGCTCCCACTGAAGCAGCCCGGTGAGGGAAACCAGCACAGGGCTCCAGAGAAAGGAGGTGGAGAGGATGAGGGAACAGGCAGGAAAAGAAGTAGGAGGGAGAAAGACCTCCCCATTATGTGAGGTGAGCCTCAGCCTTGAGCAGGCTCTCTGGAAAATCAAATGTCTGCACTAACAGATGGTCCTGCTGCCCCTTTGACCTATGAGCTGCTGGTCTATACCTAGGCTGAGAAAGGTGGGGCCAGGGGAGAGAGAACCTCATGCCACCAGTATATATTGCTATCACTGAATTTATCTTGTATTTACTAGGCTGATAATTCTCAGCAAATCCTCAAGTGATACCATCTCAGTCTTAGGAACCAAAATATTCATACCCTGGGTCCCTCCTCTCTAATCCAATGGGCTGTAGTGAGAACATCTGGTGCTGGCCAGCTGCAAAGGACAGGGTTCTTTCTCCAACAGTGGCTGGCAGGAGTCAAGGCACCCTCTCTCACCAGGACAAATTTGAAGATTACCTCAGGATGGATCTTAGCATATAACCTTGCTGTACACAGAGCTGTTTCCATCTGTCTTAGACTTCAGGAAGTTCTCCTGCCCACATGTGGGCTCTTTTCCAGTCAAATTCGGTATCAGAGTAGAGATTTGCCCGTTGAAACCCAGCATCTCATTTTTAAGCCCCCAAATTCATGTTCAAATACCATTCTGAGGAACCCATATGTTTCCTCTGTTGCTGGGAGGTCCTGTGGACAGATAAGGGACCGTGTATACACCCCAGTTCCCCACTGAGCTGCACTGCCTGCATACAAGGGTGCTTTAAAATTACTGGCATTACGGGACTTTAAAAACTTCCCTTATTCTTTTAAATCCAATAAAAGCATATTTCCTGTCTTTGCTTTTGAATTCATTCCAACCAAGCAGATTCTCATTAACTCGCATCTGACATCTGGCACTTCATTAGAAGGTCTAACAAAGAAGTCAACATAGGCATATTTGTGATTTTGCACTCTGCTCCCAATCAGGGAGCCTGGAGAACGAGAGTGAGGAGTTTGTGCACACGTGGGTAGAGTGAATTACAGTGTTTTTTCCATAGCTTGAAATCCATGCTTCTGAGCTGACAGGGCGATGCAGTGGAATAAAGGGGACTCTGCCTGCTCTGCATTCATATCACATCAAATCATGCCTCAGAGGCAAACATTCTCAAAATAGGGAAAGGAAAAGCTGCATTATGGCAACATCCTCTTTGAACCAAATGTTTCCTAAAATGTGGCACAGGGACCCAACAAGCATCTGTGGAAAAGAACAGGCACTTTTTCCTTCAGGTTGAAAAATCAGGATACTTCTTAAATGACAGCTCTCAAGGACCCAGAGAGCAGGAGATGTATGGACACCTTTCAGAAAATAATCCCAGTTATGACAGCTTGTCCAGCTGGAAACTGGTTTCCAAATGGAAATTCCCCTTTTCATTTGGGATTTAAAAAGCAAAAACAAAACTAAACTTGGGAAATGAGTGTTTTATATTCATAATTAGGTACATGCAAGGGAGGACTGTGGGAGGCTGGGGAGGGATTATAAAGTTTGTATCTTAGCTTGGGTTTTTGTAACACATTACCATAGATCCCGGGCAGCTCTTTCTCACAGTTCTGGAGGCTGGAAGCCTGAGATCAGGGTTCTGGTGAGGACTCTCTTCCTGGTTTATAGATGGCTGCCTTCTTGCCATGTCCTTACATGGAGGAGGGAGAGCACTCTGGTCCTTTTATTCCCTTAGGATGGTACTAATTCCATTATGGGCTCCAACCCCATGGCCTCATCCTAATCCAGTACCTCTGGAAGGCTCCACCTCCAAATGCCATTGCACTGGGGGTCAGGGCTTCCACATGTAGACTTGGGGACACAAACAGTCTTCAGCAGTCCAGTTCACAGGCATGTTCTGGGGGAAAAGATGCAAAGTCAACTGAACTGAAGCCTTTATTTTGAAGTGGACACTTTTCCTTTCAGCAGAGGTGGTTTGTTGAGGTTTCTGTATGATTTACAACTATTGTCCCTTGGGGTATGCCCTCGTGTCACGTCCCAGGGATGCCTGCCATGACCACCTCACCTTCATTCCACTTGACTCAAAAATAAGTTTTGAGACTTGACTTCCCCTTTCCCACTGTCATCACACATTTGGGGTTGCCTTAGGTGAGGAATTCTTACAGCAGAAAAATAAAACAAATTGCAGATCCCTAGGAAATAACATTGGAACATACACAATCCCAGCTGGCAGGCCTTGCAGCCAAGCAGAAGGCAGCGAGGTTCCCCGGAAAGAGGCCAGCCAGCCAGAAGTGAGCCCCAAACAGGGACCAGCATGAGCTACTCACTGGCAGGAGACGTGAAACTGTTTTAGCAAGTTCAAATCCAGCTCCTTGCTAAGAAAGCCTTCTTAAGAGGACTGACTGAATGTTAGAAACCAGGGAGCCAGCCAAGTGCAGCAACATGAAGGCCCAGCCGCCAGAGCCAGACACAACCTCAGCAGCAAACACTGTGATATAGCTTAGAGTGGGAGTGGGGGCATCCCGCAGGACACATCATTGCTGCATTCACAAGTAAGCATGGTGTTTGAATTCATGATGGAAAAGGTACTGCTTCACTCAAGCATTTGGGATTTAGCTGCAAAATCCTTCCTAAAATCCTTTATTCATTAAAGGAATACTTTTTTAGCATCATCCTTACGCGAGGTGCTGTTGCATGTTGTGCTATGTTGAAGATAAAAGGATGGGGAGCTGAACATTAATGTTGAAATGGTTCCATGAAAGCATGGTACAGAGGAGAATGACCTGCCCTGAGGGCCAGGGAAGCCTTCCCTGGGGACTCAGGGGTTGACCTTGGAGATGTCCTGTCCTTTGAATAGGCAGGGGAAAGGGGTACTTCTGGCTGAGGGTGACACACAAGAGAAAGGGCCTGTAAGGAGAGAACAGAATGGAGAGGCAGAGAGGCCCAGCACGTGTAGGTCTGGTGAGTCCCTTAAGGATGAAAGGTACTAAAGGTCTGCCTGAAGAGGAGGGAAGGGAGTGTGGGCAGGAGACCATGAGATGTGCATCTTCAGATGTTCCCCATGCCTCTTCCAGATCAGCCCAAGGGAGGGACAGGGATAGAAGACTGTGGCTAGTCAGAGGCAACACCAGTGAAACAGGGGGAATTGTGTAGATTTGGGGGGACAGGGACCCACAGGGTGATGGCAAATTGGCCCTTGGGTCCCAAATTTGAGGTTACCTTTGAGATATTCAAGTAAAGACAAATATTTGCCTCTGGGCTGCAGTTATGAAACCAGAAGTTGACTATATGTAAGTGGCAGTCAAAGCTGTGGGCAACAAAGAGGTGGTCAGGGGTGAAACAGTAAAATAGGGAGATGAAGGGCTTTTGTTGCCCTTTGTTGATTCTTCTAATCCATGCTCTACAGCCGTGTTCCTATATATATTCGGCTTACTTTTTTCTGCTCAGGACTCAGTGAGTTACTTCAGTCCGACGATTATACCTGTTTTCACTTTGGGCAATTTCTGGGCATTACCATTTTAAATATTACTGTTGCCTCATTTTGTACTCGTTTCTCTCTTTCTGGAATTCCTATTGGTTTCATGTTAGAACTCTTCTTTCTGTGTGCTGTGCCTTCTTGTTTTCCATCTCTCTTACCTGCATGATTCCCATGTATCTATCTCCTGGCATACAAATTCTTCTTCGGTTGCATCCAGTCAATCTGCTTTTTATTACAGGCATGCTAAATTTTCCAATTCTAAAAATCCAAGCTGTATGTCCATTTTCCAAATTTAGGTTTTTAAATTTTTTTAAAAAATATGATCTTTTATCCATATGGGTTTCTACTCCTTCTTAATCACTTAAATGATTTCAATTATTTTAATCTCTTTGAGTTTGTTATAAAGTACTGTAATAATCTCAGATTAAAGATGAGTTGTTTTGAGATAATTGAAATCTGGAAGTAATAGCTCTGTTTTGGGATGTAAATCTGCTGTATGATTTCCCCCCTTGTATGGATTATAATGTTCTAGTGTGGTTTTATCAAGAGCTAGGATACATTATTTTCTTCCTTGCTGGTTTGCAAAACTGTCAGTCCTTAGAAAGCATCTTTCTTTTGTCTGTAGTATAAATCCTGAATCTATGTGTATTTTAATTTTGCATCAGGGTTCCTGTACATGCTTATGTATAAATTTGGGGCCCACACCTCGGATTAGACTGGCCCTGAGTTTCTGACTGAGCCCTGGTAGTCCAGGACAGATACAGAGCTTGCCTCCTTGTTTCTGAAACCTAGGGGGAAAGTTTCTAGGTCCTTTCATAGATGGCACACTCTGAGGCTATGGATTTGTGCATAGTCCTTCCTGGCCAAACACCATGTTCTCTCTCTCCTCAAAAGAATTAGAAACTCAGGCACAGTCCCCAGACCTATATTCCAGAAATAAGCTACCCTGGTTCTGCATGGTTCTGTGCCTTGCCAGGTTGGCCAACTTGCCATCTGGTTGGAAGGCAAAACATATTTCCTTGCATAGATGAATACTGATGACAGTAGCTTGTATTGTAAGGATAAGTAAGTATTCCTGAGAGCAGATCTGAGATCCAAGAAAGAAAACACAAAAGATCAAAAGGAACCCCTCAGATGAGCTTAAAGGGAGGGCATCAAAGAACAGTCAACTTAAATTGGAGCAGAAAGATAGAAGGAATCCATAGTTTGTCTGATATTTGAAAAAATGTATATAGAGGCTATTGGTGAGTGTGGTAAAGAGAAAGATTAAGTCCATGAACTACAGTAATTGAGAGCTGAGAGTAACTGGACATCCTCAGAAGATAATGAGTTAATTAGATGCTGTAGTGACCATATTGGGAGGATGGGGAGGGGCAGAGGTGTGGAGGCATACACTGCAGGGACAGAGGACTTCTGTAGGAAAGCAAGTCTTTATCCACCACAATGGTTGGCCAGTGATAAATTAATAATAAACCAACCAATTAAGGAATAAAGACCTTTCATAACTTCTTTTTTTTTTTTTTGACCTTTCATAACTTCTTAAGAAATAAATACCAGACATATCCAGTAAAATGTTCCAAATGTGTCTGTGAAAGGGCCTTGGATGTTGGGAAGGACTGGTGAGACCGCCATGGATTCTTTGTGCTACAAACCTTTAGTACAATGTTTATTAGTTGTGACAAATGGACACACCCTAAGATGCCAACAAGAGGAGAGACTGGACAAGGAGTAGATGGGAACTTTCTGTACTGCCTTTGTAAATTTTTATAAATCTAAAATGGTTCTAAAGTAAAAGGTTTATCTAAAAAACAATGCCAGGCTATGGGATAGAAGTAGGTGAGAGGAGGAGCGGTGACTACAGATGGAGGTCCTCCTTTCTGTGCTCCGTTCTTGGGGACCTGGAAAGCAGGACAGGGTTTTGGAGAGGCATTCCTAGCTCAAAACCAGGGCTGACCCAACCTGGCTCAGCCCTTGAACTACTCATTATTTTTTGAGTACCCAATTTTATTCTCACCAAAACAGAGTATGATCCCTATTTAGCTGGTTGTTGTGACAGATACTAGCAACGATGACATACTGACTTACTGCTTTATGTGAGACACCACACTGACACTTGACTTGTCTCATTTCATTCCTTCTTTACACAGCACCGTGAAGTATGTGCCATTATTAATACTGTTTTCTCTAACACTGTATTATGAAAATTGTCAAGCATACAGAGAAGTTGAAAGAACCTACAGCAAAGACCTATGTATCTACCATGTCAGCTGGCTAATTGTATTTTGCTCTATTTATGTTATTAGATGTCTGTTCATCTGCACAACTCTGCCCATGCATCAATGTATCATTCCAGAAAAGGGGCTCATTTCAATAGAAGTTGCAGATACCTCCTGCTAAACATGTCTGCATGTGAATCCATCAATATGCTCCTGGAAATGTGAAATTAAGGATCAGTGAGATGAACTTTTATCCAAGATCACAGTCATTGAGTGACAGCTCCCAACAGGTGTCCATCAGTGGAAACTACTGCCATCATTTTCAATCTCTAGGAAAAAGTCCCTCTTGTTTCCTGGAGATAAATGGTGGGGTGGAGTGCAGAGATGAAAGATTTTTAAAAGCTAGAAGATGAAGCACAGATCTTTCCCTTAAATCCTCAAAGTCCCGGGACATATACAAATTATCAGGAGCACAAAGTTTGGACATTTTAGATTGATCAGTTGAGTCCAGGCATACCTGGGGTCTCCTGCGGTGTCCGGGGTGCTTCCCTGTCATATGTGTGGCAACTGGTTTGCCTGTGGAATTTGGTCAGGGTGTCAGTTACATGTCTCCACAGAACTGGGGAGTTCTGTGGAGAACTGTGATGTCCATGTTGTGATGTCCAAAAAAGAGAGCCCCAGAACTCGAACTGATGTGCACACTGAACTTTCTCGTGATGCTCTAATATGGGTGACATGTCAGTTCTCTTGTTCCTCTCTTAAATACCCTCCTTCCAGTCCATTTAACAGAAAACCAATTACATAATAAACAAAACACACTTGTTTTTAAAAGTACCCCCCCACACACAGTAGGGGGCTAGATAATCAGGAATTAAATTGCTTTAATCACGTTAAGAAAAGCTTACTTATTAAAAAAAATAATAAATTTAAAAAAAAGAAAAGCTTACTTAAAAAAATGAAAAGCTTTTTTCTTAAGAATTGACAGTAAAGACTAGCAAAGATTTAGGTAAAACATGAAAGAAAAAAACCTACCAAGTGTTATTTATTACACTGGAAAGTTGGGGGAAATCTAAGGGCTTAATTTAAAAGGTGAGTAATTCAATAATCATGTTATCTCCCTAAGATAGGGTATTAGGTAACAATTATGGTCACTGAACATTGCTAATTATATGAAAAATGCTCACAATATCAGTTAAAAACAGTAGCTTTTAAAACTTAATCTTACTTTTATATAGAATAATGGATAGAAAAAGGGGCTGGAAGAAACAGACTAAATTCTTAAATGTAGTTGTTTTTACAGTTTTCTCCATTGTTTTCATAGTTAATGCACCACCCAAAATTTCAGTGGTGGTAAACAGTAAGCCAAATTGATATGCAAGGGTCATTTTCTCTAGACAACCTCAGGCTGACCACTCAATTCATCTGTGAATGTGTGCAGGTGAGAGGTGTTCGTGTGGGTCCTCGGGGTGGGGGGAGTTCAAGTGCAGAGACCCCAAACATTCCTCCAGCCCTGAGGATGCTGAGATGTGACACAGAACCCAGCGCCCTGCTGTCAGTGCGTCTGATCTGACTGCACTCTCTGACCCTGATGTACACCACCTGCCTGGACCTGGAACAGGCCTCCCCTGGGGATGCGGGTCCCCTGCTGGCCATTTGACAGCCCTTTCCTAAACCTGGTCACACTCTCCTTGGCCACCACTTGCTTCATAAAGACAATTTTTTGTGCTGTTCTGTACCAGCCTCTCCTGTCTCCACATTTCAGAGGGTGGCAGGTGGCTCTGTTAACATCATGTGAACATCTCTGTCTTTCTTGCTGTGAGGACCACACCTCCCTCACCTCTAATTCCTGGGCCCCCTGTTCATCTTCCTACACCACCCCTGGAGAGAGGAGTGTGAGGAAAGCAGGTGGCTTTCTAGACTCAGGTGGCCTGCTGATTCAGTGCAAGGCCTAAGAGCCTGGCCTTTGACCTTGGGCATTTGTGGGCTGTTGGGGGGATATTTCATAAATAACACAGTGTGTTCACTCTGCACACTTGGAAAAGGAATGGATCACAGCCCTGAGCTGAGAGTCATGGGGAGCCCAGGGCTCTGGTTTCACATTTACTACACCAACAGCCCTGTCCTTTTCTTTGGCTTGGTTGGTTGATTTTCAGTAGCAATCACAACTATAGATATTCATCCAGGGCCACATTTAAAAAAAAACACGCCAATTCTATTTTTACCTTCCACCATATTGCTGTTCTCAATAAAGGGCTGTCAAATGGCCAGCAGGGGACCCGCATCCCCAGGGGAGGCCTGTTCCAGGTCCAGGCAGGTGGTGTACATCAGGGTCATTCCTCAGTTATTGTCTCTTCTTGCAAAAAATCTCATTTTGCATCTAGAGCAGAAAGATGAGAGCTGGCGAAGAGGCCCATGTGTTCCGGGGGATGACCTCACCTTATGTGCCAGGGTCAGGGATGCTCTGCAGCCTCCTGGGCCTTCTGTACCACACTGGGTATCTATTCCTTCCCTCACAGATCCTGCTCTTCCCGATGTGTGTGTCTCAAATAGGGTGTTGTCATTGGCAACTCAAGGCCTTTGGCAAGCCCTTGGCAATTGGCTCCCACTCCTGTGTCCTGTCAGGTCCGGTGTGGTTAGCTTCTGAGACTCGGAGAATCTCCATCTCTGGAAGCCTCACTCCTCCTGGCATGTGGTGGTATGCCAGGGGCCAGTTCAGGCTTCCATAAGTCCAGGCTTCACCCAGTCTGGGTGTCACACCATTTCCACCAAGTTGGCCAGCATGGCCAATCCATCCTGCCTTCTGTGGGAGCTGGTTTGCTTGTCCTGGCTGTGTCTAGGTTCTCTGTCACCTCGGTCCCTTTCAGCTGTACTGTCCCTGAGGGGCTCAGCATCGGTCCTATCAGTGGTTGGTTGTGCTGGTAGATTTCTTCTTCTCTGCTTAGAGGACCTATTTGCCTTAATGTTTTATGATCCTTGTTAGGTTAGGGAATGTGACATCTGGAGGGAGCACTCTCCCTGACACTGGATAGGCAGGTAGGAGTCCTGGCATGGCATGAACCAGCTGTGGGCTTGGTCAAAGCATTTAACCCCACAGGGTCTCAGCAGGGTCTAAGATGTTTCCATGATGGATTGTGTCCAGGGAGTTCTGACTACACAGAGTCCACAGGAACTAGAGAGGTTTTCTGGAGAACAGGATGGAGGAACTGTGAAGTGAACCAGGTAGGTAGAGAATGAAGCCCACTTGCCTTCATCTCTGTTCCTGCAGCCCCTCCTTCTGGTGAGACCTGCTGCCTCTGGCGCTGGATCCCTGGATGGTGCTTGTTGGGGAAGCATGTTTCATTCTTTGCTTGTTTGTTTTGTTTCTGGAACATCTGCCTTCTCCTTTCTTTGATTTGGAATTTAGGACTTTAATGACTTGGTATATACCACATTGAGGGATATCAGCACTTGAGAAAGCTGTCCCCTGCGACAGGAGGCTAGGGGAGCCCACACTTTGGGGGGGGGTGCTCCATGTTAGCAAGAGGCTTCTGAAGAAGATCTGATGGCCAGGTGGGGCCTGGAGACACACGTCTCTGAATTGAGGGAATGTCATTGCAGCTCCACTTTCCCTCTTACCTCTCCAGCATCCTTCTTTTTGCTGGGGAGAGATTATTCAAGTGAGGGAAAGAGGCAAGGGACAGAAGGTGGTCTTGAGGAAAATGCTGCTCTGGGTGGAAGGAATTTTAAGTTATCATATATACACATGCACAGGGTGTTTTGTTGCTCTTTCTTCATTCACTAGCCTGTTCACGATATACCTGACACCTCTCCTCTATATGGTGGATCTATGGGAGCTGTGCCCTGACTCCTCAAACCCTCTTCAAGGCCAATGCCTCCTGTTTGACTGCAGGAAGAATGGGTTGTTGATGACTCCCAGGAAACTGTCTGAAGCTGTAGGAAATTGCCTTCCTCAAGGTTCCCCTTCAGGGGAAGGTTGACCAATGCCTGGCAGATGTAGAGGGGGGCATTCTCAAGAGAATTCTCTATAGGATTGACCAAGACAAGGTTCCCTTATAATGCTACATTCAAATTGCTTTCAAAATATGTATGATGAAAAAGAGTTAATTGTTTTCTTCAATAAAGGAAGGATCTTACATCCAGTTTAGTCTTAAATACCAGTAAATAGGGACATAAACTTTCACCAAAGGCTACATTTGACTGGAACTTTGTTCATAGTAACCCTCCTCCACTAATCCAGAAGGAGTAAATGCACTATGATGGAAGATAGTTGAATGAATTGCAATTATCTTCCTGTAGATTTCTGCATGGATGTTAAAAAGAGTAATATGAGTTTAGTAAGAAACTTCAAGAGTGTTGGAAAGTATTGTCAGAGAAAACAATGAGATGCAGTAAGTGTGTCAAATCTTATCTAACTTGAAACAAATGATAGGACCCCCACACAGGTGGGTGTACTTGATGCAAAAGTGCACAGATGTGTGCATAAAAATGGCTGAGGATAGAGGGGTCATCTGGGCATTTGAGGCATTTGAGGTTGTTAACATAGATGCCCAGTGAGGGAACTAGTGTGGGGACCTGAGCACAACACGGAGGGATAAAAGATTGCATGGAGAAATATGGAGTGTGTACAAATAATTACATTGCTGCAATCATGCCAAATTATGTATGTTTTTAAATTGCATAGAAAAAAAATAAAGGCTGTAAAAAGTATTCCTTTAGGGTCCTCACCAAGATTTTTTTTTTCCATTTTAGAAGTATTTAACATGAGGCAGGAGAACTTGGGGAAAGACTGAGTAGCTCCCAGAAGACACCACATTGTTCATTTAGGGAAATGGACAATGTCCACTGGCACCCAACTAGTCTTTACCATGCCCATCCCTTCCTTTCTTCAGCATCGCTGCTGGGAAATGATAAAAGACTACAAGGGCATGAAAAGTCAGAAAAGTGGAAAATCGCAAAACCTGTGAATAAGAGAAAGTAGAATAAATAAAAGTTGAAATAAGAAACTGCCTCAGTAGGAGGTTCTGTGAAGCATGTGTAGGAGGTGCATGTAGAAAGAAAATGGGAGCTGAGCAAAGGGTTCTACAGCAGGACAACAGGGCTCTTCTGCACACGGTTTTCTCCTCTTCTGCCTGAATGTCATGGCGGGAAGAAAGTATACCCGATTCCACATGAGTTCACAATTCCCCAACCTGAAACGAGCCCAGCGTGGAACAAGTCGTGGGCTTTACTACTTTTCTTCCCATGTGCTGGAGGGCCTCCTGCTGGAGGGAGGGGCAGGTGGAAGCCCAATTTTCCTCCCCTCTGGGAAACACAGGTGGCTACAAAGTCATGCAGCCAGGCTGCTCTTGGGGCTGCTTTGTGGGAGAGGCTGATTCAGATGGGGTCTGTGAGACACCGGCACTGTTTTCTGCTAGGTCATGGTGTGGTGCTCAACAACCTGCCCATGTCAGCTGTGCACACTGGACCCCGTTCTCTCTGAGTTTCCTTCCAACAACCACAGAGAAATCCCAGGATTTCTCTGTATGGCAAACACCACTACTGACAAGTCTGCTGGGAGGAAATGGGATGATAAAGCTAATGGCCAATAGACTAATAGTTACAATATGAAAAGAGTGTCTGCCAATCAATAAAATGTAAAAGCCCAATAAAACGTAGTTAAGGGTATGAACTAGCGTGTTATAGAGGAAATAGAAAAACAGCAAAGATGTTTAACATGGTAGTAACTGATGAAATGCAAATTGAAAAGTGGTAAGGTCTCTATTTTTATCTGTCAGATGAATGAAAACTGAATCCTGGGCCCTGGTGGGGAAGATAGTGAAATCTTCTTAGTGGCACCAACTCCTGGAGGTCAATTTATAGTATCTACTGAGTGTACATGTGTGTGATCTTTGATTCAGTGGGTTTCACTTGTGGGTGTGCTTGCAAAAGGAGAAATCGAAATGAGTTGTATGCCCATTTTTTAGGGAAATGGTTAGACAGTGCATATTCATATGAGAACACCAGAGAATCACTAAAAGCAGCGATGTTAATCTCTATGTATTGACACAAAAAGTACTTACATTATGTGGAAAAGCAAGTTCGGTGCATGTTGGTCCTCTTTTATTTGTAAACCCAAACTGCGCTGTGCATGGATTTATAAATGTGTAGTATGAGGACATCCTCTTGGGGCTGGCTTTGAGGAACAGGCATGGAGAGCGAGATTCACTTTTATCCTTGTTTCTCTGTTCTCCTCTTCTTTCTGTTTACTGTAAGAGTGTGATGTGTCAGGTGTGATGACTGAATGGTGTCATATGTCTGTGGGTTTCCTGATAATTAAAGGAATATGGGGCAGAGAATGGTGGATGCTGGTGAACTTAATGGAACTGGGTCTAGAAAGTACCAGGTGACAGCGTGCTGATGTGAGCCGTCAATCATGACTTAGAACAGGGCATCTGGTGCAGGGTAAAGTGCTTGGCTCCTTCTTCCCATTTCCTCCTAGTGAAATGTGGAAAGCAGAATAAAGCTCTCCCACTCAAAGGCTCATTGACAACTCGAACCTTAGATTTTACTTTTGTCATAATGTACTGGTTTTTTTTTTTATATATATATATACTTTTGGGCAATCTCTTCTGCTAGAGAGGAAAAAAATAACACTACTTCTCCCCAATATACAACTAACTAATAAAACTGCCTGTTAGAACTCATCTCTCCAACTCAATTCTGAATGCAGTCCCAACCATGTACCAGCCATGGGAGCAGACAGCAGGACACCTGAACAGGTGGGGGCCCACCCCATCTCAGGTAGCCCACAGGTGAGAGCAGAGAAGCACACCCTGCATGGCAGGGCTTTGACAGGAGTCCACGCAGACCACAAGAAGTAAGTGATGGGGACACCTGACTCAGACAGAGTTTGGGAGGTCAGAAGGCTGTCTGTAGGGGGTGCTGTCTGAGCTGAGTCCCACCTTTCTCATAAGGACCAGCCTGGTGATGAAGGCATTCCAGAAGATAGCCCAGTGAGAAAGTCTGGAGATGAGGGAAGGTTTGACTGGTCTGAAACCCCAGATGAGAAACTTCAGAGTTGGGTGATGTTGGGGAGGAAGGCAAATGCCAGTGATCCCATATTTGCATTTAGGGTTGTAACATCTGCCCAAATCAGCAGGGTAAGGGTGTTCTTGGTCTAGAGATGATCTTTGATCAGCGGGAGACAATCTCCAGGCCTGTCTACTCACCAAATATTTATAGCAGCAGTAAACTTGCCACAGGCTACCAAACCACATCATATTCACATTAAATACAACCCATTCATCGCTTCTGATTATCCTGGGGAGACAAGGACCAGAACGGAACATGAAGAGCCACTGGAAATGATGGAAAGATTACTCTGTGCTACAGAAGGTGACAGTAAATTTATTAGCCAAGAAGAAAATAAGAAACATCACATCATCCATGGTAGTACCCTCCAGGGCCTTTGAAATGCAATGGTTTCTTTCACGTTGTTTTAGCTTCTCACAGATTTATTCTAGAAGGGAGCAAACAGTCTCTGAGCCCCTGTTTGTGGGCTTCTCCAGCACCTGCCTTCTTTCTCAGTGCTCTTTGTATTCTCCAAAAAAATTTTAGGGTTTGTTCTGTGGCCCAAAATGTGGTCTATCTTGTTGAATGCTCTGTGTGCACTTGAGAAGAAGTGTGCTCTGCTGTTGTTGGATAGGGTGTTCTTTTAATGTCTGTGGGGTGAGGCTGGTTGACAGTGTTCATTCTTATGTGTCTTTACTGATCTTCTCTCTGGTTGGTCTATCAAGTCCTGATGGGGGTGTTGAAGTCTCCTACTGTAACTGCATCCAGTTCTCTACTGGTTTTTGGCTTAGATTTTGACTCTGTTCTTAGGTGCATACCTATTTAGGGTGGCTATATTTTCCTGGAGAATTGACCCTTTTACATTGAGCAATGTATTTATTTATCTCTGATAATCTTCCTTGTGCTGAAGTCAGTCTCATTTGAAATTCATATAGACATTTCAGCTTTCTCTGTATCTTTACTTTTAATATTTAGCTTTAGTGTATGTGGGTCTTTACATTTTAAGTAGGATTCTTTAAATGTAGACAGAACATAGTTTATACTGTAGACAGCATATAGTTGGGTCTCATTTTTCTTTTTCTTTTAACCAGTCTGATTATCTGTTTTGCAACTAGTGTTTTTAAACCCCTTACCTCTAATTGATTAATAATATAACTGGATTAGTATCTGCCATCTTTGCATATTTATTGTATCTATTATTTCTATTTTCCTCTTTATGTTTAGCTTTCCTGGCTTTATTTGACCATTTTATATGATTCCACTTGATATCCTTTATACTTCTTTTTAAAAATATATATATTTTAAATTATATATATTTACATATCATATATTATTTATTAATATATATAATTAATATAATAAATCATATATAATTAATATTATATTATATTATGATTATAATTATATATAATATATCATATATTATATTTGTATAATATTAATTATATTATATTAATAAAATATTATAGTATATTAATATAATGCATTATATTAATATAATATATCAACATATATTAAAATATAATTAGTATTTATTAATATATTAATTATTATATATAATAACATATATAATAATATATAAAATATATAATTAATTATATAAAAATATATTAATATATAAACATATATTAATAGGTATAATTAATATAATATATTGATATAATATTATATATTATATATGTAAATATATTATATATAAAGATATATTCTAATATATATCTTAATATATATATAATATATTGGTTGTCTCAATATTATAATATATAATATTATATATGTAAATATATTATATTTTAAGATATATATTAGAATATATCTTTATATATAATATATTGGTTGTCTCAAGGGTTACAGTAACAGTTTAAACCAATCCAAGTTTACGTTCAAATAACACATTGTCCCATGTGTAATGCAGGTATCTTATGACATAATCCTCCCTAATCGTTCCTCTCCTCCCTTGTGACATGTTGTTAATTCTAACTTTCACATGTGTATAATTATCTGATACACTGTTACTATTTTTGTTTTAAATAGACAGTAAATCTTGAGATAAATTAAGAAAAGTAAAAGACTACATTTAACTTTTATTTCTTCCTTTATTTTTTATTCCTTTTTATTTATTCCTTTTTAAAATGTAGATCTAATTTTCTCACTGTATCATCTTCCTGCTGCCTATAGAAAATTAATATTTCTTTTAGACTCCAGGTTACTGTCAATGAAATCCTTCAGTTTTTTGTCTGAAGCAGTTTTTATTTGTCCTCAACTTCTGAAGGATAGTATCACACATTTTTTTTTTCTTATTGAAGGACATACAATTCTAGATTTAAGGGTTATGTTTATTGGTTTTAGTCCTAAAACACTTTAACAGATTGTACTCAATTGCATTCTTAGCTGCATGGTTGCTGATGAGAAGTCTGCTGCAATTTTTATACTTGCTTCTCTATAGATCAGATGTTTTCATGCACCTTCAGGAATGTCTAAGATTTTTCTCTGTTTTCAAATTTCTACAGTTTAAATATGTCATAACTACTTTTTGTTTCTTTGTTTCAGTCCTGTTTGGTGGTCTCTGCACTTCTTGGAACAGTGTCACTGATACTGGAAAACGTTTGGCCATCAGTTCTTTAAATATTTCATCTGTTTCTTCTTCTTTTGGTATTTCAATTATATTACATGTTACATCACTGTATGTTCCCATAGTTCTTGGATGTTCTGTTCCTTCTTTTCCCCCATTCTTTTTTCCTCTTTGTGTTTTAGTTTGGATGACCTCTTTTGACCTATCTTCAAGTTCACTGATTCTTTTCTTATCTCTGTTAAGTCTACCAACAAAAATGTTCATTTCTGTTGTGGTTTTTAACTTCTTCCTTTTTACTGTTTTCATCTTTGTGTGCTCATTACCTGTATGTTCTTGCATGTCTTCTACCTTTTTCATTAAAGCTTTTTCATTATAGCTTTAACATATTGATCACACTTTTAAATTCTCTGATAATATCAGGTGACATCTGAGTCATAATTTGAGTTTGGTTCTTATGATTGCTTGTCTTTTCAATCTTTTCTTGACTTCCAGAATGCCTTGCAATATTTTGTCATCTAGGGCAGTAGATATTGAGGTAAATAAGCATTTAGCATGGCAATTTTTATTAATTTGGCCAGAAGTGGAACATTTTTTGATGTTTGTTGTAGCTTTAGGTATGAAAAGTTTCAAAATCCTCTAAGGTCCTTATTTTCATCTTCCCTTCTGGCTTTGGGGCTTCTGTATATACTGTTCTTTAAACAAAGTTTATGTCTTTCATCTCTCCCTGCTCAAATCCATGGTCATTATACTGGAGGCTTATGCAGCAGTGACAGGATGTGAGAGGAGGGATTGTTCTCTGATCTTCTGATTAAGTATCATTTTTTGGAGTGCACAGTGGGCCTTAGGTACAGTACATAAAGAATGACAAACTCTTTCTGCAATACTTCCAGGGTAGAGATATCCCCCCTATCAAAAAAAACCCAACCAATCAACCAACCAACCAAACAACAACAACAGCAGCAAAAACAGAGACCACCTTGTAGCAGATAAGAATAGAGGAAGTAATGAGATCCTCACAGACCTATCATCAAAGGATCGTGGGCCCAATTAGCAAAAGAGTTATTTAAAAATATGAATAAGCAGGGTGTTGACTTAGAAATGTAGTATTTCAGCAAATCTTAGATGATACATTTTGTAAATGGCCACATAAAAAAAGAGAGTGTGCCCAATTGGTGTTAACCTTGTGCTAAGCCAAGCTCAAACCTTGGAAGCAAAATGCACTTATGATGTGATAAATTATTTACTTAAGTAGCAAAAGCAAATAGGATAGGTTTTCCTGGCACTTTGATTTTAGAATAACAAATGAGGTTCATGTTGAAGATGAATAAATGCTTTAAGGTAGCTCTTTTGTTGACACAGTTTCTATTTCTTTTCTCTACATACACATAGCATCAGGTGGTAGATATTTATAGAAATGTGCCAAGTTGGCTTATTTTTAAAATAATTTAAAATATTTAATGCTATTATTTAGCCTTGCTATCATAGTGCTGTTTGCTTTGCTGATCAAAGATTCACAAGATTCTCAGCCCTTCTATCTTCATTAGGCAATGTGTTTATCATCATTTTTATCATGCCAACATCTGCTGGTAAATATAATAGCTTCTGAGTAAAGATGCCTGTAATAATGCCATGACCTCAGAAACCAGAAGGGATTTTAGGTCTCAAAAGTGTTGTTAATTTGACATATTCTTTTTCAATATAATATTTAGGAAAGAAAGTTGTTCTGTCATTATTCATTTTCCTATAAACTTGACAATACAAATATATTATGTGTCTAATTTTCTTCGTCCCTACAAAAGCGGCTCTGACAGACTATATTTTCCCCCAAAATGGCTGCTACAATATTTACTATCCCTCATATTCTTCTAGAGCCTTGACATCTATGTTTTCTCCCATGAGTCTGGATAGACTTTTACAAGTTGTACCAGTACAGCCTAGCAGAAGTGATGCTACCTGGTTTTGAAGGCTAGCTCATGCAAGGTCTCATGCTCCACCTTGATAACTTGAGACACTTTTTCTGAGAATGTAACTTCCATGTTGTGAGGGAACTCAAATTAGTCCATGTGGAGAGACCACTTGGAAGGACACACAGTGGATACTCCTGTGGACGATCTGGTTAAAGTCCCAGCCGACAGCCAGCCTCAGTTAGCAGACATAGTTGCAAAGATAGCACATTTGTTGCCAGCCCAAGCTGTGAAGGCATCTCAGACTTGAACCTTCCCAGACATTTTGAGAGCAAAGACAAACCATCCAAATGGTGCCTTTGGAACTGGTAGCACACAGAAACTATGAGCATAATGAAATGGTCATTTTCTGCCAATAGGTATAAGGTGGTTTATTTTCCAGAAATAACTGGATCAGCATCCTAAGTAAAATGTAGAGGTAAAACTCAATTTTCACTGTAAAACCCAGAAGAATAACATAGATTGTGGGAGTTTGCAGGAAATGATACAAGGTTCCTGAGGTAGAAGAATTCACATCTTCCTGGAGGAGTCGTAGGGTAGTTCTCCTCTTACTAGCTGCTAGGATTTTGAGTCCATATTTACATGGCCTGGCCCTCAGCTGCTCCACATGCAGAAATTGACAACGTACCAAGCTCATGTAGGCATCATGAACACAGAAGACTTACTTCTACCCCTTCTCTTCCATCCCGATGATGCTCTGAACCAGAGAATACTGAACTGCGTGAGTTTAAACAAGAAGTCCGGGTTGGGCTGCACCACATGGAGTCAGGGATATGGCATGTTCTGGTCACTATCTAAGAGATGACCATCCTTTTACCCCTAAATATTTGTTTTCTGTTAGCTAATGAAAATATTATAGTCAATAATAGGTTATACTATTATATGATCCCAATGCTACATTTATTTGACTTACAAACATTAAAAATAAATACAATGTATCATAAAATTCTTAAATTGTGGGTGTATGTGTGCTCACATGCAAATGCAGTTTCCTGTTTCCAGATACCAGCTTCCATGAGACTCATCTAGGAACAGGAACACCTAGATGGCAGCTGGAGGAGGAAAACATTGGAAAGGGGAATTTGAGAGGTGTCTCTGGCCCGTAACTTCCTTCCTGTTCTTCCTTTGTTGTGTAGCTGTGTCTTTTGGAAGACTCAACATCCTTGCCACCCTCTTTCCCATTGTAAGAAACAAGAAAAATCTCCAGAATAAAAGGTCCCTCCTGCCTGGAGAATTAGTACAGAGAGAATACTTTAAACTTTGCTCCTTCTTACTTCCCACTCCCTTCCAGACAATTCCTTTTGGTAAGTCCCATGTTGGGGCCAGGTATAAACAGGCTGACCTCTGTCTTGTATCTCTTATCACCTCCTGAATGCTGAAGAATGAAAGAGGCATGATTAATGCTGTACAAGTGACTTGCTGCCTCCAGTTCCCTTAATAATGGCAACATTAAAAGAACAGACCTAACTATGACAAGTGACAGTTAAGGACAGAGCGGCCTGGGGGTGCCTGCTTCTTAGAAGAGGCACAATCCAACTTGCTGCCCAGTGAGGAGCATACAAGGACATGCTGCTCTTGTCCTCTCCAGGTCTTCAGTACCCACCTTGGTTAAGGATCCTTGGGACCAAGTAATTGTCAGGCTCAGCTGGGGGCTCCAGTAAGTCAGACTTTCACGCTTTACACACTTTTACACTTTCCCATCATTCATAAAGGTGATACATTATATACTTTAAATATGTCAATTTCATTTGTCAATTATACTTCAATAAAGCTTGGAAAAAATGATAAACCCAATATCATAACCTCCCTCTAGACCCTTTTGACAGATCTAAATTATAGGAGTCTAACTGAAACAAAAGCCCTCCATCTGGGTTGTGAACTGTGCTTTTATCTGTTCCCCAAGATCTGAATCTTCTCATACAAAAACGTGGTATTTTGGAGAGGTCATAACTGGAGGAAATGAGTGCTTTTGTTTCCCTCTGTATTATTGGATGATTCCCTTTGTTATTATTGCTTCATTGAGGAAATACTAATTCCAGAAGATACCCTGGTAGTTTGGTTATAGGGGACTGACATCTGAAATGGGGGGGGGGGAGGCAAGGTGGAGGGAAGGAGTGAGAGAGGGGAAAAAAAGAGAGAGAGAGACTCTTCCAGAAAGAAGAAAAGGTCACTGCATCTATTTTCAGTGTGTAAAATATTCCATTAGCTTTATTATGTAGAGGACATTAGCATTATGCATGGCAGGAAGGAACATTTTAATACAGAACAGCTTTTCCTAGCTTCAAAAGACAAGAGTAAAATGTAAAGGTAATGAAACTGCTGTTGGGATGATGTCTTTTTCTCCTCGGGGTCTTTGAAGGTTGGCAGAGTAACAGGCTAGCAGGAGCATAATTTTCCTGGTCAGAAATAACCCTGGCAAGCAGAGGAGAGGCAGGCAGGGCCCTCAGTGCTGGGGAGGCCGAGTGCTCTGATTTGTAGAGAGGCTGCTGGACCCCCCTCTTGGGCTCCCTTCTGCCCTCAGACAGGAGGAACCAAATAGCTTTCCTGGGTAAGCCCAGGGACTCAGATCCCCTCTGGTTCCCTCATAGTAAATGGGCCTTCTCTGGAGCTTTAAATTCACATAATAGAATGCAGAAGCTTACAGTAGGAACCAAATACACTGAAATAAAGCTGTGAAAAAGTCATAATTGTGATCGTGTTAACAAATGTGCTACTTTATTAAGGGACTAAATAGTAACTAGTACTTGGGTTTTCAAGGTAGTGATGAACATAAATAACATCTTGGGATGTGTAGAGCTGTGGTTTCTGCTGGTGATGTAGCCACCACAGTGTGGGGTGTTGCCTATATTCATAATCGAAGAAAGCATCACATTTTAGTTAGAGGTTGGTAAAAATCATGATGTACTTCATTTCTCATTCAAGCTCACGGATGCTACAAACTCTTAAGGTCCAGGGAGGAAAAGGAGGACAAGCTTATGTTCTCTGGATTGACAGGAGGACACTCAGGGCTCTGGAGAGCAGCATGTTGGATGGACCAGGTAGAACATAAAAGATCCCACTAACCCTTTGTCTCAAGGACAGCAGTGTGGGGGTAAACTGAGGACCTGTAAAGGTGCATGTGAGAAGAGATCACCTGGAGAGGAGTTGGGGTGTGTTCTGGACAGGGAGGAAGTCTGCTGAGCCCTGGACCTTGGGGAAAATGAGGAGGGCACAGTAGTGTCTGGGTGTTCCCAGGCCCCCTGCAAGGTGTTAGGAAATTCAGATGTGGCCTCTCACACTTGGGTAGGAGCCCAATTCAGGAAGAGGAAGGAGCTCCAGAGAAGACCCTCAAGGAGGCAGGGTCTGGGTTAAGAAGACCAGGCCTGAGTTACCAACCAGGGATTTTAGGTGGGTCATGTGGTGTCTCTGATTCTCAGAGTTGTGTCTCCTGACACACTAGAATAACTCCTATCCTACCGCTGATTTCAGATGGGTGTCAGGGTACCCAGAACTCTGTAAGAGCATCATGTGGGAGGGGTAAAGTATTAAGACAAAAAAAGCTATGAGGACCAATTAGATGGATGTTAAAATATTAGCAAGGAAGCTGTCGTAACTACTTTACATTAATGTCTGTAAGAATTTGATAAACATTTACAAATCGTTTGTTAATTTCAATGATTAGCTTTCATTTATTAAAGTAGGTCATTGAAAAAACTCCTTTGAAATATATACTGGTTAATTGCCAGGTGGTAGAAGTCCTTGAAAGTAATAATGCTCCATTAAAAATACCTCACCATTCATATCTTTTAGGACTTTTCCAAATACATAGTCCAAACTCTAAGCTATTGTTACATTCTGTTCATTTCCTTTCCCCAACATGTATGTGTTGAAAAGAAAGGCTCCTGTATTTGAGTTACATTAATTTCCACATGGTAAATATTCTAAATATATTCTGAGTATTTTAGTAGGCAAAGCAGGACTTCACCTTGACGACAATTTGTCAATTAACACTTTAATCATATTTATGTCTTATTTATACCCTGACAGCCTCCAAAAAATCCCAGTGGAGGGTTTGCTCATTTCCTGCATGTAAGTGATCCTTCTCATTGCATTTCCCTAGCCCCAATTTCTAAGCTCTAATTGCATATATTGCCTTGATCACTCCAGAATCTTAAATTAGGGACTTTAAATTAGTTCTCCCAGATTGCCTTTTTCAGCCAATGAGAGTGGAAAGCTTTGGGGAAATTACTCTTGCTTGCCAGGTCCTTTATTCTTGAAGTGTTGCCTCCATGTCTTAGTGTTTACACCAACCAATCAAGCAGAGGGACGAGTATTTATTATACTCCTTTGTTAGGCCACAGATCCCATGAATACCAAACACTATAATGATACATGTTGGGGTTGTAGAGGGATGCATAACTCCCTTGATCACCCATGTGTTCTCCTTTGTCAACTTTAATCAGCACTGTGAGTAGCCCTCACCCCACTTGGGAGAGACCGTGTCCTTTCTGTAGAGCCACCCCAAAGCCTTATCATATGCCCATTCTTTCCTGACTCCAGATGCTAAGTTTTAAGACTCCAAATCTTATTTAAATCCTTGTCACCTGGGGGTCACATTCTTTTCACATAACTGGAGAAGATCTTCCTGTCCCAGGGGCTATAAGGCAAGGCAGACAGCAGATCTCAAAGATGTCAGCAAAGAGGTGACTCACTCTCACATAAGCATGTATTCCTGCATGATGACCAGAGGGCAGGCAAAAAGAGAGAGCCTCTGGGTGGGGGCTCAGAGGCGGGTAGAGCAGGAGGCTTTGGCAATTACAATGAGTGGGAGCAGGCAAGCTGGATGCAGGCAAGACATCATGGGCATGCTGCCTTCACCGTTGTGGGCTGAAGTGTTTGTATTCTATTCTGGGGGCCCTGCAAGGCCTCAGTGTTTCTCAACAGGGGTCCCATGTGTGTCTTAGGAAGTGGATCATGGGGCCAGCAAGCAGATTGCATGGGGCTTGGGGGATGCTCCTTTGTTCAGGGAGGCAGATATGGACATGGGGAGGCTGTCCAGGTATAAGATGGTGCCATTCCACTGAATATGCAGAGAATACATATTCACCCAGGGCACACAATAGCTCTGCAGTGCCAGGTGCTGTGGCCTGAACTGATCTGGTCTTGTCTTATCATAAAGCCCCTGGAAAGCTGAGAAACTTGCTCTGGGTCACAGAGCTGGGAACGAATGTCATTGAGATGGTTTTGAAAATTCTAATCCTAGGGACCCAGACCCTTTATCTGAACAGCATGGAGCTAAGATATCTTCTGGCTTGCTCTGCAGAGAGGTGGGTTAGAGACATGTTGAACAGAGAGACAAGAGTCCCGACTGACTGATTTTCTCTGAGGGTGCAATGAAGAGTGGGGCCCTGAGTTCGTCGTTCCCCTGGGGCCAGAGATTAAGAGGCCACTGTTTTCATTCTTGTCCTCCAAAGCTGTACAGAAAGCTTTCGGGGAACAAAAGCCACTGATAACAAACCAGAATGGATTACTTAGCCTGGTCCCTGGTAAGGGTGGTGCAGTTACGCCTCCAGCAAAGACAGTTGAGAATCACTGCAACAGGCCCCTCCCCCAGAAGATCAGTAAGAACATCCAGCCAAGACCAAGCTTACCTATCAATGAGAACTGCAAAACTCCAGTGCTAGGGGCAATATAGAACAGAATTCATAGCTTTCCCCCCCACATGATTCTTCAGTCTTTCAAAGTGAATTTTTTACATTTATTTTTTTTTTTACTTTTCTCATTTTTCTATTTTTTTGAATTTTTCTTCTTTTTCAAGTAACATCTTATCAATTACTTTTTTTTAAAATTCAGGAGGGCATGTATTGCATGGAGTACTGGGTGTGATGCATAAAGAATGAATTTTGGAACACTGAAAAAATAAAATAAAGTAAAAAATAACATGTATTTGGGATAAAAGAAAAAATAAAATCTTTTAAAATTTTCATTTTATAGTCATTTTCTATCCTTCATTGTATTTAACCTTATTTTTTGTATATACATATACATTATATATATATATATATATATATATTCTTTTTCTTTAAAATATTGGGATATAATTCCTTCTAACAGACCAAAATATATCCTAAACTTAGTATATGGCTTTGTTCTAGTCTCCCACCTGATCACATTCTCTCTCTCCCTCTTTTTTTTTTTTTTTTGTATGTTTAAAAATTTTTTTCTTTCTTTTTTCAACCAACTTTTTATCTTCTCAATTCCTTTTTTCAAATATTTTTAAATTTTCATCTTTACAGTCACAGTCCATCCCTTCATCATATTTATCCTTATATTTGTATATAAATAAGTTCTTCTTTCTTTGAAATTTTGGGAGACAGTTTCTTCTAACCAAAATACACTCAAAATCTAGTGTGTGGTTATGTTCTATTAACCAGTCTGATCATATTCTTTTCTTTCTTTCTTTTTTTCCTCCCCCCAACCAATTTCAAGTCTCTTCTGATTTGTTCAGTTTGTATTTTTCTGGGGTTGCTGTTACCTTTTTAGCATTTTGTTCTCTCATTCATTTACTCTCCTCTGGACAAAATGACAAAATGGAAAAAAATCTCAGAAACAAAACAAAACAAGAGGTAGTACTAACTGCCAGGGACCTAATCAGTACGGACAGTAATACGATGTTGAACTAAAGTTCAGAATGACAATTATAAAGATACCAGCTGGGCTTGAAAAAAAAACATAGAAGATATAAAGAATCCCCTTCTGGAGAAATAAAAGAACTAAAATCTAAAAAAGTCAAAATAAAAAAGACTATTAATGAGGAGTAATAAAAAATGGAGGCTCTAACTGCTAGAATAAATGAGGCAGATGAGGGAATTAGTGATATAAAAGACCATATAATGGAGAATAAAGAAGCTGAGAAAAAGAAAGATAAACAACTCCTAGATCATGAGTGGAGAATTTGAGGGATAAGTGATACTATAAGATGAAACAATATTAAAATGATTGGGATCTCAGAAGATGAAGACAGAGAGAGGGGGGCAGAATGTATACTGGAGCAAATTATATTGGAGAACTTCCTTAATTTGGGGAGGAAAACAGGCATCAAAATCCAGGAGACACAGAGAACCAACCTCAAAATCAATAAAAATAGGTCAATACCCCACCATCTAATAGTAAAACTTACAAGTCTCAGAGACAAAAAGAAAATCCTGAAAGCAGATCAGGATAAGAGGTCTGTAACCTACAATTGTGGAAACATTAGACCTATCCATAGACACCTGGCAGGCCAGACAAGACCGGCCTGATATAGTCAGAACACTAAATGAGAAAAATATGCAACCAAGAAAATTATATCTAGCTAGGCTTTCATTGAAAATACAAGGAGAGATAAAAAGCTCCCAGGACAAACAAAAACTAAAAGAATTTGCAAACACCAAACCAACTCTACAGGAAATATGAAAGGGGTGCTCTAGGCAAAGAGAGAGCCTAAAAGTAACAGACTGAAAAGGAACAGAGACAATATACAGTAACAGTCACCTTACAGGCAATGCAATGACACTAAATTCATATCTTTCAATAGTTATACTGAATGTAAATGGGTCAAATGCCCCAATCAAAAGACACAGAATATCAGAATGGATTAAACAAACAAAGAAACAAACAAAAAACAAGATCCATTGATATGCTGTCTATAAGAAACTCATTTTAGATCCAAAGACACCTCCAGATTTAAAGTGAGGGGGTGGAAAAAATTTACCATGATAATGGACATCAAAAGAAAGCTGGGGTGGGAATCTTTATATCAGGTAAATTATATCAGGTAAATTTAAGGCAAAGAGTATAATGTGAGATGAGGAAGGACACTATATAATACTAAAGTGTCTATCCAACAAGAAGATCTAACAATTTTAAATATCTATGCCCCTAACATGGGAGTAACCTATTATATAAGCCAATTAATAACAAAATAAAAGAAACATATCAACATTAATACAAATATAGTAGGGGACCTTAACACCCTTCTCACTGGAATGGACAGACTATCTAAGCAAAAGATCAACAAGGAAATAAAGGCTTTAAATGATACATTGGAAGAGACGAACTTCACAGATATATTCAGAATATTCCATCCCAAAGCCACAGAATACACATTGTCCTCTAATGTACATGGAACATTCACCAGAATAGATTACATCCTGGGTCACAAATTATGTCTCAACTGGTACCAAAAGATTGAAATCATTCTCTGCATATTTTAAGATCATGACTAAAACTCAATCACAAGAGGAAAGTTGGAAAGAACTCAAATACATGGAGGCTAAAGAGCACCCAATTAAAGAATGAATAGGTCAGCCTATAAATTAAAGAAAAATTTAATGGAATTGTTTCATGGAAACAAATGAAAAGGAAAACACAACTGTTAAAAATCTTTGGGATGCAACAAAGTGGTGCTAAGAGGAAAGTATATATCACTACAATCCTTTCTCAAGAAACAAGAAAGTTCTCAAATATACAACCAAACCCTTCACCTAAATGAGTTGGAGAAAGAACAGCAAATAAAGCCTAAATCCAGCAGAAGAAGAGAAATAATAAAGATCAGAGCAGAAATCAATGAAATAAAAAGCAAAAAAAAAAAAAAATAGCCACAGAATAAATCAATGAAACTAGGAGCTGGTTCCTTGAAAGAATTAATAAGATTGATAAACCCCTGGCCAGACTTACGAAAAAGAAAAGAGAAAGGACCCAAATAAATAAAATCATGAATGAAAGAGGAGAGATCAGAAACAACACCAAAGAAATAAAATTATAAGAACATATTATAAGCAACTACATGCCAACAAATTAGACAATCAGGGAGATATGGGTGCATTCCTAGAGACATATAAACTATCACAACTGAACCAATCATAAGCCTGAACAGACCCATTACCAATAAGGAAATTGAAGCAGTCCTCAAAAATCTCCCAACAAACAAGAGCCCAGGGCCAGATGGCTTCCCAGGGGAATTCTACCAAACATATAAAGAAGAATTAATACCTATTCTCCTGAAACTGTTCCAAAAAAATAGAAGTGGAAGGAAAGCTTCCAAACTCATTTGATAAGCCCAGCATTATCTTGGTCCCCAAACCAGAGACCCCATCAAAAAGGAGAATTACAGACCAATATCCTTGATGAACACAGATGCAAAAATTCTCACCAAAATAGTAGCCAATAGGATCCAACAGTACCTTAAAAAGATTATTCACTACGGCCAAGTGGGATTTATTTCTGCACTGCAAGGTTGGTTCAGCATCCACAAATCAATCAATATGATACAATACATTAACAAAAGAGATGATACTCTCAATAGATGCTGTAAAGGTATTTTACAATGTACAGCATCCTTTCTTGATCAAAACTCTTCAAAGTGTAGGGATAGAAGGTACATACTTCAATATCATCAAAGCCATCTATGAAAAACCCATAGCGAATATAATTCTCAATGGAGAAAAACTGAGAGCTTTTCTACTAAGGTCAGGAACACGGCAGGGATGTCCATTATCACCACTGCTATTCAACATAATACTAGGAGTCTTAGCCTTAGCAATCAGACAACAAAAAGAAATTAAAGACATCCAAATCAGCAAAGAAGAAGTCAATCTATCACTCTTTGCAGAGGATATGATACTTTTTGTGGAAAACCAAAAAGACTCCACCTTAAAGCTACTAGAACTCACACAGGAATTCAGTAAATTGTCAGGATACAAAATCAATGCACAGAAATCAGTTGCATTTCTATACACTACCAACAAGACAGAAGAAAGAGAAATTAAGGAGTTAATCCCATTTACAATTGCACCCCAAACCATAAGATACCTAGGAATAAATCTAACTAAAGGGGAAAGAATATGTACTCAGAAAACTGTAGAGTATTCATGAAAGAATTAAAGGAAGATACAAAAAAAAGTGTAAAAAAGTCCCATGCTCATGGATTAGAAGAACAAAAATTGTGAAAAGGTCTATGATATCTAGAGCAATCTACACATTTCATGCAATTTCTCTCAAAATACTCTCAATTTTTTTCAAAGAAATGGAACAAATAATGTTAAAATTTGTATGGAAACAGAAAAGACCCTGAATAGTTGGAGGAATGTTGAAAAAGAAACCAAAGCTGGCAGTGTCACAATTCCAAACTTCAAGCAATATTACAAAGCTGTAATCATCAAGACAGTATGGTACTGGCACAAAAACAGACACATAGATCAATGGAACAGAATAGAGAGCCCAGAAATAGACCCTCAACAGTATGGTCAACTATTCGGGACTTCATGAGATAAAAAGCTTTACACAGCAAAGTAGATAATCAACAAATCCAATGACATCTGAAAAAATGGGAGAAGATATTTGCAAATGACACATCACATTAAGGGGTAATATCCAAAATTTATAAAGATATTATCAAATTCAACACTCAAAGAACAAATAATCCAATCCAGAAATGGGCAGAAGACATGAACAGATATTTCTGCAAAGAAGATATCCAAATGGCCAACAGACACATGAAAAAGTGCTCCACATCCCTTGGCATCAAGGAAATACAAATCAAAACCTTAATGAGATACCACCTCACACCAGTCAGAATGACTAAAATTAATAAGCCAGGAAGTGAGGTGTTGGTGAGGATGTGGAGAAAGGGGAACCCTCTTACACTGTTGGTGGGAACGCAAGCTGGTGTGGCCACTCTGGAAAACAGCATGGAGCTTCCTCAAAAAATTGAAAATAGAGCTAACCTATGACCCAGAAATTGTACTAATGGGTATTTACCCCAAAGATACAAATGTAATGATCCAACAGAGCATGAGTACTCCAGTGTTCATACCAGCATTGTCCACAATAGCCAAACTATGGAAAGAACCTACATGTCCATCAACAGATGAATGGATAAAGAAAATGAATATTGTGCAGCCATCAAAAAATAAAATCTTGGGGTGCCTGGGTGGCTCAGTGGGTTAAAGCCTCTGCCTTCAGCTCAGGTCATGATCCCAGGATCCTGGGATCGAGCCCCGCATCAGGCTCTCTACTCAGCAGGGAGCCTGCTTCCCTCTCTCTCTCTCTGCCTGCCTCTCTGCCTACTTGTGATCTCTGTCAAATAAATAAATAAATTCTTTAAAAAAATGAAATCTTGCCATTTGCAGCAACATGGATGGAACTAGAGGGTATTAAGCTAAGCGAAATAAGTCAACTAGAGAAAGACAATTATCATATGATCTCACTGATATAAGGAAATAGGGAAACAAGACAGAGAATCATAAAGGAAGGGAGGGAAAAATGAAACAAGATGAAACCAGAGAGTAAGACATATCCTAAGGGACTCTTAATTTCAGGAAACAGAGTTTGCTGAGTGGAGGGTGGTGGGAGAGATGGAGTGACTTCGTGTTGGAAATTGGGGAGGGTATGTACTTTGGTGAGTGCTGTGAATTGTGTAAGAATGATAATTCACAGACCTCTACCCCTGAAACAAAGAATACATTTTATGTTAAAAAAAAAACCACAAAAAAACCCCCCAAAAAAACAGTGTGTGCTCTAGGCAGGTCTCCAGCCCAGGTCTGTGTCCTGATCACTGGCCGTTATGGTGTGGGGGCCTCAGACAAATTACCTAATCTCGCTGAGAGTCGGTTTCCTTATCTATAAACCAATTCTCCTGTCAACTAAGCATCAGAAGGGGGCATGTGTGATAATACTCATGAAATGCCTATCCCTTGCCTGGCACATGCAAATGCTTGGGAGACAATGGCCACTGTCACTATTTCTGTCCCTGCGGTGGCTGCTGGGTGACATGCCCTGTCTCTGAGTGACCAACAGTGATGTTTTAGATGAGGGATACTCTCCATTCCCCAAGTGCCTAACTCTTAAAATCATTTGCTTCTCAACCCCCATGCGCTGAAACCCTTAATTCGCACTTCTTGATGGTGACAGACTACTATTATAATTCTATGTTGGGAGCTAAGGGGGACTCATTCTGAGTTAAGATATATTTAGAGCCACAGCTAAGGTTGAGTCTGCTTTAAGCCTTTCCCCCTAGCTTCTGAGTTCTGTTAAGTTCTTGGGCCATAAAATCAGCTAAAATCACTTGCAAGCCCAGCTCCAAGAGCCCTTCTTTGGTTTCTTGGCTTGTGAGACACCATGTCACACAGGATGGGCAAGCACTTCTTTTCTCCCCAGCTCTAAGGCAGGAACACCAAGAAGTCTATGTCAGAAGGCTAGTCACCATCTTCCCAGTCAGATGGGGGCTTGTGCTTGGGACACACTTGATTTCTGTCCTGGGCACAAAGAGTTAAAATCCTAACTCTAAGCCACCACTTCTCCATTACTTTCACCTTTAGTCAGACTGTCTCTATTTAAGGGAAAAAGCAGAATTTATCTAGGGAAGACCTCACTTAACTTGTGAGATATACCAACTCACTTTGGGGCCTCCTTGCTCATGAAGTGATGAGGAACGATAAAGAATTTTTGGAAAGAATTGGTCTTTCTCTGAGAAAGTCAATTCTCATATAGTTTTACTTACTTGTGGAACATAAGGAATAGCATGGAGGACATTAGGAGAAGGAAGGGAAAAATGAAGGAGGGGAATCGGAAGGGAAGATGAACCATGAGAGTCTGTGGACTCTGGGAAACAAACTGAAGGTTTTAGAGGGGAGGGGATTGGGGGAAGGGGGATCCTGGTGATGGGTATTAAGGAGGGCACGCATTGCATGGAGCACCGGGTGTTATATGCAAACAATGGATCTTGGAACTCTACTTCAAAAACTAATCATGCATTGTAGTGACTAACATAACATTTAAAAAAAAAATTGTTCTTTCTCATGAAAAGCTGTTATAACAAGAATGGAAGCAAGCAGAACTCACCTGCACTTAACCAATCATGTGCTTAAGAGACTCGATATATAAATTAATGCAATATTCACCAGGGTGATATTTTTTTGTCACTGACAGGAAGAGGTTATGTAATGCAGCACAGTCACGCAAGTGACTTGGATAAAGCAGGAAGACTCCCGTGAAGATGTGAAATTACAGGACAGCAGGGAGGGCTTCATGTACTCCCTGAACGTTGTGTTAGAACTCCTGAGTTATAGGTTTATCCCATCCTGGGGATAATGTTTGACACCCACAGAAAGATGGGTCTGGCCCAATTCCCTATGAGTCTTGAGCCACGTTGGTCCCCTCACCCATCTGAGATGGGCACCAGGGAACGGAAACAGCCAGGAAGTACTAGAATGTTTCCCTGGCGAGGCTGTATTATATGAAGGCCTGGGTAGTCCAAGAAGGGCCTGAGAGAGAGCACCCAGCATGGAATTCTGCAGACCAAATGAGTAAACCACAAGGTTGGAGGGACAAAGCCTCCTGAGGAGGAGGTGGCAGGTGAACCCTAATATGTCTTAGGGCTGAGCGTAGGATAGGCTGTTGAAGGTAGAGACCCAAGTCCAGGCAGAAGGTCTCCAGTCTGTTCTACAGACCGGGGAGAGCCCCTGCAGTCTGTGAGCTGGGGACCCACATGGGCTTATCTGTCTTGGCAGATATATTAGTAATGGAGGCTCCAGAACAGGGTTATGGGCTGAAACATATTTCATGTCTCAGAAAACAAGTCGTGAGGCCCTAGAGTCAGACAAAGGGACTGAGGGAGGCACAATGATGACAAGAGCTTTGTATAGAGAGAGTTTGAGGATTCCCAGAGGATGTGGAGGGCAGAGTGGAGGGAGCCTTGTATGTGGGCAAACGCTACTTCCACAAACAGAAATCAAGACAACTCTCACGTAGCACCCAGACTATCCTAAGCATCTCCAGATTCACACATAGGAGAGATTTTAGATAATCTTCCGTAATTTGTGCCTGAGAACCCACCCTGAATAGAAAATGTCCCTCTGACCCAACAACTGAGATGCCAGCTCCCCTTCCTAATTGGACAGAAGGTCCTACAGGGAAGAGAGAAACTTTCTCTAGAAGACCAAACTGCCTGGAACAACTCCCTTTCATCCGTGGCACAAGGCCCCCTCCCTGGGAGGTGACAAGTAAATGTCCAGCAAAGAACACCCACGGTTGTCTGAGTGGGACAGGCCAGCGGCTGCACTCAGGGCTCTGGCTTCCTTTAGCATGTCAGCTGAACTTTGGGCAACTCGATTTCTCATGATTCAACATTCACGCATAATAAATCATGCCATGCTGTAAGTGTTCCTTGCGAGATACCTTGCCAATTACCTAAAACCAGCTTGAGGGCCGGAGCAATCAGGCACTGCATAAATCTGAACTTCTTTTGTGGGCGGTGCGTGTGACTCAGGCATCCTGCTGTGGAATCAGAGATGGTGCCATTACCGGAGGTCTAGCTGATTAGCACTGGCTCTCTCGTGTGTGATGCTACATGCATAGACCTGCTCCCAGGTGCCCTTGACAGGGTGATTCCAAATTGAGTGTGGACACAGATGGCTCTAGAAGGAAGATTTGCCTCTTATAAGATTCATTTGGTTTTCAAACTCTGCATGCCATTTCCAAAGGAATGTGAGGCACTGTTAACAATCAAGCAAAATATTCAAAATCATCTCAGGAATGCAGATAATTTTTAATTTAATTTAATTTTAATTTTTATTAAAGATTTTTATTTATTTTAGAGAGAGAGAACGAGTGAGAGAGAACATGACTGAGAGGAAAGGGCAGAGGGAGAAGGAGAAACAGAATCCCTTAATAGGCAGAGAGCCTGATGCGGGGCTTGATACCATGACCCTAGGATCGTAACCTGAGCTGAAGGCAGATGGTTAACTGAACTGACTGGGCCTTCAAGGCACCTCGAAGTGAGCTCTAGGAACAATCTTAAGATGTCTACGTCTTTACCAAACTATCATGTCTCCACAGCATTTTAGGATTTCTGGGATGATCATAAAGTATTGCCAGTCTGTTTTGCGGGCTTTCTGTGCCTGCAGACCATCCCAGGACAACCTGGAAGTTCCTGGGACTCCCTTGATGATAAAGAAGAGACCACCAGTGGTGGTGGTAGGTCCTGCAGTCCTGGGAGGGGGCAGATGGCCTTCAAGGGTATCAACTTAGTAAGGCTGGGGGATAATGGCAGAATATGGGTAATGGAGAAGCCATGGGGTTCATGCTTGCTTTGAAAATGCCCAGTGAGTTTGAATGGAAGGTATAGTAACAGGGAGGCTCCTGTTGGGTGATATTGTTCTCTTGGAGGCTGGATCTTGTAAGGGGAGCTCAGATAGGAAAGCTAAAGTGGAAAAGCTTTCTGGAGAACTACAGTTGTTCTGAGATGCAGGATGGCAAGGGTCCAAGACATGGCCAAAGGAGGTGACTGGCCCCAACAGCAGCTGACTCATACTCATAAATTCAGCACATATATTTCACTGTGCCCCAGTGCACAGCCAGTTCTAGAAGACATCTCTCTCTGTCTGTGTATCTTGCTACTACCTAGTCCCCCAATCAAAGTGCAAGCAAGTCATTCAAGAACTCATTGCTTCATCATTTATCTTTTAATTACTTCTGGGATAACCAGCCCCACAGCTCTTCCCTACTAGCTCAGGAGCTACCCCTGTGGGGCTCTCAATTCTTGCATGGGCTTGCACATTGTGGCAATGCAAAGCTCAGGTGGACAGAGATACAGAGGGACATAAACACATTCTGAAGTTGTGCTCCAAAGACTCCTTACTATTGTATGTCAACCTAGACAAGTTAAAAATTTAGAGGGCCTCATATAAGAAGAGACAAGGAAAGTTAAGACGAGCAGTATAGTGTGCATGCTCTGCAGGTCATAGTACATGCTGGGCTCAGTACATTACATGCTGTACAGTACATTACAGAAGTACAGTACACGCTGGGCATAGTACATGCTGGGCTCAGTACATAGTACATTTTCTCAGCTCTAAATTCAGCATCTGCTAAGCTTTATGTCTGAAGTTCATATGATTCTCAAAGCTCCCCAAAATGCTCAAGTTCATCAAAAAGGCAAGAAAAGGGAGATTATCTAGAATACCCACCTCTAGAGTCATCAGTCAGGGTCCTGTCCTCTTTCTATATCATTTTTTTAAAAAGACTTTATTTATTTACTTGTGAGAGAGAAAGAGAGAGAGAGAGAGAGATTAACAGGGAGGGAAGAGACAGAGGGAGAGGGAGAAGCAGACTCCCTGCTGAGCAGGGATCCTGATGTGGGGCTCTATTATAGGATCCTGGGATGAGGACCCAAGCTAAAATCAGATACTTAACTGACTGAACCACCAAGGTAGCCTCTTCTGTACCATTTTTTTATGCAGAGGTGAAGATGGTAATGTTATAAAATACAAGATTGGCCCTATGGGTGAGGTAGTCAGGTAAGGGACTCTCTGACAGTGTTAGAGACTGAATTTCACTGATGTCAAAATGGGAATATCAGAGATATACAAAAAATGGCCCTAGATTCCCAGGAGGATCTAAAATGTGCTCATCAAACAATGACTCACCAAAACCCTTCTTGAATTGGTATGTCCAGCTTGCATCAATACATATGTGAGCTGAAACAAAGGAAATTGCTGCCCTCTATGCAAGCTGGCAATTGCTGGTATGAACAGCAAGCTGGATCAGTAGCCTTGGCCTGTTCCCAGTTCAAAGGAGAGGGAGGGGTATCCCACTGACCACCCCTGACAAATGCTGACTTGAAGCCATCTGAAGCTAATAAGGGCTGTCCATGTAGCTGCATTTGGAGACATGTGTGGTGACCCTTTGTTGCCTCTGTCATGGACCAGGGCATGCCTGGCTAGACTGGACTCAGCACTCAACAGCTTGGCCAAGGGCCACTGCACAAAACCAGGAGCCGGTGGTGTTGCAGGTCTGTGTTAGTTCTCAGGATGTCACAGGACTGGTGTAGGCACCTTAGTCTTAAAAGAGATGCAAAAGAAACAGGAACAGCCCTTCTTTTAGAGGCACACTATATCTTCAAAACTTTATATACATCCTCTAAAAAGAAAAAAGTTTACACATTTGGAAATGTAATTTGAGGCAACCCATACAGCCACATGGAATAATGCAAAATTTAATACATTGAGATTTTAAACCTAGATTGAGAATCTGCTGGCATTGTCTGGCTCTGCCCTTGGACAATCAACATGTGGGTTTCTCTGCTACAACAAATAATCACAAAATCAAGATACTAATTACTGAGATAATGCATCTTCTATATCTGAAAAAAAAATCCCTGTAATACACTCCAGGGAACAAAACAGACATGATGTATTTGTTCATTTATACACTGAAACTAGTTAAAAATCAGTAACTTTTATCCAATAGTAGATTCTGGGACATGGGGGGAACAACAAAAATCAGAAATCTGATTTGTTTTGGCTGCCCCAGATCATTAATATTTATATGGAATTGTTTAAGGTTGCAAAACAACTTTCAGAAGCTACAATCAGCATATTAAATGTGCATATGAAGACAAAGATATCCATTGAGCAGGGGAGAGGGAGGGAGGAAAGAACGGAGGAAGAGAGAGGGAGAGAAGGGGAGAGATCTTTTGATGGTCACTGAGCTTCCATTGCACATTTTCCTGATAGAAGGTAAAATATATCCATCTTATATAGTTAGCCCACTATTTTTTTTGTGTGTGTTTTTAAATCATTTGTCTGCAAAGTCAACTATATTTCTGTGCCAGCCTAGGCTTTTGCAGCCGTGGGTCTCCCTCCTCATAAGCTCAATTGACATGGCACTCACCTTGGGAGACTGAGGTGGACTTGTTTCAAGTCCTTTCCATTCATCTGTCCCTTGGTAGCATTTTTCTCCCCTTGTGACCCCTTCACCCCTGTTCCTCTGCACCCACTGGGGCAGAACTGTTTTGCCAGGCCTTTTTCCTGGACTCCAGCACAGGTTTTGTGGCATTAGTGGTTACCCGGCTGAGCCAGAAAATCTCTACCTCTCTGTCTATTACCTTGGATGACTGGTGATTCTCAAGTAGAAAGTCAGATCCTACGCTAATGCAGAATCTGCTAGTGCCCACAGATGCATTCATTAGGTGATATATTCAGTTTACTATGAGTCAGGGGACATTTGATATGATGAACTTGAGGACAAAAGAGAGGTGTGTTGAAGTGTGTGAAACATGGACTCCAAAATGAGTCGATGATTATAAATAGCACCATTTAGCATGTGTGGAATAGGCAAGGGTCCAGTTTTATGTAAATGCATCTGTTATGAACACACAACTTTGGAGCAAAAAGAACAATGACCATTTCAGAAGTCTGTCCTTATGACCTTTCAGAAGGTTTAGACAGGAGAACATGAAAATGCTGGTTTGTTTTAGTAAGAGAAGTGGTTAGAAAGATGGACAGAAGACAGCTTCTGAAAACACCCAAAGCATTTTTCTACAAACATTTGAAAAGATCCCAGTCCATTTTCACACCAGTCAAAGGTATGCTGTAACTAGCGTCTGGCTGATGGGAAGGTGAGGGGAGATGAATGGACCAGGGTCTTCCTCCATCTATCTCCAGTGACCCCAAGGGTATAAAGAAACATCCACAGAGACCCCCACAGTGCCTGACAAATGTGTCTGCTCACTTCCTTGCAAAATGATTTTTTAATCTAGAGATGAGTCTATTTTAGAACATACTGTTTCCATTCTGTGCTTCCTGACTATTCTTCAGGTTGTAATTCCAACCTGTTACTCTCTGGTTTAAAATGCTCTGTTAACAGGCAGACTCTCTGCTCTGCATTCAAGGCTCTCTAGCCCTTCCCTGTCTTCTCAGTCCTATGTCAGTCTGCTTCCTTCTGCAGCATAAAGCTGATGTCAGCGTGACTTATTCCTCCCCCCATCCTCAGTCAGCTCTGTCTTTATTTTTCCCAGGTATGATGTGGGAACAAGCCAGATGGGGCAGAGAATTAACTGTCCCTGATAGCTGCTCCCAACTAATGTCTGGAAGCACCTCCTCCTTTCAGTGGAGTGCCTTGGAGGAGCAAGATGTGCTCTGTCTCCCAGAGGTTCCCCATGGGCTTATTGCTGTTGTCCACTGTCCTTCATGAGACATGTCCCCAGAGGATTATTCAGAGGCCTGATTTAGTCTCTGTCATGGCCAACTTCTCCCAGCTGTGTCTGAATATCCCTACGTGATACTACATTTATAAGCCACATGGCAGAACATGGGTGTTTAGGAAAAGACCAAGCAGAACATGAGTGTGCACATCTCTGCATCAGACACAAATGTAACCAGGATTCAGTGAGCCTCTAAGTGCCAGACCCTGTACTTGTTATCATTTACACCAGGATGTGATGTCCTCTGAGTATGCATAAGACACAGATGGGCTTTGTCCCATTTTCTCACATACCTGTTGACTGCAGTAATTTTGTACTTGGTCACTCATGCAGAACAAAGATCCAGTTGAACTTCCTGTTAGCACCAGAAGGAATGGGCGGGCATTCAAGCAACAGATAATCTAAGTTCTTCAACCAAGCCTTCAATTTTCTAATTAAAAAAATATTCCTTTCATGAAATAAATATATTCCCCATATAAACAATTAAGGAAAGAGAGGCATGCAGACTTCTACTTCTGGTAATGCCTCTAGTAACTTCTCTGCAGAAGACAGCTAAAAACCCTAGAGCAAACATTGAAGAACATTTTTATAAGTATCAAAAATATTGAAAACAAAATGAGAGGTTATTAGCCAGAGGGAAGGCAAGAATCTGGAGGGGTAGACCAGGCACTGGGAGACACTTCTGTCCTGGTGATGTTTGCTGACCCACAAGAGGAGCCTGAGTGAGAGTGTTTGTTTTGGTTACTTTTGGGGCTCAGAGCCCACTAAAGACAGAGATCCTGGCAAACCAGCCACTGCCATAGGATAGGGCACCAAAGAATTATCATTGAAGAAATATTGAAGTGAAAGGATATTTGTCCTCTCATGAATTACAGCCTGGCTTTGCATCTACCCAAAACTTGAGCTGGGGGCTCGCTGGGTGGCTCAGTCAGTTAAGTGTCTGACTCTTGGTTTCAGCTCACGTCATGATCTCAGGGTGGTGAAATCAAACCCAAAGGCTGGCTCAGTGCTGGGCTTGGTGCTGAGCCAAGGGGGGGGTCTGCTTAAGAGTCTCTCTTCCTCTCCCTCTCCTCGGCCCCTACCCCTCTCATGTGCACATGGTCTCTTAAAATAAAATAAATCTTAAAACAAACACAAAACAAACAAACAAAAAAAGTTGAGTTTGGACTAAGGTGACCCTGAATTCTTTGTGCCAAGTCCTAACAAAAGCAAAGAAATACCTATCTGAAACTAAGTGGCATCCTTCTAATCCTCAAAACATTCCAGTAATATGTTTTAAAAAATTTTATTTATTTATTTGACAGAGAGCAAGAGCATGAGCGAGCGCACAAGAAGAGGGACCTGCAGGCAGAGAGAGAAGCAGACTCCCCACTGAACAGGGGACCCTAAGCAGGGCTCAATCCCAGGGTCCTGGGACCACAAACCTGAGCTGAAGGCAGATGCGCAACTGACTGAATCACCCAGGCATTTCTCCATGAATACTCCCCCCACCCCACTAAATAATGACCAGGATACAACAACAAAAATCTAAAGAACATATGTCATGAGTAAGAACAAAGAGAATTTAAAAAATAGACTCACAGGGGGCACCTGGGTGGCTCAGAGGGTTAAGCCTCTGCCTTCGGCTCAGGTCATGAACTCAGGGTCCTGGGATCGAGCCCCACATCAGGCTCTCTGCTCGGCGGGGAGCCTGCTTCCCTTCCTTTCTCTCTGCCTGCCTCTCTGCCTACTTGTGATCTCTCTCTCTGTCCAATAAATAAATAAAATCTTTAAAAAAAATAGACTCATAGGATTCCCTGACATTATAATCATCAGCCATAAACTATAAAAGACCTCTGCTTACTATGTTCAAGAAAACAAGAGGTTTAAAATTCTGGCAGCTAATCACTCTAAAAAAAAGTGTTACAGCAGATCTGAAAAAGAGGAAACAAATTCTAGAGCTGATGCATTAAAAAGAAAAAGAATATTCTAACTTCGTGAATGGTTTATCAGAAGCTTCACTACAACTGAAGATGGAACTGCCACCCAGAATTCCATATCTAGTGAAAACACCTAGAAGAATGAAATTAATAAAACGATATTTCCAATGACACAAAACAGATAGCATTTCACCAGTGACCCATATTCAAGGAAATTCTAAAGGATATTCTCTAGATAAAAGGAAAACCATGCAAGCCAGAAGGTCAAGGATTCAGGGAGAAACAAAAAATGAAGTGGAGGACGCAGATACAAGCAAATAAATATTGACAATATAAGACAGTAACAATAATATCTTTTTGAAGGCACATCTGTCTACCCACCCTTCTATGTATATACAGGCCCAAATTCATACTTTGAAAACATTAATAAATTTATCATGTAGATGAAACTGACAAAATTCTAGAAAAATACAACTTTCCAGAATGCAACTTATCAATGTTAAATACATTAAATCAGTAATTAAAAACCTTCCTCCAAAGAAATCTCCAGGCCCAGATGGCTCCACCAGTGAATGCCACAAGAGAGACAACAAATAAATAATTTCAGTTGTATATAAAATTTCAGGGAACAGAAAAACAAGACAATGAATGCAAGCTCGATTTAACATTTTTCAAACAGCAAAGGCAATTTGCCTCGTTGTAGGTTGAAGGAAAACACTCATATAATTTTTTTCATTTGCACAAAAAGCTTTTGATAAATTCAACATCCTTTCATGATTAAAAAATAAGATATATGAAAGCTCTTATGTCAATATTAAGATTGGAAATTTTCCTTTAGAACACCTGAGACGCTATAAGGATGTCACTTATACTCCTCACAGCTTTTGCAAGTGCAGTCAGGAAAGATAATGAGGGCTTGGGAAAGTAAACGTAGGGAATAAATAATAAAAATGCAAAGAAGCGAGCCCTATGTAAGTCATGACCATACTCACTGATGGAGTCAGGGGCCAAGGTCAGAAGGGAATGTGGCAGGGGACATGGAGGTGTTGTATTTCTTGACCTAGCTGATGGTTACTTGGCCACCTGCTTTAGACTAATTTGTTAAGCTATGTGGTTATATATGTGTACTGTTCTGAGTGTTATTTTCAAACTACGAATGGTTTGAAAATCACATTCACATTAATGGTGTTAAAATAAACACACAAATAGGGGCACCTGGCTTGCTCAGTTGGTGGAGCATGCAACTCTTGATCTCGGGGTTGTGAGTTTGAGCCCCTGATGGAGGTAAATACTACTTGAAAATAAAATCTTAAAAAAAACCCAAAGAACACACACACACACACTTGAAAAATAAACACAAACACACTTGTACAAAGGAGAGAAAAGCTAGTCATTGCCTGTATTTGGAGTTATTTTCTTTCCAGTCCCTTTCCGTTTTTCTGACTTTCAGAAATGTATAACAATATATTCCACATTTGGAGAGCTGAATGTTGTAATAAAGGAAGACTTAAAAAAGGAATCAATTGGCTGATTCTTCCAACAAACAACATTGGGATAATTTTTCAAGCCACAAACTTGTTCTTGTTGGAAGGATAAATGGGGACTGATAAGAAAATTAATAAAAGATAATTTTTACATGGGAACTCAAATCAATCAGCATTAAATTAAAAAAATAAAGTGATCATGGAAGAGACTGAATTAGAGCTTCTCAGTACCAAATGCCGGTACAGAGGAACTCTCTTGGCGCTGCAGTGATTCTGTACAGCCTCATCCCCAGGACCCCCCTTTTGGTGTGCCAGTGAACCTGCTATTGTGATCCTGAATAAACAAACTTGCTAAGCTTCTGCTTCCTTACTTGCTGGGGCCAAGAGAACCTGTGTCTTGGCCAGTGGTCCTCATGAGGATGAAATGTTATCCATAGTAAACTTCCTCTGCAGAAGTGGCTCTGAGTGTATCTGAAAGATGCATAAATAGCACAGACCCTGATGTCAACAGGGTCTATCCACCTTTGCCAGTTGTGCAGTGGTGATAATATTGCTACCTCATTTTATAGGGCCTTTGTGAGAGTTAGGTGCCCATAAAGCACATTGCATCCTGCCCAGCTTGAATTTAAGACAATGCTCTTACTGTAGTTCTCACTCCATGGAAGGGTGACGCTCTTGCCCAGTACAGGATAAAGGCTGGATGTCAGCTTATTATACCACCACTTTCCTTTTGGTGTCAGGTCAGTGCAGGCCACAGAGAGTCTTCCTGCTATATTGTCAATGCTCCTGTGTTCGTGGAGGAGGGGCAGCCCTCCGGCGATAACGGGATAGAACCTCAGGTTGCTGATACCCAGGTGACTAGCTCAGCACCTGTGCACCTGGAGAAGGGACAGGAGGAGGGGCATGAGACACATCTCCTGCAGCTCAGAGTCCCTCAGCCTCCTGCCTCCTGCCTCTGCCTGGTCACTGACTGCTTTGGCCCAGGCCTTTCCCCCACCACAGCCCAGGAAGCATGACACTCCACCTGTGCAGGCCATGGGAGTGAGACAGCACTCCCTCTCCAGTGGCCCCTGCCAGAATGGTCCTATGAGCTGGGAGGTGGTAACCAGCATGGTAAGGCACCTCCATGTCTTTCCTTCCTTCTATGTACCTCTAAATAAAGCACCCCGACCTTGCTGTAGGGTGCAAGTCCAGGAGGGTGACAGATTTTTCTGCTTGGCGCCCATCAGCCTGCTGCAGTGGTGTTAGGCATCTCCCAGGGCCGCATTCCAGCTCCCAGGCATTCCAGCTCCCAGGCCTGGACATGGCCCAGTCATCCACTGCAGCAAAGGCTCACTCTCTTTCAGCCCAGCATCTCCTGGAGAATAAGACCAAAACGGATACACTGCCTACCTAATAACTGTAGTTCTTTCAGAATCAGACATAACAAGGAATGGGGCAGTCTCTGGAGAAGCTGAAGCATGTCCTGAAATACTAGAACAGAAGCAAGGAAAAACATACGCAGCCTTTCCCACAACATAAAGCCAGAATCTCTTCTGCACACACTATTTCTTCCCTTCAGCTTGCATTTTTAGCTGCAGAAAAATGCACAGTGTACATCCATCATCTGTCTCCCAAGCAACACTGCCAAGGCGGCTCCTCCAAGTGCATCCTGGAAGACCTTGAAAGGCCTTGGGTGATAGGCTGGGGGTAAGGAAGGAAGGATGAGTAAATTCAGGGCCAATCCCTTTCCTGATCATGGAGGAAACAATCCCATCTCTTCAGCATGCCCCAGACACCACATGCACCTCTCTATGGTGTCGTGAAGCTCCCTGCACCCCAGCAACAAGGGCCTCCTGCATGAGCCACACTTGTGTACAGGGAGTGACACTGGAGTGCCCCATAGTTGGCACAGAGACTAATCATGTAAACTTGAAGGTGACCAGTTGATGGTCATATTGACATCTGGGTGGGGGGGGGGGGGGAAGAGCAAGGACCCAGAAACCACATGGAGGTAAACACATGTGTGGGCACTGTGGAGAAGTGATGTAACAAAGAAAAAGGTGTCTTCACATTTAATCACAGATAAACAACATGGGAATCATTCCAGCTACAAGAGGTCAGAAGTCTAGGCAATGAGCAGAAGTCCCTAACAGTTTCCTGCTTCATATTTTTAAGTCATCTGACCAATCTCACATTTTTCTAAGAGCGATCAGTTTGTTCCTTCGATGCCAATAAAGTGGAGGATGGAACAAGTAATCCAAGTCCTGATGGCCCCCTGGGTTGGTTCTTTTAGCTCCAGTAGAATGGTGGCTCAAGAACCAGCTAGGGAAGCAAATCCAACAAACGGCATTATTTGGCAGTCTGCAAGGAAACTGTGTCCTCACCCTCTTTGAGAGGCACGTCTCGAGAGTGATTACAGAAAAGTTTGGGGTCTTTCCGGGAAATGGGGTGAAAACATTGACAAGAATCCTATGAATCAGCTGTAGTCAATTAATGTTGATATCTAAGGTGGAGATTCAGGGGAGAAGCATTTCATTCCTGCTGGACAGTGATGCTGACCCTCGTGTCTTCTCCCAGGGCTGATCTGAGCAACAGGTTTTTATGCCCCAAATTCCATAATTGTTTTCTTCCACCTTTGCAAAATTTACACAGTCACTTATTCAGAGGAGGGAAAAAAAAACAGTTTACAATGTACTCAACTTGTGTTTCTACTCTGCTAGAGAAAGTAAAATTCAGGAAAAATAATAAGTACCTTTAGTATATATTACTACTAAGGATTGCTTGGTTCTCTCCCATAATTTAGTATTATCCAGTCCTACTGGAGTCAGATGGGGAAAGGACAGACACATCCCTAAGAGCTATTATCAGGGTTGCTATTTCACTGAGAAAACAAGAGGGGAGGATTCTATGGTCTAGACTACTGCTGGATGATTATACCAGTCTCCAGCAAGGTGTCCCAGCTTCTACCTCATCCTCTACAGGCTCGCTTGATAGAGTATACACAGGTGGTGTCTTTCCTCTGCTCCAATACCCCAGTGGCTTCTTGGCCCAAATAAAAAGCCTGAGTCTCTGTTACAACCTAAAGGGCAGCACTATGAAGTCTGCCCCCACCTGCCCCGCTCTTGGCTCATTTTCTCTTCCACACCCAGAGGGCACCTGCTGCAACCACACTGGCTTCCACATCATTTCCTGTGTGCACTGGGCATGTTCCCCACTCTTCCTTTGCACTGGCGGTCCCTCTGCCTGAGATATTCTTCCTCAAGAGGTCCACATGGTCAGTCTGTAATTTCATCATGAAATGGCACTGCCTCAGCAAGGCCTTCCATGGACACCTATTTAAAAATGTATGCTTCATATCCATTTCCTACTTAATTTTTCTCTTGTATAATGTATCCCTATTGGACACCTGAAGTTTATGTTTACGTGTTCTCCACTTTTCTTGATGAGAATGTTGGCCCTGTGAAGGTGGAGTTCTGCTTTGTTCACCGCTGCATCCCTGCACACGGAGCAGGGCCTGGTGCATAGTAGGTGTTCAATAAATAGCAGATGAATGACTGTATTTAAGGACACTCTTATAGGTTAGGTTGTACTCTCATTCTTCTATTTTTCATATTGAGGGATTCCTCTTTTTTTCTCCCTAATTTGTCTAATTCCCTTTGCTGGTGCTATTCATAATCTGGTTTTAATCTGGTTTCAATACTCCTTTCTCATTTAATTTCCGTTATAATGTTGCAGTTAGTAAAAGAAAGAAACATTTTTTTTTAAAGATTTTATTTATTTGTCAGAGAGAGAGAGGGAGAGAGAGCGAGCACAGGCAGACAGAATGGCAGGCAGAGGCAGAGGGAGAAACAGGCTCCCTGCCTAGCAAGGAGCCCAATGTGGGACTCGATCCCAGGAGGCCGGGATCATGACCTGAGCCGAAGGCAGCCGCCTAACCAACTGAGCCACCCAGGCGTCCCAGAAGAAAGAAACATTTTATAAAATGGAATGAAATCAAGACATAATAACTACTGGAATGCAGGAGATGTTTGCTGCAGAGGCAGCCCATGCAACCCTCCAGCCTGTCTGGGGCTCAGCTCCAGACCCACGGCCTCCTGGGGGAGGGTCCCCAGCCTCTGTCTTGATAGCACCTGCCCTGTGGGATTGAGTAAAGGTAAAGGTACTGAGGGCAAGCACCACTATCCTGTCTAGAATGGACCTTTCTTTCTTAACTACAACATGCTTTAAGCGTGGTAAGGCATGGTAGATTCAGAAACAAGTACTGTACTACCATTTTTGTTTGCAAACAGATAAAAGTCAAACTATATTGCAGAAGATTGGGTTTTCAGGGTTAGAAATATTGCTATTTACCTCATGTACCCATACTTGCTATCTCTCCAATTTCCATACATCATTTAACCCTTTGAAACTTCAGTTTTCTCATCCATAAAATGATAACATCTGCCCACCTTTCAAACTCATGGCCAAGATTAAATAAGAAAAGATGTGCTCAGTAACTAGCTCCCAGCAGGCACTCAGCAAATTAGGGCTTCATTTCTATCCTCCACATTATTCAGAAACCTCAGTTCCTAGATGGAGCTACCAACATTGCACACGACACTTCCTGCCCTATGAACTGGTTTATAAAACCTGCTTGCATTGAGAGCTGGGTCGGACAACTGATGCAGCTGGAGTAAAACAAGGCTGTGGACGAACACCACGCCCCTCTCCCCACCGGCCTCCATGTGGACTCGTGAGTCCTCCATCCCCGTGGGCCCAGGAAGCTGCCTCCTCCAGCGGTGCTCTGCATCAGACCATACCAATAATCTCAGTGGATGGCCAGACACCCCTGACTTTAGGACAACATCCGACTTTGCTGAACCCTGATTTCACGGCCCAGAGAGTGATATGATGGCAGTGCTGCATCACAGATGCCCTATGCTCAAATGCAGATTACGAGGCCCTTTTCCCAATGCTCTGCCCAAAGACCCTAGCAGGTCTTTGGTGAGGTCAGGCAACGTGCATTGCAAACTGTGCTGCTGTGTTGATGCTGTTGGTCAGGACCAGGCCCCGAGAAAGCATGTTCACAGTATTTAACATGGGACCAGCACCTATGACGTGCTTAGCAGCTGTCACCTAGCTTGCTAACACCTTCAGTACTATTGTTCCTATTACTTAACTAACCTTATTTGAATTATAAAATCTGTTGGAGAAAATAATCTCTGTCTCCTTCCAGGTCTCCCTTCACGAGGGACCCACATGGGTATAGACAACTGGGATTTCCAGTAGAGCACGGTCAGCCCCTGATACTTTGCAGGAACCTTGCAGGGACCATCTCTCTAAGTTCACTTCTGTGGCCTTGCTGGCTACATGCTGTAGCTGATACCATTTTGTGGATCAGGAAACTGAGGTGTGGTAAAGGTGCCTGCTGACCTGGACCCAGCTGGGATAAGGCAGAATAAAAAATAAGCCAGGTTTTGTAAGTCCAGGGAACCTATTAATTCTCCTCCCCACTGCCCTGTGTAATCTATTCATTGAGATTTGCTTTGTTTTGTTTGCCTGGAATGGACTCACACGTTTCTGAATGGCTTGCTGGTGATTATTTTGACAACGCACAAACATGATGTAATTGTCAGTAACTACACTGAGATCTGATCTATGAAAAAAGGAAAAGAAATCACCCCAAATCACACTTAGGTGTCGAAGATTTCCTTGTGAATAGCATTTGCAATGTGAGGGGTCCTGTCTTCCCAGATGGCTGTAACCTCCCTGCCTCAGTACTCCCACACCTGAGGGCAGCAGGAGGCCCTGGGAGCAGCCCACAAAGGACCCCAGAGAAATGGGGTTGGCTCTGGGCTCTCCTCTCTCCAGTGCATGCAGGGAGAGCTCCCAGCTGGCTTTGCTTAGGAAAGCACTGATTTAATCAAGAGTAATGACTCTCAGAGTGTCTGTTCTATGGCGTGCCCATCCTCTCCCCTCCAATGCCTGCTGAAGATTTTGTATCTGCAGTTGGGCTGAAGAGACACACAGAATGCCCAGCAGCCTGATGGCTGGGCTGGAGCACCATGTGCCTGGGGCTGGGTGTCCCCCAGATCTGCAGGAAAGCCGTGAGCTGCCAAAGCTCTAGGCTGTCAAGCAGCAAGCATTGTGGGAAGAAGGTTTGGGACATGGGTCCTGTGAAAGGCACTAACCTGCAGAGAGTTCTCCAAAAGATGTAGTATCCTTTCTTTCCTGGGGTTCCACTGAAGAAAATCCATGCTCACAGTACTAGGAAAAGAAGGACTGAGAGCCTGGGAGTTGGAGGGACTCTGGAGCCTGTCCTCTAATTTCAATGCTGTAGGCAACCTCTCAACTCCTCAAAAGTATTTGCTTTTCACTTCAGAGCAGTGTGACCAGAGGACTCCACAGACACGGCATTTCACATTCACTGTGAAACAAATAATCAGAATGGTCTTTACAACCAAAGGTGTTAACCGTCATGAGGCATCAGGCCCAAGTAAGAGATTCTTAAGGTGTGAAGAATAAAATTACTTTCCGAGAAAGAACCTAAATGCAAGCCTTGGCAGTTGTGGTCCTGATATTTATTATAGTTGCAATCTTTCAGACAGAGACCCTCTGCACAGTTCGTCCTGCTCCAGAGATGGGGCCTCACCTAGGATGTGAAGTAGCCAAGACAGGGCAGCCTCTCCAGCCTTTCCCTGTTGCCAGTCATTTACCAGAGCTCATTTCTGCCCAGCGCCCTGTCTGCACATTCACGCTGATGTCGGCTGCCACACCTTTGAGCAGGTAACATCTGCCCCCATAGAATCCAAGGGAAAAATATCCCATTGTAAAATTTGGCAATTAAAATATAGCTCTGATGTCAATGGTACTTCCCAACAACCCCAGACAAGGTAGGTAAAGGGCTTTCTCAGCTGGGTTGACCCAGGAGGCTAAGAGTGACCTGCCCCACCTTACCACTACAGTTGACGGGACTGGGATTCACGGGAGAAGGCTGATATCACACATAGCTCTCATGGGAAAAGCCTGAATTCCCTGTGATATGGGAGAAGCTGGTTCTCTATGTCCCATACTCCTGTCCTTCCTTTTCTAATAGTGAGACTACCCTGGCCTCTTTGCAGCATGCTCACACATGTTCTGGGTGCAGTTTACACAGGAGAAGACAGGCTCTGGGCCTTGGGGATCTTCTTCAGAGCATGTTCTGCACACTGAGGGCATCTGTGTACATGTCTCCCAGTCCCACTGTGTGTTCCTATCCTCGCCCATGTAGTAGTGCCCATGTCCCTTTCTTGGGGTCGAGGTAAACCCAGGTCTGACTCCCCCCACACAGCTACCCAGGCCTCTGCCAGACCTGGAGTCTTGCTCCCTGGCCCATGCCTAATTCCCCAGAGAGGGGTGTTTTTGGCATTTGTAGGATAAACTCACAAAAGTGAAGGTCAGACAGACCCCCCCAGACCAAGCTGGATAAGGAACAGCCGCTCAACACAACCTCAGCAATGCAGGACTGTCCCATCCTCCATCTCGCCCCCCCAGTAGCTTGTAGAATCTGGACCACAGAGCAGGGCTGGGAGGTGGGCCTGCTTCATTCCTTCCTGGAAGGGTCTCTCCAGAGTCCCTGCTAAGAGGCATCTGTTCTCAGGGGTGTTCACTGCTCTTCCCTGGTCCTCCGTGATGTCACAAAAGGAAGGAAGAGAAAAAGGAAAATGTATCAAAAAGGACTCTCCTCTCACCAAACAAAACGAGGTCAGCACAGAACCCTGCAAAAAGCAGTGAGAGGTCACTGTTGGACTCAGCCAGGAGACCTGTTTTCAAGCCAGGAGAAATAAATATTTCCAACCCAAGACCTGCCAGAGTCCCAGAACCCTAGAAGCAGGAAAGGGAGCACTGACTGCTGAGGGATGTTCGGCATGCCCCAAGAACACACATGATTGTGGGCTCTGCGCTCACCCCACTCATTCAAAGAGCTACCTTCCTATGGTCTGGCTGGGATGATGGTGTGGGTGTGGGGATGCTGAAACACTCTCTGGCTGGCAGACTAACAAAAAGGGGGAGAGAGACTGTTTCTGTGCGAGTATTCTTCATTTGCTAGAGAACATCTTCCAAAGCCTGGCTTCCATGAAGGCACAACAAGAAGGCTGCTTTGCATGACAAAGGCCTGGGTACCGACCCCCAGAAGCCCTCATGCTGAAGGAAGGAGGGTAAGATTCACCATCTGATGGGCTATGTCTTCCAGCAAAACTTCAGCTAGGGAGGGGCACACATGGACTGCTGGAAACTAGAACCTAATTTATATGAATGAGACTGACTGCAGAGAGATCCACCCCCATGCCCCACTTGCTTTCCCGGCAAGTCTAGGGTGTCTCCCAGGGCTGAGTCCATCCCACATCCCAGCCTGCTTTTGCCAGGAATCCCCCTTCCTGAGGACAGCTTGCCTTGTCCTGGTGGCCATGAAGCAGTCCCAGCATGCTGAGGTGAGGCCTCCTGATCTCTCTCTCCTGGGCCTGTCCTCCATACAATGCAGGCCACGTGGGAAAACCTGAGCTGCACAGTCTTCTCAGGCTCTCCTCCTCAGTGGCCTCACTGTGCTGCATGTGGGGCCGATGGAGAGAGGCTTACCTCATGGGACAAGTAGAAGGCCGCGATGCCTAAAGGCCAGAAGCAGCAGAGCATGGAGAAGACGCTGAGGCCCAAGTGGTCCCTTGGGGGCATCATGAGGAAGTTGTCCTCGCTCTCTGTGTCACTCGAGTAGTCACTCTGCAAGAGAAAAATGGGCAGGGATGGGCAAAAGAAGAGATCATTAACAATGTAGTCACTCTACAATGCCCCAAATGTAGTTGTCAAAACTGGGATGGTCACTGATGTTACCGTGCAGTGATGGGAAGGAAAATTCCTTCTCCGAGAAAGGAAGAAAGGAAGGCCCCAGTTAAGGATATCAAGAACAGGAGAAGAAAAATCCCAAGTACTTGGCTCTTGGGTTCCATAGAAGACCAAATCCTTAGAAGTCCATTATTTCACAGATCTTTGGGATCCAGGGACACAGGGTGGGGACAGAAGTTTAACCTATGCGAGGATGGGATGGGCACATTCAGAAGGCACACTCACCAGCGTGTGGACTCCTTTCTTTATTCTAAGACTTCAAACTGGTTTACAGGGCTAGGCAGGGGCCGTGTGGGGCAAGGGGACACTCCCTGAACCCCCTCCATTTCCTCAGACTCTGATCTGAGTTAGGAAATTGCTGGGCCTAGTGTCAACCCTGGGTGTCCATGTTCCTTCCAGAGGAGCTGATGGCTGCTTCATGAGAAAGCAGCTCTGTGATGAGGCCACTTGGCAAGCCCATGGGCTCATTCCCAGGCCTGGCAGAACCTCCTAGGGAGTCTGGTGCAGGGGTCAGGGACTGGCACAGAGATTTGTAAAAAGCAGCTCAGAAGACTCCAGCACTCACGAAGTATGGGAGCCATGGATCAAACCTCCCTGCAGAAGGCTCCCTAGCTCCAGGATGCTAGACAGCTTGTGTCCCCCCACCACCCCCACCTCTAGATGCTGCACCTACAGGATGCTTTTAGCCTCATGGGTTGTTCCATTTGTTGGGTCCCCATCATGAATCTTTTCTCCTCATTAAAACATGGCACACTTACGCTGGTTCATCCAAAAACCTGGGCCAGCGTATCTCCGTGCTTATTTTATACAAAGACAGAATCACATTTTACTCCAGATTTTGTTTCCTAAAAAAAACCCAGAGCATCTCTTCCTGAGAGGGTCATTAGCTTCCTCACTCCCTTTGCCAGCGCCAGAGGTGGTTAAACACACAGCCTCTGGCTGTAGGGAGGGCAAAAGCACTCGGTGCACACTGCAGACAACCTGGTCACTGCCTCAGGTGGCTTCAGAGCAGGCACTGACCTGAGGCCCCAAAAACCCAGGTGGACACTGAGTGTGAGTGAGCCTTGTGCTATGTGGATGCCATCACTGCCACGACCACCCCAGCAGTGCCACTGTGTGCTGCCCCTGACATTCCGGTGCACAGATAGACAGACAAAGTCCCCAGGGGGCCATGGCCCCCCTCCCTATTTGGGTTAACTAAATGCACATAACACTACCATTCAGAGCCTCCTGTCCGTGTGCAGACAGCCACAGGGCTGCAGGGAATTAATGGGAACTTCCCGTTAGTATTCTGTTTCTGTGTTGTTGAGGGAGAACAGGCACATTCTGTTGGTCTCATTCAAATCACAAACAAGGACCCTCTCCAGAGGCCCAGTGCTTGAAATGGGCTATGCACTGTCTACACAGCCCCCATCCACCCATCACACACTTGCACACATGCACACCGCCCCCCTTCCACCATGAGTCAGAGACTGGGAGGGATCCCTTGTCACAGGGAGCTGGCTCCTTCCTACCAAGCAGGTTCTCTACCCTAGGAAGACACTGGCCCCTGGGGTGCCAGCCACTCCAGAGTCTGGACCACAGGGCTTCCCCAAGACAGAGCCCAGTCTGTGAAATTTCTATGCTTTTCACTCTATAGCACTGCTTTCCATAAAGTCTCTCAAATAATGAAGGGAAATGAGAATCATGGTCCTTATGACTATCTGGAAATGGCACTGAGCCACCCCTGGAATGGACAATTTACAGGTGAGACCTGGGGCTGGAGGGCTGGCCAGGGAGAGATGTGCATGTGTCAGCCTGCTGGGAAGCCAACATCTTTGATCTGAATGGAGGGGTGCAGTATTCTAGGCTGAGCCTGAGTGTCTTCGTGGCTGTGTGTCTCCAGAAAAGCTTCCACATGTCAAGGCTCTCCTGGCCTCCAGACTCTCACTCTGGAAACAGGAGAGTGTCAGCACCATTGGGTAGCTTAGCCGCAATGCAAAGGGTCCCCTGCACGAGGAGCTGGCGAGCTCTGGGAAGGGAGGCACCTGTAGTGACAGTCCCAGGGCAGGAGGCACGGTGACCAGAGGCCCTGGGAGGGGTGGAAGATCAGGTATAAAAGAGAAGCCACTTCTCCTAGCACTGGTCACAGACATGGAGCTAATGAGCTTTACACCAACCCAACAGGATGCTACAGGTGGAAGTGCTTGCACATGGCCAACAACTCTGTCTATGGGTATTTTTGTTTCTTAGCTTTTGTAGGGCTGTTTGTTTGTTTCAGTTTACTAAGAGTTTTATATACCTGCACTGGATGGAGTCTCACAGCAACTCTGGAAATAGGTGTAGTTACTATTTTTATTGTTATTTCTATTTATGAAGGACAACACTGGGCTCTGAGAGCTAAATGTCTTGCCAAATCCCAGAACTGCCCAATCAGTGGCCACTCCTTCCAGAACTGTGCTATAAAACTGTTGTAAGCTGTGCTGGACAGCAACCCCTGCTGAAAGCAAACCCCATTTTGGCTCAGGTGCATCTTGCCCAAAGGTGAGGTGTCTTCTCTGCCCTGCCCATGACAGGGATTCCAATGACTGGTCTGGACTGGTCTGTTTCATGGTGGCAATAGGGTGGCCAGGGAGAGTAGTAGACAGTGAGAGCTTCCCTAGGCAGGTGCCATGTGAACTGTTGCCACAGACCACATAGGTACACTGAGATCCAACTTCTGTTTTTGGAATCTGCTTAGAATTACACCTCCAACCCCTGGAGCAAAGAATTAGATTTCAGGGCACTCCCCCCAAATCTTCACAGATTTTTATTTAGAAGCATAAGGGAAACACACTCTGTAAATTGCAAAGTTGTGGCTACATGGTACCAAAATAATTAGTCAATTTTGATTAAAATAGATTTTAAAACTTCAGGCAAATTACAGGGCAGACAGAAACAGCCCGGTTCATTTTATGTTCTGTCTTCCATCGGCGGCTGTTCTGTGGGTATAAGTGGCCGTGGGCATCGTGCCACAAACAGGGAGAAGAGGAGATGAGAGAAGGCCAGCCTGGGCGAGGCTGCATGGATACCAATAAGCCAAATAGGGAAAAACACACACAACCACCAGCACCAAGAAATTCATCACACACAGCAGCTGTTCCTAAAAGTCCTCTTCATGGGTCATCAGATTAGAGAATTGCAAAGAAGACTGACAGCATTCCAAGGGGGCTTACAGTTCCTGCGGGAGCCTCCTCTGCAGCAGCCAGCACTGAGCAGGCACCCGCAGAGGAAGGGGATGTTGAGTCCCTTGGCTCTGCCTGCTGGTCCACCGGCACCTCATACAATGGGCCCATTCTCTGCCCAGTTCTAATACCTCCACCCAGGGCAACAGCTCTTGTCCCCTTGGGGTTTTCTTCCTTAGGATATTTTAATAAAATCGTCATAATGCCAGGCATGATGCCCTGTATTTCACACATCCCAATTCACTTGGCTACTGAGCCTGGACTGTGAGGATGCCATTTTTGAGGTGCAAAGCTGGGCTCTGGTGTGTCATTTGGAGTCACTCAAGACCTCACATAAAGTCCCCCTGTTGACCCCCTCTGGGCCTTGCATTGCCCTCCCATTCCCCCCAAATTCTGCTTGCTCATCTGGCACACTGTTCTGTGTAACACCAAGGAAAGAGTGGGAGCACACAGAGCAGGGTGGGACAGAAGATGGGTGGCTCAAATGCAGGGCTCCCCACAGAGGGTCACTTTCTAGGAATGGAGGGGAATTTGTTCAAGAGTGTTCTTTTTTTTTTTTTTTTAATTTTTAATTTTTTATAAACATATATTTTTATCCCCAGGGGTACAGGTCTGTGAATCACCAGGATTACATACTTCACAGCACTCACCAAAGCACATACCCTCCCCAATGTCCATAATCCCACCCCCTTCTCCCAAACCCCCTCCCCCCAGCAACCCTCAGCTTGTTTTGTTCTTAACAGCACTATTTAAAAACAACAAAATCCCAGAAGAATTCTACATAGAATTCTATAGATTCATGGAAAACGATGATATAAACGTTTACTTGTTGCCCTAGAAAGATGTTTATAAAAACTCAAATGAAAAATTAGAGTAGAATGTTAGAAATTAGATGATTCTGGATGGTGAAGACATTGGTGATTTTTTTCTTTCTGCATGTCTGGGCTTTAGCATTTTTCTACAAGCAAGGTCATTCGACAATGACAATTATAAAGGTGTAGACCTGCTCATAGGTGCAGGGGCTTCTGCCACTCCTTCCTCTTCATATGGAATCCTGTAGAATATGGTTTCTCTGAGATTTGGTATAGAGAAATCGCATAACGTGGGGGGCCCAGTGCCCAAAGAGCAGCTGGCAGAGCAGGGTCAGAACTGAACACAACACCCGAGCTTGCTCGCTGAGACATGGGTCAGACCTGACCTCATCCCTGGCCCCTTGTGCTTGTCTCACTGAGGGTCAAGACCAGAGGCCTCCAAGCAGCCAACAGCACACATCTGGGCTGACTAGCATGGCAGCCATAGTCACATGGAACTACTGAAACTGAGATTACCTAAATCAAATACAACTAATGATTAGTTCCTCAGCCAAACCACCACATGCCACGTGCTCAGCTGCCACAGGTGGTTAACACCTATAGCTGGCAGTGTAGACCATTTGCAACAGCTCAGAAAGTTCTATTGGACAGCACTATCTTGTAAGATCTGACTCCTATTAACTCTGACCTCACTGTCTTTCACCCACAGGGAACTCTGCTATTCCTGCAATATGCTCAGTGAGTACCTGACTTAGGGCTTTTGCACTTGATGCTCCCTCAACCTGGAACTCTCTACCCCAGAGACACAGAGACACACATGACCGACTTCCTCACTTCATCTGGGGCTTTACTTAAATGCCATTTCTCATTATAGCTTCCCCAGATACTCTATAAGACTGCCATTACTATACCTTTCCCTGCCTGGTGTGTCGCCTTTGCACCACAGGTGGCATTGGCTTCTTTACTGTTGTACTCTCTTCCTTGAAGCATGAGGAGGGCAGAAAGTTTTGCATGTTTTGCTCACAGCTGCATCCTGAGTGTTCAGGGCAGTGCCAGGCACATTGTGTGCCCCCAAAGCACGTGTTTTATGTGAAAGTATTCACATGTGCACGTAGCCAACACTGAAGCAAAAAATCTCCCAGGATTTGATTAGAGAGCACTGGAATAACCAGGGGATTCGCTCCATTTGGGCTATTGGTGCACTGCTTCCCACCTTGGCTCCTCTCCTTTTCCCCTTTCAGTGCCTTCCCTTTGCAGTCCAGGATACACATCCTAACCATTCATTTAGGGGAGACCACAGGGAGGGTGGAGGAGAATGATGACTTGGTCAGGCTGTCCTGCTTAGGGAAGCTGACTAGCAGAACAGAGGAGAAGGCAGCACAAGCATGCAGGTAGGGGGATTCCATTCCCCCAACCTCTGTGTGCCTGCCAGAGTCAGACCCAGTGTTCTGTGGTCTTACAGCTGGCATGGAATGTGAGATCCCCTGTCCACATTAAATTATTCACTAATTATTTTGGGCATATAATTTAATTTCTCCTACTAGGTAGTAATTATCTTATAAACAGAAGTTATTTGCTACATCGGTGCAGTGGGGGCAAGAATAAACCAACAAAGTTTTCTGCTTTAACATGTAAGACTGCTTCTTTAGGCACTTCTTGGAAGTGCTTGTCTGTTGGTTTGTTTTCCTTCGTGTGTGTGTGTGTGTGTGTGTGTGTGTGTGTGTGTGTGTGTTATGTTAGTTACCAAAAGCTAATGCATCATTAGTTTTTGATGCAATGTTCCAAGATTCATTGTTTATATACAACACCCAGTGCTCCATGCAATACTTGCCCTCCTTAATACCCACCACCAAAGCAACACATCCCCCCACCTCCCTCCATTCTAAAACCTTCGGTTTGTTTCCCAGAGTCCACAGATTCTCATGGTTCATCCCCCGCCTCTGATTTCCCCTAACTCAATTTTCCTTTCCTTCTAATGTCCTACATACTATTCCTTATGTTGCACAAGTAAGTGAAACAATGTGATAATTTACTTTCTCTTCTTGAATTATTTAACACAGCATAATCTCTTCCAGTCCCATCCATGTTGATACAAAAGTTGGGTAGTCATCCTTTCTGATGGCTGAGTATTATTCCATTGTGTATATGGACCACATCTTCTTTATCCATTTGTCTGTTGAAGGGCATCTAGCTCTTTCAACACTTTGGCTATTGTGGACATTGCTGCTATGAACACTGGGGTACATATGACCTTTCTTTTCACTACATCTGTATCTTTGGTGTAAATATCCAGTAGTGCAATTCCTGGGTCATAGGGTAGCTCTATTTTTAAATTTTGAGGAATCTCTACACTGTTTTCTGAAGTGGTCGCACCAACTTGCCTTCCCACCAACTATGTAAGAGGGTTCCCCTTTCTCTACATCCTCTCCAATGTTTGCTGTGTCCTTCCTTGTTAATCTTTGCAATTCTAATATTCAGGATCTATAAAGAACTTCTCAAACTCAACACCCAAAAAACAGATAATCATGTAAAAAAATGGGCAGAAGACATGAACAGACACTTCTCCAATGAAGCACTTGTTTGCTGACTGTATTGTTTCATTTGGATAGCTCAGTGGAGGATGGTGCAAAGCAATAGAAAGAGCCCCACTGCTTCTGGGCTCCCTAAGGAAGCCTGTGTAGGAGAGGGAGTGGAAGGGAGGAGAAGAGATGGTAGGTGAGGGTGGGTACGGGCCTGGGGTGCTGCTGAGGGAGAGCAGCAGGGTAGAAACCATTCCAGAAAGGATCATGTCTGTCATGTCTGTCATCCCTTCCTGGTGCTCAGCAAGGGCCAAGGAATTTGTGAATTCAGAATTTGGGAAACAGCCCAGACAAGGAGCAAAGCAGATTATGAAGGCAGAACCTTGGCCTTGCCCCAGTCTCTTTCAAGTATGAAATATTCAGACCACATGCTTCACAGAGCAGCTCCTTACTGCCCTGCCTGGTGACAGCCCAAAGCAGGTGTGACCAGATTTTCCCCAGCAACATTCAACAGACATTGCTCCAAAGCTCATGTCCTGGCTCATCTTTGGAAGGTGAAAGTATGTGCAGTGTTAGTAAAGTATCACATGTACTTCACATGCTATTTTAATTCCTAAAATCTGGGAATTCAACTTTTTTTTTTGTTTGTTTGTTAATCAACTCCCCAATGATTAGGGGGAGTTGATTGCTTCAGTAATGACAATCAATGCTTTTCTTTTCAGGATGGAACATCACAGTGTGCATGTCACTGCATATGCTGCATTGTTTTTCACTTAATAGGGGGGTGCCTCCATGCTACATTTCATGCAGCGGGTAAGGGGCCTCCTGAAAGACAGTCCTCAGACCCCAAATTACCTGCACCTAAACAACTCCACCTCTTCTTATATTCATGTTGGGTTCCCAAGTAAATGTTTATAAAACAAATAGCTCTCAACTGAAGGAAGGAAGGAAAGAAGGAAGGAAGGAAGGAAGGAAGGAAGGAAGGAAGGAAGGAAAAGACTGAAAATGAGGGAATTTATGCATCACTCAGAAGTAAACTCCCCCCCCCCCCGCCCGGTAGTTTCTGGCACAATATTCCCTGAATGATTTTATATTCCTTGAGGAGGGAGTTATTTTTAGAAGATGATAATCTGATTAAGAGCATAGAAATATGAAATTTTTCTGAAGACAGGGGAAAAACATAGTTAACTCAGAAGGGATATCCCATACTGACCCATTGTCGTCCATGTTCCAGGATGAATGAGACTCAGTTCCCATGACCCACAGTCCAGGATACCTCTGTTTAAACAGGCACACACAATGCAGGGTCAGCCACCCCTCAGCACTCACCTCCCACCTTGCCTGTCTCTTCGGGAAGCTCCAACTTTGATTCCAGGGTTACAGAGGATTGACCATAAGTAATGTAAGGAGACTATTTGCAAGGAGACTGAGGAACAGACCATCACTGTGTGCAAATGTGATACGGTGGAAACTAAACAGACACCCATTTCTGGGTCACCTCTAAGAGCCATGTTCTTTGTTCTATTTCTTCTAAGTTTGTTTTCTCCTTTGTGGTGGGGCTTCAGGTCTCAGCTCCTACTATAGTCCCATGAAGGCTATATTCCCATGGTCAATAGATTTGATTTATCTGAGAATTTAATTCCTTTTCAAAAGTTTCAGCCTTGGGGCACCTGGGTAGTTCAGTGGGTTAAAGCCTCTGCCTTTGGCTCAGGTCATGATCTCAGGGTCCTGGGATCGAGACCCGCATCGGGCTCTCTGCTTAGTGGGGAGCTTCTTCCTCCTCTCTCTCTCTGCCTGCCTCTCTGCTTACTTGTGATCTCTCTCTCTGTCAAATAAATAAATAAAATCTTAAAAAAAAAAAAAAGTTTCAGCCTTTAAGGGCAGGTGTCTGGTATCCAGAGGGTGACTCCAGGGAGAGTCTAGGCCAGGCTGCATACAGTATTCATTACTTTCAGACAGCCAACTCAGCAAAGGTGACAGATGAGACAGGGGACACACAAACACAATTTCCTGGGCCAAGTCTGCAGTACTCTGGGGACACAGACATTCTTTCACACAGAGTTATTGTCAAAAAAGGAATCTTCTTCTGCTGATTGTTACTTGTCCTGGATAAAGTGCAAACTCATCTCTTGTCTGGGAAGTGTCTAATTATCATCTAAGGACAGTTGATGCCTTAACATCTGTAACGTTCTGGAAACAGGAGTTAAATGAAGCAAGGTTCATTAAGATTTATGTCTGGGCATTGCTCCTGGTTTGTTCGAAATTAGGGTATGCTGGTTAAGACATGATCACTCTACAGGGCTATTCAATATGCTTGCATTAATTTAAAGCCGGTTTTCTATCAAGATATGGGTATTTGATCCATTGGCTAGAGTAGGAGGAACAAATCTCTACATTCCCTGCCCCCTCAGGTCAGGTCTTCTTGCAGTCTGGAGTGCTCAGGGGCTCTGGGAATCAACTTATAGCAAATGCTTGCTTGAGACAGATCATAGTGTAGCTCCACTTAGAAGCATATTTTGAGCAAAAGACTGGGGTGCATTATTTTCCTGGGAGATGATGACAGGAGATACTGGCAGGAAGGAGAAGTGGGACCTGCCTGGGAACACAGCTGATAAATGGCGTGTCACTGAGGCAGGCACCTGTATGACCTAGAGCCTGGTCCTGTTGGGACCTCAGAGGGCCAGAGTTAGATCATTCCCCAAGTCAGCCCATCAGGAGGAACCATCTCCTTGTGATTAGTAGGTGGAGGTTGCTCCTGGGGGCAGAGGTTCTCCAACACTTTGCAGATGATCCCTCAGGTCCTCAGAGAAAGTCCTCAGCTAGGCAGAGGCCAGGCCAGGGGGCTTCTTGGTCCTCTTCTCCTGAGGGGCTATGGAGAGAACACCTGTTACAGAGCCTGTGGAGAAACTGAGGATGTTCGTAGACACCCTAGAATTTGAATCAGAGCAATGCTAGATGGAGCAAGACTACCACACCCAACCAACACCTGGGAGGGGTGAGGAGATGGGGGCCCACAAGGAATGTGGGAATCCGGGATGATAAATCTCATTCCTGCCAAATAAATAAGCACAAAGCACAATATGCATCATGTGTGTAAGACATGATATAAAATAACACCCCACGAATGAGGTAAAACTGATCTGGACACAGCAAGCAATCACTGTGTGTTGGTAATTAGAATACTTTTTCACCGTCACATTTTTGTGTTTTATCCATAGTGTGGATATAACTGAGTTGTACACTAGACTTCAGATTTTGTGAAGAAATTTAGATTCCCATCTGAAGGCCCCTTGCTTGTGAAGGACCTGGGGGCAACATGTGCAAAGGCCTTGGGTCAGGAGCACTGTACACAGACAAGGCTCTAGACAGCGAGAGAGAAAATGGTGTGAAGTGGGAGCAAAGAGGTGCTCACAGCCAGACCATGCAGAGTACTGGCCATTTTCCACAGCTTGAGAAAACTAGAGCTTATTCAGTATCAGGAAATAAACAGGAAGCTAATGTTTTATGGCTAACCCAGAGGGTTGGTTTACCCAGTCCTAACATGTCTAGTTATCATTAAATGCCGACCCAGTTTCTAAAGGGGCATCCCTGCTTCTAATCTGTGCTCTTTGCATGTATGATTTTTCTCCACAGAAAAACTGTGTACATCATTGCATAAGGTGATGATGCTTGTTTATCATCTACATCTACATTACATTTGTCTGAGGAATGCAAAACATCATCCACCAAGTTCCTCACTGGTTTCAGAAGGAAAGTCCAAGTAGTTGTAGAAATGTGGATTTGAACTGGTTTTAAGGTAAAGAGGGGAACTAGGACTGAACTCTTAGCCCAGCGTCATTGCCACTGTGGTGCTCCTCACTCTCAGAGGCCCTCATGCGCACGGCCAGCATCTGAGATGGGGTACCACCTGAGTTTCATGACCTGGGCATTTGTCCTGCCTCCCCCTAGTCCAGGTGGAATTATGCTCAACCTCACTCTCAGAAAGAATGAGGAAAACTACACCAAGAAACCATTTTTCACCTATTGAGTTGTCAGAAATTAAAAAGTACAATCAAAGTACAGGCTGATTAGGATGCAAATTGGTACAACCTTATGAAGCATATTTGTCGATATAACACAATTAAACTTGTGTTTATTTTGGACCTGTAATCTCACTTCTAGGAATGTATCCTGAAGGTTCACCTCCAGTAATATGAAAATACATGTGCTTGAAGTTATTTGCTATAGCATTATATGCAATTGTAAACTACTGGAAATGACTGAAACGCTCATTCAAAGGAGAATGCTAACATAAACTGTGAGACATCCACACCATGGAATGCAGTGAAGCTTAAAACAGCATGAAGGGCACCACTGTGAGCTGACTGGACTGAAAATGAGAGTATCTATTTCCATCAACCTATAACACACAGTTATATAGATAAATTTATGTATTATATGTACGTGAGTATTTCCCAGCTCAGTCTGCTAAGAGTGCCTGGAAACAGCAATCCTCTTCCCAGGGGCAGTGAGCAGACTTAACACTCAGATGTTGGTTTCTAAATACCGTTCTCCAATAAAAGCAGCCAGGGTTCTTTGGGGGAATAGCTGATTTCATAGCTGGGGTTGCCAAAATAAAAATACATCTAAAAGAGCTTGTTGTACTAGAAAATGATGATGCAGATGATTAAGGAATGATGAGTTATATCAAAAGGACACAGAAGCCGAATTGAAAGGACTATCAAGAATATAAAAAAGTAAGCATCATAATAAACACAAAATAAATACTGTAATAAATGGAAGAGTAACGCATTGAATAAAAAAAGAATCAATGACCCAGCCTGAAATAAAATTCTAAATGAGGAAAGCAATTCTAAATGAGGAAACTATGGGGACATCCTATATCTCACTAGTTATTCTACTGGTTTTAGCATTCTCCCATTAGAATAACTAGTGAGATATAGGATGTCCCCAGAAGGAATTATGGGATTACCTGTTATGGGAGAATGCTAAAACCAGTAGAATAGCTAGTGAGATATAGGATGTCCCCATAGTCTCATAGTACCACCCTACAAGATACTGATTGACTGTAAAGAAACACTATCTCTTGGCCAGTGAGAACATTGGCCAGCACCATTGTCAACAGGTGACAAAATAATGGGTCACACTGACACCATGTGCCTCTTGATGCCCTATGCCAGGAAGGGCATGGGCTCGCTTCTGTGGTGGTCTTGCCCAAAATGCAGGAGTCAAAAACAGTGTGGAGCCAAGATCCAAATTGTGGAAATAGCTGAGATGTCCATTGACAGATTAATGGGTAAAGATGTGTTATATATATATATATATATATATATATATATATATATATATATGCAATGTAATATTATTCAGCCATCAGAAAGGATGAATACTTAACCATTTACATCAACATGAATGGAACTGGAGGGGATTATACTGAGTGAAGTAGGTCAATCAGAGAAAGACAATTTTCATATGGTTTCACTTATACATGGAATATAAGAAACAGCCCAGAGGATCATAGGGGAAGGGAGGGAAAACTGAAGGGAGAGTCATCAGACAGGGAAAAACCATGAGAGACTATTAACTATAGGAAACAAACTGAGGGCTGCTGGAGGGGATGTGGGTGGGGGATGGGGTAACTGGGTGGTGGGCATTAAGGAGAGCATGTGCTGTGATGAGCACTGGGTATTATATGTAACTGATGAATTATTGAACACTACATCAGAAACAAATGATGTGCTATATGTTGGCTAATTGAATTTAAATTACATACACACATACACACACACACATACACAATAAAAACCCTCCAAAACCTGAGTGGGTCAAATATGTGGATTTTTTTTCAATAAATACAGTACTGTAAATGTATTTTATCTTATGGTTTTCTTAATAAGGTTTTCTCTAGCTTAATTTATTATAAGAATACAGTATATAAAGTATACAACACACAAAATGTGTTAATAGTTGCTGGTGGGTTTTTTTTGTAGTTTATGTTATCTTGAGGCTTCTGGTCAATAGCAGGCTATTTGTTGTTTCATTTTGGGGGAGTCAAAAACTGTATGTAAATTTGTGATGATGCGGGGTCAGTACCCTACCCTTTGTGTTGTTCAAAAGTCACCTGTATATGGATAGAGAGAATGATGAAGGAAGTATGGGGAACTATTGAGACTGAAGAAAACAGGGTGACAAACATACAGAAGTTCTTATACTGGTCTTGAAACTTTCCTGTATTCCTAAAATTATTTCAAAAATAAAAAGTAAAAAAAAAATATATTTCCTACCCATGCCATTTTAGAAGGAGAAAACTATACTTTAAATTGATTTTTTTCCTTTGAGGATCGCATACATTGTTTTCTTTGTTCAGTTGTGCTTTAATGGAAACACTGCGAGCATTATGGAAAAAAAATGGAAAAAATGTTGAATTCACTTTTTTCATGAAGCACGAATAATTCATTTTCCATTGAAATTTGGTATTCTATCAAACTTGTCCTTTTCATGCTTCCTCAGAGAAGCTACTTAGTGGTGTTTTGGTGTCACACACCTGCCCACAGGAGCGTAGCACATCAAACACCTCAGAGATGTCTGGCTGAACTAAACAAGGCCAATGGGGCTTCCAAAATAAAGCACAGACATCATGCAAAGTCAGAGGTATCATTTCACAGGATAGGGTCACTGAGTGCCACTGCTAGGGGCCAAGGGAGCAAAAGGAGCCTGGGGGAATCTGGCAGAGGATGGCTCATTAGTGCCCACAGTGAGGCTATTTACTGGGGAATCCCAAACTTAGGAACTCAGAGAAAAACAATTAATGAAATTTCAGGCTGTGGAGGGTGAGGAAGGACCGGCTAGGAACAAGAGGAGCCTGGCAGAATGTGAGTCCTCCTAAGCTTATGGGAAAGCTTGGGGTGATGAGGTATCATCCATCCAAACGATCCATCTACCCAGCAAATAGTCTACATGTCTCTAGTAAGAGATTATTCTAGATGCTATGGGAGGGGTGCAGGTGAACAACACAGCACCCCTTCTTTTAAGAGATCATGGGTCATCATCTCTGCTCCCCCTAACTTGTCCAGCCTTGTTCTCCACCCCAGGGTGCCAGAAACCTCTTTTGCTTGAGAGAGAGGCATGCCCGTCTTGCTCCAGAATGTGTAGAAGGTGGATCCCCCACCTGGCTTGTTCAACGTCTCTTCTGTCCCCTCAGAGTTTCAGGCACTGGTCAGTCACAAGCCCCTATATGCTGTAAGACCCATGAATTCACATCTTCCAACCCTACAATACAACTTCCTGAAACATGGGATCAGGGAGAATCTGGTGTTTACATGGTTACAGAAGCCACCTGCTTGGTCTCCGCTCACTGAGGGCCCATGGACCACAACCACATATATCTGGAAGTACCTGTTGGCCCACGTGGGCTCCCTAGTTTGTAAGAATTAGAATATTTTCTAAACAGGGGCACCTGGGTGGCTCAGTGGGTCAAAGCCCCTGCCTTTGGCTCAGGTCATGATCCCAGCGTCCTGGGATCGAGCCCCGCATCAGGCTTTCTGCTCAGCAGGGAGCCTGCTTCCCTGCCCCTCTCTGCCTGCCTCTCTGCCTACTTGTGATCTCTGTCTGTCAAATAAATAAATAAATAAATAAATAAATAGAATATTTTCTAAACCAAAGGTTGCTTCTGTGCAAAATCCAATTATAGCAAACCTCTGACTACATATCAAGGGACTGACAGGGGTGTTTTAGATAATCATATATAAGCCATTTTAAAATAATCATTAATTTCCCCATTTTCTTATTGTTCTAAAATATTCTGCTTTACTAAAAGGAATCTAAGTTGTATCTAAGTGTTTTTTTAGTTAGTTTTTGAAACCTATAGAGAGAATGTTAAAATTCATTAGCAATGACCTCATACAATATGTATACGTGTATATATGTGTATATGCACGTATAAACTATTTCAGTGTGTGTGCAATTGAAACAATTTTAGACTCACATAAAAGTTTCAGAAATAGAATAGAGTTCCTGTAGAAATTGCAAAGATAGAACAGAGAGTTCCCACATACCCTACACTGCCTCTTACATAACCGCAGCACATGACCAAAACCAGGACATTGACACGGGAACAAAGCTAAACCAGAGACCTAATCAGATCTCACAGCTTGGCCAGGCCTTTTTTTGTTTGTTTGTTTGTTATCTATAGCCCTATGGGTTTGTTGCTGTGTAGATTATGTAATTACTACAACAATCAGGATATAAGGAAGGTCCCATCACCTCCAAAAAACTCCTTGTTATTGCTGCCTTTTTATAGTTACCTTCCTTCCCCCAACCTGAACCCCTGTAAACCACAGAGCTGCTGCCTATTGCTACACTTTTGTCCTTTGGAGAATGTCAGAGCAATGGAATCAAACAGTGTGCCCCCATTAGAGACTGGCCTTCTCTGCTTAGCACAATACCTGTGTCAATCAGCAATGCATTCCTTTTATGCCTGAGTGATGCGGCATAATGAGGAAGTGCCACAATCCATGAATGAAACCCGTCCATTCATCCACTGGAGGATGTTAGTTTCTAGGTTTTGGTTATTACAAATAAATGCTATGATGTACACATACAGGTCTCTGTGCAGACATAAGTTTTCGTTTCTTTAAAGCAAATACCCAGGAGTAGGATTGTTGCACCAAACTTTTCCAGCATGGCTATAGCCTTCTGCATTCCTACCAGCTATGAATGAGAGTTCGTGGCTTCATCCTTCCCAGCACGTGAAGATGCATGTCAGCCATTCTAACAGGGGTGCCCTGCACCTCATCATGGTTTGAGTCTGTGTGTCCCCGATGGCTAATGATGCCGAATTTTTTTTTCCTGCTTACCTGCTATGTGCATACCCCTATTTGATGAAGTGCCTGTTCAAATCGTTTGCCCTTTTATTTATTTTTTTTTAATTTTTAAAAGATTTTATTGACAAAGAGATAGAGAACACAAGTAGGCAGAGTGGCAGGCAGAGCTGCAGATGGAGAAGCAGGCTCTCTGGGGGACTTGATGGGGGACTTGATCCCAGGCCCCTGGGATCATGACAGGAGCCGAAGGCAGCCGCTTAACTGACTGAGCCACCCAGATGCCCTCTTTTACCCTTTTAGAAGTTAGATTGTTTAATTTCCTACTTTTGAGCTTACAGAGTTTTAAAATATACTCTGGATACACATTCTATGTCAGACATGTGATTTGCAAATATTTTTTCTTGCAGTCCTCAGCTTGTCTGTTCATTACATAAAGCATCTTTTTTCAGAGTAAATTTCTAATTTTGATGAAGTCAATTTTATCTATCCTTTCCCTTAGGGATTGTGCTTCTAATTTCACATCTAAAAACTCTTCACCTAACTCTAGGGTTACAGAGATTTCCTATGTTTTCCTCTAGACTTACACACTTCACATTTAAGTGTGAATGTGGCAGCCCATTTCTTTTTCAGAGAAAAGTTGCCACCATTTGTGCAGTAAATTAACTCAACCACGAAGACATATTGGCCTGTCAACACAAACTCCAGAAATAAAATATGACCCTGGGATTCGTGTATGATAATTATGAAACAGAAGGTTAAGAGTGGATTACTGAATAAATGGTTCAGAGACAACAGCTTTCTTAAACCTTACATCAACATGCACTCCAGATGTGCACGAATAAAATGTGCATGGCAGTGGAAATAAATATATAGAGAATCTACACATCCTTCACTCAGACTCTACTATTGTTATCATTACTCTACTGACTTTATGATATAGTTACCAATTTGTTCATTCTTCTATCCATCCATCACTTCATCTAACCTTTGCTAAGATACATTTCAAAGTAAGCTGAAGACATCAGCACACTCCCCGCTAAACACATGAAACATGGATGTCACCAACTGAGGTTCGGTATTTGTTTTCCAAAGTAAAATTGACAAAAATTGATTTTCTAGAAAGCTTCTGATTTAGATAATTTAATCAATATGACTTAAAGATACCAGTTAGTTATTATAGTAGAATAGAAAAAAGTAAAGGATTTAGAGCTCAAGTTTGATCTGTCTCTCCTAGCTGTGTGATCTTGGGCCAGTCACCAATGTCCTGAGGTCTGGTTGTCCTTGGGGGTTCACTTAGGTACTTCAAGATTCCCGATGCTTAGGTCTTCTGATGCTTTAAGCATCAGGAATTTGTAAGTATTATATGTGATTGTAATATGTGTATGTGTATATGTGATTCTAATATGCAGCTAAGATGGAAAACCACTGTCTGGAATCTCAAGTTCATGATCTGTAAAGTATGGATACCACATCTTCCTGTTCAAGCTAGTGAAAACACTAGGGATGGAAGCATGCAGGACATGAGTCACTCTTCCTTCATATACTACCTGAGTATTGATTTATTTCTTTTGCCTTTTATTTGATCCATATAGAAACTCTCCTCATATGGTTCAAACATAAATATCCTTAACAAATTAAGGGTAGGGAGCGAGGATAGCTGTCAGTTTGAAGACATTCCAGAATTTATATTTCTGATACTAAGAAGGGCCAATTTCCCTTTCAACAGGTTAGCTCTTGCGGGGCATGCACACTTTCTGTCTCCTGACTGGGGTGAGACAGTTTCTATAAGTAGATTTTGTGATGAGCTAGGAGGCATTAACCCAGCTATGCAGCACCCCTTGCCCCTGCCACAGCTTCTTGGGCCTTTACAATGAGTTATGTACTTATACTGTCTCAGAGAACTCAAGTTTATCAAGTAGTGGACTTGGTGACTCCTGACACTTCTTTTTTCTATTAAATATTTTATTTATTTATTTGACAGAGAGAGAGAGAGGGAGCGAGTGTGCATAGGCAGAGGGAGAAGCAGGTTCCCTGCTGAGCAGGGTGCCTAATTGGGAACTCGATCCCAGGATCCTGGGATCATGATCTGAGCCAAAGACAGATGCTTATCTGACTGAGCCACCCAGGAACCCTGAATCCCGACTTTTCTAAGAAGTTTGACCAGTCGGCTCAGGATCACACCATTTGTTCAGATGAATCAGTTTAAGCTGCAGTGAATCTTCTAAAAGAGGATAACAAAAAAAGTGGTACCATCTTGTTTCATCCCCAGCCTGGAGACTAGCCCTTACTGATACAACAAATACTATGACTACCCTTCCCCTTCTGATAGCACATTATGAGAGTTTATGGAAATATAGCAATTTAAAAAAAAGATTTATTTATTTTAGAGACAGATAGAATAGGAAGGGGAGGGAGGGGCAGAGAGAAAGGGAGAGACAGTCTTAAGCAGACTCCCTGCTGAGTGCAGAGCCTGAGATGAGGACCTGAGCCAAAACCAAGAGCCAGATACTTAACTGAATGAGCCACCCAGGCTCCCTAATAAAGAAATTGTTAATTTTATCCTGTCTTGAAAATCCTCTCCGCTGCTTTCAGATCCATAAAGGTGACTGGGATGATATGGGCCTCTCATTTGTTTGGCAGGTGGCTCTTTCAAAACTCCCTTCACATTCCTTTAATTTTATTGTGGGACTTCTGAATACTGAAGTCCTGCCGGCCAGGGTGATTCCAGGTGCTATGAGAAGGACATCCAAATAGACAGATCAGAGACAGCTTCCCAAGGGTATCGAGTTCTAGGAGGTTGATATTCATACCTCCTCCCTAGTGTACACTAATAACAGCCAGATGGGGCTGTTACAAGGGACAATTCCAGCTGGGATAATATGGCCCAATCTGCTAGCAAAGCAGACAGCTGTGTAAGTCCCTTTTATGAGCACATTTATCTCCTCCAGGTCACTGCCTAAAGCAAAGATAAAACCTGAACCTCCAGGAGCTACCTCTTCTTCTTCTCTATAGAACTGGACCAGTGGCTGGCATTTTAAGAAGCATGTGATTATAGCCAATACCTCAAAGGGGGGGTGAGTGTCAAACCATGTGAAGGGCCCATCCTTGTTGTGGAAAGAGCAGCAGTGGGAGGCAGAGGTCAGCCGTGAGGGAGGTAGATCCTGCCCAGATGGGCACAAGGCCCTGGCAGGGCTCACAAACCACAGAGTGGGGAGGAGTTCCAAGGAGGGAAGTAACCAGAAGGAGAGGCAGGAGGCTCCTGTCAGCTTCATGCAGGTCAGATCACTTATGGATTATCTATTTCTTGGTTCACTTCAAGAGGGGTCCAGAGTGATCTAGATGAGCAGAAGAGTAGAAGAGTGTCCTAAAATGAAGAGTGGAGATACTGGATATGTGGGGTGGGTGTTCTGTCTAGGCCCCGGCAGTCTTGGTGGTGACAGCAAAGGGTGTGAGGGACCATCTTAGAAGAAGACAGAAAGGGATCCCTGGGCTTCCAGAAGCATCTGTAAGGGGTAGGTCTACCTCTGAAGATGGAAAATATTTCCAGTAAAGGTTGATCTTGAACGTTCTCTGACCGTAAGTGGATTAGGAAAAGCCATCTGGACCACTGGTCAGGGAAGCTCTCTGTCCTTGCTGCTGAGTGGTCCAGGGGTAGCAGTAGCATCACAAGCTTGGGGATGTTAGAAATCCAGACTCCCAGTCCCCACCTTCACCTTCAGGAAGTGATTCTTTCGCACACTCATGCTGGATGAGTTTTGTTTTGTTTTGTTTTTTCAGAGGAACTCTTTCTTTTATTTCTTTCTCTCCCATTTGGGGAAGGGGATTCCATTAATGATGGATAATCTTTCCAGAAATAAAGTCAAAAGGTATTTATTGAAATATACTTGAGTATGCTGGGCTCAGGAATTTGAAGGAATAAAAATAATTATTAGTTAGTTAATTAATGGAATGGTATCTGACGATAAGTAGCTTATGTGTCACTTTGATTTATCATCAGAAGTGGGTTTTTTAAAAAATTTCTTTTCAGTGTAACAGTATTCATTGTTTTTGCACCACACCCAGTGCTCCACGCAATCCATGCCCTCCCTAATACCCACCACCTGGTTCCCCCAACCTCCCACCCCCCACCCTTCAAAACCCTCAGATTGTTTTTCAGAGTCCATAGTCTCTCATGGTTCACCTCCCCTTCCAATTTCCCTCAACTCCCTTCTCCTCTCCATCTCCCCTTGTCCTCCATGTGATTTGTTATGCTCCACAAATAAGTGAAACCATATGAGAATTGACTCTCTCTGCTTGACTTATTTCACTCAGCATAATCTCTTCCAGTCCCATCCATGTTGCTACAAAAGTTGGGTATTCATCCTTTCTGATGGAGGCATAATACTCCATAGTGCATATGGACCACAACTTCCTTATCCATTCGTCCATTGAAGGGCACCTTGATGCTGGATGAGATTTAGAAGAAGCGTGTGGACAATTAGTCATCAGGGATCGCTCCTTCCCTGAAAGCTTCTCTCCAGAGTGGAGCACCAAGGAGCCTCTTAGCTGGGACCCTACCCCGCTTTCTGCCCTGAGCTACTTGACTTTTTGTCCAGCCTCCACTTTGGCAAGCAAATAGCAGCAACAGTACAATAAGCAAATAGCCTCTCCCCTTGTTCTCCGCGCACAGTTCAGAGTCCATCCCTCCTCCAGGACCCTCATGCACCATGAGCTTCTTCATTTTGTTTCAAGAGGGAGTGTCTCCAGGTGACAGTGGCCTTCTGGAGCTTGTCTGCGCTGACTTAATCCTGCACCACGATGCAGGTCCTCATGACAGGGCCTGGAACGACCATCACAGGCACTTGGCTGTCACATAGCTCACCTGAAGTGGTGCCAATTGGCTGAGGAACCGCTGGGCCAGTGTGTGCTGTGACACACTGGTTCAGGAGGCCAGAATCGATGGTGTTTTTGAAAACCAAATGGCTCAGGGTCAAATTAACCCAAGAATCAATAAATTAAAGGCAGCCATGTGAATTTTGACACAGCCAAAACTGGCTGATAGGACTTGCAGGGCTGTCGCTTTGCAGGAATATCAGGAGTGTCTAAGGGTTGTCAAAGCCTTTCTGTTTTTCCAGGTGAGTGTTCCGTGGAACCTGTTTTAAGTTGCCAGGTTTGCTGCCTGCCTCCAAATCTACTTGGAACAGGCCCACAGTTCATGGGATAAGATGTCCAAGAACAGCTGTTTTGGTGAAGATCGTGGCATATATAAATATACGAACGTGGTGTCACACTTCTGGGACTTAAATTAGAGCCACTTGTAGCCTTTATGAAGAATATTGACTCCAGTAATTTAATTGGTTTGGGGTTTGACCTCTGAATCACTGGGTTTAAAAGCTAAGGAGGACATGGATGCCAGTGGAGAGTAGGGCTCTGGACTGAGGACAGGCATGGGAAGAAGGTGGGTGTTGTCTGGACCCCCAATGCGTTTTGGGTGCTCCAGCTTTTCTGTGGCTTCTCCCTACTCTACAGCCCACAGAGTGAGAGCCATCCGGGCAAAACCATTGTGGGATTTTTTTTTTTTTTAAATGAGACACCAACTGTGTGTCATTTATAACATTCATGTCATGTTTCCCCGTTATTCTTTATTTGGAGGCTGTCTTTGTTTTTGTGGTTTATGAAAAACACAATCTGCTCTTGTGTTGCAACACAGGACCGAAAGTTCCTCAGGAGCCGTTTGACTGGCACCGCTAACCAGCAGTCCCAAGACGGGAGATATGCTGATGCTACTGCAGCGCAGCTCACCATGTGCCAGGAGGACGTCCATCCTATTTCTGTTTCTTGCACTTGATACAGGTGACTTCATAAAGAGTGTATCAAACAAAGTCAAGGTTATATGAAATTCTTGCCAAGAAAATTCTTCAAGGAGCTTAGGTGCTCATTACTATTAAAAACAATCTTAGGAAACTGATGTTGGAATTTCCCTCCCTCTTGTAGATTCATTTTTTTCATTAATAAAGGAATGAGCACAAATCCTAATTATGTGCCTACCCTGTGGAGTTGGGGGGTTAAGCACTGGAGACATAAGTGGGAGTTTATGCCTCTGTTCCTCACTCTGGAGGTTGCAAACCACTCACTGACAGCCCCTTTGGGAGAAGTCGTCCTCACACCACCAGTACCTGACCATACTGAGGACTCCCAGGGCCAGGCTGGGACCCCCTCAGTGAAACATAGCCTGAAACTCCCCTCCTAGGCTGCCTCTCCCAGTGGGCTGGCTTGTCTTCCCCAAGAGCAGTTCCTTAGTCAATCTGAATCCTCACATCGCTGTCTACTTCTGGCCAACTCAACCTCAGACAGCTGTGGCAAAGAAGACAGAAAATAAAACAGTAAGCAAACAGATAAAGAACTGAAACTGCAACATGGGTGCTGAGAGAAGAAGGCAGGCCAGCGAAGGGCAGGGGAAGGAACATTCCAGGCATCAGGAATGGCTGCAGAAACCCCATGGTCATGGTCAAAAGACTGAAGGAGGCCCCTGAGGCTCAGGTGGTGGGGAAAGAGCGGGGGTTTGGAGGCCTTGGGGGAGGAGCACAACTCATGGCCTTCCTAAAGGCCCACAGAGAGTCTGTGTTTTATTGAACTCTGGGTGATCTGCTACCTAGCTATAGTTTAGAAGAGATAAAAGCAAAAGTCCTGGAAGGGGAGCCTCAGAGACTGATTAACCTATCCAAAGGCTTGATTTTTCCTCTATTTTCTAGCAGAAGTATCAGAGTAAAAGTCCCTGCAATCTACTATATTGAAACACACCCAGATTGCACCCAGCCAACACAACATGGACAGGTTGCTAGAAAGAAGGCCATTCTCTGGGATCCGACTTCAGTTTACAGATGACCACCCCCACCCCCGCCCTGCCCCTCCATCGACAAGCCTCCCAGAAACACCTCCATCTCTACTAACTCATTCTTAAATCTGTATCTCACAGTCTAGACTCAAAGGCTAATATCTTATTTAAGGTTATAAGATTCCAGGCAATGTATTCTGTTTGTAAATATATTTCTTCTAACTCTGAGGACTGTTCCCTGACTCCACACATTCAATTTGTCTTATGATGGCACAGACTTCTACCATTTCCCCTGGTAGTTCTCAACTTCCCAAGCATGAAATTCTAGTGACTAGTGACTTGTCCTTGGACATATGACACCACTGTCCACTGTAGGCTGGCTTACATTTTGCTCACGGGTACTTTTGAAGCTCCATGTGAAAACTTACTGAAGACTCGGATTAACCTTATGGAGGGGACATTTTCAATTAACATCAATGTACAACAGTATATACATCTTATTTTGTACATGCATTTCTTGTTAACTGGACAGAAGCTATTTATCCTCACATAATCTAGCATTTCTCTGGTGACAGGTTCTGGGTCAACCATCGGGTTTTTTATCAACCTAGGAAAAACAGCTTTTCTTCTGAGATCTTCAGCCATCTCCAAATTTCAGGACAGCCACGGTGTCACCAGTATGCTTCGTCCACTCACAAATGAGAAAGATGAGCGTGGCAAGAATCACTCGGCATACTTTCCACACTGAAGGCCTCCTTCTTACTTCCTTCCCTCTCCAGCTCCTCCATGTGCATAAAACACAGGCCACATGCACCATGGTAATTGATTCCACTGAAGATGGCTGTGCTTGTTCTTCCTCCGTGAGGACAGAGTCTGTCTCAACCCTTGTGATGATTGAATAGAAACAGCTCCTTGATGCCACAAAACGCCTCTTGTCATGGAAATTTCACTGAAAAAAATCCCAGCACACTGTGTGGCAGGAGACCTACCATGTTAAGTTAGTGATGCATTCCAGACCACCTGTTTCACTTGTGTGATTTTTTTCCTTCTATTTTTAAGAAGCACTGGAATGATTTGCTGGCGAAGAAAAGTAAAAAAAAAAAATATTGGTTTAAATAAAAGCTGGGCTCACATCAGATTTTACTGTTGTAGCTGTCACTGCTTCCCGGTAGCATGATTCATGAATGCTGAGCTGTGCTGGATCTAAGGACCCTGCTTCCCAGCACATTTGCATCACCAGACACTTTGAATACAAAGGATACATCTCTCTAACAAACTTCAATACCTGTCGTTACTTTCTTTTTCTTATGATATGGTAAGAAGGAGATGATGTTTTTTATCAGCATTGGTCAGGGTTACATGGTACCACCAACGTCTCAAGTCTAATCACCAAGGAAGTCTTCCTCACACACTTACTAAAGAGTCACCAGAATACTGAGGTTAGTAGTGGTCTGGACACGAAATATTTTCATGAACAATCGTGCAAATTTACATTACATGGATCTCTAAAGGATCCTGTCTGTACTGGCTTTCATTCAAATGAATGTTACCAGAGATAAGTGGCCCTTCAGCTAAGCTTGGGGAAACTTTATTAAAATACAATTGGGTTTAGAATAAACATTTTGCTGGTATTTGCTCAAAATAGAGTATGACGGAAATTCATCAGAAGCCTGAGTCTTCTCTTCCCTGGTATTCAGACTGCATTTACCCATGTTAGAAAGCATTTAGCTCACAGCTACAAGTAAATATATAAAAACTGATTTCATTACAAAAAATACAGTCTTGCAATGACAGAAGATTCCAATTCTCTGGCACTGCTTCCCTTCGTTAAGGCAGCTGTAGATATGACAAGCCCCTCCTCACCCACAATTGTGACTAGTGGCTCAGAAGTCCCAGTCAAGAGATCTAGTCAGCACAAATTTGAAAAATTAAAAGAAAAAAAAAAGGCTTTTATTTATTTGACATATAAATTTGATTTGATGCTCCCACGCTTTTATATATTGAAGAGTATTTCAGAGGAATATGAAAAATGATAAGCTTGCACTATTACGACAGATGGATTTATTATCTTGGGAGATTCTCTTCCCATCTAATGGCTATAATTACACACTCCACTGCCTTTTATTGATATATAAGATGAGACTAAGTTAGACGAGAACATAAGAGATTGATTTCTATTTTTTAAGAAACGTGCTTTGAATTTCATATTCAAATGAGTTACCCTTGATACAAAAGATTAAAACAATAAATGGCATACTATTATGCTAATCACGTTTATATTTCACAAAATAATTTTGAACTTTTTTTCTTTGGAAGTGGTATTTAGAATGCCCTCATTAGTGGAAAATATTTCATAAAAGTATATTTAATTTCTAGATGAGTCAAACATACTCATACAATGCCCTTTGAAAAAATAAGGTGGTTGCTGCCGTTTGGGCAACACAAATGAGTTATGACCCTAATAAGATAAAACTATTCTTTCATTTTGGATCCACAGGTGGATCCAAAATAAACTGGAATATCTAAATATATTTAATTTCAGACTGTCCTAAGGGAGTAAAATGATAATTTAATTTTCTAATGCTATAAGCAAATATATGTCGTATTATTTAAAGATAATTAATTTGATTAAAATTCTTAACCTAATTGCAAGCCATCTGTGGACATTTGAACATATTCTTTGTCTGAATCTAGTGATGCTGGAAAATGCATGTCTAATACTTCAGGCAATATCCTAGCAAGGCTTCTTGTATGATGGCAGTGTCAGGAGGTAGGCATATGTTATCTTCCAGACACAACTTGAAAAAATTGTCAATACAGCTTTATAAAGGCTCTCAACATTGACCAAAGACCAATAGTATTTGAGAAGTATTTACTTACCACCCACTGCTGAAATCTGAGTAAATACAGTGGGGGTCTATGCCTGGCCCCCATGCTTGGCCCATGCAGTATTTCTCTGAGGGTGGAGCTAGCCATGGGAACTAATCACTTCATTGTTGGAGGGGCTTAACTGATTGGGAATAGAATGGAAAATCCATTCCCAGCTATGAATGAGAAAACCTTAAAGCTCTCCCAACCTATGGCTATAGTCCTGGTTGGGTCAAATGGCAGATTGGAGGACAACCCAGAAATTTAACAGAGAACTCCTGGAAGTGAGAGAACCACAGAGGGGTTTTGTAAACTCTCTTCACATCCCTGGCTGACATGGTGGCTAACATTAAAAAGTCAGGAAGAGGTAAAAAGAAAACAACAAAACCAAGGAAAAAGTAGAAAACAGCAAGCAAAATGGCAGACAGAAACCCAATCATATAAAAATTACATTTCGTGCAAATGGACTAAATAGTCCAATCAAATGATAGGCTGGAAGACAATTTAAAAAAAAAGGAAAAAAAGAAGGAAAACAAGATAAACTATATGTTTCCTATAAGAGATATACTTTAAATTCTGAGACAAAAAGAAATTCTAATCAAAGAGATGGAAAAAGATGTATCATGCAAACAGTAATAATAAGGAAGTGGGGTTGGCTATATTAATAACACACAAAATAGACCTGAAGACAAGAAATATTATTAGACATAAAGAGGAACATTTTATGATACTAAAATGGTCAATATTTAAGCAAGATATAATAATAATAAGAGGGACACCTGGGGGAATCAGTCAGTTAGGCACCTGACTCTTGTTTCAGCTGTGGTCGTGACCTCATGGATCATGAGATTCAGTCCCATATTGGGCTCTGCACTCAGCAGGGAATCTGCTTGAAGATTCTCTCCCTCTGCCTTTCCTCCTGCTGTCTCTTTCTTTACCTTTCTAAAATAAAATAATAACTCTTTAAAAAATAATAAATGTTCATGAACCTACCAATGGAGCCCCAGAATACATAAAGCACACACTGACAAAATCAATGGATTAATTAGGCAGATAAACAGCAAGGACAAAAGACATGAACAGCACCATCAGCTAACTTGACCTAACAAACATTTATAGAATACTTTACACAATGACAAAATACACATTCTCTCACAAGGGCACATGGCACATTTCCCAGAACATATTATATGCTAGGTCCCATATCAAATCTCAATAAATTTAAGAGAGAAATTATACAAACTATGTTCTTCAACCACATGAAATAAAGTGAATAAATAATAAAAAAACATTGGGACACTTAAGAATATTTTAAAAATCAAACAATACTTTTATAAATAACTCATTAGTAAAATAAGAAATCACAATGGATATTAGAAAATATTTAAAAATATTTAAAATATAAAATATAAAAATATTAAGAAATGAAAACAACATATCAAAATTCGTAATCAGGACAGTGTTTGAGGGAAAGTTATAGCTTAAAAATATATATTATGAAGGGAAAAAACTCAAATCAGTAACTAAGCCTCATGTAAAGACACTAAAAAAAAAAAGACAATTTTAACCCAAAGGAAACATTTTGGGTAAAATGGAAAAATCCCTAGAATGACACAAATTAATAAACTTGAGTCAAGAAGAAAGGAAAATCTTAAGATTTTCTTTAATACAATAGATTTAAAACAATAAAAAAATCAGATCAGATCTGTAATCAAAACTCTTCCTACGAAGAACAGCCAAGACCAGATGTCTTCATTTATGACGTCTAATAAATGTTAAAAACAAAACCAAAAACCATACTATGCAGAATATTTCAGACAAAAGAAAAGGGAACCCTTTCTAACTCTTTCTATAAGGCTGATACTCTTCCTTTAAGGCCCTGATACCAAGGCTAGGAAGAGATATTACAAGAAAAGAACCACAGACTAATATCACTCATGGACAAAAACATAAAAATTCTTAACAAATTATTAGTAAATCAAATCCAGCAATATTTAAAGTAGAGTATATATCATGACCAAGGGAGATTTATCCCCCAAAGTAAGGAGACTTTAATATTTGAAAATCAGTTAATGTAAGAGATCATATTAATAGAATAAAGGTCAAAAAAAAACCCACACATGATAATGTAAAGAGAGAAAAAGCATTTGTCAAAATTAAATGACTATTTTTTATTTTAGAAATTCCAAATTGTTCAAAGAAGTTGTGATGGAAGGGAATTTCCTACTCCTGATTAAGAGCATGGACAACATTATCCTTCATCAGGAAAGTCTGAGTGCTTACCTAAGATCAGGGGCAAGGTAAGGATGCCTCCTGCTCACCATTTTCCTTCTACATCCTATCTGTTTCTAGCCAGTGCAATGAAGCAAACAAAGAAAATCAAACCCCAAATCCCCCTGTCCCAAATCTCTCAAGGGAGACTAAAAATATTTTCTATAATATTGTCAATTATTTTCTGAATTATTTGTTTCCTCCGGGTCAACATTTCTATTGTTGTTGTTTTATTTCATTCACGTTTTGAATTTTCTTCAAGTGTTTGTTGAATCCCTCCTCTTTACTCACATTTATGAAAGGGGCACATGTCAGGGCTATATCACAGTTGTGAAATTCTGCCTTTCCTGACAGGCTTCAAATTTGTAATAGGAGGCAGACTCCTGGTATTGGGAAGACCCAGCTGCAGGCTCATGGCAATGAGGAAGTGGTCTTTGACCGCCCCAGCCCTGCCTTCTTGTTCTTTAACCTGTGGCCTCTGAAACAGCAGTTTACAGTAACATGTATATCCCCCCCCCCGCCCCAAAATAGGAGGACAGCATCGCCATTAGGCCGCAAGAGTCTGAAATCAGCATGTCTCAGTTCTAAGAGCTGTCAGCAGAGCCAGCTGCGTGACCTTGGACACTTCCCAAGTTTCAGTGCCCTTGTGCACAAGGTGAGACAGGACCAGTACCTGTGGCCCAGTGCTGTCAGGGGGTTACCTGACAGCGGGGTCATGAAGGGCTTGGCACAGACTGCTACTCCTTCAGTGGGTCCTAACTTCCCTTTCCTTCCCGTGGTGAAGAAACAGCTCCTCCCACCACCTTGGACACTGTTTCTAAGTGATGATATTCCATGTGCTCTAGGATCCTGAAGGGGTTGCAATATTACAAATATAAGGGTAATAATTGGCCTTTAAACATTGGATAAGTATCTCTAACAGCAGCGGGGAGCTTAGGTCTCTCTAGCCATGAACTCCACCTACTTTATTTCATAGCTTTAAATTCAAATTTTCCATTTCATAGAACTGCTTTATTACCCGAGCCTGAAATCACTGTTTGAGTTTATCTGTGTGAAAAGAAGTGGTTTCCTGCTGTTGGTGTTCTTGAAACCTGCAGTTTTAGCAGTGGCCTGGACACTAGATGAAGCAGTAGACAACCACCAGGGAGGCAGCCCTGGGTTTTGGAATACCAAGCCCCAAATCATGCACCCAGAGTGGCTAGATGGTCCCTCCTGGGGAGGCCTGTCTGGTCACACTGAGTGCAATGGGCACCCTATGCAGAGGACCTACCTCTGCACTCCCATGATCCCTCAGAGACCCCCTGAGTTCTCCTGATCTGATTCAGAGCCCCAGCAATTCAACATCTCTTGGATAGAGCAGGACAAATTTCAGTTTCTGAGGCCTTTCCTTTATGATTCTTGACATTAGTTACCCAGCCTACTCACACTAGTAAAACCTTGAGGGTTAACTGAAAACTCCACATGTTCTTGCAGAAATGTGCATCAAGTGAGCAACCCTCTGTATCAGGGATGTCTTCATTATAAATGTCTGGGATGAACCTCTCTAGGTAGCGTGATAAGGTAGGAGGCATGTTGTCTGGTACACAGGAACTCTAGTGACAAGGACCACTGCTCTTCATCAGCACAATGGCTTTCTGAAAATTGCAGCTTTTTGGAAATAGTATCAGTTTGCTATAGACTGAGTGAAGAAGTTGAATTCTTATTTTTTGTTGTTGTTTTCTCTGAAGTAGTGCTGTCTTCTGGGAAGGGCTTCAGATCAATATCTACTGTGTTTTCTGTTTAAGTCACAAAATAACTATGGCTGTTGTCTCTCTGTTCAGTAAGATGATCTTAAAAAGAAAAAATAGACCTCAAATAGGCCAAATGTTTTTGCTCTGTGGTAGACTACAGACTACAATAATTAGTATCCAATTTGTTCACATATTGTCATCCTAAAAAGTCCCTCCCATACTGACTTTGTTCTTAGCCATGCACCTTCCTTTGGGCAATAAGACAATGGCATGCATAACACTAGCAAAAACTCGGAAAGGCCTCATATGCAGGGACTCACTCTCTCTTGCTGCTCCTGGGATCTCTAGCATGACTGCTATGTGGTGGAGTGACCTGCTGGATGATTAGAGACATGTGGTCCAGCCACCTCTGTCATCTCAGTCAATGGCCAGACAGCAGTCTCTAGTACAGCTGCATAGCTGAGCTGCAGCTACCTACAGACTAGTGAGGGAAACTGAGTGAGACTAGCAGAGCAAGAACCATCCAGCTGACACCAATTCCAGTTGTTGACCCCAAGAATCATGACCTAAATAAATGTATTAAGCCATTAGGCTTTATAGTATTTGTTATGCAGCAAATGCTGATACTTGTTCCTTTATTATTTCATGGAATGGAAAAAACAGTAAACTTTACAACAGCGGCTGCATGCACACTGACTCTTCTAGCTACTCATTAGTTTTTCTTCCTAAATAAAGACTGCCATGGCTACACCATAAGAACGTTGCTGAAAAAATATCTTGTTTTTACAGAATTCCTCATGGACCAAGTCAACCACTTTGGATTTCCATGGCTATATTAATTAGCACTGAAGGAATGACAGGAGACATACTGAGTCTTGATTCTTTCCCCTCAGAGCCTGTGCAAGGAGCCTTTTCTTGGTCTGGGTTTGCCAACCAGAAAGTCTCTGATGAGGCAATCCAACTTTTAAACAACTTATTCCACCAATGTCATTGGGTGTGCCCTTTCTGGCTAAGATATAAATGCCAGCATGTTCCACCTTATTGTATCAGAAGTGATTATAAACATGTTAATACACAGTAAGTACTACATCATTTACTCATGAGAACTACATCACGAGTAAAGAGTCCAGCTGCTGTGTCATTAAAGTTAACTGTTTCTTTTTTTTTTTTTTTTAAGATTTTATTTATTTATTTGCCAGAGAGAGAGAGAGAAAGTGAGTGAGCACAGACAGGCAGAGTGGCAGCAGAGGCAGAGGGAGAAGCAGGCTCCCTGCTGAGCAAGGAGCCTGATTCAGGACTCGATCCCAGGATGCTGGGATCATGACCTGAGCCGAAGGCAGCTTCCTAACCAACTGAGCCACCCAGGCATCCCAAGTTAACTGTTTCTGATGGGCTATCACTACTGTTGCCAGGACAGGGAAACAGACTGGGTGGGAGAGCTCATTTCCCCAGAAACCTGTATTACCTGTCAAACTCTTAGACTGACCAGGTAGGAAAGCCTGTTGCACCAGCCACCAACCTCCTAGCATTTAATTTAAAAGATTGTCTCTAAGTGTGTTCTGGTCCTCTGCAGAGTTCCGAAGGCCATATTTACTGGTCAAGGTCATTGTCTGAAAATTGTTGCCAAAAAATGGACTCAGTAATTGCCAAAAATGTGATTTGAGACATATCATGAAATGACTATTTGTACTTAATAATGGCTGTGTTTATGTGCAAGCTCAATCTGAAGCCCATGCTAGTCTTAAAGAAAGAGGAATACAATTCCTTTTAGTGTAGTTCATTATGAAGTCTCAGAACAGAAGTAAACTAAGGACTAAGAAGATAAGTTACTCACCTGTTCATCCTCACCTACCCTGGTGGAATGTAGTTATTCAAGGATATGGACTTTAAGTTGATGGATATAAGGAGGGGGAGGGAGGAATGCAGCTCACACAAGTGACAAAGTGATGATGGAAACATTCACAGATTTCTTTTACATTTTTAGTATTATTTATTATTTTCCAAATATTTCTAACAAAGCTGAAAATCTTCTGATGGCCAGCTTGACCATTTGAAAGCTTAGGGACATCTCTGCACAGGACAGACCTGACACCTTCTTTCCCATTGTGGCTGAACAATGGCAAACTTCACTTCTTCTTCACTTCTAGTACTGTCCTGATTCTCTCACCATCTCTTAGAACAAGTCCCAATACGCTCTGTAAATCCAGGGGTCTTAGCCCCATACCCCTCCCCTCTCCTCTCTATCTCCCCACTCTGTTCCACTCTGTAGCAACAGCAGCTTCTGAAAACTCAATTTGACCCCAGCCCTCCTGTCTGAAAACCCTCAGGGATTACCCCACCCATGATGCCCACTGGGGTGCCTAGCAGTGTGGTCTATGAAATGCAGCAAGCAGTACTCCTATAGCTGACAGTGAGCCTGGACTCTCAAGTTTCAGGCCATTCTCCTCAATATAGGGCTCCTTCTTGATGCTGTTACCTGTCCTTACTTTTGTAGGCATCTAGGTTTGTGATCTTGCCTAAATTCCAGCCTCTCTCACAAGGCTGGTATGGTCCTGTCTCCCCAGCTTTACCATGATCCACAGGTCTTAACTATTGTAAACAGTTACAGTCCCCTGCAGACCTAGGTTGGATGCCTCTGTGTTTTTTCTGCTCATGATATCCCCTTGGATCAGAGTTCTCCCACCACCACTCCCCATAAGCCATTTTGCTCTGGTTCTTTTCAAGATGTAATACGGGGTTGCTTCTTCTGTAATGACTCCTGACCCTCCACATTATACTTGGGAATCTCATTTCCTCTCTCTTTTGATGCTCTCAGAGCAGGATTGGTACTCTACCATCATAACTCCTGTATTTTGTGAAAATTGCTTTTTTGTGTATTTGTTTCCTGAACTTCATGCAGGCCAAGCGACATTCATACTTTTGCATTTAGCAATGCCCTCAGGCCTTGAAAACAAATGGACATGTGAAAAAGGCTTGTGAATGGAAGCCAAAGTACTTCTTGCAGCTTTCTAAAAACTTCAGCATTGCCAGAGCCAACCCCATCCTATTCCCCTTAACAAGTGTCCCCAGAGGGTATAAAGGTCTCCTCTGATGGCCTCTCCTACAACTTGACTTCTCTGGACTCCCTCCCAGGCTGGTTTTCATAGGCTCCATTTATAAGAATCACTACAAAACATTTCCCATTTCTGAATTTCCTTTCTGATTAAAACCATCTCCTTCCAGTTAATTATGGTTCTCATTCCACCTCCAAGCCCGATGCTTCTGGTTTCCTTGGCTGCTGTGTTGTGTTATACCATGCCCAACATAACATGTTTCAAAGCATGTAACCCAAATGCCCTTACCTGCCTCCAGTCTACTGAAGCAGTGACTCTTGTAACAACTCAACTCATCTACCCTTTAGGCCAGCATTCCTACTGTTTCTACCAGCAGGCTTAGCTATACCAAGTTTCCCTTAGTAGGAACTCTGGAATGCCAAATTAAAGAAACTGTTTGTGACAGAAAAAAATCTTCTTAAATTGTCCCTACACATGACTTTCCAGCTTCATGTGGCACTAGGACCATGTACTAGGTCCTCTCACCTTGATCACCTTTGTCAATGACCCCAAGTGGGAGCCATTAGGAGGAATCCCCAGCTGACTTCTGGTGCTGGCAACACTTTAGTTTACTAGTAGCTCCATCCTCATAGCTATTCCCTTGGGTCATCTCTACCAGCATCTCTGCTGAAGCTCCTACTAGTCTTTCTCCACTTCATCTTCAATTAATATTTAATAGTGCTTCAATTTCTCTGCATTTCTGCACATTCATTGCAATCCCTAACTTTTGCCAGGCACTCATAAGTCCCCACCCAATCTCTATGTCCCGTTCCCAAAGGCTCATGATAAACACATCCTCTGACCTCTAGCTCCTGGAATTCCTCCTCCTCCTCCACATCATATGAGAGGGTGTGGATCTTGATGTCATCAGCCGAGAGGTCGATGAACTTCCCATCAGGGTACTCCAGACTCTCTTTGGTGGGTGACCGGTCCTCAATGAAGGTGGTCTCGCAACAGTCGGCAGCCACGCCATCCCCCCAAGAGCGCAGCACGCCCTCTGAGTAGAGGATAATGTTGGGTCGGAAATGGGACTCCACAGACTGTTGAAGTGTGTTGGGGTCCAGCAGTTGCTGGACCGGCTCATTCCTGCTGTTATCCAGGCTGGCTGGAGCTGTGTTACCCACTACCCGACAGCTCTGGTACTGTGGTGCTGGGTAAACAGACACCAGGCCATCTCTGCTCTCGGCCATGAAGTTTCTTGTGTTAATTAAGCCATTTCTCTTGCCAGCATCACTGATTTTACTGTGCACCAGCATGCTCTTCTGTTCAATTATGCCATCCATGATGCTCTCCCTCCCTGACTGGGCGTCAGGCTGGCAGTCTGCACTCCAGGGTCACACTTGCCTCATGGGACCCATTTCTCCTGGAAGAAGAGAAAACAGAGATGAGATTTAAAAAAAAAAAAAATCGCATCTGAAAACAAGCTAATCACCTGCAACCTTTCTGTTTCAGCTTGCACTAGTCAGCTGATATGCACAGGAGCTGGGGGGTGGGGGTGGGGATCCAGTTAGACAATAGTCTAATCCTACCTATGCTACCAATTTTTAAAAGGCTCTATCAGGACAACTAGTCAGATAAAGCCAGAAATTGACTACTCACATCCCTATAAAGTCTTTGATTCCAAATAAAGGAGGCTCTGCAGAAATTGGAACCACTAGAAAACATACAACCAAGGAAGAACAGGTTTAAATAAATGTCCCACACAGATTTAGAAGATAAATGACAAGACAAAATTCTCCAACTAAGGAAACACTCACGTGTACATTCTAACGTATGTATTAGCACTAGCTCAATGCTCACACGTGCCTACTGGACTTCCAACACAGTTGCAGAATTGAACTAGAAGTTCCCTGCCTTAATGGTACTCAACTTAGAGAAACATCTACATATATGGGATACAATTAAAAACCCCTCTAAATTATTTCTCTCTAGATAACATTCTTTCCTAGCATATTGAATGTTCCAAAAACAAACAAACAAAATGTTCCAAAAAAAGAAAGAAGAAAGAAAGAAAAAAGAAATAAAGAAAGAAAAGGAGGAGGAGAAAGAAAAAGATACCAAAGATTAAGATTTTGGAGATAATGCATTTCCTTGCACAGCAAAGAAAACCCTCAACAAATAAAAAGACAAAAAAATATTTGCAAATGATGTATCTGATAAAAATATGTAACTGATAAGAGATTAATTCCAAAATATATGAAGAACTTACACAACTCAACATCAAACCAAATAAAAAAAAATTAATTAAAAATGGGCAGAGGACCTAAATAGACATTTTTCCAAAGAAGACATACCTATGGCAAACAGTCATATGAAAGATGATCAACATCACTCATCATCAGTGAAATGAAAATCAGAATCATGGTGACCTCATACCAGTCAGAATAGCTAGTATCAAAAGGACAAGTAATAATAAGTATTGGCGAAGATGTGGAAAAAGGGAACCCTCATGCACTTTTGGTGGGAATGTAAATTGGTGCAGCCACTATGGAAAACAGAATGGTGCTTCCTCAAAAAATTAAAGATAAAAATACCGTATGATCAAAATACCAAATACTACTGGGTATTTACCCAAAGAAAATGAAAACACTAATTTGAAAATATATATGCATCCCTATGTTTATTGCAGCATTATTTACAATAGCCAATAATAGAAGCAACCCAAGACGTTCATCAATAAGAGTGGATAAAGACGTAGTGTGTGTGTGTGCACGCGCGCATGCATGTGTATACACACGTATATACATACACACATATATAATGGAATATTTCTCAGACATAAAAGAGAATGAGATCTTGCCATTTACAACAACATGGATGGACCTGGGATTAGGAGGTACAATTCTCTAGTTATAAAATACATAAGTCATGGGGATGAAAAGTAAAGTAATAATGTTGTATGGTGACAGGTGGTGACTACACTCATCATGGCAAGCACTGAGTAATTCATAGATTTGTTGAATTACTATGTTATACACATAAAACTAAGATGGTATGTCAACTACAGTTAAAAAAGAAATAAAAAATACTTTAAAAATTTTAAATAAAATAATTTAAATAAAATAATAAATAAAATAATTTAAAAGCACTTGAGTAATTTCCTGTAAGAAAAAATAATGATGATGTAAGGACATTTTCTTAAGATTTATAAATGCTTAGACATTTCCTAACAACAAAAAGAATGAATTTTCTCAATAATTTCCTCTTTGCGAGTTAGTAGCTATTATGAAAACTTTTCCATCTTAGGGACTTTGAGTACTCTAGCTTTTTATTAGATCTTGGAATTTTCTGATACCATAATTGCTTTATTGGTGGTAGCTACAAGAATTTAAAATTTCAGACTGGCCGAGAGAGAGAAGGCACCTTTGTGACTAACTGGAAAATAACATTTTAGTAGACTTGACAAATGACTAGTCAAGCTACAGCATATGCACGGAGAGATGGTGGGTATTATTTATGTGACACTGTGTCAGATTTAAGAGAGGTCAAAAAACACACTGTCACATCTGCTAATGTGCTACTGAGAAATACTTAGCTCTGGAGACAAATTTACAGTCTGAGAGCTAAAAACATTAATTAAACTATTTAGACAAGATCTTTTGAGTACTGGCAACATGCAAGGCACAACATGTGTCAGCATCATCTCTGGGATTGATCATCTTCCAAGCTAGCACAATATGTTCATTGAGGTGCTTCTGATCCAAACCCTCAAACTCTCTAATCTTGTCCTTCTACAGAGAAGCCACTCAAAATCGGACCCCTTGTAGGGTTTGTGATTGCCAGATGTACTACAAAGCTTAGAATAATCTTCTTGAAGTGTAATTTGGTTCCTCAGACTTAGCTCCTTCTCCTCAAATCTGTTTTAAGTATCTTACAAAAGAGATGTGGATGCATCCGTTCCAACTCCACATCTTCAATAGAGTTGCATGTTCTTGCCCAGCTAGAAGGACCTCTCCCATTTCTGGTGTGTTCTCAGCCGCGGTATCAGTTTCTGTTATGGCTCCTATTGCCTCCTTCTCACAAACATGACAGCTGCTAATGCAAACATCCTCCTCCAGCCCTCGGCCCTGCTCTTCTCCCAGAGCTCCTTGAGACTAAAGAACCAGTATTACCTTTTCCCTCTCTAGCACCTGGTATGCAGTAAGTACTCAATGAACAGTTGAGTACTGTTCAAGTGTTATGTAATTAGAATAATCCCCACTTAGTAATCTCCTTGAGCTGCACAAGATGCAAATGTGAATCTGATGTTACAGCATCTTGTAGGCACAGCTTAGGTCTCTGAGGTGCTGTCCACAGTTTGATACCTCAAGTACCAGCCGAGACCTGGCAGCATCAGCACCACCTAGAAGTTTGTTAGAAAGGTGGACTCGTCAATACACCTGGGAGCACTGAATCAGAATCTGCACCACAGAAAATGATAATTCTGAACATAAGGTTGAGGCTTTTTTTTGTTGTTTCATTGTATATAGTGCAAGTTTTGGCCTGTTGCACTAGTTGGCTCCATTGTACATAGGATAATTTACTCTCTTTTAAAAAAAGTCTTCAAATAAATATATCGAACACACTTAAATTCACTTCCTCTTTTGGTGCATGGCTATCTATGATTCTTTTGTTTTGTTTTTTTCTTTTTTTCCAACTATGAGCATCATACGTTATAATTACTTCGGGATGAAAGAAGCTGAAATCAGTGAAATCTTATCTTTATCACTTGCAGCATCCTTCACTATGTCTTTAAACACAGACCAGCTTATTATATATATTGTATTTCACTTGATAATTCCTATTAGCTCATTTCCTCTGTGTTCACTTCTACCCCATCCTCCCTGAGAGCAGGTTTCCACCAGCGGGAGTTTAGCAGCTCAGAGATAACAAGGAGGGAAAATGTTGCTACTCGTTGGGGTAACCCACCAACCTCCTCCTCACTGCTTTCTGGAGTCCTAATCCAGTGACTGTGCTGTTCTTCCCAGGCTCCTTACAATACATATAGGTTTATATAATATCACTTGTTATATTGTATAACAAATAATACTTTGCTTATTTTATATATATTTTTTCTCAGTCCATGATATTCAGAACCAGTGGCTGTCTCTTATTTGACCCTTGATCTGCTTAAATAGCCTTGACTACATCTTGCATGCTGCCTCCTGTTGACAAAACTCTTTCTGGAGTGCATCAATGGCCAATCCCCCAACTTCATTCTCTGTGTGAAGTCTTGGAGGCTATTTCTATGCATCCAGCACTGGAAGCCAGTTGGAAGTCATCACACCAGTCAGTTATGCTGCATCTTCTCCTCTTACAGCTGCTGGTAGGTGGGGGTGGGAGAGTGGGGTGAGGGGGCAGCTCCATATGTCTGCCTGTGATCCCCAGTTACTCCTCCTTCCCTAGTTCTTGTTATCTGTAACAGTGTTTGAAGAACCCTCCTGTTCACAAGTTTAGATGAATACCAGACAGATAAGAAAATGATGCGATCCAATAATTGCATTACTGGGTATTTATCCAAAAGATACAAACAGTGATTCAAGGGGACACATGCATCCCAATGTTTTTTTTTTTTTTAAGATTTTATTTATTTATTTGAGAGAGAGACAGTGAGAGAGAACATGAGCAAGGAAAAGGTCAGAGAGAGAAGCAGACTCCCCGTGGAGCTGGGAGCCCGATGAGGGACTTGATCCCAGGACTCTGGGAGCATGACCTGAGCCGAAGGCAGTCGTCCAACCAACTGAGCCACCCAGGCGTCCCACATCCCAATGTTTATGGCAGCATTGTCCAAAATAGCCAAAGTATGGAAAAAGTCCAGGTGTCCATTGACAGATGAATGGATAAAGAAGTTGTGGTATATACACAATGGGATATTACTCAGCAATCAGGAATGATGAAAGCTTGCTATTTGCAATGCTGTGGGTGAAACTAGACGATATTATGCTAATTGAAATAAATTGGTCAGAGAAATAGAAATACCATATGACTTCACTCATATGTGGAATTTAAGAAACAAAACAGATGAACATAGGGTAAGTGAAAGAAAAATAAAGTAAGACGAACACTGAGAGGGTGGCAAACTATAAGAGATGCTGGACTATAGGAAACAAACTGATAGTCATTGGAGAGAGTGGGGCGAGGAGGGATAACTGAGTTATAGGCATTGAGGAGGGCACTTGATGTAATAAGCACTGGGTGTTAAATGCAACTGATGAATCACTCAATTCTATCTCTGAAACAAACAAACAAGCAAACAAATAAGTAAAATTAAAAAAAAAAAAAGAAAAGAAAATGATGAATCTAAGTAACCCAAGCCATTACGATCCTTTCTACTTAGGATCAGAATATCACATCTGATGTTTCAAAGTTCATGGGCTTCCAAGAGATAAATTTTATGGCTCAAGTAAATACTTTCAGTGAATTGAAAAAGAGAGAGAGAGAACCGATAGAGATTGTGAAAAAGAAAAAAAAAATAAAACGAAAATAGGTATACAACATCTGTGCAAATTTCATATCATATGGAAACAAGTTTTCCTTACTTGGGAACTGTCATGATACAAAGAAAACTATTCCAAGAGCCAGGAAACCAGGGATTTAGTCACAGCTTTGATACTAAGTGTTTGTGTAATCTTGGGCAATTTGCTTATGAAAGTGGAATTGTTAATAAAGTAGTTAAGCAAGAGAAACTTTAAGGTCCCTTTCAGCTCCATGATTTGTACCTCTCGCCCAGGAGTCTTGGATTTTATGAAATTCGACAGAGCTTTCCACAAGGTAGTGAAAAAAAAAAAAATCTCACACCGATCATAAAAAGTTAGGTTTCAGTTTAACAGAAAAAAAGTGTGTGTGTGTGTGTGTGTGTGTGTGTGTGTGTGTGTGTGGTGTGCGTGTGTGTGGTGTGCGTGTGTGTGTATAAAATTTATTATTGTAAGACACCATGTTAGGTTCTTATGGGAGATAGAAAGATGAGTTTCTAATAGTAAAGGTCAAATCAATGAAAAGATAAGCAATGACATAAACCACTGTAATAGCAGTTATTTCAAACTAAGCTAAAAGCAATTAAGAAAATGATAGATATTATGAGCAAACAATATTTATCAGAACTGGGGAAAATTCAGAAGCAATGTACTTTGAGAATAGAAAGAGATGTGAACAGAACCTGGGAAAGAATTTGAAAGAAAGTAATTTCACAAGTCAAGGCTAAACCAGAAGGGACACAGGAGTGGAAAAGCACAGTGGGTCACACCTTAAAAGAAACATAACATGTAATGTTATGATTTAACGTATTAAATTTGAAAAGCATGAATACTTCAATTTATATGAAATTCTAGAGCAGACCAATTGTATTGTAGAAGTAAAGGGAAGGTTGTTTGGCTTAGGGTGGGGACAGCTCCATCATGGACAGGGCAAGGGAAGGGTCCTCAGGTAATGCACATAGTATGCATCTTGGGGGAGCAGAGGTTCCAAAGCAAATTCAACTGTGACACTAAAGATGCACATTTCCCTTTGTGCATTGGGAGTGCTGAAAACATTCTGAAGGAAAATAAGGCATATAGAAAAGAGACAAAACAAAAGGAGACTTTAGAAAAGCAAACAAACAATGGAAAAGAACAAATGTTAAAACTATGATTTAAGAAAATTTTCCTGTAATTAATACTAAAGGGGTACACTGAGTACCTGGGAAAAGTAACCCAGAATAACTAAATCCAATATAAATTATAGTAAGTCTACCTAACTTTAAAGGAAAACAAACAAAAAAACACCTTTGGTTTTCTGGGAATTAAAAACAAAAACAAAAACAAAAACAAAACGGAATTACCGGAGTCACTAAAAAGAGTAAGAAAACCAGATTATCACTAAACTTGTGAATAAAAATGCTTAATCACAGAAGCCAGTAGAGCGAGGCAATGAATGCTCACTAAAGCATAAGTTCAGGGTTTTATACCCAGTCACACTGACCTCCAAGTATAGGGAAGCCAACACAAAGAACTAGAGAAATGCCATTCACAGATCTTCCTATGGAATCTAAATGAATATAAACTACACTCAGATAATTAGACAGGTGTTATATAAGGGCTGGTAGTTGCTGATGGCTGCTAGCAGGGCAAAAATAAAGACAATAGACATTACAGGCTTTCTGATGACAACACATGCCAGCACCCATGATAAAGGAAATTCTCAGCTTTTAATGCCTGTGGGCCCTGCTCCTGGGCTCCCAGGGAAGCCATACTTTAACATTTACCAAGGTCAAAACGACTTGGCAAAACCTGAAAGCTCTGTTTCTGCCCTCAGCATACGTTGTACATCTGCTTCATTAGAAAAATAACTAAAAAGGAGTATTCCAAACACAGAGATAAGAAAAACAAAAAAAAAAAAACCTTTCCTGGTTCCTGTAAGATTAGAGTCCCATGGCCTTGCACATAATAAAGACACAAGATAAAGTCAATAATTTTCTGGTGTGTCCTTTGTAATGATAATTTGTAATTATCATTTATATTTATATTAAAAAAAAACAAAAGAATCATAGATAGCCATGCACCAAATGTTCCTTCCCTGGATCACTTTCTTCTTTGTGAAGATTGCATATTCTAGGCAGCTGTTCTCACTTGGGTTTCAATAAATTTCCTTAACTGTCTCTTTAAAATTTTTAAAAATGATTGTTCATTTTGTGTCAACACCCACAAAAGTCTTCATGCCAAACAAAGCAAAATGAAGCAAAACACAGCCTTATTTTAATTGAATCTCTATATCTAGCTACCTACTATAGGAAATTCAGAGGACAGGAGATCATATCAAATGATATCACAGTTGTATGCAATCAGTAAAATCCAGAATGTGGACAACTCTATAGGAAGAATGAGAGAGAGAGAAAACACAATAAAGATTCTGTATTTTAAAAAGACTTAGAAGACATAGCAACTAATTGTGTGTGTGTGTGTGTGTGTGTGTTAAAGATTTTATTTGTTTATTTGACACAGAGACAGAGAGCACAATTAGGCAGGGCGGCAGGCAGAGGGAGAAGGAGAAGCAGGCTTCCTGCTGAGCAGAGAACCTAACACAGGTCTGGATCCCAGGATCCTGAGATCATGACCTAAGCCTAAGGCAGATGCTTAACTGACCTAGCCACCCAGGCACCTCCTAACTTACATGTTAATCTTATTTCATTACATTTAATCTTATTTCAATCTAATCAAACAAATGAACTGACATGTTTTTGTATGTACGTGTGTATGTACATGTCTCTGTATATACACAAACACATCCATATACTTCTACAAACATATTCAGACATAAGAGTCTCTACATTTATACATGCATTTGCATACATTTCTATATTAGACATTGGAGAAATGAGAACACGGGCTAGCTAGTTGATGACACTAAAATTTTCCTGTAATTTTTTTTTAGGCATTGTTGATTTTTGAAGGTATATGATGAGTACTACAAAAGAGGTACCTGAAAAAGGAAGAACTTCCTACTTTCAGAGATTCATACTGAAATATTCACAGATTTAATAAATGATGTGATGTCTGGGATTTGTTTGAAAACCATCTGTTTTAGGAGGAGGAGTGGGTAGCATACAGAGAAAACAAGATTGGCCACAGGCTCATCATCAGTGAAGTTGGTTGATGGGTACATGGTCTCCATCCATTGTCCACTTCTTTCTACTTTCGTGTGGGTTTGAAACTTTCCATAATAAAGAGTTTTTAAAATATCAGGTGATGATGTATAAGACAGATGCTATAGGCAGAGGGAAGAGCATGAGACCAGGCAAAGGGACAGGGATGCATGCAGGTAGTGTTGGGACAATTGTGGCAGGAGGGAAGCTAGCAGAGAAGTTGAAAGCGGAGGGGAGAGAGGAGAGGCTTCATTAGGAGGATCTTGAATGTCAATGCATAAATAAACTCTACTTTGGCAATGGGGCATGTGGAAGAAAGGTCCTCGAGTGGAATATGAGGAATATGGAGGCAGCTGGGTCTATGGACAACGTGGGAAATGGGTACTTGAGAAAGCACTGCCAGCACTGGGGGTCTGGCTCTGATGCAGAGAGAACTCTGTGCATATTCAGTTGGCCTCAGCACAATGGGGAGGGACCAATGCCCTGCAGGAGACTTTAGGGTGCCATGAGTCAAGAGAGCACTGATTAGGATTCCTGGGGTTTGTGTATTTCATCCTTTTGGCAAACTGATCATGAAGAGGTAGTGTGAGTAGTGACATCAGTGTTCAGAAAAGGCCTAGCCACCAAATCCTGGTCTGCTGCTGCCACAGCAGATGATGAGACCTCCATGAGGGTCCCAAAGGCCCTGCCGGAAAGCAGTCACTTCTCTTTGTGAGTCCTTCTGATATATTTATTTTTTTTAAGATGTATTTATTTATTTGATAGAGAGAGAGAGAGAGAGCACAGAGGGAGAGAGAGAAACAGACTCCCCCCTGAGCAGAGAGACCAAAGCAGGGCTCAATCCTATCCCAGGACTTCGGGATCATGACCCGAGCCAAAGGTAGATGTCTAACCAACTGAGCCACCCAGGTTCCTCATGAGTCCTTCCTCTTTAACTGAGGGGTTTCTGTGTAAGTGTGTCTGACGACCACAGGTGTGCTTTTACTCATCCATCACAGGTACAAATACGACTGTTCTCCCAGCTATGAGTGGTTTTCCATTTTTCAGAAGATGGTGTTCAGCTAGGTTTACAAATACAGGGTTTCAAACACTGAGATGGCTGTGTCCTGGGGCCATCTCCCAGAAGCCCTGCGAGAGCTCTGGAGGGGCAGAGTGCTCACTGCACAGCCCCCATGACCTGGGTCCCTGGGCTGTCCGTCCGTCTCCCAAGACACAAGGCAGCAGTGTCTCTGTGGATGACAAGATAAGTACTAACCGCAGCTCATTCACTGGTTTGGAGGCAGAGTGGGGCTCGCCCAGAGGAAGTGAAGGCGACAAAGCTGGCCCCAACTCCTATCGCTCACTACTCTGGTCAGAGGCAAGGATTTCCATGGAATAATCCATGGGAAAATATTTGTGAATAGCCTGTCAGACAGAGGACTCACCCAGAAAGAGAAAACAGCCAAAATCGACGATCATGAGGAAGGGGAGGTGGGGCACAAGAATTGGGAGCACAGCTCAGGGTAGAGATCTTGGTCCCCCCACCCATTTTGTTGTTTTCATTTGTTTGTTTGCTTGTTTACTTGGTGTTTGATTCTTGGTGCTTCTTTTGCCAATAAACCGAGTTTCAAAGTCGCTCTCCACATGGCTCATCCTTCCAATTCCAATTTAGAAGCAAGTCTCAACATATTTTTTTAAATTATGTTATGCATGTATAGTAGTACATCATTAGTTTTTGATGTAGTGTTCCATGATTCGTTGTTTGCGTATAATACTGTGCTCCATGCAATATGTGCCCTCCTTAACACCCATCACCAGGCAAACCCATTCCCCCATCCCTCTCCCCTCTAAACCCTCAGTTTGTTTCCCAGAGTCCAGGGTCTCTCATGGTTCATCACTCCCTCTGATTTCCCCCTTCATTTTTCCCTTCCTTCTCCTAATGCACTCCATGCTATTCCTTATGTTTCTCAAATAAGTGAAGTCATATGATAATTAACTCTGCCTGCTTGACTTATTTCACTCAGCATAATCTCCTCCAGTTTCATCCATGTTGATGCAAAAGTTGGGTATTCATTCTTTCTGATGGCTGAGTAATATTCCATTCTCAAATTTCTACTCCTCTTCACTGTGCCCTGCAGTCACCAATTCTGTTAGTGTGCCTCAGAGATGCACCTCAGATTCATGCCACCCAGAAAGCCCTCCTCAGCTGATGGTCAGACCAAAGGTCTCCAAGGCAGTGCTCCCCATGACCCCCAAGCCTGACAGGAACACATGGATGTCTTGGGGCAGTCTCTGGCTCCTGATACCTGCTGCTTCTGTCCCTGATGAAATGTGTTTTTATGCTGCTACTTCTAATTTTTCAAAATACACTTCAAGTAGAGATGTTTGTGAAAAATCTCCCAAATTTATTTAGGTTGACTCACTTTTGCACAAAAACTATGAATGGTGCTCTCTGTGTTGACAAATACTGTTGCTCACCAAGTCCTTCCTCAGCACTGTTGATGTTAGGGACGGGATTACACTGGGACTTGTGATTATGTCTCTCCTGAGAGGCATGTCATGTGAGCCTACCATCCAGACTCCATGCTTGAGGTTAGACTATAGGCCTGATGCCCCATGTCTCACTTTCCTGAAGGCAAATTTATGCTCTGAACTGGTCTGTGCATGTACTAAGCCCACTGGGTGTGTCATCCCTGCTTTCCCTAGCCTGCCTTCCTGTTAGCTCCATGTTAACTCTGTGCTATGTATCACCTCCCCCATGGAGTAGCGGCCAGCGCAGGCCTCTGTGACATCACCCACAATGCTCTCTCTATGATTCACCTTGGACAGGGTTTTGTCTCAACTGGTCTGTGAGCTCTTCCAGGTCAGGGATCAGCAGTCCCACCCTCCTTGCCATTCTCAGAATGGGTCCTGGGTCATCCACGGGGTCCACAGGGGCTTGACAAATAACTAATGATGCCTTGTCAATATAGGCTTCAACTGGATCCTAAAATGTGTGTGACAAGAACTTCACTGATGAAAAAAACCCTTCTTTATCACTGCATAGTCACTAACCTAGAGAGGTAGGTATTTTAAGAGCTCATTTATCATAGGATGAGTTATTGAATGCTATGGGTTTCCTTGATTTATAAATAATCTTTTCACTTAGGAAGAAGCTACTCCAGCCAGAGATTCTATATTATATAGGTGGAAAACATATTTCCATACATTTGGTGATGAGAGTTGGATTTTCATCAAGCCATTTCCTAGAACTTCCTTTGGCACAAAGAACAAGCATTCTGTTCTCATCTTGAAAGTTTTTGCACATAAGCCAGCTGTAAACCAGCAAACTACTATGATCCTTCTCCCAAACAGGTAATGATTCCCATCTCATTCCTATTTTAATTAAAAATAATTATGTCCACAGGTAATAGAAGTACTGTTTTCCTAGGAGTCTGGATGCTGAAGCCTTTTTTTTTTTTTTTTTAATTTTTTATTTTTTATAAACATATATTTTTTATAAACATATATTTTTATCCCCAGGTCTGTGAATCACCAGGTTTACACACTTCACAGCACTCACCAAATCACATACCCTCCCCAATGTCCATAATCCCACCCCCTTCGACCCAACCCCCTCCCCCCGGCAACCCTCAGTTTGTTTTGTGAGATTAAGAGTCACTTATGGTTTGTCTCCCTCCCAATCCCATCTTGTTTCATTTATTCTTCTACCCATTTAAGCCTCCATGTTGCATCACCACTTCCTCATATCAGGGAGATCATATGATAGTTGTCTTTCTCTGCTTGACTTATTTCGCTAAGCATGATACGCTCTAGTTCCATCCACGTTGTTGCAAATGGCAAGATTTCATTTCTTTTGATGGCTGCATAGTATTCCATTGTGTATATATACCACATCTTCTTGATCCATTCATCTGTTGATGGACATCTAGGTTCTTTCCATAGTTTGGCTATTGTGGACATTGCTGCTGGAAAACAGCATGGAGGTTCCTCAAAATGTTGAAAATAGAACTGCCCTATGACCCAGCAATTGCACTATTGGGTATTTACCCTAAAGATACAAATGTAGTGATCCAAAGGGACACATGCACCCGAATGTTTATAGCAGCAATGCTGAAGCCTTTTTAAGTTGGACCAGCAAACATTCCCCATGCCAAGCGACAATGATCTCTGTGTCTGAGGTTGGAGAATCAGGCTCTGGGGCAATGAAAGCCAGCTCTCCAGAGCAAACTGTGGCCGGAGCATAGGTGGCCTCAACCATTAATGCAACATCCCCAGAGAAGTTTCAAAATGGAATTTGAACTCCCTCCCCTAAAACCAGGGAAGGAAGGAGGTCAGCATGTATCTAGCACCTGGCATGTGGTGGACACGTACCAGGCACTTCCATGTATACACCTGACAGCATTTAATGGACACAGGAGAAAGACTGTGAATAAGCACTAAAGTGTACCCAGTGATCTAGACAAGGAGAAGCCTGCCTTTAGAGAATACACAAAAAAACTAGGAGCAATTACCCAGAATAAAGATTGGGAAAGAGTCTCCAGTGGAGCTGTCACTAAAGATAAGGTCTGAATAGTGAGGAGGAATTAGGGGTCAAGATGGGGGAGAGAAAAGAGTGTTCCTGGATGCCAAATGCTTTAGGGTTCAAGGCAGGGAACCAGCAGGACAGGGGGCAGTGCAGCTGGATGGTATAGAGTGTTGGGAGAGAAAAGAGGGTGGGGATGGTGGCAGGAGCAATGGAAACTTCCCTAACAACCTCAGGAAGCCAGTGAGGGAAAGGGTGGAGAGGGAGGCCCTCCAGGTATATCTGAAAAGGCTGGATGAGGGCATCTCAGCTGAGGTCCTGGTGGCTGGACCTCAGGAAAAAAATGGAGAAATGTGTTCAGTCCTGGAGCATGTACAAAACAGAAACAACAGACCTGAATGCTTCCTTAAATATGTATAATGAGGTAGGGGAGTGGAGAATATGGGAATGAAGCACCCCTCCTTCTGGCCCAGGGCCCTGGTGGACTGAGATGCTATTGTCAAAGTAGGAAACAATGGATGAAGGCTGGATTTGGGAAAGTAAGAGGGATGATGATGAGTTCACATATGCAAGATGAGTTAAATCCATGGGTGTCCCTGCCCTGGCTCCTACCATTCTGAGACTGATGGCACCATTTTGGCTATCACAGGCCAGGTCAGAGGGGTAAAGGCCCCTGGTGCAGCTCCAGCTAACGACAGATGGGAAGTGGATGGAAGAATGCCCAGCATCTTTGTCCCTTGGTGAGACAGTCCAAGGCAAGTGTCCTGCACAATCTCTCAAGGCCCCAGCAGCCTGTCCCCTGAGTTGCCCAGAAGGTATCTTACTGTGAATGTACCATTTGTTGGCACCTTCCCTTCCTGTCTCACTTCCCCTCTCTTCTACTGATACTCTTGAACTCTCGTTCTGAGGCCTGCTTCTTGGGAAGGAACCCAAGGCATCACACTATTGTCCAACAAGCCTGGGAGGTACTACTACCACTTCTATAGAGAAAAGATAACTACGTGAGCCAGTCACCTTGAATGTCTACACGTTCACAAGATATGAGATTATTGATTGACTGAACTCATTTCTCTTGTCAGAACTTGTAGAAGAGGCATCCATCTGTCTTTATATACCCACATAGAAGCCACTGAAGGAGACGGAAGCCCTCCTAGGCCAGCCAGAGCAAAGGGCAGCATGTTGGTTTGGATGAATGTGTTTTAAAACAAAAATTAAAAACAGGCCTATGGGGCAGTTAATTCTCTTTGCAAATTCATAAGTGGCCTTATTACAGGGACAGGGTGTGTGAGATCACTCATACAGGCTTCATGCCCTCAGTCCCCAACAGAGCAATTCTTCATTGCTAATTGATAAATTTGCAATCAGGGTCCAGAGAGCAGTCTCAGGTAGGATAATGTAAGTCTGCCCTCTAAAAGATGGATTTGCTCACGAGTTGGGAATCAGTTAGGTTTTCTGGCCTCTAACACATGGGCTGATTTACCAGCTTTCTTCACCAAGAAGATGAATGTTCCCAGGGACCTCAGGGATTCAGGGGTCACATCTCTTGTGGTGTCTTTCAAATTCTACAAGGTCCTAAATCCTTCGTGTGAATGATCTAAATACAAACAGAGAGGATATTTCAGTGAGGGAGATGAATAGGTGAAATTTGAACCCAGGTGTATTGGACTCCAAAGCTTAGGGTCTCCTCATTTGGTTGTAATCATGGTGACACATCTGAGAAGCTGGGAAGACTGTGGGCCTGCATCATTAGCTCTCACATCTGAAAGGCACAAACTATTTCAGGAAGATCCTGATTCTGTTGCGTGCGCTCTCTCTCTCTCTTTTCATTAGTAGATTTATTCATTTTTTAAAATAACATAATTATTCTGTTATATTGCACAATATAAAATTCACCTAACCTTTGAAGTGCACAATTCTGAGGGTTATAGTATATTCTGAGGTGTGCAGCCCTCACTGTTATCTAACTCTAGAACATTTTCATCATTTCATAGCTTGTAAGCTGCCACTCCCTATTCTTCCCTTCTCTAGCCCCTGCCAGCCACTGATCTACCTTCTTTCTCTATGGATTTGATTATTCTGGACATTTTACATAAATGGAATCATATAGTATGTGGTATTTGTACCTGTCTTCTTCCACTTTGCACTACACATATTTATCAGAACTTCCCTCCTTTTTATGGCTGAATAATAATCCATTTTAGGGATATATTGCATTCTGTTTACTGCTTTCACTGGGGGATGGTTGTTACCACTGGATTCCTATGTTATACTGGGGTAATTATGATTGATCTCTCTTGTTGAATGGTTGATAAAATAGTACACTCTTTTTCTGCCAAATATATTGTGAGAATGAAATTGTCTTAAAACAAACAAACAACAACAACAACAACAAAAAACACACAAAACAAAGTCCCTGTCTTCACCTCTGGAGTGAGGAAAAGGCATTTCACATATGGCTGGGAACACTGACTGACGCACAGTATAAATGTTTAATAAGCAGAGGTGGGATCACTCAAACATTAGCTGGACCAGAGAAGCCTCACTGGCAGACAGGCCATGTGACCTGCTGATGGACAAAATACTACAGGCTAAGCCTGCCGCCTCCTGTGAAATAGAGCTCTCAGACACCCAAATGTAGCAGATGGTTTGGTATAGCTGAATTTCAAGTCAGAATAGGCAGCCCATGCTGCAGCCAAAGTATCCACCTTCCTTACTAAGAACAGGATATGAGCAATTTTGTGTTCTACCTGTTTCTAGCCCCTACAACCTACACCCTTTCTAAAGAATCCTTAACATGCTCCACCAGGAATTATATATTATGACTATGGTAGAATAATACACGGACCTATCCATGGAGAAATTGGGATTATACATTATAGAATGCATTTTTCTCAAACATGTCTTTAATGTTTAATAGATGCTTTGCTCTGAGGAATAACTAGAAAAAAATCAAGTGTAAGTTTCAGGAACCAGTGTCCTAAGTACTATGATTTCCAAACAGACATGAACATAGACAAACGGAAGTACACTCTTTAATATTTTTCTTTATTTCTGAGCCTGTGAATAATTATAGATTTTTAATAATTCTGCCTCCTGCCCTACCTCTCCCCCTTAATAATTCTGTCTCCTGCCCTACCTCTCCCCACTCCCACAGGAACATTTAAAGATTTGCACTTTTAGGCTTAGAATTAATTTAGTGTGCAGTAGAAGGGATTTTACAAAATAGTATCTAATATCTGCACCTCCATGGCTGATTAACGACCTTATACACCACAGATTTTGTGTAGTAACAGTTACATTTAACACATAAAATAACCTTTAGAGCAGTATCTCCAAGTAGAAACAGATCAGAGCAAACTATGCAACTGATGTGGAAAATTAACTAATTAGCAGTTAAGATAAGCCAGGATGCATGAGATGTGTGACAGGCATGGATTGCTCCTAACACTTTTAATCCCTTCTCATACGGCTCAATTAAGGAAACCATTAGGGCACCAGGTGCTAGGTCTTCTCCAAATCCCAGCACTGTTAGATGCATTTTGTGCAAACAGAAATACTTGCCTCCTGCTAAGCAAATGATGTATGTGTTTCTGCCAGTGCCCAAGTGTTGAGAGAAAAGAGCTGCTTGCAAATCCTCATTAAAACAATTAAAATTTGCTTTTAGCAGAAATACATAGAAAAGCCTGTGATTTGGCAGTGGAGATAGTTAATGAAGCATTCAGAACCAGATCAGTTATTGTTATTTAACATTTAAATGGCACATTACAATTGCAAAATGTTGCATCATCGAAATTATCACTTTGGGTGACCTGGGACTTCCTGTGCACAAGGCCAATCCAAACTTCTGCTAGTGAACAAAGCTGTGTCACAATATCTCCAGGAAGAGTCTGAAGGAATTCTAAGTCTGATTCACTAATGATGAGAGAAGTGCAGAGGAAGTGCTGTGATACTGGAAATGAGAAACCTGTGTATTAAGATCATTGCTGCCATTAAAGTTATGCTAACTTGCTTTAGCTTTGTGGGTCTCCATCTCAGTTTTAAGGAGGATGTTAAAGGAAGGTGGCTTCTTCACCAATAGCACCTACATGCCCCACTATACTAGTTCCACATTTATCACCTTTAGTAACATCATCATCTTACAATCACTACCACTGCCTGCCTTCACCACCACAATCACCTCCACCACCATCATCACCACCACCACATTATCAGCACCACCACCACCATATCAGCACCACCACCATTAGTAGGAGAAACATCACCACCATCACCACCATCACCACTACCACCTCATCATCTTCATCACCACAATCATCATCATCACCACCAGCATCATCTCCATCTGTCACCACCACCACTATCATGACCACTGCCATCACCACCACCACCACCATAACCACCATTACTATCACCATGAATGCCATCATTTCCACCACCACCACACCCACCATCATCACCACCACCATCACTGCCACCACATCACCATCATCATCATCACCATCAGCATTATCATCATCAACACCATCATCTCCATCACCACCCATCACCGTAACCTCCATCACCACCACCATTATCTCTATTACTACCACCATCACCATCTTTATCTTCATCATCACCACCATCATTTTGATCACCATCATCTCTATCACCACCATGATCACCTCTACCTTCTCCACCTTCTTCACTACTACTTCACCATCTTTATTACCACCATCATCATAGCTGCCATCACCACTGCCACTACCACCACCATCATCATCCCCAACACTAATATTACTACCAGGAACTGGCAAACTGTAGCCCACAGGACACATCCAGCACACAAATTTGTATAGTCCACAAGCTAATAAAGCTTTTTTTTTTTTTTAAGGTTTTATTCATGACAGAGGGAGAGCACAAGCAGAGGAAGGGGCAGAGGCAGAGGGAGAAGGCGGCTCCCCATCCGATGTGGGACCCAATCCCAGGATTCCAGGATCATGATATGGGCAGAAGACAGATGCTTAACTGACTGAGCCACCCAGGTACCCTGATTTTTGTATTTTTAAGTCTCAGTTGAAGTGGTTGAAGAAAAGTATATTCTAAGGCACATGAAAACCATAGGAAATTCAAATGCCAGTGTCCACAAATAAAGTTTTGTTGAACCACACTCACATCCATTCATTCATATATGTCTATGGCTATTCTGTACTACAAAGGCATAGTTGAGTCATAGAGGTCATATGTGTAGAGATCATATGGTTTGCAAAGCCTGAAATACTTATTGTATAGTATTTCACAGAAAAAGTTGACTAATTCCATAACCCTTTCCATACCACCATCATTACTACCACCATCCACAATCACTACCATCGCCACCACCACCACCACCACCTCTACCATCACTATCAACAGCAGTGGAATCCTCACCAGAAGCCCACACACCATTCTATGGTTTAGAGATATAAAGACTGCCCATATGGTGATGAAAAATTAGTGATAAGACTATGAAGGTGGACACAGGCTCAAGCAAGAAGTCTTCCTTCCCACCAGTGAGTAAGAGAGACAGGAAAACCTTGAAGTTATTTTTATCTCTAGAATTCTTATGGGTAGCCTGTTGTTTTTGGAGAGTGCCAGGGTGACTTCAGCTCTGAAAATTACTAACCACGAGCCTACACTCACACTCAGATTTCACACCCTCACTGTGCCTTGAAAAATGCAGTCGAACACTTAGATTGGTGTGTTTGGGGCTGGAAATCTCGCACCCTGATTCTTGGCAGAGGCAAATGCAGATCCCTTCTGGAAGAATGTGTTAAAGATAGTCCTCAGAAAATGCCCATAGATACTGTTGAAAGAAACCTCAGTTTGAAATTAAACATAATAAGAAAATGAGCTACAATTAGCAAGGGTGAGCAAAAATATCACTTAATTAGAACTCAATAACTGTAGCTTTTGATATTATCAGATAAAGGTTATAAAATAAATCTGCTTAATATGCTTAGAAATGAAGAACTTAGAATTTAGGGATAAAAAATACATTTGTCCAATTAAAACCTCGGTGGACAGAGTGTCACTTGCAGCATTATGTAGCTGACTTGATGCTCTGAGGGCTTCTCTTACTACAAAATGAGACCACACTTTGAGATATTGCTGGTTGAAAAGGAAAACACCAAGATTACCACCATTCCATAAAACTTCACTATAAGGGGGGGAATTGTCTTGTTTTAAAATGCCAACAGTAACAATGATAGTAAATTATATGGTCTAATTAGAGACACAAGATGAAGAAGTCGAGACTGAATCCTCATGCTCAGCTAAGATTCTTTATGGAAGTTCTCAAATTTTAGCATGCCTTAGAATCACCTGGAGGGCTTGTTAACTGTAGATTGCTAGGTTTCAACAGCAGAGTTTCTTATTCACTATGGAATGGCATCCAAAATTTTTTGCTACTAAGAAGTTTAAACTCATCCATGAGGGCTGGAATCAACTTCTTCCAACTTGTGATAATGTCGATATTTTGACCTTTTTCCATAAATCACAAATGTTCTTAGTGGTATCTAGAGTGGTTAAGGCTTTCCAGAAAGTTCTATTTACTTTGCGCAGAACCATCAGAGAAATCAATATCTATGTAAGAAATATTTCTTAAATTATAAAACTTAAAAGTTGAAATTACTCCTTGATCCATGGATGTTGTATTAGCAGGCAAGAAAACATTAATCTTGTTGTACATCTCCACCAGAGGTCTTGGGTGGTTAGCTGCATTGTTAATGAGCAATAATATTTTGAGAAGAATATATTTTTTTAATAGTAGGTCTCAAGAGTGTGCTTAAAATAAACCACGTTGTAAACAGATGCCCTGTCATTGGGCTTTGTTGTTCCATTCAGATAGTAGGGCAGAGTTGATTTAGTACATTTCTTAAGGGCCCTGGAGTTTTGGAATGGTAAATGAGCATTAGCTTCAACTTAAGTCTCCAGCTGCATTAGCGCCTAACAAGAGTTAGCCTGTCCACTGAATCTTTGAAGCCAGGCATTGACTTCTCTTCTCTAGCTACGAAAGTTCTAGATGGCATCTTCTTCCAATAAAAGACTGCTTTCATCTATGTTAAAAATCTATTATTAGTGTAACCACCTTTATTAATTGTCTTCACTGGATCTTCTGGAGAACTTGCTGAAGCTCCTATAGCAGCACTTGCTGCCTCACCTTGCACTGTTATGTTATGCAGACAACTTAAACCTTTTGAATCAAAAGACTACATATCAAAACAAAATACATATCAAAACCAACAGATGTAGCTGAAGCAATACAAGAGATAAACACAGAGTCTTAAATGCATATATTAGGGAAATAAAGGCTAAAATGTAAGGGGTAGACATCCAAACAAATAAGTTAGCTAAAGGGAGAGAATACATGTGACAAGTGGTAATAAAGATAAAAGTAGAAACTAGTGAAATACAAAGCAAAGCTACAACATGGAGAATCAACAAAACTAGAAGTTTGTGTTCTAAAAGCAAGCCTATGATGAAACTAACCAGAGGGACAGAGAACCATATCCATAAAGAAGCTGTCCTTCTCATGCAAGAGGGAGCATTAAGCACATTACTTTTCTTCCCTCTACTGAAGACCTCATTAAAATGTTCATAAAATAATAAAAAAATAAAAGAAGGGGAAATAGTAACAAATACTTAACAAAATAACAAATTTTTAAAAGCCACAATAGATGTAGTGAAAAGAAGGAGCACATACACCCCAATGTTCATAGCAGCAATGTCCTGTGGAAGGACCCAAGATGCCCTTTAACAGATGAATGGATAAAGAAGATGTGGTTTGTATATACAATGGGATATTATTCAACCATCAGAAAAAGATGAATATCTACTAATTGTATCCACATGGACGGAACTGGAGGTCATTATGCTAAGTGAAATAAATCAATCAGAGAAACATAATTATCATATAGTTTCACTCATATGTGGAACATAAGGAATAGTGCAGAGGACAATGTGGTGGGGAGGAATTGAATGGGAAGAAATTAGGGAAACACACCATTTAAGACTCTTGGCTCTGGGAATAAAATATTGAAGGTTGTGGAAAGGGAGGAGTAGAGGGATAGGGTAACTGTGTGATGGGCAATAAGAAGGGCATATGATGTGGTGAGCACTGGATGTTATATTGAACTGATGAATCATTGAACATTATGTCAAAAATCAATTATGTACTATACCTTGGCTAATTGAATTAAAAAAAAAAAAAACAGAGTAGATGTCAAGTTGCACAGACTGCTAGAAAAAGAAAGTCAGTGGAAGCCCAACAAGGCAGCTGCAGGCCAGACTTGGTGAGGGAGATGGATGGCGGCTGAGAACATGGGGTATACAGGCTAACATAGGACTTCCCGTTATAACAACCCATGCTGGAAAGACAACCAGGTAATGCCTTGAGCGCTGACAGAAAATCTGTTAAGTTATGCACTCAACCAAGAAATCACCCAAGATTGAGCAAAAGCAAAAAAGGAAACAAAACAATGACAAATATTTTCAACACTCAGAAAATTTATCTCACAATACTCTCCTTAAATAAGTAACTTATAAATTTACTCCAGAAAACAAACAAACAAACAAACAAACAAAAAACACACAATAACAACGAAAAGAAAAAAAAAAACTGATAGCAGATACTAAGGAAGTGGAAAATCAGGGATAAAATAAACAGTGAATAATTCCAGAAATGACTAAAAAGAAACCCGTGTATGGCAGATGTCTACCAACAGTGTGTCCAATTTAAAACAAATACCTGTGAGCTTCACAAAAGCCATCTTCCTGAGTAGGAAAGGCTGAACAAATGTGAAGCTGGAAGATACAGGTATACTTGGAAGAAAATGTGAGTTTCTTCTCTCAATGTTAAAAGAAAGTCCAAAAACTTTAGAAAAAAAATTTAGAAACTCCAAAAAACACATACACACACCAGCAGAAAAATTGTATATGAATTTTGTAGAACTAAATAGAAAGCAAAACAAAATTTCCCATTCCACTTCACCTAGACACTAAAAATATTTTCTTACTTCCCAGTTCATGATACCGGAAACCAGAACTAAAGAAATATTTCCTCACTGTAACTTGGGCTTACAGCCCTAGTGTTTATAGAATCATGATGAAAACTGTTTAATAATTTAACATTTGGAATCAACATAATTAAAAAACAGATTTTAAAGGTTATGAGTCCTGACAAAGTCACCATCATCATCATCATTTTGACCAGACACCTAAATGCATGACAAGCACTGTGGCATATTTATAAGGATTGCCTTAATTTTCAAAATAACTCCATGAGGTAGCTATTGCTATTATCTTCATTTCACTGATATGCAAACTTATCAGGAAGCTAAGTAACTTGCTCAGTATCTTCCTCCTGTAAGCAGCAGAGCCAGATTAATTTCCAGGAAGTCTGATCTTAGGGTCTGACTCATAGCCATTAAGCTAGACTCACACATCCTAATGTAAAAGTGAGGACACAGCCAACCTTGATGGGAAGGCAAATAGGACCAAAGAAAGCAGAGGTGAACAAGCCTGCCACTTACAGTCTCATCCTGCCTGGTAGGAAGACAGGAGATGGAAGTTTAATGATGTTCACTTAAAGATATAATAGGAACCTATGGGAGAACTCAAAATTTTACAACCCTGAAAACTTAGAGGAGGTAGGATGTGGGCAGTAGTATTATTAACTATTATTAACTACATGCTAACTTTGAGTAAGCTAAATTCTACCCTTTCAAAATAGGACACCCATTGGACAGAATCTAATGTCAACAGATCAAGAAATAACTGGATGAACACAAGAGTCCAGGTATGGCTTATGACAGTAACTGTCAAAAGAGAAAAATGAACAGGAGCTGCCTCTGGGTAGCAGGTTGGGGTTATGGAAGAGTATGTTAGAGTTGAGGTGAGAGATTTGGAATTTTTAGTACTACGTTTGTGTACTACTTAATATTTTACATGCCGTTATTATCCTAGCCAAAATAACCACACACACACACACACACACACACAGAATTTTTAAAATCACTTCATCTTGGATAAATTGGAAGCCTCATCCATTGCTGGTATGTAAATGGAAATGGAAAATGGCACAGCCCCTGTGGAAAATAGTCTGGCAGTTCCTCAAAAATGAGACGTAGAATTTCCCTATGATCCAGTAATTACATTTTTGGATATATATCCACATAATTGAAAGCAGGGTCTCAAAGAGATACTTTTAGGCCCTTAATCATAACAGTATTATTCACAATAGCCACAAAATGGAAGCAGCGTAACTTCCTTCAACAGATGAATGGATTAACACAATGTAAGATATCCATACAAGGGAGTATTATTCAGCCTTAAAAAGGAAGGAACTTATGACACATGTTACCATATGGATGAAACTTGAAAACATTATGTTAAGTGAAATAAGCCAGACACAAAACAAATACTGTATGATTCCACTTACATGAGGTATCCAAAATAATCAGATGTATAAGACAGAAAACAGAATGGTTGCCAGGGAGAAGCAAGGGAGAAAAGAGGAGTTATTATTTAATGAAGACACAGTCTCAGTCTGAAATGATGAAAAAGTTCTAGAGATGGTCAGTGGTAATGGTTGTATAATTATGTGAATGTACCTAATGTCACTGAACTGTACACTTTAAAATGACTAAAATGGTCAATTTTATGTTACGTATATTTTATCACAAAAAACTCACTTTCCTCAAAAGAGGAAACAATAACTTTGGCCTCCATGCCAATAAGATATGGTACTTTTGAACTTATTTGAGTTTAATATAAATTGGTTCTTTTACCATTTCCTGAAAAATAAAAGAAATTTAAAGCATGTTAATTCTTATGATAGTCTTTCAATTTAGCACTATTGTTCTTATTTTAATTATATGTAATATATAGAGTATTATAAAGCAGATATATAATTATATGAAATATATATAGTTAAGCCCTATAACAGTTTATTGTTATTTATACAGCCAATATTCACAAAGATATGCTCAAGGAAAACTTTGTCATATTTCATACAGTCTCAGTAGCCTTTGATTGTAAGATGCATCCTTATTTCAGAATTTCAGGAATGTTAAAAAGTGAAAGAAATTTTCATGTTATAATTGTAGAAATATTATATTAAAAAGAAAATAAGCTAAAGAGAGAGAGCCTCAGAATGTAACATTTACTCAGAAAATGAGTTGTTATCAAACAGGATTAATCTTAGCAATTATATTCTGTGTTTTGTGTGGTGGTAGGTGTGAGTATGTGTTTGTGTGCATGTCTGTGTGTGTGTGTGTGTGCACATGCAGGAAAGAGAGACAGAGGGGAAGAGTAACAAGGGAGAAGGAGAGAGGAATCCACTGTGTACCAAGGGTTTCTCATAGATCAGAGTTTCACAAGGAATATAAATTATCAAGGGATCAAAGAAACAAATTGGCCTTCTCTCTGTATCAATAGTAAAGACACAGGACAGAACTGGGATAGGGATTGGTTGTTGCTAGGATCCATTCCATGGAAAAGGGTAAAAAAGTAAAAAAGGAAACTGCAAGAAACAGTGAACCCCAAGTGAAAACATGTCCAGCTCATCATCTACATCATAAATCATCTACTAGAAGATACTTAGAATGCAACATAATTAATCCCAAATACCCACTAAAACAAAATGGTAGATTGATTTGCTATTTCCAGGATACTGGTTCTACTAAACCTCAGATTTACTAAAATAAACTAGAAGCATAAAAACTAAAAACAATATCTCCTCACAGTGTTCCAATAACAAAGAGCTTAGAAACACAATTTCTTTCTTACAAAGATTCAGAAATGAATGCACACCCTAATGGGTGGCATCCATGGTCTACCTTCCAATTAATTAGCATAATAAACTCAGGCTGCTTCCTGAACTTTCATGCAACAAACAGAGGGCAGCTCAGGCTGAGAAACACATAAGAAAAATCAGTAGCTGAAATTAATTCTTCAGAGTTCTGACATAGAAAATGAGTCACATTTCAACCAAGTGTCTCTATGCTATTATCTCAAGTTTATTCCCATGGCCATTTACTCTTCAATTATTCTCTGCCTGTCAGTGATGGGTTTCACAAACCTAGTGAAGGTCAAAGAACACAAGCTGGAATGAGGCACATGCTCCAGGGAATCTGCTCAGCCAGTCTCCTTTCACATTGGGGTGTTCGGACCAACAAAAGTAAATAAAGTTTTTAGGAGAATGGGGTGGGGATGGCCTTCACCACAAGTCACCTGACTGCTTCATCAGTTTCATTGCATTGACAACAGAAGGGAGCTGCCATTTCCTTAGGTTAATTCCTCAGAAAGAGTGAAAATATAGCATATAAAGAGTGAAAATATAGCATTAAGAGATATACTCAGACAGTGAATATGGTGAGTCACATATATGAAAGCTTTATGGCCCTTATGAATCAGAACTTGGCAGGAAACCAGAGACTGGAACATGGGCAGGGCCAAGAAACTAGTTACTCCTGCTGTAGGAGCTTCAGAAGAACTGTACTTTCATTTGGAACAGGGACTTCTTTTTGACAGAAACCGTTCACCCTAAGAGGTGAGAAAACTGAAAATCAGACTTACTGATTGCTCGTGCTATAATGTTCGGGACACAACATGGAAAACCCCCATGACGGGACATGGAAAACCCCTACAAACCATGTTTCTGCATAAGAAACCTACTACAGCTAGAAAACTACTTTCAATCTGCTTCTGAACAAATACAGGTCTTACCAGTGGTGGTCCCAGCTCTGCTTGGTTCTTCTACCTCCTGAACACAAGTTACTGAGATTTCCAATTATTAAACTATGTATACTTCTCCACAATATTATGGAGTGACATCATTGTGGTTTTCCTTCCCCAATTGTTCCTGAGAATCATTTAGCACTGTCCTTTTAAGAGCCTTTAAGAACCTTCTCCTCCCTGCTGAGGATGCTCCCAAGATTCTGTGTTGCCCATTTGACTTGCTGCAATAGCTAAATATAAGCAATTTTATTTGATTACAGGTACTCCTGTTTGTCTTCAGCTCGTGGGCTTTGACAGAAGTGAGCCTCAAAGTTAGAAATATTAGACACCTTCAATGCTGGATCATAAATACCAACACAGGGATGAGAATAATATTGCAAGTGACAACTTAGAGACTGAACACAGAGCACACTCCCCCGCCTAAGGTTCTAGCCTATTTCAGTCCTGCTGAAACAGACCTGGTGTTGCCAGATCTTAAGATTTCTTAGGAGAAATCAGCTTTAATCATGGAGGCTGACAACACAATGTGAAACCTTCCTGCAACACAGTATCTAAGCATCTTACATAATACAGCAAAGATTCCTTTAAAAGCATAGATGAGCTCACAAGAAAGCTAGGGAAATATTCAGAGGCAAAAATTAAAGAGAGACTGAAATATAGAATCTGAAATGCAAGCTGTTTCTGGTACTGAATACACTTTTTTTTAGGGTGGCTGGGGGTGGCAAATAGGGATAGGGTCCCTGGGTTAAGGACACTGGTGGGGGGTTATATGCTAAGGTGAGTGCTATGAAATCTGTAAGCCTGATTATTCATATACCTGTACCCCTAGGGCAAATAATACATTATATATTAATAAAATATTATTTTAAGTGGACAAATGAATGAACAAACAGGAACTAAAGAACTGGAATGTGAAACTAATGATACCAGGAATCGAGCACAAGATAGAAAATACAAAACAGAGATTAAAAGGTAGAAAGATTAAAAGTCTAACAATGTCCCTCAGTCATCCAGTAGAAATTCTGGAAGAATTAAGGGGCCTCATTACAGAATGAGAGAATACTAAGATTAGGAGAGAGGCAATGTCTAAAGAGATTTGAGAATTAATTGGAACTAATGAAAGATGTGAGTTTGCAGATCCAGAAACACATAATGCAAATTAAATGAAATGGATTCCACACCTATAGATCTTGTAGTAAATCCATACAAAAATATATAGATTCTCTATAAGAAAAAAGCAAATGTACTCTTGTACATTTCTCAACAACAGCTATATGAATCATAAAAATAAAAAATATGACATGATACTTTATGTGGAAAACCCAAAAAAACTCCACCCCCAAATTACTAGAACACATACAGCAATTCAGTAATGTGGCAGGATACAAAAATCAATGCACAGAAATCAGTTGCTTTCTTATACACTAACAATGAAATTGTAGAAAGGACAATTAAAGGATTGATTCCATTTGCAATGGCACCAGAAACCATAAGATACCTTGGAATAAATCTAACCAAAGAGGTAAAGGATCTATAATTGAGGAAGTACAAAACACTCATGAAAGAAATTGAAGACACAAAAAGATGGAAAAACATTCCATGCTCACGGATCAGAAGAATAAACATTGTTAAAAGGTCTATGCTAAAGGAAACAGTCAAAAAAACAAAGAGACAACCCACAGAATGGGAGAAGATATTTGCAAATGACAGTACAGACAAAAGGTTGATATCTACGATCTATAATGAACTCCTCAAACTCAACACACACAAAACAGGCAATCATATCAAAAAATGGGCAGAAGTTATGAACAGAGACTTCTCCAATGAAGACATACAACTGGCTATAAGAGACATGAAAAAATGTTCATCATCACTAGCCCTCAGGGAGATTCAAATTAAAACATTGAGATATCACCTTACACCAGTTAGAATGGCCAAAATTAACAAGACAGGAAACAACATGTGTTAGAGAGAATGTGGAAAAAGGGGAACCCTCTTACACTGTTGGTGGGAATGCAAGTTGGTGCAGCCTCTTTGGAGAACAGTGTGGAGATTCCTCAAGAAATTAAAAATAGAACTTCCCTATGACGCTGCAATTGCACTCCTGGGTATTTACCCCAAAGATACAGATGTCGTGAAAAGAAGGGCCACCTGTACCCCAATGTTTATAGCAGCAATGGCCACGGTCGCCAAACTATGGAAAGAACCAAGATGTCCTTCCACGGATGAATGGATAAGGAAAATGTGTTCCATATACACTATGGAGTATTATGCCTCCATCAGAAAGGATGAATACCCAACTTTTGTAGCAACATGGACGGTACTGGAAGAGATTATGCTGAGTGAAATAAGTCAAGCAGAGAGAGTCAATTATCATATGGTTTCACTTATTTGTGGACCATAACAAATATCATGGAGGACAAGGGGTGTTAGAGAGGAGAAGGGAGTTGGGGTAAATTGGAAGGGTAGGTGAAGCATGAGAGACTATGGACTCTGAAAAACAATCTGAGGGGTTTGAAGTGGCGGAGGTGTGGGAGGTTGGGGTACCAGGTGGTGGGTATTATAGAGGGCACGGATTGCATGGAGCACTGGGTGTGGTGAAAAAATAATGAATAATGTTATGATGAAAATAAATAAATTAATTTAAAAAATGTCTATGTTACCCAGAGCAATCTATCCTTCCAATGCCATACTGATCAAAATACCAGTGGCACTTTTCAAAGTGCTGAAACAAAGAATCCTAAAATTTGTATGGAATCAGAAGAAACCCCAAATTGCTAAGGAATTTTTGAAAAAGAAAAAGCTAAGGACATCACGTTGCCTGATTTAAAACTTTACTACAAAGCTGTGATCATCAAGACAGCATGGTACTGGCACAAAAATAGACACATAGACCAATGGAACAGAGTAAAGAGTCCAGCTATGGACCCTCAACTCTATGGTCAAATAACTTTGAAAAAGCAGGAAAAAATATCCAATGGAAAAGAGACAGTCTCTTCAATAAGTGGTGTTGGGAAAATTGGACAGCTATGTATGGAAGCATGAAATTCAACCATTCTCTTACACCATACACAAAGATAAACTCAAAATGGATGAAAGACCTCAATGTGAGACAGGAAGCCATCAAAATTCTGGAGGAGAACATAGGCGGTAACCTCTTCAACAGCAGCCACAGCAATGTCTTTCAAGACACTTCTCCAAAGGCAAAGGAAACAAAAGTGAAAGTGAACTTTTGGGACTTCATGAAGATCAAAAGCTTCTGCACAACAAAGAAAATAGTAAAAAAAAAAAAAAAAAAAAAAAAACAAAAAAACAAAAAACAAAGAGGCAACACATGGAGTGGGAGAAGGTATTTGCAAATGACACTACAGACAAAGGGCTGATATCCAAGATCTATAAAGAACTCCGCAAACTCAACACCCAAAGAATAGATAATCATGTCAAAAAATGGGCAGAAGATATGAACAGGCATTCTCCAATGAAGACATACAAATGGCTAACAGACACATGAAAAAATGTTCATCATCATTAGCTATCAGGTAGATTCAAATCAAAACCTCACTGAGATATCACCTTACACCAGTTAGAATGGCCAAAATTATCAGGACAGGAAACAGCAAGTGTTGGAGAGGATGTGGTAAAAGGGGAACCCTTTTACACTCTTGGTGGGAAAGCAAGTTGGTGCAGCCACTTTGGAGAATGGTGTGGAGATTTCTCAGAAAGTTAAAAATAGAGCTACCCCATGACCTGGTGATTGCACTACTGGGTATTTACCCCAAAGATACAGACATAGTGAAAAGAAGAGCCATATGTACCCCAATGTTTATAGCTACAATGTCCACAGTTGCCAAACTGTGGAATGAGCCAAGATGCCCTTCCACAGATGAAGGGATAAAGAAGATATGGTCCATGTATACAGTGGAATATTATGCAGCCATCAGAAAAGATGAATACCCAACTTTTGCATCAACATGAATGGGACTGGAGGAGATTATGCTGAGTGAAATAAGTCAAGCAGAGGAAGTCAATTATCATATAGTTTCACTTACTTGTGGAACATAAAGAATAATGTGGAGGACATTAGGAGAAGGAAAAGAAAAGTGAATTGGGATAAATTGGAGTGGGAGATGAACAGACTGAGGATTTTAGAGGGGAAGGTGACCCTGGTGGTGGGTATTAAGGAGGGCATGCATTGCATGGAACACTGGTTGTTCTACATAAACAATGAGTCTTGGAACACTGCATCAAATAATGATATATTTTATGGTGAATAAAATAACACAATAAAAAATAAATTTAAAAATTAGTAAAGTTCTAGAGAGAGGAAAAAAAAACACTTTCAGCCTAGAATTCTATACCCAGCTAACTATTAAGTCACCAAGAAGAATAATGTCTTGGTTAAAGACAGAGAGAATGAACTCCTATGAGATCTTCATTAAAAGGACTAGGAAAGTGTAACGTCGAGACCCGAGGAGAGACATCATAGAAAGCAGAAATAGATGCAAATATAACATAATTGAGGAACATAAGTAAACTTTAATAAGCATTGACTATAGAAAATAATAGCAACAAGAGTGACAATAATAATGATGAATTTTGGTATGTCAAAAGTGAGAAGGAACTAAAATTATGAACAATAATGTAACATGGAAAGGTGATTCTAAGATCCTTATACTCTTAGGGTGAAGGGTGGTAATGGCATTTAATCTGGAATTTGTACATTAAGGAGTGCATATTAAATTTTAAGCATAATATCTAATGATAAAAATAAAACACATACATTTTATTTTTTTAAAGATTTTATTTATTTATTTGACAGAGAGAGAGAGACAGCGAGAGAGGGAACACAAGCAGGGGAAGTGAGAGAGGGAGAAGCAGGCTCCCACCTGAGCAGGGAGCTTGATGTGGGGCTTGATCCCTTGACCCTGGAGCCGTGACCCAAGGTGAAGGCAGATACTTAATGACTGAGCCACCAAAATCCCCTAAACATTATACATTTTAAATAAGTTGAGGGACAGGAGAGGAGCTTGAATGGCTCAGTTTGTAGCAGCTGACTCTTGGTTTCCGCTTAGATAATGATCTCAGCGACCTGGGATCAAGCCCTGAATCAGACTCCATTCTTACCCAGGAAGTCGGCTTGTGGATTCAATCTCTCTCTCTCTCTCTCTTCCTCTATCTCAAAAATAAACAAACATGTGCCCTCCTTAACACCTATCACCCGTGCTGAAATGAGAGAACTGGTGTTAAACATAATGAATGAATCATTGAACACTACATCAAAAACTAAGGATGTACTATATTGTGGCTAACCGAACATAAAAAAAAAAAAAGTAAAAGAAAAATAAACATACAAATAAATAAATATTTAATAAGTTGGGGGACAAGAAAAGAATAGCGAGTTTAAGAGAAACTAGGATCTAGACTTTCTTTAAAATGACAATTGAAGTGTGTATATGAGCCCATGAGTGTGTGTGTGTGTGTGTGTGTGTGTGTGCACGTGCACACATGGCCCTTGAATTCCTCCAAGTATAAAATAAAATATACTTAGAGCACTTCAGGTTGTAACCTCTAAGTGACAGGTGTTTGTGCCAGGAGTTTCTGCAAAAATTACAAGGACTCAAGGACATCACACAGAAAACATACTCCAGAGAGATTTACACATCAAGCCAGTGAAATCCTTTATATATTTTATTTATGGTCTTTTTTACACTCTGTTAGTTTCTTAAATCACTATGAATTTATTCTGTTGCAGGACTTGGCATCTAGGCAACTGTTTTTTTATTTCTTACTGACTTAATAGCAATACTCTTAATTTAAATTTCAGGCTCCTTACTTCTACATCTGTTTATTTCCTTTCTCCTTCAGGTCTCACAATTATTCCACTGTGGGGAATTATTCCACTGTGCCTGTGGGGCAGGTGGGCTGGGAGCTGGAGCAATCATATTTTTTCTTTTTTTTTTTTTAATCATTTTAGAAGAACTGTATGTATTTAGCTTCCAATTCTTAGTCTTGTTTTAACATTTACTTCCTCATTTGTTTTTTGTTTTTACTTTAAAATACAATCTTTAACTTCTGGGTCTCCCATTTATTGTTTCTATGTTTTTAAAAAAATTTATTTAAAAATATAGAAAATAAATAAAACATTAATTTTAGAGCACCTGGGTGGCTCAGTGGGTTAAGCCTCTGCCCTCGGCTCAGGTCATGATCTCAGGGTCCTGGGATTGAGCCCAGCATTGGGAATCTCTGCTCAGCGGGGAGCCTGCTTCCCCCTCTCTCTCTCTGCCTGCCTCTCTGCCTACTTGTGAACTCTGTCTGTCAAATAAATAAAATCTTTTAAAAAATTATTTTAAATCTATTTTATTTCATGTACCTTTTTCTTCATTAGAGCTTTTAAATTATCTGATATTTAAATATTATTCCCCTTAGTTTTAACTTTCTATTCACTCATTGTTACCATTGTGTTAATCTTTTAACTTTCTTCTACCTTTCTTTATCCTCTCTTTCTCTCTGACAGTTTCTTTTTTCTCCTTTTTTGCTAGCTCACTTATTTATTCACCTATTTATTTATTTATTTATTTATTTATTTATTTATTTATTTATTCTAAGCACACATTAAGTGCCTTGAGGAGATTGAGATTCTTCTATTTGTGCCTGAGTGGCCCCTTTGTGCTGAGGCTCTTAAGATGGAGGATGGCGGCCTGCTGACCTCTTTCTTGCTTAGTGGTTCTTAGATTTGTGGGAACAGTGCACCTCCCCACTAACCCCCTGGCCCATCTCGGTAATGAGTTCCTTGTTTGGGATCCACAAATTTTAGGCAAACTATCCACAGCCTGTCCTGGACTAGGAGAAGACAGATGGTTAAAGGAGGCCAGTTTAGGTTGTTTCTCTCCTACAGGATGGTGGAGAAGGCTTGGCCAGGCTGCAGGTGTCCTTCTCATATGCTACTAGCTCCCTTTCCTTTCTCTATCACAGAAGTCCTTAAAAGCCATAGGAGGAAACTATAGCCTCACTTAAACTTATCTTGTGTGTTGAGTAGGTCTGCCTTGGGGGCCCTGCAGCTCCCTTCCCTCTGGGCTCCCATGGTCACAGCAGTCTAACCATGGCGAAGTTTGGGTTCCTGGTGGTGCCCAGGGATAAACTAGGAGTAGGATTTCATACAAAAGAAGGGCCTAAGTAGTGAGCTCCGATAGCATCTTCTTGAAAAGCCCAGGCTCTCACCAGCCAGGGGTAAAGTGATACTATTGTTCCCTCTTCCCTCCAGAACCACTTGGGAATAAAAATGGTGAATCAGAAAAAGTTGAGACATCTCTGTGTTGCAGATGCTGATGGTCCCTCCTTGCACACCCTCAACTCTCATCCCCACAATATGCACTGATGCTTCCTACCTCAAACAATTGAAGGGACTGTCTTGATCCACATGCTTGGTGAGCTTGGAGGGAGTCAGTACCCACAGGAGCAGCCTTGGACACTGTGCACTGAGAGGTGGAGAATGAATCCACCAGCCCTGGACTTCAGACATGAAAACTCTAAAGAGATTCTACTCCAACTCCCAGAACTCACCCAGCAGGACTGACCCCAGCTACCCATGCTGGTGATGACTCTGGATGTATAGCTATTAACTGGCCCTCCCGTTCCTACTCACTTTTCCACTGTCCCCCTGAATCATTTCCTAAGAAAACCACACACACACACACACACACACACACACACACACACACACAAACCCTTGTCCTAGAGTCCTTTACCCCAGTCTCTCCTCTGGACTAGATGAGGGCCAGATCGTAGGTTGCCTCGCCCTCTGCCCAGCTGCTCTCCTTGTATGGCAGACTTGCATGTGCCCCTGCCACATGATCTGGGTGACGAGGTGCACTCTCTGAAAATCACAGTATAGTAGACTTTAAACAAGCCAGAATAAAACCAAGAGGAATTTTAGTTTAGGAGAGGACAATTTCCAGATTTCTGGCCACAGATCCTCTCCAGCAAGAAGGCCAGGTTGGAGCTTCCAGAAAAGGGCCTTGTCTGGTGGTTGTTAATAGTATGTGACTCTCAGAGACTTAAATTTTTGGAAGTTTATAGTTTAAGATCTCGTTTCTCCAGCTTTCAAGGGCAAAAAAGTGGCATTATATGAGGACATTGGCCACCCTGGTGGCATCAAGAGGACTACTGTCACATTTTCCATATCTTCCAGAGTTTTTCTTTCTTTCAAAGGTGACTTGGTTTGTTGACAACTTAAATGTGTTACCTCACTTGCATTTTTTTTTTTCTTCTTGGGGACCTTAGTTTGCTCTGTTTAGACACATGACATGTTTTGGATAAAGGTTTCACTTTACCTTATTCCATGTGTCCTTGCTCTCAAAACCTGCTAAAAATAGGGGTGCCTAGATGACAGACCCCTAACTGGGTGTGCTTCCAGCCACAGATGGAAAATTCCTCCTGGGGGTTATTGATGAATGGAACCAGATGGAGCCAAATTGAAACACTTGGGATAAATTGTGGTTATGGGGGTCTAAGTCATAGCCCAAGCCTCACAATTAGCATTGAGATAATGCCATAGCTCTCTTTTATTTCTTCCATGCTGGGACACTTATTCTGGATGTGTTAAATATATATATATATCTCCCTGTAGCAATGTTGTTCTGAAGCTGGCTTCTGGCTAGTTAACCCTGGACCACAGCATTCAGCAGGATATGGAGACTGAGGTCATTGTGAAAGAGTGAAACTTTTAATGATGTGTCACTATCTAGACTCTTAAAAACTTGCTTCAAGTGCTGAAGGGTATGGTCTAGCCTCTTACTTTCTGTGTTGAGATTTCTGATCCCCTCAATAAGCCCTGGCCTCACTATGCTGTGGTCTAAGGTCTGGTCTCCTCAAAAAGATACTTTGTTCTGCCATCAGCAGACACACCTTAACCTGGTGGATGGAGTACTGTATGAAACAACAGATACAAATGAAGACTTCCTGGAATTTTACTAAATTTAAATTTTATCAAAAATGTTGTAGGGCCACTGAAAATTGAATCCCATGGTACAAGAAATCAATGTGGATACCTCAAATCTAACCAAAATTAGCTGCAATGGCAAGTGAAGAGAGAAGATCTGGGGCAGGGGTGTGCAGGAACCAATCTGGTCCCCTCCCCACCATTCCTGAGAGAACCCGAGGCCTAGATGTGAATGAGCCAGAAGGAGATTTTTACACCTCACAATGCTTGACTTCTCAGAAACATGACCCCCTGGCAACTTCCTTCTCCAGATAATTTTGCCCGTGGCTTGTCTGGTTACACCTTTTCCTATGTTCCCTGCTTCCTCCTGAGGTCCTCCTACCCACTCTCTGCCAGGTCATCCTTCTCTGCCCGGCCTTCAAATGTTGGGTTTAAATCCTTTCTTACTCATCAGTCTTCCTGTAACTCATGGTACCAATGAACACCAGACCCACTAGAATCCCCCCCAGGAGCTCTTGAAAGCGTCAGACTCAAGGAGCACCAAGCCCTCAGCTAATTCATCACTCCACCCTGTGTCCATGGACCACTACCGATCCAAGTCCCAAACCTTGCTATCTTTGTTACCACTGTCTCCTCAAAATCAGGCCACTGACAAGTCCTGCTGATTCTTCCACTTGTCTCCCATGTCACCCTAGACCAAGTTGTCACCATCCCTCACCCAGACCATCTCAATATCTCATAGGTCCTCCCTGACAGCTTCACTGTGCAGCAGGGTCTTTCAGACATATAATTGATCTTGTGACTCCCCTGTATACATTCCTTCAGTGACACTGCTCCTGGGGTACAGCCCAAAGGTTTCAGCATACCTTAGGAGGCCCAGTATAAACAAACCTTTGTCTTTCTACCTTCATCCCATCCCCATGGCTCCAAACCATTCCCAACTTTCTGTTGATCCCCACTGGCCTTCTTTTACTTATTTGAAGTGAAATATAACTTTTATGAACTATAGATTTCAAATTTAAAGCTTGATCTACACAGAAAAAAAGTGAAAATTAAAAGTTTACATGCTTCACAACAGGGCAAATAAACCCCAGGACCCAGCTCACCTGTAGCCTCACAGCCACAGATGGAGACACATAGCCAAGGTTAGGGATGGTCAGCACACAGGTGGCTGATGGTGGCCCAGCCCAACTTATATGGGACTCTTCCTTTTGTTATAATCTTCAATGTCCCCCATTTTCCTTTCAATAGGCTTTTAAAAATATTTAGTATTTATGCATGCCCTTTAAATATGTGCATCTATTTGATCCTTGGATGAGGTACACCACAATCTACAGTACACAGCCATCAGAGACCCATGTACCATGAATGTCTGCAGAGCGTAAAACTTCCCTTGCTGAATCCCTTGGATCCACTTTGTAAGGAAAACCCTTGATTAAATGAAATTTCTCCAACCAAATTATTCAACAAATACAAACTGACCACCTGCCCTGTACCAGACACTGCTCACCATACTGGGGACACATTGGGAAGCCAGCCAGGAGCCTCTGTCCTTGCCAAGCTTATGCTCTGCTTAAGGGTGGGGTGCATACCATGAATTTATTATTTTTCTTTTTTTATTATTTTTTATTATGTTATGTTAGTCACCATACAATATGTCATCAGTTTTTGATGCAGTGTTCCAAGATTCATTGACTATGTATAACACCCACAGCTCCTTGTGATATGTGCCCTCCTCAATTCCCATCACCGAGCCAACCCATACCTCCACTCCCCTCCCCTCTAAAACCCTCAATTTGTTTCTCAGAATCCACAGTCTCTCCTGGCTCATCTTTCCCTTCAGACCATGAATTTAATTAGTGAGTTATGTAGATAAGGGTCAGGGAAAAGGTAGAGCAGGGCAAGGGAGACTGGAGATTTGGGGGAGGTATTCCAAGTGGGTATTTTTGGGGATGCTGCTTATTGCAGTACAGTGTTGCTTCAATGAGAACTTTGCATCTCATCTCAGGAACAGAAATAGATGAGCTTCTCATGAGTCCTTGGTCTATTTTTACCACTTGGACACTGTGAGTCATGTTGCTGATTGTGTCTCCCTCTTTGCATTGCTGCTGGTGAGCTTGCAGCCAGTTCTGGACATCAAAATATATATTTGGAGTACTGACTTCTCTCCTGGTTTTATCTCGTTTTCCCCCTAATTTTTTTCCCCTTCATTTTGTTAGCATCACCTACGTATTTAATTGGCTGGTTAACCCATCTTGTTATATTCCCACATGCCTTTGTCATGCCCTGAGTGATAAATACCATGTGTTAGCAATCCACTCCTGAGGTAGATTTCCATATATCACCAACACTTTTTCTTACAGAAGAAACAACTCCTTCCATGGTCTCGAGAAAAGAGGTACTGAGAAGAAGGGAAAAGGCCTTGGTTTGCTCACCAGTCTCACCTGACCACAGAGCTTCTGAGACCAGACCATGAATCTGGGACGAAGGATCATTCACATATCTGGGATGAAAGATGTTTGAAATTTGGAGAGCAAATGTGATAAGCTTAATGCTATGACTTCTAAATGAGCATTGAGCATAATTTTGTAAAAGTCCATATCCACTGAAGTTCCTAACTAGTCAGAATTTGAAGTAGAATAAATATAAATGCAAATAAAACTCTCTTGAAGGTGTTTTTCAGATACATCAGAAACAGATCTGATCACACTTTAAATCATGCTTGTTGGCCCACTATCTTACTTCAATGACCTTTGTATATTATTATCTTTACTGGCAGAAGACAGACCTGCAGGTGTTCACACCTTTCTGATCAGAAACCAGAGGCAGTGAATTGTGGTGGATATGCATTTGATCTGGAAAAGCAAGTTAACATGTTCTTAAGAGATTTTAGATGGTACATCTATAGAATGACACTCTTAAAAGTCATTAAGATAGCTGTGAAGATCAAATGAATGTTTCAAAGTCAGATTATTTCCTATTAGATCTACAGGGGAACATTGATTTGTGAGGATCTAGAGAAATTCTGTCTCCCTGAGATTCACTCTTGATGTGCCTTGGATGTGATTCCCCCTGAAGAGGTTGTGAATCGGAGCAGCATCAATGCATGAACAAAGCTACATGACACTGTCTCCGGTGTGACGCAGTAGTCCCTGCTTCCCACTGGTCCTGTGACAGAACTCACTTACAAGAAGAGAAGCTCATATGCAGAACAGGCCTATCATTTCAAAAAAGGCTATGATTGCTTGTCCATAGTGATATCCAAGACTTGCCATTAGCAGCTCTGAAACAAGAATTGGAATATAAATCATTTATTTGGGGAGGGTGGTTCCAGGAAGTGCTGGACAGGTAAGCGTGAGTAGGGCAGGGGACAGAGAGAAGATAAGAAAGGATGTCCTATTAAAAAGCAAGATGGGATTGGGAGGGAGACAAACCATAAGTGACTCTTAATCTCACAAAACAAACTGAGGGTTGCTGGGGGGAGGGGGTTTGGGAGAAGGGGGTGGGATTATGGACATTGGGGAGGGTATGTGCTTTGGTGAGTGCTGTGAAGTGTGTAAACCTGGTGATTCACAGACCTGTACCCCTGGGGATAAAAATATATGTTTATAAAAAATAAAAAATTATAAAAAAAAAAGCCAGTTTCTGCTGTAGGCAGCTAGTGCTCAGTCTTTTGGGGGAAGTCTGAGAGACCATGTCATACATGTACTCAGTGTAATCTGACCTGAGGATCAAGGGAACTGGGGTATTTGTACACCAATTTTCTGTCCATCATTGGTCAAAACCTGATCCCAGGGCATTCACTCTCTGGCCCTTGAAACTTGTCCTAATATAGGCTGAGTGGTCTTCTACTGCTAGGAAAGTGGTGGGAAGCTGGAGGTGTTAGCCTGTAAGAAGCTTTTGACTTGCAGAGGTAGTGTGCAGAAGATACACCTGTACATAAAACTCCTGGATGAGACCTGATAAGTGAAATTCTTCTTTAGATCCCTAAGGATGGACAATGTCAGAGGCAACATGGACCAAGCACCTCACAGTTCAGTATGTCACAACCATCTTGTGAAATGGTCCTTATTATTACCACTGTCATAGTCAGAAGAGAGAACTGAGATACAGAGAGGTAAAGTCAGGTCTGACAGTCAGACAGGTAATAAGTGGCAAAGCTGGGATTTGAACCCAGCCAGTCTGGCCTCAGAACCCCTGCCCCAGCCTCTGCTCCATACTGTCTCTCATCAGAAACACAGTAGGCCATGCAACGGCCTAGCTGTGAACAGCCTAGCTTAGGGCTGAAATAAATGGAATCCAACAAATGAGTGGGAAAAGTCTTCATTAGCTGCTACTTCTTGGCAGTGTCACATATGACATCTTAGCCACTACCCAGGGCCAGTGACTGTGGGTAATAGAAAATCCTCTTGGGCTGCCATCAAAACACTACAGAGTGGACAGCTTAAAACGCAGACATTTATTTTCTCACAATTCTGGAAGCTGGGAAGCCCAAGGTCAAGGTGCTGGATGGTTTGATTTCCGGTGAAGGCCTTCTTCCTGGCTAGCAGAAGTCCTTTTCCTCCCTCTGTCCTCACATAACCTTTCCTAGGTGTGTACCTGTGGGGAGACAACAGCAGTTCTCTCCCTTCCTTTTGTTATAAGGCACCAATCCTATCATGAGGACCCCAAACTCATGACTTCAAATAATCCTTTTCACGTGCCAAAGGCTCCATCTCAAAATACCATTGTATTGAGGGCTAGGGCTTCAACATAGGGATTCTGGAGGGACAAAAACATTTAGTCCATAGTGCAATGAGGTAAGGACTTTCAAGAGTCTTAGTATAGCATCTATAGAAGTACAGTTTTCAAAGCAAAACACATACTACTATATAAAGTACAAAATAGAATTTACAACATAATAAAATATATGAAATATGCAAATATGTTATTTACCTAGATTAGTAGATAAAAAGAGATATATTTTCTTTTCCTAAAAAAATTCAAGTTATTTCACATTCTTGCTAGCTTGAGGAAATCTCATTTTTTCTCATTTTAAAAAGTGTTTATATAGTAGAGTTGGTAAGCCACCTGCTTCCATTTTCAATTTATCTTTACTAATTAGAAAATCCTCCCTTGGGCCACCCCCTTGGGTGGTCCTACTGTCCTACTGTCAGCATCAAATGATGAGTACAATTCATTTTGCTTTATGGGAAATGGATCTCCCACAGCACAGACTTCTGAGTAGAGACCCCATGTTCTTTGTCTCCTGCTCCTCTGGGGCAGTGTTCATGCTCTGATAGACAGGACTGATATGATCAGGATTTTAAAAGCTATGCTTTAACTAAGCATGTGGTAGAGCAGGATGACAAAGCCACATCTACAGCATAATAAATAATAGGAAGGGGCACATTGCTTCAATCAAAACAGAGGGGGAAAAAAGAGTATTTGCTTTTGTTTGCCAACTAAGAAACATCAGATTCTCTAAGTAGATATAGAAATGCCCAAATAGGGGCGCCTGGGTGGCTCAGTGGATTAAGCCGCTGCCTTCGGCTCAGGTCATGATCTCAGTGTCCTGGGATTGAGCCCCGTATTGGGCTCTTTGCTCAGCGGGAGCCTGCTTCTCTCTCTCTCTCTGCCTGACTCTCCACCTACTTGTGATTTCTCTCTCTGTCAAATAAATAAATAAAATCTTTAAAAAAAAAAAAAAAAGAAATGCCCAAATAGCCAAATATCTTGTGAAAATTCACAGACAAGGGATTAAAAACAGAACTTGGAGGAAAGGAAGGTGCTGAATCCTTGTTCTTCTTTTTTTTTTTTTTTTTTTTTAACTTATGTGGTGTTTCTACGTTTTCTGGCAGCTTCTTCCAATTTTATTTATTCCAGTTGCATTAAAATATTCAAAGTAATATTTGTTTATTTCTAAAGAAAGAAACATTACAGTCATCATTTGGCATTTTTTTAAACGCCATTTGTGGGCTGCCTGAGTGACTCCGTGGGTTAAGCATCTGTCTTTGGCTCAGGTCATGATTTCAGGGTCTTGGGGTCAAGCCCCATGTCAGGCTGTCTGCTCAGCGGGGATCTGCTTCTCCCTCAGCCTGCTATTCCCCCTGTTTGTATTCTCTCTCTCCTTTTCACTTACTCTCTCAAATAAATAAATAAAATCTTAAAAAAAAAAAAAAAGTAAAATGCCATTTGTGAGCTGTAGATGGGCAAACTGACACACTCCCTGGAGGACAGGGCTGACACACAGCCCTTGAGCTTCTGTCTGCGCAGAGCTACAGACACTGGCTCCTCAGTCTGGGTGATGGAGGACTAACTGGCCCATGTGGTCTTCCTCTCCTGATACTTGCAAGCCATCTGACTTCCTTCCTGACCTCAGAGGAGAGCTGGGCATGCAGTCACTCTGGGAGTGACTGTGGCATTCACAATGGCAGATATTTGTATTAGGAACACGCTTTGCTCAGAATCATTAAAATTAATGGCATGATTCACATGGCATCTATTATCCCTGTTCCCTAGGCTGATAATGGGAAATCAGCTGTTTATATGGTTTCCAACCACTCGTAAGGAATTACATCTCATTCTGGAGATTTTTTCAAATGACAGGAAAGGGGTCACTCTTTGCTTTATCAGGAGTGCTTCTTTCCCTTGTTTCTCTCCCACCGGTGAGCAAACCCTGCCTGCAGAAGGCAGGCAGAACTTCTGTTTGCATGGATAAGATTCTCTGGAAGCTCATGAATCTAGACTGGTACTGACCCATCCTTTGCATGTGATTTCTAATTATTAACACTAAGTGACAGAAAGGTTTATGTCATGACAGGTTGCTTTACATCGGTGCTTCTTGTGTGCTCATATGGCCACTTACTTCAGGCTTGCCTGGGACCACAGAGGTGAGCGCTGGAGAAGGGGAGCCCATTACCCTTCCTCCCTACCTTAAGTTAAAACTGAGTCACTAAGCGTGAGACACTGCATTCTTCTGTTCCTCTTCCGATCACTCATGCCTGTGAGCGGGATCAGGAAGGCCTTCCTTCTCTCCCTAACAGGGTAGTGCTCAGTGCTCATCAGCATGCTCCTTCGGGGTCTAGGCTCTGACGTCACCCTGTGGGTAACACCACCTGCAAACGAGGCTGAAGGCTGTCAGAGCATTAGGTGCAGGAGACTGAACACAATCTCCGCCCCACAGGAGAGCCTGCACTATTTCCAACGGAAAAACACAGATTGTGGCAGTGCAAGTTGGGAAATCCATTTCTGATCCTACTTAGCTGTCAACTTACCTGTCACGGAAGTGAACATACATGTCACATTTAAGATCAGCATGGCATACGATCCTAAGATTCTCAATAGAATTAGCTAAATTCTGCCTGTCGGCTGCTGTTGTTGATATCTTCTGTAGCTCGTGGGTTTTCTGTCTAGGAGCAATAGTCCCCAGTGTTGATTAAAAACCCCTGTTCCTATTTAACTTTGGGAAAGAGACCCTGAGTTCCTGAAGAGGATTTGCTTTGACAATTCCATCCCTTTGAGTGCTGGGGGAGCACGTACCCCACCACGCTGCATGCAGTGTGGCATACACAGAGAGATGGCAGCTTGTCCCCTTGAGGCCAGGTCATCAGGTCTTTACTAGGTTTTGAAACCTGAGCCCTCTGTACAACAGAAAGCACTGAATTAAAAGAAGGGAGACAAAGCTTGCTTGATTTACAGGGGCTGGGCATCAATCACCTCAGGTATTAAACATGGTAAAGTCTATTTAAAGATAGAAGAATAGAAGAATTTTGATAAAATTCCATGCTTCTAAGAACATATGAGCTGGTAATGAGATAATAAATGACGTGAATTGCATTAGTACAACTTTGGGGGAGAAAATTCTTTAATAAGCCCACAAAAGCCGGATGTAGGTCAAAGAATCTCAAGGGGATTTTTTTTTTGAGGGGGAGAAATTGAGAATTATAAATAGATAAAAATCGTATCACTAAAGAGAAAAGAAGGGTGAAAAATATTTTTAAATATCTGAAGTACAAAAGTAGGCAGATGTGTGTCCCAGAACCACGTTGTGGTGCTTTGATACAGCACACACAAACACAATATCGTGTGTGGAATAGTAACAAGTCTTACTGCAGGTTTAGTGAAGGAAGGAACCCAACTAATCTTCACCAGCACTGTGCTGTGTGCTTTCTTGCACATCTCCCAACGTGAACAGTTTGCCTGCCCCAGCAAGAACGAACTGGAAGGCCTACTTTGTACATGATGCCTACTTTGTACATGAGGCCTACTTTGTACTTGAGGAAACAGATATTCAGAGAACATTAGTGTCTTGCCCAAGGTGCAAAACTAGTCAGTTAACAGAGCCAGAATTTGCACCCAAGTCTGCTGGGTGCTGGAGATCATTCCATTATTCAAAACGTCACACTTATGGAATCCAGAAGAATAAAAACTCAGGGATCCATGTAACAAAAGATGTGTAAAACTTGTATACCAAAGATATAAGATGTCACTGAAGGAAAACACAGAAGAGTTAAATAAACAGAAAGGCGTTCTGTGTTCACGAATTGGAAAACAACATTGCTAAAATGACAATAATGCTCAAATTGATCTACAGATTGGATGCAACCCCATCAATATTCCAGCTGGCATTTTGGAAGAAATCGAAAAGCTTCCCTTAAAATTCAGAGAAATGTAAGAGACAGGATTCCTTTCTCCCTGCTCCTGCAACATGCAGTTAACCTAACAGCTTTTGAATATAAAAATAGTAACAATCCCCACTTGTCAGGCAGTTACTATTAGCCTAAGGGGTTAGCAAACATTGCCAGTGTGTTCTTGTTCAAATTCCCTTCCGAACCTTAGGATTATATTATTCATTTTATGTTTAAAGAAAGTTTGGTTCAAGTCCCTGGATTTGATCCTAGTTCTGTCCAAATAAATTCCCATTGGCATTGTTACAGACGGACCTTCTCTAGTGTCTATTCCAACTGTGACCAGCACAATCTAACGTTTGGATTGTCAATTCATTATGTCTCAGAGGAAGGCTGTGTATCAAGGCTGCCCCTCTCGTCCTGCCCATGTGACCCTCGAAGCCTCACTGTCATCACCCTACAGGGGGAATCAGTCAGTTTGGGAATGGAAAGACATGGCCTCAGATTATAAACCAGGGTTACATCTGAGACATAAGCAGGAATAGGGGCAGGTGCAGCAATAAGAGATGGGTGTTTTGTGTCTCTTCCCTCACGAAAGGTTGAGATGGGAGGGGGGTTGCTCATGGCCATCAAGTGGCTGACGTTCAGCAGTAATGGAGGGTCGGTCTGAAGTGGGTTTACTGTGTACTGTACCTATCACTTGAAACATCTGACAAGGAACCTACCCTACCCCTCCATGTCTCTGAGCATGTTGTTAAAACCTGGGCCCCCAAATTTAACTGGCCAATTCTATCCTAGCAGAGGAGATATATCTGTATCTCCTGTGTCCCAGGCCATATCCTGGAACATTCCCCAAAACACTTTTTAACCAATCAGTTTAAGTCTGTATAACAAATGAGAATCAACATTTCTGGGATCTTGAATTAAAGAGTATAAACCATTCTTATTGGGGAGGTGCCCCTAAATAGACACAGGAAGAGCACTGAGCAGGACCTTTTTGGGGTGACCAGCAAGACCTGCAGCAGGATAAAGGGCATTTGTGGGTCACACCAGAGAGAGTACACAGGCCTGCCAAGTGCCGCCCTCAGGCATGGTATGAAAGCAAGGACTACATGGTGTCTGCCATGCCCTTGCTCCCCTCAACCACCACAGTCAGGGCCCTATTAGGGCAGCCACTCTGGCCTTCCCTAGGCAGAAGAGCAGGGGCAACTAGATTGGACCCTCAGGGTCCCAGACACACCCTTGTGACAGTCCTTTTTCTGCCACTTGGAATCTCTCAGAGTTGGGTCTTCCTTTCTCCATCACAGCCTACTGATCAGGACTCAACCTCAAGGAGATCTTCAACAGGAATCACTCACAAATGGACAATGTCAGCACCTGGCCACTTCCTCTTCATCTTCCAATACTTAGGTCACTGTTTTGTGACTTCACTATTCCCTGCTCCCCCACCCCCTCTGGATTCTCAAGGGCCCTGCTTTCCCTTCATCACTACTCAGCCATCTATGCACAGGGCATTCCTCTACCTTTGCCAGTTCCCCAGCATCCCCCCACCTTCCCAATTCCCCCCAAGACCTATATCCCAATGAACAGGCAGTGTGGTTGAGTCACACCAGCCAAGCTTCTACAGGGTCTTCCAGATGCAGATGTCCACAAAAACACTACCATGTTTCTCTCTGAGCATGCGGCTGCCTGGCACCCTACTGGGAGAGAACTCCCCCCTCCAACACTCAGAGCCACAAGACACAACCTCGCTCTCTCTCCACCACTCACCAACTCCACATAAGCACTGGAGCATTGGTGCATGCCTGGCACAATCCCAGGCCTGGCATACGACATGAACAAACCAGACAGAACCCCTGCCCCATGGAGCTTCCAAGTAACTCCGTCAACCCAAAATCCCAGAGCCATTCTCCGTTCTTCTCTTTCTGTGCTGATTCTCAGCAGCCTAATCCTACCCCGCTCATCCCCAGCATCCCCGGCACCCCACTTCACTCACAGCTGCGCCCAACCTGGACCAGGACAGCCATCCTCCACCCGCTCCCCCTTGAGCCTTCACATCCAGTTCTCACAGCAAGGTGGCCCTAGAAATGGTAACCTGACCCTCCCCTTCCTCTGCTTATAGCCTGCAAGGGTCTCTGTCTATATTTAGAATAAAGTCCAAACCAGTTAGCTTGGCCTGCAGTCCTGCACAATCCAGCCTCTGCCAGGTGCCCCAGGCCCACCTCCTACTTCTGTACCCCCAAGCACTTGGAGATTCTTCAACACCAGCATCCACACCATTGGCCTCTTGGTGCCTGCTCCCAAAATACTGGTTTGCTTCTGGTTGGGTCCCACCCCACAGCCCTTTGCACATGTCTTGGCATGGTTGGATACCTCTTGTTTCAGGATCTCAGCTCCAAAATCATTTTCTTTTTCTTTCTTTCTTTTTTTTTTTTTAATATAATTTTTTATTTTTTATAAACATATATTTTTATCCCCAGGGGTACAGGTCTGTGAATCACCAGGTTTACACACTTCACAGCACTCACCAAAACACATACCCTCCCCAATGTCCATAATACCACCCCTTTCTCCCAAACCCCCTCCCCCCAGCAACCCTCAGTTTGTTTTGTGAGATTAAGAGTCACTTATGGTTTGTCTCCCTCCCAATCCCATCTTCTTTCATTTATTCTTCTCGTACCCACTTAAGCCCCCATGTTGCATCACCACTTCCTCATATCAGGGAGATCATATGATAGTTGTCTTTCTCCGCTTGACTTATTTCGCTAAGCATGAAGGACCTCAATGTGCGAAAGGAATCCATCAAAATCCTTGAGGAGAACACAGGCAGCAACCTCTTCGACCTCAGCCGCAGCAACATCTTCCTAGGAACAACGCAAAAGGCAAGGGAAGCAAGGGAAAAAATGAACTACTGGGATTTCATCAAGATCAAAAGCTTTTGCACAGCAAAGGAAACAGTTAACAAAATCAAAAGACAACTGACAGAATGGGAGAAGATATTTGCAAACGACATATCAGATAAAGGACTAGTGTCCAGAATCTATAAAGAACTTAGCAAACTCAACACCCAAAGAACAAATAATCCAATCAAGAAATGGGCAGAGGACATGAACAGACATTTCTGCAAAGAAGACATCCAGATGGCCAACAGACACATGAAAAAGTGCTCCATATCACTCGGCATCAGGGAAATACAAATCAAAACCACAATGCGATATCACCTCACACCAGTCAGAATGGCTAAAATCAACAAGTCAGGAAATGACAGATGCTGGCGAGGATGCGGAGAAAGGGGAACCCTCCTACACTGTTGGTGGGAATGCAAGCTGGTGCAACCTCTCTAGAAAACAGCATGGAGATTCCTCAAAATGTTGAAAATAGAACTGCCCTATGACCCAGCAATTGCACTATTGGGTATTTACCCTAAAGATACAAACGTAGTGATCCAAAGGGGCACGTGTACTCGAATGTTTATAGCAGCAATGTCCACAATAGCCAAACTATGGAAAGAACCTAGATGTCCATCAACAGATGAATGGATCAAGAAGATGTGGTATATATACACAATGGAATACTATGCAGCCATCAAAAGAAATGAAATCTTGCCATTTGAGACAACATGGATGGAACTAGAGCGTATCATGCTTAGCGAAATAAGTCTTTCTTTTTTTTTTAAAGATTTTATTTATTTGACACAGAGAGAGATCACAAATAAGCAGAGAGGCAGGCAGAGAGAGAAGGGGAAGCAGGCTCCCCATGGAGCAGTGATCCCAATGTGGGGCTCCACCCCAGGACCCTGAGATCATGACCTGAGCTGAAGGCAGAGGCCCAACCCACTGAGCCACCCAGTTGCCTCTCAAAATCATTTTCTTAAAGACACTGTCCCTGACTGCCACATACATTGTTCCACTCTCCCCCAGTCAACCTGTCACTTGAAACTGTTATCTTCATAGTACTCACCACAGTCTACAACTTGTTTTCTGTGCCTGTCTCTTCTCTGTGCCTGTTTCTCTACCTGCCCCCAGGGAGTGTGCACTCCATGATGGCCGAGACATTTTCTGACCCACTGTCAGTTAGGACCACTGGATCCTATGCATTTTATGCTGAGTGAAATAAGTCAAGCAGAGAGATTAAATTATCATATGGCTTCACTTATTTGTGGAGCGTAACAAATAGCATGGAAGACAAGGGGAGATGGAGAGGAGAAGGGAGTTGAGGGAAATTGGAGGGGAGGTGAACCATGAGAGACTATGGACTCTGAAAAACAATCTGAGGGTTTTGAAGGGGCAGGGGGTGGGAGGTTGGGGGAACCAGGTGGTGGGTATTAGGGAGGGCATGGATTGCGTGGAGCACTGGGTGTGGTGCAAAGACAATGAGTACTGTTACGCTGAAAAGAAATAAAAAAAAATTTTTTTTAAATAGCCTTGTATATTGAAAAAGAAAAAAAAACTGTTTAACTGTTGGTCAAATGAAAAAAAACTAAGTCTTTCTGGGAGATACCAGACCACACTTTTCTTGATGCTTCTTTCACTTAAACTTTTACCTAAGACCCTGAACATTTGGCTCTGGCATGACTTATCATCCAGACTGGCCACTTCTGGGCATGGAAAGGTCCGTGACCAGAGGGACACCAGTCATATGAAGCTGTGAGGTCACCCATTTGGGTCTGCTCTCAACCAGTCTAGTTACAAGCGTGAGTGTTCATCATGCAGTCGATAGCAGCAGCACTGGCTTTACTTGCTCACGATTCTCCTGGGCTCAGCATGCAATCAGGATGGAGTGGGAGCTCACAGCCCCTTCTCCAGCAGAGGAGGTGAGGAAATCACAGACCAAAGTAGCCCCATATGTGAGACTTTTATGAAAGATGATCTGGAAATCTCCAGAAACCTATGTTAAAATGAGAGGTTATTATTTCCAAAGAATATTTGATATTGGGAGAAAATCCAGTTAAAATAAATCCACTCCACAATAGTATGCATGTGCACATGTGGGGTGTATGCCAGAAAAGGAAACCCAAAGCTATGTAAGTGAGTTCATTCAATCTTTAACAAGATTTAGATTATAATTACAAATGTGTGCTAATTCTCAGAGCAAAGAAGGATAGAGTGTTGTTTAGGTTTGCTGGTGTAATTAATTCTTCCAGTGAAACTGACTTTGATGCTAATTGGAAAGAGAATGATTTTGGGGAAAGTATTCAAGGCTTCCCTAACTACTGTGAGGATTTCTCAATACTTGGATAGCTTTGTATTACAAAGTGCCTTACCTGTCAGGAACCTCCTAGATTGTCTCTTCCATTAATGGGTTAGCACAGTGGGACTATCATAATCACTGCTTTGCATGAAGCCAGTAACCCAGAGTCACCCACACTGACACCGTGAACTCCTGCCACTGCGCAAGTTATGTGGTTTCTCTTTGCTTGGAGGATCTGGTTGGCAGCAGGAAGCCCCTGCCCCATGGCAAGGAGAGGTGCTGGTATGGGAAGGGAAGGGCTGCCTGAGGGTGCTCACAGGAGATGAGCTGGTCAACAAGCCTTTCCCCATGTATCCCCATGACCAGGGAGGATCTTCATACCATTCCCTGTGGGAGGAGGTAGGGTGGTTGGGGCGGGGAGGTGGCGAGGCCACTATCTCACAGGTCCTCCTTGACTCTGTCTTTATACTCTCTGTACTCTGTGGTACTGAAAAAAAGGGGGTGTGCAAATCTGACTCAGCCCATTCTGTGAAGAAAACAGCATTCCTGTCATTTATCCTGCAAGGGGGTGATGGGTGACATTTTGTTGTTTTTTTCTTTGGGACTTGGAGGTTTACCAAAGTCTCCCAAGCCAGGATGAAAATACACATGTCCTCTGGAGGGTCTAGGAGCACATCTCCGACAGGCATCTGGCCCAAAGCTACAGCTTAGCTGAGCTGAGCCTGCCCTTCCTCTTGCTCACCTGCCCTGCCTCTCCTGTCTAGTGATTCCCCATCTTTGACCTCTCACTCAAGTCATAGCTGGGGAGCTGCTTCCAGGGTTCAGTGCTGCTCTTGGCAGGGCCCGACACCGACAGAAAACCGCAATGCCAACCAAGAACCAGCAAAGGAGTGGGCACATTCTGAGGGGCATGTATAGAGAAGGTGCTACTCTGTGTCCATGTGGGTGCCTAGAAGTTCACCATCAGCAAAAAGGCAGAAGAGCACAGTGGTCAACAGCCTTAGCTCTCACTAGGCCCCCTGTTATCTGGGTCTCCCAAGCAGACCTGTGTCTTGCTGAGTGTTAAACAGAAGTAGCAGCATCTCCTATCATGCCCATAATGGAGTATCTATTTTAGCCCTGCTTTTGTTCCCTTTACCCATCCTTTGCATTTCTTATTATTTTTTATACTTTTCTTCTTCTTCTTCTTCTTTTTTAATGTTTTGGTTTCTTTTGATGTATTTGAGTCAAAGAAAACTATCAGCTTCCCAAGGGAAGGTACCACATCTATTTTCTTGTGTTCCCAGAAAGCACATTGTATGTAGTGGGTGCCCAATGAATTGGGACTCTGAGCAAATGAACTGAACCATCTTTACTCATAACCATACTTCTGATTTCTTCAAATATTCTCAAATGCTGTCAAGTTGTTGTCCTTTGTCAACATTTGATTAAGTTTCCTGTGTTACCATTTGATCTTAACATGAAGTTCATATTGGGTGCCCATCTGGGAGCCACTCCTGGGATGTGCCCGAAGTGTCTATACCCCCAGGCTTCAGAAGTCCTTGATGGACATGGCATGAGTTCACCGTGGGAACAATGATGAAAGCACCTCCACATGCAGTGGTCCCCATGACTACCCCTGCATGCCCTCTGCTGTGGGCCCGCCTCTATGATGACTGTCTTTGTCAAAATCAGCTGCTGGTAATGTTCAGGAGGTAGCATGTGAAACTTCCCCCCTTTAATCCACCATACCTGTCAACCTGTCAGCCTGCTGAGAAAGAGTATGCATTGTTCTGACATGACTTTTTCTGTACAAAGACTCCACGAGTGTCCTGCCTTCTCCCAGCCTACAGAGATCTAGAATCTCCAGGGGCATCCTTTGCTTTGCTTTATTTAGTATTCCACTCCCACCACTTATACATTCAAAAACTCCCTAATCATTGTAACTGACCTTCCATTCACTCCAGCCAATGGATTGGTACCAAAGGGCCAAATCCACAGGGCCTGTTAAACGAAGCACATTCGGCCTATTGAAAGCTTATTTTCTGTAAGTTTTGTGGTCTTGGACCACTGAATGGCTCCACTTGCCCTCACCTGCTGCAGTAGTCAGACCCACAAGGCCATGAGTATGGCACCTCACTAGAGGCCCCAGCCCTCTCTGCTGGGCTCAGGAAGGTTGCTCTGGGCCAGTTCCTCTGGGATTTGCTTCCTCCCTGGTTCTGCTCCCACTCAGATGGTTTGAGTTAAAATGTAGGTGTGGCATCTACCTCCTCACCGTCTGTATCCACCCAGAACCTGGCATTCCAGGCCCCAGCATTGCCTCACCCACCAAACCAAGGCTTCTGACCAGCCCATCCTCCAGAGCTGGCCTCTGCTAAGGCCCCACATGAGCAAACATTAGTGACAACTATGGCATGCTAGTCCCAAGTTGTCAGATCATGCTGAGGGCTACTTATCTCTCACCCTGCATAATCGCCATGACAACACATGCATGGGTAACTGGGGCCTCCTCTTCATTCACAGGGAAACTGAGGTACAGAGAGGTTGAGTGATTTCCCAGAAAGTAAGGGATAAGTTGGAGTCACCCCTTATCAGACTGACTGCAAAGGCTCCAGGCACAGACTCATTTACTCCCCCACTGCTTTTCCTCTCTCTGCACCAGCAATCAACTGACCCGCCCCAAGCCACTGTGCCTTGGTTCCCTTCTTCTCAGACTCTCTCTATTTCCCAGATGGCACAAGCAAAACCCATCCTTGCAGGCTCATAGGCAAAGGTGAAATAACTCTCTATAAATAAAAATCAAGAAACCACAAGAGAAGATTTTCATAAAGTACTCCAGGAACTATAATCTGTGTGCTTTTTGTTAGGCATGGAAACAAACTGATTACCCCCCACCCCATCCCCCCAAAAAACACACATAAAAGAAGAGTTCTCCTTTGGCCCGTATCCCAGTCATTACTAGGAACAAAATGGAAAGAGTCCACTTATATACAAAAGCCTAGAGTTCCAAATTGACCTCATGGTCCTCACCTGACAGTTCATGTTCTCAGGCTCCTGGCTGCCCTCCCTCCCTGTGTGCCACCCCTTTGCTGTTATTAATGGGCAGGGATGCAATGGACCCATCTCTGGGGCTTTGTTTGGATCCTGCCAGCTAGATGAACCAGGGACTCAGATGCACCCAGGCAGGGGGTGCCTCTTGGTGAAGACATGAAACATGCCCTGAGGTTTTTTTTAACACAGTATAGGAACTGTGGCCAGAAAGTCTAAAGCTCAGCTACATACATACAGCTATCTGTGCCTCCAAGTACTGTCCACTGGCTGGCTGCCTGCCAGGCTCCCCAGGAGCAACTTAGTGCATCAAAGATGATCGTGGTGGCTGGGTTTAGTGCCCAGGGTGTTTGTGTGCATGTCTATATGTATCCATATGACTGTTAATGTGCATATGTGTGTTTGTGCGTGTGTGTGTGAATTGATGTACCTGTGTATGTGTGTTGGTATGTCAGTGTGCGTGCCCAAATATGTATGTGCCTATGTGTGTCTGTATGAAGGAATGGGGATAGGAATGTTGAGGATATTGTCTCATAAAAGAAGCTGTACATCCAGTTCTAGGTCAGGGCACCTACAGGAATCTCAGCCTCCACAGGCAGCTTAGACTTGCCAAGACCACGAACAGGACTGAGTCATTGTAGGGGAAAAGAGGATTAACACAAAAAAGGCTTTTTATGTACTATAGGGGGGGACATCCTGACCCAAGAAGCAATGCCCTATTCTAGAACAGCAGATTGATGTCAATCCTTTCATCCCAGAGCCCAGTAATGCCCTGACCCAGGCCTGGTGTTAAGGGTAGAGGCAAGTCCAGGAGTGATGTCTTTAGCTAAGAATCCTGGTGGAGAGTCTTTTTCCATATTTACCTCTTATTTTGCAAAATACTCACACTTTGGTCTCACTTAGATCATTGATATGGCACATTTGGTCTTCCTGAGGAATAAGAGAGTTCTCCACAAAGGCTGAATAAATGGGAATTCATCTTTCCTAAGCATGAACCTAAGCAGTGCACAGGGAAGGTCTCATTGTCCCCATGTTTACAGGTCCCAGGAGAGTAGAACCCTGCCTCTCTTTAGCTTGCTTCTGGAATCTGGGAATGGTTTGGAGCCTGGAGAAGGAAGAGGCCAAGGCAGGTGATTAATCATCACTCTACTCAAGTGCTTGTCCATCTGGTCTACCTTATTTTCAACATACCATCAGGTAGTGTGAACCACTGTTAGGTGACAGTGACATCAAGTGTGGATAAGAAAAACAATTACTCCATAAGGCACTGCATTAAGCACTCTGTGTGTCGGAAGGATGGAAATGTCTGGTTTTCTAGGGTCTGGTTTAGTGGGAAGACAGCAGTTTGCATGGTCCCAGCTTGGACTCTTTCACAAGCTGAGACCATGTGCCAAGTCCAAACAAGTGAGTTCAAGATATGAAGACTTTGTGAATCCTGACTCAGAACTGATGCACTGCCACTCCCATCTTATTGTGATCAAAGTCAGACACACATCCTGTCCAGATTCAAGAGAGGGAAAATGGTCTCTTCTTGAAGGGGGTGGTGAAAAGCAGAGTATGTGGAGAGATAAGAGGGAGGAAAGATGTGTGCAAACAGTCTATGTTTTTTATCCATATCTAATTCATACAGACAAAATAATAAGGAGGGAAGGAGGTTAGCATGCATGTATATTCATACATGTACTCACATTTATACATGCACATGTGTGTGCATGCAGACACGTGCATAAAGATACTTATGTAGGCATATACATATTCATTTATTCATTTAGCCTCATGCATACCAAGAAGTGTGCTAGACTCTCTGCAAACTTCACGTTCTTTGAGATAACTGCACTTGTCTCCAGTTTAGAAGTGGAGAAACCAGAGCATAGAGGTTAAGTAGCTCAGATAGTCATGGACTAGTTTCTTCTGAGCCTGGGCTCTGATTATGTGCCCTTGCAACACATACCAATAAACCCAAAGACAGAGTAGTCACCAAATCTTGGATCTGTCTTTCTATCTCTGAAGATTTGAATAAATAGAACACTGAGAATTTGTTTCTATTATGTATTACATAAGACAAACTTTAAGCATATTATATTTCTTGACCCCAAATCCAGGTTATGTAAGTTTATTTAAGATAAGTAAAACCATATGTAAAAGCCCTCAGCAAGCCTACACTGTTGGCATCTTCAGCTGAACAGCTGCTACGCTCTCTTGACTCAAACCAGTGACAACAGAGGAAGTCCATCTCTTCTGTGCCCCAAATATCACCCATCTCCTCCCCTTATCTAGTACCATAATCTGAGCCTTTACTACCTGGATGCTTAAAGTGCACCCCAGGAACAAGTGGCATTGTCATCACCTGACATTTGCTAGAAATGTAGGCTCTCAGGCTCCAGGCCAGATCTGCTGAGCCAGAATCTCTTTGTCTGCAAATCCCCAGGTGTTTTGTGTATGCATTAGAGTTTGGGGAACACAGCCTTTTTTAAAAAGATCTTTTATTTAATTCATTTGAGAGAGAGAGAGAGAGAGCTTGCCAGTAAGAGCACTAGCAGGGGGAATGGTTAGAGGGAGAGGGAGAAGCAGACTCCTTCCTGAGTAGGAAGCCTGACAAAGGGCTACACCCAGGACCCCAGGTTCATGACCTGAGCTGATGGCAGACATTTAACTAACTGAGCCACCCAACCACGCCAGAAACACAGCTTTCACAGATATTTCAGTAAGCAAAAGTGATTCAAATTTAATATTATTGACCGAATTCGATTTATATGTTTTACATTATTTGTGTGCAAGTCAATTTTTCAATATCCCCAGATGAGTCTATTGTGCAGTCAAATCTGAGCACCACCTGGACCTGAGATACTCAGAGTGAGGCAAGAGCACAAGCTAGGAGTGTGGTGCAGGTTCAGGAATCCCCATCCCAACCCTTTCATCAGAATCTGCACTCTACCAATGCCCCAGATGTGCTAACTTAAGCTGAGCAGTTCTGCTTGGCCTCAGTCCAGGTCCTCTACTTGGATTCCCCAGCCTAAGCTCAAGCTTTACCACCCTTCTTTTACCCACCTGGATGTCATCCCTCCCACACACACTATACACAATTTCAGTGTCACCAGCAAACCACTGATTGTTCTTTGTGTTTACATGTGTTCTGGACTTCCCATCCCACATCTATTACATGATGTCCCTTTGGGGCTGGTGACAGTCACAGGCTGAGTAGAGTACCCACCCTAGGATATCCTCATCCTTAAACCCAGGCATAACCAGGAGTGGCTGAAGACACAGCTCTAGCCAAGGAAAACTTTGGGCAAATGTTTTTGGAGGGCTCTGTCTATGTCTCCTACTTCTTGCCTTGATTTCAAATCTGATGCCTTGAGTTGCAGCAGCCATCTGGGGCCCAGGAGGATGGAAGTGCTGCAGCCCTGACTACACTGAGCTGTTGAGTCTGTACCTCCCACCTCCAACATCTTCATCTGCTGCTACCCTCCCTTTGGCTTGGTCAGGGACTACTGATGCAGTCCTTCTCTTGTAGGCTAGTATCGCTAGTATCATGTCAGAATAATAAATCCTATAGTTCAGCTCCCGTGTGTCCCTGGTTTTCTGTTATTATTGCAGTTTCAGTTTGTGAAACTGAATTTTAAAAAAACTCATTTAAAATAGAGCTGAGAGAAAAGCAGCCTATGGAATAGAAGATATTTGTAAATGATATATCCAATAAAGGGTTAGTATCCAAAATATATAAAAAACTGATGCAATGCAGCACCCAAAAAACACATAATCCAATTTAAAAATGGGAAGATGTTTCTCTATGGAAGACATCCAGATGGCCAACAGATACATGAAAAGATGCTCAACATAACTCATCATCTGGGAAATACAAATCAAAATCACAATGAGATGCCACCTCACACCTGTCAGAATGGCTAAAATCAAAAACACAAGAAATAACAAGTGTTGACAAGAGTGTGGAGAAAAAGGAACTCTTTTGCACTGTTGGTAGGAATGCAAACTGGTGTAGCTACTGTGGAAAAGAGTATGGAAGTTGCTCAAAAAGTTAAAAGTAAAACCACCCTGCAATCAATTATTACACTATTAGGAATATACCTCCAAAATACAAAAACACTAATTCAAAGGGATATGTGTACCTCTATGTTTATTGCAGCATTACCTATGATAGTCAAACTATGGAAGCAGTCCCAATGTCCATTGACAGACATATGGATAAAGAAGATGTGATGTGTACATACATAAAATAGAGTATTACTCAACCATAAAAAAGAAGGAATATTTGCTATTTGCAACAATGTGGATGGAGCTAGAGTGTATTATGCTAAGTGAAATAAGTTGGTCAGAGAAAGACAAATACCATATGGTTTCACTCATTATGGAATTTAAGGAAAACAAATGAACACAAGAAGAAAAAAAGAAAGAGACAAACCAAGAAACATACTCTTAAATGTAGAGAAAAAACTGGTGGTTACTAGAGTCGAGAGGGTGGGGGGATGGGTGAAATAGGTGATGCGGGTTAAATAGTACACTTATCATGATGAAAAATAAAATGATATTAAATTTAAAAAGTAAAAGAAAATGGAGACAAGCCCCATTATTTTGATAAATGGTAACATAATCATAATTCAATCTGAACTTTAAATAAATGGCATTTGTATATTTTATTTTTTTTATGAAAAAGCCACACAATTGGAAAAAAACAAAACAAAAACACAACTGACCATAACATGCCTTTCTAGGCAAATTCCAGAAGTTAGAGTATAATAGCACAATGTATGAACCATGGGTCTTCTACCCCTTCTAGAGCTTCAATACTTTAAGTGATAAGGTCTATCATTATAACCAAACACAATGTGAGATGGTCAGAGCTTTCTGAACTGCTGCTATATTAGGAATCATTTTAGTTTAGCTGTATTTAATTGTTTTCTAATGGTTCTTAGCCAGATTCCACATAAATAAATGCTTGTTTGCTGTATGAAAGTTTATAGAACTACTTTATAATTCTAATGAGGTAGAATACTACTTGCATGCTAACTGACAACCTACAGAACAATTATCAGAATGTGCATCATCATAAAAAAGAAAATAAAAATAGAGTCACAATGCCAGAAAGGGGAGCATTCATGCCCTCACACTCCTAAACTTCAGACTCCAGAAGGAAGGTACCTTATATTTTCCATCAGTAAGAACTCTACTAGATCCATAAGAAGTAGAAAATATTTTCTCCTTGCCCAACAACAGTCCAGCCAATGAGAAACTGCCACAACTCGGCCAAGAAGAAATCATCACTGCTATAAAGGCTCATCCTCCCTCAGTGGACTTTCAAAAAAGCAGCCCCTCCCAACTTCTTCATTTTTCTGTATAAAATAATGGTTTCTTTACTTTGTCCTTCAGACTTGCCTTTAGTTTGGCCATGGCCTGCATGTCCTAAATTGCAATTCCTCTGCCATTCTCAAATAAATGTATTTTGCTGGTAAAATAATCAGCCGTTTTATTTTCAAGCTGGATAATTTTTTTTTAAGATTTTATTTATTTATTTGACAGACACAGATCACAAGTAGACAGAGAGGTAAGCAGAGAGAGGAGGATGGGAAGCAGGCTCCCCACTGAGCAGAGAGCCCAATGTGGGGCTCTATCCCAGGACCCTGGGATCATGACCTGAGTCGAAGGCAGAGGCTTTTACCCATGGAGCCACCCAGGCACCCCCAAGCTGAACAATTTCTAAACTATGTGCTCACACAATTGCATAAAGAGATCTTTGTATTTTGCATGTCAATAAAAGAGACAAAAAAAAAAAAAAAAAAGCTAGATCCAAATCAGCTTTGCCACAGATTTCTGTGTAAATCTGGAGAAGTTATTAGACATACAAGGACATGAAACTTCCAGTTTTTTTTCTCACCTTTCCCTTCTATGTCTTCAGTAAAATTACTGGGGAAAGATGGAATTGAACCAAATTCCTAAGACATATAATTCACTTCGTAATAACTAACCCGCAGAATGTACAATAGTGGTGCTATTAATCTGTGCCCCAGTTTCTGACTATGAACCTAACAGAGCATCACACTCTAGAATATACTTTTGAGAAATAATTTAACATGCTAAGAATTTATATTGATATTGGAAAATAAGTGAGAAGCTATGGAAGAATCTACACAGTAAAAAGATGGTTTTAGATCATTTGCTGTTGAGAAAGGGTTCCAATTTTACAATTTTCATTGTCTGTGATCTAAAGACCTACCATGAAGAAAGCACATCATTTGAGTATTTTACTTTTCAGTATTTGTGTCAGATAATTTTTTCCAAAAGTGAATATAACAGTATTTTCCATCCCACAATTGTTTCAAAATGTGTCCTTGGTGCTTCTGTCATTGGAAGGTGGGGGCCCTGTGCCCTTCCCTGAACCTAGGCAGGCTTGTAACTTACGTGTAATTGATGATTGTGACAGGAGAGCATTACGTGACTCCTGAGGCTATGTCAGAAAAGTGTTTGTGGCTTGTGTCTTCTGCTTGAAAAGCTCTATGAACCTCTGAGCAGTCATTGAGGAAGCCCAATACCTCAAGGCTGCCATGCTTCAAGGAAGCCCAATGCAACCCACATGAAAAGGCCACATGGAGAGTTCCTAAGGTTTAACAGAGCTTCCTAGCTGATGTCCAGCTGCCCAAATTCCCTAATCTTCCAGCTCTAGATACCCTCTGACTACACCTTAACAACAGACCAGAATTGGACATACCTACATGCCAACTCTCCGAATTGCCAACTCTCAGAATGTGAGTATTTTATGCTAATAAGTTTTGGGGCAACCTGTAAGTAGCAATAGGGAGCCACAGCTGTCTGTGACTTAATCTGTCTACAGATTCCAGTAAACACCATTGTTGCATATCAGGTTCTGAGGCCCTGCAGAAATGCCATATCTGACCTTTGATCCTTATCCTGAACTCTGCCTAGAAGAGTCTTTCTTTCTACTTCTTCTCTGGTCTAACCCTTCCATTGTTTGAACCTGGATGAACCTTGCCACAACACCCTCACCCCTTGCTCTGACTGAGGTCTCTCCAAGTCCCACAGATCCTGTACCCACTGTATCATCCTGCTTGCACGCGTGCAGAGAAAGTGAAGGCCCTTAACATCAGATAAGCCCTTGAGGGTACAGTGAAGATCCCCAGGTTTTCCTCTTATCTCTGACATCTAACACAAATAGAGCACATGGGAGGCACTGAGGTCTCTCCAAACCCCACAGCCCCTGTACCCACCTGTAACATCTTGCTTGCATGCATGCAGAGCAAGTGAAGCCCCTTCCCATCAAACAATCCCCTGAGGGTACAGTGCATGTCCCAGTAAAGGTCCTCTTGGAAGAGGGAGAAAACAGAACCCTGGGGAGAATAGCAGACAGGATGCCAATGACGTGAAGGAAGACGAAGGAATCAGCACTCCGTCTAGCATCATAGCACCATATAAATGTCATATACAATAAAGGCTGTTTTCCAGAAAAGGTGGGGGAGCGCCTTGGTGGCTCAGTCACTTAATGCAAACAGTCACTTAACTGTCTCCATTCCGCTCAGGTCGTGATCCCAGGGTCCTGGGATCAAGCCCCACATCGGGTTCCCTGCTTGGCTGGGGGCCTGCTTTCCCTCTCCCACTCCCTCTGTTCCTATTCCTGCTCTCGCTATCTCTCTCTGTCAAATAAATAAGTAAAATATTAATTTAAAAAATTTTTGTTCTTATTTTTGACATCTAACAAAAGATAGAGCACATGGTAGGTACTTGAGATATGTTGAATGAATGACTTCTAAGGAGTCTCCACAGTTGTAGGTTTTAGAGTCATGGGAGAGGGCTTGCATGAGTGTGTGCAGACAAGAGGGTGAGAACTCACTCAAGCTGGGGATGCTGGGTAGGAGCATAGAAAGACTTTTTCCAGAGGAGGAGAAGTCAAGAGAGGGCAAACATTTGACCCAGCACCTCCCACTGTGTGCAAGGCTCTAGGCACAGGACATAAGAATACAAAATAGAGAAAGGACCAAATAACATCTTCTCTAAAATTTTTTGCTTGCTTTAACTCAAATGGAAATAACTGATCATTTATAACATTAGAAAAGTACATAAGGAAAGATAAAATCTGCATATAAGGTATTTTCCAAGCACACATGAATTTTTCTCTTTCTGCATATAAGTACATGCAGTTTTGAGTTCGGCATCACTGCAACCTGAACGTGTATTACTCACTTTGCATGAACACCCTTTACTCCCCTTCTAGAAGGTCCCAGGTTTCCCACTTCCCCCAAAGCATGTATGAACATGTAACCAAAAAACTTTATCCAGAACTGTGATTATTTCCATAGGGTAGATTTTTATTTTTTATTGCAAAAGCAGCATATGTTTATTTTTATACATTTATTTTTTTTTCCAACTCATTTATTTGCCTTACTTCAGAGTTAGTCAGATGTCATGGGACTCACAGTTGTTGTGTTTTCAACTTTTGGATGTTTGTGCCCCACTGCTTGCACAAAGAAGGGAGAGGGACTGTTAGATCCATGGGCCCTCTTTGGGCTCTCCCTCCAGGGGGTTCTTCTGATGTGTCATTTTTTTTGCAGCTGTTCTTCTTGTTCCTGACATTTTGTCTCTTTAAATATCTATCTATCTTTTTGAAGGTAGGAAGTTTGTTTATTCTCATAACCAAAGAGATTTATATATCCCATTTTTTTCTTTGAAGTCCTTTATGTATAATCATACAGAAAATAGTGTCCACCAAAAATATAAATTTAAACCATGGTAGTGTATATAAAGTAAAAAACAAACAAAAAACATGAATGTTCCTACTTTTTCCCTATTCCTCATAGCTACTATTGATAATTTGGAAAACAGCCTTCTAACATGTTTTGAATGAATATATGAATCACAACCCCCTCACGCAGAATAATGCATTCACACAATTTTTAACATATTTCTTTCTAGATTTCTATCTTTATTATCTTGTCATGAATATGCATCTGTTTAAATTCATACCAGGCATTGTCCAGGTCAATGGACCAAGTATTGAATCTCTTATTATTTTTTGGAAGAACTTCATTATTTTACATATTTAATCTTTTCATGTCAGACATTTAGGGCTTTTCCCCTAATATTTCATTATTTCAAGTCTAAATATACATATTTTGCAGGTATCCTAGAATTGCTACCTAGTGGATTCATGTATGGGATCCAGGAGGTAACAAAGGATCTGGATGAACATTTCACAATAGCTTTTGAGGCAAGGACTGACTCAACTCTGCCATACAGAGAACCAGAGAGCTCATGTCTGCCTCAGGTGTCCTTACTGACATGAACAGAACCATCTTGGAGCCTATGCAATTTTTTTGGAAGGAAGATGTAGCTTCCCAAACTATTTTTTTTTTAAATTTTCACAAGTGAGGATAAACACTTTTATATATATTTATATATTGGTCATTTCCATTTCTTCTTAACTTCTTCTCTAAGGCACGTGCTCAGTTTTTGATGAGATTGTTTGGGTTCTTATTACTTGCTCTACAAGGATGTAGCATTTGTTACATTTGTCACAAATGTTTGGTTCCAGGTTATTTTATACTTTTTAATTTTGCTCACAGTGTTTGCATTGCACAGAATGAATAACACATATTGGTTAATCTTTATCAATATTCTCCTCATTTAGAAATGCTGCTAAGACATTCAACTGTAGGCTGAATTTATTTATGCTTTTTGTATTTATTTATCAATACTTCTCTTTTTATATTCATTCAGAATTATTTTATGATGTGGAAGAGATATAATTCAACTTTATACCCAACTATCTAACTTCCTACATTCTAGTTGTTGACCAGTCTTGGTCTTCCCTTGATTATCATGCTGCCTTTGCCAATACAATAACCTCTGGGGACTTGGAATCTATTCCAGAGTTCTTTATCTTACATATCATGGCAGACTGAATGTGACCACAAATTCTTTGACATGTCTCCCTTCAGCAAGTTGGCTCTACTTTGCCTCTCCTTTAATACGGGCTGACTTAGAGACTTGCCTCTAACCAACAAAATGGGGTTGGGCTGAATAAGCTTGTACACTGTGCCTCATTCATGCTCATTCTTGGAGTGCCAACCACGGCACATGAAGTCTGTCTACCTTGAGTCCAGCATGCTGTGAGAAAGCTTCAGGGAGAGGCAAGTTGTAAGCACTGCAAGTGACATTCCCAGCTAGGTCCAGTATTCAAGTGAGCCCAGCCCAGGCACCTAAGCTATGGAGTGAAGAAGCCCCCAGTGACTACAGACTCAGCCATCAGAGTCTTCAAGGCTGAAGCCCTAAATGTTACAAAGCAGAGACAAGGCATCTCTGCTGTGCCTTCTTGGAATTTATGACCCATATATCCATGAGCACTAAGTTCTGGGGGCAATTTATTATGAACAATAGATAGCCAGGACAATCTGTCAATTATTTATTAGTAATTAGAACCTTAGAACTCCAATGAATGTGAGGTTTATCTTTAGTGTGATAAAAAGACACAACATAAAATTTGCCATCTTAACCATTTTCATGTGCATAGTTCAGTAGTGTTAAGTAATATTCACATTATAAATAAGATTACTAGAATTTATTGTTTAGCCCTGATAAATAGTAATAAAGGATGGATCCTTTATTTGCATTTCACAATAACTCTGTGAAGGAGGTAGGTAGGTATATTTTCCAATTTATAGATGAGAAATCACCAGTCAGTGGCATCATCTTGTCTCCTGGATCTTAAGCAGAGGGCATCTGGATCATCTGGTACCCATCCCACAGTTCTTGTCCAGAAATGGGGTAATTGTGAACATGAAAAGCAACCAAGCAACTGGTCTCACCATTTTGTTTCTTTTAATTAGGATATAACTGATATATAACACTATATTAGTTTCAAGTGTACAACTATTCAAAATTTGAATATATTGCAAAATAATTACCACAATAAGATTGTTGACATCCATCACCATGCATAGTAACACCTCTTTTTTCTTGTAATGAGAACTGTTAAGATCTACTCTCTTAGCAACTTTCAAATTTTCAACATAATATTATTGACTATAGTCACCATGCCGCATATTACATTCCCTAGGACTTATTAATTTTATAACTGGAAGTTTATACTTTTTGAACATCTTCACCCATTTACCTCACCTACCCACTGCCCCAACAATCACCAATGTGTTTTCAGTACCTATTGAGATCAGTGTTTGTTTAGTGAGTTTAGAATTTGTGTGTGTGTGTGTTTTAGATTTCAAAAATAAGTGAGATCATATGATTATTTGTTTTTCCATTTCTTATTTCACCTAACATAATTCCCTCAAGTTTCACCCACATAGTGACAAATGTCAGGATTCCGTTCTCTTTTTATGGCAGAATAATATTCCTGCGTGTGTGTGTGTGTGTGTGTGTGTGTGTGTGTGGGTGGGTGTCTATACAATTTCTTTATCCATTCATGCATTGATGGACACTTAGGTTGTTTTCCATGTTCTGGAAAGGTTCTTTTCATGTTCTGTAAGTAATACTTCAGTGAACACGGGGATGTAGATATCTTTTTGAGCTATAACCTAACTCATTTTCTTTGGGCAAATACCCCAAAGTAGAATTTCTACATGGTAGTTCTATTTTTTTTTTTTTTTGAGGGGTATCTATACTGCTTCCTATAGTAGTTGCCCAATTTACATGCCCACCAATAGTGCACAGGGGTTCTCTTTTCTCTACATGCTATTTCTTGTCTTTCTGATAACAGCCATTCTAACAGGTGTGAGGGGGTATCTCATTATGGATTTGATTTCTATTTCCCTGATGATCAGTGATGTTGAGTACCTTTTCATGTACCATGCATATGTCTTCTTTGGAAAAATGTCTGTTCAGATCTTCTGCTCATTTTTAATCAGATTTCTTTATTATTGAGTTCTATGAATCCTTTACATATTTTGATATAACCCCTAACAAATATATGATTTGCAAATATTTTGTCCCATTTGTTAGGTTTCTTTTCCATTTTGTGATTTCCTTTACTGTGCAGAAACTTTGGAGTTTGATATAGTTCCACTTATTGTTTGCTTTTGTTTGGTTTTATTTTTGTTGACTTTGCTTTTGGTGTCAAATACAAAAATCATTGCCAAAACCAGTGTCAAGGAGGTTACTACTTATTTTTTCTTCTAGGAATTTTACTGCTCTATGTCTTATGTTCAAATCAGTGGCCCATTTGAGTTAATTCCTATGTATGATATAAGATGGTGGTCCAGTTTTACTAATAATAAAAAAATAATCTTTAATAAATGGTAGTCCATTTATTAAAGAAACAGTTTTTTGCCATTATATATTCTTGGGTCCTTTGTCATAAGTTACTGGACCAAACATGCATTGGGTTCTCTATTCTGTTCCATTGATCTATGCATCTTTTTGTGTCAAAATCATACTGTTTTAATTATTATAGCTTTATAACCATTTGAAATCAGGAAGCATGATGCTTCCAGCTTTGTTCCTTTCTCAAGATTGCTTTGGCTATTCAGGGTCTTTTGTAGTTTCATATGAATTTTGGGATTGTTTGTTCTCTATGTGAAAAACACCATTGGAATTTGATGGGGATATCATTGACTCTGTAAATTGCTTGGGGTAGTATGGATATTTAAACAATACTAAGTGTTTAAATCCATTTGCACAGAGTAACCCTCTATTTATTTGTGTCTTCTTCAATTTTTATCATCAGTGTCTTACAGTATTTAGTGTATAGACCTTTCACTTGGTTAAATTTATTCCTAGGTATTTTATTCTTTTTAGTGCAATTGTAAATCAATTTTTTTCTTAATTTCTCTTTCTGATAGTTTGTCACTAGTGTATAGAGAAGCAACATATTTTTGTATATTGATTTTTGTATCCTACAGCTTTACTGATTTTAAGTGTGTTTATGTGGAGTCTTTAGTGTTTTCTCTATATGATATCATGCCATCTGCAAGTAGGGACAATTTACTTCTTTTCAATTTGGATGACTTTTATTTCTTTTTCTTACCTAATTGCTCTTGTTAGGACATCCACTACTATGTTGAATAAAAGTAGTGAAAATTGGAATCCCTGTCTTGCTCCTGATCTTAGAGGAAAAGCTTTCAGCTTTTCACTGTTGAAGATGATGTGAGAAATGGACTCATCATATATTGGCCTTTAATATGTTGAAATGCATTCCCCTTATACCCAATTTGTTGAGTTTTTATCATAAGTGAATGTTGAATTTTGCCAAATGCATCTGTCTTTTTCTGCATCTATTGAGATTATCACATAATTTTTTCTCCTTCATTTCATTAATGTGATGTATCACACTGATTTGAAGATGCTGAGCCATCCTTGCATCCATGGTTAAATCCCACTTAGTCATGGTGTGTGATCCTTTTAATGTATTGTTGATTTTGGTTTGCTAATATTTTGTTGAGGATTTTGCCTATAAGTTCATCAAGGATATTGTGATTTTCTTCTCTTATGTCATCCTTGTCTAGTTTTGGCATCAGGGTAGTGCTGGTATTGTACAATTTGTTTGGAAGTGTTCCCTCCTCCTCCTCTTCTTCTTCTTCTTTATTTTTTTGAAGAGTTTGGGAAGGACAGGCATTATTTCTTCTTTAAATGTTTGGTAAAATTATCAGTGAAGCTATCTGGTCCTAGACTTCAGCTTGCTGGGAGATTCTAGAATCTTTTCATTTTGCAAATCTGAGACTCCATACCTATTAAAAATCCCCCCCCTTTCCTCTACTAGTAACCACTCATCTATATTTTGTATCTATGCATTTGACTCCTCTAGGAACCTCATATAAGTAGAAGCATACAATATTTGTTTTCTTATGATTGGTTTATTTCACTTAGTAAAATTCTTCCAGGTTTATCCATGTTGCAGCATGGATCGGAATTTTCTTCCTCCTTAAGGCTGAATATTCCATTGTATGTAGATACCACATCCTTTTAAATCAATTCATCCTTCAATGGACATTTTGGTTTCATCCTTGAATTCCACCTCTTGACCCTCATGAATAATGCTGCTATTAACATGAGTGTGCAAATATCTCTTCAAGATTCCACTTTCAGTTCTTTTAGATATATATTTAAAAATGGGATTGCTGGGGCGCCTGGGTGGCTCAGTGGGTTAAACTGCTGCCTTCGGCTCAGGTCATGATCTCAGGGTCCTGGGATCGAGTCCCGCGTCGGGCTCTCTGCTCAGCAGGGAGCCTGCTTCCCTTCCTCTCTCTCTGCCTGCCTCTCCATCTACTTGTGATTTCTCTCTGTCAAATAAATAAATAAAATCTTAAATAAAAAAAAAATGGCATTGCTGGGTCATATAGTAATTCTATGTTTATTTTTTTAAGGAAACTCCCTACTACTTTCCTAACAATTGCACCATTTATAGTCCCACCAAAAGTGTACAAGAGTTCCAATTTCTTCACATGCTCTCCAAAACTCTTTGTTGTCGTTTTTAATTTTATAGTAGCCATCCTAATGGGTGTAGTTTTGATGCTCTGTTTCATTATCTGAGAGGCAAGCCCTCCTTCATTCCTCTTCACTTAAAACAAAACAAAACAAAAAAACCTTAACATCACAGCCTGATTATTCTTTTATGAAGTTTTAAATAATTGTATCAAGTTCAAAAGAAATTATAACATCAGGATTCTGACTTAAATGACATTAAATTTATAAATTAACTTGGTGAAAATGATGTCATCTTATTATTGAGTGTTCTTATCCAAGAGCATGGTATTTCTTTCCACTTATTCAAGTTTTTTCTTATTCCATGAGTAAAATTCTACAGTTTGTTTTGTATTGACCTATATAAATCTCTTGCCAAAATTATTTCTAGGTATCTTTTACTCCAGTTGTTTTGCTAATACCACACCAGAATGAGGTGGGCGCAGGTAACAAGGAAGCCCAGGGGTAGGGACACTGAACTTTGACAGAAGGGCATCACTAATGGCCAAGCTAAGCCTTGAAGGAGATTAGCAAGAGGTGTCAACGAGAACAGGGAGAGGCATGCAAGCATGTAGCATATGTGTGTATGTGTTTGTGAGTGTGTGTTGGGAGCAGGAACGACCCAGTGTTCTGGGAACCTAAATAGGTGGGGATAACACTGGAGGGTGAATAGTGTGTCAGGGACAGCTTGCTATTCTCCCAGGCAGACTGTCCTATTTCACCGAAGATGAGAAGCAGATGATGGTCTTCAAGATGAGGACCATTAAGGCAGAGATATGTTTTAAATGGTCATTCTTCCAATAGTCCTGGAGGCTGGACATGAGAAGCACATGGAAGTTGGTAAAAGAGACCTTGCAGGAAGCTGCTGAGAGAACTTGGAAGGATGTGAGTGTCTAGATGGAGCTAAGGTAGAAGAGATGTAAAGAAGAGGTTTAAAAAAAAAAAAAAAAAAAAAAACCTCAGAAGAAATCTGGTTATGGGAAAGAGGAAGGGGGCTAAGAAGTAAGCTGTTTTCTGGTGTGGGTATCTTGATCACTGTGTGTCATCACCAGGAATGGCATAGGCAGGGAGTGACAGGTCCTGGGGAAGGCCGAGGGGGTATTCTCTGAAGCAGTTGCCCCAAGGGAGATGCTAGCAGGCATGTGGATAGACAAAGCTGAGCCTTGGGAGGGCTTAAGGATAAAGAAATCTGAGAGCCAGCTGCCTATAAACCACAGCCAAAAGTTTGACCACAGGATAGTTTGGTTAGTAGGAATATAGGCAGTATTAAAAAACAGTGGCCTCCTGCCAGGGCTCAGGCCATTCTGTCAGAAAAGTCCTAGTCAGTGAAATCAAGGAGGGGCAAGGAGGGGAAGGAAGAGTCAGAGGAGAGAGAAGGGCATGGTCAGGATGGTGCTCCCAAGACATCCTCTGCGGCTAAGTCACACTGCAGTGGATACAGAGAGCCTTTGATTTTTGCCCCAAGAAACAAAGAAGTTCATCTGTGTTTTACTCTCTAAAAAGGCATCAACTTAGTCTTAAGAAGAGAGACATAAGCAATGGGCAGATTCCAATTCCCTAAAATACACTTTTGAAATATATAAAGTTCTGAATACAAATTCCAGGAAGACCAGCATTTTTGGTAGTGTTGAAATGTCCAGGATATCTGCATCTTCTGCGAAAAGCCTCATGCTGAGAGCAACAAGAGGGCAGAGTGTCCGCAAAGTCTCGCTGGGTGACCCGCTGTCCTACTTAGTTTATTTTGATGCTCTCTATAAATGTCTGGGGCCCGTGGCATTTAGAGGGAACAGGTTTTCCACTGCTATATGTTCTGCAGGAGATTTCTGTTCTGGTCTTTTCTAGGTACACAACTCCCTGGCCTGGCCTAACCCAGCTTCCCCTTCCCCCACACTATCGGTCACAGTTTGCTACTTGCTGTGGGCACTATCCTCTAAGGAAGCCACCAAACAGCACAGATGGAGAAATGATCTAATTACATTTTGTACTCCTTGGGCTTTGTTGCAAAGTAGAAGTGTCTGCATCTGTTTGTCTGCCCAATCATTACACAGGATTTTTTATTGTCCTAAGCATTAAGCCAGATACTAGCAATGTCAGGAAAACTGAGTGTCATGGGTGAGAAAGCATGAACTTTAGAGACAAGTACAGGAAAAAACCCTAAAGATTTGAGTCCATGCACAGAGGCTCTACAACTAACAGCAAAATATCATAGAGCAAGCTGAATAAACCTTCTGGGTCTCAGCCCGCCAAGTATATTATGTGGGCATCCCAAGAGGTTACCCAGGAATTAAAATCTCATAATACACACATTTCAAGTCTTCATTCCCCCCCTCTTCCTTTCTCTTCCCTTCCTCTTCTTTTCTGAGAGAGAGATATGGATCATATAATAAGACACAAGCAGTAGAAGGCATCCATTTGTTATCCTGGTAACCCTCAGACAAGCTACAAACAAGCTCTGCAATCTTGAATGTGGCCTCCAGAATTCAGCTCACTCTGCTTCTCCAAATTCTTTTACTCCCCTCCGTTTCATCCAGACGCCAGAATGGTGAGGCTGCCCCTTTCAATGCAGCCGGCCCAGCTTTGCTGTGAGGTGCCAGTGGGTGCAACACCTTCCCTCAGAGAGAGTGGAAAGTGGAAGTCTACGACTCAGGGAGTGATGCCATACCCAGCCCTCAGAGCCAAATCTTGAGATCAGGAAGGCTAGAAGACTGCATTGGTGCCATAGGTCCAGATGGGCCAGCCCTTGGCATCTGGAATATCTGTAACTGTGCAGAAGTGAGGTCATTCCTCACCCTGGTTATGGGCTCAGGCTTGCCTCTCCATGAGCCCCTGCATCACCCATCTCTCACCCCCACCCCCAAACACTTCAATTTCCACTGAAGTGAAAGTGAAAGGGTCTGGAAACTCATGTTCATCACTAAGCACTTCTTTTGCTCCTAAAGTATGCCAGTTTCACCTTAACACTGCCACTACTCGGTCCTTGGTATGCAGTTAGCTCACATGCATACATAGGCCCCTGGGCCCTCACCTGAAAGATGGAAAGAACCTTTCTAGGTCTGAGGATGGTGTTCCAGAGAGATCACATGGCTTTCTCCCAGGAGTGCAAAAGACAAGCCCAGGAGCATAAATCCTGAGTTTTGGGAAATCTGTCAGCTGTGGAAGCTGAGTTTCCATTCTGCAGAAGCAGAGAAGTTCAAGGCTGTGGGGCTTGGGGCTAGAGTCAGGAACTGTGCTATGGGAACTGTGCTATCAGAAGCTACCAGGAGGATGTACTACTTCATGTGGGTGCCTGAGGACCTGGGGTCCCTCCCACCAGGCAAAGTTTCTCCAGCCCAAAAGTAAGCCTAAAATTGGACATAGCTTGCAATTCAAAATTGGAGTAGAAATTTTCAAAGGTCACCAGAAACCTTTGCAGGTACCAAGGGACATTAGAATAGTTAGAGCACAAGACATAGGGAGGTAGGGCCATTCCAGATGGATGACAGCTCAGCTAACTAATCCTTATCAAGGGGTCCCCCGGAAGCCCTTTGTTCACACCATCTGTGAGCTTCTTTGCTATAGTTCTGGGTGCACAGAGCAGCTGGAGACAGGCAGTGCTAAACTCTGAATGGGACGGAATGGCAGTAGACCATCAATGGGAGGTAGCCTTTGCCTGCAGAGGAGATTCCAACTGGAGGAATACAAAAAGGTAAGTAGGAAAGAAGAAGGGAGGTGCCAGCTAGGTGTGACATTCCAAAGCATGAACTTTCCAAAATAGAATGCTGATGTCATAAAGTTCTTGAACATGGAAAAATATCTCTGCTCCGGCAAAGAAAGAGGGTGCTTGAGGTTGGGCCATGGTCAAACACCAATAGAGAGAGGGTGCCACCATGCTGGCCACACCTTATACAAGGGCGACACCTTACACAAGAGCCACACAAGAGGTGACATGTGCTGTGTGGCCCTGTTGGCCTGCAGTGCACAACCTCAGAGCAATTGCTGGAATCTGGAATGAAAGTATATGTTTGGGACCCAAAAGTCTGAAAGATATGTTATTCCTGGAAAGATACTTGCCAAATCAGCTACTCAAGGTCTAGTATCAGGAAATGAAACTGCATTATTCTTCAGACTTTCAGTCAACAAATACATTTTTCCACTTGCTTTAGAATAAACTGTGATGTTCCAAAATGCTCCTATTCATAGTTAATATAGCTACACCAAGAAATACTCAGATAAGCCATCGTGCCAATGGATATTATGCAAGAGGACCCCAACAAGTAGGGTCAAAGGGAATGACAGAAGGATCAGTGGCCATCAAATCAGTGCCCCCCCTCACTCTGAGTCACTGAGTGGGACGCTGTTGCAGGTTGCATGGCCATTCCCTCCCAGAGGCAGTTAGAAGAGGATTCCAACAAAAGCCTTGATGATATAATTCTGAAAAAAAGAACAACAATGTGGTTGCCCCATGTCCACAGCTTTTAAAAAAAAAAAAAAAAAAAAGAAATCAATATAAGAATAAAAGGAGGGAATGAATTTGGAAACAACAAAACAGATGGTTCCCCTTTACTTAAAATCAGCTTCTACCAGGAATCCACGTTTGTGAGGGAGTTTAATGTACTGTACTACACTGGAGTGCTGATAAGGAATGTGCTGTGTCTCTGGGTTTAGTGTAGAAAGAAAAGCTGTGAAATAGTATGCATATTAATTAATCTGCTCACAGCTCTTTGTGGAGGAACTGTTTGTGCCCAAGGGCACCACGGGAAAGGAAAGAAACTGGGGGAGAAAAGTGAAAAAAAGATTGAATGCAGCCAAGAGACACTGGCATGCATTTCAGGAGTGGGCTGGGAAGTGGTGGGACTGGCGAGAGCAGGGTCCTGTCCACTGGCTATGTGCGCGCGGAGGCTACAGGAGACCTGGAGCCAGCTGGGTGGCTCTTAAAATACATCTATGAATGTCTGAGCTACTAGCACAGGACAGACCCTGTGCTTAGTAGGTGTCCAGACTCAGTGTGCACTGTTTATCTGTCACATCTCAACTTTCTTGACTGCCCTACAGGACACGGTCCCTGTACACCAACTGATAATCACAAGATCCCTTCTAAAGGAAACAGGAAAAAGGGTAAAGCTGAGATTTCAGATATTAAGGTTGCCTACAGAAATGTTCTCCCTTATCTGTGGTTTCAGTTTCCACAGCTTAAGTTACACACAGTCAGCTGAGGTCCAGGAGCAGATGCTCCTCCCCTGACATGCAGTAAGAAGGTCAACAACAGCCTACATCACAACGCCTACTCATTCACCTCACTTAAGCTCATCACGTGGGCATTTTATCATCTCACATCATCACTGGATGGGGGAGTACAGTTCAGTAAGATATTTTAAGAGAGAGGGGGGAGACCATAACCACCTAACTATTAATAAAGTGTATTGTTTTAGTTATTTTATTTTATTATTAGCTATTGTTGTTAATCTCTTATTGTGACTAACTGGTTAATTAAACTTTACCATAGATATGCATGTGTAGGAAAAAATATAGTTTATATAGGGTTTCAGGCATCCACTGGGAATGCTGGAACACATTCTCTACAGATAAAGGGGAACTACTGTACTTTATTTAAAGGCAAGTTTAGGCATGGCGAATAACAAAATGATTGGTAGCAATCCATAGCAATCTATAGCAGGGCACCTTCAGGGTCCCCCCTAATGCTAAATATAACCTGAGCTCCCCCCTCAGAAATGCTACTGGTTTCCTAACCCTGTCCCAGGACTTAACCCATTAGGAGCCCAAAAGCAAATCCTCTTATTTCAAATACCTACATCAACTGAGAGGCTATGCCACTAAGGTCTGAGAATAAGTGTATAAGAATAAGTTAAAAACTGCATACTGTATGAATGCCTGGATGGCTCAGTTTGTTAAGTGTCTGACTCCTGATTTCGGCTCAGGTCATGATCTCAGGGTTGTGAGATCCAGCCCTGCACTGGGCTCCATGCTGAGTGTGAAACCTGCTGGAGTCTCTCTCTCTCTCTGTCTCCTTCTGTTCCCCTCACCTCCCATTCACACTTGTGTACACTCTCAAAAAAAAAAACAAAACAAACAAACAAAACACACACACACACACACCCTGCATATTGTACACAGGGCAGAAAGGTGAATTTATGTAACATATTTTTTGTCTGTTTCCCTGAGCAGAGGTGAAGCTCCAGAATATTCGAGATAAAATATTTTTTCTCTTTCAGAGTATCTTTGGCTTAAAGTTGAGACAATGGAATAGCATATTTGTAGTTCTAATTGTCTGAAATGTTTATTTGCTCCTTTGTTTTGTTTTGGATACAGACGTTCCCCAATCAAGAAGAAAAATAAAGAGGGAACAGAAGGGAGGTGTGTTTGAAAGTGGCTACCCAGTGAGGCTGAAGGTTTGAGAACCAATGATTTTCCCGAATATGAATTTAAACTAAGCAGGCCCTTTCTGAAAGACTCACAGTGCAACCAGGAAATACCTCCCTTTCCTTTTCCACGGAGTCACACCCCCTAAATGTCACAACATTATAGCATTATCAAGACCTAAGTTCCAAATGACTATGAACAACACAAGAATTGATTGAGAACTAAAAACTCAAAACATTTCACACCGACTAAACATTGATTTGAACCTCCAGGGCAAAACTCCCCATCTCTCTGGAATAAAGTTAATTGAACTCCTAGATAAATTCTTCTCACATGAGTAAATATGCAAAACTGTCCCCTGGGTGGGTCTGAAGTATACTTCCAGAAGCAGCTTCTATCACCTGTATTTTCTACACATCTATGCTATTTCCTATTCATGTTACGCTTGGTTCTGACCGTTACCTTGGATCCCAATGCTTATTTGTTACTGTTGGTCTTCAGTATTTTATGTAATACAATTTAACAGGTTATTTATCATAAAGTGATTTAAGAGGACTTGGACTTCTGATCTAAGCAAAGTTTGTAATTTAAATCACCATGTGCCTTGGTGCTTTGTGGCTTGCTGATAATCTCTTGTTAAGATGTTTTCTCCTAGAGCACATGTATCATGCAATTTTTATAATGTGATATGAGTCAAAATTGATATGTGCTAAGGATATATTTCTGCTCACATGTTTTTCCTGTATATTCCCTGTAAACCCCACCTGACATGAATGTCTGCACCACTTAGGCATGTTCCTACATGAGAACACATGCCCAGAGGAATGAGTGCACACTGTCGTCACTGACACTTGCTGAAGAACCAAGGGCAGAGCACGGTCTTTTCTGAGCTCTCAGAGGGCCCTGGGGATGCAACTACACCAGAAGAGACTTGCAGTTAAGGCACTAAAGTGTTCTCAATACCAAGTCTTCCCTGTTTAAAAAACTGTGCCAACCATAACGATTTTATTTTCATAATCCTGGAAAGAACAGAGATGAAAAGAAACAGAAGCTTGGAAAAGCTAAGTGAGCAGTCTAAGATCAACAAAAAGCAAGTGGCAGAACCCAGAGTTTGAAACCTGTCATCTCACAGGCCCTCCATAGAGGCAGTGGGGTAGGTGGCTGCAGACTGGGGAAAATCCCAATGTGTATTCCCCACTTGTTCCCCCTGCATACTCAGCTGAAATCCAGTACACTGGCTGGCAAATAAAACCACTGTGGAGGCACTGATTGTAGCCCAGTGACTGAAAGAGTTACCCGCCCCTTCTAAAGGCATATTTATGAACTCAAAAAACCTGGAAATGTCTATACACCTTGCAAGGAGAATGTTGAGGAAACACGTTTGTTAAAGCATCTTGCTACTGCCTTCATTGTTTCAATTCTAGTGACATTGGCAGGAACCTGGTCAGCCTATCTTTAATGTTTGGAATATTTAATGTATGCATATTTTCAATGCGCTGCTCTTTTGACATGTTGGTGCCACATCTCCAGTGTAGTGATGCTGGGTCAAAAGCTCTGACTCCATATCACCTCACATCAACCAATTTCAGCAAAATAACCCCAGGACTTCCCATTGAATGAACAAGTTGTTTTGCTACTGATTTAGCCTCACTGCTTTGCTGATGCTGACGAATGAACACTCCACTCTTCAATCCTTGCCACCTCCACCCATTCACTCCAAAGAATCTTACTGGTAAGATGAAGTCTGCTCAAGCTACAGGTCACAGTATTGCAATTAGTCTGTGTTGGTCATGAGACTTTCCAGTGTGCATGGGGCTGGGGGCTGCAAAGGCCAAAATGAGGGGCTCAAGGCCATGCTGGTATCATGGAAAGGCAAGATTTTACTTAAAACTGCTCACTTACAGGATGGTTATTCATATTGCAAAAGGTTAACTAAGGATGCCTTTAAATAATGCACTTTATACAGGTATTCAAAAGTCTGCCTGAATCCTCCCAGAACATTGACAATTTTTAGGAGCAGCTTTTATATAAAAGAAGGCACAGAGGTGGCAGGGTAGAAGGGAGGCATGTAAGAATGTGGGGGTGGGGGATCCCCTCCCATTGTTTATGGAGGTCTTACCATGCTATTCCTCTCCAGCCAACAGAAACAACATTTGGACTCACATCTTTGCAAACAGAGTATCTCCCTACACGGTGCATCAGATGTGACGGGTGTGATGACCGAACACTTTCTAATTGAGAGATGAAGTATTCAGTACTGCTCATGAACCCCAGAATAGCACCAACTAGTGTCTTGGATAGAAAACTTACATAAGAAAATACCTTTTTATTCTCTTATAATAGAAATAACTCTCTAGAAAAATACAGGTCAGAGTTAATGAGAAAGATGAGTCAAGTCCAGGGTGTAGCACTTTTAATTTATGTCACGCTAAATGTGGAATAAATTAATTGCTTCCGATTTATGGATTGAGTTTAAAGTTTTTACAAAAAAGAAAAATCTTTCACCTCTCATGGTTCAGCTGGAATCCTTTTTATTCCTTGCACATCAACTAGTATAAGTCAAATCTAATGGTTTCAAATGTCTCTTTTTCTTCAGGATCTGGATTTCTCTTTCCTTCTTCAATCCCACTGTCACAAGGAACATCAGCAGATTTTCTTCTACTACCCCAAAACAAAAATGGAGGTACCTTCATTTCCTTTTTAACATCACCTAGGTTCTAACAGAATCATTTAAAGTACGTTTTGTGGGGGGTTTTTTGTTTTTTTGTTTTGTTTTGATGATAGGTGAAAATTGAACAAAATGCCATTAGGTGGAGATACACAGGGATACATTTAGAGATGATGTGGGCTTGGAAAGGGTTTTTAAACCCATCATCAAACATGGCCTCCAAAACTCTGAGGAGGGATGATTAAAAAGAGGTCAGGAAAAAGGGTCAGTGAATGTGGTGCTGGATGAAGGGTACACTGGGGGTTCAGTGTATTATTCTTTCAACTTTGGTGTACCATTGAGACTTTCTATCATAAAACAAAACAAAACAACTTTAAACACAGATTTTCCCATTTCCCCCCTTTATTTAACAAGACCCTCTTGGCTATGGAGATTCCATTTTCATGCCGTAGGTGGGGCAGGGTGGGAGAGAGCACCAGACCAGCTACAAACCAACCTTTGCTTCTTGTAAAGAAAACAAGGATGTTGGATAGAGGGAGGAAAGGAAGGAGGTGGAGGGCTCTTTCTCACATTCTCTCACAGGCTTGGCACCTGTGGTCTGATTTCCAAAAAGACAGTGCACACAACAACCAGGCACACAGTATGCAATAATTCATCCGAAAATTTGGCTCCCATTACTTCCTGTCCTAGCCAGAAGGGACATCTGACTGCCGCGGGGCCACCTCAGAGGCTCATCTTCAGTTCTGTGAGGATTTTGGAGTCCGACCCCTCTCGGAGGACCACATCCTGCACCAACGCAGACTGTCCTGGCAATCACACCTCAGCAAGGAAAAGTTGGCTCGCTCTGGGGTTTGTTACCAGGCTGCTCACCCCACAGGCTGCCGGTCTGCGCAGCACGCCTCTCCCTTTGGGCTCTGACTAAACACGCTGGCCAGGAGGAGGGAGACGGACAGATACACAGGCAGGCGCGCTCGCACCACCGCCTGAGCCCAATTCTAACTAGAAAACGGAGCCACCCACCCACCCTCTATCCTTCAAATCAGCTAAGCCCTCAGCTGGTGTCTGCTGTACTGAGCACCGGGACAGGGCCAGGGAAGGCGCAGACGTGAGTCCCGGCCGCTAGCCCGGCGGCGCCCGCGCATCTGACGCCGCAGAAGGACTGCGCTCACCTGAGGTCTGGATGCCAGAAGCCCAAGCCTCTGCGTGCAAGGGGACCCCCCCCCCACACACACACACACTAAGGAAATGAAGGCAACCAGATGAAGCTTTCCTCTGATCTTTCAGAAAAGCCAAGAGACCCCACTGGCATCCTCTCCAAAGCAAGACTGGAAGCGCCCACTCTACTGGAGTCTTGCAGAAAACGCGCAAGCTATCAAAGCCCCTTCCCTTAGAAAAGTGCCTAACTCTGCCGGTAATCCATTCCTCTCTGTCCGCAGCGCGGAGAGCACACACCGAGAGGTAGAAATCATGTCTAGGGAAATAGAGACTAGAACTTGATCCCTAAAAGCGTGTCCACTCTGTCTCCTCTCTGACCAGGGGCTGGCGACTCCCAGGGCTGTGGGCTGTCCTGGCTGCCAAGGACCAGACAGCTCTCGGAAGCAGGGGGCTCCAGGAGTCCCCGCCTTCGTCCTGGTTCGAGGTCGGGAGTCCCCATCCCAGCGCGCTCGAGCCCTCGCCTTCCTTTTTCCCTTTGCTTGGCGAAGGCAATCCAAGCCGGTTTCCCTTCCCGGTCCCATTTGGACCTCGGTCCCCAGCTCCGTGGCTGCCCCGCTCACCAGCCCCAGCCGGTCTCCTTTGGGTCGCTTCAGGGGGTCGCCCGAAACCGCAGAGTCAATGCCTGCCGCGCGCCGTCAGGGCCTTGGGCAGTTCCGCTCCTCTGCGCTCCCAGGTCTGGGTCTCACTAGCTCCCAGCGACTTTGCACAACAGCCCCTCCGTGTCGCTGGGGCGCCTGGGGTGGCGAGGCGCCAAGCTGCAGCCGAGGCTGACAGCAGCCGGCCCCTTCCTCCGCATCTTCCTCGCCCGCTCTGCTCTCCCCTCGCTCTTGGGGACCCCTCGCCTCCCAGGTCCAGCCGCCGCGACCACCCGGACTCACCGCGGGCAACGCGCCGCCGCTGGGTCTGCGCGCTCCCAGGCGGAGCCAGGGCGCCCTCCCGCGCAAGGGCCGCCTCCTGCTCCCGCCCGCAGCCCCCGCCCAGCTCCTTGCGGGCCCCTCTGCCCGCCCGCGCTGCCGGGGCGGTCGGGACTTACCTCCCCGACAAGGTGACCCGGCCGGTGCGCCCAGGCGGCCGCCCGCGCGTCTCCGGAGCCGGCGAGCGTGCGGGGCGCCGAACGGTGCGGCGCCCGCCTCTGCTGCCCAGCTCCCCAGCTCTCTCCTCCTCTGCCCTCCCCCCTCCCGGCCTCCCCTCCGCGCGGCTCTCCGCCCTGCGCTAGCCTCCCGCGCCCCTCGCTGCCCCGCGTGTGCTGGAGCGCGGGGCTAGGGGCAGCGGCGGCAGCCCAGGGCAGCCGGGAGCTCGCGCGTGGCGGCAACCGGGCGGAGCCGGGCCCTCCAGCCCCTGGGAAAGGAAAGGGTGCGGAGAGACGCCCCCAGCGCGCGCCTACTACGCAGGTTGGGCGAGGGGCGTCCCGGGACGCGCCACTGGGCTAGCCAAGCCTGGCGACACACGTGCTGAAGGCGGTGGCCAGCAGGCTCTGGGGGAGGATGGCAGCTAGGAAAAGGGAACGGCCCCGTGGAAGGCGGCCACCAACTTTGCACCAAGCTGACTGGGCCCCTGGAGGTGATCAAGTCTGGCGGGTGGCCCGGGTCCGGTGTCTGGGAATGTGAAAGCGACAGAGACTGGAGGAGGGGTCAGACTCTGGGCACTCGGAGGACAGGGATTTGCAGCTTGGCTGTGAGAAATGACGGTTCCTCTTGGTCCTAAAGGCCTCCCCAAAGCTCCTGTATGGTTTTGAGGTTCAGAAGGACCCATCTTCAGGGTCTGGCATCTGTTCAAGCCCTGAGCAGCCAGCTATCCAGGGGAAAACAGGTGCTGGCCCAAATTCCTAGACACCTTGCTCAGCCCCAAACCAGTCTGTTTTCTTCCAATGTTTGCACTTTGGCAGTTGGAATTAAAAGAAAACTAAAGCTGTGGGGGTGGGCAGGCTGGGGGGTATAATCCTGGTGAGGAAAATGGGAATAGGGTAGCAGAGCAGAGTGAGGATCACCTCCCAAGATATCCTGCATTTGAAGTGTTGGGGGAAGGGGAGAATAGCGTCTTTAGTTTGAATTCTATAGAGAAAGAACCTGAATGAAACATCTATCAAAAAGGGGGTCACAGGTTATTTAGGAAAACATTCTGTTGAGCCCATTGCTATCTCAGGTGCAGTCTTGCTAGCTGAGGCCCTCATGGTCAAAGCTGGTTACACCCACTGAAACCCTCCTTAGCACAGAGCCCTCCCTCCTGCACACCAACCCTTTGCCCCTGAGAAGGCACTGCTTCACCTGGCAGGCTGCCTCTAGCAGTTTCCAAAGGGCAGGAGTTGAAGGTGGTACAAGAACCACAGGTGCCTCCTTATGCCCCCTTTGGGGGGGGGGGGGGTTGTCACCCGTGGAACATCAGCAACCTAAAGAAAATGCTGAAGTCCGAGTGCTGCTGTAAAAGGCGTTCGGATGGAGGGGTCATCAGAATCAGTACCATCTGTGGTTTGCCTTTACCCACCTGAATTGCATCCCATCTCTGTCTCTTCAGCCTGGCAAAGGCAACTGCGGTTTCTTCCTCTAGATACGCAGAGCTATAAAGTCATGATTTGGTACATCTCTTCCATCTAGGAGAACTTCTCAAATGGGAAGAACCTGCTTTCCCCACCTTACATTAGCAAAGTTGCTCCTTGTTCCTAGAGTCCTTTCCAGAACAAAAAATTCTCTCTCTGAACCACTGGGTTGAAAAGACGCAGTTAGACTCATTCGATGTGCAGAATCATTCCCTTTTATCAGATAAAGAAGCTGAAGTCTTTCTTTGCGAAGGTTAACTAAGATTTTTATAGCTACCCAATATACAAAAGTAGGCTGTAACTCAGGTTCCTGCCTTTCAGGCGGCACACTTTTGCTTATCCCAGCTTTGGGTTGGATTTTGGAGGGCAGTTTTGTTTTGCCAAGAGAACACTTTGACTCTAGGTATTGTTTGAATTTTGAATTAGGCCTTTCCTAATAGAGTAGGCAGACACCTTCTTTTTTGCTATATGAGAGGTGATCACTGGTTACCACTGGTTGCCTGTGGAGTGTTCCCTCCAGAAGTGAGGACTGTAGAAGTTATGGGAAGAAAACACCTTTTGACTGAGTTTTGTGGACTGTCTTTATGTCCTAGGTACTTTGAAATTTTTCAGGGTGATACTTTGGAACTGTATACCCTGGCTTATCTGGATGATGCATTGAGAAAGGATATATTGGTGGGGGATGGGGGTGGGATTGCATTTCCTAATATTTTCTAAGAGTTGGTTTTCATACCGTGCCTCATTCAGTTTCACACCTAAATATTCACATTTTCTTTTGTAGTAGAATGCATATGTAAACTTCTCTCTGACAGTTATATGGGTAGACTCCCTTAAGGCACTGTGTGTTATATTTGTAAAGCCAACACTTTGCAGGTACTGAAGAAATACTCAGTGATTGATAATTATTGAAAAGACCACATTGGATTGTGAGGTCAAAAAACAGATGTCTCTGAAAAAAAAAAAAAAAGAGGGTAATTTGAAAGAAATGAAATAGTTCACAATGTGGTGTAAACTCTCCTCTTCCTCCTCCTCCTCCTCTCTTTCTTATTGATTTTCTCCCATGCCATTCATATAGCTTCAAGATCCCTGGATATTTATTTTTTTATTTTTTTATTTTTACACTATCCCACTGCCATGTACCCCTTTTAGTGTTTCTACAATCCTGATTGACCTTACACTTCACTGCAAAATAAACTTACCAGGACCAGGAATCTAAAACTTGAAGAGAGGAATGTCAGTGCTCCCAGCCAATGTGGCGACTCAGGAAGGGATCCAGGGTTCCTCGAGCCTGAATGATGGTAAGGGCAGTTTGTCTTAATTGTGGTTCCCTGTTTGTTGATGGGAGTGCTATCATAACTATTATACATTATATAACATTGAAATGAAAAAGTAAATGAGGGGTGGCTGCATGTTGGGCAGTGGGACACAGTAGAAACTGGGTAACCTTCTCAACAATGCTTATCTCTTATGGGAGATTATGGAACTATTCAGAGCTAGGAGAGGCCCTGGGGGCCGATTCATGTGTTGTGGAGAACTGTCACAAGGTTCTCAGCAACTTTCAGGAGAAGCTCTTACCTGCCCAGAAGTAGATGGACTTGATGAGAAGAAATACAGAGTTTCTTCAAATAAGAAATATTGAGTTTTTCAAGTAAGAAATATTCCTTAAAATGTCTTGAACTGAAAGGCTTTAGCCCAGGGGCTGTGGTTCTGTGCAGTGTCTGGAGGTCAACAGTGCTCATTCAGAAACCATCTTTAGATCAAATGTATAAGATCCTCTGCTCCAAATGTTGACTGTAGTATTAATGATGATGAATGGTATATGCAGTTTTAAGGCAAACCAATTAAAATAATACAGTTTGCTTTTCTCTACCCCGAATTTATTACTAAATTATTTATTTTAAGTTGATGACATCCAGGAATTGAAAAGGTGCAATGTCTTATGCCGGTAGAATCCTTTTTATTTAGAAGGACAGGCGAGTATTCAGATGTTCAATGTAGAGATGATAGGCAAGTCTCTAAGAAAAAACATGCATTGTATCAGAAATACAGAGATAAAAAGCCAAAACTGAGGGAAGTTTCTGAGGCCATGTTGACATGAGAATTTTGTCCATGGAAAAAGATGAAGTAGAATGTCATAACGTTGGAGTGGAAGAATTCTTGGTGACCACCTAGACCTAGCCTCTGATTCTCCCCATGAGGAGACAATTCCAGAAGGGATGTGGAGGGGCAGTAAGCCACATCTGGGTTCCTGACTTCCAGATTAGTGGTGCTGCCTCTGTATCATTACATCACTTTGGAAAGAATCAAAGAGAGAAAGTTAACAGGTATAAGTTATAAACAATTTCAATAGTGCCAAAGTATCCCTTATCTATTACTACATAACAAGCTTCCCCCAAACTCACTGGCTAAAAATGATAACCCCTTATTTGCTCACAATTCTGAGGGTTGGAAAAAAGGGCTAAACCCACTGGAATGGATTGCCTCTGTTTCACATGAAAGAGGCTCACTCAGATATCAGTAGTCAGCTGGCAGTCAAAGCCTGACTCACCTGTCTGGGGACTGGTTGGTTGTAGACTTAGTGATGAGCTGACAGGGCCATAAGTCTGTCATCTAGAAGGCTGGTCCATCATTCCTTACAAAACTGTGATCGCAGGGTGCCCAGTGGCAATGACTTCAGTGCACAGATTTCAAGCTGACTCCACATTAACTAAGTTCTTGTTGACCAAAGCAAGTCAGGGTGCCCAGCTTCAAGGCAGGAGATGGGGGAAATAGCTTTCCCTTTTGATGGATGGTGCCATAAAGTTACATTGTAAATGGGCATGTATATGATAAAATGTGGGAGGAATTGGGGGTCATTTTTGCTATTGACTGCATCTAGAAATGAAATAGATTCTTTATACACGTAACTTCATTGAATTCTGATCTGAACTCAGTGGCGCTGGTAGAAGTGATCCCCGGAGCTTGAAGAGTCTGAGGTTTAGGGACCGAACAGCTCACCTGTCATCATATAGCTAGTGAGAGGAGGAGTGAGGTGCAGATCCAGCCTGTCTCCTCTTTCCCTATTAGCCAACATTAACAGAGGGAGTCCATTCAGAGTTGGCAGTAGGCTTGCCATTGAAGTTAGGTACTCAGATGTTTACCTGGGCTCCAAGAAAACATCTGCCCCTTCTTATCACTCTCTGTCTTCACTTACAGAACCTGGATTTCTACCTATATAAAATGAGTATAATAATATCTGCTACCTGGCATTGTATGAGGCTTGAATGTGTTCAATGCATTCAGCCTGCTTTCCTGACCAGAGTTGGCTGGTTATTGTTCTTAAAGACAGTTCGCAAGACAAGGTTATAGGGTACTTTCTCCAGGTAGTTGAGAGGAATGGTAAATTCTGGATTTGGGGCACAAAACTGGTGCTGGTGCTTGGAAGGACCCCAGAATGCTGCATAAGAGTGGTGATTAATATATCTCTCTCATTTAAGTGCTTGTTTTGAAGGGGCAGAGGCTGGGTGTGGCCAACACCATTGTGTCCCTTCAGATCCCCCTAGATCCCTTGGGCTGATTCCATCTGCCCACTCTCCAGCTTCTGTAGAATTTGCTGCTTATGCCTCATACCTACATAATTCTTCGACATTATGCTAATTCCTGGGACAGCCTTAATTTCTCTTATAAGAGCATGAAAACATGAGTTTCCTGCTCCATCCTGCCCCAAGCTTTTAAAGCGAGAAACTGAGAGACATACGAGCACGTCTCATATGACACATAGGACCACAAAATATACCATGGTACAATGGACATTTCCCCACCTCCTCAGCTTCTCAAAATATCAGTTTCTCCATCTGCAGCATGGGTATAGCAACATTTGCCATGGACTGTTAGTCTGGGAGACTTATAGGAGTAGAGATGGCAAGGAAGATTTGTGGTTGTTAGGGGTTGGGTGAGATGTGCTGGCAAGTTTTGCTCCAGAGTTCTCCCTTATTCCCTCAAGACCCACTGAAACCAAATAGCAGGTTTTGCTATCTATTCTCTTGATGTCCTGATTTTCATCCTCTCTTGGCGGGCTTTTGCTCAGAGGAACTCATGATTGTGCATACTTGGTTAGAAAAGCCGTCACACCTCAATAAACAGAGGCTTCAATATTCAGAATGGTAGTTTGGCCTGGGTCTCCTTTTCTGAGACCAGAGCCTGAAGGTGCAGTTAGGCTTTTATTGGGGGAACTAATCCCAAGGACAGGACGCGAAGGACCACCAGCATGGTCCATGGTGAGGCAGGTGGAGCCAGTCCAAGGAGAAACTCCTAAGGTGGTCACAGTGTGTGACAACCAGCTCTCCATCCCCTGAGATCACTTGAAGAATGAAGAGTGTTTCTTAGAATCACCCAGGGGAAGGATGAAGAGGATATTCATGTCTGGGAGTCATCATCCTCCACTGGACCATGAGGTACTGGCACCCCACATTTCTGGACAGTGTCTGAATATATGTCAAACAAGTTTCTTCTGGTACAAGAGAGTCATCTAAATAGGATCCTGGAAAATTTTGCTGCATAATTTACTGTGCAAAATTCCTATATCCTTCATGTTTACTTTAAGGATCTGCCTTCACTTCAAGATGTTAGGTGTCAAATTGCTCTTTCTTTGAATGTGGCCCTGTGTTAAGACTCAGCTACAGGCTGCTCATCTGTATTACAGATAAACACAGAAGTAGGTTTGGCTATGCTATCCAGTTGAGGAAGATCCCATACCTCTCCCAGCAAATAAGCCATATACACTATGCAGCCAGAGATCAGTCAATAAAGAGAGGTCAATTTCAAGTGCCCCCTCTGTGCTCAATGCAAAAATTGTGGCTCCTTCCCACTATTATATGCTTGTCTCCCACCCTGAATTTATTCCCTCTCCTGACTTCCACAATTCACTTCTTCTTTCTAGACTGTCACACATTGTCTTGGCATTTCTGGAGATTTCAGGTAACAACACAGCCTATTCACACCAGAGTCCCCAGCCCCTGCTCCCTGTGTCCCTGATGTGACTGGTCCTCATATCCCCCAATACCACCTCACCCCTGTCCTGCCTTGGCAGATGGCTTCTACTTGAATTTTATCTAGTTACTAATTTCTGTGATCTACCTAATGATCCATGACACAAATCTATTATTATGACAGAGTACAGTATCAGAATAATCAGGATCTTTGAGAAAATGCAGTTGCCAAACATTGGAAAATATGGCTGTTTCCAGGACTGTTAAAGAGAAGGAAAATTAGCAAAAGCTTAACTTTACAAAACCTTGCTTTCAGGGTTGACTGTGAGGCAAGAATTTGCAGCATGTGCTCAGAACACCAGACTCAAAAAATAGATTCAGATGTCCACTTCAGTCTCCATGCTGAAGCGGACAGGGCAATGTACTTTCTTCACTGAAATGGAAGGAAAGCATGTTTTCATTGTTGTGAAAAGAACTATATGTACTAGTGTAGCTCTAACATAATGACAAGCTAAGAGGCTGGCATCATTGAAAATATTGCTGTTGCAGAACTAAACATTTAAACATGTCATTAATTATTAGTATAATTTCTGGAATTTTCTAAAAGGCTTAACAACTTGTTTTTGGCACAAGAAAAAAAAATATATATATATATTTGCTGCATGTGCTCTTTTTTTTTCTGCAAAAAGAAGGAAAGAAAAAAGATTCTATTGTAAAAATAACCACTTCTGTAATTTTGCAGGATGTGGAAGTAGAGGGAAAAAGCACAAAGGTAAGCAATTTCACTTTTGTGATTCCTCTTTTATCACTCATATTTCAGGAAAAGAATGTCTCTTAAACAAAGAACCTCAGTCAGGCACATGCCAGAACCAAACCGCCCAGCATTCTCCTCTGTACTCTAGGCATGTTCTCTGGGTGATTGCATACATGCAAGTAGGGGCCCAGAGAAGAGGGGTTTGGCAGTGCCACGGCTGTCCTATCAGCTAGTCCTTCCCTCTTAAACGTGGTTGACTTGTGCTTAGGGACCAGGATACCATGAGGATGTCCTCCCATAACAGGGGGTGAACATAGCCACACAGAATCTATTTCATTTGTGGGCGCAGGACTAATAAGCCCAGGTTGGCAACAGGAAGGAAAGAGTTCCCTTGGTCCAAGGACCACCTGACAATCCCAACTATATCCAAAAGATTTTTTTCAGCTAAGGTATAACTTTTCAAATAAATTTAAATTATGTCCCCACAAACATGGAAGGAATAATAAAATGTTTGACAAACAATGGAAAACAGGAGTAACTGAAATAGTAGACTGCTTTGGGCAGCCAAGTGAATGGGTGGGTCTTTCCTGGCCTGTGTGCTTGTCTTGATTCAGCAATGTTTGCTGGTATCTACTACTGGGAAGGTATGAGCAATGGGGGTGGGGAGACATGATAGGTGGGTCCTTCCCTTAAGGACAATGGGCAATGGCTTTATAGATCCAGAGTTGCTTTTTTGGGGAAACAACAGGAGATCAGTGGAACCAAGAGGAAGGGCAGCCCAAGGAAGCTGGAAGTAATCAGGACAGCTGAGTCCTGAGTGATGAGCAGGAATTAAAGGCCTCTGTATGGGTGCTTGTGCACATTGGGTACCAGGGAAGGGGTGCTCTGGGGCTGAGTTGCCTTTATAGATTTTCAGGTCAGAAGAAGTATGGAGCATTAGTGTAAGCTGGGTGAGTTCAGGAGATCAGTTTGGGGACGAAGGCAATGGCCTGATCACTAAAGGCCTCATACTAGGTTTAAGGAGGTTAAACCTCACTCTGGGGCCAAAAGCAACATTCCACTAGAAGAATGACAAAATCAGATTTGTATTTATAAGCTGTGAGTGGGTCTTTCAAGCCAGTGTAGGAGGACAGTAAGCTTTGAAGAATCTTCATATGGCTTTGAAATCATCACATAGGATTTTCTCATACTTTATGTGATGTGTTTCTTTTAGAAAAATATCTTAAGGCAAATGTCATGAAGTTCTTGTTCAATGTCATAGCAGGAATTCCCATCACTTTGTACTTTTGGCTAGGCATGCATCTCCACTTGCTCCCTCAACTGCCTCACCACTGGCTGCATGGCCATCCCACCCAAAAGCAGGCTTGTCTCCAACATTTCCACTCCAAGAACACAAATTGGGGCCACGGCCTTCTTTTAAGAAGGGAATTCTCTCCTTGGCTGGACCACTTCTTGCCTGGAGTCCAGTACTTTATTTGCCTTATTATACTTACTAGACAGGAAACTTCGCAGGTGAGGACTACATGTGTGTGTGCACACATGTGCACGTGCTTGTGTGAAGGTGGGCATGGGTAGGGGGAGTTGGTTTGGACACTGTGCTATGCTTCTGCACATTCCTAGCAGCAGCTTCCCTGAACGCTGTTTATGGTAAGAGCTAAAGTGTATTAGAGACTGAGTGCAGACCATTTGAAAACCATGGGGCATTCTGGCTGCAAACAAACAAATTCACTTATTTCCCGGAACCTATATACATTATGTGTTTTTTTCCTTTTTTTATAAGTATATTTGATAATTAAATAATTGCCTTACCTGTAACAATAATGTAAATTTTTTTTTTTTTTTTTGGTCAAGGTTTTCATTGCTGTGGGCTTTCAGTAGGGGCACCTGGGTCTCCCACTAAGCAGGCAGCAAGTAGCTCATGGTTGGAGACACAGCACTGGAATAGTCAGCAGGGTCTGCTGAAGTCAGGCCTACTCCTCCCACTCACACCCACAGACTAGCTGTGTCCACAGCAGTGCATTCTGTCTTGTCAAGAAATCCTATCTAACAAAGGAAATAGTCAACAAAACAAAGAGGCAACCCACAGAATGGGAGAAGATATTCACAAATGACAATCTGAGAGTTTTGAAGGGGCAGGGAGTGGAAGGTTGGGGGAGCCTGGTGGTGGGTATTATGGAGGGCATGTATTGCATGGAGCACTGGGTGTGGTGCATAAACAATGAATTCTGTTACACTGAAAAGAAATTAAATAAAACAAAAAAAAAAAAGAAAAGAAAAGAAAAAAATGACACTATAGAAAAAGGGCTGATATCCAAGATCTATAAAGAACTCCTCAAACTCAACACCCAAAAAACAGATAACCATGTCAAAAAATGGACAGAAGACATGAACAGACACTTCTCCAAAGAAGACATATAAATGGTTAACAGACCATGAAAAAAATGTTCATCATCATTAGCCATCAGGGAGATTCAAATCAAAACCTCATTGAGATACCACCTTATACCAGTTAGAATGGCCAAAATTATCAGGACAGGAAACAATGAGTATTGGAGGGGATGTGGAGAAATGGGAACCTCTTACACTGTTGGTGGGAATGCAAGCTGGTGCAACCACTTTGGAAAAAAGTGTGGAGATTCCTTTAAAAAAAAAGAAAAAAAAAAAAAAAAGATAGAGCTACACTATGACCCTGCAATTGCACTACTGGGAATTTGTCCCAAAGTTACAGATGCAGTGAAAAGAAGGGCTGGCCATATGTACCCCAATGTTCATAGCAGCAATGTCCACAATAGCCAGACTGTATAAAGAGCCAAGATACCCTTCAAGAGAAGAATGGATAAAGAAGATATGGTCCATATATATAAAGGAATACTACTCAGCCATCAGGAAGGATGAATACGCAATATTTTATCAACATGGATGGGACTAGAGGAGATTTTGTTGAGTAAAATAAATCAAGCAGAGAAGGTCAATTATATGGTTTCACTTACTTGTGGAGCATAAGGAATAACATAGAGGACATTAAGAGAAGAAAAGGAAAAGTGAATTGGGGTAAATCAGAGGGGGAGACATGAGAGGCTATGGACTCCAAGAAACAAACTGAGGGTTTTGGAAGGGAAGGGGATGAGGGGAGGGGTGAACCTGGTGGTAGGTATTAAGGAGGGCACAGATTGCATGGAATACTGGGTGTGGTGCATAGACAACAATGAATCTTGGAACACTGAAAAAATAAAATTAAATTTTAAAAAAGGAAAAAAAAGATATCCTGTCTAGGCACCAAAAATATCAACGTGTAGAAAAACATGTTTTATTGCTTCACTAAAGACACTGAAAATACACTTTTCAATAGAAATATGTCTTTTTCCTGCCAATCAAGGTCTCCCTAATTATGAAGACAAAAGCAAACTCTGGAGGAACCACAGAGATGCCAAGGCTGCAAGGTGGTGGCACCTGTAAGCCTGCATCCTTTGGCTGCCCTCTCCTTTGGGCATCTTCTCAGCACTGTGTATGGATGGGAGGCATGCAGGGCACAGGCTGCAGGCTGGCACCCACGATGGTCTCATGGCACAGAAACCACACCACAGCCTGTGGTGGCCAGTGGCTTGGGTGACATCATGCAGACAGAAAGCAGCTGTGCCACTCCTCAGGCTGGCAGACCTCCCCAATTCTTCCAAAACTAGCAGCAGTCTGTGCTTAGACAGGGCGTTCTCCTGTCTGTCTCCCTCCGGAATCTAGTCTGATTATTTCAGCTCTGGTGTTATCTCCCTCCAGCCCCTCAGCATCACCTCCCCTCCTCTCACTGCTCTTTTCTGATCAGTTCCAGGGGGAAAAGAAAGTAAAAGTCCTGATATGTCAAGTGACCTTGATGCTCCCTGCCCCCAACCTGGGGGGGCACCATAGGCAAAACTGACAAGGCTTGTTTGCCTAAGAAGCAAAGGATGTTTGCATTTTTCCTTGACACAGTCTTCAGACCCCTGACCTCTCACTGTCACAGAAATAGCTGCTACCCCAAAACTAAAATAGTAACAGGAGAGTCAGCTAGTGTCTTCAGACTCAAATGCCCACAAAAACTTCCACTGTAATTTAAATGGCAGGCTCTAATGGGGATCCACTTGCAGCTTGGCCACGTCCTCCTCCTTGCAGGGGACAGAAAGGGCCATGATGGGAAGAGCTGCCTGGTGGCCAGAGCAGGGCCTCCTGCAGAGGAAATGTCTTGGGCCAGCCGGCTCCTTCCCTTCCCTCATTCTGCATTGTTGTGAAGAATGGGTGAGTCCACAGATAATAAGAAAAGTAGGAAAGCCCACAGCAAGTAGTTGAGAACATCTGCAGTTTATTAGAGAGGCTAGGAGGAGACAGGGGAGTCTCTACCTTCTCCAAGGCACCCAGAACTTCCCTGTCCCCTGGCACTTAGAAGGGGCTCCTCATACCTGTTCTCTCCACTCCTCTGGGATGGGCCCTTTAATCACACGTGTCATTAGCTCTGTTTTGCAGAAGAGGCCTAGGTCTTGGGAGCTGCCCTGTTCTGTGAGGAGCTTCACTCTGAACCACACTTCAAAACCTGTTTTTGCCCCTGACTCCCATCTGTGTTTACTTTCCTAGCTACTGATCTAGCTCCTTACTTCCATTCCCCTTATTGGGAAGTCTCAGAACTTAACGCCAATTTTCCTCTGCAGACCTCAGCTTCTCCCAGCCACTGTTCTGATGCTGGACACTGGCTGTCCTGCTTTGGCTAACTCCTCTCATGTAAGAGCCGGAACTCTATTCCCCGAGTCCCTGTGAGCAGGGGAGGAATACTACTCATCATCATTAGCCATCAGGGAGATTCATTAGTCATCAGGGATATTCAAATCAAAACCTCATTGAGATACCATCTTATACCAGTTAGAATGGGACCATGACCTGACCTGAGCTGGCAGCACTCAGAGACCTTGCTCTAGCCATGGCCCAGGGACCCAGAGCTGGGGACACCAAAGGTTGCATTTGGAAAGTGGCAGGGATGGTATTCGCATCGAGGCCTCCTAACTGGTTTTCGCCCATCCTCATCCTGCACCTTGTACTCAAGACTGAGAAGTCCCTTCAGTTGACACCTAGAATTGCACCCAGGGTGTGTGATAATGTGCCCTACCTACCCTATGCCATTTATTTCCTGCTCATAGGGCAGTGTCTGAGGTATAGATCAGGGCACAATGTCAGATTCCATATGCCAGGACTCTGGCCTGAGTTCTGAGATTTCCATATCTCCCCTCTGTGCTCATTTGTCACCCCTTTCCAAAAAACACCCATTCATTTTTATGAAGACAGGAAGAAAGAAAAATACATTTCAGAGCAGGCTGGAGAACAAAGTGCTTTGCAGGCTTGGCTCACGGAATGGAAACTGGAGATTTAAGGAAGGAAACCGGCAGCAAAGCCTCCATTTCTCAGTTTCTGTATCTGCAAAATGGAGATGCTAGTTTACCGGTTTTAGCTCACACCCCAGGGCTCTGGAAGGATGAATGAGCTTTCATTTCCACACGGCACTGATGTGATAGAAGGTGCTATGTCAATAGCTGGAAGAAATATAAATAGTATGAACCGGATATTCAGGACACTGGGGAGTCCCTTGATGATGAATCAAAATAAATTCTGCTCCAACAAATGAGTGTTTTAAGCAGTGAAAGTCCCTTTTCAACCAGGCATGGGCCTGGATTCACGGTTAAAGAACCCTCCTACTTATTTTGTTATTTGTTTGCAGCTCTGAGTGTGTCTGTGTCCACTGGTGGCACCTGGCAGGAGCCTGATGAGGCGGGGACCAGAGTCACTGCCATCCTTTGTATGGGAGAGGGCTTTGAGGACCACAGAAGTTAAGTAATGTCCTGAAGTCACTCAGCTGACAAGGGTCATAAGCTGGAGCAACCTGATGCTGGGCCATGCTTGGAAGGATGAAACTTCTGCTCCCCTCATTCAGGGCTGATGGGGTGTGAAATGTCAACTCTTCCTGGCTTTGTCACATGCCTGTCTTCATGTACCTCTGCTCCCAAATATGCATCTTTTCCGAGAATCTCAGAAATGTTCTTTGCTGTCATGCTACCCACGTTTGGAGCCAATCACTTCAAGAGGGACCCCATGCCACCCTGCCCAGCAGATCCCAGTCATGATGAATGCCCCTCTCTGAGGCTGATTGTTCTGTCACACAATTTTCCTCCCTTCCTTCCTTCCTTCCTTCCTTTGTTTCTTTCTTTTTGCTTGATTTAGAGAGAGATCACAAGTAGGCAGAGCAGCATGCAGAGAGAGAGGGGGAGCCAGGCTCCCCACCAAGCAGACAGCCTGATGCAGAACTTGATTCCTGGACCCTGAGACCATGACCTGAGCCAAAGGCAGAGGTTTAACACACTGAGACTCCCAGGTGCTCCCTGTCATACATTTTCTTGTAATATCCAGCTATGCATCCTGGTTGTTGAATTAGCTGTTCTTGTAGTAAGCCTCTGTTTACCCACATGTCACTGTTACTCTGTTCTTGGGGCTATTAAATATTCAAATTCTGCGAACTTTCTTTCAGAATCTATTTCCAATCTTCTTTTTATTAAGTTTTTTTTTTCTAAGATTTTATTTATTTATTTGACAGAGAGAATAAGAGAGCATAAGTAGGGAGCCCGGCATGGGGCTCCATCCCAGGAACCTGGGACCATGACCTGAGCTGAAGGCAGACACTTCACCGACTGAGCCACCCAGCCACTCTTGTACTTCAAATCTTCTCAACCAGTTTATCTGCATGCTTTCAGACATTCTTCCAATTCCTCCCCACTACCTCATGAGGTTGTGGAGTTGTATGGCAACAGGGCCTGCTTCCAGTTTTGTGTAGAAGCACTATACTATCCACCAGGAGCCAGTGCCATGGAGCTTGGCAGTCTCCACCTGGATAAACCCTGACTCCTTTCTCTGACCTGTGCACCCACCCTGCAGTTTCTGCATGCTTTTCTCCTAACTCCAGCATGTGCACTGACTTCAGAGGACTTGGATCACAGGCTCAGAGAGCTGGGGACACCTGTGGATTGATGTCGTCCCTGGTAGCCTATAGCCAGTGATGGACTGATAGGGGTATAAAAGTCCAGCTTCAAGTCAGGGTAAACTCAAAGGCATTCCTTACCCTCCAAAGATCTCTTTGGAGTCAGGCTGAAGCTCCCCTCTGGAATTACCTGGATGTCCCACCCAGGTTTGCATTCCTCCCTTCCTGTCCTCCCTTCCTGCTCCCTTCCAGCCACCCCAGCCCTCCCCCCCTGGATGGGGTGGTAAATCTATAATCAGTCACTGCCCCATGGGTTCTCACCTCGGGGTCTGATTCTAGGAGAACCTGTGTAAAACATGGAGTTTCAAGACTAGCTAGAGGTCCAGTAGACTATCTGGATAACCTCATCTGTGTGACTCTGGGCATGTTGTTCAATGGTCCTGTGTTCAGAGTTCTCACTCAAAATAGGGTCTGCCAGTTCTAACTTTCTGAAGCTTCACCTAAGGTCCATAAGGAGAGGCTGCTTTAAGGAGGTATCATGACATCATGGAGCTAGATCTCCAGGACAAATGTTGCTTTGGGCAAGCTGCTTAATCTCTTCAGGTCTGTGCTCTAAACTGTACAATGGGGACAATAATAGCATCTTCATCATTTGGGAGGATAGCATGGCATCACCCTTGTAATATGTGTGTGGCATGGAGCCTCATGCTTGCATTCAAGATGCACGAAACAGTGTGTCTTTTACACTTTTCCCATTGAAGCCATAGCCCTGAAGGCATCTGGGAACGTTTCTAGGGGGGATTCTCTCCCAATCATGGATCTCAGAGGCCCTCTCCTGTCCCTGACATTGCAAAAAGTGGAAAGACTTTTATGTCAAGAGGATGCTCTCCTTGGTATTATGCAAAGGTACACAGGGAGCTGGGAGATGCATAGCCAGTTTCCAAGGTGAAGGAAGCAGACACCACAACTCATGGGCTGTGGGGTGGGCACAAGCATCTGGCACTGGCCTTTGCAAAGAGTCAGAAGAAGGATGGCTTCAGCTCTGTGAGGAACAAGAAGATATTCATTTTTGGGACAACAGTTAAAAAAAAGGGGGGGGGGACAATTTACCCTTGCCTTTGGCTTATGCAGCAAGCACTGCTTTATAATTAGAGGATTTTGCCAGGGAAGGAATGTCAGAAATTTATGGCACCAGTGCCTGCTCATTGGATGCCCGCATATAAGAGGAAAAGGACAAAACACTCAGGAAAATTAGAAACCATTTAGAATATAAATCCCTAAGGTATCTGTTGAATTTCAATTGGTGGAGAAACACTGCTACTTTTCCTACTATACTTTCTTGTCTCTTTTCTCTGCCCTAATCAGGCCACACTTTTGAAGGGATGGCTGAATCCTTGGCTCTTGATCAGCAGGAACTCCTGAGTTGTCATAAAACCATGCCTTGATAAGGTGGGTTCTGAATCTACAGAAAGTTTCCTGTCTTCAGATCAATAGGTAGGCAAAAGATTCATTTCACTTGAACATATAATGAGTACAAGATGTCTTAGATGTTACAGAGCATATGAAGGTGATTGTAATAGAACCTCTGCCTGTAAGGGCTTATAATCTAGGAGTAGGGAAGAGAGAAAACCAAAAACATGCAAAGCAAAGAGAAAAAAGTTCTGTGAAGGAATTGCAAAGTGGGAGAACTGGGGTCAAAGAAAAAAAATTGTTTCTGACCTGAAGGCTGGGACTATAATGGCCCCTGCCTCAGCACCCCTCACCACCAACCCCCACCCCCAACCAAATGGTTTCCAAGTGGCTGGAAGGAGCCCCTGAAGTCATAATGCTTATCTCCCTACAGAACTTTTTAATTAAACATACGGCCTGAAAACTTTAAAAGCATGCATACTTGCAGAGATAGCGTTTTATTTTATTTTCATGTAGCTTTGTGATCAATTTAAATATTTTCATGATATAAATGTTCTTCCCAGAAAGAAGATTCCATTTTATTGCATCATGAATATGGAAAGCAATGGTCTGAATCAAGATGACTTGATTTTGAGCTCCGACCAATGAGGGTGGTTAGTTAGCTATTGTTGTAAGCTTGATTTGGAGAAAGCATTTATCAACATTTTCTCATCAGCCTCTGAGCCACAGTGTCACATGCTGGTCTTTTTGGACATAACACAGGTGGCTGGCGATACCCCTTTCCTCAGGTTCATCTGAGCTTGTTCTCTGTGGGCAGACCACTAAGCAAGTAACTGTATATTCTTCCAGCCACCAACTTCCTCCCACATATTTAACAAAATTGATTTTTTTTCTAATCAGTTTCCTTATTTCAATTTCTAATTGGATACAGCATCATTATGTTGCATTCTTTAGAACAAATCATTTGATTCATTAATACATTCATTATTCTTAATATGTTTCACTCATTGCAAAAACATTAGATTGATTCATTAAACTAGGCTTAATAGTTTGAGTAATATCATTAATCATGCAATGTTTTACATTAAGATAAGAATTAGTAGCTAACCGAGAGAAGCAGGAAGTCTTTCAGGTCTGCTCCCCTGAGGACTGTAGATTCAGCATCTGCTGAATCTCCAAAACTTTCTTTCCATTTACACTTTTCTGAATAGACTTCTTTTCCCACCCATTCAAACTTTCCTTCCTTGTGATTAATGTTAAGAAGTGAAAGCAGGCGTATCATGCTTAGCGAAATAAGTCAAGCAGAGAAAGACAACTATCATATGATCTCCCTGATATGAGGAAGTGGTGATGCAACATGGAGGCTTAAGTGGGTAGAAGAATAAATGAAACAAGATGGGATTGGGAGGGAGACAAACCATAAGTGACTCTTAATCTCACAAAACAAACTGAGGGTTGCCGGGGGGAGGGGGTTGGGGAGAAGGGGGTGGGATTATGGACATTGGGGAGGGTATGTGATTTGGTGAGTGCTGTGAAGTGTGTAAACCTGGTGATTCACAGACCTGGGGATAAAAATATATGTATATAAAAAATATATGTTTATAAAAAATAAAAAAAAAAAAAAAAAAAAAAAAAAAAAAAGAAGTGAAAGCAGAATGATTTCCAGTCCCTGTGTAAGAACTCTGGGGGCACCAAAGCAAATGTGCAGACACAGTGACAACAAGGCTGCATGCTCCAGGAAACCCCTCCTTCTGGAACGTAAGACCCCACACAGATCTATTCTAACACTTTCCATTTGCTGTGCCCACAATCCAAATCTCTTGTGTCAACTCCGCCCAATTCCAGTCAATTACTCACTTTTCAAGACCTGCCTAAGAATCACTGAGCTCAGGCCCTCTCACCGATACCTACTGTCCCAGCTTTGCCTTTCTGAGCACTGCCAATACCATGTAGGTGGGCCTTTCTTTCTGTGGTTGGTCCTTTCTTGGAGTCCTTTTGAGAAGCTGGACAGGGGTGAAACCTCCGTTCAAGGTGTTTATCAGCCTTGGATGAACAATTGATTCACATTTGCGGTTGTAATAGCTACTAATACCTGAGCCCTTCTCTTAAATAATTAAATCAACAATTCTGGGTTTGGGACCCTGTTGTTTATATTTTTTTAAAGCTCCTATTTGATTGTTTTGTGCCTCCAGTGTTGATAAACATGGATACAGAAGGTTAACATTTGTCACTCAATTATTTAACTATTCATTTAACAAAAATATTGGCTGCCTTATATGTGCCTGGTCACTTTCTGGGCACTGGAAATAAAATATGCAAAAAAAAATCAACTTGGTCTCTGCACTCAAGGAACTTATATTCCATTGAAGGAAAAAAGAACACAATCCCATGATTAATGTATGTGTTGGGGTGCCTGGATGAATCAGTTGGTTGAGCATCTGCCTTCAGCTCAAGTCATGATCTCAGGGTCCTAAGATTGGGTCCCTGCCTAACTCTGAGTCCCTGTTTGTTTCTCCCTTACAATCTACAACCCCCTCCTACCCCTGCTTGTGCATGCCCTCTTTCTAACAAACAAATACAATCTTTAAAAAAATAAGGTAAATGCCTACGTAGATGATAAAAACAGGGTGATGAGTGAGGGGTAACCAGGTTGATGAATGGTCAGAAACCTCTATAAGGAGACATCCTAGGAGCTGAGCCCTCTCATTAGAAGCCACGGCCATGTACAAGGGAAGCAAGGGCAAAAATGAACTATCAGGACTTCATCAAAATCAAAAGCTTTTGCACAGCAAAGGAAATAGTCAACAAAACCAAAAGATAACTGACTGAATGGGAGAAGATACTCACAAATGACATATCAGATAAAGGGCTAGAATCCAAAATCTATAAAGAACTTATCCATACCCAAAGAACAAATAATCCAATCAAGAAATGGGCAGAAGACATGAACAGCCATTTCTGCAAAGAAAACATCCAGATGGCCAAAGACATAAGAAAAAGTCCCCCACATCACTTGGCATCAGGGAAACACAAATCAAAACCACAATGAGATACCACCTCACACCAGTCAGAATGGCTAAAATTAACAAGTCAAGAAATGACAGATACTGGCAAGGATGTGGAGAAAGGGGAACCCTCCTACACTGTTGGTAGGAATGCAACCTGGTGCAACTACTCTGGAAAACAGCATGGAGGTTCCTCAAAAAGTTTAAAATAGGGGCACCTGGGTGGCTCAGTGGGTTAAAGCCTCTACCTTCAGCTCAGGTCATGATCCCAGGGTCCTGGGATCAAGCCCGCATCAGGCTCCCTGCTCAGCAGGGAGCCTGCCTCCCCCCGCCCCCCCCCCACCTGCCTCTCTGCCTATTTGTGATCTCTGTCTGTCAAATAAATAAATAAAATCTTGAAAAAAAAAAAGTTGAAAAAAAAAGTTGAAAATAGAGCTACTCTACAACCCAGCAATCACACTACTGAGTATTTACCCTAAAGATACAAATGTAGTGATCCAAAGGGGCATGTGCACCCAAATATTTATAGCAGCAATGTCCACAATAGCCAAACTATGGAAAGAACCTAGATGTCCATCAACAGGTGAATGGATAAAGAAGATGCCATATATATATATATATATATGTATATATATATATATGTATATATATATACATACACACACACACACACACACACACACACACACACACTCATACATACATATAGTGGAATGCTATGCAGCCATCAAAAGAAATGAAATCTTGCCCCTTGTGATGATGTGGATGGAACTAGGGGGTACTATGCTAAGCTAAATAAGTCAATCAGAGAAAGACAATTATCATATTATCTCTCTGATATGAGGAATTTGAGAGTCAGGGCAGGGGGTTGTGGGGTTCTGGGGGGTAGGGAAGGAAAAGATGAAACAAGATGGGATCAGGAGGGAGACAAACCATAAGAGACTCTTAATCTCGTAAAACAAACTGAGAGTTGCTGGGGGATGGGGACATGGGGTGAATTTTATTTTTTTTTATAATTTTCCATGTTTCTAGAGAAAATTTAAAAAGATATGCATTGATTTTTATATCAAAAACATGGCTCATAAATGTTTAAGCACTCAGCCCTCTCCTGCTCTTCCTCCTGTCCTCTCCCTCTCCTACCCTATAGGTTAGGACATTCATGTAGGACCTATGGGTCTTGGTGGCCACTGTGTAAGGTAGAGAATGAAGACCCTTCATACAGCCCTACAGGCAGGTACTTTCAAGTTGGCAGAGACACATGCAATGCAAGGATCTTGCTTGATTATTTTTTAAATGTTTATATAATTCCCATAAAATGTATGTGTGCATATGTGTGGATGTGCAAGCATGTAACCACAGCTAGAAAATCTAGGTTGTGAGGATAACATACTAAATGTATTTCTTTCTTCTGGGGCCACAGTTGTTTTCTTATGGGTCTAGTGGAAAACATCTAATTTCTATTTCTGCCAGTCATGAAAGAATTATGCCATCCAAGGTCTATATGGGTGGCTGGGTGATGAACTTTGAGGAGGGTATGTGCTATGGTGAGTGCTGTGAAATGTATAAGCCTGATGATTCACAGACCTGTATTTCTGAGGCAAATAATACATTATATGTTATAAAAAATTAAAAAAGCAATAGCCATGTCATCATCTGGGGAGAACAAGCAGGAGCAGGAAGGACACATGCACAAACCCTAAATCAGGTGTGAGCCTGGATTATTTAAAGAGCAGGAGAACAGGTCATTGCAGCTAGACTGCACTCGACCAGGAGGAAAGAGGTCCATGAGAGCCTCATAGGCCATAATAAGAGGCCTGGATATTACGGCAAGTTCAGTAAAAGCCTCTGCAGAGATGCGGGATTAGGGAGGATTCTCAACAGGACCGTGCCCTGATCTGACTTCTCCAACACAATCACACAATTTGCTGCACAGAGGATGGATGGGAGGGATCAGGGGAGGGTACTGGGAAAGTAGCCATGAGGCTACTATAAAGGCCCAGAGTGGGATGATGGGGAAATTGAGCAACACAGGGCAGTGGAGGTAGTAGGGAGATTGGACCTGTCCAACAGGTTCTTGCAGGCAGAGCCATGAAGCATGCTTATGGTGAGACCAGGGCATGATGGAAGGAGAGAAATCAGGAGTGATTCCTCGGTTTGTGGTGGCATTCAGACCTGGAGACTGGAATTTGGGAGGTATAGGAGTCGTCATCAGCATCTCAATGCGTCAACACCCATATCACTTTGTAACATCACTTTGTTTAAGAACAAAGGTGGGGGACTGGATGGGCCTGGGACCAAGAGCTAGAACATACAGGCTCATCAATGGAGGGACAATGAAGGAGAGATCCACAAAAGAGGTGGAGGGTGAGTGACCACAGGGATGTGGGGGAGGCAGGGGTCAACTGTTGTCACCACCAGAAGGACAGAGGGTTTCTGCATGCAAGAAGTGTTGGTTAATCTAAGCAGAAAGGAGACTCTTGGACGAAGTAAGATGCAGCCTGCCAATTCCAGGCTTGCCCCAACTCCATGGGGGCACCAATACACCATTTAGTCACACCCCAGAGTGCAACATGTGAGATGCTTCCCGGACATGAGCAGTTCTGAGCTGAAGCTCACGGAGGTCACTGTGGCCTGGATGACAGTAGGGTCATTGCAGGGATGGGGCCGGAATACCAGTGCAGTGCGGTGTCAGACAGTGGCCTCTATCCAAAACGAGGGCATCTCCTGAGTGCAACCAGAGCCATGTCCTATATAAAAGCAATTATTTCCACCTAGATCTGCCCTTGGAAAGTGGGTTATATTTTGGACTCTTTTCAAGACAAATCTGTAGTGAGGCTGGCAGAGGATCTGGAGCAGCAGACAGAGCAGAGGTGGCAGAAAGAATCAAGGAGTGAATGTCTTCAGGGGGTGCATACAGAGTGTGTGGGGAGACATTGCTAAGGGTGAAGCGTTGGAGGTGTGTATGAGTGTTTGTGAGAATGTAGGTGGCCATGGATAATTGCCACAGTGTTAGGAAAGAGATATTTGACTCAGCCCTTGGTCTGTCCAGTCTACCATCTTCACAAGCAACTGGCATGAGACAAACTTTGCATATTTAGACACAAACACAAATTCTGGGAATATAAGGATAGAAATGCATTGCTGATTTTCTCTACCAACCTGCAGGATTCAAAGTGGACTTGAAAAGCCAGAAGTTGGCTCTAAATTGAAAAGAACAAATTTAAGGGGATAACCCTGGCTAATCTATGTAGACAGGGACACAGATAAATCAGACCCTGCTAGTGGCACATGGAAAGGATGCATAAACGTGTGCTCTGGGGAGCAGGGACACGACCTGTGGTGTTGAGTCCACAAGAGACATGGTAAAGAGAGCAAGGAAGCAGTGTCCTCATGCGTGCTGGGCTTGGGTGCTGGACCAGCTCTGCCTCCACTTCTAACTGCTGGTGACAGCAGTGTCAGCAGCTCCCGAGGGAAGGGTTGCACCAGCACACTAGATTCTGAGCAAGCTACAGAGGTGGTCCCTGTGCTGAGGGGCTGAGGGTCCTCAGGCCCTTTCAACTCAAAGATTTTTTGTTGCACAAACACAGTGAGAAAACCAGAATTTCCTAAATGTCACCAGAATTTCATAAAACCAGAAAACCAGAATTTCGTAAATGTCACATGGGTCATGTGACAACACCCTTATACTTGAGATAGTAGAAGGTCATGTTCAGATCCAAGGTTGTGTGAATCTGGACAAGCCACTTAACCGCTTTGCCACTCCATTTCCTCATCCATGGTATGATTCTAAAGATTCCAGTGATTTCCAGCACCTCGGGGAACTCTTGCAGGGGAAGGGTGAAGGGCAGGAGACCCGTGCAAGAAGAGAAACAAAACCTTGGTAGCTTCACAGAGTGGCTTAGTTGCTCACCAAGCACAGTATAGTGAGCAAGTGAAAGGTGTTGAACAGAGCCTGTGTCATGTCTCTCCTTTTTGGTAATTAAGGTTTCCTTGATGGGGCCGTCCAAACCCTATTTCATATTGGTGGTTGTAAGACCAATGTTAATGAAGAGGATTCAATCTTCTGTCTTCTGGACCATCTGACAGACACCAAACAGGGGCCAGGCAGATAGCAACATTTCAGCTTTTTGTTGGTAAATGCTAACCCAGCGAACATGGGTTGAATAGAGGCCAAAGCAAGGTTTCATACATCTTGCCTACTAAAAGGAACTTACACCCAAGCAGGGAAAACTAGCTGGAGCCCTTGTCTTCAGGTCATTTTTAAAAGATCTAACACCCATCTGCTCTTTCTAAATGAAGTATAGGTAATATAACTTACATGCATACATCATTTCAAATACTTCAAAATTGAGGTTCCTTTAATGCCCTAATTGTAATATGAAGAAGAGGTGAAAAAGAGTAAGTTGTGGTGAGCTCCTATCATATAAATTATTGGGCACAAACATACATGGTATGGAAACGAAAACCCAGGATGGGGTGAACACCAGATTAAAACCAGTTCCTGGGAAAAGCAAAAACACCAGAACTGTTTGTATTTGCTTGGAGGACAAGGTGTCCCACGTTCCATGAGGTGAGGATAATGGGGAGGGAGGAGGTGAAGCAGTATGGTGCTTGGTCTACGCATAAGCACAATCAATGGGATTCCTCACACCACATGTAGTGTGGACATGATTCCCCATAGTATCACCTCAGATAGGGGTGAGGATGATATGGAGCCTAGGAAACATATCTTCGGACTTAAGTCCCCACATCTCTAAGCATTTATTCCATCTCTAGTAGTTATAGACCTTGGATGGCATAATTCTTTCATGACTGGCAGAAATAGAAATTGGATGTTTTCCACTAGACGCATAAGAAAACAACTGTGGCCCCAGAAGAAAGAAATACATTTAGTATGTTATCCTCACAACCTAGATTTTCTAGCTGTGGTTACATGCTTGCACATCCACACATATGCACACATACATTTTATGGGAATTATATAAATATTTAAAAAATAACTTGTTGATAAAATCAAGCAAGATCCTTGCATTGCATGTGTCTCTGCCAACTTGAAAGTACCTGCCTATAGGGCTGTATGAAGGGTCTTCATTCTCTACCTTACACAGTGGCCACCAAGACCCATAGGTCCTACATGAATGTCCTAACCTATAGGGTAGGGGAGGGAGAGGACAGAAGGAAGGGCAGGAGAGGGCTGTGTGCTTAAACATTTATGAGCCATGTTTTTGATATAAAAATCAATGCATATCTTTCTAAATTTTCTCTAGAAACATGGAAAATTATAAAAAAAAAATAAAATTCACCCCAATGACCAGATAGAGCCACATTTAACACATTTACAATTTTTTGTCTTTGTATTTCTCCTGTAATGAAACTGGATTCATACCCCATAGTTTTGTTTTTCCTCAAAACATTGTATTATCACAATTTGATCACATTATTTTTTTTTAAATTTTATTTATTTATTTATTTGAGAGAGAGAGAGAGAGAGAGAGCATGAGAGAGGAGGGGTCAGAGGGAGACACAGACTACCTGCTGAACAGGGAGCCCAATGGGGACTCAATCTGGGGACTCCAGGATCATGATCTGAGCCGAAGGCAGACACTTAACCAACTGAGCCACCCAGATGTCCCGACCACATTATTATGCCTTGTTTACTTTATTCTTAGACTATACCATATTGTGTTATCTGATCTTACCATATGCTTTACCTACCACCTCCCCCCTTCTTTATGGACAATTCTGTCTTATACAGTGTGTAATGCTTATAAAAAATGCTCTTTTCATCACATTTGCTGCAGCAGAGCTACCTGGCCTGGGTACGTCATCTGGTGCTCCAGGATGACATTTTTAGCTGGACAGCCCCACTTTACTGTAAGGAATGTAAGCCTCATGGAACTTCAACTAATTTTTTTTTTCTATTTGATTCCCATTAAAAGCATCAAAAAGCGCAATAAAGATAAATAAAAGTACCAATTTTTCCAATAAGAAATAATTCAACAAAACATACTGAGATCTAGGATGCCTCCCAGGAAGTGACACAGAGAAATTTGAAAATTTGCTTGTAATTCCCAGAGACATGCTACTGCTAGAAGGGCAAATAAGACATATAATAAGAAGAAAGCTACATGACTAAGAAATGCTAAAATTTGGGGGCACCTGGCTGGCTCAGTGGGTTAAAGCTTCTGCCTTTGGCTCAGGTCATGATCCCAGGACTAGGAGATTGAGCCACATGTTAGCCTCTCTGCTCAGTGGGAAGCCTGCTTCCCCCCACCTCTCTGCCTGCCTCTCTGCCTACTTGTGATTTCTGTCTGTCAAATAAATAAATAAACTCATAAAAAAATAAAAAAGAAATACTAAAAATTGTAACTAAACTAGATGGTTAAGAAAGTCCAAAGGCCTAAGTATGTGTGCTACAAACACAGAAAGTGGGGGCAGGGCTTTATAAATCCCTTTGGCAGGCATAGAAATGCACTAGAATCCAAGGTTCTTTTTTTTTTTTTTTTAAGATTTTATTTATTTGACAGAGAGAGATCACAAGTAGGCAGAGGCAGGCAGAGAGAGAGGAAGTGAAGCAGGCTCCCCACCAAGGAAAGAGCCCGATGTGGGACTCGATCCCAGGACTCTGGGATCATGACCTGAGCCGAAAGCAGAGGCTTTAAACCACTGAGCCACCCAGGCGCCCCAGAATCCAAGGTTCTTAAAATGCATGGAAGCTATGACACCAAAAGCACAAAAAGATAAACTAGGCCTCATCAAAATTAAATACTTTCTTCATCCAATGACATTATCAAATAATGAAAATGCAACCAACCAACTGAAGGAGAGAGAATATTTTCAAATCGTAGATCTGATAAGAGGTTGATATTTGGAATACATAATGGCTCTTACAAATCAACAACAAAACAACCCAATTTAAAAATGGGCAAACCAAGACATTTCTCCAAAAAGGATAAACGGCCAATAAGCATATGCCTTTGACAGCACTAATGATTAGGGAAATACAAATCAAAACCACTTGTCACACATCAGGATGGCTATTAAAACAAAGCAAATCTCAAATCCCGAAAATAATAAGTCTAGGCAAGGATGTGACGAAATCGAAATTGGAAGCCTTATACAATGTTGTGGGGAATCTAAAACAATAGAGCTACTATGGAACAGTACAGAAGTACGGTACTGAGTACTTCTCAAAAATTAAAAAAATTACCATATGATGTGGCAGTTCCATGGCAGTTCCATGGCAGTGTACTTGAAAGAATTAAAAGCTGAAACTTGATCAGTTTTTGTATGTCCATAGTGATAACATCATTATTCACAATAGCCAAAAGACAGAATCCAAGTGTCTATTGATAGAAGAATGGATCAACAAAATGTGGCGATGCATATGAAGGAATATTGTTCAGCCATAAAAGGAAATTTTAATGCATACTATAACATGGATGGACCTTGAAGACATTACACTGAGTGATATAACCCTGTCACAAAGATATAAATACTATATGATTCTTCCTATATGAGATACCCAGGGTAGTCATACTCATAGAGACAGAACATTAGAAGATGGTTCCAGGGGCTAGGAGGAGTGGGAACCAGGAGTCATCGTTTAATGGGGACAGAGTCCCAATCTGAGATGTTGAAAATGTTCCGGAGTTGGATGGTGGTGTTAGTTCTACAAAAATGTGAATGTACTTGGGCGCCTGGGTGGCTCAGTGGGTTAGGCCGCTGCCTTCGGCTCAGGTCATGATCTCAGGGTCCTGAGATCGAGTCCCGCATCGGGCTCTCTGCTCAGCAGGGAGCCTGCTTCCCTCTCTCTCTCTCTCTCTCTGCCTGCCTCTCCATCTACTTGTGATTTCTCTCTGTCAAATAAATAAATAAAATCTTTAAAAAAAAATGTGAATGTACTTAATACCATTGAACTGTCCACTTTAAAATAGGTAGAATGTTCAATTTTGTGTTTATGTATATTTTACTACAATAAAAACTTCTTATGGGGTGGGTGATGTAATGTGCTATGTTAGTGGTACAACAGAGACACAGGTCAGGAAGCTGTGGGGCAGGGGTGTGAGGATGCAGTTCATGTAGGAGGTCTCTAAGCCACAACTTCCAGGGGAGCCATAGTCCCTGGGAGAAAGAGATGTACAGAAGCTAACATTTGACTTGAAAAGAAGGAGCTGAACTAATGGATTTGGGATAAGAAATGAGAAAGAGCTGGTGCTATAGGCAACAAGTTGAGTGAGAGAGATAAGAGGCTAGTGTGGGGCTGCTGAGACAAGGACAGGGGTGTCATAGGATGGCAGAGGAGACAGCCTAAAAACAACCCACTTCCACATCAGCTTGGCAAAGGTCACCTTGTCCTGTGGGAATCCTGCCAGAAACCTAGGCTTGCCCTCTTATATTGGACATTCATTTTCTCAAAGTCTGTGTTGACCTTCTACAAGGTCAATCCTATCACAGGGATACAGTTCTATTGGAAAAGGGATTAATTGCACGATTTAACATGCTTTCTTTTTAATCCTTCCAGATAGAGTAAAATAAAGAATAAAAAAGATAAGCATTAAATGTAATAGAAATTCACTTTTGAGATTTATGGTCTATGGAAATCCACATGGAAAACGCATGGCTGAACAGCAATAATCTTTCTTAGGCTTTAGTCATTTTAAGACAATTTTGCTGACTTCCCTACTGGAATATCTTTCTTTTTCATTGCAACTGAGAACAATAACTTGACAATCTGGTGTGACTTCAAGGGCAGTTCATATTTACTTTCAACAAGTGTTTTGGCTTCCTCCTTACTAGTGCACGTGTGTTTCTTTGGTGTGTGTGTCAGAGGTTGTTAATGGTATGTGAGTGTGCATGACAAGGTAAGGCTCTCCAAGTCCCACCCTTGGTTCAAGGGGCTTGAGTTGGGAACAGAGTAAAGAATGGGAGATACGGTGGGAGGTTGAGTTGGGGCAAAGGCTCCCTGACAGCTGAGGGCCTCCCCTTCCTCTCATGCTGTTGTTGGTGCTGATGGTCCAGAGGTTTTACTTCTTGGAAGGCTATGAGGACCATGGGGCCACACAGTGGTTGCTATAGCCAAGCTAGTTACCATAACAGTACAGGAACCTGATTGAAAGGTTATCCAGAGTAATGTTTGCCTCAACACCAAAGTTGGAGGAATGGATGTCACTGTTCAAGTCTCAGAAGATAACTTGGTCCTTATTGAAGCCAAAATGGCCTGTTGGGGTCCCTCTGACTCTTCATTTGTTAATGTCATTATATTTAGCGTATTTCTATAAATAAGCAAATCAGCTCAATGGCAGACCTACTGGGTGTAGAGGCAGGGAAGACTGTTCAGTGAGTGCCCATTTCAGCTCAAGGGTGGCACTGCATGCCAGTGGATGCTGAGAAGGTGCTTGAGCAGCTTCATGTCCACCTTGTCACAGTTATCCAGTTTTGGGTGGCAGGATGATGTCAACCCCGGTATTGGATGTCCCCATGATGCTGAAGTTGCCTGGGGGAAGGGAGGGCAAGGGTTCATGTTGCAGGAAGCATTGCTGAGTCTGGAGGGAGTTGTGCACATATTTGTGGACCTCCATCACAAGCAAGGGCATCTGCAGAAGGGCTTAAGATGATGAAACTTTGGCTTCACCATTTGGGTGAGTCCCACATTCTCTAAGGAGGTGATGGTAGAAGTAGATTCCACAGTGCTTCCCTCACCCATTGCATGTTGGCTGGATCCTTGCCCTTGACTTTGAAGGTTTTCCTGAACTTTTCATGGGTAGGATTGTACTGGAGTGTGGAGACCATGGAGTCAGAGTCAACACAGAAGTGATCAGTCACTTCTGTGACTTCACTTCACTGTGACTGCACTGTGACATGACTTCACTGCATTCTGTCAGTGTTGGAAGCAGGCCTGGTTACTGAGTGCCCAGTCTGAGCCTCAAAACAATGGTAATGTTTTCAGCTCCAAACATCCCTCTGATCTGATCTCTTCCACGCAGGCCACTAACCTCAGCAACAAAAGGAAATGATGATTGTTTTTTGGGTGCCTGGTGACTACTGCTTCAGCTCAGTAATGGAAGTCCTTCCCCTTTTGTACTTATCACCAGATGAAGAACACAAAGTTTGGCCACCTGCTTGGAAGAGGCTAGGGAGAGAGCAGGGGTCATTAGCAATGAGAACAAAATACTATTTCAGTAAAACTTGTGGTTGCTTTGAGTCTTTATCAAGTCTTATGAGTGGACAGAATTCTTAGTGGTGACCTTACTTCACTCAGCCACAGGAAACCCCTGTTAAATAGCTAGATATGGTTTTGTCCCATGGGAGTTCCTAGATAGGGGCCACAGGTTTCACACTGGGGGCCAAAATGTTAGCTGCCAGTAGGTATGTGTCTTGTCTAGGCTGTCATAGCTGAACAAATGGGAAACTGGGCCTTAAGCACAATCTTCCATGTACAGCCTTCCAGGTTCTCTCTGGCTACAGCAATGGCCTTGGTGTACCTCTCTGTCTCTACCACAAGAACCTAGCTTAGTCAATGTTAGCTAAATGAATATATGCAGTTCCAGCTGATGACTCTGATTTCCTCCTTCAACTGACCCGTGGATTGCCATGATGTGCACTATCGTACTGCCATTTTTTACAAATCATTGCCTGCACTTGTTAATGAGATGTAAAAATTGGTTGTTGTTACTTCCTCTCCTGGTTGGCTTTTTAATTTCCACATTTCTTGTCCTGGACCCCAGGACTTGTGTTTTGTTTTGTTTTTTATTCCTTTGGCAACATCCTAAATCCATGGCAAGCCATGGGCCCAGGTTGCTCTGCTGTGTGGTCCCTGGATTTCTCCCAGGGGAACCTCCTTGGTGAATGCTTTTTTAATTGCCCACCTGGCAAGTTTCCTAGTTGTAATGGCTGACTAAGGTCATTTTCAGATGTGGCCTAGAGGAGAAAAGTACTCCAAGGATCACCCACTAGAATCTCGTGAGGAGGAACCTTTAGAAGGTAGTTGGACCACACTCCATCCTCGAACACCCACATCAGAAACCCTGGGGCCTAGGACTTTCATCTGAAAGAGGCCAGCTGGTATCGGTGGAGCCAGACCTGTGTTAGAATACATTTGCAAACCCTGGTTTATGGCAAAGACACAACATGACAATTTGTTTCACTTGGGAGAAAATATAACTTCATCCTGCTTGGTCATGTTATAAACAAACCAGTTCAACAAACTATTTAAATATTTGTTGAACTGGCAGGCAGAATTCTAGGAAGTTCCCAAGGATCCTGCTCCCAAGTGATCCCTGTATCCCACTCAGCAAAACATGACACTAGAGAGTGCTGAGAAAGAATCCCACAGATGTAATTAGGGTTTCACAGCTGTCCACTTTAAGATGGGGAGATACTCAACAGTCCTGATCTGATGATTGCAGGATCCCTGGCAATCCCATCTAGAGTCAGGAAATAAACAGGAGAGTTTCTCCACTGAGGACTCAGTGGCCAGGTGGTGAGTACCCAAGCATGGCCTTTAGAAGCTGAGCATGGTCCCTGGGACCACTTATAAAACAACACAGGCCTGTAGCTCAAGCAACCTGAATGAGCCTAGAAGCAGTTTCCTCCAGCCATAGCCTCAGGTGAGAACTCAGAGGCCTGGATGCCACCTTGGCCTCAGCCCTGTGAGACTCTGAGTAGAGAACCCCACCCACCACACTGTGCCTAGGCTCCAACCCACAGAACTGGGCTGTAATACATGGGTGCTGCTTTAGTGCCTCAGCCCATGGCAATTGTCACACAGCAAGAGAGAGCTTGTACATGTACCGCTCACAATGTTACACCCAGAGCTGCAAAGACAAATGAGCAATTCATCCTGCATGGAGAGTTGGAAGATCTAGGGGAGTAACACTCGACCCCACAATATTGGAAGCTGCTATAACGATGAGGTCCATGTGCATGAGAGGCCCGTTAAAGCACTTAGAAAACAAAGTCAGGAGGAGGTCATGCAAACTTTCCAGGTTACCGATAAGCTTTGTGAGAGATGAGTACAGCATCCAGGCATCCTATTTGGTATGATTGTGGCTGGGAGGGGCTTTTGGGAGGGCAGGTCCTTGGACGTGCTCTCTCATGCTGTAACTTTCAGTGTTTAATGAAAGAAGCAGATGGGACTTTCCATGAAGGTCTGTTATATCCAGGCCTGAATCTCTAGGAAAACCGCTTTATATTGAGCAAGTACAGCTCTGGTCCTCGAAGGAAAGAGGCCACTTGCTGACCATGCAACACCTAAGAGGGTTTACCAAATGTGCCTGGATGATAAAGCTGAAACCAGCCATTAGTGATGCCAGGTTTATATCACACTTAAAATCACAACCAGTTTCCCAAAGCACCCCTCACACATACGATCATATTCACACTTCGAGATGCCCCCTAAGGGAATTATTATTGAAACTTCATTTGTTGTTGAGGAATTGAGGTTCAGAGAGGTCACTGCTCACCCACACTTGCTCAGCTGCTGTGGTGGAAAAATACGCCCCATTCTTTTTTTTTTTTTAAAGATTTTATTTACTTATTTGATAGACAGAGAGGCAGGCAGAGAGAGAGAGAGGGAAGAAGTCTCCCTGCTGAGCAGAGAGCCCGATGCGGGACTTGATCCCAGGACGCTGGGATCATGACCTGAACCAAAGGCAGCGGCTTAACCCACTGAGCCACCCAGGCGCCCCAAAATAAGCCCCATTCTAGTGATCCTCCTGTCACACTCTGGCATTCTCTTTTCTCTGTCAGCTCCTCCTGAGTAATACCCCTCCTCCAGTAGCACTGGGCCAGTTTGGAAGCTGGGAGCCTCCCTTTGCTGTTATCCATGCCCTGTGCCCAGACAGGACAGACTGTCTCTTCACTAACATGACACAGCACACAGCATGTGGGCAGAGAGGAAGCAGTCATTGCTAAGCTTCTTAACAGACGGAAAGGGCCCACGGCTTTCCCACATGGAGCTGAGACAGCCACCCAGATGCACTTTGATGTGTGCCCTGATTAAGGGGAAGCAGCCGCTGTATGTTGACCTGTCACTGAGGCTTTCTCTGCAGTGAGTGTCAGATGGCAGCCCTCTCTCAGAGACCATGGTGGGGAGCACCTGTCAGCTGCTCTTACAGAAGCTGCTCTGTGACCAGCCCAGGTCTGACAACAGGGAAAGAAGAGATTAGGAAGGCACTGTTCTGATTCACAGGTACAACTCCAACCTGAACTCCATGGCTAGGTGGGAGGGACTCGGGCCAGGACTGGGATGCTTCAACAACAGGAACATGGAAGGATTTCAGAACTTACTTTCTCATAGACATCCTTATGGTTACTCCTTTACTCACACTCAGGTGCTTCTGCTATCTGGAGGGGAATTCTCAACTATTTGGTCCTTATCTACTGAATGAATGCTGCTTAGCATATAGCTCTAAGCTGTCACAGAGAACAACTTTTAATAACTTCAAGCTCTTAACACTTGTAAATTTGCAGGGTGACACCTCGGGCCCTGTTTTCATTGTGCTAAATGGGAAGAGGTAGATAGAACAGTGGCTCCTCTTTTAGATGAGAAGATGTGCATTTAAGGTCAGGGACACTCCACCGTCCTGGGCTAAGATCATCACAGAGCTGGTGAACCACAGTGGATGTGGGAGACACTATCGAGTGTTCGTCCCTTGGGGAAGCCTTGTTGAGTAAGTGCGAAGACAGAGAGATGTTGAGACTCTCAGTGAAGAGCACTGCACTGGCCCGCTGGTCTACCCAGATTAGCAACAGGGGAGCCTTTCCTGATAAGGGAGACATGGCATTTTCTTTCTTGGGTTGTTCCTTATGCTCTTCAGCCTAGCTCATTGGAAAGACTATGTGTTTAACTCCCAGCTGAAATGAAGTGGAGTCCTGGTGCTCTCTGCCTCAGTAATGCATGGCCAATCTTTCTCAGTCTCACCCACATAGCAGGGACACTACTTCAAGGTTGTCATGAGAATAATCAAGGCAGTCACCAAGACAGCAACCACACACAACACATGTTTTATTGATTATATAATAGATTATCGATGATCATTGTGCATGATAAAATATTAATACCTCTGCCTCCTGCCTTTATGGTCATACTACACGCTTCCTCTTGGCTAGGTGAGGAAAGAAAAATAAACATGAATCAGTCTGAATTACAAACAACATTGCATTTGAGAGCTATGTGTAGAGAGGTTCTGCCTCTGCAGATGTCTTTTGGACATACAAGTGGTCTGGCCTTCCTCTGGAGTTTGGGTTCCAATTTCCCACCTGGAGTGTGTAAATGACCCGGGAACCTTCCTGCTCCCCAGGATCCTGTGTACATGGCACACAGAACAAACTATTAATGCTGTCAGAGACAGCACCAGCATTATCTCCCAGGTGAACTCCACAAACACGCATTAGCTCTTTTCTGGCTCAAGCCCTCTGGCATACCTCCACAGCATGACTGATGAGCAGACACAACTCTGTGCAGTGGGGCTTTGAGGAACACTGTCTGAGTTTCTGCGACAGATTGTATTTTCCAAAGATGAAGCTTATGGCTTACTATGTGATGCTCATAGTACTCACTGTGGATCTGGCCAGGACTTTGACTATGGGCAAGGAATGATGCAGAACTTAACAGACAAAAGTATCAGAGGTGGCACAACCTGTTTCTGAGCACTTGGATATTCACTCTTGAAGCAGCCACTATGCAGTGAGGAAGCAGCCCCACGGAGAAGCTGTGTACCCCAGCTGCAGCCTCGCTCTGCCACCAGACAGGTAAGGGACAAGCTGGCAGGTGATTCCATCTCCCAGCCTTGCAGCTGTCCCCGCTGATGTGCTATGGAAACAAACTGACCCGCTGCACGCTGTACAAATTACAGATTTGTGAACAACCTGAATAGAGTCATTTTGCTAAACTGCTTAATTTTGAGGAAGTATATTCTTCAGCAACAGGTGGCTGGAACATCTGCCCTTGATACATTAGAGCAAACTATGAGCCACAGAGGCATTAACCTTCTCAAGTTTTTCAAAGACTGTGCCAGTCTTAGAAGAGATGCTTAGGGGGGCACCTGGGTGGCTCAGTGGGTTAAAGCCTCTGCCTTCAGCTCGGGTCATGATCTCAGGGTCTTGGGATCGAGCCCCGCATCGGGCTCTCTTACAGCCCTGCTTCCTCCTCTCTCTCTGCCTGCCTCTCTGCCTACTTGTCATCTCTGTCTGTCAAATAAATAAATAAAATCTTAAAAAAAAAAAAAGAAGAGATTCTTAGCTTGTTGAATGAATGAATGAACGAACTATTCATAATTGCTATCCCTCAGAGTCACAATTAAGCAGATGGATGTTACACCCTGTCTCCCAACCTCCCTATCACAGAACAACATCTGTAGTATGGATGGGATGGAGGTAGTATCCACTCCAAGTAAGTTGGCTTATAGAGCAAAGAATTCCCCCTGACTATTACCAAACATATCGTCATTTAACCAAAATTGTTATGATTGCTGTTGTGCTGTTTTCTCAAGACCCACTTTGCAGGTTGGGGAGAGAATAGGGGATGTGGTAGTCACTCTTCTAGAAGAGGCATAAATATTTGAGCTGAATCATCTACAAACTGGTGGTCAGTTACTTCACCTCAGACTCCCAATTCCCTCCTTCATAAAATGCAGAGGGATGTGGATGAAGGGTTAAGTATCCCCAAGCATGAGGTCAGTTCTCAGCAAATTTTATATATATATGTATATATATATATATATATATATATATATATATATATATTTTGAACTGTAGGTGGTTGCAATAAAAACTGACCATGGCTCAGACTTCTTGATGTTAATATAGGTAGAGATGGCATTTAGCTTCAGCTGCTCTGACATGATAACTGTTATACAAGGAAAACCAGAGACATTTCACTCTTGGGCAGAAGTAATTTCCTTCGGACCATGGAGTGAACCAAGACTTTCTAGTTTTTATTTTAATTTCAGTCCAGATGTAGTGTAGCTCAGAATTTTTCTCTCCCACACAGTATTTTTTTTTTCTCCTGAATGTGGGTAATACCAATTGATAAGATCTGTCCTACTTACTTCCTGTCCTATCTGGGATGCCAGAGAGCATCTTGTGTTGGCTGGCATCATTTTATCCATGAACCATTTAATATTTATTACTCAAAATAAAGGAAAACTTTAAGATTAAAAAAAAAAATCAAAACAGGAAAAATGGGTAAATGAATAATCTCAGATGGTGATTTTCCAAGGTGTGCTTTGTATATCTTATCTCAGGTTGTTGAGCTTGTCCTGCTCCCCAGAACAAAATAGAGGAACTGAGTCTTCAAGTAGAAGGAATGACCTTCTTCTATGATTGTTCCAAGTCAGTGACCTCAACTCCAAGAGGAGAGATTTGGAAATTATCACCTCACTCTCTTCAAAAGCAAATGACCTCTCTTGTAGTTTATGCCAAACCCTTCTTGTTATACAATGGGGAAAAATAATCTGATTCAGATGTTGAATAAAAAAGTAGGGGTACGAAATATGTACCCAAGATCCGTGCATATAATGTCTTTAAAAAACAAATGGGGTGGCTAGGTGATGGACATTGGAGAGGGTATGTGCCATGGTGAGTGCTGTGAATTGTGTAAGAGTGATATGATAATTCACAGACCTCTACCCCAAAACAAATAATACATTATATGTTAATAAAAATAAAACAAAACAAGCAAATGGCTTGGAAGAGAAGGAAAAGATCAGAAGGGGCTCATATTTAATAGTGGTTATTTGGTAGTATGAAGACTCTAGTGAATTTTTTCTTTAACCTGTTTTCTAAGTTTGTTATTTTGTTTTGTTGTCCTAAGGTGAGAAGAAGTTAGTCTTCTCTCACATTCCATCAGGCTCCCCACACATTTAATTTTGCACTGGGGGAATGCCTGTACCCTAAAATCACCTGTGTTGGTTTCCTCTTAGCTTTGCGGGTCTAAATATGTCACAGTCATGTCTACATTGTCAGAAAGTAACTGTACTTTCAATCTGACAGTGACTGCATCAGACCTCAGGCCTCAAGCAGGAGTGGGAAGTTATCACACCAGCCTGCCACTGCAAAGGCTTTGTCTCATGGCGTCATGGTTTCTTCCTACAGAGTGACTTCACCTCTGTGGTGACAGCCAATTCTGGGCTCCGGAATTCCAACTCTGAAAATGGCACAGAGCCACTAACTAGTTCCCATATTAATCTCGCAACAGGCCTTTGGCCAGAAGAAATGAAAGTCTCATTTACAGAAGGGACCACTGCCCAAAGGAAAGGGGAAACATAGGCTCTAAGGTAATCATGGGTAGAGGTGTGGTTAAAGAGGACACTCTTTAGAAGAAGAATAAAAAGAACTGGGATAGTTGATGAGCCCTGGACAATCAGGCAACCCCTTACTTCTTATAAAGTGAGATGAATCAGCTTGGTTATCATTAAAACTATTTTCAGTTCTGTCAGTGAAGAATCAGATTCTTGATTTTGGCTCAGGTCCTGATCTTAGCATCCTGAGATCAAGCCCTGCATCAGTTCTGCATTGGTCATGGAACCTGTTTAGGGTTCTCTCTCCTTCTGCCTCTCCCTCCACTGCTTGCGTGCACTTGCGGTACACACTCTCTCACTCTCTCTCTCCCTTTCTCTCTCAAATAAATAAATAAATAAATAAACTATTTTAATTGTGAATTCTGGTCCTTGCAGGAACATACATACTATTAGATGTGATATGCCTTAACTAATACTGTCTTTTTAAGAAAATATTGAAAGAGTCTGGATCCTTCTTTTAGCAAAAGAGGTATGAAATTTAAAACATGAGAATTCAGCTTATTATCTTCTGTGATCAAACTTTTATAGGAAAGGATTTAGAGGGCATAAAAGTCCACTTATCAATAATAGTATAAAGAAGGTTTTTCTTAATAAATTACACTTACAGTTGTAATAATATTTTCTTACATGTGCAATCATTTCATGACACTTAGGCAAAAATGGTAGAGATGCAAACACACGAGCTGGTCCAGGGAATTTTTCCTAAAACAGCCAAAACTAAGTATCTTAGGCTCTGTGGGCTAGACTGTCTCTGATCTAGATACTCAGCTCTGTTGCTGTACTCAAAGTGACTATAGATAATACCTACACAAATGAAACCGGCTGTGTTCCAGTGAAATTTTATTTGCAAGAACAAGTAGCATGTTGAGTTTGGTGGTCAAGCTCTCATGGGCTGGCTCCAGAAATGAGATTCTAGAAAATCAAGAGCAGGTGACATTTGTCAAATTTTAGGCACCCTTGGCAGTTTTATGTATATTGACCTGCCTTCATCTTCATAGCAACTCCATAAAGAAGATAACCAATATTTAGAGAATCAACTAAATTGTCCAACACTAAATGCTTAGCAAATGACAGAGCTATAATTCAAACCTAAAGCTCCAAGCATCCTCCCATGTTTTCTGCTCATTTTGGAGAATTTATGTTTCCCACCCCCAGAAATGATATAATACAACCAATGACATATTTAGAGCTGGTACTTAAAAAAGTTTACATTTCATGATTTCTCTTAAAATGGACTCTGGGTTTGCACTTCTCCCACATACCTGCTAAAACAATTGCTTTGCTTGAGAAGGAGGGAAGAGTTGCAGGCGGGTGTAGGGAACTACAGGTCTGGCATCTGCCTTAAGCACCTGCAGTTTTGCACTTAGTATGGTTTAAAATGTTGCCGTGGAGGCAGTCTCCATAAGTCCCTGCATGACAGTCAAAGGAAACCTGCACATTTCCTATGGTAGGTGGATCCTACCAGATTGTACCAGAGCCTATGGTAGGTGGATCAAGTAATCTGTTGCTCAGCCACAAGCAGATCAGTGAACATTTGATTTATCTCCAATTTCCAACTTATTATAAACCAAACTGTGGTGACATCACTGTTGCATTTATCTTTCCTCACCTGCAGGAGTTGCTAGGGACCCTATCACTCTTCAAAGTGCTGCATGGATTTATCTTGCCAAAGAGGATTCCAATTTATCTCTCTTTTGGTTGTGGGGTGGGTAGAGGTCATGCTCTTGTGTTTTACTTTGAGTGCTTTTATTAGACTCAGATTCTGTGCTCCTGGACCTAGAATCTCACAAACAATATCTAAATTAATAACTTTGAGTTTTATTTTCTCCTACCCACAAAGCCATTCAGAGCTCCCTAGAGAAGGGAAAAAGGCAAAAGCAACGTGTTACAACAAGCAGCAGGGAGAGCTTGCTAGCCATAGGGTCAAGGATAGGAAGGTCTTGCAAGAAATTGCTGTAGTTCTGCCCCTTAGACGCTCTCCTGCATCTGCCCAGGTGGGCTGGGGTTGCACAGCCTTACAGCAATGGCAGAATTAAACAACTGATTTATTGTCCCTGAGATTTTAGCTCCTCCAGCATCAGCTCAGCTGCTCTGATCCTTGTGTGTGTGAGTGTGTGTGTCCATGTGTGTGCATGCATATGTTTATCTTGTGTATAGAAGAAAAGAAAAAGGTGTAGGATTGACTCAATCATGACATGAGCTAGATACAAAACCATTTTACTTTATTTTATTCCATTTTTGTATATTCACACATTTGCACACTATAGAAGAGTAAGATTTTATATATTATTCAATCAATGTCTATTATTAATAATTGAATGTTTTACAAATCTGATGGGTGAAGTATTATTAGTTTCATGGCCATTCCCCAGATCTCATTTATTCTTTTATTTATTTTCATTTGCTGGTCATTTGAACTGCTTATTCTGGGAATTACTGGTTCTCATACTGTATAATTTTTTTAATCCATTTATATTACTTTTCTTAAGTGTTATAATATTTGTTTTCTATAATAAAGACACTATTCCTTTGCTAACATATGTTAGGTATATTCTTCCCCAAGCTATTTTTGCTTTTAATTTTGTTTTTTTGCGCTTTTTTTTCCTTCAGAACATTTTTATTTTTTGAAATAAAATTTATCCATCATTTCATTTTCTCGCTTGTAGATTTTATGTGTTGCTTTGAGAGCTTTCCTCTACCTCAAATGCATGCACACATTCTATCAAAGCTTCTCTTATTCCTCTTTCCCCCAACATCTTACAGGTGTGTGTGTGTGTGTGTGTGTGTGCGTGCACACGCATGTGTGTAACTAACTAAATATTTTGTTGTACTTGGCCCGTTAATTAACCAGAATTTATTTTTTATGCAAAATGAGACAGAAATCTTACTTTTCAAAGTTGTTTATCAATTTCTGATTGCTGCATAAAAAATTACCAAAGATTTGTGGCTTAAATTAGTACTAAGTTTTTATATTATGGTTCTGTAAACCGCAAGTCCAGCAGAGGCCTCAGTGGACCAAAATCAAGATGCTGGCAGGGCAGCATCCCTTCCTGGAGGCTCTAGGAGGGATGCATTTCTTTGCCTTTCTCAACCTGTAGAGTCAACCTGTATTCCTTACATCTCCTGACCTCTTCCTTCAACATCAGAGCCAGTGGCATTTCATTTCCCTGACCTTCTTCAATGGTCACTGACTACAGCCAGGAAAGCTCAGGTTTTAAGGGCTCATATGATTCAGTTGGGCCCTTCAGGATAGTCCAGGTTAATCTCCCTGTTTCAAGGTCTATAAACTTAATCACGTCTGTGAAGTTCCTTCTGCCATGGAAGTTAATAGAGTTTAGGGAGTAGGATGGGGGCATTTGGGGTTTACCCAAATTATTCTGTTTACCACATTATTATTCTGTTTACCACATATTGGAGTGGGTTTTCCAAATATAATGTATGGAACAATCCATCATTCCCCCACTGTTCCAAATACTATGGGTATATCATCTATGGATCTGTTCCTGTGCTATCTATTCTCATTCATCTATTTGTTTGACTCTGTGTCAGTACTACACAGTTTTAACTACTATAGCTTTATACCCTGCTTTATATCTGGTAGTGCAATTATCTCATTAATATTAATATGATAAAATCTTATTATTCTTCTTTTTAAAATATTTTATTTATTTATTTGACAGAAAGAGAGAGATCACAAGTAGGCAGAGCAGCAGGCGGAAATACAGAGGGAAGCAGGCCCCCACTAAGCAGAGAGGCTTGATCCCAGAACCCTGAGATCATGACCTGAGCCAAAGGCAGAGGCTTAACCCACTGAGCCATCCAGGGCTTATTATTCATTAATATTATATTTTTGTATAAATTTATAGAACCTTACCAAGGTTCATTAAAATTATCACAGTATTTTGATAAAGATTATCAGCTTACTGATTAATTTAAGAGTATTTGCATTTTTATAGTACTGGGATTTCCCTTATAGGGACATGGCAGATTCTACATCTACTCCTCTTTTTTATGCTGCTGCAAAAGTATTTGTAGATATGTGTGGATATGGATTTTTGTAACCAACAGTCTATGCATTTCTTAATTTGTTTATTTTTAGGCACTTCATCATGTTTTCACTCTTTTGAATGCAATCTCTCTCTCTCTCTCTCTCTCCCTTTTTGTTTTTTTCCCTGATAATTTCCATCAAACAGAGAGCTGGTTTTTATATGCTGAGCTGTTGTCAAGCAGCTGACCACATGGTCAGTTGATTCTATTGGAATTTTTAAGTAGACAAATATTTGGAGTTCGAATTTCAGAAACAAAAATTAAGGTTGTTAATCATTTCCTTTCCACTAAACAGTTTTGCCTTAGGGCCTTTTCAGAGTCAGGGGAAAAGGCAGAGTTGAATAATTTCTTTAAAAGAATGTGCTTCTCTGCATCCCCCATGTATTCAGGAAAACAAAAGACTGGAAATAAGGAAAATAACTTTTTAAGTTAGAGCAGGGCAGACATTCCTGCTCCTTAGGGAACCCCAAGGTGGGTGGTCTGCTCCTGGTGGTTATCCCTTTGGATTTCCCAGTGCTCTTCTTAGAACCCAGCTTAGGACTCAGACTCACTGGGGAGAGTCCTCCTTTTTTTATGCTCTTTACACATCATAGTTCTCTCCTCACTGGTCCTGGATATAGTTAGAAGACACATGTATGCTATTACCATGCTGTATGCTGTCATGGAGTGGCAAGAATCCATGTATTCTGGGCTCCTTGGTGCTTTTACACCTGGTAGCCTCCCTGTATCTCAGCATCTTCTAAATTATGGCTCAGCAGCGGGTGGTCAGAACTGTTTGTTGCTTTTGCTTTCAGCAAACCTGCAAAGATGAAAAGTCAGCCAGTGATTGAGAGGAAAGAATAAGACGGATTTCTTAGGAGGTGGCTGGACGTAAGAGGATAGGTCTATGTTCTCAGGCTGAGCAGCTCTACTGATTGTGGAAAATATACAATTTCTTTTCCTTTTTGCTCTTCTTTTTGGAAGAATGCTTCTTGGTTGTGTTTATATGACTCTGTTAATTATTGTCCATTCTGCTCTTACACAAATACATCCATACCTATGTATGTACATGTATATAAATTATTAGCAATAATGTTTTAAATTTTGTCAGCCTCTTTCTTGTTCTCTGATTGCTCTTTTTTCTTTCTTTCTTTCTTTTTTTTAAATTTCAGCTTGTTCTTGTTTTAAGGGTGTGATGTCTTTATTGTTCTGACTTCTGATCACCAATGAGAAGATTTTTTAGGTTGATTTGCTCCTTACATTTAATATCGTTTCAGTGGGTTCATTTGATTAGGCTTGATTCCACTCAGAGAAATAAGGTGTTATGTCTCATACACTCTCCTGTGCATAATATGTATTTATATATAAATACATATATACATATAACTATATGACATATGCTATTATATTTATGTGGTTATATAACTTCTAATAACAACTATAGATATATAAGTATATTATACTTATCTATTACATCTAATTTTACTAATTGGTTCATTTTACTGTTTGTTTTTAAATTTTTTATTTCTCTCTTCTTTCTGGGCAGCATCCTTTGAGGTAATCAAACTGTTGGCATTTCATTTCAGTTGTCCTCTGTAATTCTATTTTTTAGTGGTTGTTCTAGGAAATTTAGAATGCATTTTCATTAGCCACAGTTTACATATAATTATCAATGTATCACTTCATATACATTGTTCAAATATTTCAACAGAATAATTATATTTACTCCACATAATTCATGCTTAGTTTCATATATTTTCTTGTAAATGTGTTTACAGCCCTCACCATCATGTTATTATATATTCCTTAAACATTCAAATATCTTTTAAGAAAGCTATAAGATGAAAAATATATAATCTTTTTTATTTAATCATTTGTTTAATATTTCCAATGCTTCCATGCCTTTCTTTGTATTCATTTATCAATCTGATATCATTTCCCTTCAGCTTAAGGAATGTCATTACCATTTACTATTGTTGAGGTTTGCTGGTGACAACTTTATTTATCTGCATATTTCACCTTCCTATTTAGGGATGTTTTGCTGTGTATAGACAATGGATTTACATGTACTTTTTTTTTTTTTTTATCACCTTAAAGCTGTTTTCCTGTTGTCTTTGATCCATTGCTTAAGAAAGGAAGTCATCATCATTTCTTTCACTGGTTCTCAATGGATAATGAATCTTTTCCCTCTGGATACTTTGTTTTTTCCATTTTATTTTATTTTATTTCTTTTCAGTATTCCAAAATTCATTGTTTATGCACAACACCCAGTGTTCCATGTAGTACGTGCCCTCCATAATACCCACCACCTAGGTCACCCAACCCTCCACACCTCTCCGCTCCCAAGCCCTCAGTTTGTTTCTCAAAGTCTGCTGTTTCTCATGATTTGTCTCCACCTCCAATTTCCCCCAACTTCTCCACTCTGTCTCCCAATATCCTCCATGCTATTCCTTATGCTCCACAAGTAAGTGAAACCATATGATAATTGACTTTCTCTGCTTGACTTATTTCACTCAGCATAATCTCCTCCACTACCATCCATGTTAATACAAAAGTTGGGTATTCATCCTTTCTGATCAAGGCATAATACTCCATTGTATATATATGCTTCTAAGATGTATTTATGGCTGACGATTTTCTTGTATTCCTTCTGATTGGGTTTGCTGAGATTCTTTCATCTACAGGTTGATGAAGATTTTGTTCATGATTTTTTCAAATATGTTTCTACCTCTTCTCATTATCCTCTCTTTCTGGAATTCCAATTACTGAAATGTTATACTTGACTTGTTTCAGTATTTTCTTCAGTTTTAGAACATGGAGCAGACATAGTTCTGTTATACATGTGTCTTTCTAAGTTTTCACTTGAATGCCTCTTTAACCAAATGCAAAAATCTGGAATGGTTCTAGCTGGTTCTAGGAGGTGACTTTTAATTTATTACATTTCTGTATGTTTTAACCATATTAATATATACTTTTATAATAAAAATGTCATAGTTAATTTTATTTAAAGATTGAACTATTTAGTAGGGAAGGAAAAAAATGAAACAAGATGGTATCAGGAAGGAGACAAACCATAAGACTCTTAATCTCACAAAACAAACTGAGGATTGCTGTGGGGAGGGGGTGTGGAGAGAGTGGTTAAGTTATGGACATTGGTGAGGGTATGTGATATAGTGAATACTATGAAGGTGTAAGCCTGAAGATTCACAGACCTATACCCCTGGGGCAAATGATACATTATATGTTAATAAAAATAATTAATAATTAAAAAAGAAAAAAAAGATTTAACTATTTAACGTGTCATTTTCTTAACATGTTATATGCATTGTGTGAACTCTTTATGGCTTCCCAGAGAAAATAGATTTCTTTAAAATATCAAGAAATATTGGTTTTTAGGTTATTTAACAAAATCCTGAGGAGCTCAGTGCCTGACAAGCCATAGAAAATTAATTAATATATGGGAAAAAAGTGTCAATACGCTTGCCTTAAAGTCTTCAAATAAAGTGTCATACATATTTGTTTTATACTTTGTTTATGAACATGGAAAATCTGTATTTGAAATAAGTTAGGCACCTTGATATCTACCTTTAGAAAATATTTATTCTATAAAACATTGTCTTGAAGCAATCCCTGTATACGATGATTTTCTGGGGGCCTAGAAGGCCTTTCATCTGGCAATCTGGTGTGATTGGATAGCACTAGAACTTAAGGTGCAGAAACTTGTTTCCTGGCCTGGTTCTGCTGCAGCAGATAGAGAAAATGCCTGTTGACTTGGCTTCCTGTTTGTGTGTGTGCATGCGTGTGTTTGTTTATGTAATCAAGTGTAAGATTAAATATGATAGCAAATATAGGTAAGTGTTTGAAACTTCAAAATTGATTAAATGTAATTTACTAACTTATGCCTCAGAATTATCCCTTTAACAAGAACACTTCAGATAAGACACTATGAGGATTCCTGGGACACCTGGGTGGCTCAGTCCATTAAGCATTTGCTTTGGGCTCTGGTCACGATCTCACTGTCCTGGGATTAAGTCCCACATCAGACTTCTTGCTCAGCAGAGAGACTGCTTCTCCCTCTGCCTGCCTCTCCTCCTGTTTGTGCTCTCTCTCTCTCTGACAAATAAAATCTAAAAAAAAAAAAAAAAAAAAAAAGACACTATGAAGATTTAAGCAACCAAATCTTCTCAGTGGACTACCATATGCTTTATGTTCAAGTGACCTATGTTCTGGTTTGCCTGAGACAGTCTGAATTCACATCTGCTGTTGGCAAATTACTAAAAGCATCCCCTTCATTTATAGTGTTGTCCTGGTTGGGACTCTCGTGAAATCCCCACACTTACGGCTATATGTACCCTACATTGCAGTAATAAGTACCAGTACAAAATACAAGAAGAGTTTTTCTTCAAGATTGTACAATTTGGGGCACCTGGGTAGCTCAGTCATTAAGCATCTGCCTTTGGCTCAGGTCACCATCCCAGAGTCCTGAGATCGAGTCCTGAATCGGGATCTCTGCTCTGCAGGAAGCCTGCTTCTCCCTTTCCCACTGCCTCTGCTTCTGTGTCCTCTCTCACTGTCTCTTTCTCTGTGTCAAATAAATAAATAAAATCTTTACAAAAGTGTACAATTTCTTGAATACTTTTTATGCATAAAAAACTTTCACATTTCTTAATACAAAATTTAGACAAGCTCACAAGACCTGGTTATTTTGCATGCTTATTAATTAAACTCTAGTACATAAAAGGGAACAACAGCTACACACTTAGCATACATATGATCCAATGCATCATAAAGGGAAAACATATGACCTTGAAAATTAAGATGACTTGTTTCACTGTTGACACTGCTTTCTGTTCTTTGAAGTCCATGAAACTATTACACCTATGAATAAAGATAGCAAAGCATTCTCTAAAGTAGGAATGAAGGGCAGGAATAATTGGAAACTTTCTCTATAAAACGCAGGACCAAGAAGTCCTATAAGTCCTATAAACAAAAAGTAGCCCCAGGTAAATAGTGATACTTATGGTATATTTGTTTATACCTACTGTCATGTCTGGGAACAGTAACAATAAAAGGTGAAGCAACACAGACAGCAGAAAATGGCATTTGCAAATGTCACCAGTGCCAGGAGGAGTGATATCTAACACAGTAGTACTCTCTACCTCACGTTAAAGGGAGCCTTGCTGACTGGAAATATCATGGACTGCAAATGAATCACTCTTCCAAAAAGTGACCTACGGAATATAGTTATTCAGTGGCATAGATATGTATATAATATAACCATATCACAAATAAAGGAATTACCTTAACACTCTCTCCACCATCTGATTTCTAGAGGGGCCAACACCACATTTAGTAGTCCCTTTGCTGTCATGCATAGAAGTCAGCATAAAAACAAGGACGAGTATTCATTACAAACATTCTCATTATAGGATTAAAGACTGTCAGATCAGAAAAACTTCTAAGAAAATCTCCTCACCTGTGCCAAGAAACCAATTAAAACTAAAAGAGGATGGACAAAATGGAAAAAAAAATAATTTGAGATCCAAGTCTCCAATATACTCATAATACAGCTGTGAGAAAGTCACATACCAGTTCTGAGCCTTATTTGTCTACCTGTTTAAAAGGTAGACAAATAGACTATCCTTAAAACCCAACACTTTGCCTGGGACATAGGAGATGCTCAATAAGAGTCTACTGAAATAAATATTGGTTAAGACATAGTACTGTGTAGACTCCACACATTTCCTCTTTCTGGACACAGAGGAAGCTCTGCTTCCTTACTTCCTAAGTTGGCTTGGGTGATGCTACTGACTTCTGGCTAAGAGAACATGAGCTGAAGTAATGTGAACACTTCCAGAACCAGCCCATAAAAATTTATCTAGTGTAATCCTCTAGCCCTTACCTTCTGTGGTGTCCTGAGAGGTCATGTGCTCCAGATCATGTAGCTACAAGATGGAGGGAGACTCCCCAAACTACATTAGACTATGACAATGGCTAAACCATTGAAATATTGGGGTTCATTTGTTATGGAAAAAAAGCCTTGCCTATCCTGCCTAATAGAACTATCCATCACGTTGTTTTGAGAATTAAAAGAACAATGCTATTTGGAAACTACCCAACATTATTAAAAGACAAAGTCATTAAATCAGTTTATTTATATTCATTTATATTCACTTGGAGGGCATTCTGCTTTGAAAAAACTAACGTATCACAACATAAAAGAGTTGGCTCATGGGGAACTTTTCATTGAGAACACAAAGAATCCAGAACTTGATTTACATTTCATGCAAGAACTATCCCAGTGGGAGACCTTGCAAATTCTCACCTCACCTGACTTAAGGTGGATCTTGACAAAGGAGAGCAGGTCTGTTAAAGATAAAGGACTCTGCCCTGAATCCCCAGTGTAAACATAGCCTGTACTTGGCATGGACCACCTGCCTTGAAAGATAGGAATCCTTAATGAATTGTTAATGTTAGTCATTTACATTATTTCAAAATTTAGACACAAAATGAATGACTTCATTAATATTTATTGTATTAATCCAGGGCAGCATAATTAAAATTTGTGTAACATATGACCCCACAATGCTGTAACAACATGAAAATGAGGGGGTGGGAAAAAGGAATATAAGGAGAGGGGAAAGAAGGTGCCGTTCTAACACATTCACACTGTTGGAGTCTAAGTACTTGGCAGTGTCATTGCAGGATCCCTGTCACAGACCAGGTGATGCTGGTTCTACCTTGGAGAGAGTTTTGGGCCCTCCAATGAGGGATGCATTTCCTAGAAAGCATTCACAGTTAATTACTCATTAGTTGCCCCCCAAGGGTGGAGGTGGACAGAGGTATCCCCAAGGGCAGGGTGGTGATTTTCCAATTTTACTGTTGGAGAAAACTTCAGTGAAGAGGTAGAGAGCTGGCCACCAGCCCTTGGGTCTGCTGGAAGCCCTCCATTCCTCCATACACCGACCAGCTCAGGTTCCAAGGAGAATGGTCTTGTGAGAAGATGTCTGAGATTCTGCAGCTCTGTATATGTCTTTATTGTGAAAAAGAGTTTGCTTGATTTTGGAAATCTTACCTTTTCCAAATCTGAGAAGGTTATTTATGAGAGTGTATTCATACTTGTATACACTTGGCAACTTCTCCCTCTTCCTCTTTCTTGTAGCCTCTGTCCCACGCTTTCACCATCCTAAGTAGGGGGAGAAACTTGCCCATAGGTAGGATGTGTACTGAAATTGACAGTAGAGACTAATTCTAGCAGAAGAATTATCTCCCTTGAGGGGAATACCAATGGCAATCATATACTGTGCCTGATTCCTAATTCTGGTTGTTCTCCTGTGCCTCTGACCTCTGCAGCACTACAGAACGGGGACTTGTGTATTCTATGTACCTGATGTGATTCCAGCCCCTAAAACTATAAGGAGAGCACAGCACAGCAGTACATGTGCCATGCATGCATTTGGGACTATATTAAGGGGGGCTAAATTCTTAATTTTTATTTTGCAACAAGAAAAAAAAAAAGAAAGGAAAGGAGGGAAGGAAAGAAGAAACAACTATCTGAAAAGAGGGAAATACATTTTCAATTTACATCATACTTTTGGTCACTGTTACTGGTACTTAGAACTCCATTTACTTTAAAACTTCATGTCAGAGATGGAATTTTTATTAATTTAATTCACATTTCGAAGCAGCAAAACGAAGGCCCAGATAGCAGGCACTGCCTCACAGAGCCTATTATCAGAGTCCAAGCTCCCGCCCTTGGAGGGGCTGAAGGAAGGTCACCACCCTCAGCTGCAAGCAGAGATGGGCAGCTCTGGCAAGTCTCTCTCTTTTATATTTATTATTTTAATTCAATTTAATTTTTTTTAGTGTTCCAAAATTCATTGTTTATGCACCACACTCAGTGCTCCATGAAATATGTGCCCTCCTTAATACCCATCAGCAGGCTCACCCCCCCACACACTGCCCATCCCAAAAGTCTGTTTGTTTCTGAGTCCACAGTCTCTCATGGTTCAGCTCCCACTCCGACTTCCCATATCTTGAGGCTTGAGAAGCCTAATAATCTGACACACATCACAATGCACAGCAAACAATGAGAATTTGACAGAGGTCACTCTGTGGGATTTCAGGCTTTGATTTTTGGATTGGAAACACAGCTTCTTTCCTAAGCAGAATGATTTCTTTACCAGCCATGCTCCCTCTCTTGGCCAGGCTCTAGCAGAAACTGAGACAGAAGTACTTGGCTCCAACCTATTTCAAAGGACACTCTGGCCATATTGCTGGTCAGTGCTCTGCAGAGAGATGATGAGCATGGGCTGTCCATTTGACATCAGCAATTCCAATTAACATTCTTGAGTCCCCAAAGAAGCCAAGATTTCTCCCCTGTTTGGGAAGCCAGTTGCCAACCAGGTCAATGGAGACCCTGGGATTGACTTAAGACATTCCTGCTCACAGCCCAGAATCCTCTCATCTCCCCAGCTGGCCACTCCCACTTCCCCAGCAGCTCTTTCCTGCTAGATTCCATCATAATTCAGTTCAATGTTGGGCATGGAGCCAACATGCAGCTTTGAATTCGTGGTTCAGCTCCTGCCCTGCGTCTGCATTCTGTTCCACAGTCAGTATCTGCCTTTATTGTCTGGTTGCTGCTCAGCCCAGAGCCACCTCTTACGGGGGCATTCCATCTGTGATCTTTGTAACGTCCAGAATATGCAACCATTGTCTTTGGCTCCCTGTACTCAGTGTGGTCAGCTGCTGGTATGGGAGTGAGGTCTCTGCTGGGAGGAGGTTGGCAGTCCTTGGATGCCCCTTGTGACATGCCCATTGCTCATGCTCAGGTGCTATTTGCTAGCTGCTGGGAGCCCTTCTGAGGAAGAAGTCAATGAGACTCCAGAGAAGACACAGGGGTGTGGCCGTAGTCTTGGCCCCTCTCTGCTGACTCTGTTCCTGCCCACCTCTGGGTGGGGGTGGGAGAAGAGCCAGTGCAGCTGGGTGAAGCTCAGTGGCAGAGCCTTCTTCTGGGCTGCTCTTGGAGAGCCTTCTTGCCTCTCCCCGCTATCCCCAGTGGGCTTTACTGGGCCAGTGAGGAGTCCATGATGAGAATCAGAGAGATACCTGCTACTTCTGACCTGGGAAGCCCAGGGATTCTGAGGTCAGCTGTCCCATTGCCAACAGCATTATCCAGCTGCCTTTAAATAGAAATCAAAGGAACCATGACCCTCCTGAGCTCCCCCAGACTCCAGAGTCTGATCTAGGACTGGCTAGGTCCTCATCTGAGAATCCATGTGCAAAGTTGTAAGAGTCACATGGGTCTTGATACATGTGGAGTCCCTACTATCTTCCCTTGTTTGTAGTTGTTCATGGCTCCCTATGGCTGATTATTTATGGACCAAGTTTCTGATCAGGCTCTGGATAACCTGGACCTGCCACTTAACAGCATTCTGTCACAACAGGGGCCACCAGGACTTCTGCCATTCTCTGAATAGTTCCACTCTTCTTCTTGCCTCAGGGCCTTTGCACACATCTTCATCTACCTCTGCTCTCACCCACCTCCCTCTGTGGATTCTACTTGATTTTGTGTCTGGATCCAACTCTATATGACGGCTTCTTTACTCCTACCCATGCCTCCCCCAAACCAGGTCAGGATGCTATGTTCTATTCGTGGCATGATTTTTGGCATGGCATGTCACAGTTTATGTGTGTGTTTCTTAGTGTCCTGGTTAGTGTCTACTTCCCCTTTTAGATTATAAACTCAATGAAGGCTGGGTCTTATTTGTTCACATTTTATCCTGGTAACTAACAGAGATGTGACCCATAGAGGAGATTTAATAAATGTGTATTAAATGAAACAACAACAACTAAGAAAGGTACTATTCTGATTCTAAAGATTAACTGTAAAGTGAGTGCTGCAGTCCCAAAAACTTTCTTTCAGGGCAAAGTCCTTACCATGGGAGCTGACTGCCACTTGTGATAGCCCCCCATGGAGTTGTCATGTCATGACCAACTTCAAAGCCAGGTGTAGGTTTCATGCCCGAAACCTTGAACTCTCAAAAGAACATGCAGATTAAGGACTCCACACATCTTGCCAGGGGTCCCTCTCAGTGGAGGAAACAGTGGGATGTCTCTAAGGGCACTGGGGGCCTGGACCAGAACCAGTTCCTGCTGCTGCAGTCACTTTGACCAAGTGTGGACTCCATCTAGCGGCTGGAGTTACATGTGGATATTTGGACACAATCCACAATGAGTGACATCAGGATAATTGGGTCAAAGCTTGCAGACCAGGTCTAAGCAAAAGAGAGGAACACTTTGTCTCAGTTTTATATTTTTAAACTTTTATTTATTAAGTAATCTCTGCACCCAATGTGGGGTTTGAACTCACAACCCTGAGATCAGGAGCCACATGCTCCACCAACTAAGCCAGCCAGGTACCCCCATTTAGTGTTGGTGCTTAGTTTAGGAGCCCAAAGAAACACAAGTAGTATTATAATGGTAGTATTATAATGAAAGCATTATAATGTTTATAATGCTTACAATGAAAGCATTTTAATGCTTTCACTAAAGTTTGCTTAAATGTAAACTTCAGAAATCTATCTATCTATCTATCTATCTATCTATTTCCCTGACAGATACAGATACAGATACTTTTTTTTTTCTTTCAGAGATCTGAAAGAAGGGGTTTGATTCAGTTCAGCTCTCCTTGAGATGAGCATTATGGCACTTGTGTGATTCATGGCCAAACAAAGGCTAAGGAGGTTCAGCAGTTTCCTACAATAACACAGCCAGAGGAGGAGCGAGTGGAACCCTGTGGCCCTGCCCTCTGTACATAGTTTTGCTATCTGTTGGACCACTTTCAGCCAAGATCCCATGCTGCACCGTGGAGAAGAAGAGACAAGATATGTTTTCAATCTAAAATGCAAGATCCCTGTCTCTGTAACAGGCACCTTCTCAATCCGATATTAAAATATCAAAACTTTCCACTAGAGTGGCAGTGAGCCCGTTCAGGATGTCCAAGCACCGCCAGGACAGCTTGGCAGAGATGCAGTTTCCTAGGGCCCAGCCTCACAAAGCGACTGTGGGGGAGCCCACATGCAGATAAGGTATTTATGACAAATAGAAACTGCAAACACACTGTTCCATTGTCGTCTCCAGGCACATAAATCAGCACGGAGTGCTGCTCCAGAAAACCCTCCACACACTGTCCCTGGGTCGGAAGACAAATGTGCTTGGGCTCCAATGCCTGAGACAGAAAATAAAAGACTGAAGCTGTTAGAACTCTGGCTTCTGATAATTCTCAGAGTATACCATGACGGCAATGTTTTATGAGTGGAAAATCCCCACAGCTTGCACATAGGCTTTCTATGTCTGCATCTGCAATTTTGTGTCCTGAATGATTGCCTTCTTTGTAAATCTGACCTCAGGGAATGGTGGACATCCTGATTTTTCTCTGAGCCCTAGAAAACTCAAGTTATTTTGGAGCAGGCTCAATTGCTCTACTATTTACTTTGCAGTTGTGTCATTTTTGTATTTCTGTTAATATATTATGGGATTGTAAATAATGGATACTTTAAAGGATGATCAGTTTTGATGTGTAATCAGCTACCTCCTAACGAGTTAACAGCGAAAACTGGGAGGGACTGTGTCATGTGGTGAGCTGAATGCACATTCCAGCTCCAACACCTGCTATTTGCAGGAATTGGGGATAATGATTCCATCGGCAATAATGTGTACCTTGTCCACACGCATGCATTTCACTGTAATGGTGAAAGGAAGTCTTACAGTAAACTGATTAAGATTATCTGAGATCAGTTTTATAGAAGCAGAGTCCAAGCACATGACTTACTGAGAAAGGGCACTCAGGAGAAACCTGTAGAGAATTGAGGGAACCAGGGGAGGGTCGGGGAAGAAGATGGGCAAAGATGTGGTTTAGGGAAAGTCCAACCCCATCCTGGTTCCAAAGGATTCTTTGGACTGAGAATTGCCCCAAAGTCGTCATCCACCTGGAAGCTTGGTTCTGATCTGCACACCCCACATCGCTAGTCAGGGGTTGTGGGCCCCTCCTGGGTAGGGCCTAGGGCAACCTTCCAGTTCTTCAGGTGCAGGGGATTACATGAGCCAAGGGCAGTCCCACAAGGAGGCTTCTGTCCCTGAGAGCAGTTGAGCTGGAATGCCTAACCCCAGTAAAAGGTCACCAACTGCATCTGCTGACAGTCAGTGGTACAGAATAAATGTTCTGTGCCTGCTAGCTTGAGAATGAGAACAATAGCAACACAATGATTATTCACCCTAGGCTGCTGAGTTAATCTCAGGTCCTTAGTTAACTTTATTAGCAAGAAAAAGTACAGATTTTTCCAAATGCATATCTATGTGACCTACCTGCTAGTGAGTACAAATAGCTTGGTTATATGCAGGTAAATAAAAATTGCTCTACTTTGTATTTATATCATATTTTAAAGTTTGTTAAATACTTCCTTACCTCATTTATTATCAAAGAGAAGCACAGTATGCCATTTTTTCCCCTAAAAAACATGAACCGAAAGATGGCTGGGATGGTGGAGCTCAAATCTGAAATACGAGTGGGTCATAATGGGCTATACCTTATTTCTGGTTTTTTCCTTGGGAAGAACTCCCATGTCCCTCAAGACCCAGTTCTCATCTTCTCACTTGTCAAGGCCTCACCACTGTTTGGATGGATTCAGTCATCCCCATCCTAAGCTTCTGTGGAGCTTTGTGCACAGCTCTACTTGACCTCTGACACTCTGTCTTACCTGGATTTTGGAATAAGCACTTGATGTATTTTCCAAGGACCTTTCCTGGCCCTGATTCCCCAGCTTATAACACAGGCACCATCAAAGATAAGGTGGAAAAATCCACAGCTCCCCTCTAGGTCAAAGCTCTCATACAGGACCAGTTAGAAATTTTTCTATGACATCCCCAGTGCCCAAGGCCCAAAGTTCTCCTGAAACTTATTGGCCTTGGTGGAGGTCTGTACTAAACCCTAAAAGGTTCAGATCATTCCAAGGGCTAGATGTAGCTCCAATGGGTTTTTCTATGTGAGCTAACCTTCAAATTCTACTAAGTATGTTATATATATATATATATATATATATATATATATATATATATATATATATATATATATATATATATATATATATCAATGACTTATCAGTATATATATATTCTTATCAGTTTTCAAGTTTGTAAGATCTACCAGGACCTTCCTTCCAGAGTTTCCTTATGACTTCAGTTATAATAAGTTCTCATCAATCTTGGCTTCTGGAGCACCTGGAACCTTGCTCTGCTAGTGCAGTCCCCAGACCAGCAGCATTGGCAACATCTGGGACCTTATTATGGAACCAGACTCAGCTTCACCCTAGACCTGCATCTGAACATGCATTTGAACCAGAACCTGTACCTTAAAACAAAACAAAACAAAACAAAACAAAACAAAAAAACCTATTAGTGATGCACACTGTCGGAGCTCTTCCTTCCTTCCTTCCTTCTTTCCTTTATTTATTTATTATTTTATTTATTTATTTGACAGAGAGAGAGAGGGAGGAGAGAGAGAGAGAGAGGAGAGAGCAAGCACAAACAGGGAAGATAGCAAGCAAGAGAGAAGCACACTCCCTGCTCAGCAAGGAGCCCAATGTGGGGCTTGATCCCAGGACCTGGGATCATGACCTGAGCTGAAGACAACTGCTTAACCAACTGAGCCATCCAGGTGCCACATCTTCCATTTTATTTATTAATATCTTTTTATAAATTAACATACATGGGCACATAGCACTTTCTTTAAATAGCATCTAAACATGCAGATAGAGAGAAGACTATGTAGAGCACATGAAAGCAGTTGGGCCTCTCATGCCCTCCTGCTTCCCATAGGCCTCTGTAGAACCTCTGTAGGATGTTTAGGTTCCAGGAGGACTTGGTTTTATTTCCCTAGATTTCCCAGCGTGCATGAAAGCTGTCATCCAATCCATGTCTGCGGTAGCACCAGTAGGCTAAACACAGAGGTAGAGGTCTTGGGATCCTTTTCTTTGGAACTGGATGTTAGCACTACAAAAACAAAAACAGTGGACTTGACTTCATCCTCCTGAGATCAGCCTTGTACAGGATGGGGCTGGAGTTCAGCTTAAAGACATAATCAAGTAAGCCTTGTCCTCCCACTTGATTCTTGTGTTTGCAGGATCCCCATGCTCTAAAGCTGATGAGAAATGGTCCTGAGACTGGTGTATTCTTGGTGACTTGGTGTTCATTACACTCCAGATATGCCTGGTATTTTGCCACCAACATTATAGGTCATCTTTCATTTAATCTTCTTAACCACTCAATGAAGTAATTTCCATTGTCCTCTCCATTTGCCAATGAGGACACTGCAGCTTGAATAGGGTATGTCACCTGCCCTGGGTTGTACAGGTGATATATGCCAGGGTCAGCTTTCAAACTTAGGGCCAACCCCAGAGCCCAGACTCTTAGCCATCTTTCACATGTGTTGTTTTAGATATAGATACAGTCAATGACTTATATTTTTAAATGCACATTTTAAAGGGTGGTAGCAGTCCTCCATTCTTATGCTACAATACACAATGGGTTGGAGAAATTCCAAAGTTTTGCGCTGGCTGGAAACAGAATGAAGGAGCCTCAGAATGGAGCCTCTGTCATGATATTCTGGAGTGAGGTCAAGCGGTCAAAAGAGATGGGGTGTCCTCTGAGCTGGGATGTGGGTAGATCTTGACACCAGTAACCACAGGTGGGCTTACTGAGTTAGGTTGTCTAGAACCCTCCCAAACACCCAAGTAACTTGTGACATAGGGTGAAAAGCAGACAACTGGAAAACTGTTCATCACAGGCAGCAGCAGCAGGGGAGAGTTCAGTCTCGTGCTCTGGAGTCCCTCAGGAACCCATTTCAGCCACAGATAGAACCACACTCTCCACATCTCCAGAAAGTCACAAGCTCTTCCTTAAGTTATCATAAGTAGTAGAGGCAGAAGGAACTTTTGTGAACATCTTGTCCAATATTTGTTTTTTGAAGATGAAGTGAGAGAGAGCACAGATATTAAGGCATGTCTGAGATTCCATGCTGACCAGTGGAAGAGCTGGTCTTGAACTCAGATTTCCTGATGCCTAACCCCATGTGCCTCCCAGAGCACCGGAGAGACCTTCAGAAAAGGAGGTGAAAGAAACAATAACAGGGCTCAGCCCTCGTCCTAGTGGCTCTTTTGGTAAGAAGTGTCCTGGGAAGTAACAGGAGGTAATTTCCCATCACCCCAGAATATAAGCACAGTGTGATGTCAAGTAAGAAATGGAGGGTGGTGGGGTAGGCCCCCAAATTCTTGACCCTTAAGCTTGTCTTGGGCAAGGTTCTCAGTCTTGACTCCACATTAAAATCACTTGAGGAGCTTTTCAATCCCCAGGCCCATCAACCAGAATCTCTCTGGTTGAGACCCAAACAAAGGGAGCTTTAAAAGGTCTCCAGGTGATTCCCGTGGGCCCCAAGGTTGAAATCAGCAAGCTCTGGAGAATTTACTTTTCTACTCCATTTCTGTACAGTGATGCCAGTGTGGTGTTAGGTGAACATCCATTTTTGTGCCACTGCTGACTCTGGGTGGCCTTCTTATTTCATTCTTGGCCAGGCAATGCCAGGGCATGAGGTTGCCATCCCAGCTAAACTGGTAGATAGGCCTTGGGGAAGAAGACCAGAAGGTGATATGGTAACATTGTTAGTAAATGCGAGACTGGAGACTGAAGGTCATCATGCAAGAAGTACATACACAGGCCAAGGTAGATACAGGTCAGTGCATATAGGGCAGGGTCCTGAGACCTTGCATACCAGGTCAGTGCAAGAGCCTACGGTCTGGATGCATCAAGGGCAACTGCCTGATAGGGGCAGTGGACACTAAGCTGTGTTCAGTGCGGCTCAGCTCTGTCCTGCCTGCCTGGCTTCCTCCTATTCCGACAAAGAGGCATCTCTTGAGACAGTTCTGACCTTGGGACAGTTCTGACCTTGGAGCAGTTCTGAAGCCAAGCTCACACCAAAACCACTCTATCTTCCTCCACAGGTATCTTCATAGTTGAGAACTTGGCTGGGGTTTTGGTGTCTCTTAGCTTCTCTAACACTAATACAGGTTTAGGTTTGCCTATCACTTCCAACTTAAAAGTCACTTTTGGCCAATCATGTCTGAAGAAGTAGATTTCAGCAGGAAAGGCTTGGGCTCCTTGTGCATACATTTATTCCTCTAAATAGATAGTTAACGTTTCAATTTTAAAAATGAGAAAAACAGCCAAAGAGAGCTGCCAAAATTCATGAATAATCTGGTTCTAAGACTAGTAGGAAAATCCCATACTGCACAGCAAAGGTACTCAAATTAATTACTTTGGCATTAAATGTTATTTTTCAGCTCCAGAGAGTCCAGCTGAGGGCAGAATTCTCTTTTGTCACCTGTCGTATATAAACGTGAGGACAGTTCCTGCTTCCTGGCAGAGACTTCAAAGCTCCTACTTTTTCTGGGTGTGATGTTTAATGTTGTTAACTGAAATGAAGGGTAGATTTGGGTGCTGTCTGGGGGTCCAGATGCTTTCTGAACAAATATATACACGATGAGTAAAGGCTTGGGAAACAGTGTGCCAGCTTTCTTTATTTGTTCCTGAGTAATTTGGTTCATTCAGTGGGATGTGTGAGTGTGGAAGCTTTTTCTTCACCATATGGCATCAGCAGCTTAAATGGCATTTTCTACTCCAGGCTGTGTACGTGAATCAGGTGTGAATGTGTGTGTGGATGTTAGCATCGGCTGTGTTCAGACAAGAAGCTGTGGCAGGTGTGTTGAGGCCTGACCTGTATCCCACTGACTCATGTCCAGACTCATCTATGGCAGTGATGATCAACTGAATGTGTATTGATAGCACCCCACCTTACACACCTGCATGCATCTGTATCCCTGCTTGAGGCTTTCTGCTGCATGATGGCAGTTTGCCCAGACACTTGCAGGAAATCCTGGAAATACCAAAGATTTAATACACCTAAGGGTAGCTTTCATTGGATAAATATCCCAGGTTCCTTATCCCTTAGAAAGAAAATTCGGAGGCTTTCAAAGATGGTCCCCAACAGGATGGAACCTCATCATCTTTCTAGGTAACTCATTAACTCCCTTTCTTGGCTTTCAAATATTCCTCCTCCCTCACTCTTCTCCCTTATCAAGCTTTTTGGGATCATCTCTCAAATAAACAACCTGCACCTAAATTATTCTCCCAAGGTCTGCTTTTGAGGGGAATCTGAACTAAGAGAAAGCTTGATCTGAAACTGAGAAGAATGAGAAGCCTTGTTCACCTATTGTGTTAGGACCAGTTGCAAAGCTCAGGCTCAAAATCCCCAGTGGAATGTATAATCCAATCAATTTATAATTGAGAGTGAAGAAAGCTGGTTACATTCCATGTATCCCTAGCAAAGAGGCAAAACGAGGGAAGTCAGATCTGTTCTTTCTTGGGAATTAAAGGAGAAAGAGGGTAATCTCAGGTTTTTAAAAAGATAATCAAGCTGGGCCAATAAGCAAAACAATAGAAATAATGTGGTTAAGAAAAAGCTGTTTAATATCCTTCTTCTAATATGTTTGCTCTCTCATATGGTATATTAGGAAAAATGCTGAAGGATACCTACTTGGTGCTAAAAAGTAGAAGTTTGAGGGCTTAACATGATGGTAGTTATTAGAGACATTCTCAAATCTTCCAATGCATGTTCTAGACTGCTGGGTCAAGGTATTGGATGTATGAGAATCTCTTACCCACCCAGGAGTTGGCCAGATCATTGCTTATAGCATTTGGGTATGGAACGTGGGAGTCATTACATCTCAGACGCTGTCATAGGTGGTAAGTAAGTCACCATCATATGGCCTTTTTGATGATGTTCCTTGTATCATGAAATGAATCAAGGGGAGTAAGGACTTTGTCCTTAAGGCCAAAGGAAACAGCAGTAATCACCCAAGTTCAGGTAAAGACCAAAGAGTTAAGTTGACAAATTAAAAAAGAAAAAGAGATGCTGAGATTTAAGACAAGTTGTGATTCTGAAAATCACCATAATTTATAAGTTTCAAAATAGTTGACTATCATGTCTGGCTTTGCCAAAAATAAAAAGTGGTTTCATGTGTATGTGTGTGAAGGGTTGGCACTGGTTTATAGTAGGACAAGGGGTGGTTGTGAGGACCTTAGGAAGTTGCCTTCCAGCAAAATAAAAAAAAGACTGCCTGTTTTGTAAACTGCAACAAAAATCATGCCCCCTGGATTTTTTTTTTTTTTAAGGACAATTCTTTTATCTTCTTGAAAAATTAAGTATTAAATTCATGGTTAAGTGTGATTTAATTGTTATAATTTCACAATACTCATTTAATGCATTACTAATAATAATATACTAATGTTTTCACTAAAAATTATCAAAGTACATGTTCTCTTTAAACTTTTTTATATGAAATATAGATGCAGAATGTACACAAGTATAAACATGTAGCTTGATTCATCTTCAGAAGCAGCACACAACTGTATAACCAGCACCTAAATCAAGAAACAGAACTCCAGCAATACCCCAGAAGCCCTTTATGTGTCTTCTTTCTATCACATCCCTGCTTCCCAAAAGTGGGCTACTATCCTGATTTTGGCAGCATAAATTAGTTTTTATTTAAATGAAATCTTACAGCATGTACTTTGCAATCTTACCCTGTTTACTTATCTTTATTTAAATTTTTCTGCTCAACATTTAGTATTTATTGGTTTAGAAAATATGTTTACGGTCTGTAAATCCTACTAATTCTTACCAAGTGTTGCCTGACTTCTTCCCTCCATAACCTGGAATCATAAGGGTGAAGGAAAGCTAGATCTGGGATCTTTTCTTTTGGATCAGTAACAGTATCAAGAGGGTCACTGGTGAGGATTTTGGTTCCCTGCTTGTAAGGACAGAAAGAAGCAAAACCTTGTGCAGGTTTGAAGAAGACTCTCTTTGCTGACTTCCTCTTGGTTGTTCCAATGACAGAACCCACAGGTTGTCCAGAAGTATTTATCTAGTACTTCCTCTAAACTCTGCTGTGTAGGACCCTGGAAACATTACCAACAAGAAATAATTATGTCACAAGTCTTTACCTACAATGCTAATAATAATAATAATAACCTAAGTAAATAATCAATATAACCACCACATATTGAGCAAATATGACATCCTGTGTTAGCACTTTCTATAGCTTGCTTTATTCAGTCTTTATCAGAGCTCTGAGAGCCAATAGTTCTTATCTCACAATGCATTGATCAGAATAAATAGACTGCTGTAACAAGCAGCCCCACTTTCAGGTGCATAGTTCAGGGGTTCACTGGGTGCACACTTCACACTTGAGTCAATCAGCAGGGAGGCTTGGGATGTTGCTGTCTTGTAAACCTGCCATCTTTCTTGCATGCTGTTATAGTAGATTGTAAAAATGAACATGATTCTTTGTAGCTTGTCCTATCAGCAGGTAAAAACTATTTTCCTACCCCCTGAAACGGGGTTTGCCTTGAGACTTGATTTGGCCAGCATGTGGTGTGGAAGCTATATTGTTGGGATTCTGAGTTGGAACTTAAGGGTCCCTGCTATCATTCTTCAAATGCTGCCACTTCCATGTGAACAGACATAGGCTCACTGGCTGGATGATCAGAGATACATGGCCCTGTCATCTCTGTTGCCTCCAGCTGACAGCAAAACAACCACCAGTCAGGTGAGGGTGAACATCCTAGGTCATTAGGACCCAGGCTGAGCCAGTAGCAGACTCCAGAAACATGGGAAAGCCCAGCCAGGGACCGAGGCTGGCCAGATTAGCAGAACTACCCAGGGGACACACAGATAGATAAGCAAAAATGAATGGCTCTTGTTTTATACCTCTGAGTTTGAGGTGATTTGTTATTCTGTAAAAGCTAACTGATACAGTTGCTATGGGAGGGGAAGAGCTAATGTAGAGATCTTGAAGGGGAATTTATAGTCAGGGCTGGAAGTAGCATATATCAATTCACAGAACCCAGTCCCACGCCCCCAAGAGAACTGCAGAGGCGCAGGGTAGGAAATGAAGTTTTATCATGAGTCTCAAAGGAAAAGGGAGCTTTAGTGAATTATAGCTTCTCCACAGCCACACCAACTTTATAGATGAGTACAGTGAAGATTAGATAAGTCAAATAACTTGTGTAGGACCACATAGCAAGAAGTGGAAGGCATAGGATTTGAGCCATTTCTATATGACCCTGAAACCTGAGCCCTTTGTATGGTACATATCCTTCCCACCCTAGCCTTCCCCCTCCTCTTAGCTCTCTATCATCTGGGTGTAAAAAGAGAAAGTTCACTGTGCAACTAATTTGTTTCAAATGAGATTAGATGTTATACCAGTCATTTAATAAAGCCACAGGACTCAACTGACCTGTTCTTTACAATGTAATCAGACAAATCAATGATCATATTTATGTTATCCATTACAGTGCATAAAGATCTTTTATAGACATTGTCGTCTTTGATCTTAACAATAGTCCTGGAAAGTTTTTATTGTTTTCTCACCAAACTGATGAGAAAACTGAAGCTTGGAAAAGCCCCCACTTAGTAAGGGATGGAAGTGACTTTCAAACTCATGCTTTTCAAGTAAAAGTTCCAGTCCTCTTTCCATTAAACACAAATGTAACTCTGGAGTAAACTCTTGATCAAATGACAGCTTTGAGAAGTAGGAAACTGTCCCAAGTGTTTTATGTTTTATATATAATCCACACATTGATTATATATCTGTCTGCAAGGCTATCTTTATCTACTGTCTTTGAGCAAGGAAAGTATATTGCATAGTAAAATAATTTCTGTTGCTATTTTGAGGGCTATAAATGTTATACACATTTAGAAAAAAATGTCAGACAAATTAACTTCAGAGAAGACTTCTTCACTAAGAAGGGTTTGATGTGTTTCTCAAAAGGGAAGTCAAGTCAAATGTTTAGAGAGATTAAGCCAGACACAACTGGCAGGGATTTCAGGGGAAAACACAATGTTTAGACATGGTCTAGCAAGCTGGAGAGGCAGGAAGAGCCTTCATTATGATTGTGACAAATGCAGGTAAGCAGCAGGGATATGGTTCAGTCCAGGAATGGATTGTGTGATGCTCTTATCCCATCACAGGTTCCTGACTTACTTGTGTGTGGTGCAAAAGTCTCTGTCTTTCTCTCTCTATCTTCTCTCCCTCTCTTTCCTTCCACCTCAAACTCTGGTCCACAGCAAAATTGAAGGAAGAGGGAGGAGAGGAGAATGAAAACTCTCATCGTTATTATGTTTTGTTATCACAGTGAAAACCAATGTAATAAAGAGCAACTCAGTTCAACTACTAAACAGAGATAATAGGGAAAATAAGCAAATGAGTCTTATAAATGTAATGAATTAATAATCGATGTGCTTACTAAAACTCCAGTTGCCTCTTGCATAAAACTTGAGATGTCCCATAACATGAATGAATGGTTTTTACCACTGAAGCTTTGTTATTGAATTATATTCATAATATATTTCCATATGTCAATGGACAGGTCTTAAAAAGAAAAGAAAGCAGACCCATCACAAATAGAATAATGTACCTAAACTAAGGAAGAGGCATCAGTCAAAGAAATTTTGCAATAATCTGGAGAATTCTTACATACATGTCCTGTGTATGCCCTACACTCATCTGCATAGGAATTTCAGGAAAGAGTGATTTGTTTTATAAAAGTTTGAAAGAAACAAACTATCATGTCTCCCCAAAGCCATAATTTATTAATCTCATGCTGTTTCTGAATATTTAATCTTCAACAAGCCTATTTATAATGGGAAATTTAATTATTTTATGACACCCTTCTCTGGAAATTTAGTTGAGGCTTACTGAGTTAAACTGACAGGGATTCTGAGAATCTCATCCTGTTATCCATTCTTGTACACAGGGTTTTGCAGTAAGTGAGCTGGTCAAAAATGAGGCAAATATTTTCAGAACTGAGCAAGTCATGGCTCCTTAGATCAAAAGCATTGTATGTGGAACATGAAATAGGGCACTGTGTAGAGGGTCTTAGAAAACTAAGAATGGGGAGATGCTCTAAAGGCTCTGGGTGGTGGGGATGAGAAAGACAGAGAATCTGATCGATATCAGGAAAATTCTCAAAGGAAAACAATGCAGAAATATGCTCAAACAATCTCAAAGTGGAAAAAAAGAAAGAAGACTATGAACCTAAAATTGTAAAACCAGATAAAGTATTACTCTAGTAGAAGTTCTAAATAAAGATTGTTTTAAGAGAAAGAAATTCAGAAAAATCACCACCTCTTTAAAGAAAATCTCCTTTAAAAGAACTTACTAAAAAGAATCTTTCTTTAAAATTATTGAAGGATGTACTCTGAAAGAAGGACATTAAACTCAACACTTAAAAATGGGACACAAAATTTAGTAACAAGAAACATTAAAAAAAACCTCTTATTGGTACAATTGAAGTTAATTTCATTCATATATATATTTACATAATATAATTTATATTTATATCTATACATATATTTCTTACAGAAATAAGGAAAGACAAAGAATAATTCTGTGATTAAACACTACCAGCAAAACAGAGAAGGAAATTTTCTCAATCCGATAGAGGACACTTACAGAGAACCTATAGTTAACAACATGTTTGATGATGAAAGACTTACCATAAGACTTCCGACACAAAATGTGCTTTCTTTCCCACATATTAACCAATTCTCCAACTCTCTGGACACCAGCTGGGCATCCTACAAGTGAATTCAGTTCAGACCCTGACTACTGAGAATTAGTGCAGACCCCACAGGATAAATGCTCAACCCCCACTACAGACACTAATCAGGTTAAGCTCTATAATTTCTAGAAAAGCTCACAGAACTTGGAAGCCCATTTACTTACTATTACTGGTTTATTATAAATGATCTAGATGGAGCAGCCAGCTGACGAGGTACATAGGATGAAGTTCAGAAAAGTCGCAAGGACAGGAGCTGCTGTCCATTATAAATGATCTAGATGGAGCAGCCAGCTGACGAGGTACATAGGATGAAGTTCAGAAAAGTCGCAAGGACATGGATCAGATTATGACCTGGAGGCTCTCTCAAACCCTGTGGCTTAAGGGTTTTTATGGAGCTGTCATTGCACAGGCACAGTTGATTAGATTATTGGCATTGGCAATTTGACTCAACTTCTAGGCTTTCTTTCCTTGGAGGTTGGGTGGGACTGGAAGTTCCAACCTTGGAATCATGCCGTGGTCTTTCTGGTGACCTTATTCTGTAACTATATGAGCACCTTCTAAAAGTTATCTCATTAGAACAAAAGATGTTCCTATTACTCCTATGACTCAGGAAATTCCAAAGGATTTAGGAGGGCTCTCTCTCTCTCTCTTACTTATTATTGTATCGCAGCCCCTAAGATCAAGAATAAGGCAAAGATGTTCACCTTCATCACCTTTCCATCATTGTAATGGAGGTTCTCAGCAGTGCAGTCAGAGAAGAAAGAGAAATAAAAGACACACAAAATGGAAAAGAAACAAAACTCTATTTATACACAGACAGGATCATCACATTATTCTCTGTGTAGCAAATCCTAGGAACTTCACACATTTAAAATCTTATTAGAACTGATAAATGAATTTAGCAAATTTGTAGGACACAAGATCAATATAGAAAACTCAATTATATTTCTGTACACTAGTCATGAACAATTCAAAATGAAGGCAAACACAATGAGATATTACTTTACACCTGTCAGAATAGTTTGTATTAAAAAGACAAGAAATAACAATTGTTGACAAGGATGTGGAGAAAAGACAACTCTTGTGCACTACTGGTGGTAAATTGGTGCTGCTAATATTAAAAAGTATGAAGGTTCCTTGAAAAATTAAAAATAGAATTACTATATGATCTAGGAATCCCTTCTGGGAATTTATTGAAAGAAAATGAAAACACTGATTAGAAAACAACAACAACAATCCATATATGCAACCCTATGTTCATTGCAACTTTGTTTTTAATAGCCAAGATATGAAAGCAATCTAAGTGTCTACCAATAGATGAATGGATAAAGGGGGGTATGTTACACACACACACACACACACACACACAGGAATATTCCTGAGCCATAAAAATGATGGAATCTTGCCATTTGCAATAACATGCATGGACTTGGAGGATATAATGCTAAGTTGAAATAAATTTGTCAGAGAAAGGCAAATACCGTGACTTTACTCTTATGTGGAATTTAAGAAACAAAATAAATGAGCAAAAGAAAAAGAGACAAAAATAGATTCTAAAATACAGAAAACAAACTGGTGGTTGTCAGAGGTAAGTGAGTGAGGAATGGGTAAAGAAGATGAAGGGGATTAAGAGTACAGTTATCATGATGAGCACTGAGAGATGTATAGAATTTTTGAATCATTATATAGTAGACCTAAAACATATATATATATATATATATATATATATATATATATATATACACACATATATATATATAAACTAAACTTGAATAAAATTACTATAGAACTTCAGAAGAGAATATGGGAGATCTTCATGACATTTTGTTTAGCAACAAATGCTTAGCTATGACATTAAAGGCTAATCCATAAATAAATTACTGATGAATTAGACTTTCTGCCTAATTAAAAACTATTTCCCTTCAAAAGATACCATGAAGAAAATAAAAAGATAAGACTGGATTATCTTTCTGAAAAATCATACGTCTTATAAAAGATCTATATCCAGGTTATATAAAGAACTCTTACAACTTATTTTGAATACAATAGAATAAAAATGACCAAAATATTTGAACATTCTTACTAAAGAAGATGTATGGATGGCTAATAAACACATGAAAAGATGTGTTAGACATCATTAAGCATTGGGGAAATGCATTTTAAAGCCACAACTAGACGGCTGTCATAAAAGGCTGACAATAACAAGTGTTGACAAGGATATGGAGCAACTAGACAGCTCATACATTGTTGGCAGGAATATGAAATGGCACAGCCACTTTAGAAAAAGATTCGTAAGACGTTACACATTAATTTTCCATATGCATCAATAATTTACTAAGTTAGTAGGAATATATTCAAGAGTTAGTAGTTCTAAGTTAGTTCTAAGTTAGTAGGAATATATTCATATTTTAAGTTAATAGTAATATATTCAAGAGAAATGAAAAGATATATGAATATATTCAAGAGAAAAGAAATGTCTGCCCAAAGATATGTGTGAAAGTGTTTATAGCAGCATTAATCACAATAGTGGAAATAATTCAAATATCTATTGGTTGGTGAATAAATAAATATCTATTAGTTGGTGAATAAATAAAAATTTGGCTAGCCATACAATGGAATACTATTTGACAATAAAAAAGAAATGAAATATTGATACATGCTGCAATATGTAGATGAACCTTAGATCATAACACTAAGAAGTCAGATGTAAAAGATTACATGTATGAACCCATTGCATGTGAAATGTCCAAAAAAGGCAAATAATGTTCTCCTTGGCTGGGAATGGTGATAGGATGGACTGAAAATAATCGTGATGATTCTTCTCATGGTGATGGAAGTGTCCTAAAACTGGATTGTAGTGATGGAGGCACAACTCTGAAAACTTACTAAACATCACTGAGTTGTAGTTTCATCAACAGCAAATTTCATGGTACATAAATTATATCTCCATAAATCTGTTAAAAATAAAGATAAAAGAATTTGGAACACTTAAAAAAATAAAATACAATGAAATTAAAAAATGAATATTTAAAAAAAGACAACATGCTGTCCAAAGAAAAGTAACTACAGTGCATATATTAAATAAGTAAAATATAAATGTCTAAGTGTTGTAAAAGAAAGGCAGCCAGCACAATGAAAACATGTGCAAAGGATATCCATAGTCAAAACACAGAAGAACTAATATCCAATGGCTGAGAAACACATTGGAAACATCCTCAATTTCAGAGTAATCAGACAATGATAGCAGCAAGAAGGTGTCATGAGATGGGTAAAAAAGGAAGAGATTAATGAGGATTTATGTTGGCAGTTGGTTCTGAGAATTATTTGTCCTTACCCATTGCCAGTGAGACTGTGCTTCTGCTTACACACACACACACACACACACACTTAAAAAGAAGGGCCCATTTTAGAGGCGAGAAAGTGCCAGAAGATCCAAGGAAGGAACAACATTCTTCCTGGGTGTCTCTTCTCTGTCACAGTGTCCTGTCAAAGGGTGGTGAGCACTGGAGCCCTCATGGCATGGTTCTGGGCCTAACGCAAACCAGCTGGGCCCATGTGCTGGGGCCCAAGTGTGCAGGCTGTTGGAGCAATTGTGTTTATATATTTATTTTTTTGACAGAGAAATCACAAGTAGGCAGAGAGGCAGGCAGAGACAGAGGGGGAAGCAGACTCCCTACTGAGCAGAGATTTTTTTTTCCCTATGGGGTAGGGGGGCTCGCTCCCAAGACCCTGAGGTCATGACCTAGGCCTAAGGCAGAGGCTTAACCCACTGAGCCACCCAGGCGCCCCTCATAATAGATGTTAAAACAGTGAGTGGAGGACTCACTGCAGGACTCTTCCTACACCAGAGTTGACTGAAAGGCCAAGTAGATATATGAATATAAAATTGTTGGTTAATTGGTTCACTGGATTCCAACTATTAGAATTACTCCAAATATAAGTAGAGCTATTCATATGACAACACTCTGCCCACACTGGTTGCCTTGGAAGTTTGTCTAGAAGGCCCTAGGGCAAATGCATGTGCTGTATTTGTCCTTTTCTCCTTATTACAGTAATCACACTCTTTTATCTTCTCCACTGTGAATTACTTTATTATTAAAAAGATCTAATAGAGAAAAAATTAAAAGACAATACAAAAAGGATTGCATTTATAAAAGTAACAAAATTATAAAATGCTAGTACTAAAGCAAGAAATAATATGTAAATATTATGTCTCTAGAACTACTAAACTTAGCTGGAGAATATTAAAGAAGGCCCCCCAAAATGAAGTTATTTACCATGTTCTTGGATAAAAAGACTCAATTTTTCATGAGACCATTTCTCCCAGAATTAGTTTATAGATTTACTGCAATCCTAATTAAAATTATCATGACCTTGGCAAGCTGATTCTAGAAATCATACGGAAAAGGAAATGAACAAGAATATTCAAAATAATTTTCAAATCATACATAATGTATGCAAACTTGACCTACTAACCATTGCAAAAACAATGCTGGGATAATTAGCTTCTGTTTTGTTAAAGTCCTACTCAACACCATTCATAAAAACAAATCCAAGGTGTACTAAATAGTTACATGTATAAACAATAAAACGAATCCAAATTTATCTCAAAACAAACAACAAACAAAAAAACAAAAAAAGGAGTAAATACAAAAGTAAGAAGCTATTTATATCATTGGGAATGAAGAATGCTTTCTTAAAAAATACACAACTGTTACAAAGAAAATAAAGATTAATACATTTGATAGCATCAAAATAAATGCTTTCTCTAGACCTAAATCAGCAAGAAAGATCCTAGAGACAGAATCCTTATGAAGGCGCCACAAAATGTTAATGTTGGGCTGTAGAATCAGATCGTACAAATTCCTTCGAAAAAGATAACTCTTAATTATCTTTTAAACAAGGTTTAATAAAGATACTTATAGACAATTCAAAGAAAAAAAAGTGGGAAACAAATGGATCTACCAACTGAGAGTGTCTGTATGGATTGGTGTATAGTAATTCTAAGAAACAACATGTCGTAGTTTTAAAGACTGTGGTAAATCTTTATATACTGATGTGGACAATGTCTCTAAGATAAATAGTTAAATTAAAAAGACCAATGGAAAGTAGTAAGACAATGGTTATAATATCAATTACCAGAACTAAACCAACCAAACAAAAAACGGGCAAATAAGCTGAGGGTTTTGGAGAGGAGGGGGATAGGGGGATGGGTGAGCCCGGTGGTGGGTATTAGGGAAGACCTGTATTGCATGGAGCGCTAGGTGTGGTGCGTAAACAATGAATCTTGGAACACTGAAAAAATAAAATAAACCTCAAAATTCCTAAAAAGAATATGTGTGAATATATAGAAAAATGTCTAGGAGAATAGTCAACAAATTGGTTACAGTAATGTATTCCTAGTCTTTCCATTTGTAATTTCACAAACCTAAAATCATTACTGTTTTAAGCTCCTGAGTATGAGGAGTAGATGCGGCTGTCAGCCACCTGCTTCTGTTTTCCCACCCGTTCCAGGCAGATGTCACACTCTGTCCTCATCAGGGAAGTATTGTGAGAAGCCATTCTAAAGAAATTTCTCAAGAGGCAGCCCCCATGATCATCACACCAGCTGGTTTAGAGCCTGTGAGTGCTTCATTTTCTTGCTAGGAGTGAGAAATAAAAGTGTCACCTCCCCAGGTTGGAGCAGCTTGCTACAATGCTGACCTCATTACCAAACCCACAGGCTCATTGTTTGCACTTCCAGACCATCCCGTTGGCAAATAATAATAATAATAATAAGATTCACAGGACTTTATCCTCATACACAAATGGGTATGTTCCCAGCAGGGATTGACTTCAACCGAAGGCAATAGCTTCCCACGAACAAGAGTTATTCTTTCTACTATTCCCAAACCCACAAGAATATAAACAGCAAATGTGATTTAACCTACTAAACTCACAGCAAAGAAAACGCCTCCTCATATGTCAGGAATGAAGCCATCACCAGGTTCCTGACTACATTAATAAATAAAAAGATAACCATGCACTTTGGCCCAAATCGAATGAAGACATTCCTCCAGATTCCAATGAGACATTTACTTCATCAATGTGTAAAACTTGTTTTTTCTTTCCAGTCAGCTCCCATCAACAAAAACAAAGGAATATGAATTCTCAAACTAAGGGCAGAAAACATTTGCCTTCCTAGAGCATGTCAGAATTCACCAAGCATTTGTCACACACCCTTGCCTTTGAAAACTGAAAATGTCCCTGAGAAGTAGAAAGCCTCAGAAGAAGAAACTATGATTTTCAAACCTGTGGAGATTTGCTCAAAGGCGCAAACCTTTGGAGCACCATATCAAGAACTTAAACCCTGGCCTGTGACTTCCTTACTTTCCAGCGCCCCTTTTGTTGCACAGGAACTGTCCCTTACTTGCTTCTTTTGGATGTCTGGGAGGATGCACTAGTAACATAAAGAAGAGTGGAAATGGAGCCTGGGTGTGACTCCTCTGTGCCTTCCATGTGCTATAAACACTAGAGGTTGCCAGGCAGCATGGCACCCCTGCCTGCAGCTGGGCGTAAGGTCTGCATTTCCAGAGCTGTGATGACCTGGCCACATGTCTTTTGTCATCTCTTTGCACCCCAGTACTGATGTGGGCATCTCTGGCACCCAACAGATGCCACCCCAGGCACCAGGGGCTCTTTGCTTTTTCTGGCCCTACAAAAGTCTGCTCAGCATACTGTAGTGATTAATGTCCCTAGGGGGAGACCCCCAACTAATGAGGGCTCAGAGTTAGTGCCCCTCCCCCTGTCCTTGACAGGACCATCTTAAGGTATATTCTGAATGCTCCTTAGTAAGTAGGTCCTGGTGGAATTGAACGCTGAGGCCCATCACAGCAACTATTCTTTATTTTTTTAATTTTTAAATTTTTTTTAATAAACATATAGTATATTATTAGCCCCACGGGTACAGGTCTGTGAATCACCAGGTTTACACACTCCACAGCACTCAGCAACTATTCTTTAAATCATCCTTTATTTTGGCTAGTTTCCTTTCTCTATCCCCAGCTGCTTGCCATCATTTTCTAAATAAATGATCTACACCCAAATCTTGTCTCAAAGTCTGCTTTGGGAGCTGAAATAAAACAGTTGTTATGTTTTTATTTTGCTCTTGTTTATTCTCCAAATGCCTGGAGTAGAGTGGATATTTGTCGAATGACTAATTGTCAGCTCCACTTCCTTTAATATGTGTGTTTCTAAGTAGCAGGCAAAGTCAAGTTAGACAAAATGACAATAAGAACAAAAGAAATGAATGATAATATCCATGCATTTCCCCCTCTCATATTTTAGCTTGACAAAAGTAGGAGAGAGAGCCAGATCTTGAAATTTTTGTTCAGATTATTTTGGTTAAGTAGCTGCTCACATCCGTACTTATGCCTGAAAGCAGTACATTAAAACTGGTGTCTAAGTTTGTGCTTTCTTTTTGCAAGTGGGGATGACATAGACCTCCTGAATTTCCATCATAAAGGTCATTTTTTCTTTCCAAAGTCAGTTCTGTTGCAATTTCTTTCCCTTCCTCAAGGTCGTGGTGCTTGGGTTCTATGGCTGTGGGATTCCATCTAGGGTGCAAGGGAGCTGGTGGTCAAGGAAAGGAGTATGCATTTGTGCATTAAGAACTGCCCTATACTAGTGCTGGGAAGGTATGCCCTGTACTTGGGGAAAAGCTGTGCTCAGGCACTCTAATGTTTTATATAGTGGGCTGTAGTAGAAAATCACAAGCAAAACACACGAAGTGAAAATGCACTTCATAGGAGTCAAAAGAGCTAAGTAGTGCTTCTAGGGCTGTCACTATCATTGCTGCTGCTGCATTGCTATCACTGTAAATAATCACTGGGAAATTATTGGACATCGGGTTCTACACTAAGTGTTTTATGTACCTTTTCTCATTTACTTTCAGAAAATTCTTGAACTGTTGTAATATAATAGGGATTTTTTTTTCCTGTTCTGGAATCAGCAACTAGGTCCCAAAGAAGAGTCTGTCATGTACCCAAAATCCTAAAGAGAATTTTGGGGACTGATGTGGTTAATCTAGAGCTTTTAAAGAGGGGCTTTAGCTGACAACTATGGGCAGCCATTGCCTCTGTTCTTACTGCCTGAACGTGAGTTCAGAGGGGAGGGAAAGAAGGGGTCAGGGTCCTCATCCCCAGTGTGGTTTAGGGACTATAAAGCCATCCTCCCCCCTACCAGGGTCCAGGTGGTATCATCATGAGATAGCCTCTCTTTGTGAGCCTTTACAGAATGAGGCACCTATGTGAGAAGGAAAGGGAGCACTGGCAACTAGAGGCAGGGCTGACAGAAGCAGCAGTCAGGTAACTTGAGCTGTGGCCAGTTGTCATCAGCTGTGAAGGCAAGAATGAGGTGAGGGGCTTCCTGGGGAGAGAGCCAGGCTGGAGCCAGCCAGCCACACTGCAGCCAGGGACAGGAACAGGAGACAGAGGGCATAGGGTTGGAGAACCCTGATAAGGTGTAATGAGTTGTTATTCTTGCCTAAGTTCTCCATGATGAAATAGTCTCCTATTTGCTGGCACATGGTACTCCTTTCATTAGAACCTTTAAAGTATGCAGTATGTGCATTTTAAATTCAATTCTCTATTGTCATCTATTTTACAATTAAGTTTTATAAAGAAATTTAAAAGAAAAAAAAAGTCCTCCTAAAACTAATATTGCACTATATGTTAACCAGCTGGAATTTAAAAACTTGGAAAAAAAGAATTTTTTTTTAAAGATTTTATTTTATTTTTTTTACTTGATAGCATAAACAGGAGGAGCAGCAGGCAGAGGGAGAGGAAGAAACAGTCTCCCCCACTGAGGTCCTTGGGATCATCATCTGACCCCAAAGCAGCTGGCTTGACCAATTTAGCTACCCATGCACCCCAGTCCTTATATTGTTTTTATGTTGTTTTTTTTTTTTTATTTTTTTGTTTTGTTTTGTTTTGTTTTTAAGCTGTCCTGGGTAACTTCCCTCTGCTCTCCCTCCTGCTCTGCTGTCTCCCCTCCAGTTCTTCCTCCTTCTCCCCTCCTATTGTCTCTTTCCCTCTCCCTTCTCTCTTCTTCTTCCTCCGCATCATCCCCTCATGCCCACTTGGGTGTTTCTGGGGCACTGGTCTTCAGCCTTATGCTGCTAGCTCCATCTAAAACAGCTTGAAGTCTGGGGCATGTGCTATGCCTGACAAGAAAGGGACATTTTGTTTCCATGTGCCATCAGCACATGTCCATCCTCCAGACTTCATGGCTTGGAGCTATGCTCAGGACAGAACTGAGGCATTTGAGGGCTTCTTGGCCATAGTGCCACCATATCCATGATGACTAAAGAGTTAGGACAGCAAAGAACAATGAAGGATAGTAGATTACAGGATTCCTGATGTTGGGTCCCCAAGGAAGACTTGTCCTTTCTCCTCTGTGGACGCTCATGGGCCCCCAACCTGGCACAGATGCTTCACTAGGAATTTGCCATCTAAATGTCTGGATGACAAAGGTGAAGCTTCTGGAAAGACAAAAGATGCCTCCACTCCAAGACTACCTTTGTGTCTAGGCTCCCCATGATTGACCTAAGAGCCCTATCCTTTCAGGGGCATTTGTACCTTGCCCAACAGCAGGAACATAGCTAACCATCCAGCTGTGAGGGTGTGTATAGCCCTGCAGGGCCAGGAGGCTACTGCTAAGCCCAGGAAGAGAGAAGAGGTGAAAGGGAGGTGAATGCTTCAGTTTCCCCTTTCTTCAGTAGCACATTCTGTCATGTTGGAGACCATCTACTAAGGACAAAGCTGGGGTGGACATGTGCCAGCCACTGTAACATGTGTTACAAGGAAGTCTGAGGACCCAGATGATCAGGCAGCTTGCAGGTCTTGCTGAGTCACCCTGAGAAAGATCTCCAGGCAGCAGGTTCCTGGGGGACCATACTGTGGGCTCCTTGAAACACAAAGTAAAACAAGCAATTCCTCAAGCAGTATTGTGCCTGTGTGGCTCAAACTGCCATAACTTTCAATGCCTTTGAAGTCCCAATAAGAAGGAAGACTTATGAACCGTACAGACCTAGTTCTGGGTGTCAGAAACAGAAGTGGAAATGACTTTACACTGTCCTCTGCCTGGACATCACCTGCTGAGGCAAATCTGAACTAAGTATTGTCACAGCCAGCGATTCCTTCCTCTTCTTAGTAGGCCCTATGCTAATGCTTTTTTTCTAACAAAGCTCTCCCATTTGGCTTCAAGAAGAGAAATTGTTGGCTAACTTTGAACTAGGAGAGGTCGAACAAATGTAGGAGCAGTTTTGGAGGAGCTCTGATAGACACAATACCAATAGAGAATATCTGGGTTGTTCTTTTACCCCTGGTAATAAATGTCAAAGCAAACTTTTCTGTTAGGTAGATAGTCATTTCTACTTTCCAAGTACAGGGTGGTTCAGGAAAGTTAGGATCAGCCTGTAAGAGGCAGAGGTAGGACCACATAGACCAGGGTTCTCTAGTCGGTCCTAATTCACTGTTAGGCTTTTGAGGCCCAAGAGAGTGTGTAGGTGACTGAGACACTGAGGTGGCTCAGGAGTCCACAGGAGCAGGGCTGGAAGAACAAAGTGCCCTTATGAAAGATGGTCTGATGCCAGAGCAGATTTCAGAATAAAATGGAGCATCCTTAAAACATTTCCAAGATGAGTTCTTAGAGGGCAACAATGCAACAACAAAAACAACAGGCATGGAACTGTGGCCCAGAGACGCCCACTCCTTCCCAAGTTTCTCCAGTTGGAATGGGACAATCTCTAAAGTGAAGTTTTCAGGAGGAATGGAGCAGACTTGCAAATCCAGTGCATGACCCCCCACCATGCCTTACTATAGGGCTTATCCCTATTAGGTGAGGCAGAGCAGCCAGGCTGTTTCTAACTGGGAGAGAGTCTGCCCAGCTGGAGCCACCATGAGAGCCACCCTGACTCCAACAAGTCAGGGTCAGGATCACTAGTGGGATGGGTTCTAGTCCTCTCCAGGTACATTATGGGTACTCATGGGTTTTCCTGGCATCTTGGGGGTTCTGACTAGCCCTGAGTTCGGGATGCCCATTGAGCAGTTCGGTGCTTCCACAAATGTCCTCTTGAGCCTATTTGGAGACAATGTGTACACCCATGTCTCTGACTCACCCACCATACTGGGATTCTGGTGTCTCCTGGGAGTGAACACAGTGACCTTTGACATCATTTTTTATATTTGCTTTTTTTTTTCTAATTGTGTTGTGATATTATTTCCAAGGTTCAAAGTGACTTGCTAGCTGTGCAGTGAGGTGGAAAATACTGAGTTAGTTGAGGTTATGAGAGTGGCTGGTGAATGGGCATCTGTGGCCAGTGTGAGCAACAGAGGGACTGGGAATGGGAATACATCTAATGAATAAGTATAATCACAGGGCCCATGATTATTTCAGATGCTTTACAAATATTAAGTTAATTATCCCCCAAACTCTATGGTGTGGGTGTATTACTGGCCTTCTTGTATAGATGAGGAAAGTAAGGCACAGAGAGGTTAAGTGGTTTTTCCAAGCTCTCACAGCTCAGAAGTGGTAGATCTTGGATTTGAAGCTAAGCAGTCTTTCCCCAGTCTAAGCTGGTTCCCTAAGGGAACAAAAACACACTAAGAAGAGCTCTTTGAGGGGAGCTCGATCATGGATGCCTGAGAGGATTTTATAGGACAGTCATTGCTTCTACTTTCATGGCTTTCTTGTCAAAAAGGGACACAAAGCTGACAATACTATTGGGTTAGAATTTTTTTCTTAAAATGATTATTAATAATTATAAGGTAACACTGTAGTCTTGCAAAGAATTCAAATAATAGAAGGAAAGCTAGTCTTAGGGATGGACACACCTAATCCCCATCCTTCCCACTAGACAAATACTATCGTCTTCCTCAGGATTAACTTACAGAACTTCTTCTTTACCCTTAGATATAATAATTGATAACTTGCTGTAGTTTATTTTCGGCTCAATCCCAATGTGACTGTTTTGCAGGATTTTTTTTTTTTTTTTTTTTTTTTTTAGTTTCCTCTTCATTTCTTTTCCTTCCTTTTTTATAGTTTCTAGGAAGATGATCAGTAGAAGAAGGGGCAACTGCAGATAAGCCATCTTGTCTGGCATCTTGATCCTAGGTGTCCTTTTTCTTGGTGTCACACACAGTGGCATTTGTCTAAATCAAGCAAGAGTCTCCAGGTCGAGCTCAAAATAAGGCAAGGTAGCAAAGAAGAGGAGAACAGAACAAAGCACTTATCATACAAACCTCTATTCTTTAGAGTGATCAATCAGCCAGCCAATCAGACAGTAAAAGTGCACATCTCACTATTGTGAAAATGCCTTAAAATCAGTCACAAAATTCATGACTAATAAGAAAATAGCTAATTACAAGATTCTATTATCAAATAGCACTGCTGTGTATCACATGGCAACAGAGGTTTAGAATGGGGAAGAGAAAACACAAACACATGCATCTTAGCAAATATTCTATATTGCTGTGAACAGATCTAATCAGCTTTTGCTTATGGGATGTGCATATTTAGAATAGAATTACTTGGCATATTTTGCTCCATTTATCACAAAACACACATTGAAAAAATAAAGAAGTTATATGTGAGTTCTGTTGTCTACTAGAAGCTGCACCTCTCAGGATCAATTCTCAGGGGTTCCAGCTACTTGGGAAGAAGCAAGGGCATAGCCAGTAAAAAGAACAAGATTCTGTAAAGATGGCCAACCACAGACTTACTTGTCGGAGGCAGGCCCCTGGTCAGGGCGGCCTCCGCCATTAAAAGATGGCGCCTGGCTAGTTGCCAGGTTAGGATTGCCTTGTGAGACTAAGCGGAACGCCCAAAGAAGAAGTAAACAGCATTGGTTACTAGCGAAGTTGTTCGTTAAGGTGCACAGCCTGATTCACTCCCTCCAGTACCCTGCTCGCTGATTGGTCATGTAAACGTATATAAGTGTGTAGACTTGCAGAAATAAACAAGAGAGAAGATACATCTGAACTGGGGCTTCTTGTCATCCTTGCAGGTCGAGGGCGATACTTACTTACTCACAAAGAATGCTAGTTGTCAATGGGTAAAACTTAATCTGGATTCTAGATGAAAGGAATAGCTAAAAGTAGGTACACTATTCTACCTCAACCATGAGAACCCATCTATCAGAGTGTCATGTGAAGAAGTGAGCAGCCAGCCAGCTCCTGGTTTGTCCTCACATCCATCCTCATTCCCCCCTGCTCTGTCCTATAGAAAAATACTTTTCTCATGCTCTTCTGAAAACCAGCTGCTGGGCCAGTTTGGATGATGGGAGGTGCTGGTGGGAGAGTGGAGGGGTAAGAGTAAAGGAGAAACCAGGATATTTCTCATTTTTTTCTTTTTGCTTTCTGTATGATCCTTGGTGGTGGTTCCATACCTCAAGAATCTCTAGATCCTCCTGGTCACCTCTTCAGTAGGAGGCAGACCCACTGTCGCTCTGGCTCCTACAAGGATCCCTGATTTCTGTGCTCTGGTCACATCACCAGCTTTCTATGTCTCTCAATCTCATGGGTGATAATGATTTCCTTGTGTAGCCAGTCACTGGGATTTTTCACTATCCACCACCTGGCTTCTCATCTCTACCATATTCATGTAAACAAATTCCTCCACTGCAACATTCAGGGAAGTTTCTTTTTTCTTGGCAGCCCCTGAAAGACATAGGCAATGGTGACACATCTACGGTTTTTACTCTACAGTAGGTCATCCTCAAAGTTAAGGTTCTTACATGGGTTTTTGAGATGATGAAGGTGAAAAACATTCTTTCACAGTACATAGTGCCAGTAAGGGTAATCTTATTTTTTCAAGTGCCTTGCTTCTGTGGTATCATTCCAGTTATATATTCAATTTCTTGAGTAGCTGAAAAATCAATGCTTTATAGCTGAATTATGCAGATTTTAGAACTTCTTAAGAAGACTGCATGGCTTAAATATCAAGATTTTAAGTCTTTTCCACCATCGGAAAATCTCTTCCTTTACTGAAGAAATAAATACATAAAAACATTGCAAGAGTTCATGAGGAAATACTTCCCTAGGCGAAATATGATCAAAGAGTAGATTAGGATGCATTTGTTGATCTTTTTCAAAGTGAAACATTCACGTGTCCACATTTAAATGTGAAATGCTTTTTTTTACCTTTTGAGTCTACCTGAGTTCTTGAAGTAGACTTAGTACAGAAGCTTTCTAAATTTCCGGTCCATACTTTTGATGAAAGATTAGTACTTATGGCAGAACCAGACATTTTCAATTGCCTATAAATGTCTTGAAATTTAATAAGAGTAATGAGTAACAATTTGATTTGGGATTTGATCTTTGACTCAAATTATCTATCATTAAACTGGATATTTATGCCTTGGTAAAATAATACAAATAATACCATTTTGCTTAGGTGCAATAGTTTTTTTGTTGATTGTAAACTAATATACTTTATTTTTAAAGTATCATGACAGGGGCATCTGGGTGACTCAGTGGGTTAAAGCCTCTGCTTTCGGCTCAGGTCATGATCCCAGGGTCCTCGGATGGAGTCACACATCGGGCTCTCTACTCAGCAGGGAGCCTGCTTCCCCCCTCTCTCTGCCTGCCTCTCTGCCTACTTGTGATCTCTGTCTGTCAAATAAATAAAATCTTTAAAAAAAAAAAGAATCATGACAAATCTGTAAAGTGTATGTATTTATTTAGCCTAATTTGGTGCTCCCCTGGGTTCTAGATATACATTCAATGATATGTGTTGAGAAACCTTTAAGACATTTTATTTCACCCAAGCAACATGGAATGGTAGGGGCTGAGAGGAACCAAGAGGCTGGGAAAAGAGAGAGAGCCAGAGCCTCAGTCCTTCCCAAGGACTTGGGTCTTTAGCAGGTGGATGCTGGAAATAATGCTAAATTTGTTTTGAAAGACCCCATTGACTGTAGTATAAAGGTTCTACTGGAAGAGGATAAGAGTAGAATCACAGAGAAGATGGGACATACCTCAGTAAATATCCCAATAGAAAGGATCCCATTGACCAAACCCACCTGGAAGCGAGCATGCAAAAGATGGCACAGGTGGGCCCCCTGAGGATGAGGACTTGGAGAAGGTAGAGTGTATCTAAAGGTTTGAACAGAAGATCTCTGTGTAGAAGACCACAGATATATGGCCTTGGAGCAAAGGACTTGAGAGATATGGATAGTAAACAATAGCAAGAGTAAGGCAAGGGTAAGGAGGGGAATGTAGGTTAACTTCCAAGTTTCTGGTTGGCTTCATGGATAGATGGCAACACCATTCATTGAGATTGGAGACACCTACTAACAGCAGGAACTTCTTAAATATTCTTTATATTATTTCCAGAAAAAAAAAAAAAAGAAGTAGGTATTATGTTCCTCATTTTAAAAATGGGGAAATTGAAGTTGATAAATTAATGTGCCAGAATCAAACAGCTAAAGAGTGATGGAATCAACATTATTACTCATTTATTATAGAATCTCAAAGTAATGCTTTTAATCACCTTGATATTCTACCTCCTTGGCTATATTAGTGAAGAAAAGAATGGGCTAATATTTTGGTTAAAACATAAAGCTCCACGAAAGTCCAAAGTTGATGAATCCATTTTGAGCCTTCAGAAGCCATGGCTAAGATTGAACACAATGCCAAGAGAAGGCTCAGAGGGTGGGTGACTTCAGCACAGGGACTGACAGCCTTGCTGAGTGTGGAAATTACTCTGCATAAAACAGCTCACCACAGTCAGATTTTGGATTCCGCCTTGTGAAATACTGGAATTAGATGCTGAGAAACGAGGCTTCAAAATTTTGCCAGTTTCTAAAACTTTTTAGAATTGTTCAGGTCTCTGTGATCATTTTGGCTGAAGCCCCCCATTGGCCTTGATTGTTCCATAATAAAGCCCTAGTGAGTTGAACTGGTTTTTAGCCCCTCTGGGATATACTCCCAACCTGCCTTCTCAGTGTGACTTTCCATCATTCTCTTTGCTCCATGACACTCCAAATCACACCAACTGTGGCTTTTCCTGCACCTTGCATATTTTTTCACCTCTGAGCCTCAATTCTCCAACCTCTACTTCACTTAGCTCTTCTCTCTGGAATGTTTCTCTTCCCATTCCCATGTTTACAACTTGTTGACAAACCTTTCCTTAGTCTTCCAGCTGAATTTATTTCCTTCTGATTCACTGAAAGCTCTATTGTCTGGAAGAGTGGTGTGTTGGCAAATGTCTGGCAATCAGCTCTCCAGATGGGAGGGAGATAGAACAACTGATTTGTAGTATTTGCCAATTCTGTGGTATAAATACTTTACCATGGCCAATTTCAAGCTACCAGCAGTTTAATAACTGGCTTACAGAATTTCTGAAAATTTAATAGTTGGCTCTTACTAAACTTCAGCACATCACTGCCTGAGACTCACCCCTAGAGATTTAATTCCTGTGGGGTTGGCTGGCACAGGGGTTTTACAAATCTCCCCAAGTGGTTTCAGCATGCAGTCATGGTGAGAACCTCTGCATTTAATAGTCTAGACTGTGTATTAACATCTCTGGAAGCTTAAGATCTTTCCAGTCCCATGCACACTCCCAGAGATTCTGATTTAACTGATCTCAGAAGCTTGAGTCTGGATATTTCCAGAACTTCCAGATGATGCTCAGCTATGCCCAAGGTAGAGAATGAATGTCACTGCAAATTTTCTTTAACTCTGTCACCAGTGCTTTCTTTTCTTTGTAGCTGGTTATACACAGGTCTCATCTTCCCTGTCAGATTATAAACACCTGAACCATGTGCCTCTGAGGGTTTCAGAAATGAAGTAAATATCACAATAAGAGTTTATTTTAAAATGACTCATGTTGAATGCACAAAGCACCCTGTTTGCATTTGCTGAATGCATGCAGTAGCAGAGATCTTATCCACTTAATCACATGGCCTTCAGACAGAGCTCAAAAGATTCCAGAGAAACTGACACAAGCTCAGGAGCTCCCTGCAGAGACTTCCTTCCTACTCATGCTAATCCCCTACATTCCAGTCCTCCCTCTGCCCTCCAGCATTTGCTGTCTTTATCCACAATTTGGGAGTAAATGTCATCTGATGAAGCCTTCAAAATATAGGGCAGTCCTGCCTTCCATCTGTCAGCAATGAAGCTCACTCACACTGACTTCCCTGCACTTGAAATTCACCCCATGCTTTGCCTCCAGCTAAATCATCAAGCTGCATGACAAATTCTCCAGGTAAGTCTCTGATTGTCAAAGCTCTGTTCCTCCCTAATGTGGACAAACCCTGCCCAGAAAAAACTGGGCACAGTCTAAACCTGCAGACAACTCAGAGAAATGTAGTTCTAACCTTCACAAATGATCATTTGTGGTCTTTTGGGGATCAGAATTGATGAGGGAGTAGGAGGCTGGCTGAGGACAAAGCAAAAGCTGGCACCTTGCACCCCCTCTTCACCCGCTCCCCTCCATATGTGTAGCATTCCTCAGGCACCCCTGATCGCCATAAAATGATAAATAGTTAACTTGCAGGGCTCGCAATCCTGCAGAACAGGAATCTCCCTTGCTCTACAAGATGTCCTAGAGACCTAAACAGGGAGGTTACCTTATCAATAGCACAAATTTCCAGAGGCAAATAACTCTTGGTTCCTGAAGCCCTAATGTCCCCCTCCCACCATAAACTGGAGGAGACTGGGGTAGAAGGGAATGTAAATGATAGCTGGATCATAATACCCCACCAAGAATCCCCCAATTATCTTGATGTTAGGGCCTGACCTAAAGATGACATTGATCAAGCCATAAGGGCAAAGACTCCCCCCCGGCACCTTGTAGGCCCTCCCTAGCATGTGAGAACTCTGTCGAAATCTCCCATTCCTTCACCACCTCCCCCCAACCATGGGGCAGCTCTTCCTGCCCACGGGTCCTGTCCCCGTGCTTTAATAAACCACCATTTTGCACCAACGATGTCTTAAGAATTCTTTCTTTAGTCGTCGGCTCCGAACCTCCTCACCCCACCGAACCTGACTTAGGTTCTGGGACTTCATCAGAATTGGAGAAAAAATGAAAGATGGTATTCTTTTTCCTGGAAATTTGACATGACAGAAATGGGGAATTGCTCAAGATAGTTACAACTGATACTGTAATTCTTTAATCAAGGAGCTTTAACTCTTTCTTTTTTAATAGATTGATAGTCCTTTTTAAAAATTATTTTTATTAACACATAAAGCACTATTTGCCCCCGGGGTACAGGTCTGTGAATCATCAGGCTTACACACTTCACAGCACTCACCATATTACATATCTTCCCCAATGTCCATAACGTAACCACCCTCTCCACACCCCCTCCCCCCAGCAACTCTCAGTTTGTTTTGTGAGATTAAGAGTCTCATGGTTTCTCTCCCTCCAGATCCCATCTTGTTTCCTTTTTTCCTTCCCTACCCCCCAAGCCCCCCACTCTGCCTCTTAAATTCCTCATATAGGAGAGATCATATGATAATTGTCTTTCTCTGATTGACTTATTTCAAGGAGCTTTAACTTCTTATAGTAAAAATGTGTTCTCTACTCTAGTCTATTCATTTTATGTGCTAACTACTCTTCCATCCACCACACTGTGGGAATGTTTCGTCACTGTTTCATAGCCCTTTGGATCTGTTTAAAATCCATGTGGGGATAGGGATGTTTCAGGTGCCCTGCTGAAAATCCACATAACTTTTCCTCAGAGACACTTCTCCGAGGATCCTAAGGGAAGGGACCAGTGTTTATTGATTACCTGCTCTATGCTAAGTAGTATCTATGTTTTATTTTCACTTGTACAACAATGCTGTGAGTTAGACACAATTATCCCCATTTAATTGGAAAGAAAAGAAAGGCTCAAAATTAGCATAAATTTCTGAACAGATTTGCACCCAGATTTCTCTGGCTTTGGTCCTCTTTGCCATTATATCAGTGCTTGGTTTAAAAAAAAAAAAAAAAGCGCAGGTTATGATGACCCAGAGCAGTATGAATTTCTCAACTCACATTAAGAAATGTGAATTTCTCAAAGTGTAGTCCTTAAACATGCATTGGAGCTGCCTGCCTTGTTTGTGTTGTAAACATGCAAGTTCCTGAGCCCCATCCTGGCTTCATACTCAGTAAGTCTGAAGGTGGCTCAGGAATCTCTATTTCTAACAAGCAGTCCCCTCCTTATTTTTTCTGAACATTGGACTTTAAAACCACTGGCTTAGAGGATATTTGTGAGAAAATTCTTCACTGAAAGTTACCAAAATTGAAAAGCTCTTACAATGAGATTCATTTTGGGAGTTAAGCCAAAGTGAATACATCCTCTGAACTATTAAAAAAATCATGTTTGTTTAGAATTGAACTGAATGCAATTTCAAAAATCCAATCATAAACCACTAGGGTAGTCTTGTGTCTGTTGCTACGAAATCCAAAGAACTTGGGAAATAAGAAGAATTGAAAGGTGTCCCAACACTTTCCCTAGATTCTCTAAAAAGAAGGAACATAGAGTGGTTTCTGCACCAGAGATGTTTCGAAAATCCTGCAAGTGGAGGAACTAGCGAAGGAGTGATATTGTTATGTCAAATGTTTGTAAATGAAGAGATGTGGTTTGAGAGTGTGCTCCATCAAACACCACTTTGGTGCTGGGTACTCCCTTTGAAACCAAGAATCCCTTTTTGATTTTAAGATAAGAGGCTAAAATTAACATCTGGAAAATTCTGTTTAAAGGAAAGGTTGTGCAGTTCCAGTTCCAAAAGCATCTGTGGATTGCTATTGAAAACTCAAACATTTCGACACCTGGCTGGCTCAGTCGGTTAAGCGTTTGCCTTTGGTTCAGGTCATGATCCAAGAGTCCTGGGATGGAGCCCCATGTTGGGCTCCCTGCTCTTTCTCCTCCCAGCTCCTTCCTCTTTCTTAAATAAATAAACAAAACTTTAAGAAAAGAAAACTCAAACATCATGGTGGAGCTGTCTCATAATAACTGTGCCACCAGAAGATCACTGAGTGGGTCACCATCTGAAGACAGATTAGAAATATACGTGATGCCTTACTGAAGAATCTTTACATGTGAAAGACCAAGAAGGCCTTCCCCACCTCTTGAGCAAGGAGGGCTGATTGGAAATGGAAATACTTTAATAGGAGAGTGAGGAAGTGGCCACCAGGATAGCCCTTTTACTGATGCCTTACAAAGAACAAATATGGACTCTCTTTGGGACGATTTTACTAGGGATGTGACTGAAGAAGAGATGAGATAGTAGGAAAAAGTCTGAGCACCTGAGAAGATGGTAGACTAACATCTCAAGTACCATATTCCCCAAGCAGTGGAAGAATAAGGCATGGGAGAAGGGATGGGGGCTACATGTAGGAGAAACAGCTGTCCAGACAGTTAATCCTATGGCTACATGAACCTGAGCAGACTTGTTGGCATCTAATATTCTCTATAACATGAGTTCTTCTTATATTTGCTAGGGGCTTTGGGGATTGCACATTACTACATTTTATATGTGAGAGGACTAGCTTCATCTGTAGTGGTAAGGAAAACCAAACAAGCTTTAAAACAGTTTAGCTGAGGCAATAGCAAAGGCCTGAAGATCAATAAGAAAGTCAATAGAAAGCCATACAAAGATGGCTGCCAAGTGGCAAATGATTCCAACCTTCAGCCCAACTGATCCAAATGGGAGTTTTGTTGTGTTATATACTGTTTGAATTTGAGCAAGTAGATTGGTCCCACTGAGGTTTAAAATGTGGAAAGTAGAGAGTACTATTGGAAAGTTTCTCTTTCATGGGATAGTTGTAAGACTTAAATGAAGTATTGCATGTAAACTACTTAGCCTAGTGTCTGGAATGAAGTAACACTTAATAATCATTAAGGATTGTGGGTGATGAAATATACGACTGATGGATTCATAAATGCCCTGCTCAGTTTTCCCAAATATAATAGACCTGAGTGGGACATCCCTTGCAAATTGGGATGCCTTGCCAATACTCTTTGACAGAGGCAAACAAAAGAATACAGTTCCAAAGAGTGGGGAAAGATGGCATTTGGATGGGATGGGGGAAATGTCAGCTTCAGATACTGCTACAGATGCAAGTGTCTCCTGGTGTGTCAGGAATGAAATGTTCTACATTTTTAGATAAGAGAAGTAAGATTTCCCTCTGAGAGTTGATGAATAGAACCAGCACAAAGTGAATGATGTTCAAAGACAAATACAACATCTATAAAGAGAGGACAAGATTAACCCATATCAGTGCAAAATTTGCCTTAAGATAGTAATAAAATTTTAAATAAGATGTGTTAATCAGTAAAGAAAGAAAATGGTTGGTCAGCAGAAAATATGCAGTCAACATTGAATCAAGAATCACAGAAGCAGGAAGAGAAGAAGAACAGCAATTCTGGAAACAGAAAAACAACCACTTTCTGAAAGGTAGGACCGGCGGAGAAGTGAATCCAAAGCGACGGGAGGATAGACCCCGGGGGGAGGGGCCGGCTCCCGGCAAGCAGCGGAGCAACCGTGCACAAAATCAGGACTTTTAAAAGTCTGTTCCGCTGAGGGACATCGCTCCAGAGGCTAAACCGGGGCGAAACCCACGCGGGGTCAGCGTGGCCTCAGGTCCCGCAGGGTCACAGAAGGATCGGGGGTGTCTGAGTGTCGCAGAGCTTGCGGGTATTGGAACGGGAAAGCCGGCTACAGAGACAGAGCCGACAGTAAGCTCGCAGCTCGGTGTTACCTTGAACCGGTCGCAGGCTCGGTGAGCTCGGAGCGCGGCCGGAGGTCAGGCAGACGGGAGTAACTGGGCGCTGTTCTCTGAGGGCGCACTGAGGAGTGGGGCCCTGGGCTCTCGGCTCCTCCGGGCCGGAGACCAGGAGGCCGCCATTTGTATTCCCGTCCTCCGGAACTCTACGGAAAGCGCTCAGGTAACAAAAGCTCCTGAAAGCAAACCCGAGCGGATTACTCACCCCGGCCCCGGGTAAGGGCGGTGTAATTCCGCCTGGGGCAAAGACACTTGAGAATCACTACACCAGGCCCCTCCCCCAGAAGATCAACAAGAAATCCAGCCGAGACCAAGTTCACCTACCAAGGAGTGCGGTTTCAATACCAAGGAAAGCAGCAGAATTCCAGAGGAGGAGAAAGCCAAACACGGAACTCATGGCTTTTTTCCTGGGATTTTTTTTAGTCTTGCAGTTAATTTGACTTTTTCTTTTTCATTTTTTTTTTTTCTCGCCTTCGGGTAAAATTTTTTTTTAACTGTTACCTTTTTCTTTTTTAATGATTTTTTACTAGTTTATCTAATATATATATTTTTTTCTTTTTTACATTTTTCTTAGGTGTTTTCTTTTTTTAAAAATTCTTTTCTTTTCTTTTCTTTTCTTTTTTTCTTTTCTTTTCTTTTTTTTTTTTTTTCTTTCTTCCTTTTTGAACCTCTTTTTATCCCCTTTCTCCCCACTCAAGATTTTGGATCTCTTCTAATTTGGTTAAAGCATATTTTCCTGGGGTTGTTGCCACCCTTTTAGTATTTTACTTGCCCCTTCATTTACTCTTATCTGGACAAAATGACAAGACATAAAAATTCAACACAAAAAAAAGAACAAGAGGCAGTACCGAAGGCTAGGGACCTAATCAATACAGACATCGGTAATATGTCAGATCTAGAGTTCAGAATGACAATTCTCAAGGTTCTAGCCGGGCTCGAAAAAGGCATGGAAGATATTAGAGAAACCCTCTCGAGAGATATAAAAGCCCTTTCTGGAGAAATAAAAGAACTAAAATCTAACCAAGGTGAAATCAAAAAAGCTATTAATGAGGTGCAATCAAAAATGGAGGCTCTCACTGCTAGGATAAATGAGGCAGAAGAAAGAATTAGTGATATAGAAGACCAAATGACAGAGAATAAAGAAGCTGAGCAAAAGAGGGACAAACAGCTACTGGACCACGAGGGGAGAATTCGAGAGATAAGTGACACCATAAGACGAAACAACATTAGAATAATTGGGATTCCAGAAGAAGAAGAAAGTGAGAGGGGAGCAGAAGGTATACTGGAGAGAATTATTGGGGAGAATTTCCCCAATATGGCAAAGGGAACGAGCATCAAAATTCAGGAGGTTCAGAGAACGCCCCTCAAAATCAATAAGAATAGGCCCACACCCCGTCACCTAATAGTAAAATTTACAAGTCTCAATGACAAAGAGAAAATCCTGAAAGCAGCCCGGGAAAAGAAGTCTGTAACATACAATGGTAAAAATATTAGATTGGCAGCTGACTTATCCACAGAGACCTGGCAGGCCAGAAAGAGCTGGCATGATATTTTCAGAGCACTAAACGAGAAAAACATGCAGCCAAGAATACTATATCCAGCTAGGCTATCATTGAAAATAGAAGGAGAGATTAAAAGCTTCCAGGACAAACAACAACTGAAAGAATTTGCAAATACCAAACCAGCTCTACAGGAAATCTTGAAAGGGGTCCTCTAAGCAAAGAGAGAGCCTACAAGTGGTAGATCAGAAAGGAACAGAGACCATATACAGTAACAGTCACCTTACAGGCAATACAATGGCACTAAATTCATATCTCTCAATAGTTACCCTGAATGTGAATGGGCTAAATGCCCCTGTCAAAAGACACAGGGTATCAGAATGGATAAAAAAACAAAGCCCATCTATATGTTGCCTCCAAGAAACACATTTTAAGCCCGAAGACACCTCCAGATTTAAAGTGAGGGGGTGGAAAAGAATTTACCATGCTAATGGACATCAGAAGAAAGCAGGAGTGGCAATCCTTATATCAGATCAATTAGATTTTAAGCCAAAGACTATAATAAGAGATGAGGAAGGACACTATATCATACTCAAAGGGTCTGTCCAACAAGAAGATTTAACAATTTTAAATATCTATGCCCCCAATGTGGGAGCAGCCAACTATATAAACCAATTAATAACAAAATCAAAGAAACACATCAACAATAATACAATAATAGTAGGGGACTTTAACACTCCCCTCACTGAAATGGACAGGTCATCCAAGCAAAAGATCAGCAAGGAAATAAAGGCCTTAAACGACACACTGGACCAGATGGACATCACAGATATATTCAGAACATTTCATCCCAAAGCAACAGAATACACATTCTTCTCTAGTGCACATGGAACATTCTCCAGAATAGATCACATCCTCGGTCCTAAATCAGGACTCAACCGGTATCAAAAGATTGGGATCATTCCCTGCATATTTTCAGACCACAATGCTCTAAAGCTAGAACTCAACCACAAAAGGAAGTTTGGAAAGAACCCAAATACATGGAGACTAAACAGTATCCTTCTAAAGAATGAATGGGTCAACCGGGAAATTAAAGAAGAATTGAAAAAAATCATGGAAACAAATGATAATGAAAATACAACGGTTCAAAATCTGTGGGACACAACAAAGGCAGTCCTGAGAGGAAAATATATAGCGGTACAAGCCTTTCTCAAGAAACAAGAAAGGTCTCAGGTACACAACCTAACCCTACACCTAAAGGAGCTGGAGAAAGAACAAGAAAGAAACCCTAAGCCCAGCAGGAGAAGAGAAATCATAAAGATCAGAGCAGAAATCAATGAAATAGAAACCAAAAAAACAATAGAACAAATCAACGAAACTAGGAGCTGGTTCTTTGAAAGAATTAATAAAATTGATAAACCCCTGGCCCAACTTATCAAAAAGAAAAGAGAAAGGACCCAAATAAATAAAATCATGAATGAAAGAGGAGAGATCACAACTAACACCAAAGAAATACAAACTATTATAAGAACATACTATAGCAACTCTACGGCAATAAATTTGACAATCTGGAAGAAATGGATGCATTCCTAGAAACATATAAACTACCACAAATGAGCCAGGAAGAAATAGAAAGCCTGAACAGACCCATAACCAGTAAAGAGATTGAAACAGTCATTAAAAATCTCCAAACAAACAAAAGCCCAGGGCCAGACGGCTTCCCGGGGGAATTCTACCAAACATTTAAAGAAGAACTAATTCCTATTCTCCTGAAACTGTTCCAAAAAATAGAAATGGAAGGAAAACTTCCAAACTCATTTTATGAGGCCAGCATCACCTTGATCCCAAAACCAGACAAGGATCCCACCAAAAAAGAGAGCTATAGACCGATATCCTTGATGAACACAGATGCGAAAATACTCAACAAAATACTAGCCAATAGGATTCAACAGTACATTAAAAGGATTATTCACCACGACCAAGTGGGATTTATTCCAGGGCTGCAAGGTTGGTTCAACATCCGCAAATCAGTCAATGTGATACAACACATCAATAAAAGAAAGAACAAGAACCATATGATACTCTCAATAGATGCTGAAAAAGCATTTGACAAAGTACAACATCCCTTCCTGATCAAAACTCTTCAATGTGTAGGGATAGAGGGCGCATACCTCAATATCATCAAAGCCATCTATGAAAAACCCACCGCAAATATCATTCTCAATGGAGAAAAACTGAAAGCTTTTCCGCTAAGGTCAGGAACACGGCAGGGATGTCCATTATCACCACTGCTATTCAACATCGTACTAGAGGTCCTAGCCTCAGCAATCAGACAACAAAAGGAAATTAAAGGCATCCAAATCGGCAAAGAAGAAGTCAAATTATCACTCTTCGCAGATGATATGATACTATATGTGGAAAACCCAAAAGACTCCACTCCAAAACTGCTAGAACTTATACAGGAATTCAGTAAAGTGTCAGGATATAAAATCAATGCACAGAAATCAGTTGCATTTCTCTACACCAACAGCAAGACAGAAGAAAGAGATATTAAGGAGTCAATCCCATTTACAATTGCATCCAAAACCATAAGATACCTAGGAATAAACCTAACCAAAGAGACACAGAATCTATACTCAGAAAACTATAAAGTACTCATGAAAGAAATTGAGGAAGACACAAAGAAATGGAACAATGTGCCATGCTCCTGGATTGGAAGAATAAATATTGTGAAAATGTCTATGCTACCTAAAGCAATTTACACATTTAATGCAATTCCTATCAAAGTACCATCCATCTTTTTCAAAGAAATGGAACAAATAATGCTAAAATTTATATGGAACCAGAAAAGACCTCGAATAGCCAAAGGGATATTGAAAAAGAAAGCCAACGTTGGTGGCATCACAATTCCGGACTTCAGGCTCTATTACAAAGCTGTCATCATCAAGACAGCATGGTACTGGCACAAAAACAGACACATAGATCAATGGAACAGAATAGAGAGCCCAGAAATAGACCCTCAAATCTATGGTCAACTAATCTTCGACAAAGCAGGAAAGAATGTCCAATGGAAAAAAGACAGCCTTTTCAATAAATGGTGCTGGGAAAATTGGACAGCCACATGCAGAAAAATGAAATTGGACCATTTCCTTACACCACACACAAAAATAGACTCAAAATGGATGAAGGACCTCAATGTACGAAAGGAATCCATCAAAATCCTTGAGGAGAACACGGGCAGCAACCTCTTCGACCTCTGCCGCAGCAACATCTTCCTAGGAACAACGCAAAAGGCAAGGGAAGCAAGGGAAAAAATGAACTACTGGGATTTCATCAAGATCAAAAGCTTTTGCACAGCAAAGGAAACAGTTAACAAAATCAAAAGACAACTGACAGAATGGGAGAAGATATTTGCAAACGACATATCAGATAAAGGACTAGTGTCCAGAATCTATAAAGAACTTAGCAAACTCAACACCCAAATAACAAATAATCCAATCAAGAAATGGGCAGAGGACATGAACAGACATTTCTGCAAAGAAGACATCCAGATGGCCAACAGACACATGAAAAAGTGCTCCATATCACTCGGCATCAGGGAAATACAAATCAAAACCACAATGAGATATCACCTCACACCAGTCAGAATGGCTAAAATCAACAAGTCAGGAAATGACAGATGCTGGCGAGGATGCGGAGAAAGGGGAACCCTCCTACACTGTTGGTGGGAATGCAAGCTGGTGCAGCCACTCTGGAAAACAGCATGGAGGTTCCTCAAAATGTTGAAAATAGAACTGCCCTATGACCCAGCAATTGCACTATTGGGTATTTACCCTAAAGATACAAATGTAGTGATCCAAAGGAGCACATGCACCCGAATGTTTATAGCAGCAATGTCCACAATAGCCAAACTATGGAAAGAACCTAGATGTCCATCAACAGATGAATGGATCAAGAAGATGTGGTATATATACACAATGGAATACTATGCAGCCATCAAAAGAAATGAAATCTTGCCATTTGCAACAACATGGATGGAACTAGAGCGTATCATGCTTAGCGAAATAAGTCAAGCAGAGAAAGACAACTATCATATGATCTCCCTGATATGAGGAAGTGGTGATGCAACATGGAGGCTTAAGTGGGTAGAAGAAGAATAAATGAAACAAGATGGGATTGGGAGGGAGACAAACCATAAGTGACTCTTAATCTCACAAAACAAACTGAGGGTTGCCGAGGGGAGGGGGTTTGGGAGAAGGGGTTGGGATTATGGACATTGGGGAGGGTATGTGCTTTGGTGAGTGCTGTGAAGTGTGTAAACCTGGTGATTCACAGACCTGTACCCCTGGGGATAAAAATATATGTTTATAAAAAATAAAAAAAGTATAAAAAAAAAAAAAAAAAAAAAAAAAGAATCACAGAAGCAAATGTAGAAAGTGTCTGTCTATGAACAGCACAAGACCTATAAGAGGACTCTGGGTTATTGCCTTTGTTTTACTAATCTAAATAACATTTTCTTCTCATTTCATTTCCAAACAGGCTTCACACATTGATTCTGTTCCCTTTTGTCTATAGGAATAGAGTGGGCTAGAGATGTTAAGGCGAGCCATCTGGTCAAACTGAGGAATAAGGGTTTTTTCTTTTTATTAAATTTTCCCTGATAGTATCCTTATTTATGTACATCTGTAACTTGGAATGCTGGCAAATGTGACTCTAGGTTAACAATCTAGTTGTTGATAAGATCAGATTTCTGAGCCTACAAAGCAGATGGACATGAGGCTCAATGAAATGCCATATGACAGACTTTTTGGCAGCTGGCTGGCTGGGGAAGGCCGATTCACCCTATTTTCATACAAATTATAGGTCAAGATTGAGTCCCATCACAGATGCTCAAAGTATGCTCTGAAACCATTACCAAAAACCCATAATAAGTGATTCTCACTCTGTTTCGTCTTGCAAAGTACAGATTCTTCTCTTCTGTGTGTTAGTTAACTAGACCATCATAAACACTCCATCTTGCCCCAGCCCCACCCAAATTCCACAGCATCTGCAAGAAAATAGCTAATCGATCTTGTTTCAGAATAATAGAAATCCCTCAGTCTGTAAATCACACAGAAATCTGGCAGATCAGAGCATATTCAAACCAAGAACGAAAACATAAATTACTCTGTAGAAGATGGCATGTATCTATTACTGCCCACCCATGGGCTATGCTGTCAGATATAAAATTTTCTCAGTCCCACATAGCCACTATGTCATTCAGGCACTCATGCCAATATCCGGGCCACCTCTGTGGCTCTTCAGCATACAGGAGCAGCTGTCTCAGCACCAGCAGATGGAGTTGCAGGAACCCAGAGCCCAGGCATGACTTATTCATCAGAGGAATCAGTGGGTCCTGTCCATGGTGATGGAGTAGGAGGGCCATATGGAGAGCTGCAAGATTAGCAATAGAAATGGGCCCAATTATTTTTAAGAAATTACTTATGTAGGTGCCTGAAAATGTTTTCAAAAGAAGGCACATAAGAGTATTGTGTGGTTCTTTCTTCTCCTGTTGCTTGTCTTGGAAGATGTATAGACAGACTATTCAGGTTTAGGTAGAGTAGATAATCAACTCCAGGGAAAGCCAGAAGCTGGAAACAGATAAAGATAGGGTCTCTGAGCCTGCAGGGAGCCCCCACTTTTTGTTTCCCAAGAGCTACAACTACTCAGCTGTTGTGGTTTCTATTTTATGGAGCTCAGTAATCTTTTGAGGTGCTTTACTTTAAGGATTTTTCTCCTCCTGAATATACCCAACCATACAAGCATGCAGCAGGCTCTGCTTCTCTGCCTCAGAAGAGGAAGTCAGTACAAGCAGAGAGATTTCTTGGCATTTGTGTCCAGTTATTGAGGATTTTTCAAGGCTGGTAAAAGAGGTGGAGAGAGGAAATGAGATGCTTCAGAAGTCACAGGGAGGAGAGAGGAGTTCAGGGTCTTTATAACAGGCTGAGAAGAGGAAACCTGACCTCAGAGAGGTACATCTTGGAAAATAAACCATGAGAGGACCTCACAGAAGTTTCCTCCCTCCCATGTGGTAGTGCACATGAATGGACACTTAAGAAAACTACAGCTAGTCTTAAAGGTTAACTTGCTCTGAGCTTATGCACTCTTTGCTTGCTGACTTAAGTCCCTTGGTCTGTAGCAGAACGTACCTAATTTCCTTGAGATTTGCAGACCACTGGCCTTGAGGGATGAAGAACCAGACTTTCCCAGAAGATAAAGCCTGGCTATATTTGAAAACAGCTGCGGCTGATGTCAGCAAGTCTGCTCAGGGTCATGTAGACATAGGAATACCTGCCTGGGCACCTGCTTCTCCTGCACATAGCCCCGCCCCCTTTTCCATGCCTTTCCCTTTACCCTGGACAGGGAAGATGGTTCTTGAGACATTAGTCCACCATTATCCCAGGTTGCTGGATTTCCAAGGAAAGGAAAGATTCCTTTCCCAGAATGACTTGTCTTTTGAGTGCTGATTTTTAGACAGCAAGCATCCAAGCCTGAGTTCAGAACTGGTTCTCTGCTGAGGAACAGAGAACAAAGCCAGAGGAAAGGGACTATAAGTGGAAACCTGAATAAGTAGGTAATCAATGCCCAAGAACCTTTCCCCACACATGAATCCTTTTCAGCCATTTGTAATTCATGACCCTAGAAACATGACACATTCCTATTGACACACCAAGATTAAATGAAGTACAGTTCCTGCCAAAGCATTGGAGGTTACAGGTGATTGATATTCTCCCTTACCTAAATTTAAGAGTTCATCTTTCTTGGGTGAAGAAGAGAACACTTCGTTCTGGTTTCTTTCTTTAGCAGGTGGGAAGGTATTGGGATGGATGCTGAGGGGGATTTACTTGAGGGGATTTCAAGGAGTACTGCTGGATGCTGGGATGGAGTTCCTACTACAGAAAGTTATGAGGTATGTAGCCAGAGATATAGAATGATTTGGGGAACAACAGTATATCAAAGTTTACCCTAGATGGTCCAGTGAAGAGACTTTAAGGAAGGAATCATTTAGAGGTGAGGAGCAGGACCATGGGGCAAAACCAGACATGGTGATGGTACCTGGAGTCAGCAGCAGCAGGAGGCTCTATTGTTCTGGGAACCACATGCACAGAATGGTGAAAATAATAAGGTGTTAGCCATGGAGAAAGGTCCTTTCATAGGAGCTGTTGTTGCAGATAACACAGCTCTTCCCAGAACAAGTTATAGAACAAAGAGGTATTAGGGGAAAAGCAGCTAGTTCCTCACTAGTCTAACCTCCAATCTCCTTCTGCTGTTTTCTATTGTTGGGAGATAATCAGAAACCCACCAACCCAGTGAAAACCTTCTGGTCCCCTGGTATCAGCCCCATTTAAGTAGGACAGAGGTTGAGGATAAGTCGGGTAGGAAACAAAGCACAGCCAAGACAGGTGCTAAGGTCTAAGGTAAAGTATGCAGTCTAAGCCAAAATCTTCAGTTCCCATAGGTAGCTAGGGAAGAGAGGCACCAAACCACAGAACCAAGATGGTGTTCCATGGGGCAGGAAAACAGGTGGGTAAGAAGGGTGTATGGAGACTTTTGAGGACTTCAGAGAGCTCTAATCCCAGACTGGCTTTGTTGGATGTCATTTTGATTGTGCAGTGGAGTCAGTGTATTTTCAGGGAGGTTGAACATTCAGTGCCTCTTATGTGTTGCATTCAGAATAGTAACATTTAAATCTGCTAAACAAGCCATTCATGTAACATGGAGTCAAAGACCGGCAGCCCTTGTCTTTGTTCTCAGCTAAACTGAGGTTTCTCTCCTGCACCCCACAGCCCAAATTAAAAAGAATTTTTTTTTATTGAGGTCAAATTCACATATTATATTATATTAAATTATATTGTTTTCAGATGTACAAGTTATTCAATATTTTTTATATATTGCAAAATGATCACCATGATAATTCTAGTTAACATACATAGTTGCAGAATCAACTCAGGGTCTGAGAACTTTTAACATCTACTCCCTTAGCTCTCCGCTTTCGCTTCTGATAAGCAGGAATGATACAACTAATCTCCTGAAAGTCTTTACAATGCAAATAATATCTCGTCCAAAATTTGTTCTAGCCAAAAATTTTGTAATCTCTAAAGCAATTCAGTCACAAACAAAAAAAGTTTAAAAGTTTAGTTCTGACCTGACCTTTATTACCCGTGAAATACCAAATTTTATTGAAATAAGAAAGAAAGCAAGAGATTCAGTACAAGAGAGGAATAAAGCGAGAGTGATACAGCCCCTAGCTGGAGGCATTCAGGAACCTTGCTCTCACCCTCTTTCATGTTCCAAGGAGGTGAGGGGCCAAGAAGACATGCTGTTTGGATCCCCTTCTCCACCACAAAACATACACCTCTCCCATTAGTTTCCAACAGGGTTGTTGTCTTTCTCATTCCAACACTTAATATTCCAAGGAGCTCAAGTGAATATGCAGGCTTCTTATCACCTAGCCTCAGAAATCCCAGAACATCATCTCCTCCCCATTCTATTGATAAAGCTGCTAGGGTCAGCTTAGATTCAAGGGGAAGGGAGGAAGTCCCGTTTCTTGAGATGGGCATGTGTATTGGGAAGGGATAGCTTAATGCTCCACCCTAGAGACAAGCTACCATTTCAGGGTTCCAGAATTTAGAGTTTAGAATAAAAAAAAGTCTGAGTTCAATCCCAGGCTCATTCACTTACCCTTGGAACTTGGGGCAAACTATACAATTCCCATTAGACTGTTTCATCATGTATAAACTGAGAGTAATGATACTACATCTTTCAAAGTGTTGCTGACAGGACTTCCTCTCTGTTTAACAGCTTCTTGTTGAAGATATCTAGCCAGTGGGTTCATGTGCCAGATCCTGTGAGAGGAGAGAGATTGCTTTACTGTGCCACAGAGTGACCAGTTATGGTTGACAATTTCATTGTTTATAAGTTAATCTCCCTATGCCTTAGTTTTTCTCAACTGTAAAATGGACATAATAATGGTGTTGGCTTCATAGGAACATTATGAGATGAAGTCTAATTTTTGCATTGCTAGAATATCATTATTGCTCAATAGATGTTAGTACCTGTTATTATTCACATGAATTATCTCTAATCCATGACACGAAAATGCAAGATAGGTATTTTGTCCTCATTGAATGCATGAGGAAACTGGAGCTCATGGGAAAAATAAAATTATCTTTCCCAAAGTCACAATGTTAATAATGATGAAGTCCCAGAACCTAAGTCAGGTTCCGTGGGGTGAGGAGGTTCGGAGCTGACGACTAAAGAAAGAATTCTTAAGACGTCGTTGGTGCAAAAGGTGATTTATTAGAGCACGGGGACAGGGCCCGTGGGCAGGCAGAGATGCGGCTGCCCCGGGTTGTGAGGGGTGGTTGGTTATATATACAGGAGTTGGGTAGGTGAGGACAAAGGGGTGTTCAGAAGGGTTATTGGGGCAAAGAATACTATCAGGATATTGAAGGCTTAGTTGCTATCAAGTAAAGACAATTGGAAGTCTGGTGGAATGTTACATTCCTGCTATCAAGCATCCTTGTTAATGAGATTTAGGTTTAGAAGAAATTTAACTTTATTTACTTTTCCTTCTACTTCCACCTCCTTCGGTTTTTTATGGAGGGGAGGGTGACATTAGGGCTTGAGGAACTGAGTTCTGTGTCTTTGGAAATTGGGCTATTGATAAGGTAACTTCTTTGTTGTAATCTCAAGGACATTTGCAAACCAAGGGAGACTCCTGTCTTGCAGGATTGTGATCTCAGCAAGTTAACTATTTATCATTTTATGGCAGTCAGGGGTGCCTGAGGAATGCTACACCTATGGAGGGGAGCGGATGAAGGGGGGGGTGCAAGGCGCCAGCTCTTGCTTTGTCCTCAGCCAGCCTCTTGCTCCCTCATCAATAAGTTATGAAGTTAAACTCAGGTCATGATGATAAGAGGAAAATGAATGAGAATGTGTGATTTGGGGGCAAATAGAGCAAGAATAACTGGGTGAAGGAAAGATAGGCGAGTGTGAGAAGAGATGAGGAGGGAAGCAAGTAAGTCTCAGAGAATATTGGTGGACTGTATGTAGCACAGAGACAGATGTGGACACAGGTAAGAGACAGCTGAAAATCTCAGAGATTCACAACAAAGAAAAAGGTTACAAACCTGAAAGGGAGGTCGCAGGATAGAAAGAAAAAGAAGGGGAGGAAGATGCTGGAAAGAGTGCTAGAAAAGGCTGAGAGAGGCAGAAAAATCAGGAAAACTATTCATGATGCCGTGTTTCTGTGAAACACATATTTGGCATGGGCTCCTTAAGAAAGTACATCCAAATGTAACTTCTATACGAAGTTAAAATTCATTCACTTACAAGTGTTACAGTTTGGGGATGAATAACTTTTCTTTGTAGAACTCAAGTAGTAAAGACCTGATCTCTCCAGGAAATAATTAGGACAATAATAAAAATTTTAGAAAGGTCATGCACTAAGATTGACTCAGAATTGGAATGATAATGTGGGATCAGATGGCGCCACAGTTGGGATGTGACTTCGGCCTCATCTGTTTATCTGTCTGCCTGTGAGGCAGCTGGCAGCACAGAGGGCTCTGAGCTCAGGGCACTCGCCTGAAGAGACACTAAGAGGAACTGACAAACACAAGACTGAGTATGACTTCAGGTTCCCAGAAAGATACATATCTTTGCTGCTTGGGCAAAGAATTACCAATTCAAATATATACATGTGCACATGCTTATAGTAATCTATGCCTTATGTCCAAATTATGGACTAGCAGTTATTAAGATAAAGACAGGCTTCACAAAATTAAAACCTTTTTACTTTGCAGAAGAATTTGTTGACGGGATTAAAAAACAAGATAAAGACTCGGAGAACATATTTGAAAACCACATATCTGACAAAGATCTCAGGTCTATAAGATATGTAGCCCTTTTAAAACTCAATGGTTAAAACAAACAATGGTGCCTAGGTGGCTCAGCGGGTTAAGCTTCTGCCTTTGGCTCAGGTCATGATCTCAGGGTCCTGGAATTGAGCCCTGCATTGGGCTTTCTACTCGGCCAGGAGCCTGCTTCCCCCTTTCTCTCTGCCTGCCCCTCTGCCTACTTGTGATCTCTCTCTCTTTGTCAAATAAATAAATAAGAATCTTAAAAAAAAAAAAAAAAGTAGCCCCTTTAAAACTCAATGGCTAAAACAAACAAACAATCCATTTGGAAAATGAGCAAAAGACACAAATACACATTTCACCAGAGATCACATACAGGTTTCAAATAAGCCTGTGAAGAAGTGCTTAACATCATTAACTATTAGGGGAAGGCAACTTAAAACCAGAGGATATATCGTTACACACCAATGAGAAAACTAAAAACCAAAAACCAAAAAACAAAACAAAACAAAAAACAAAGCACTGCCAATACTAAGTGCTGTTGCAGATACAGAGAAACTAGATCATTTATCTATTGCTGGCGTGAATGAAAATGGTAAAACACACTTAGTTTGGCAGCTTCTTAAATAAAAAATAACAATAATAAACAAACACTAGCCATTGCTTTCTTCAACATTTATCCCAGAGACATAAAAACTTACATCAACAAAAATCTGGATACAATTCTTACAGGCTTATCTGTAATAGCGAAAAACTGAAAATAACCAAACTATTCCTAATAAATGATAGCTAAATAAACTGTGGTACATTCATACTGTGGGTTACAAAACAGCAAAACAAAGAATTGAATACTGACACATAGAGCATCTTGGAGCAATCTTTAGAGAATTATACCAAATAATAAAGCCAATATTGAAGTTTATATGCTATACAATTCCACTTATATAACATTCTCAAAATAACAAAATTATAGACATAGAAAACAGATTGTGGCTGTCACAATTTAGGGATGGTACAAGGGGATGGGTAGGCATGATTATAAAGAAATAACACAAAGGGACCTTTGTGGTGATGGAGCAGTTCTATATCTTGATTCAGATAGTGGTTACACAAATCTACACATTGAATAAATAGAATAAGTTAGCATATACTTTGTACCAATGTTGGTTTTCTGGTTTTGATTTTGTACTATATTTATGATGTAATCACTAAGGATGGCTGGGTCATGGGTACATGGGATTGTCTTTGCAACTTCTATAAATCTATAATTATTTCAAGTTGAATTTTTTTAAAGATAAAAGTAGTCAATGGAATATAAAAATGGACAAAAGCCTTGAGAATGTATCTCATAAAAGAATATTTGAGTAGCTACTGAGCATATGAAAAGATAAATTTCTACATTGATCATCAAGGAAATACACATGCATATATTTACATATAATATATAGTAAAAATCATTTCATATATATTTGCATTTCCTTGATGATTAACATGGCAGTATTTCAACCAGTTGTTGAAAAGGATGCAAAGCAAATTGAATTCTGTCACATTCCTAATGTAAATTTAAATTTGCAAAAATAAATAAGAAATAAATTTGTGCAACCATTTGAAAATGTGTTTGGGAGTATCTACTAAAATAGAACATTCACATAATCTATGACTGAGCATTTCTATTCCCGAATTTTGCCATTTATACTGGTGACATGTACAAGAATACCTATAGTAGCAATTTTGAAATAATAAAAATTGGAAACAGCTCAAAAATCCATCAATATTAAAACTAATAATACAGTTCTGAATAATTTTACAGTAGAATACTACATAGCAGTAATGGGACAGATTTCTATTACATGCAACTATGTAAATGAATCTCACAAAATATTAATATAAAGGAACAGATACAACATAATGTATATTCTATGATTCCATTTGTATAAAGCAAACAAGATACAAAACTAATTTCTGATGATTCAATCCAGGGTAATGTTTACCCTTGGAGAGAGGAGTTACTGAGCAGAAGGTGAATGAGGGGATACTGAGGTTCTGGAAATGTTCCATATCTTGATCAGGGCCAAGTTACATCATATGGGAACTTCATCCAACTGTGTTCATGTTTTTTCCTTTTTGTTTGTTATTTTTGATACAATGTTAACTTAAAATGAAAGCAGGAGAATTGATGAACTGATTTTTATGTGAAGTATTCTAATTAGGCTATGCACTTTTTTGTGAAGGATACCATAGAAGTATGTAACTTTCTCAGTACCTCGTATCTGTGTGTGTGGGTGTGTGTGAACACTCTATTAATGTCTTATGTGAGCTTTGACCATCAATTGGTTAAGATGGATCTTTCAGATTCTTCCACTATAAAGTTATTATTTTCTTCTTTGTAATTAATAAAATAGATTCTGGGGTAATACTTTGAGACTACGAAAATATCCTATTTATCATCATATTGTTTCCTATTTATTTATTTATTTATTGAAGAGATTATTATTTATTTATTTATTTGTTTATTTGACACAGAGAAAGAGAACACAAGCAGAGGGAGCAGGAGTCAGAGGGAGAGGGAAAGGCAGTCTCACCAAGCAAGGAGTCCAAAGAGGGGTTCGATCTCAAGACCTGGGATTATGACCTGAGCTGAAGGCAGACACTTAAGGACTAAGCCACTCAGGTGCCCCTTATATTTAAATTGTGTTTTTGTACTAAAAAAATCATGATACCTATATTACCACTTTATGATTATTATTCCTGAATTGATATAATTACAACAAAATAAGCAAAAGAAACAGACATTTTAGTTAGTCTATGCGGCTTTATGATGGTGAGTATTTAATATATTTAAAATAGCTCACAGATATCCTCCCTCCATTTCAGGGCCCCTGGAATCTTCAGGTAGGAAAGCAATTGACTTTGTTGCAAACTCCCTCTCTAATTTAATCTTAAATAAAGAAAAAAAACACTTTTAAAGCCTGTTATGAACTGATTTCATACATAGGTCTCAAAATGACCAACTAGTTTTCTTTGGGCCATGGGATCCCCAATTTTTTTTAATGTTAAGTATTCTTTTGAAAGGCAGATTTTAACAGTAATGGCTTTTTTAAAAATTTATTTCTTTTCAGCATAACAGTATTCATTGTTTATGCACCACACCCAGTGCTCCATGCAATCCCTACATTCCCTCTCTAATACCCACCACCTTGTTCCCCCAACCTTCCACCCACCCACCCCCACCCCCACCCCTTCAAGACCCTCAGCTTGTTTTTCAGAGTCCATAGTCTCTCATGGTTCACCTCCCCTTCCAATTTCCCTCAACTCCCTTCTCCTCTCTAACTCCCCAAGTCCTCCATACTATTTGTTATGCTCCACAAATAAGTGAAACCATAGGATAATTGACTCTCTCTGCTTGACTTATCTCACTCAGCATAATCTCTTCCAGTCCTGTCCATGTTGTTACAAAAGTGATCCCAGATATTTTTTAAAATGGTGTTTGTTCTATAGACCCTGTCTTCCCGGCATTCAGAGTCTCAATAAATGTCATTCCTTTAACTGTTGACCTATAAATTCCCTCACTGTGACTTCTCTCCATGGCCCAGCTCCAACATGAGCAAGAAGATATCAGTATTTGGAAGCATTTAGAAATTTTTTAAAAAAATGTTAATTGGAAAACAAAAATAATTTTAACTATCATTTGTATCCAGATAAACTGAAGCATTTTAAGAATGATTCTCTATGTTCCATACTTGTCAATTATCCTAAGTAAAAATCTTCCCTTCTGGGATGTGAGAAACAGGTACAAATAAATCTGTAATTACAAATAAATCAACAAATAAATATAAGCAGATCAAATGCATCAATGATAGGACAGACATTTTCAAATTAAATGATAAAATAAAGTCCAGATCTATCCTGTTTGCAAGAGACACACCTAGAACACAATTATATAAAAGAATTGAAAGCAAGATAATGAGAACGTCATATCAAGCAATTACTAACAAAAAAAATACAGAATCAGTTACATCAAAATCAGGCAGAATATACTCTAAGACAAAAGTATTAATAGGAAGAGAGAGGGCCCCTACAAAAATGGTGAAAGACTTAATTCATCAAAAAGACTCAATGATTCTAAATATATATATGCCTAATAAGAGAACCTAAAATTATATAAAGAAAATTAATAGAACATCAAAGATAAATCCACTCTTATTCTGTGAGGTATCAGTGTATCTCTTTGCATTATTATAGGTTAAGCAGATAATCTAATAGCAAGTATAGAGAATTTAAACAAAGGGATTAGCAACCTTAACCTACCAGCCCTGGTAAAATCTCAATTTTCATTTCTATTATTTCATTTTCTTATACCACAAATCTGTCTCTTATTATGACTGTAGTTGCAAAAATTTAAAACAAAATATGAGCAAATTGAACTCAATGGTTTATAAAAAAGAAATTAAATTGAGTTTATCCCATCTATGGAAGATTTAACATTTGAAAATGTATAAAAATGAATTTAGCATATTAACAAATTAAAAGAAAATAATGAGTGCAGAAAATTGAAAAAAAAATGAAAACTCTTTTAAAAGTAGGAATAGAAGATAAAACTTTAACCTGATAATGACTTTCTATTAGAAAAGAAAAACAGGGACGCCTGGGTGGCTCAGTTGGTTGAGCAGCTGCCTTCGGCTCGGGTCATGATCCCAGTGTGCTGGGATCGAGTCCCACATCAGGCTCCTTGCTCGGCGGGGAGCCTGCTTCTCCCTCTGCCTCTGCCTGTCATTCTGTCTGTGCTCGCTCTCTCCCCCTCTCTCTCTCTGATAAATAAATAAAATCTTTAAAAAAAAAAAAAAGAAAAAGAAAAATAGAGTGAATATTATCGTCTTAAATGGGGAAATACAAAAATAACACACTTGAACATCAGGACAAAAACAAGAATGTCTTAAATAAGACAGCATTTTTGACAAAACAAAAACCTAGCTAATAAACTAGCTAATCCACACTATCAAAAACATGGACAAATAGGCCATGGTGTATTTCCATATTGCAATATCAAGATGAATGAACTACAATGTCATGCTACAATATAGATAAATTACAAAATGTAACAATGAGTAAAAAGAATAAATGATAGATGTAGATATGAATATATAGAACCTTTTGGAGAATATATATATAAATACAAACATTTCCAAATGGTAACATGAAGAGTTCTATGGAACTGTTCCTCACTGAAATAAATATGAGTGGTAAAATTTATTAAAGAAACAACCATTTGAAGTGTCTGGAAATTGTCCCAAGAACATACAGTAAATATAGAAATATTTATTCAAGAAAACCTATTAAAACTAGGTAAGAATGGCGAGTCTGTGACACTTGATATACACTGGTTCCCTACTGCCTCTCTCCCTAACTTAGAGTGAGAGACACTACTATTTGGAAGGGTGTAGCCAAGAACATAGGGTTTTCTCTCCCTCTCAACCCCAGGATCCAGTTGATCCTGGATCAACTTGGGGATATTGTCTCCCCAAGAGGGCATGCTAACAACTTCTCATTTGTCTCTTCTCTACTCCTTGTTGCAGAGTCTAAATCCCAGATGACTGTAGACAAAAGGTCCAGGATTCCATTCCAACACTCAGCCTCAATGCAGATAACAGAGATTCCACCTCAGGTGTTTGAGGCCAAGAGTTCTGTGTCCTAATTTCCCTCTTGTCAGTTCAGTTTTTGGGTAGATATGCTATGCCAACAGAAGTTTGAGAAGTAGGGGTATCATTTCTGGAGAAGTGGGATACTGTTCCTTCCTCCAGCTCTGGACCAGTGGCTCAGAGAGTTTTCCTAGGAGGAGAGGTAGACATCAAGAAAACTCTACTATTCCCAGAGGAAGTGTCTCTATTTGAAACAGAGTGTGGGGAAGTTCAAACCAAAAAGCATTCCCCAAAGCATTTTCACATTAAACAATTAACAGGAGGCTGGTAACTCCATGAGAGTAACAATTCCAACTGTAAACCAGTTAATTTACCAAAAAGAACCAGGGAAAAAGTTAAGATGAGCCCTCCTGCAGTCTGAATGATCTTCAAATCTGGCTGCAAAAACTACCTCTGCAAAGAGCTCCAAATTTAATTGTATTTGACTTTGGAGCAAGGGCATTCTAGAAAACAATAGAGCAAAGCAGAAATCTGTGAACTCTAATAGCCAAGTATGATGCCAATATTCCACTGCCATCCACGATTACATGTGTGCCTGAGGCTGTGCCTTCTGAAGAGTGACTTCTCAAGTTTCACACTGTGGGGAAATATATTTCACCAAAATAATGTGCCAAGTTATTAAAATAATAAATAGAAAAATAACAACAAGCCCAGCTCAGAGAAGAAAGGGTCAGTATATAGAATTGTTGCAAAATATTATCTAAAGTGTTCAATTTTCAACAACAACAACAACAAAACATAAGACTTGGAAAGTACAGTTCATATACCAGGGAAAACTATAGTCAATACAAACTGCCCGAGAGAGTAAATAGATATCAGATCTAACAGAAAAATACTTATTTTCATTATAAGAATGCTCACAGAAGTAAAGGAAAGCATAATTAGAGAAATAAGATAATGTATATTAACATTTATCAAATACAGAATATCAATGAAGATATAGGAATTATAAAAGAAAAAAACAAACAGAAATTCTGGGGTGGAAAAGTACTGAAATGAAAAATTCCTTAGAGGGTGTCAATAGTAGATTTGAATTGTCTGAAGAAAAAAAAAATAGTGAATTAGAAAATAGATCTATAGGGATTATGCAATCCAAAGAGCAGATTTTAAAAAAGGAGAGTGAACAGAACCTCAGAGAAATGTGACACCATTAAATATGTTAAATATATCAGTTAAATATATCAGTATACACATAATTAGAGTATCAAAAGGAGAAAAAAGAGAGAACAAGAAAAAAAAATATTCAAAGAAGTAATGACTAAAAACCACTAATGTACACATTCAAGAAGCTAATAACCTACAAGAAGGGTAAGTGCAGGAAAGATATCCATCTAGACACATCAGAGTGAAAATGTTGAAAGACAAAGAAGAGTCTCAAAAACAACAGCAGAAAAATGACACCTCATAAGCATTGAGGAACCCAATATGATTAATAGCTGACTTTTATTAAAAACAATTGAGGCTGGAAGGCAGTGGGATGACATATTCAAAGTGCTAGAAGAAAAATCATTAACCAGAAATATTTAACCCAGCAAAACTGTCAAAATATGAAGGCATAATAAAAATAGTCCTAGATAAAAAGAAAGTGAAAAAATTCATTGTTATTTCTTGTGATCCACCTCACAAGAAATAGAAGTTCATGCTGATAACAGACAACCTCATAGCAGTAATTTAAATCCATATTTAAAAAAATAAAGAGCACTGGAAAAGCAATTATAAAAGGCTATAATTCCATATTTCTTCTATATTTTATTAACCTATTTAATAAATTGTATTAAAATACTATATAATTTATATACTGATAAATGGTTATATTTGAATGTATGTAACATGTGAATCAAAAAGAATTTATTGGGGTGCCTGGGTGGTTCAGTGGGTTAAGCCTCTGCCTTCAGCTCAGGTCATGATCTCAAGGTCCTGGAATTGAGCCCCACATCAGGCTTTCTGCTCAGCAGAGAGCCTGTGTCCCCCACCCCTCCGCCAACTTGCCTCTCTGCCTACTTGTAATCTCTCTCTGTGTGTCAAATAAATAAATAAAATCTTAAAAAAAAAAAGAATTTATCAGGATTCTTGCTTACTCAAGTAAGGGCCTCACTTATTATAGTGTAGCAGAGCAGGGTTCACTATAGATATGTATACTTGGAAGGAGAGACTGGGAATGGTATACCATTTGCCTTACCACTTCCCTCCTAAAGCCATCCTTATTAGTGACATCTTCATTGTCTCAGTCACTCAAGCTCAAAACATTGAAGTTTCTTTCAACCAACATGTCCTTTTGGGGGACATACCATATGTCATAGTATTATTAATTAAGGGCAAAGAACTGGGAGTAAGAAAGGTTTGGAGTTGGATCCCACACACTAGTGTACATCTAACTCTAACACATAATGGTCACCATCTGTGACCTTGCACATATGTCTCTGAATCTCAGTTTAACCAACTAAAAACAAATATATCGGTTATATTTACTTATAAGAGAGGCATTGCAAACTGTGAGGCAGTACTGAGTGCCCCGCACAGATGATGTAAAATGGCAGTCTTACTGGTACCCGTGAAAAGTAACAAGTTAACCTCTGAGAAGCAGATAAAATAGTACCTGGCACAAGGGCAGCACTTAAAAAAGTTATCTATAGTCAGTTTCCTTCTTCTGAATCTTCCTTAGTATTTTGCACAGTTGTATTTGATCAGTGCATCTACATGGTTAGAGTTAGAAGGAATCTTGAAGGTCACCTAAGTCAAGCTTGGCAACTATTTAGTAGATGTGTCCATGACAGACATTAATAATCAATTCCAGTACTTTTTCCTAAATTGCTGCGAGGTCAGAGTCCTTTTCAACACAGGATTTCAAGCAGCTCTACTAATGCATTAGAGTTCACTTTAGGGTAAAATCTGTTTACTCTTCTTGCCATTGGCTGAATTTCACCCTTGGTCCTTTGTCCTGTGTGTTGTCTTCCTAGAGGCAAACCCTATACCTGGGTCTCTTCTAGGGAAGCCTCTCCTCTAGCCTTGCCTGGAATGATTTGCAATGCCAATTATGGGACCCCCTCAGCTGTCAGCTCTGACAGATAAGTAAAACTAAATAGTCTTGGTGGCCTTGACATAGCCAATGCCAATCTTTCCACAAACCAAGTGACTGCCATTTCCTCATGCCCCTAGGTGTTATTATGTTATAAGGAAAAAAAATTTACCTTTAATTTTCTTTATTCTGAACTTATTTGGACATACACTACCTGTTTAATAATAACACTGTTTTACACAGCTTAATGAAGTATAATTGACATATAATAAGTTGCATAAAGTTAAAATGTACAAGTTGATGAGTTTTTACATATGTATAACCCCATGAGACTATCACCACAATCAGGATAATGAACCTATCTATCATTCCCATGCCCCTTGGTAATCCCTTCTGTCCACCCTTCTCCCTCCACAAGCAACAAATTATTTGCTTTCTGTCACTATTGATTATTGCATATTTCCCAGAGTTTTACATAAATGAATCATAGGATATAAGCTTTGGTTTTTGGTCTGGCTTCTTTCACTCTGCGCGGTTATTTTGAGATACACCCGTGTTCTAGTCTGCATCAATAATTTTTTTTTTAATTTTTAAATTGCTGAGTAGTATTTCTTTGTATAAACTTATCACAATTTCAGTCCCAACATTTCAGTCCCAAGACTTTATAAAGGCTTGCCTAATTCAAGAAGCAGCACACACACACCTAATTTATGCAAGCTAAACGTGTATATGAACAGCACAGTACTGTGATGCTGGATCATGACACATTACCTGTACACAGAGCTACTACTGGTATTAACAAACCTGTGGGACACTCAGTTTTATGCCCAATGAGACATCAGTTAAGTCTTTAAAATCTTCTCTTTCTCCTATATGGGAGGGTATTTCTAGACACTAATTTTCCCATCTAATATTCGAATATGCCCCTAGGTGGATATTTTAGATGAAAGCCTTTTCAGAGCCATATGTGCTCAAAGCTGGGGCTGGTGTTGGACTGAGAGGATAGTAAATTAGAGTCCATGAAGAATAATGGTTCTTGGCATGGCTCTCTCAGCTGCCAATATGAAGCACAATGTTTATTCTGAATTTCATTAGTTAAAATATTTTTAAATATTTGTCAAAAGATTGTTATGTTCTGCAGAGATGTGACAGCTATCTTCACCACCATGGTGGAATTAGTGATTCAGAAAAGTATTGCTTGGTCTAAGTGAAGTTAGGCCATGTTAATGGGCTTCTGTGTCCTGTTACAGATCAGCTTCAAGTTACTTGTGTTCTAAAGAAAAACAATTAAGAAGTCTCTGCAGAAATATAATTAATGCAAGTATTGCACCTGCTGAAATAATTTATTTACTATGTTTTCTCAACTAATTGCAGACTATCCTTATTAAGCGATTATAGCAATTTACTGAACACCAGATTTCCAGCAGTACCTACACAGTACCAAGGACTTGCGCAAAGCTTTTTCGTGTTTCTAACGGAGTGATTGTGCGCTTTGGGAGGCTTTGTTCTCTAGTTAGGATTTATCACTTTATGTTTCCCTGCAAAAATTAGAACATATATCAAGTCTGCAAGTTCTTCACCAGCTTTAAATGTTTTTGATTACAATGTTCCTTAGCTTTGAGGTAATTGGAGAGGGGGAAAAAAACTGTGAAAGGCCTAAATTTGGGCATGTTCAGAGAAGTACCCTTGAGAAGGGAGTGCACTTTCCAGACACATTGTCTCCCCCAGCTCTCCTGGGACTCCAACCATCAGAACACTGACTTCGAAGAGGAAAACAAGAAAATAGAAGAAAAACCCATACCTTCTGGGTGATCATTTCACAATGATGAACTGGCTAATGAGGTCATCAATTCATTTAAAATTAGTTACTGAATTAAAAAATTAAAATACTGTGAATTGTACAGCTCATACATGAAAGAACTTGACAGATGCCTTCTAAGACTTGTCAATAATTCTAAAAATATGTATTATATTACTAATTATGAGCTATAAAGCTAAAAGATGTTTAAAATTAATAATACAACACATTTTAATCAATCATGTTAGGAAAACAACTGGCTTGTCATCCTATTTTGGTTATAGGAAATGCTATTATGAAATCATTGTTGGGGAAGAGGAAACCAACCAGCATGTACCAAAAGAAATTATAAAGGTTACCAGGAAGTGAGTTAATAGCAAAATTAAGCTGTTTTCCTGAAACTCATGATATTCATGGTACCTGTCAGGTTTTCAGATATATAATTTGTTGTTAGTTTCTTCTCTCATCAAAATAGATCTTTTATTTATTAAGGAAGATGCTCAAATTGAAGAAATTTCAGATCCCACAAAATCTGCACCATTGCTGGCTTTCAATCTCTTATTTTGCTAAAAGTAATAACATTAAATACTAAATTACACTCAAACAATGTAAACAATCTACTTGCACCCATTCATATAAATATATTTTAATATGAATAGGAAAAAGATACTAGGAAGAAAGAACAATCCCTAACATAAGATTCATGAAAACAAAACAAAAATAAATGTACACTGCCCTTGTTTTCTCCTCGTTGTTCTGGGAAACAACAACACAGATATCTTCACATTCTGGGCAAATTTTCCCACGAGCATTATTGCCCATGTAGCAGAAGGCAAACATAGCACCCTACGCCTGGGGTGATCTGTCCTTATATCTGCCAACAGGCTTCAGGACCATAGTCCCACCAGCCCCAGCATGGCCTCAACTCAAGTCTGGTTTTGCATCCCTCCTTTTTAAGGGGACCCAGATGCAAGACCTTAGTATTGGCATCCAGATGGTAGATCTTGCATTTTGGGCTTACAAAACAATAGTTATTTCCTTCTGGTAAGGTACTTTTATGATCAAATAAGGACCCAGATCATCTCCAGGATTCCCAGCTGAAGAACTGAACTCTGCTTCTAGCCCCATTTTAGTTTAGTACACAAGCTGATCAGTCAGTGTCCTTACGGAGCCTCAGGAACTGATATGAAGGCTATTATTTGCTTTAAATTCTTGGGCGCTGACAGTATGATCCAAGTGAGTGTGTGCCCCAGTTACCATGTCTACAATAACTTGCCCTGGTCAGGGCTTTGTGTGGGAGATCAACTACCATGGGATAGGTATAGGGACAGCTGTACAGGACAGCTTACAGGAAGCTCCCAGAGGTGGCTGGTTTTGCTAACCAGTGCAATGGATGAAAGGAAGGATCTCTGATTGGTGCTCTTGGTGCTTCTCAAGATGGCTGTGTTGTTTAGTGTATTGTAGACACCATGCCTTTGGTGTTTATGGTTTGCAAACCTATAGCCCTGGGGGCTTCATAGATGGTCCTTAACCACCCTGATCCAGCCACTAGATAAAGAATTTTTAGTAGACATCCTGTAGATGATGCACCAGATTCTCCATTTGGGATAGAGTTGTATTTGCCTTGGATGAACTTTTATCCAAGGTGTTTTCAGAACAGTAGAAAAATCAGAAGCTGAGACTCTCCTGGGTCTGCTTACTCATAAGAATATGAGTAGGCAACCCTTACCTATCTCTAACAATAAGTCAGCATCTTTCAGTTCATAGTGAAATCTTGCTTATTTTTATAATATGGGAACTGTACTTGATTCTCCCCACTAAGACATTGTGGGCTATGGGCAGAGAAGCCCAAAATGTCCTGGTGGCTGTGCTGTTCCTACCAGCTGGGATGACACTTGGACTGTCATATGAGACATGGTCTCCAAAATGCTGAAATGTGACTATGCTGCTTACACCTATAAGCTACCTACCTGACTGGATCCACTTTGGCAACCAAGGCTGATGAGTATTTTGACAGAGTGTTTTGACCCAGGGGTAGGTATAGCCTCTGGTAATCCAATAGCTGCACACAGAACATCAAAGCTGAATGGATTAACCAGAACTACACATCCAGGTTGGTAGTGTGCCCTCTCTAGTCCCAGTCACTGAAGGAAGGATGGATGGCAACAGACACCCTCTGTCTGGGATGCATGGGGTCTAGTCCTATGTCATGACATTCATCTTTAGTAGGAAAATTTAAGAATAATAACAGAAGGTGATTTATTGAATATGGCATGTGGTCTTATTTAAGAGGTTCTCAGTGCAGTCTGAGAATCCAGGGACCCTTTCACATGTCCATAAAATCTTTCTTTTCCCACCCACATACTTTGGAATGGCTGGCTTTGTGCATAGACTTCAACCAAAGCAACATCATTACTTTTTTCTTTTTTTGAAAATGAAGCGATTTTTCATAAAAAATATGATATTTATATTATCGCATAATGGGTTAGTATGACTATTTTTAAGGTAGATCAATATATCTTTAAAACATTTCTCAAAGCAATTGTGAATCTGGTAAATATTGACAGATATAACCTATAAAAGCAAAGCTCTTAGAGGTCCTCAAAGATTTTTAAGAATGAAAAAGTATCCTAAGCTGGACATATCTGTGTACTGCCATGCTGTGGAGAGCTCCCTATGCTCCAAGATTTCTGCATATCTCCTTTCCCTGAGAGGTTTCTGAAGCTCTCAGCACAGAGTCTACTGAATAGTGACATTCAGTATATAGATCAGGTGTCATTATTGGTTGCTGTTTCTTCACACTATTCACTGATGAGGGGGCTCCCATCAGAGTGAGCAGAATAAGAAACAGTCACAGAGAACTGAACTAACATCCAAAGTCATTCATGGTGTGTCCTTGAATGTCATTCATTCCATTCAAGGGATGAACTGAGATTCCAACCTCAGCTTGTTTTACTCTAAAGGTGATATAGAACCACTATTTTATAATTACACAAATCTCTCTAATCCATGAAGATTTTAGCCCAGAAATGTCGAATTTTCTACATACTGTAGTGCCATGTTTTAACACATAAACATATACACAATAAGTAACAAGTATGTGAACTCTAATTAAAGAGACTAAACTTGTAATTTGTCCTGGGAACACAAGCATATGCTAGGTGCTATTTTTGTACAATACATACTTCATGTGGCTTTTGGTAAGGTATTTAAGGTCAGGGCTGAATGGTGAAGAATTATGGATGTGAACTGAGGGCAGGAGATTAGGTTCGTGCTCTACCAAGTGAAATATGAAATTGAAAAGTTCTTTAAGGACACAACAGCTTTACTGGGTAGAATATTATAGAACAAAAAGGTCAACATCAGGTATGGATATTGATTTCCTGCATCCAACATGTGGACGGATGGGAAATAATTCATAGAGTTAAATATCTACATTCATCTCTAAGGGCATAGCAGTTAATTAAAAAAAAGTCACGATGGCCCCATTGTTTGTATTACCAGGAGTCACTTAAAGGATGGGTGAACCCAGAAAAAACCTGGCTAGAAATTTCTTAGTTTCAGTAGTAGCAGCAGTAATTTTGTCCTGTCTTTGTCTCTTGGCCTCTTTAGAAGAATGATAAGTCAGGAGAAAAGCAAAGTTGTCATAACGTTTATTTTCTGGGAGTAAGGATATGATGCCCAATGCCTCCACCTCCAAGGGTAGATTGTATGCCAAAGGGTAAAGAATAAAACAGAGATGAAGAGGCAGCGGTATGGGTCTAGAGGTTGCCTAGGATACTCCGTTCATCTGGGAGTGAGTTTACTCAAAACTGGGGCCCACAGTCACGGAGGAGTGAGGTAGGCAGTTAGTGTAAAGGCATGTATTGCTCCTCCCTAACAAATGGTCATGTGTGAGGCCAATTGCCTTCAGGCAGAGTGGGGGTCTCTATACATAATTAGTGGGTTTGTTGTATATTCAAACACACATATATACATATGTGTACACTTGCATACACACATACACAATTGAAAGAGAAAGGAATTTCAGAGCAAAGTATCCCCCAGGAGAGGTCTGGAAGGAAAAACACTCTTCCTGGGTTGTCTGTTCTCTTCACAGTGTTCAAAGAAAGGGTGAACACTGAGCATATATCATCCTCCACAGCCTGTCTCTGGTCCCAAAGCAAACCTGTCATGCCTCTGCCAGACCCCAGATCTGGGGATCCAAGTGTATAGACTGTTGGCACAACTGTATGTATGTTCTTGTGACATATATAACAAAGACTCTTCCTGCCTCTGTATTGACTGACACATTCAAATGGATCCATCAGACATAAAATTCATGTGGAACTTACAGAGGAAACACAGAAGTTTCTGGAACCCTTCAGTGGAGAGAGGATTAAAAGGCAGTTAATAGTAACTGTTTGATTGTTCTCAATTATTAAGAGTCTCTCTCTCTCTCTTTTTTCCTTTTTGCTTGTTTGTTTTGTTTCTTAAATTCTGTATATGAGTAAAATCATGTGGCATTTGTTTTACTTAGCATTATACTCTCAAGTTCCAACCATGTCATTGAAATGGCAAGATTTCATTCTTTTTTTAATGGCTGAATAACATCCTATTTTTTGTGTGTGTATGTGTGTGTGTGTGTATATATATATCACATATTCTTTAATCATTCATCAGTTGATGGACAGCAGAGCACCAGGTGTTGCATGGAACTTTTGAATCACTATATTGTACACCTGAAATTAATATAACACTCTGTGAACAAACTGTACTTAAAATAAAAACTAAAAAAAAAAAAAAAAAAAAAAAAACAAAGCAATCAATGTGTGGGGTGTGGGTGAAGGGCCTCTATGGAGATACTTCTTTGGAGAGGTCAGCTGCCCATCAACTGTGTCCCCTCCCCCAGGGAACCACTAGAGAGTTTGAAATATGTTTCTTGCTGCCTAGTGACACCAGTGGTCTATCTGGAAAATCCATCAGGTTTTAGATGGCTCATAGCTTTTATGACAAGGGCCAGGAGACAGATGCCTCATGGGGTATCATCTGAGATTGTTGTGGCAAAGGTAGTGTGTGTGTGTTTCCTGAGATTCAGCCAAGGGCTCTGCAGGAGAGGGAGCAAGCATGGAGCATTGAGGGTCTTGTCTGGAGAGTTCCCACCTGAGTCCAGGTGGCCCCCACATGCAGGACCAAGAGGACAACACCCTGGGAACACATGAAGACATCAGAAGCAACCAGCCAAGAAAAATGCCTCTGTTTCATCTTGGGGACTCCAGAAGGAACAGGGCCAGCAAAAGAAAGAAATACTTGAGGGGTGCCTGGGTGGCTCAGTTGTTGAGCATCTGCCTTTGGCTTGGGTCATGACCCCAGGGGCCTGGGATTGACCCCGGTACTGGTCTCCCTGCTCAGCGGGAAGCCTGTTTCTCCCTCTCCCATTCCCCTGCTTGAGTTCCCTCTCTCACTGTGTCTCTCTCTATCAAATGAATAAATAAAATCTTAAAAAAAAAAAAAAAAGAAAGAAAGAAAAGAAAAGAAATGAAAAAAGAACTCCTGAAATATCTGCCAGGACCAGAAAGCTTGAAATCAGCTAAATTTGATATAAAATCAATGGGGAGTTTTGACATCTACCTTAGACTGAATGTTCTAATTTCTGAAATGAGCTTTGTTTGTGGCTAAAATAGCCCTAGACTTTATAATACAAAGGGTCAGCTGAAAATCCCTGGACTGGCAAGAGGTTTTCCCTAAGAGTAAATGAATATTACCCCTACTGAGAAGAATCTGAGAAGACAGGGAGACGGGGAGAAGTATGGTTTGGATTACAGCTCCTTTAAGGCTTCCAGCTTGTTCAAATCCTGGTTTTACTTTAATTTCTAAAACAATCAACAAACAAACCAGCAAATCTGGGCACTCAGAGATGTGTTTCCTGCTTTAATTTAGTTTATTTTTTATTAACCTTCTGATATTTTAGGCATCTGCTTTTAACCTTCTTTCTGTACTTTTACTGTTTTTATTATTATTAATAAAATATTTTAAAAATTACGTACTTTTAATCACTTTTGTCTTTGGTTTAATCACTTTTACTTTTCATACCTCAGTTTTCTATCTTTTTAAGTTATATTTTAGAACTATGATTATATATGTGTGTGTGTGTAATTTTAATTTCTTTTCAGTGTTCCAGAATTCATTGTTTATGCACCACAACCAGTGCTCCATGCAATATGTGCCCTCCATAATACCTACTACCTGGCTCCCCCAACCTCCTACCTCCCGCCCCTCCAAAACCCTCAGATTGTTTTTCAGAGTCCACAGTCTCTCATGGTTCATCTCCCCTCCAATTTCCCCCAACTCACTTCTTCTCTCCATCTCCCCATGTTCTCCATGTTATTTCTTATGCTCCACAAATAAGTGAAACCATATGATAATTGATTCTCTCTGCTTGACTTATTTCACTCAGCATAATCTCTTCCAGTTCCGTCCATGTTGCTACAAAAGTTGGGTATTCGTCCTTTCTGATGGAGGCATAATACTCCATAGTGTATATGGACCACATCTTCCTTATCCATTCGTCCATTGAAGGGCATCTTGGTTCTTTCCACAGTTTGGCGACCGTGGCCATTGCTGTTATAAACATTGGGATACAGATGGCCCTTCTTTTCACTACATCTGTATCTTTGGGGTAAATACCCAGTAGTTCAATGGCAGGGTCATAGGGAAGCTCTATTTTTAATTTCTTGAGGAATCTCCACACTGTTTTCCGAAGTGGCTGCACCACTTCGAAATGCACTTGCATTCCCAGCAATGGTTTGCTTTTATTTTATTTGCAAACTATGGGCTTTGGTGTGAAGTGCCAGGCAGAGGATGGGAGGCAAAGTTTGAAGAGACAGGACTTCAGAGAAAAGAGAGTGGGCTTATTTTTTTCCTGTTAGCCACTCCTAAAGAGAGCCTGCTGTGATACTTAGAGGTAATGTGACCCCTGGGTGAGTTTTTTTTTTTTTTTTTTTTTTTTTTTTACAATCCCAATGTGTCCAGCTTAAGGGATGATGAGAGAATATCTTCAGGGCTTGGAACTCTGCCTCTGCCAGTTATTAACTGAGCAGCACTGAGTGGTAATTGAGACATAGTGAAGCTAAGCTTAATTTTCTTATACAGAAATTGAAGGACGTAACACCCACTTCACAGGGATGTTGTGAAGCACAGGGCTGTTGTGGGCATAGGCTAAACAATCAGTTATTATGTCTGAACAATAGCGGCAACATTGTGAAAGTGCCAAGCTCTACATACATGCTTACCTGAATATATTTCTGTAGAATGCAAACAAGAGCTTCAACACATACCTTTAACTGAGACTTTGGGTGAGGTTAAGGGCACCACCTTGGACTGACAGGGAAGGTGTAAAATGAAAATGAGATCCCTGGGGCACCCTGGGTGGCTCAGTCAGTTAAATATCTGACTCTTCATTTCTGCTCAGGTCATGATCTCAGGGTTGTGAGATTAAGCAATGCATCAGGCTCTGTGTTGGGTGTAGACCCTGCTTAAGATTCTTTCTCTCTCTCTTTCCCTCTCATTAATTAATTAGTTAATTAATTAGTTAATTAATACCTACAAGCAGTGACCTGGTGAACCTATTTATTCAATCATTAAAGAAACAGTCTATATGACAAGGTCTGATCTACCTGGTGCTGAGAATTTACTCTTGAAAGAGCAGGCATGATCTTGGGTTCTGCTGTTGTAGAACTTGTGGGTCCCAAAGTATGATCAGCAAATATTAATCAACAAAACAATAGAGTCAGGAGAAGGAAATGGTGGGATTAGCAGACAGTCATCCTACACTTAAGGACTCTTTCTTTCCTTTTTATAAGTTTGTCTTGTCTGCTTCAAGTGCATTTACACCAAATGAAGGGAAAATTCCATAGCATGATATATCATACTTGGCCTGGAAGTGCTATTCCTGCACATTTTCCTAGACTGTCATGACTCTCCTGGTGGTCTACCTCCTCTGGTCATGAGGGATCAAGAGGGATATGGGGCCCCACTTAGATATCCTTGCCTTCCCCCTCAATCTCTCACCCACCCAAGTTTCTCTCTGTGTACTTAGGGGCAACTCAAGGTTAGGGAGGGTGCCTGACCTACCTGGATCTCCCCACTTATCTTTGACCTGCAGTGCATCCTTTCCCTTTCATCCTTATCAGCAGGGAGGGTTGCTAATGCCTCAGGCCACTGGAACATCTCCAATGTCATATTTTAAGTTCTCTCTACCAGTAGTTCATCACAAATTCTCCTGCTTGATATATAAGAAATCCCTTTTCTCTTTCTATAGTTGGCCTTCAAGTCTATGATTTCAGTAGTCTAGAGACTTCAAAAAAATCTAATTGCATAACCAACGCTGATCAATGACTCTATTGTTTTGTTGATTAATATCCACTCTTATGCTGAAACAATGAAATTCATTCATTCAGTGGTGGAGGAGCCATAGTGCTTTCATTATACAATAAAGCATATGAAAAACACAAAGGTGTTAACAATTTCGACAATACTGTATCCATTGCATAACATAAAAGCTAAAATAGCAGAAAATGGAGTTGTTAGCTGAAACTCAGAGATTGAAAATATGTAAATACAGATTCAGTATGTGAGGGAAGAAAAATAGATTAAAAAAAAAAAAACCTCTAGAAATAGCTTTGAAAATCTTAGGCAATAAATGTAATAACAGTTTTAGAAAAATATCAAACAAAAGCAATAAGCTGAAAAAAATAAATAATACAATAAATCTTCAAAACAGATATGGTTAAAGATGTTATGCCTAGAACAACACCTTTGAAGAGTTGATAAGTTGAAGAAGTTGAGAAGTTCAAAAAGAGAAAGACACATCTATCAGGATTTTGACACCCAGGAAAGACTGAAGGAATCAGTGTCTTTGTGGTTGATAAAACAACAGCTTCCTTGTCATAGTAAGATCAAGTTGATATGAGAACAAGTGTTCCAGGAGGTCGCATACCTACAGATTAGAGAATTTTTGCAAGACTCCTGCTGTCAAACAGCAGAGGGCAAGCTGTGTCTATACAGAGACCAGATAGCTGGGTATGTGAGAAGGGCTAAGTCCTCCAAAGCCTTGAGTTCTTGATCAGGTTTCCCCTAAAGAGCTGAGTAATGCTGGTATAGTCTTCCTGTCTCTGAGTCAACCTGTTCCTATCTGTGCATCTATTGATGGGCATGATAAGTCTGCCAAACTAACAGTGATTAATGAGGATTAACTGGGATCATGAGGAAATGTTTTGCAAACTCCATGTACATGGAGTTAATTGGAGCACCAGGACCCAGGCACGTCAGGAAAGAGGGAAATGTATTTATACTTGGATCAAGAAATGGTATTTGGTTGCTCCTGCCCTGATTTTCCCTTTAGGACCAAGCAGTGGGGAACACCCAGTATTGCTGCTGAGATGGGCAGGGCAGGGCGCACTGATAGGAGGTGACCAGGCAGATGGAGAGGCTGGGTGTGTCACTACCAGCTACTAATGGCTGACAGAGGGGTGAAGCCTGCAAAGGAGGAATATATATCTTAAAAATAATAAGGGGATGCTAATAATTACTAAGACTGTGGCTATTTGAAACCAAGAAATGGTGTGAGAAAGATTAGAGCCTCCCGATGATTGAAAAGGTTCTCTGCCAGAGCATTAGTCTGGATGACCAGGTACAGAGCTGACATGAGGCTGGAACCCACTATGTGGTAAATAGTCAAAGGTCCAAAAAAATGTACAGATAGGAATGTACCTGTTTCACAAGAAGTTCATGTGCAATGCTCAGCAATATTGGTGGTTTTGGTGGTAGCAGTAGTACATAAGGAAATACATGTTAGGAAAAGACAACAGGCCTAAAATGGATTCACTTATGGTCAGCTCATCACCAAACCAAGATTTAAATACAGCTTTGCCTTTCCTAGAAATGGACTTTTAAACCAGTCCATCAAGAATTGCCTGATCAGCACTAGCTAGGTAATCTGCCTTACAGACCCCTGCTGTCCCCTAAAGGAAAATGACCAAGCAATAACCAATCCACTTTTTTGCCCAGTGTAAATTCCTTGTTCCTGCTCACCTCGACCTATTAAAACCTTTTATATTTTACAACTCATCAGAGCTCCTTTCTATCTGCTTGATTATATGCTGCTTGATTCATGAATCATTGAATAAAGCCAATGAGATCCTTAGAAATTACTCAGCAAATTTTTAATGGATTTAATATGCAAAAACCTTTATTTTTGAAACTTTGCAATTCAGTCAAAAGCATAAATGTGAAAAGAAAAACCAACTAAAAAAAGCTATAAAAGACAAGAACTCCAACATTATTGTTAGTGCTTCTGCTAACAAATTTTGAACCTGTTTGTGGATAAGTTATATTCAAGGTTCTCAGTGCAGCTGAGTAGGTATGAGATATTCACGGTATAAACACTAATTTTTTTTATTTTAAATGACCTCTATATAATAAGTATACAAACCAATTTGATACATATGGCAGTCTATTGTCATTAGTTGAAATAATATTCTTTGTATAGTTCTTCACATTCTGGTTCACTTTACAAGTTCATCATTCTCACAGGAACATGGTGAGTGTATGTGGGAGTATGTGGTAGAAGGAGAGACTGAGGCAGAGGTGGACTTTTATCATTCCTCGCAAAAACTGGCTTATGGTTATGAGCAGAATGTGTATTCCAGTTTGTTTTTATTTAAGCTGGGCTACTTCCCTACTTACTCATTTATAACCAACACTCTTGGCATCTGGATAATACCATGCTTTCTATAAAATCAGTGAGACTGTTAGGCATGAATAAAATGCAACCTATGTATACATTTTTGTAGAATTTTGGAAAATTTGGGCTGTGAGGGAGGAAAAAAAATTACCCAATCCTTCAAGTTTTTTCTAACTGTACTAAGAATCAAATTGACATGAGACAAATTAACAGGAAAAAAATAAAACTTAATTTTGTATGCATGGGAAATCCACACAGACAGGGGAATTCCAAAGATAAGCAAATTGAGGTATATATGCCATCTTGAATTAAGGAGAAGAGAGTAGGGGTTTAGAGCTTCAAAAGAAAATACTGCAATTCATAGGAAGATGAAAGAGAGTAGATATTTGATAAACACATGTTTGCTGCACAGAAGCAGTAGGACAAAGAGACTTTGATCAAACAAGCCTTGCTACATTCCTCCGTTTACCATGCCTGGTTCATAGTATAATATAGTTATCTATGGTGCTAGCTCTCTTCCTGGAGCAGTTCTTTTATGCAGTTGTGGGGATGGGGTTGCAGCTTCTTTCTGAGTCTTTGAGCCTGATTGTTTTTTAGCTCAGCACAATCTGCATGTCAAAGTGGGGAGGTCTGCCCTTGGCCTTTATAGGGACAATGAGGAATCCAGGGCTACTTTCTTCTATCATTTTTCCATTTTACAAGTCAAGTCAATCCTTCAAAATCCACCCAGAGGCCTTGTGCTCTTTTCATTTTTTAAAGGCTATTTTCTGTCAAGAGCTAATTCCCAAGGATGTTTTTAACGTGCCCAAAATACAGCAGTTTTATTAGCCATTGAATATATGTGCTTGTTGTGGAAAATTGTCAACAGAGCAATTATTCCTTCCCGTAGTTGTTTTCACTCTTCCGGTGTCTAGAGTCTCAGAACCCCTGTGATGTCCAGGACAAGCCTCATATGTCATCACTATTCGGCATCTGGTCAACTTTTCCTCATTTACATTTCCCCCAGGGGAGTCTGAGTGGTCATCTCCTTATGGAGTCTATGGCAAAACTCCTTCATGCCTCCCCACATGGTTCTGATTCATTAAAGTCCTGTCCAGCTTCAGAAAGTCCTTTTTATTAAAAGGATATGGCTAAGCTCTCTATCTTTGTGTCACAATCCTTTTTTCAATTTATTTCAGTAAGGCACTACAGTTAAAATGTATTTGTGTCATGGCTTGTTAGCAAGTACAAAAGGATACATCTTAGCCGAAGTGGTGAATTAAAGACTTAACACAAAGGCTAAAATTTGATATGTTTCAAGCTGTACAGTAGAATACATTTGCTAACATTGGATAGTAAAGAATTTTGTAAAGAAGACAGAAAAAGAGCACACCATAAGAAAAAAACAAGAAACAGACTCTTAACTATAGAGCACAAACTGATGGTTACCAGAGAGGAGGGGAGTAGGGGATGACTCAAGCAGGCAGTGGGGATTAAAGAGTGCACTTGTGTTGAGCACTAGGTGATGTAAGGTGATGTTCCTTACATCAGTATATTGTATACCTGAGACTAATATTACACCACATGTTAACTAACTGGAATGAAAAATAAAAGAGTAAACCATAGAAAAGCCATTGTTAAATTAGACTGCATTAAAATTAAGAACATCTATTCTGGGACGCCTGGGTGGCTCAGTTGGTTAAGCAGCTGCCTTCAGCTCAGGTCATGATCCCAGGGTTCTGGGATCGAGTCCCGCATCGGGCTCCTTGATCGGCATGGAGCCTGCTTCTCCCTCTGCCTCTGCCTGCCTCTCTGTCTGCCTGTGCTCACTCGCTCTCTCTCCCTCTGTCTGTCTGACAAATAAATAAATAAAATCTTTAAAAAAAAAAAAAAAAAAAAAAAAAAAAAAAAAAAAAGAACATCTATTCTTCTAATGACCCCATAAACAAAGACATAATCTCTCTTTTCAAGAAGTTTATATTCTAGAGGGCAGGAGATAAACATAAACCAACAAACAAAAATAGGAATCATCTATATGCAGAAAATGACTTGTGCTGTAAGGATATCTAACAGGAAGGTGGCACAGGGAAGCATCAAAGAGATACAGGATGGGGTGAGTTTTCTCTCATATACCCTTCTAGGTTATCTTTTCTGCTTGAATCAATCTGGGACTTCAGGCTTTCTCTGAATATTGACATTGAGTCAGAAACCTTCCTAGGTTACTTTTATTTGGTAATCTCACCACTGTAGCCTAGAGCAGCTGCTTCATAAGCATTTGTCTTTTGGATTTTGGATTATTCTTTTTGCCTTCCTTTCCTGATTCAGTTTCTTTCTTGGTTTGCTAAGTTTCTAGATGAAAACAAGGAAAATGCTACCCATCCACTCTCCACATTTTTTCCCTCCACAAAGAAAACCGATATCCTGACTCCTTTGACTATAGCCCAGTGTTTGTAAACTTTCTATACATGGGATTATTTGATGTGTATTTTTTGTAAGATTTTATTAATTTGAAAGAGAGAGAGAGAAAGAGAAAGAGAGAGAGATAACAGTGGGAGGATCAGAGGGAGAGGGAGAGAGGATCCCAAGCACTCTTGCCTTTGAGCTCAGAGCCTGACGTTGGGCTTGATCTCATAACCTTGGGATCATGACCTGAGCCAAACTAGAAATCAAACACTTAACTGATGGAGACACCCAGTGATGAATCTGGCTTCATTATATCTGTGAAGTTTATCTAGTTGTTGCATATATTGCTAATATATTCCATTTGCTATGCCAGCATTCTTCTGTATGAATAAACCACATTTTTAAATTAATTCCACTCTTGATTTATAAGTGCATTTTCCTCAATTTCTTGTTATTAAGAGTGCTGCTATAAGCATTATTTTTCAAGTCATAAAGACCTAACAAATAAATCTCTGTGCTATGAGGTATATGTAAGTTTAGATTAAATAAATACTGTTCACCAGTTTTCCAAAATGTTGACCAATTTGCATTCACAAGCAGTTCAGTGAGTTCTTGATCTGCATCTTCTCACAAACACATGGTGTGATTCAGATATTAGCTGTGTTGTGTTTTGGCTATTCTGGTATATGTCTAATGACATCTCATTTTTCTTTTGGTCTGCATTTCCCTTAAGACTATCGTTAGCAGCATTCTGGATAATTTCTTTTTATCAAGTGCTTACTCAAGTCTTTCAATCATTTTTTGTCTGTCTTTTTTATTAATTTATAGAAGTTTTTAGTCCACTTTCTTGGCCTCATTCTTCCACTCTGCAGTTTGCCTTTTCACCCATTTTATGGTGTTTTGATGAACAAACTGCTAAATAAACAGTCTAATTTAATGATCCTTTCTTTTATTGCTGGTAAAGGTTTTTGTTCATGTTTTAAAAATCCTTCCCTCACTCAAGTGATCAAATATTCTTTACATTAATTTCTAGAAGCTTTCTGTTTTTCCAGGTTATATTTTAAAGAGAGGGAATATTATTTTTTTCCTTTCTATAAGTATGTGTATCTATCTTGAAGATAAGAAGACAGAAAAAGGAAAAGAAATGTTTATGACCTATATGTTGCACACTCCTGGACACAACAGCTAAGATTATAGCACAACTGAAACCATTGCATAAACTTTTGTTCAGGTACATTTTGAAAACCAAAGTGGAAATATGTTAAGAAGTAGAGAGCTCTCAGTATTTTACAAAAAGAGCAGTGAAATAAGTTACTTCAGAAATAGAAAGACCAGTCAGCATATCATCAAGATAATCTCTAGGCAACCAAAATCAGTCAACTTAAAGCATGCCTTACGTTAGAAAGGCTGAGAGCTTTGCTTATCAAAACTGAACAGAGCCCTGACAAGTGTGCTGGCACTTGTGGGAAAAAATGCTTTTCAAAACTTGTGTATATACACATAGACCATGGTCTATTGTCAGAGTTTCTTCTAAGTTATTTTTTCTTTTTTGTTACACAAAACAAGGAGGTAGACCAGACAAAGAAGCTAGCTTTTCTGTCTCATTATTTCTGTCCACATTCTACATTTGACAAACTGTGTCTATAAGTGTCCAAGATTGTTTTCCTTCTCAAGTAAATACGTAGGCAAGGGTCTGGTTGTAAACAGATAACTTGGCTGGGCATCCCAAGAAGTGTTTGCAGGGATGAGGACAAATGAGACAGGGATGGGAAGCCAACTGATAATGGTACATTATCCAGAAAGTTATAGCTGTGAGCCGCTGAAGCTTAATTCTTGGAAAATTTAGGAATCAGTGGGGAACACGAGTTCCACATCTCAGAGTTATTTTCTCTGAGGGGCATAAGGGCTGAGTCATCTATCCACCAAATCCCTCAGTCATGGGGGGGCGCTGATGAGGGGAAGGCATTGATTCTCCCAGTTTTTGCTTGCTGTGGGCACAGGTGACTGGCAGCCAGGGAAAGTCCTTTGACCTCTACAAGTCTGGCTGCCATGCTCCCTAGTGGCAAATCCTGTGGGGACCTGGTGATACTAGATCATCTGTTGAAGGAAAGGGATCTGTGGAGGAATGGATGAAGCTACTAGAAGGACTGTTCTCTACCTTAGAGCCCCTTTGTGGTGACCCACAACAGAGGCATATCATGAACTTGCCACACAAAGAAAGAGGATCATGGGTGGGGTATTTTTCAGAGAGATTTCTGCTGGACTGTGAATTTTGTCAGTCCCAGGTGACAAGAGCCTCTTCAGGACAGCCTCCAGGCAAGCTCTCCAGGTGGGCTTCTGTGGTCACAGCTAGGTATAAGTCCTTAGAGATGGAGGGCTTCAACTCTAAGTGCCAAGGTATATGCCTACAATAGGTAAAAATCCTTTAAAACAGAATAAACCACTGTCTGATGCACCAACTGGATTAACATGAGAGACAAAATGTTTGAGTGGAAAAAACCCTGCACATAAAGGACTGCACAGTATATGACTCAATTTATATTAAGTTCATAAGAATCAAGCAATATGGATAGAAGTCAGAATTACTTTAAAAGGACAAGGAGAGTGTGCAGGAAGGGTCTTGTCTCTTTGTTGACTTATTTAATTTGTATATTCAACAAAAAAAAAAAGGGAAGAAATAAAAATATGAATATGAAGTAAAATCATGGCCTTTCCATCCCTCTCCCCAGAGTGCCTGTTGCACTTGGGCAGTAAGGATCAAGGAAGTTGCAAGTGCATTGATCTGGGTGTGAAGGAGCTGGGACTCGGCCCCAAATCTCTCACAGTCTCCTTTTCTTCCCAGACAAGCACCACTACTTCCCTGGGAGCTGACTATGAGTCAGGCAAACCGGGAGGGACCCCCAGAGTATTCTCATGACTCTGTTCATGTATCAGATCCAAAGATGGCCTCTGTCAATCCCTTTAGTTTTTTCCGTCAACAAGGAGGTCCTTTCCCCTCCCAATCCCACTACCAATGGAGGCTAGCCTGTGACTTGCCTTGACTAACAGAATCTCATAGAAAGGACACCACAGAAAGGACATGCTTGTTCTGGCGTCAGCCCTGAGAACCCTGGAAGCAACTACTTCCATCTCCATATTCTGTGGGGAAACCAACCACTGTGCTCCAAGTGTGCTCTGACTAGACTTCTGAGGGATGAGACACTTCGGGGAAAGAAAAAGACCCATGAAGAACCAGGAAGGTGGCAGTCACCTGAGTAGAGTCTTCTTGGGCCCTCTTGGCCAGACAGCTACTGAATACAACCAAGTGAGTGGTACAAGCTGGTGCCATAAGGAGAGAACTGACAAGCCAAGTCCTGCCTGAGTTACTGACCCACTGAATTATGTGGAACAACACATTGTTCCTGTGCTAATCCTCCAAGTTCTATAGTGGATTGTGATGCAGTACATAAATTGGAAAAATGACAAAATATAGAGGCAAAGTATATGTAGGCACACCCTAGAGATACTGTGGGCTTAGTTCCAGACTACTGTGATGAAGTAAATACTGCAGTGGAGAGAGTCAGATGAACTGTTTGGTTTCCCAGTGCATATAAATGTTATATTGCACTATACTATAGTCCATTAAGTGTGCAATAAATAGCATTATGTCTAAAACTAAAATTTATATACCTTAATTTTAAAAAATATTTTATTGCTAAAAACTGCTAACAATCATCTGGGTTTCCAGCAAGTTGTAATCACCGATCACAGATCACCATAACAAATATAATAATAAACCAAAAAGTTTAAAATACTCCGAGAATTAAAAAATGTGACACAAAGACATAAAGTGAGTAAATGCTGTTGGAAAAATCATGTCAATGGACTTCCTCGATGCAGGGTTACCACAGACCTTCAAGTTTGTAAAAAACACAGTGTCTTTGAAGCACTGTAAAGCAAAATGCAAGAAAAAGAAGTATGCCTGTATCTACTGTTCATTACACTCCTAACTTGTTTCTTCTAACACTGGTCTTTCTAGCTCGCTCTTGGGGTACTCCCAGATGGGCCCATTTCCTTCCCACTATTGTCCTTCGGGCCTTTGAGGCTAATTCACCTCCAGTTCTGCCTCAGCAACAAGGGCAATAGACTGTGTCTATTGGCCAAGACACATAGATTTTGTCTTTACTAAACCTCCCAGTGTCCTGGGGTCTCAGCTTCAATTCCTCTAATGACTCTTCAGCCAACCTGCTTTGTAGCCTGGCCCCTCCACTAGTTACACTCCATAACTCTTGAAAGGAGGGCCCTGAGTATCTTAACTCTGGAGGTCACTGGTTACACCTACATTTCCTTCTCCCACTGCTTCCCTCAGACAACTGGCAACTATTGCACAACAGGCACTGAGTAGACGTCTGTTAATTTAAAAAATAAATAAATAAATGCTTAAGACTCATAGAAGAGCTCCTTGCATATGGTTGTTGGCATATACATATGGAAAACATTAAAAATAAAACTTGTCCCTCAACAGCACCAAAAAAAAATTACCTATTTCTTTCTATGAAGCTATATATATATATTTTTTTTTTAAGATTTTTATTTATTTGGGGCGCCTGGGTGGCTCAGTGAGTTAAGCCGCTGCCTTCGGCTCAGGTCATGATCCCAGGGTCCTGGGATCGAGCCCCACATCGGGCTCTCTGCTCAGCAGGGAGCCTGCTTCCTCCTCTCTCTCTGCCTGCCTCTCTGCCTGCTTGTCATCTCTCTCTGTCAAATAAATAAATAAAAAATCTTAAAAAAAAAAAGATTTACATTTAAAAAAAAATATTTTTATTTATTTGACAGACAGAGATCACAAGTAGGCAGAGGCAGGCAGAGAGAGGAGGAAGCAGGCTCCCTGCTGAGCAGAGAGCCCGATGTGGGGCTCGATCCCAGGACCCTGGGATCATGACCTGAGCCGAAGGCAGAGGCTTTACCCACTGAGCCACCCAGGCGCCCCTCTATGAAGCTATATTAATGTTACTCTCTGTCTTGAAATGTTTTTCTTTCTTTCCAATATTTGCATATTTAAAAGCTTCTCATGCTTAAAACTAGACCTAAAATGACCCATTCTCATAAAACTATCTCAATTTTCTAGCTGGAAGTTATTTCTCTCCTTTTAACTTCCCTGAGCTTTGTATCTGCACAGTTTCAAAATCACCCATTTATGTTTTTCTACATTCAGGCAGTTCACTCATTAATTTACTTGTTCATTCATTCAACACATACTTATTAAGTGCTTAATAGGTGCCAGGCACTTCCATTCATGGTTACTTTTCAATACATGAAAACGTTAAAGAGGCCTTTGTTATAACTTCAGAAGTATTAAAATTCACCAAATTGGCCAAGGAAAATGTCAGCAAGCTATAGTCCAATCAGTCAAGGACACCCTCTGTTCCCCCAGACAACTTCAGCTCCTTTATTTCTAATGTTCTCTTAGCCCAGAATGTCCTTGCCCCACCACACTTCCCGCCCCCCTTCTCTGTGCCCTGCTCTCCCTCCTCTGTGCCCTGCATTGATTCCTGAGAAATTTCTCTCTAGAGGACCAGCTCTAATGCCATTTTCTCTCTGAAGACTTTCTTAACATTAGTTGTTTTACAACTAAATACCTTGTTGGCATATCATATTTTGTACTGATATTTAGGAGGGCATCACTTTCTGTTTTGTGGGCCCTTCCCCAGGAATCTCTCAAGGTTTGCTACTTGGATTTTAGAGTCTTATAGAGAAGTGCAAGGCTTTCAGCTTTCAGGTCTCCCTTCACACTTTTTCTAGACTAAATCTAAGATGTAGTATTTTTAAAAAGTAAAGCTAGAAGAGTTAAGAGAATCGATACACATTCACTGGAAGGACACAGATGGAAAAGAGAGTAGCCCACATTAAAAGTTGGCAAGAATGCAGAAGTTGGCAAGAATGGGACTCTCCTCCATTGCCAGTGAGAATGCAAGATGGTACAGCTGCTTTAGAAAAGAGATTGGTTATTTCTTATAAAATTAAATTTATGCCTACCATAAGACTCAGTCCTTCTACTCCTTGATAATTACAGAAAGGAAATGAAAGCATATGTCCTCACAAAGACTGTACTCAAATGTACTCAAATACTCAAATGTACTCAAATAGTCCCAAACTGGAGACAATCCACAATTCATCAACTAGTGAATGAGCGAACAAATTGCATATCCATACAAGAGAATCTTTCTTGGAAATAAAAAGGGATACAACTACTGATATGCACAACAACACAAGAATGTACATGTCACATGATTCCATGTATATGAAATTGTGAGTTGGGGGAAACTGGAGGGGGAGATGAACCATGAGAGACTGTGGACTCTGAGAAACAAACAGGGTTTGGGAGGGGGTGGAGGGTAGGGGGGTTGGGTGAACCAGGTGGTAGCTATTATGGAGGGTACGTGTTACATGGAGCACTGGGTGTGGTGCATAAACAATGAATTCTGAAACACGGAAAAGAAATTAAAAAGAAAAAAATGATAAAAAATGTAAGTGTAATCTATAGTGGAAATAAAATGAGATATGTTGTTACCTGGGCTTGGGAGTAGGGAGGGAATTAACTGCAAAGTGACAAAAGAACATTTTGGGATGATGAATAGGACCTGTACCTTGACTTGTAGGGTGGTGGTTACACAGATACCATTAGTTTAAACTCATCAAGCTATTTCTTTAAAATGAGGGCTTTTTATTATGTGTAAATGTTACCTCAATACAGTTGATTTAAAGAAAGTGCCTTGGGTGGGGTTGCCATTTTTCAGGCTCTCAGCTCAATTACCTGCAAACTCTCAGCTGAATAGCCTGTGACTTAATGGAGCTCCAGAGAACCTGGGATTTGAGGGCAAAATAGGACTAAATATACTGTCCCAGTCTATACTAGGTCCTCATTTAATTTTTACAACTGCCTTATGAGGTGTTTCCAGAGTGGAATCTGAAGTTAAGAGTTTCAGTATTTATTCTACATTGAATAAGTAGTATATTCAGCATTCTTTTTGGTATGTTTTCCTTAAATTCAACTAATTAACATGCAGTAGTATTGAAAGACTCCTCCCCTAGAAGATAGATAGGATAACTAACCGCTTGTTTGCTTTTCTGTAAACCGCTGGCTTTTAGGTATAGACCAGGTTATTAATTAGGTTATTAATTGCTTATTAATCGCTCTTTTGCCCTTCTGTAACCGCTTGGCTTATAGAAATAATAGAGACGCCATGATGGCATTCCTACCTTCCCCCTTCTTGTTCCCCTTTCCCACCTCTCTCCTCCCGCGCGCGGGCCCTCAGAACCAATCAGCTTGTTCCCCCTTCCCGCCTCTCTCTTCCCGCGCGTGGGTCCTTAGAGCCAATCAGCAAACTCCACATATGCCTTTTTCAAAAGTTCTAACTGTCAACCAATCAGTTGCGCCCCACCCAAAACTTGTTTGTACCTGTCTATAAAAACCCGGCACCACCCCAGCCGGGTGTGCTCAGCTAGCAGGAGCTGCTGACCACCCGCAGGCGCGCGCTGACCACCCGCAGGCGCGCGCTGACCACCCGCAGGCGCCTGCGTAACAATAGAGAACCTTTTGTTGATTGCATCCAGTGGCAGTGTTAGATTCTTGGGTAAGGGGATCCACGGGCCTTTCAGTATATTATTAGTTTCAGAGGTAGAGGTCAGTGATTCATCAGTTGCATATAACACCAGTGCTCTTTACAGTCTTTGTGAGGCCTATCTTAATGCCCATCACCCAGTTACCCCAATCCCCACCCACCACCCCTCCAGCAAATTTCAGTTTGTTTCCTATAGTGAAGAGTCTTTTATGGTTTTTCTCCATCTCTGATTTTGCCTTATTTCATTTTTTCTTCCCCTCCTCTATGATCCTGTTTTGTTCCTTAAATTTCACATATGAGGAAAATCATATGATAATTGTCTTTCTCTGATTGACTTATAAATGGATTAAAAAGGTGTGATATGCCTATCTATTTATCATCTATCTATGTATCATCTATATATCTATCATCTATCATCTATCTATATCTATATACATATATATACATACACATACTACATACAACATACACACATATACATACACACATACTACATACACATAATGGGATATTACTCAGTCATCAAAAGAAATGAAATCTTACCATTTGCAACAATGTGGAAGGAGAGAGTATCATGCTAACTGAAATAAGCCAATAAGTATATTCAAGTTTTTCTTTTTTTAAGATTTTATTTATTTATTTGACAGAGAGAGCACAAGTAGGCAGAGAGGCAGGCAGAGAGGGGGGAAGCAGACTCCCTGCTGAGAAGAGAGCCCAATGAGGGGCTCAATCCCAAGACCCTGAGAACACGACCTGAGCTGAAGGCAGAGGCTTAACCCACTGAGCCACCTAGGCAGCCCTTTATTCAGGTTTTATACCAAGAGTTTGCTTCAACAAAAATCTCTTGTTTTTACTTAGTTGAGTCCACTGTCTCTGGAAGAGGGTGGTACAGTGACAGGTGCAGAAAGAAAACATCCACTAGAGGGTATCCTTACGGCTGTCCCCTGCAGTTAATTACAGGGGAAGGAAGGTGCATGAAGAACAATGCTTACATAGGAAACTAACATTTTTGTTGGTTTTATCCCAGGCAACACAGGACCTAGAATTCAAGTGGGGTAATGGGAATGAAGCTAATGGAAAAGACCTCTTCTTCATGGATCCATTGCAAAACAACCCTACATGGGAGACCTTGGACATGAAAGACCCCCGGATCCCCTTACCCAAGAATTCAACACTGCCACAGGATGCAAACATAAGAGGTTCTTTATTGTTACGCAGGCGCCTGCGGGTGGTCAGCAGCTCCTGCTAGCTGAGCACACCTGGCTGGGGTGGTGCAGGATTTTTATAGACAGGTACATACAAGTCCCAGATGGGACGGGGCCGATTGGCTGACAATTTGAACATTTGAAAAAAGGCATACTTGGTGTTAGCGGATTGGCTTTGGAAGACCCCCTCGCGGGAAGAGAAAGGCGGGAAGGGGAAACAAAGAGGGGAAGTTTGACCTTATTACTCAGCAGAAAGACATCCTGTCTACGTGACTATGCAGCCCCCTGTCTACGTGACCTACGTGACCATGCAGCCCCCTTGCCTGCGTGACCTTGCCTCGGCTATTAGGAGAAGGTATCTTGTTCAAACAGGAGACAAGTGTCAGGCCCTAAAAGCCAAGTGGTTACAGAAAGGCAAAAGAGCAGTTACATTGAATTCAACCCTGGGGGAAGGGTCTTTTCATTGCAAGGGGAGGAGGGGTGCTCTTACACAACAAAAGAGCAGTTAATTAGTACGAAGGGGGGGGGTGTCTTTCAGACATATATCAGGTACGTAATAAACAGAATAAATGAATGATCAAATGAGCTGACTAGAATAGGAAAATAAGTATAGCCAGTAAGATCAGAGAATTTATAGAGGTTTAGAGAAGTCACCACCCTATAGCACAATTCAGAGATTTGTGGGGCTGCCCTACACATGGACCACACAGTGGCCTGTGGCAGAGAGGTACAGCATGGCCGAGATGGGAGAACACCCTGCCTCCATCCCATGGGATAAAGAAAACATGTGCCAAACCTGAATGAAAAAATATGAAACAAAGTCCCCCACCCCAACCTAGTTCTTACTGTTTGAGTTAATCACAAATAAATTTTGTAATAACTTTTTAGAAACAGGAAGTATTGTTTATCATTCAGTTTTAGAATCTTCCCCAAAAAAGGGCTGTGGAAGGTGTAGGGGGTTATTACACATTCTAGCTGTCAGATACACAGAATGCCACATCCTTCCTTTTAACGACACATATCTCAAGAATTATACCCAAAAATGGGGCGCCTGGGTGGCTCAGTGGGTTAAGCCGCTGCCTTCGGCTCAGGTCATGATCTCAGGGTACTGGGATCGAGTCCCGCATCGGGCTCTCTGCTCAGCGGGGAGCCTGCTTCCCTCTCTCTCTCTCTCTGCCTGCTTCTCTGCCTGCTTGTGATTTCTCTCTGTCAAATAAATAAATAAAATCTTTAAAAAAAAAAAAAGAATTATACCCAAAAGTATAATATAAAAGTTAACTTCCTGTCCTAAGGAAATAGGTTATTCCCTGAGAAACAGGGATGGCAGCAAAGTAACTGTAAAATCCAAATTGTCTGCTGGAAGAGCAATTAAAAATTACTTTTGAGATAGAAAAAGTAGCATGTGTCCAAAAAATTCCAAAGCATTCTTTTCCCTAGTATTTTACATTTGGGACATGCCTTATCATTGGCCTGTGCGTTTTTTTGAAGATTATCTTTTTTTCTTAGTTTATTCTCCTGAAAATCTTTAAGTATAGTACATTACGTTGCATTCCATTACATCACTTTACATTAGGAGGGAGCCCAAGAAATGAGGGAATAAGATCCACAACAACCATCAGGCACAATGCTGGGGTTTCTGCCATGTTTTGTCCCCTTCACATCTGACATCTCCTCCTCTCTCCTTTCTGCAGCAAAATATAGGAAATCATGCTTGTAAAACAAGCTTCCTGAAGGTCATTTCATTACAAGGCAAAAGAGGGAAATTAAGGGCGCCTGGGTGGCTCAGTGGGTTAAGCCGCTGCCTTCAGCTCAGGTCATGATCTCAGGGTCCTGGGATCGAGTCCCGCATCAGGCTCTCTGCTCAGCAAGGAGCCTGCTTCCCTCTCTCTCTCTCTCTGCCTGCCTCTCCGACTACTTGTGATCTCTATCTGTCAAATAAATAAATAAAATCTTTAAAAAAAAAAAAAAGAGGGAAATTAAATTTGGGACAAAAGACTTAACATTTAATTTTTTTCCTCTTGGAAAGCATTGCAAGGGGTGTGCTTTACAGGGTGAATCTAGGGCCTGCTTTGGTGATTAAGTTTGACCCCAAGCACAGCACCACTACCTTGTTAATTAGGTCACAAGGGAAGGTACTTCACTCATGTTTTACTGTCCCTGGTAGGGAAGGAGACCTTAGAGAAAGAGTGAGAGAAGTCATCTGGAAAAAAGCAGGGGAATGCAGAGGACCCTAGCAACATAGTGACAGGTGGGTCTCAGGGAGAATGTAAGTGGCGCGAGCCTAAAGGCTGTGGTATTAGATAGTGGTTTTATTCATTAAAAATATTGCACTTTTTATTTTTTTAAAGATTTTACTTATTTTTATTTATTTGTCAGAGAGAGAGAGAGCACAAGCAGGGGGAGCAGCAGAGAGGGAGAAACAGGCTCTTCACTGAGCAGGGAGCCCAATGTAGGAATCAATCCCAGGGCCCCTAGTTCATGACCCAAGCTGAAGGCAGACACCCAACCGAGACACCCAGGCATCCCTACATTCTCTTTCAAACAATGTATGAGTAAAGACATGCTTTATTTATTTATTTATTTATTTATTCATTTATTTTTGTAGGTCAGATTGGAAAGTATTGTTATCTTTTTTATTTCAATTATATTCACTTAGCCACTGTATCAATAGTTTTTGATGTAGTGTTCAATGATTCATTTGTTATAACACACAGTTCTCATCACCCTGTAACTCCCTAACTCTCCCCCTTCCCATCTGAAACCTTCAGTTATTTCTCTGGGCTTGCAAGGACCTATTTAGAAACTGTCCCTGCTCCTCTTCCCCCAGGGGATAAACCAGCTTCAGGTAACAAAGCCCAGATACAAAGGTGGGTCAGGCCAGGTGGAGACATCCAATCAGTGGGGGGATGCATACTGTCTCCCTGGTTACCAAGGAGTATGAGCCCCGCCCTTTGGGAGCCTTTTGGGCACCAATCCCAATTAAGGTGTAATAGGCTGGTTCAAATGTCTACTAGGGTAAATTGTAACTCAATTGGTCAGCTAGCATCACTGTGGAGTTTCCTGTGTGTGTTACAATCTCATTGGCCACCTGTGCGTGGGCAGGCCTGACTGCATGGCTTTTGCCCTTAAAAGCTAGTCTATGAAACAGAGAAGGGTTGCATTCTCTTGTAAGAGGTGCGGCCCTGGACCTTCAGTTAGATTCTTGATGCTTGGCGCGAAATAAAGCTTTGCTTGACCTACGCTTTATATCAGTCTCGCTCCTTTAATCCTGGACCTATTATTGGGGCATAACATATGGGGGCTCTCCGGGATTAAATGATGAGAACTGAACCAGCATCAGAATTTCTGGGAAAAACCTCGAGGTAAGATCTCACAGATTTTACTCTGTGGGATCCACCGATCTCCAGGTGCTCTGTGAGATTGGTTGGTCTGTCTGGGTGGAGCTCGGGTATAGCCCAGCTGGGTGAAGCCGGACTCGGCCATGCTCCCCAGGGCTGGAGAGGATGCGGGGACGCGCCTTCCCTCCACTGGTAGACCGCCAGGGGTTTCAAGTCCCCCTAGACAGTCAGGGGGTTTGAGTCCCCCTAGGCAGTCAAGGGGGCTCGAGTCCCCTAGGCGGTCACCTAGGCTGTCAGGGGGTTCGAGTCCCTCTGGACGGCCAGAAGATCAAAAAGTCCCCACCGGTGGCAGGTTCAGGGTAAGAACTGCTGGGCCTGTGGTTGTCTTTGTCTTGTCTTTTTGTTGTCTGCTGTGCTGTTCGTTGTGTTTGAAGGAATGGGGCAAATAGAGAGTAAGGGGAGTCTGACTCTTAATGGCTATAACTGGAGCCAACTAGGGGTAGTCTAACTCGAGACAGAGACTTTAAGGAATATTCTCAAGCAGCTGCTGAAACAACTTTGTTTCAGGGACATTTCTTGCCTTCTCTGGCCGGATGGAGAATGCCTAGCCCCTCCCCCTTGCTGGCGGGAAAGCATGGTGTGTGCTCCTCTCTAGGAGCTTATGAGCCCAGGAACTGGGAACCCTTTCTCTGCCTTCTGGTGGTACTTTGTTCTGTTATTCACTGTCAGGAAACAAGAAAAGCGCCCCCTGGACCTAACACCCCTACTACAGATCTTCCCACCCGGGTCTCAGGTAAACATTTGAAGTGGAGTGGGCCCAGGTGAAACATCAATCAGTACTTGAACTAAGTTAAGTTTGTTGGGTTAATTAGGATAAACGTGTCTTTTGAGATAACAGTAGTAAATGTAAAACTTCAGAGTTTTTACTCAAGGTCAAAAAAATCTGTGTTAAAATCTGTTGAAATCTGTTAGCAAAGAGTTGACTAGAACTGATGGTTAATTGTCTGTCTCAGAGTTTTAATGGGTAGTTGTTAAAGTAACCTTCAAAGTCTTTGCTAACCTGAAACTTCAACTAAATGGGATAAAATGCTAGAGCGCTGGTTGTTGGAACTAGATTTGTGCTTTTGAAATCTGTTGGTAAACATGTTTTGTTCTTAACTAATTGATAAATTTGCCATCTAAAGAATTCTGTTGTAACAGTTCACAATTGGTTTATATTTAATCTTCAGTAGAGGTTAAGGTATTTCTAAGAGTACAAAATTCTGCTAAGTGCAATTAAGACTGATGGAAATAAGGGAAACAACTCTGTAGAAAAGTAGGAAATAGGTAAAAAGGAGAGAAAAATACCAGATGCCTGATCCTGTTTGAATACGAAAGAAAAATAGGCCTGGAGCCACTGTTTGAGCTAGATCCATTCCTTCAGAATGGAGGGGGAGACCTGGTGGGGGGAGGTGTCCAACCTGTCTGAATCTGAAGAGTGCCTAACTGTGTGAATGTGTATGTATGGCTCCACCACTTCGGCTACGGAGTCTGAGTGGGCCACACCCTGAGTCTCATGGGGCATCATATGGCATAATGGTCATCTACTCCATGGAGTAGCCTGGTCCAGGGTTTATACCGACAGACCTTAGCTAAGACGCTCCTAGACAGCATCTGAAAGATCCCCCTTCCTTTGTCTACGACATCATTCATAATGGAAGGGAAACCCAGAAAACGCTTAAGACTGCACGCTTAAAAATAAAAAAAGGAAAGACTGGTATAGAAAAGCTGGTTTTCTCTCTGTTTAAAAAGGCAAAGTTTTCTTCGGTTATTTGAAATGTAAATGGCTTTCTCCTTGCCTGCCCAGAATTGTAAATGAGATCTCTTTGGCTCTTGAGGCTTCCTTGATATGCTAAGTTACTGATAAACCTTGGGTTGCATTTGGATAAATGCTGTAATTATTCTAGAAGTTCTATACATTTCCTAACATTTTAATGTCTTGATAAGGGTCATCACTTGATATTTAACTATATCTGTTCTGAGTTTTTGTCATTTGTAATTGTTTTAGTTCTCTTGTAATATAAATTCTACCTTAAAAGAAATTCATATGGGAAGACTTTCAGAACAAATATAGGTCTTTGATATGTTAAAATCCTGGGAACTGAAATGGGTAAAGATTTACAGAAGTAAGGGCTACATTCAGACTAAACCAGAATTAGTAACATGGGACTAGATGAACTGAAAGGTTGTAATGTTGTGTCTCTTAATGTTTTAAACATTAATGGTTCTGTAATGTTTGCTCCTCTAGATTGGGGAAAATTTTTCTTAAGTTATCTGTAACTTATAGAGATGTAAAGGTGTTCATTTGTAAATGAATCAAGGCATTCAACTTTTCTCTCTATTTGAACTCTCTGAAACCAGTAAGTATTCTTCTTGGCAATCAGTCATTTGCATAAATTCAATAAGAATCTGTTATCCTTGTAACAGGACAGCATTGGACACTGGTTATTTTACCAAGGCTTTGACTGGAATGTCATATTTGAAAAGACTCAGATAATGACCAGCTTAAAGGAACTAAGGTTGACTTTGTAAAACCTGGAGCCATAAAGCCCTTTGGAACTTTTGGCATGATACCTTGCTTACAGAGTTCCCAGCAGCCTCACCGGGTGAGTAAAGAATGTCACTCCCTGGTAGGAGGAGGTGCCTCAGATTACTTTGGGCACCTCAGGAGTTTGCCCAAATCTGACAGGTATTGCAGGCATGTCTGATGGCAAGTACATGGCTTGGCTTCTGGCCCGGAGAGGCTAGTAAAAGTTCAACCTAGAGATTCCTTATAAAAAGTTCCAGCAAAGCAGATTCTAAAAGATCTGTATGATTACTCACTGTTCTTGCTGAGCTTATGTAAATAATTAGGCCAAGTTTGTTAAAACTGGACTTGTTTTTCAAACGAGTTAGTCCTGATTTGGCTATCTCTGGAAATGGTTATTTTAGAAAGAAAAATTGTTTTAATAACATGGCTTTAGGGTGTTAAATTCTAGATTAGATTGTTATTAAATGTTTGTTTAGCTAAGCTAGACAACTTAAGGTAAACTTCAGAGAAGTTGGACGATAACTTGTGTAGGCGATCTTGCCTTTGCCAGTCAGTCAGCCCCAGATATAAGAAAGAAACTTCAGAAAATTGAAGGATTTGAAAGGAAGAATCTGACTGACTTAGTGGGAATAGTAGAAATAGCCACTGAGGACTATGGGTCTTGCTTGCAGGGGATGAGAGCTCTTTTTCAGACTCTGCAGGGAAAAGGGTATCAGGTGTCAGCAATGAAAACACAGCTTTGTAAGAGCCACGCCACTTACTTAGGCTTTGGTCTCCATGAAGGAGTTTCTTGGGACGTTGGCTGTGGACACCACAGTTCGTGGAGATGGCACAACCTCTCTATGAACTGACTAAGGGAGGACTCACTATGGTCGAGTTAGACTAAATTAGACTATAAAGGAGATTGGACTAAGACTAGAAGAAACTTAGTAAGCCAAATACATCAGGACACTCATTTGGGGACACACAAGTTTAAAGAGCTTATGGGCAAGCAGATCGAGGTTACTAAATTAGGGCGTAGGGCTCAAGATACGGTTGATAGATGTGTTCAATGTCAGGCAGTAAATGTGTAAAGAACTAGAATGGGAAGAGAGAAAAGAGAAAGAGGTTGCTATAGCAGAAATGACTGCTCAGTCTGTACTCTAGTCACTGCAGGCATTACAGTCTGTCTTAAAGGGAGCCCATGCAGGGATCCGGACTGCCAACACTGGGCTGGAGACAGAGGTGTAGCCACATCCTTGCCAACCCAGGGACTTAGGTTGGATGTGCTGCCGCCAAGTGGGAGGCTTGGAGCCTCCCTGGAAGGGATTGATTACTGTCATCCTGACCACCCCCTCCTCCTTTTATCAGAAACAGTAAGTTACTGATCAGAGGTCTCCACCTAGCCTGACCCACCTTTGTATCTGGGCTTTGTTACCTGAAGCTGGTTTATCTTCTGGGGGAAAGGGAGCAGGGACAGTTTCTAAATAGGTCCTTACGGGGCCCAGAGTCTCTCATGGTTTTTCTCCCTCTCTGATTTCTCCCACTTCAGATTTCCTTCCTTTCCCCTGTGGTTCTCTGTGCTATTGCTTATGTTCCACACATGGGTGAAACCATATGATAATTGTCTTCCTCTGTTTGACTTACTTCACTTAGCATAATCCCCTCCAGTTCCATCCATGTCAAGGCAAATGGTGGGTATTCACCATTTCTGAGGGCTGAATAATATTCCATTGTATATATACCATTCTTTATCTATTCATCTGTTGAAGGGCATTTTGTCTTCTTCCACAGTTTGGCTATTGTGGACATGGCTGCTATGAACATTAGGGTGCATATGCCCCTTCTTTTCACTACATCTGTACCTTTGGGGTAAATACCTAGTAGTGCAATTCTGGGTCATAGGGTAGATCTATTCTTAACATCTTGAGGAATCTCCATACTGTTTACCAGAGTGGCTGTACCAGCTTGCATTCCCACCAGCAGTGTAAGAGGGTTCTCCCTTTCTCCACAGCCTCTCTAACATTTGTTGTTTCCTGTTTTGTTAGTTTTTCCCATTCTGACAGGTGTGAGGTGGTATCTCATTGTGGTTTTTGATTTGCATTTCCCCGATGGCTAGTGATATTGAGCATATCATCATGTGTCTGTTAGCCATTTGTACATCTTCTTTGGAGAAGTGTCTGTTCATGTCTTCCACCCATTTTTTTGACAGGGTTATTTGTTTTTTGTTGAATTTAAGAAATTCTTTATAGATCTTGGATATCAGCCCTTTACTTTTAATGCTATTTGCAAATATCTTCTCCCATTCCCTGGGCTCTGCTTCATTTTGTTGACTGTTTCCTTTGCTGTGCAAAAGTTTTTATCCTAATGAAGTCTCAAAGTTTTTTGTTTTTTTTTTTCTTTATGTTTCCCTTGCCTTTGGAGATGTGTCTTGAAGGAGGTTGTTGTGGCTGATGTTGAAGAGGTTACTGCCTATATTTTCCTCTAGGATTTTGATGGATTCCTGTCTCACTCACATTGAGGTCTTTCATCCATTTTGAGTCTATTTTTGTATATGATGTAAGTGAATGGTCCACTTTCATTCTTCTTTATGTAACTGTCCAATTTTCCCAGCACCACTTATTGAAGAGAATCTATTTTTTCCATTGGGTATTTTTTTCCTGATTTGCCAAAGATTAGTCGACCATAGAGTTGAGGGTCCATTTCTGGAGCCTCTATTCTGTTTCATTGATCTATGTATCTGTTTTTGTGCCAACACCGTACTGTCTTGGTGATCCAGCTTTGTAATATAGCTTGAAATCAGGCAGCATGATGCCCCTAGCTTTGTTTTTCTTTTCAACTTTTTCTTGGCAATTTGGGGTCTTTTCTGGTTCCATACAGGTTTTGGGATTGTTTGTTCCAGTTCTGTGGAAAATGCCAAAGGTATTTTAATAGTGATGGCATTGAAAGTATAAATAGCTCTGGGGAGGATAAACATTTTAACAATGTTTATTCTTGCAATTCATGAGCATGGAATGTTTTCCATCCTTTTGTGTCTTTTTCAGTTTCTTTCATAAGTTTTCTGTAGTTTTTTTAGAGTATAGGTCATTCACATCTTTGGTAAGGTTTATTCCTAGGTATCTTATGGTGTTTGTTGCTATTGTGAATTGAATCAATTACTTAATTTTTCTTTCTATAGTTACATTGTTACCATGTAGAAAAACAACTGATTTCTGTTCATTTTATTTTGTATACAGCCACATTGCTGAATTGTTATATGAGTTCTAGTAATTTGAGGGTGGAGTCTTTGGGGTTTTCCACATAAAGTATCATGTTGTTTGCAAAAGGAAGAGTTTGACTTCTTTGCCAATTTAGATACCTTTGTTTTTGTTGCTTTCTGATCACTGAGTTTAGTACTTTCCGGCACTATGTTGAACAACAGTGGTGATAGTGGGCATCCCTGTCATGTTCCTGACCTTAAGGGAAAAGCTCTCAGTTCCCCCATTGATAATGATATTTGCTGTGAGCTTTTTATAAATGGTTTGCATGACATTGAGGAATGTTCCCTCTATCCCTATATTCTGAAGAGTTTTAAGCAAGAATGGATGTTGTATTTTGTCAAATGCTTTTTCTGCACCAATTGAGAAGATAATATGGTTCTTGTCTTTTCTTTTATTGATGTGTTCTATACATTGATTAATTTGCAAATGTTGAACCACCCTTGCATCCCAGGGATAAAACCTGCTTGGTTGTGGTGAATAATCGTTTTAATGTACTGTTGGATCCTATTAGCTAGGATCTTGGTGAGTATTTTGGCATCCATGTTCATCAAGAATATTGGTCTGTAATTCTCCTTTTAGATGGGGTCTTTGCATGGTTTTGGGATCAAGGCAATGCTGGCCTCATAGAAGGAGTTAGGAAGTTTTCCTTCCATTTCTATTTTTTGGGAACAGCTTTAGAAGAATAGGTATTATTTCTTCTTTAAATGTTTGGCAGAATTCTCCTGGAAAACCATCTGGCCCTGGATGTTTGTTCTTTTAGGAGGCTTTTGATTACTGTTTCAATTTCGTTACTGGTTATTCATCTTTTAGATTGTCTATTTCTTCCTGTTTCAGTCTTGGTAGTTTCTAAGATTCCAGGAAGGCATTCATTTCTTCCAGGTTGCTTAATTTGTTGGCATATAGTTGCTGGTAATAATTTCTAATAATTGCTTCTCTCTCCTTGATGTTAATCTTGATCTCTCCCCCTTCATTCATGATTTTTTTTTTTTAAAGATTTATTTATTTATTTATTTGACAGACAGAGATCACCAGTAGGCAGAGAGGCAGGCAGAGAGAGAGAGGAGGAAGCAGGCTCCCCGCTGAGCAGAGAGCCCAATGCGGGACTCGATCCCAGGACCCCGAGATCATGACCTGAGCCTAAGGCAGCGGCCCAACCCACCGAGCCACCCAGGCGCCCCTCATTCATGATTTTATTAATTTGGGTCCTTTCTTCTTTTGGATATGTTTGGCCAGTGGTTTATTGATCTCATTATGAAGGCTCTTATTTCTTTGTTGATATTCTGTTTACATGATCTGTCCAATTCTGTGAGTGGAGTGTTAAACTTTCTTACTATTCATGTATAATTGTTGATCTGATTCTTTATTTTGGTTAATAGCTGGCTTATGTAGTTGGCTGTTCCCATGTTGGGGACATAGGTATTTATAATAATTAAATTTTCTTGTTGGATGGACCCTTTAAGAAATATATAGTGTCTCTCTAGATATCTTATTACTGTCTTTGGTTTAAATTCTAACTTGTTGGATATAAGAATTCCTACCCCAGCTTTCTTTTGAGGTCCATTGGCATAATAAATGCTTCTTCGTCACCTCACTTTCAGTTTGGAGGTGTCTTAGGTTCAAAATGAGACTCTTACATACAGCATATGGATGGGTTCTCTTTGTATCCAATCTGCAAACCCTGTGCCATTTCACAAGAACAGTTAGGCAGTTTATGTTGTGAGTTACTACTGAAAGATATGTATTTATTACCATCCTATTGTCAGTGGAGTCCCTGTTTCAATGGATTGTCTCTGTTTAAAAACCCAGAATCCATTACTCTTGGGATTTTTCTTCTTTTATAGAATCGCCCTTAGTATTTCTTGCAGGGCTGTGGTCATGTAATCTTTCAGTTCCTGCCAGTCTTGGACCTCAATGTGGGCAAGGTAGGGTGTTTCAGTACTTCCTGGGTGTATTTTGTTCTCTTTGTTAGATGACACTACTTCCCAGAGTTACAAGGAAATTATAACTGGTATATCTATCTATCTATCATCTATGTATATGTATATAATTGCATAGGGAAAAAAGGACTACATTGAAGTTTATATGGATATAAATCTATCTATCATCTATCTCTTGTGTATGAAAAAGTACAAGTTAAAAAGTTACTATGGAAAATGTTATATTAAACATCTAGTTGATATGGGAAATAAGTTAAAAAAATTTTTTTTAAAGTAGAAACATGGGGAAGAATAAAAAGAAAAAAAAAAATGTGTCTGAGAAACACTCAAGCCTTGAGGTAACACCTGGAGCTCAATATGCTGTTTTCCCCTGGTATTGGTGTTTTACAGTTTTATGTGGACCCTAGGGTTGTTGTCCTCTTGTTCTTCCAGCTTGTCTTCTGGGAGAGAGGCTTGCCACACTATTTTTCAGGCAACCCTGCTAGAACGGAGTTCCCTATTAGGGGACTGTACTCCGTGGAAACCAGGTTTTTTTGGCTTTTGTTCTATGGCTGCTTTTGTTCTATGGTAGCTTTTTGTGCCTTTTTGGAGGGTTGGAGGAATGGACAATGTCTCCACTCAGACCTCCACCCCAGGGCAGAGAAGTCCCAGTCTGTTCTTCTCTGAAACCTCCATAACACATAGTTTCCCTTTCTGTAAGCACAGTGGAAAACCACAGCCTCCCTCAGGTGATGCATGCCCCCAGTGACTTTCTCAGCGATCCACTCAGGCTGAGTTCTCTGCCCTTAGACTTTCTAAAACCATGAGTGGTCCCACTTTTGTGCTCTGGTATTATATCGCTTTCCAGGTACCAGCTTCTAGTGGCTTCCTAATCCTTCTGCTTATCCTCCAATATCTGTCTGTGGAATCACAACTCCATCCTTCATACTTCCTGACTGCTGACCTCTGCCAATAGAAATCCAGATATATATTCTTACATCTCAAGCTGATTTAATAGGTGTTCAGAATGGCTTGGTGTAGATATTGAATTAAATTCAGGGGACTGGTTGAAACAGAATTCCCCACTCCTTCACCATCTTGCCCAACTCTGTTTTATGCAATTTAAATGACCATTTAAATGTCAGTTCAATATTCCAAAGCATTGTTTGTGGAATGTGGAATGAATACATGGTCAAAGGTGGGGGGACCACATGTCCATGGCAGGCTTAGGGAATGGATCAAGTCCTTGAAAAGGCTGGAGGACACCTACAGGCAGATAGAGGCCCGTGGAAAGGTAAAGTCACCAAGATGCTGTCTGCAAATATAAGAATCTTGTCAAACTGGAAAAGGGAGTTCCACTTCAAAGTCACTAGCTGTATGTAAATGAATGACAAGGTCAAATACAGAACCATGGATACCTATGGACAGCACTCATCTAAATAGGGAGAGTCACATTCAGATTGTTACCATGCAGCATGTTGACCAGTTTAATAAGTTTTGAAGGTTTTCAAGAGACACTTTGTAAAACTTCTCCAGTTTTGCTTGTTATAGTCTCAGGGGGTTAATAAAATCATGTCTTCAGAGTGATACTGTGCTGGAGGGTCATTTGTTACTAGTGCCTTCAAGGAGCATGACCCAGATTTGGACAGTGTGACCGAGCAATCACTGCAAAGGTAATCCACGGATCTAGTATATCTCATGGAGAGACAGCCCAGGAGCTTCAGGTATCTCTTCTGCAGCACAGTCTACTCTGGGATGCTTCCAGAAGTAATACTGCAAAGAAACTACACATCTAAGGATGTTAATCAATTTATTTTTCCTTCTCCAAGTGGTTGTGGCTCTAACAAAAGTCTGGAACCTCTGATTAGCTATTGCATTCAAATGTGAGTTTTCCTGAGTAGCTCACACATGCCCTGTAATGGCAAACATTAGAGACTCCAGAAAATTGGCTGCTAAAAGTTTTACTTTACTCAGATTCAGTTCCATGTGCAGAGGCCCAGGAGTGAGATTCAGATACCAGCAGCTGACCCTTGCCCTTGGGAGGATCCAGTGACTGGTCTTATTTCAGGCAGTGGTGGGCTTCCTGAAGAACAGTGTACACTGTAAGAGAACAAAGCCTTTGAAATGTTTCTCTTTAAGGAAATTGTAGGGGCACCTGGTGGCTGAATTGGTTAGCATTTGCCTTTGGCTCAGGTCATGATCATAGGAAATTATTCTCTTTAAATAAATTGTAGGGACACTTGGTGGCTGAGTTGGTTAAGCATTTGTCTTTGGCTCAGGTCATGATCATAGGGTCCTGGGATCTGGCCTTGCATCAGGCTCTTCTCCTTCTCACACTCCCCCTACCCCCACTTGTGCTTACTCACACTCTCTATCTCTCTCAAATAAATAAGTAAATTCAATCTTAAAAAAATAAAGAGATTCGTATGTTGGATGATTGTGTCTTATTTTATTGAATAAGTTGCAATCCCTCCTCTACTAGTTTTAAGCACTAGGTACCTCAGGACACCAATGCACTCTGATGTTGGCCAATAGTTATTGCCTCATCTCCCCTGTCCTTTCTGGACCAGTTAAAAAATGCTGCCTGGAAGCAAGACTTTTTTTCCATTTTTTTCCTCCCAGGTTTGTCCTCAGGCCAGTATTCAGGCAAAGCCCTGTTTCACCATGAGTAAGAAATAGTTGACCTTAGGGCTTATGGTGTCAGGTGGGTGTGGCTGGCAGAGAGCAGTTAGTGCTAAAGGACTCCAAAGTTCTCTCTCTCTCTCTCTCTCTCTCACACACACACACACACACACACACACACACACAGACACATGTCTCCATGTGCTATTATCTCATTTCTGCAGAGAAGTAGAGTTTAAATCCCTGCTTCTGTTGATTGTATATGCCTCCTCCCAACAATGGCTGTGTTAGTCTGGGTTCTGCAGAGAAACAGAATCAGTAGGATGCACATAAGCAGGGTTTTCCAATAAAGTGTTACATCAAATGTACAGTAACATTAATTTCCTGTTTTCCTAATTCAAAGTCAGAAAACAGCGACAAGACTGAGTTGTAGAGTACTGAGAGAAATGGGTACACCACTCCACAGTCAGAATATTTTTGTGAATAAGGGGTAAGCAAAAGATATTTTTTTAAAAATACCAAAAACACAAACTATAAGATGAAAACTTGATACATCTGACAACATGGAACTTCATGATTTTGGTTTAAAAATAAAACACCAGAAATAAAGTTACCATATGGTGACACAATAACAGAAGACATTTGTAAAACTGAGAGAGAGAGAGAGAGAGAGAGAGAGACTTTTATTTTTAAGTTAGAGGCATAAACTATGCATTTCCTTCTTTTATTTATGGAAAAATCTCTGAAAAACAGCCAGAAGAATGAGGAATGAAAACACAAACTCCACCTTCAGTAAACTGAGGAGGAGCCTAACCCTTTCTAAATGACAGGTGGTTAGAAATGCCATTGAGGATGGTGGATATAAGACAGAGGCACTTTGAGAGTATGCAGAGGCAGGAGGCTTAGTTGCTGAGCTCAGAATCAGCAAGGAAATTACACTCAAAAAACCAAGAGGCACACCTTGGGGTTTAAAACACAAATTCCTTGGATATTGCAGCATAAACAGAGCATATTACTGATTTCAGGAGAATTTCTGACCTCTATTTGATTCCAAGAGGCAGTGGAGGCAGAGCTAACTGAAAATCCCATGCAGGATCTTCTGAAGCTGGAGTACAAAGGAAGGGTTTGGTACTGTGATCCAGAACCTTCCATACTTTCTGTTCTACTCCTGTCCTGTCTGGGAATCCATATAATGAAATGCACATGGCTATTTGAGCAATAGCCACTTTTTCAATTTAATTTAAATATCTTGCCAATAGATGGCCCAGAAAAAAAAAATTTATGTAAGCAAAAATCAATTTGAATAGGGCAGCATCCAGTCCAGCAGATAGAAAGTAACTCAGGGGAGTTGCACAAAATGAAGGAGGAAGAGTAAGGACGTTAAAGTGTGTGTTGGGGGGAGTTGGTTTTTGCAAAGTTACTTGTTTTGAGGAGAAGGCAGGAGGTGTGTTAAGCAGATTACCTCAGTAGTGCAACGAGGTGATTCTTGACTGGTTTAGGATTTAGTTTCTGGAAGAGCTGAAGCTGTAATTCAGTTAGGTCTCAGTTTGGTGACATGGGGCTGATCATAAGTGACTCCGTTGTTGGTCTGTGGTCTTGTTTTACCGGAAAGCAATCCAGTATCTTTATCGTTAAAGAAAAACCTACAATGGAAATGACCACATAGGAATAAGAACTTACACTAAGCATATATGTAATTTCAATAAATTAGAAAAGGCTGAAGTCCTCTACGAAAATGAAAGTGACAAGAGTCACAGATAAGACTGGTGATTAAAATCTGAATACAGAAGTACAAAGAGTTGTAAGCTAGCATACAGGTACAATGAGAAAGCAAGCAATTCATCTTAACATCAGATAAAATTGAATCCATGCCAAAAGTCATTAATTAAAACAAATAGATCCTCTAAAATACTAAGAGTCTGAGGACACAATTTGATAGTCATGGGATGGCATGAAACTGTGTTTATAAAATGGTGAGTTCCAGAGGTTTAATGAGCACTAGACCCAGCAAGACTCTCTAACTTACACCTGCAGTGTAAGGCAGACACAAAAGGCTCAAGTATAATGATTAATAAGGGTTATCTAATTACTAAGTTAAAAAAATGTATTCTGAAAACAAAGAGCAAACCTTTCATCTGTTCACAGAACAGTCATAAAATATGATATGATGGATTAAAAAAAATTCAGTAAATCCTAAAAATCAAGAGTAGCAATTATCCTATCTCCTGTAATAACAAAGAATTTTATAGAAGAACAAGAAAACCAATAGTCCTTACCACCTGGATTTTAAGGTGTTCTCAAACAATTATTGAGTATAAGGAAAAACACATAAAAATGTTGAAAGTATAAGCAACAAGAAAAAAAAAAACAAGAATACCAACTCCATATATCAAACTTCAGGTATGCTGCTAAAGCAGGAGTCAGAAGAAAAATTCACAGATTTTATTACAGATTATTACAGGGAAAAAAGTTACAGGTGTACAAAATAATGATGCAACAATTCTATATTACTCAGTGCTCATTATATTAACTGTCGTCTAGATCACTTTATCTATTTCACCCATTCCTACCCACCTCCCCTCTGGTATCCGTCAGTTTGTTCTCTATAGTTAAGAGTCTATTTCTTCATTTGTCTCTCTTTTTTTTTCTTTTTTTTGTTTCTTATATTCCACATATGAGTGAAATCACAAGGTATTTGTCTTTCCTTGACAGACTTACTCACTTAACATAATACTCTCTACCTCCATCCATGTCATTGCAAATGGCAAGATTTCTTTCTTTTTTATGGCTAAATAATAAGCAGATAGATAAGATAGAAAGATGATCGATGATCGATAGAGCTCACATCTTCTTTTATCATTTTTCTTATTTAAAAAATGTTGAAAAGCCATGTGATTTTTTTCCCCTTTTTTTTCCATTTTTAAAAATTTTTAAATTTTCCATTAAAAATTCTTTGAAAAATAGAGTGTTGACAACTAATGAATTGTTGAACACTACATCAAAAACTAATGATGTACTACTATCTGTTGGCTAACTGAACATTATTAAGAACTAATGTGTTGATCCTTATAAGGGTCAATGCATTATCTTTAAGAATTTTTTAAAAACAGGAATGAAGATACACAAATGTGTACGTGTGTATATATTTCAAAGCAAACTTTGTGCTTTGTAGGGAAATGCTAAAAGCATCACCACTGAAATAGTAGAAAATACAAAGCTGTCAAGTCTCATATATCTCTAATATTATTTTCTATTACTGATGTTACATTACTCTAAAAAAACTTAGAAAAATAAATTAGAATGTACAGATGTTGAAGGAAAGATGTAAAATGACTACTATATTTGATTATATAAATTTTTATCATTGAAACCAAAGAAGATCAACTAAATATTTTAGCAATGATAAAAGACTTCAGAATTCATGTATTTAGGAAAAAATAATATATAATAAACAGTGGCTTATGAATATGTTATATGCAAATTAAATTTTAGATTATTTAAATTTAAAAAGTTCCTTTTATAACAGCACTATGTAAAGTAAAATACTTTGGAATACATATAATGAAATGCAGATGGCTATTTGAACAACAACCACTTTTTCAGTTTAATTTAAAACACTCCTGAGGGCCAAAAGAATAAACCAGCTAAACATGCAGCCATTGTCATTGGGCAGGAAAAGTCAACATCAAACAGATTTCCATTCTCCCTTAGCTAATTTATGAATATGATGAGAGCCCACCAATAGTTATTTTCAGTAGTCAAGGTTCATATGAAAATATCAAGTTCTGAAAATAGAATAATCAAGGGCTAGCATTATAACAGGAAAAAACTGAAATAAGTAAAGCAGTGTGGAAAAGATGCAAGAATAGGTTGGTAGATTAGTGGACAGACTATAGGAACCAGAAATATAATTAAACACAGAGGCTAGTATAGGATAGAAGCCATCTGAAGGCAACATGCCAAAAAAAAAAAAAAAAGATGCATTATTTAATAAATGGCAATGGGTCAATTTGGCAGTAATCTGGAAAATTAAATAAGCTGGATGCATATCTCATTCTTTATCTGAGAATGAATTCCAAATGTTTCAAAAACTTAAATATAAAAGTGAAATGATAAAAAAGCTAGAAATGACATGGAAGAGCTAGTGTGTACACACACACACAGGCACACATGCATAGCAAGAGTATGAGAAACTTTTCTAACTACATACAAAGCTCAGACTAAGAAAACAATAATTAATAAATTTAGTTACATAAAATTAGAATTTTGGCATTGCACACATAAGGCAATGAAGTCAAAAGATGAATAATTATTTAGAAGTTAGGATACACTGCCAATATCATAGAAATAGCTTACTGCCCTAGCATATTAAGCCTTCATTCAAAACAAAAGACTAGCATTCTGACAGAAAGACAAGAACAGCAGCTGAGGAGACACAAGTGCAAGTGAGTGCTGTGTCTGTAAAGGACTTCCCCTGTCCCACAGGTGAGTGTTCTGGAGTGCCAAGCTTTCACCAAGCAGTGCGGCAACATGCAGAGTGATACCACCCAGCATTGGCAGTGAGGAGTGAAAACAGATGCTCTCACACATCCCTGGTGAACGTTCTCACTGGTACAGTCTCTAAAAAGGGCAATTTGGAAATAAATTTCAGAATTAAAAATTTATGCACCCTTTAATCCAGCAATTTCACCTCCAGAACAGAGATAAAAGATTAGGAACAAACTATATGTCTCTCAATAGTAGATTGGTTAAATAAATTATGGAACATTGCACCAAGGGAATACTTCACAATCTCAAAAATAAATGAGGTTATTCTTTATGTATTAGTTGTGGAATGACTTCCAAGATAGAGTACTAAGCAAATAGGCAAAGTACAGAAGAATCCTTAAATAGTCCATCATTTGTGTAGAAGGAGAAAGGGAAGAATAGTTGTGTACGTGTGAATGCCCATATGATTCATTTGTATTCACATGCCTAAAATATCTCAAGAGAGATACATAAGAAATGAGGTGACTGAGGAGATAGAGGTGAGATTTTACAGAAGACTCTAATTTTTGAAATTTGAACCTCATGAGTGCATTACCAGTTGCGAACATACATAAAATTAAAATAAACAGCCAAAGAAATCAATACATAGAAACTAAAAGGAAATCTGCAAGCCAATAAGATAGTGACAGAGAAATTAATAGAAAGATAAGAGTTGGGCCACCTGGGTGGCTCAGTTGGTTAAGCAACTGTCTTCGGCTCTGGTCACGGTCCCGGAGTCCCGGAATCGAGTCCTGATAAGGCTCCCAGCTCCATGGGGAGTCTGCTTCTCCCTCTGACCTTCTTGCCTCTCATGCTCTCTCTCACTGTCTCTCTCTCAAATAAATAAATAAAATCTTTAAAAAAAAAAAAGATAAAAGTTTTATAAAATGAAAATTTTCACAAATGTGTCAGCTGAAGGGCTTAGTGAATATGGAGAGAAGATAAACCTTTCTAGTAATCACAGGGCTAAGCTGTGACATCTGGAAAACCCACCAGGCAGGCAGAGAGGAACAGGGAGCAGCACATGGTGCAGGAGAGCATGAGGATATAGGGCCTTCCCGAAGGGTCACTGGGGTAGTCTACCGTGCATAGTAAGGTTCAATCCAGAGCTTCCTCCCTGAAACCTAGCAGTACTACCCTGGTTTCACCATTTGCTATGAAACCCTGCACTTCCCTGAGGTATGTTCTACCTTCCCAGAGGCCTAACTAGTTTTTTTTTTGCTTTTAGTTTACTTCCTTTGTCAACGTCCAGCACCTAGTAATTTAAAATGGAGGACTCAGATTTGACAGTCATTCCCAAATTTGACACATTAACATGACCTTGAAATTTAAAAAAAAAAAAAAAATCTGAAAAACAAGTCAAACTCAAGACAAATTATTCGTATAGCCTTGGGGAGGGGGAGATTGCAGGCAAGTGTAGAAACTGCTGATGTAATCTCATGGGGCCAATAAAGCCGCCTCTGTTTCCTGTTCATGAGATAGTCTACAAACCTGATAACAGGCTCACACAGTGATTGGGTGTATGCTTTTCCACTGGGAGATATGCAATAAGCCTTCCCATTTCTGTGGTCTCCCCTATCCTAAATAATTGGTCCTACTGGGGAGGGGGAACCACCCAAGAACAATAAATAGATGGAGAATTCAAATGTGGAACATTTCCACAGGGTTGACAGAGTTGCTGTTGTGGTTTTGCATTGTGTTTTTTTGTTTTGAGTTGATTTTTACATTATTTTTCGCTTATGGGAAGTTAGAGGTCAGTTCTGTATCATCACTTATCTTGTAGAATGGCAACATTTTCAAGAACATTCTATTTTCACCAAAACAAATGATCCATCTTAAACAGATTTTTTTTTTTTTATAAATTTTTTATTTTTTATAAACATATATTTTTATCCCCAGGGGTACAGGTCTGTGAATCACCAGGTTTACACACTTCACAGCACTCACCAAATCACATACCCTCCCCAATGTCCATAATCCAACAGATTTTTTATTGTGAAGGAACTATCTCTGTGCATTCTGTTCAGACTGAAGAAAACCCATGGGACACCTGGATAAGAGCCCAAGAGTACCTTGGAGTAATAGCTGCATCATGTATATATATATTGGGGGCTAGACAGGGTCTGGGAGGTCACATCCCACAGATGGGGCTGTTACCTTAATCAGTTATTCAGGCATGAACACATATCTTCCTTTATCACCTGGGAAATAGGCTTTAGCTTCATCCCTTGTCCTTGTGAACTTGGCTGTGAATGATGTGTCTGCCAGGCTAGGACGGGAAATCACTCAGTGACCTGGAATGCCAACATATCTGACTGACGCTGGCCTTGGGTCTGGCTTCTTGTAATGGCAATTTTGAAAAGATTTCACTCTGTCCTTGATTGGAAGATTCTCTTGGCTCAACTAAATTGCTTAGTCCTCATCTTCAAATTGGTGTTGTCCCAAAATTATGTCTCCTTTTGGGTCAGAATTTCAGATTACTCAGGCTTTTCTAGGTCTAGACTCTAGGTTAACTGTGGTTCTTGATTGTTCAGTACAACATGCTTGTTTTTCATGCATTCGGTAGGATGTATAATGGGAGAGAAGCGGTAGAGTAAGGGCTAGGGAAACCATAGGAGAGACTCTTGGAACAGTAGGCACATACTGGTTAACTTTTCATTTCACTTGTTATGGTGTCCCCCAAATAATTCTTAATTATTCTGATACATGAATTGAACATTTCTTTTGAATCTTTCTGTATTTTCATAATGTTTATTTCATGTACCCTCAATAAACAGATGGCTGGCTCCCACAGATTATGGGGTTCGGGGCAGTTAATTTTCCTGGAGAGCTTGGCTCTATGTGTTCAGTCTAGAAGTCTAGACCTGCCTTGGTGTGAAGAAACCATGTTAGACTCACACAGATTATGCTTTGATGGCAGAGCCCTGGGGAAAGAATGTAATGTCCTCATGGGTCTTCTGATTACTGAGAGCCTCCTCCATCTTGTCTCACACTCAGAGCCCATTGTACCAAGTCCATCCCAACCACTCAGTTTGATTAGAGGACCATTTAAAATAGATTTCATTGAGTATTCTTGTTACAAATGTGTGCTTCTTGATATTACTGAGTCATAAGCTCTGAGCCAAAAGCTAGAGAATCTGCATTTTCAGCAATATTTTATGCACTGTAATCTAAGAATTGCTGATCTAAAGGGCATGTTCTCCAGGTCACAATTTGGGAGATGTTGAAGCAATATCCTAGAGATCCCCAAATCTATTGTTCATTGGAAGCCTCAGAAGAAATATTTAGAAATTCAGATTTCAGCTACAATAGAACCTTACTTAATCAGGATCTTTGAAAGTGAGGCCAAGACATTGGAATTTGAATAAGTTACAGATGATTCTTCAGTAGGACCTTGGTGCCTTGGTGAAGTCTCTCATTTCTGGCACTAAGTATCACCTTCACAATTTTTGTCACACTTGTCTTTTTTATTTATTGAATTACTTTATCATTTAAATTACTTTTTATTGGGGCACCTGGGTGGCTCAGTGGGTTAAGCCTCTGCCTTCGGCTCAGGTCATGGTCTCAGGGTCCTGGGATCAAGCCCCACATTGGGCTCTTTTCAGCAGGGAGCCTGCTTCTCCCCCACCCGACTGCCTCTCTGACTACTTGTGATCTCTGTCAAATAAATAAAATCTTAAAAAAATTACTTTTTATTCCTCTTAATTTTTAAAATTGTAGTATATCTTAACTATAGTAAAATCTGTCATGCTATATATATAGTTCTATGAGTTTTGATAAATACATGATGTCATACATCCTCCACCACAATAAAAATACAGAACCATGGGGTGCCTGGGTGGCTCAGTGTGTTAAAGCCTCTGCCTTCGGCTCAGGTCATGATCCCAGGGTTCTGGAATGGAGCCCCACATCAGGATCTCTGGTCAGCAGGGAGCCTACTTCCCTTCCCCTCTCTCTGCCTGCCTCTCTGCCTACTTGTGGTCTCCGTCTGTCAAATAAATAAATAAAAATCCTTAAAAAGATACAGAACCATTTTATCACTTTCCAACATTGCCCTGATACACTTTATAGGTATCACATCCCCAAACCTTAGTTCCTTGCAGCTCCGACCTATTTACTTAACTATATATAGTTTTGGTGTGTAATACATATAATATTGAACATCATATAAATGGAATTATAAGTATAACATTTTGAGTCTAACTTTTTTCACTGAGAAAAATGCATTTGAGAGTCTTTCCTTCATATTTTTGAGTAGTATTTCATGAAAAGCAAGTAAATGGATTTGCTTATCCATTCACTGACTGAAATACATGCAGATTATTCCCAGTATTTTTTTTGGCAACTATGAATAAAGCAACTCTAAATATTTATGTACAAGTGTTGTGTGAGCATATGCTTTTATTTCTCTTGGAAAAATCTCCAAGAGCAGGGTTGATACATTGTATGGTGAGTGTATGTTGAACTTTATAAGAAATGATCAAATTCTTTTCCAAAGTAGTGACATCATTTTTTTTTTTTTAAAGATTTTATTTATTTATTTGACAGAGAGAAATCACAAGTAGATGGAGAGGCAGGCAGAGAGAGAGAGAGAGAGAGAGGGAAGCAGGCTCCCCGCTGAGCAGAGAGCCCGATGCAGGACTCTCCATCCCAGGCCCCTGAGACCATGACCTGAGCTGAAGGCAGTGGCCTAACCCACTGAGCCACCCAGGCGCCCAGTGACATCATTTTTGAATTCACAAAAATAATGTATGAAGCTTCCAGTTGCTCTGTTTTGTTTTTAAATTTTGTTTCACTTTTTAGCCATTCTAACAAGTGTGTAGAGTTTACTGTACTTTTAATTTGCATTTACTAATTATTAGTGATGTTGGCCATCTTTTTGTACATCTTTTTTTTTTTTAGCTAAATTCAAATCTTCTTTGATGAGGTGTCTATATAAATACCTTTCCATTTTAAAGAAGATTTTATTTATTTATTAGAGAGAGAGAGCATGAGCAGAGGCAGAGAGAGAAGCAGACTCTGGCTGAGCAAGGAGCCCAATGTGGGACTCGATCCTAAGACTCCAAGATCATGACCTGAGCTGAAGGCAGATGCTTAATGGACTGAGCCACCCAGGGGATCATATTTTGCCATTTTCTAGTTGAACTTTTCATTTCTTTTCTTTTTCCTCCAGTTTTATTGAGACATACTTGATGTACAGTATTATGTAAGTTTAAGCTGTATGTGCAATGACTTGACCTGCATATATTGTGAAATGATGACCACATTAAGTTTAGTTACATTGATCATCTTGTCGCCAGCTAGACCCCAAGACCTGGTCTTTACTGCCTGCCTGCTTGTGCTCACTAACCTCTTATATTTCCCTAAGCTCTTCTTTCAGGCTTTTCTGTTAATTCAGGCTAATGAAACCAGAAACCAGTCCTCCCCAAAGATGATGGTGACTGGTAAGACCACCTGCTGGTCCAGACAACCCAGATTCTTTGAGTTTACACCCACCCCTCAACTCATGTCTATGCAGATGGACCTCAGAGTGAAGCTTGGACTGACCTACAGTTATGTTTACCTCATTATAATACTGAAATCTCCACCCAAGGAGGAACACAAGCCTCATTTACGTAACATGCAGTATGTGTGTAGGCTATTTCCTTAAGGCACATGCAGGACCTTGTGCCTACCTCTGCATACAATAAGAAGACATTCATCCTAACCCTAATCAAAAGGAACCCACCATTCACCCTCTAGAAGAGTCAGGGCTTTGGAAGTCATTCCCTGTGATCTCATTCACAGCAAATAAAATTTTCTTCCGGGGACAACTCACCTGGTTCAGTTTTTGACTGACCAAGGAGCAAACTCATGTGGGTGCAGTTAAGATTACACAAAGATTTTAAGAAACAGGAAAAAAAAAAGTTTTATCCTTGTGATGAGAACTTTAGGATCAACTTTCTTAGTAACTTTCAAATGCACCAACAACAGTCTTAAGTACAGTCTTCATGTTGTACATCGCATTCCCAATACTTATTTATGTAATCACTGGAAACTTACACCTTTTGCCACTTTCATCCAGTAAAAAAATGGAACATTTCATGAATTTGTGAGTCATTCACACAGGGGCCATTTTACTCTTCTCTGTATCTTTCTGGTTGTAGGTGCACATGTTACTGAAGCAAGCTCGTTTTTCTTTTTTTGGAATTTTGAGAGTTTTTTAAAAATATTCTGAAAGAACAATAAATCCCTCCTAAAATATATGTTTTGTAAATATTTTCTCTCAGTTTTGGCTTCCTTCATTTTCTTTCTTAATTTAGAAAAGATTTTATTTATTTATTATAGTGAGAGAGAGATTGAGAGCGCAAGCAGGGAGAGTGGCATGACCTGAGACAAAGGAAGACATTTAACCAACAGGACCACCTGGAAGCCCCTGGCTTCCTTCGTTTTCTTAACAGTGTCTATATAGAGCAGAAGTTTTTTAACTGATAAAATGTTATTATCAAAGTTTTCCCTTTTATGTATTGGATTTTTGGGATCATAATCTAAGAAATTCTACCAAATATACAGTTAGAAGTTCTGTATGTTTTCTTCTATACGTTTTCTCATTTTAGCTTTTACACAATTTATTTTGAGATAGGTTTTTTTTTTTTAAATTTTATTTATTTATTTGACAGAGAGAGATCACAAGTAGGCATAGAGACAGGCAGACAGAGAGTGGGGAAGCAGGCTCCCTGCAGAGCAGAGAGCCCGACGTGGGCCTCTATCCCAGGACCCTGATGTCATGACCTGAGCCGAAGGCAGAGGCTTAACCCACTGAGCCACCCAGGTACCTGAGTTAGTTTTTGAATATAGTGCCAAGTGTGGGTCAAGGTTTATTTATTTTGCACTTGAATTACAACTGTTAGAACAACTTTTGTTGAAAAGACTGCCTTTCCCCTCTGAATTGTCTTTGTAATTTATCAAAGATCAATGGTCCATACATACATGGTGTAAATCTACTTCTGCATACTCTATTCTGTTCCTTTTGTCTTTGTGTCTATTCTTCATCAAAACCTACTGTAGCTTTATAGTAAGTCTTGAAATCAGATAGCATGAGTCCTCCACTTTGTTCTTCCTGCCCAAAATTCTTTGAGCAACTCTAGTTCTTTTTATTCTCAATGTAAGTTTTACAATCAATTTGTCAATATTAAGAATATGAATATATATATATACACATATATACCTATGTTATGTGTGTGTGTGTATGTGTGTGTGTGTATTTATCTCCTTCAGGGATTTTCTTTGGGATTGCATTGAATCAATAGATCAGCTGGCAAAGAATTTGAGAACTTAACAACACTTGACACTTCCTATTTATGAAGTGATTTGTAGTTTTCAGTACACAAGCACTGTACATATTTGGATGAATTTATACATAAATATTACATGCTTGTTTTTAGTTCTATTATGAAGAGTATTGATTTTTAAATTAAAATTTGTCAATTATTCATTAGCAATACAAAGAAATAGAATTTGTTTTTGATTATTACATTGTATCTTATCTCCTTATTAAATTTACTCACTAGTTCCAGTGGACTATTTTTAGATTCCGTGCGATTGTTGACATAACTATTTCTTCCTTCCAGTCTGTAGACCTTTTTACTTTTTGTTTTCCTTCTCTTATTGTATTACCTAAGACTTCCAATGTGTTGTTGAATAGGGATGGTGAGAACATAATTTTAAGGGGAAACATTCATTCCTTCTTTTATTATAATGTTTCTTATAGATTTTAATTTTTTAAAGATATTCTTTATTGGATTAACTAAATTCACTTCTATTTTTAGTTCACTGAGAGTTTATAATCATAAATGGATGTGAAACTTTACATTTCTTGCATCTATTGAAATGATCATAAGGTTTATTTGCTTTAATCTCTTGATATAATAATTGCTATAGATTGATATTCAAAAAATTGACCCGATTTTGAATTCTGAAGGCGAATGGCATTTGGTCATAATTCATGATTTGTATTCTGTGTTACTGGATTTGATTTGTTGCTACGATATTTTTTTTTAAAGATTTTATTTATTTATTTGACAGAGATCACAAGTAGACAGAGAGGCAGGCAGAGAGGGAGAAGCAGGCTCCCTGCTGAGCAGACAGCCCCGATGCCGGCCTCGATCCCAGGACCCTGAGATCATGACCTGAGCCGAAGGCAGCGGCTTAACCCACTGAGCCACCCAGGCTCCCTGTTGCTATGATATTAATGATGATGATGATGATGTTGATTATGATGATGATATGAAGAATTATTTTTGAGGATTTTTGTGTCTCCTGTTGTGATAGGTATGGTAATATCTGGTTTTGACTTCAGGGTAATGATAGAATGATTAAGTAAGTATTTCCTTCTCCTCTTTTTTTTAGAACATTTTTATGTCAAATTATTATTATTTCTTCCTTAACTTTTTGACAGAATTTTCCAGTAAAGCCATACTGGGCCTGGAATTTTTGTTAGAAGAGTTTTAAGAAAGCATTTAATTTTTTTTTAACAGAAACAAAGTATTCAAATCATCTATTTCTTCCCAAGTGACCTTTGGTAATTTGTGTTTCTTAAAGAATTTGCCTATTTTATTTATATTTTCACTTTTACTATATGATGAATAATATTCCCTTATTAACATTTTAATGTCTCTAGAACATATTTCTGTCCAGATGTTGATAATTTATATAAATTTCCTAGTCAGAGTGACTAGAATCTCTGCTCGATTTTAAAAGTCTTTTTGGAGCTGGAGCAAATAATCCTAAAATTTGTATGGAATCATAAGAGACCCTGAATCACTAGGGAAATGTTGAAAAACAAAAATAAAACTGGGGACATCACATTACCCGATTTTAAACTTTACTACAAAGCTGTGATCACCAAGGCAGCATGGTACTGGCATAAAAACAGACACATAGACCAGTGGAACAGAGTAGAGAGCCCAGATACGGACCCTCAACTCTATGGGCAAATAATCTTCAACAAAACAGGAAAAAATATACAGTGGAAAAAAGACAGTCTCTTCAATAAATGGTGCTGGGACAACTGGACAGCTATATGTAGAAAAATGAAACTCGACAATTCTCTTACACTGTACACAAAGATAAACTCAGAATGGATAAAAGACCTCAACGTGAGACAGGAATCCATCAGAATCCTAGAGGAGAACATAGGCAGTAACCTCTTCGATATCAGCCACAGCAACTTCTTCCAAGATATGTCTCCAAAGGCAAAGGAAACAAAAGCAAAATGAACTTTTGGGACTTCATCAAGATCAAAAGTTTCTGCACAGCAAAGAAACAGTCAAGAAAACAAAGAGGCAACCCACGGAATGGGAGAAGATATTTGCAAATGACAGTACAGACAAAAGGTTGATATCCACGATCTATAAAGAATTCCTCAAACTCAACACACACAAAACAGACAATCATATCAAAAAATGGGCAGAAGATATGAACAGACACTTCTTCAATGAAGACATCCAAATGGCTATCAGACACATGAAAAAATTTTCATCATCACTGGCCATCAGGGAGATTCAAATTAAAATGACATTGAGATACCACCTTACACCAATTAGAATGGCCAAAATTAGCAAGTCAGAAAACAACGTGTGTTGGAGAGGATGTGGAGAAAGGGGAACCCTCTTACACTGTTGGTGGGAATGCAAGTTGGTGCAGCCACTTTGGAGAACAGTGGAAATTCCTCAAGAAATTAAAAATAGAGCTTCCCCTATGACCCTGCCATTGCACTACTGGGTATTTACCCCAAAGATACAGATGGAGTGAAAAGAAGGGCCATCTGTACCCCAATGTTTATAGCAGCAATGGCCACAGTTGCCAAACTGGAAAGAACCAAGATGCCCTTCAACGGACGAATGGATAAGAAAGATGTGTTCCATATACACTATGGAGTATTATGCCTCCATCAGAAAGGATGAATACCCAACTTTTACAGCAACATGGATGGGACTGGAAGAGATTATGCTGAATGAAATAAGTCAAGCAGAGAGAGTCAATTATCCTATGGTTTCACTTATTTGTGGAGCATAACAAATAGCGTGGAGGACAAGGGGAGATGGAGAGGAGAAGGGAGTTGAGGGAAATTGGAAGGGGAGGTGAACATGAGAGATTATGGACTCTGAAAAACAATCTGAGTTTTCAAAGGGGCAGGGGGTGGAAGGTTGGGGGAACCAGGTCTTGGGTATTAGAGAGGGCACAGATTGCTTGGAGCACTGGGTGTGGTATAAAAACAATGAATACTGTTATGCTGAAAAGAAATTAAAACAAAACAAAACTAAACTAAAGTCTGTTTGAAGGGCACATGGTGGCTCAGTCAATTAAGCTTCTGATTCTCGGTTTTGGTACAGGTCATGAATTCAGGGTTTTGAGATCGAGCCCCATGTTGGTTCTGCATTCAGTGTGGAGACTGCTTGAGATTCCCACTCGCTCTGTCCCTGCTCTGTTGCTTGCATTCTCTCTCTAAAATATATAAATATTTTTTAAAAGTCTTCTCGAAGAACCTGTTTTCAGTGTTATTTTCTTGTTTTAAATTTTAATGATTTCTACTTTCATTGTTATTTTTCCCTCCCTCTGTTTGTTTTGAAGGTTTTTGTTTTGTTTTTAAGATTTTATTTATTTGTATGAGATAGAAAGAGTGAGACCAAGTGAGAAAGAGAATATCAGCAGGGGGAAGGGGCAGAAGGAGAGGGAGATGCGGGCTCTCCACTGAGCAGGGAGGTTGACTTGAGGCTCAATCCCAGGACCCTGGGATCATGACCTGAGCTGAAGGCAGACTCTTAACTGACTTAGCCACCCAGGCATCCCTGTTTGCTTTGATTTTAATTTGCTTTTTCTTTTCTTTTTTTTTTTTTTCCCCTATTCTCTTAAGGTGCAAGCTTAGGTCATTGATTGGAAACTTTTCTTTTTAATGTAAACATTAATGTAATAAAGTTCCATCCGTGTGGTGCTTCAGCATATCCCAGTTTTTTATAATATTGTATTTTTAATTTCATTCAATTCAAAGTATTTTCTAATATTCTTGTAATTTTCTCTTTGAACCATGAATTATTTAAATGCATGTTTTAAAGATTCCTAGTATTGGGGTTTTCTAATTTTCTGTCTCTCCTTCTATGGGTTATGGTCTCAATATTGGTAGTTTCTGAAATCTTTGCTGTCCTGCATTTGGTCTGTTCTCTACATGTGCCATTCAAAGGTAACATGAGTAAACCTATGTAATGGATTTGCCAACTTACAGAGTCAGTCTTAGTAATGTAGACAAACTCATAGTTGTAATGTCTCATTCAGAAAGAACCGAAACTTGGAAATGAAACTACAGTTTTGTTTTTTGTTTGTTTTTGTTTGTTTGTTTTAACCAAACTTTTGCATATGGAAGTGTTCCCTGGAGAAACTGCCAAAAGACAGGTTGTGGAGCTTCAGATTCTGATTCAGGAGGGTGGAGGTGGGCCCCAAGAACTTACCTTTTTTTTCCCCCCATTTAATTAGTTTAATTTTATTTTTTTTAGTGTTCCAAAATACATTGTTTATGCACCACACCCAGTGCTCCATGTAATATGTGCCCTCCATAATACCCACCACCAGTCTCTCCCAACCCCCACTCCCTCCCCTCCAAAACCCTCAGTTTGTTTCTTAGAGTCTACAGTCTTTCATGTTTTGTCTCCCCCTCTGATTTACCCCAACTCACTTCTCTTCTTCTCCCAGTATCCTCCATGTTATTCCTTATGCTCCACAAGTAAGTGAGACCATATGATACTTGACTGTCTCTGCTTGACTTATTTCACTCAGCTTAACTTGCACTTTTAACAGTCCCCTCCACGAGACTGCTATTACATGTCTGTGGGCTACACTGAGTATTGCTGGTAGAGAAGGCTTCTTGTGGTCTACCTTCTGCCAGACATGGAGTTTTATCCCTCTCAGTCCACTCCGCAGTTCAGTCATATCAAACCTTTAGTGCCCTGGACTAAATTGCATTTCCCACCATGTCTGCCTGTCCCATTCCTATCTCAGAGCTGCTCATCTCTCAGAAGCAGGTAGGGGTGTGTGAGCCACTCATCCAGAAGACTGTCCCCAAGAAGCTGAGTACCTGCAGGAAGAAACTATAATCATTTCTGAAGTTACTTCTCATTTCTTGGTCCTGGGAGAGACTTCAGCCCTGCAATCATGCATCCTCCTCACTGAATCCCTCCTGCTATGCATGCATCATTTCAGTCACACAACTGTCACTGAAGGTAGTAAGAGTATGGGATGCGGCTGGTACCTCAAGAGGATTTTCCCTAGGACCTTCCTTCTAAGTAGAACATGCGGCTTCTTGGTTTTCACTGACACAGTGACTTCTGTATTTTCTGCTTTCGACCATTAATTTCTCTATCTTTCAGTCAAATGGAGGCCAAGTGCAGAGTTTGTTAAAGAGAGTACCTCATAATGATTGACCCTGCTTTGTTGAAAGGAGATAAATCACTTTTGTGATTGACTTTTAATCTGTGGGAATGTGAGTATGCTACTTAACCCTTCTGTATCTCTTCTTTATCATCATTAAAATGTGGGACATAATAATAACTATGTTTCAGGACTAAGTTAGCTAACTGAGATAAGATGCCTAACAGAATGAAATCTAATTTTTCTGATTTATGCTTACTATCACTGTTCTTTTCATATCTGTCTGTATATTATGACTTTAGCTTCTGGTGATGAGGGTCTACCCAGCAAGCTTTTGTCAGCATGGACAGAGGGGATCACACATACTGAAAATACCTGTTAATTTCCTGCGGGAAAGGAAAGATAGTTACTTTTCAAGAGGATCTAATCAAAATCAGGACCTTTCAGAGCTCCCTCCCTCATGCCCAGAACTAAGCTATGTTCAGAGTTCAATCTTTGGTAATTCCTGGTACTGAGAGATGTTGGGACACCCATGAAGGCCCCAGGAACTGTGGTCTTTACATGTCTTTATTACAACCTTGAACACATATCCCTACACTTGTTCCATCATGAGGTGTGGTTGCAGAGTATCTCATGTACTTAGTCCTAATAAAAGACCATATTCCATGAAATAACTCTACCCGATCCTAAGCCCCATAGCTGGAAATCTACCAAGAGACACTTCAGGCTAAAGTTGACACACATTTGATTAGTGTTACGTCCTGGGCCATTATTCACTTCGCACACATAGTAACTACTAGAAGCATCCAACAGTTAGACCAGATTATGTTCTGTCTTTTCCAAACAGTTGTTTAATTATTAGAATTAAGTATCTGGAAACTTGGTAACAAATGTTTGGAAACAAGAGATTGCAATTCCATTTCCTTTTCAAGCATGAGTCATGAAAATTTTTCAAAAAGAATCATATCTTCCTTGATTCCTGCAAAACAAATTATAAGACAAATGGCACATTAGCTATGTCATGCTTGATCTAAACTCTGCTGCCTCCCTTAGTGGATTTTGAAGATTAATGAAGTGATGTTTTTAAAGATGACAAAGTCCCATGCATTAACAATGCAACCAAAAAAACCCTCAACAAACAATGCAACCAAAATTTAGATTTTTTAAATCATTCTTGAAGAAGGATGTGAAGATATGAGAGCTATGCCACCAATAGAAATATAATGTAAGCTATATATATATATGTACATATATATATAGTAAGCTACATATATATTTAAGTTTGCTACTAGCTATGTTAAAAGACATAAAGAAAAAGTGAAATTAATTTAGTATTTTATTTAACAGAATATTTCAAATCATGTTTCAACATGTAATAAATGTGCAATATTAATGAGTTGTTTGCACACTTTTTTATATTGCCTTCAAATATATTATATATAATATTTAGATATAATATATCGTATATAATATATAACATATATGTGTGTTATATTTATTACATATAATTATATATTTTATATAACAATGTATTATAATTATATTAGTATATATCATAATTATATTATATATTATATATAATAATGCATGGCATATATAATTAGATATATAAATAGTTATAAATATATTTATATATGTAATGTATACATCATATATAATTATAGAATTTGTATTATATAAGATAAATATATAAATAAGATATGTTTTATATGAATATATAAATATATTTTATATAAACATATAAATATATATAATGGAATACTATTTAGCCATTAGAAAGAATGGACAAGGAAGTTTTACAAGAGGAAAATAAGGAGAATCTCTTAGTCCCTTTCATAGTCACTTCCTGGCTTGTTGTGTGCCTGCTAGCAGTATTTCTAGACACATATCATTGTAAGTCTCTATGACCTTGCTTTCTGTTCCACCATTCTGGAGCATTCTGCCTACCATCACTGCCCACCTCTGGTCCTTCTGACTAATTCCTGTTTTACTTCAAGGTCCTAATCAATTTTCCAAATCAACAACCCTAGGAAGAGTTTTACACCCTGGCCTCCAGACATAATTAATTTGGTTTTCTCTTTATGCCCTTAACATACTTATATTATGTACATTTACTTGCTTTCATGTTTTTCTCTTACTTTGAGGGTCTTGAAACGTTGAACTGTGTATCCTTCATGCCTATATCCCAATGAATATAACTAGTAACAAAGTTGATGTTAAGTAAATGGCTCTAGATCTTAATTTTAAACTGACGCCTAAGGAAGCTTCCAGGGGCTTTCCCTTGTCCCTCATGTACTCTGTTTACAAAGAATGCTGGAAAGGCTAAGTTAGACGCTGATTGCACCTAGTGAAATATAAGCACACTGATAAATGTTAATAATTATTAATAATATATTAGTATACCTTATTTTCTTATTTATTATTTTTTCCATATTCTTAAATATTCCTGCCCAGTGGTCAATTAAGTAAGAAGCAACATGAATTTGGCTAAAACTAAATTGAGTTTTCAGGATGTAAAAGCAGATTCTGTCAAAGAAGAAAATAAAAGATGTATATAAGACACAATCTTATTTTGACTATGGAAGAAACAGGTCGATGGGATTTGATAAATAATGGAGTTAATATAGAATGGGATAAAGGGTCTAGCTTCATGTTGGGTAGAAAGTTCACAGGTTTTATTAGTTACTTATAACTAACAAATAGTTCAGTAAATAAATATTAAAAAAGGAGCATAAAAATACCTTATATCCAATTCATTGCACCTTAGTACTCGTAGTGATGGCATATTTGCTTTGTTATTCTTTTCCACACTGATGACATCCTGCGGGTGAGTCACACACTATCCTTTTATTAGATGAGCTCTACATGCACCATGAGGCTTTTCTTCTCAATTCAAGTATTTTTATTCTTCATTCACTGTTTTCTTGCTGCTCCCTAGGCTTCCATTAGCATTTCTTCTGCAATTTTCCCCCTAATTCTTATACTTGTTTTAGCCAATTGTAAACTTCTTTGGTCTTTTAGAACTTTATTAAATATTTATAAATCTTTGCATAAACTTTCTATTGATACATAAGCACTCCAACACTTGGCAGCTGGGCATTTGTTTCTTATTCCTCAGAGCTCTGTGATTTGACTGGGCTTAGCTGGGCAGTTCTTGCTGGGATTTGTCATGTGGTTATAGGCAAATGGTGGCTGGGACTTCAGTCCTCTGACAGCTTGGCTGGCCTTGACATCTAAGGGGTTCAACGTGATGCTGGCTGTCAGCTGAGGGTGTTTAACCAAACATTTACCTGTGGCTTTTTCGTCTGGCATGGGTTTCTTAGAGCATGATGGTGGGGCTCTAGGAGCAGAAGCTTCATGTCTTCTTATGACGTAGTCTCAGAAAGTCCAGAATATTCCTCTTGCTGTTTTCTACTGGATAAAGGAGTTACTAAGGTCAACCACCCATGGGGCAGGGATTAGACCTCACCTCTCACTGGGAAGAGCAGCAGAGGGTGGTGTCCATTTTGATCTACCACACTTCTTCTTATTTAACTTTTTATTTTGTGTATTTTTATTGTATTATATTAGTCACCATACAATACATCATTAGTTTTTTGGTGTAATGTTCCAAGATTTATTTATATTTAATACCCAGTGCTCTATATAATACATGTCCTCCTTAATACCCACCACCAGGCTCACCCATCCCACCCTTTATATACCTTTCTAAACACTACATCTGTTCTTTATAGAAATTCTAAGCTTAATTTAAAAGTTTAGAATAAATGCGCAGAAATATATGAAGTTCTGAGGAAAAGACATTGCATACTCATCACCTTTAAAATGTAACCTGTTTGGTTTTAATCTCATCACTGGACACTTAAACCATTGGATAAGTAATTAAGTTGTCCAACTTGGGAGGAACTTCTGGATATAGATAATACATGCGGTGATGAACTGGCAAAATATGACCATAATGCATTTTAAAGTCAAAACCCAAATAACTCTTGGATTACCTTTTATTTTTATTTAGTTATACTTCTGTTTTGCTTCATACCTTTGGATAAATAAGTATTGACTCCATCTAGAGACTTCTTCACAGCCACTAAATATACATACTCCCAATCTTTTCTTCAAGAATATTATCAGCAACTACTTATGTGGCAGATTATTTTCCTAAAAAAAGTTACAACAATATTCCCTATCAAACATGTTCTTGTTTTTCTTTTTAAAAATGAACTTTATTTCTTAGAACAATTTTTGACTATTTATAAAAATATTATGAAGATAGTGTAGAGAGTTTTCATTATACCCCATACGCAGTCTTCATATTATTAATATTTTACATTAGTATTGTATGTTTGTCCCCATTAATGAACAAATCTTGATATATTAGTATGAAAAAATGTCCATACATTTTAAATATTTTAATTTTAATTTTTAAATTAGCAAATATATATAGTGCATCATTAGTTTCAGATGTAGTTTTCAATAAATTCAATAACACCCAGTGCTCATTGAATCATGCACTCTCCTACTATACATTTTATCTTATTATCCATACATTCTATCTAGTGTCCATTTCCTGTTCCAAGATCTCATCCACATTGTCCTTATGGCTCCTTAGCCTCTTCTGGGCTGTGACACTCATGTACAATCGAGAATTCTCCCAAAGAGAAGTAAGGTCTTCCCTCTCATGAATCTGGCAGGTTTATGGCTACAGCACAAGGATTGCTATGTGACTTTGGAGGGTAGGCCAAATAAAACAGACCTATTTCTTCAGGATGTTTGCTCTCACAACCCAGTACACTGAGGAAACCCAAACTGGCCATGAACAGGTCAAGTATAGTTATTTCTGCTAATAACCTGGCCGTTGTTTCAGCCAACATCCAGCATCATCCACCAGATGTGGCATTAATGATGCCTCCAGATAATTTTAGCCCCCAACTACTGAGTCACTACAGATATCAAGCCTTCAGTTGAAGGTCCAGACTTTATGGCACTGAGAAAAGCCAACTCCAGTATGCCCTGTCCAACCCCTGACACCAGAATCCAAAATAATAATACAGTGATGGTCTTATGACACAAGTTTAGGTTGTTAAGTAGTCATAGTAACTGGGAACACTTGAAATTCACAAATTGCTATAACTCCAGATTACATGTTATAGCTAGGAAGTAGTGGCCAGGAAGAAGTAGGAGCATTCCCTGGAGTAGCTGATTGTAGCAGGAGTCAATTGTCATATGCGTGACTCTTTTCTTATTTCTTATTTAACTTAAGAATGAATAAATATCTATTGAGTGTCTATCATGTGCCAGGCACTGTTGTAGGTACCTGGTATGCACCAATGAAGAAAACAAAGATCCCTGCTTTTACTGAACTGCCATTTTAACAAAGGAAGACAGACATCAACAAATAATAACATAAAAAATAAATATATAGCAGGTTTGAAGGTGCTAAATGCAATTAAAAAAAAAAAAGACAGCTTGCTGCTAGGCAAAGGGTCAATAGTGCTGTGGGGTTTCTCATAGCATTAAGCAGAAAGGTCAAAATGGGCCTGTTTGACATAAAAAATACTCTAGTATACCACTGAGTCCAACACCCAGAAAAGCAGAGCCTGAGGCAAAGATCAAGTAGGAAAATTTTGGGAGTATAAGCACGGGATAGTAGAAAGAGAAAAAGGAGAAGCAAGGACAAGAAGTGAGCAAAACCACGTGATGAGGTATGGGAGCCTCTTCCTAACAGGACACAAGAGAAGGGGAAGATTAGTTGGCAAGAATGTTCATTCAGCACATCAAATGTCCTCAAGGGGCTCACAGGATGGGCTTTACTTTGGTGAGGACAAGAGCTGTGGTGTCAGTTTCTCCGTTGTCTGCCCTCTCCCAATGACCCTGGTGCCTTCAGTTTCCATCATCCTTTGGGCTGGTCAGGAGTCCAGATAAAGTTTGTCTCTTATCTGAGTCTGGGCCAGCAGCACACAGTGCACCTCTCATCCAAATACAAATGTGATCAGGCTGCTTAGTGTAGAGTTTGAGCATAGGCTGAGGCTGTGGGCCTGGGCCTGCAGTTGGGATTCCTGCTCTGCAGGGCCTGCAAGAGGTCAATAAAGGCAGCAAGGGCAGAGCAATGTCCTGACAATGGTCCCTTAGAAAGAAAGTGGTAATGCAGAGAATCTGACTAAGCCTGTCGATATTATCTATTTCCAGATGTAAGGTAGTTTGCTGTGTAGAAATCTAGGACAAGGATGATCTGGGCAGATGGAACAGCCAGACAAGATCCTATGGCAAGTATTGTCTTCTTTGATAATGAGCAAGGAGACTAGAATGGCTTAGACATGGGATCAAAAGGGACAGTGAGAAAAAAAAAAAAATGTTTGAGAAGAACACAGGCCCTAGAGGGGCAGGTCTTGTGGGCCTTAGGACTTTAAATAAAGCAAGAGTCTCTAAATGGAAGAGTTGAGTGAAGGATTGGAATGGTTGTGTATAGTTTGGAAGGCTGAGTCTGGCTGTTGGGTTAAAAAGATTCATTGGGGGCAGGTGGTGTTTCAGTGGAGGTTGGAGAAGCCGAGGGCCTGGGATGCTAGGGTAATAAAGAGGGAAAAGGACAATAGCTTAGATCAAGATGGTGGTATGAGGCAGTCCTAGGGAGACTCTCTGAAGCATGTAGGGTTTCCTAATGTATTGGATATCAGATGTGAGAGAAAGAACTGCGTCCATAGTTTTTGGCATAGCAAGATGGATGTGATCACTATTCCTTTGTATGGAGAAGATACAGGTGCAACTGCTGTCTGGGCTCAGAACTTCTATTTGAACAAAAGGGATTGAGCTATTTAGGTACAGACATTAAGGTCATAATTAGATGTATGAGTGAAAAAGAGGTAAAGAATATTTTTTTCCAACTCTGGGAAACTGAGGTTAGGTGTCCTGATTCTCTGGAAGCCATTCACCTCCAAGAGGAAGACTTGGGATGTTGTCCACTGTAGTAGTTGCTTGTGAGAATGCTGTGTAGTGCAGACTGGCAGAAGATGGGAAGGTAGGCTAGTTGACCATGTCACAGGAGTTCAATATTTTGGAAATCAAATTGAGCCCCTTTAAGTTTCCTAGTGCATTAGAACATGTTGAGTGTGCCTGGATTTGTCACCTCTAGTGGACTGAAGCCTCCCATTAGTGAAGTCATTGGTTAGCTAGGATTTGGCAGAGGTTAACAAGACTGAGCTGTACTTCTGTCCTGTTTCCCCAGGTTGAGCTGTATAATATTGAGGGATCAGACACCCCTTCAATGATTGTATTTTAAAGTAGAAATTGTACTAATACCCAGCATATAGGACTGATGAACCAAAAGTTCAGAGCAGAGCCAGCCACATATAAAGTGGTTAGTAAATGTGAACTGGTATGATGGTGGTGGTGGTGGTGGTGGTGGTTCTGACAGGTTACCCTCTTTTCTGAGGACACTTCTTTCCTGATTTCATAAATTTGAAAGCTGTCTCATTATATAACTTTTTGTCGTACTTCTGAGTGTGTAGGTTTGGAGTTCTAGGAATGAGCCACTTGATGGTTTTCAGCTGAAATTTTTATTTTTATTTTTTTAAGAGTTATGGACCCTGGGAAACCCCCAGGATTTCAGAGGGGAATAGGGCATTGGGATAACCAGGTGATGTATTAAGGAGGACACGTGTTTGATAAGCACGAGGTGTTACACGTGACTAATGAATCATTGAACACTACATCAAAAGCTAATTATGTACTATACAGTGGTTAACTGAATATACAAAACAAACAAAAAAGTAGTGCTTTTGAAAAAATGCAATGGACTGAACATTTATGTCCCTTTAAAATTCATACATTAAAATTCTAAGTACCAAGGTGATGGTATTAGAAGGTGGGGCTTTCATCAGCGAAATTCAAATCAAAACCACATTGAGATACCACCTTACACCAGTTAGAATGGCAAAAATTGACAAGGCAAGAAACAACATGTTGGAGAGGTTGTGAAGAAAGGGGAACCCTCTTACACTGTTGGTAGAAATGCAGGTTGGTACAGTCACTTTGGAAAACAGTGTAGAGGTTCCTCAAAAAGTTAAAAATAGAGCTACCCTGTGATCCAGCAATTGCACTACTGTGTATTTACTCAAAAGATACAGATGTAGTGAGGAGTCAAGATGGCGGAGAAGTAGCAAGCTGAGACTGCTTCAGCTAGCCGGAGATCAGCTAGATAGCTTATCTAAAGATTGCAAACACCTGAAAATCCATCGGCAGATCGAAGAGAAGAAGAACAGCAATTCTGGAAACAGAAAAACAACCACTTTCTGAAAGGTAGGACCGGCGGAGAAGTGAATCCAAAGCGACGGGAAGATAGACCCCGGGGGGAGGGGCCGGCTCCCGGCAAGCGGCGGAGCAACCGCGCACAAAATCAGGACTTTTAAAAGTCTGTTCCGCTGAGGGACATCGCTCCAGAGGCTAAACTGGGGCGAAGCCCACGCGGGGTCAGCGTGGCCTCAGGTCCCGCAGGGTCACAGAAGGATCGGGGGTGTCTGAGTGTCGCAGAGCTTGCGGGTATTGGAACGGGAAAGCTGGCTACAGAGACAGAGCTGACAGTAAGCTCGCAGCTCCGTGTTACCTTGAACCGGTCACAGGCTCGGTGAGCTCGGAGCGCGGCCGGAGGTCAGGCAGACGGGAGTAACTGGGCGCTGTTCTCTGAGGGCGCACTGAGGAGTGGGGCCCTGGGCTCTCGGCTCCTCCGGGCCGGAGACCAGGAGGCCGCCATTTGTATTCCCGTCCTCCGGAACTCTACGGAAAGCGCTCAGGGAACAAAAGCTCCTGAAAGCAAACCCGAGCGGATTACTCACCCCGGCCCCGGGTAAGGGCGGTGTAATTCCGCCTGGGGCAAAGACACTTGAGAATCACTACACCAGGCCCCTCCCCAAGAAGATCAACAAGAAATCCAGCCGAGACCAAGTTCACCTACCAAGGAGTGCGGTTTCAATACCAAGGAGAGCAGCAGAATTCCAGAGGAGGAGAAAGCCAAGCACGGAACTCATGGCTTTTTTCCTGTGATTTTTTTTTTTAGTCTTGCAGTTAATTTAATTATTTCTTTTTCATTTTTTTTTTTTTCTCGCCTTCGGGTAAAATTTTTTTTTTTTAACTGTTACCTTTTTCTTTTTTAACGATTTTTTACTAGTTTATCTAATATATATATATATATTTTTTACATTTTTCTTAGGTGTTTTCTTTTTTAAAAAAAAAATCTTTTCTTTTCTTTTCTTTTTTTTTTTTTTTTTTTCTTTTTTCTTTCTTCCTTTTTGAACCTCTTTTTATCCCCTTTCTCCCCACTCACGATTTTGGATCTCTTCTAATTTGGCTAAAGCATATTTTCCTGGGGTTGTTGCCACCCTTTTAGTATTTTACTTGCCCCTTCATTTACTCTTATCTGGACAAAATGACAAGACGTAAAAATTCACCACAAAAAAAAGAACAAGAGGCAGTACCGAAGGCTAGGGACCTAATCAATACAGACATCGGTAATATGTCAGATCTAGAGTTCAGAATGACAATTCTCAAGGTTCTAGCCGGGCTCGAAAAAGGCATGGAAGATATGAGAGAAACCCTCTCGAGAGATATAAAAGCCCTTTCTGGAGAAATAAAAGAACTAAAATCTAACCAAGTTGAAATCAAAAAAGCTATTAATGAGGTGCAATCAAAAATGGAGGCTCTCACGGCTAGGATAAATGAGGCAGAAGAAAGAATTAGTGATATAGAAGACCAAATGACAGAGAATAAAGAAGCTGATCAAAAGAGGGACAAACAGCTACTGGACCACGAGGGGAGAATTCGAGAAATAAGTGACACCATAAGACGAAACAACATTAGAATAATTGGGATTCCAGAAGAAGAAGAAAGTGAGAGGGGAGCAGAAGGTATACTGGAGAGAATTATTGGGGAGAATTTCCCCAATATGGCAAAGGGAACAAGCATCAAAATTCAGGAGGTTCAGAGAATGCCCCTCAAAATCAATAAGAATAGGCCCACACCCCGTCACATAATAGTAAAATTTACAAGTCTCAATGACAAAGAGAAAATCCTGAAAGCAGCCCGGGAAAAGAAGTCTGTAACATACAATGGTAAAAATATTAGATTGGCAGCTGACTTATCCACAGAGACCTGGCAGGCCAGAAAGAGCTGGCATGATATTTTCAGAGCACTAAACGAGAAAAACATGCAGCCAAGAATACTGTATCCAGCTAGGCTATCATTGAAAATAGAAGGAGAGATTAAAAGCTTCCAGGACAAACAACAACTGAAAGAATTTGCAAATACCAAACCAGCTCTACAGGAAATATTGAAAGGGGTCCTCTAAGCAAAGAGAGAGCCTACAAATGGTAGATCAGAAAGGAACAGAGACCATATACAGTAACAGTCACCTTACAGGCAATACAATGGCACTAAATTCATATCTCTCAATAGTTACCCTGAATGTGAATGGGCTAAATGCCCCTGTCAAAAGACACAGGGTATCAGAATGGATAAAAAAACAAAACCCATCTATATGTTGCCTCCAAGAAACACATTTTAAGCCCGAAGACACCTCCAGATTTAAAGTGAGGGGGTGGAAAAGAATTTACCATGCTAATGGACATCAGAAGAAAGCAGGAGTGGCAATCCTTATATCAGATCAATTAGATTTTAAGCCAAAGACTGTAATAAGAGATGAGGAAGGACACTATATCATACTCAAAGGGTCTGTCCAACAAGAAGATTTAACAATTTTAAATATCTATGCCCCCAACGTGGGAGCAGCCAACTATATAAACCAATTAATAACAAAATCAAAGAAACACATCAACAACAATACAATAATAGTAGGGGACTTTAACACTCCCCTCACTGAAATGGACAGGTCATCCAAGCAAAAGATCAGCAAGGAAATAAAGGCCTTAAATGACACACTGGACCAGATGGACATCACAGATATATTCAGAATATTTCATCCCAAAGCAACAGAATACACATTCTTCTCTAGTGCACATGGAACATTCTCCAGAATAGATCACATCCTCGGTCCTAAATCAGGACTCAACCGATATCAAAAGATTGGGATCATTCCCTGCATATTTTCAGACCACAATGCTCTAAAGCTAGAACTCAACCACAAAAGGAAGTTTGGAAAGAACCCAAATACATGGAGACTAAACAGTATCCTTCTAAAGAATGAATGGGTCAACCGGGAAATTAAAGAAGAATTGAAAAAAATCATGGAAACAAATGATAATGAAAATACAACGGTTCAAAATCTGTGGGACACAACAAAGGCAGTCCTGAGAGGAAAATATATAGCGGTACAAGCCTTTCTCAAGAAACAAGAAAGGTCTCAGGTACACAACCTAACCCTACACCTAAAGGAGCTGGAGAAAGAACAAGAAAGAAACCCTAAGCCCAGCAGGAGAAGAGAAATCATAAAGATCAGAGCAGAAATCAATGAAATAGAAACCAAAAAAACAATAGAACAAATCAACGAAACTAGGAGCTGGTTCTTTGAAAGAATTAATAAAATTGATAAACCCCTGGCCCGACTTATCAAAAAGAAAAGAGAAAAGACCCAAATAAATAAAATCATGAATGAAAGAGGAGAGATCACAACTAACACCAAGGAAATACAAACTATTATAAGAACATACTATGAGCAACTCTACGGCAATAAATTTGACAATCTGGAAGAAATGGATGCATTCCTAGAAACATATAAACTACCACAACTGAACCATGAAGAAATAGAAAGCCTGAACAGACCCATAACCAGTAAGGAGATTGAAACAGTCATTAAAAATCTCCAAACAAACAAAAGCCCAGGGCCAGACGGCTTCCCGGGGGAATTCTACCAAACATTTAAAGAAGAACTAATTCCTATTCTCCTGAAACTGTTCCAAAAAATAGAAACGGAAGGAAAACTTCCAAACTCATTTTATGAGGCCAGCATCACCTTGATCCCAAAACCAGACAAGGATCCCACCAAAAAAGAGAGCTATAGACCGATATCCTTGATGAACACAGATGCGAAAATACTCAACAAAATACTAGCCAATCGGATTCAACAGTACATTAAAAAGATTATTCACCACGACCAAGTGGGATTTATTCCAGGGCTGCAAGGTTGGTTCAACATCCGCAAATCAGTCAATGTGATACAACACATCAATAAAAGTAAGAACAAGAACCATATGATACTCTCAATAGATGCTGAAAAAGCATTTGACAAAGTACAACATCCCTTCCTGATCAAAACTCTTCAAAGTGTAGGGATAGAGGGCACATACCTCAATATCATCAAAGCCATCTATGAAAAACCCACCGCAAATATCATTCTCAATGGAGAAAAACTGAAAGCTTTTCCGCTAAGGTCAGGAACACGGCAGGGATGTCCATTATCACCACTGCTATTCAACATCGTACTAGAGGTCCTAGCCTCAGCAATCAGACAACAAAAGGAAATTAAAGGCATCCAAATCGGCAAAGAAGAAGTCAAATTATCACTCTTCGCAGATGATATGATACTATATGTGGAAAACCCAAAAGACTCCACTCCAAAACTGCTAGAACTTATACAGGAATTCAGTAAAGTGTCAGGATATAAAATCAATGCACAGAAATCAGTTGCATTTCTCTACACCAACAGCAAGACAGAAGAAAGAGATATTAAGGAGTCAATCCCATTTACAATTGCATCCAAAACCATAAGATACCTAGGAATAAACCTAACCAAAGAGACACAGAATCTATACTCAGAAAACTATAAAGTACTCATGAAAGAAATTGAGGAAGACACAAAGAAATGGAAAAATGTTCCATGCTCCTGGATTGGAAGAATAAATATTGTGAAAATGTCTATGCTACCTAAAGCAATCTACACATTTAATGCAATTCCTATCAAAGTACCATCCATCTTTTTCAAAGAAATGGAACAAATAATTCTAAAATTTATATGGAACCAGAAAAGACCTCGAATAGCCAAAGGGATATTGAAAAAGAAAGCCAACGTTGGTGGCATCACAATTCCGGACTTCAAGCTCTATTACAAAGCTGTCATCATCAAGACAGCATGGTACTGGCACAAAAACAGACACATAGATCAATGGAACAGAATAGAGAGCCCAGAAATAGACCCTCAACTCTATGGTCAACTAATCTTCGACAAAGCAGAAAAGAATTTCCAATGGAAAAAAGACAGCCTTTTCAATAAATGGTGCTGGGAAAATTGGACAGCCACATGCAGAAAAATGAAATTGGACCATTTCCTTACACCACACACAAAAATAGACTCAAAATGGATGAAGGACCTCAATGTACGAAAGGAATCCATCAAAATCCTTGAGGAGAACACGGGCAGCAACCTCTTCGACCTCTGCCGCAGCAACATCTTCCTAGGAACAACGCAAAAGGCAAGGGAAGCAAGGGAAAAAATGAACTACTGGGATTTCATCAAGATCAAAAGCTTTTGCACAGCAAAGGAAACAGTTAACAAAATCAAAAGACAACTGACAGAATGGGAGAAGATATTTGCAAACGACATATCAGATAAAGGACTAGTGTCCAGAATCTATAAAGAACTTAGCAAACTCAACACCCAAAGAACAAATAATCCAATCAAGAAATGGGCAGAAGACATGAACAGACATTTCTGCAAAGAAGACATCCAGATGGCGAACAGACACATGAAAAAGTGCTCCATATCACTCGGCATCAGGGAAATACAAATCAAAACCACAATGAGATATCACCTCACACCAGTCAGAATGGCTAAAATCAACAAGTCAGGAAATGACAGATGCTGGCGAGGATGCGGAGAAAGGGGAACCCTCCTACACTGTTGGTGGGAATGCAAGCTGGTGCAGCCACTCTGGAAAACAGCATGGAGGTTCCTCAAAATGTTGAAAATAGAACTGCCCTATGACCCAGCAATTGCACTATTGGGTATTTACCCTAAAGATACAAATGTAGTGATCCAAAGGGACACATGCACCCGAATGTTTATAGCAGCAATGTCCACAATAGCCAAACTATGGAAAGAACCTAGATGTCCATCAACAGATGAATGGATCAAGAAGATGTGGTATATATACACAATGGAATACTATGCAGCCATCAAAAGAAATGAAATCTTGCCATTTGCAACAACGTGGATGGAACTAGAGCGTATCATGCTTAGCGAAATAAGTCAAGCAGAGAAAGACAACTATCATATGATCTCCCTGATATGAGGAAGTGGTGATGCAACATGGAGGCTTAAGTGGGTAGAAGAATAAATGAAACAAGATGGGATTGGGAGGGAGACAAACCATAAGTGACTCTTAATCTCACAAAACAAACTGAGGGTTGCCGGGGGGAGGGGGTTGGGGAGAAGGGGGTGGGATTATGGACATTGGGGAGGGTATGTGATTTGGTGAGTGCTGTGAAGTGTGTAAACCTGGTGATTCACAGACCTGGGGATAAAAATATATGTATATAAAAAATATATGTTTATAAAAAATTAAAAATTAAAAAAAAAAAAAAAAAGGTCAAATATCCTCACATACTGGACAAAGAGGGGAGTGACAGTAAATTTTCCCTTAAAGAGCTTTTAATATAAACCTTAACCGAACATAGCAGGTGGAGTGCCGGTTTGTAGTCAAACCAACTGACTATTACAGGCAGATATCTGAGAAAAACTCCAGTATGGATTAGGTATTTGATGATAATTAAAGAATTTTTGTTACTTTTGTGAAGCAAAAAAAAAAAATATATATATATATATATATATATATATATATATATGTTTATAAAAAATAAAAAAATTAAAAAAAAAAGCTTATGTGATTTCTTAGCAGAAAAATCCAAATTCTCCTTACCTCTGGAGTACAACAGAGAGCTCAAATTCAAAGTATTTATCTGACTTAGCTCTCCTTATTTTGTTCAATTTGTCTCTTCCCTTATTTGTTATACTGGTATATTTAAAAATATGCACACATGCTCAAAAAAAAAAAAAAAAAAAAAAAAGATACAGATGTAGTGAAAAGAAGGGCCACATGCACCCCAGTGTTCGTATCAGCAATGTCCACAATAACCAAACTGTGGAAAGAGCCAAGATGCCCCTCAACAGATGAATGGGTAAAGAAGATGTGGTACATATATACAATGGAATATTATTCAGCCATCAGAAAGGATGAATACAGGGTGCCTGGGTGGCTCAGTGAGTTAAAGCCTCGGCCTTTGGCTCTGGTCCTGGGATTGAGCCCCACATTGGGCTCTCTGCTCAATGGGGAGCCTGCTTCCCCCTCTCTCTCTGTTTGCCTCTCTGCCTACTTGTGATCTTTGTCTGTCAAATAAATAAATAAAATCTTAAAAAAAAAAAAAAAAAAGAAAGGATGAATACCCAGCTTTTGCATTGACATGGATGGGACTGGATGGGGTTATGCAAAGTGAAATAAGTCAAGCACAGAAAGACAATTATATGATTTTACTTATTTTTGGAACATAAGGAATAGCATGAAAGATACTAGGAGAGGAAGGAAAAAAATGAGGGGGGATATGAGAGGGGGAGAAGAACCATGAGAGTCTATGGACCCAGAAAAACAAACTGAAGATTGTAGAGGGGAAGGGGCTGGGGGGTTGCTGGTCTAATGATGGGTACTAAAGAGGGCACGTATTGCATGAAACCCTGGGTATTACACGCAAACAATGAAACATGGGACACTACATCAAAAACTAATAGGGTAGAGTATGGTGACTAACATAACATAATTTAAAAAAAAAAAAAAAAGCATTAAAAATTTAAAGAAAGAAGGTGGGGCCTTTAGGAAGTAATGAAGTCCGGAAACAGAGCCCTGGTGAATGAGAGTAGTGCCTTTACATAAGAGAGCCCAGAGAGCTCCCTCTCCCCTCTCATCTTGGGAGGGCACAACAAGAAAAAGTACAGTCTATGAACCAGGAGGTGGGTCCTCAGTAGACACTGAACCTGTTGGCAACTTGATCTGGGATTTCCAGCCTCCAAAACTGTGAGAAATTAATTTGTGTTGTTTATAAGCAAAAAAAAAAAAGTATTTATCAGAGGTAGAGGAGCAGAGAGAGAGACAGAATCTCTCTGCTGATCATGGAGCCTGAGGTGGGGCTGGATCCCACCACCCATGAGATCATGACATGGGCTGAAATTGCAAGTTGGATGTTCAATCCACTGAGCCACCCTGGTGCCCCTCAGCTGAGAATTTTTAATTAGCAGAAATACTTCTATGGTAGCCACTCTCCACATCGTTCTGTAATGCAGCAGGAAGATGGCAGCCAAGAGAATGCAATAGGGAAAACTGTATCATTTGGGACTTGGTATACTGAGAAAATAACAAAAAATGTACATGTTTTCAAGCCCTAAAGTGCTCAACTGATGGATCCAGGTGGGTTTACAACAAGCAGAACAGGGCAGTGTGAGCAGGTGGTGCATTTATGAGCTCTGGGTCAGGATTTATGCAGGGCATCTCTCATAACTCAATGTCAAAAATCTTCATGGAGGGTACCAATGTGCCCATTTCACTGACTGGGGATTTGATGCTGAGAACTTCAGCAACATGCCAGAGCCACAGACTGCATGCAGGGGGCTGGGTCTTGAAACATCCCATGATACATGCAGTCTCCTCTTTGTGCATGTAGGTAAGAGGGTGAGGGGTATGGGTGTGGGTCACAGAAAATTGGGGGCCAACCTGGCATTAGCAGGCAGGAACTACTCTTCACTCTTTGTCCCAGTGCTATCTACTGGAAGATGTCCATGCTCCTGAAACTCCAGTGCGCCATCTCAGAATGAAAGAAAAGAATTAAGGGGTATCATGACTGTGCAGAGCTCTCCACAGCTAGAAGAAAAGTGGAATTCTGGTTTTCTACCTCAGAAATAAAAGGGCTCTATTTGTATATCTTCTTTAAGTTTCCACCAGGAGAAAGAGTTTCCTTATATATTTATTTATTATTTTGTATAGATGTATCACCCTGTGCATTAAAACTTCCTCTTTAGGGGCTGTTTTACTTCATTAACCCTCTTCTTTGTTTCAAGATCCAACTGTTTCAAAACTCTCCAGCTCATGGAAATGGGAAATAACCTCCAGTCCTCTTATTGTGCTTCCCCTGCAGCCCTGGCTGAGTGAAGTCCCCTGGAACCTGACTACTCAGGGCACTGCTGGGGAGTCATGCTAACAATTCATCTATCTCATGAACCTTCCTTTTCCTGGAGCTCTATGGGAGACACAGACTCTGAACAGAAAGGACCATTTTCTTTCAACTAAGAATTAGTGCTGGTCAGAAGCAATCTCATAATCTCTTGAAAACCAAGGACTCATCACTAAAGTTGTTTAGAACATGCCACAAAACAATCAGATCCCTTCTGTGAGTCCACTGAGAGAGGACATTTTCTAAACCACTTTAACAGGGAAAAATAAAGCAGATACAAAACTACTTAGAACTTTCACTTAAATGATGATCCACAGACCTCTTAAGTTAATCTTAAAAAAATTCTTCAAAGGTTAGGGAAACTACGTTTCTTTTTTTCCTTTGAAGAAAGCTTTCAAGATAGCTTTAAATCAAGGTCATCCCATAAGCAAATTTAGTTCTATCTGCAAACTTAATTCTCCCTAGTCATGCAACCAAACATATTCACAGATTCCTAATGTTAAAACATGGACATTTTTTTTGGGGGGGGTATTAATTTACCTACACAAAAAAACAAAATCTGTGTGCTGTATGTGATTATTACTAAAGTAGAATTTTTTTCACACTCCTCTCAGCAGACAGGGCAAGGAAATATATGCATTTTTTAAACCTGTGTGTGAATACACACACACACACACACATCCATCTGTATCTATACTAAGCCTTTAACTATAACCTGATACTCCAATAATAAGAAATCTGGTAACCACTATCTGCCATCATTTAACTTAATTATTCAATTCCAATATACATGGATAATGTATTGTCTACCTGAACTGAACCCCTGTAGGAAAGAACTTAATCAAATAGAGTATAATGCCTATGTGCAGTTCCTTTTGCCTTTAGTCTTACGGATTATGTTTCTTTCCAAAATTTCTTAGGTAACACTTTTCACCCCCACCACTTTTAGGGAGATTATTTCATATATATGCCATATAGTTTTCATTTGTTTTTTCCTCCTCCTCCCCCTCCTCCTCCTTCCTTTTCTTCTCCTCCTCCTCTTCATATATATGCAATATAGTTTTCATTTGTTTTCTCCCCTGCTTCCCCCTCCTCCTCCTCCTCCTCCTTCATTTGCTACAGTTCCATTCCATTCAGGAATTCCCAAATCAGCCCCTTTGAATGTAAAAGACTGAAGTGGGAAGATAGCATGAGGAACCAGAATATAAGAGTACATGAGGGTAGGGACAAGTAATTAGTAAAAACAATCCAACACACGTTGTTTCCTGTTCTGTTAATTTTGGCCATTCTAACTGGTGTAAGGTGGTATCTCAATGTGGTTTTGATTTGAATCTCCCTGATGGCTAATAATGATGAACATTTTTTCCTTTGTCTGTTAGCCATTTGTATGTCTCCTTTGGAGAAGTGTCTGTTCATGTCCTCTGTCTATTTTTTGATATGATTATCTGTTTTTTGGGTGTTGAGTTTGAGGAGTTCTTAAAGATCATGGATATCAGCCCTTTGTCTGTTGTGTCATTTGTGAATATCTTTTCCTATTCTGTGAGTTGCCGCTTTGCTTTTTTGACTGTTTCCTTTCCTGTGCAGAGGATTTTTATCTTGATGAAGTTCCAAAAGTTCATTTTCACCTTTGTTTCTTTGCCTTTGGAGACATGTCTTAAAAGAAGTCACTGTGGCCAGTATCGAAGAAATTATTGCCTATGTTCTCCTCTATGGTTTTGATGGATTCCTGCCTCATATTGAGGTCTTTCAAGTATGTGAAGCTATGATAATTGACCTTTTCTGCTTGAGTTATTTCACTCAGCATAATCTCCTCCAGTTCTGTCCATGTTGATACAAAAGTTGTATATTCATCCTTTTTGATGGCTGAGTAATATTCCATTGTATATATGGACCACATCTTCTTAATCCATTCGTCTGCTGAAGGGCATTTTGGCTCTTTCCACAGTTTGGCAATTGTGCCATTGCTGCTATGAACATTTGGCCCTTCTTTTCACTACATCAGTATCTTTGAGGTAAATACCCAGTAGTGCAATTGCAGGGTCATAGGCTAACTCTATTTTTAATTTTCTGAGGAATCTCCACACTCTTTTCTAAAGTGGTTGCACCAACTTGCATTCCCACCAACAGTGTAAGAATCTTGGAACACTGGAAAAATAAGATTGAAAAAAATCCAACAGCTCGGAAAATACCATGGCCAAAAGTATATTCAGCATCATCTTAACTTTACTACATTCCTAGCCATCTTTTAAAGACCATTGTGAAAGTGTCTTTTTCTGATTATCTCCTTCCTCCCTTCCTCCTCCTCCTTCTTCCTTTTCTTCTTCTTTTCCTTCTTCTTCTCCTTCTTCTTCATCTTTGTCTTCATCTTCTTCCTGGACTAAACAAAGGCACAATGTTCCAACAAGTTTGCTCTATTTTAAAGTCTATGATAAAGAGATATCTGCATGCCTACCAATATTCTTTATAAATAAGTCCCAATTTGTTTCCAGAATGTCTGTTTTTTTGTAGATCTTAACAGAATTCGCTTACATGTCTATGTGTTTTATTATTCCAAGCACAAATGGAGGGCATGTTCATTCTTAAAGTATGCAGGTCTACAAGTCTTAGAACAAAATTAGTGCTAAAGAAAAGTGCAGTGAATTCGAGAGAGAAAGCCTGTTGCTCCAGCCATAAGTCCACCAAAACCTCTCATTCTGCCTCATATGTTACCATTTTTCGGATGAGTTATGACCCCTGGAATTTAGAGATGGCTAGTCTATCACAACGTGTAACTTATGAGGGGTGACTCCCCAATAGAATGGCCAGTTTCCAGTAATTTATTTTGGGTTAAGGTGGAGAACATTCTTCCAATAAGCAGAATTATGGCACTAGTATCTTCCTGTTGGCTATACACCTATGGGTTTTTCAAAGCCAAGTCCAAGTTTTATGGGTTTTGTGATGTGTTCTCTCACTATCCTAGTTTTCATTAATATTTCTCACCTCTGAATTCTTACACCATATGTTGGCTTTTTGTGCCACTGGATCTTTTTAATACTGTGCCACTATCCTGGTCATATTTTCATGCTTACTGTATCTCCTAAAAGATGCAGTATCTACCACAGGTAGGATTAATTTATTGTCCTTCTCTTTGTTTCTCAAGGTTTCTGTCATGACATCTTATATGTAGGAAATGGTCAATAAATTCAAGAAGATTGAGAATTAAAAATTACCAACTGAAATCAATTCATCATCCAGGTGAAGAGTGGACTTATCCTAGGAACACCTACCTTCTAGATTCATGCAATATAGGGACATCTTATTTCTATTTACTGCTTTGCAACACAGTAAACCAAACACACAAATTATCAGATTTTCAAGAGGTATTAGGTAAACCAATTTCCACTTCTGTGCTCTCTCCAAAACAGAGACTGTTTTGTCTTTCTCAGTGCAGGTTGTTATTTGGGAACTAATCCCAGGAAGCACAAGTAATAAACAGGGGATATGAACAGACAGGAAATCAATAAAGTACTGTTTATTGAGCTTATGATACTTTTGATGGTGGGTCTTTGTCTCATTGGGACCTCTAAGGTACCTCATAAAATTCACCCAGGGATCATACTTGTAAGGTTGAGACTGAACATCTATGTGGTGATTGTCCGTGGGAACCTTAACAACCACAACACCATCATCCACTGTATTCCCTTACCAAATTCCAAGGCTGCAGCTCTGGGTGGACTGAGACACTTCTCTGGCATGGAGAATACCCTGAACTAAAATCAGAGAGCCCCACTGGTGTCCTTGAGACGAGGCCTGGAAATGTGCACAGAGCCGCCCTGCACAGCTGCACTGAAATCAGGTCACCTGTGGAGCTGGGGTGAAGAGATGTTTCTTTACCAAATATTGCCTGATTTTTAGAAACACAGGCTAAGACAGAAAAGGAAAGTCCAAGCTGCTTATCTAAGTCTCAATTGACAAGACCTCTAGGATTAGATTTCATTCTTGAAATTTTGGCCTAAGCCTGAGTCTAAACTGTGCATAATTCTGATTTTGAGTTTTGTAAAATTGGGTTTTTGTAGTTCAATTTAATATAGTGCTTTGGCAGCAGTCCATGAGGGCTTTCAAACTTAAGAAGTAGAGCATTTGCTAAAGGCCAGTTTTTTGACTGGTGAGAGATTATGTTTAACCCAGCATTATGCTAATATGTGGACCTGCATACTCCAGAAAAGGGAGTATTAGAGTGTATTTGTCATGTGAGACCAACTCATCCACAGGGAGGGTCCAGAAGATTTACCTTTCACCATATTGTGAGAACAGAATCTGTGAGAGGGTCCCAGTATCCTTGAAGAGGTTACTGTTCACTGTTCTCTGTAGGCCAGACCTTTCTATGTGAACTATAGTCACTGAATTGGTAAATTTAAATGTAATAGTAATTGGACCCCAGGGTGGCAGAGACTCAACCAGCAAAGGCAAGATGGACATGGTTACTGAAAAGAATGACAGAGTCAAAGCAGTAATCAGAATATTCTGACTCGTGCAGACCATGGTGCTGGCTGGTTAATTAGCATTCCTAGAAGAGAAATAGATGGGGGAGGTTAATAAATTCTTACTTGATCTGTATGAGTATCAAAGTTCTAGGTCAAATGAATAAAAGCTGAATCTGAATTATTAAAACATAGAGTCATAGACCCTAAATCAATACTGAAGTTTGAGCCAGTTTATAGACCCCGAGCCTTTTGAATAAAGGAGAGGCTAGGTGCCATTGAAGGAAGACCTGGCAGTACACTGGTGACAATTTATACTGTTCATGTTTCTCTCAACCTTCTCCATTGGAACCTATGGTCTTTTACTAGGGAAACTGAATGAGGAAAAAGAAATCATCAGCACTTTCTGGGACTACTGGACACTGACTAAACTGACACTGATTTCAGGAGACCCAAAGTGTCACATGGTCCACTAGTCAGAGCAGGGATTTATAGAGGGCAGGTGATCAATGAAGTTTTAGCTTAGGCTATTCCCACAGTGTGCTCAGTAGGTCCCCAAATCCATCTTGTGGTTATTCCCCCAGTTCTGGGATGCATAATTGGAATGAATATACTCAGCAGCTGGCAGAATCCCCATTTGTACCCTGACCTTAGAGTGAGGATCATTATGGTGGGAAAGGCCAAGTGCAAGCCACTAGAACTGCCTGAACCTGGTAAAACAGTACCACATTCCTGGAGAGATTTCAGAATCAGTGATCAAGCAGGGCCTTGAGAGATGAAGGGCTGGTGATTTGTAGCACATCTCCATTCAACTCATTTATTTGGTGTGCACAGAAGAAAGATGGATCTTGCATAATGACAGTGGATTATCAAAATCTTCACCAGGGAGATTACAATGGCAGCTGCTATCCAGATGTAGTTTCCTTGCTTGAGCAAATTGGCATATTCCTTAGTACTGTGTATGCAGTGGGACATACTTTATTTTCCATCCTTATTAATAACAACCACTAGAAGCAGTTTGCTGATACTCTTATTTAACAAATAAAGGAGTGATGAGTCACGAACATCCCTGGGCAGGTTGTGTTGCTCACAGACTGCATGATTTGTTCGTTACGTCTAAGAGCCTATTGTAAGGGCCATTCTTGTACAGGCTAACCAGAACTCCATTAGCAAGATGGCTGTTATTGCAAACATTCTTGACAAGACCAAAAATGTGTAAGTGGATGCAATTTGAGGAGACCAGGAAAGAACAGTGGACAGGGACAGGGAACCTGTGTGACAGACCCAACACCTTCATCAACAACCTGTGTGGCTTCAGGGAAATCATTTCACACTCTGTTCTTCTATTTTATCCCAGATAGGAACAATGATCAATGCAACAATCTGGGGAGAGAGATTAATTATTTCTGTCACCCCATCTCTGGGGCCCCCTGTATAATCCTCAGAAAGATCAGTTCTTTATGCCTTTACCCTCCCATACTGTGTCTTTCCCTAGTCTTCAACATAAGTAAAAAAGTGTTCTAATTTCCCTTTGAACAAGTTATAGAGAATCTCCAATTATGAATCTTTAAACAAACAGGCTTAATCATATTTTTTTTGCAGTGAAAGCATACTTGAATTAGAAGTTGGGAGAAAGGGTTTAGTGAAAGTATTGATCAGCCTGTTTCTGTTTTGGGTTTTTGTTTTTTGTTGTTGATGAGGCCTAGTTTATCTTTTTGTGCTTTTGGTGTCATAGCTTCCATGCATTTTAAGAACCTTGGATTCTGGGGCGCCTGGGTGGCTCAGTGGTTTAAAGCCTCTGCTTTCGGCTCAGGTCATGACCCCGGAGTCCCGGGATCGAGTCCCGCATCGGGCTCCCAGCTCCACGGGGAGTCTGCTTCTCTCTCTGACCTTCTCCTTGCTCATGCTCTCTCTCAAGTAAATAAATAAAATATATTCTAAAAAAATTAATTAATTAATTAATTAATTATGAATAGATCAAAGTCCAGAATTCAGAACTCATTTCACACTTGCACTCACTGCTGTGTCAAGGGGAAGGAGCTGCACCTGCTGAGGGACTCTGGAGAGGGATACCGAAAAGCCTATACACAGTCATTCTTTGAGCAGTTGCCCTGTGTACAACTCTTGCACAGACCAAGGTGTTGTATCTTTTTAAAATTATTTAATTATTTTTTATGTGATTATTTTAAATTAGCATATAATGTATTTTTTTAGGGGTACAGATATGTGATTCATCAGTCTAACAAAATTCACAGTGCTTACCATAGCACACACCCCGCCCAATGTCCATCACTCAGCAACCCCACCCTTCCATCCCCTCCCCTCCAGCAACCCTCAGCTTGTTTCCTGAGATTAAGAGTCTCTTATGGTTTGTCGCCCTCTCTGGTTTTGTCTTGTTTCATTATTCCCTCCCTTCCCCTATGATCCTCTGTCTTGAGATTCTCAAATTCCTCATATCAGTGAGATCACATAATTGTCTTTCTCTGATTGACTTATTTCACTTAGCATAATATCCTCTAGTTCTATCCACATAATTGCAAATGTTGAGATTTCATTGCTTTGATAGCTGCATAATATTCATTGGCTTATTATATATATATTATATATATTATATATATTATATATATATACATACACACACACCATATCTTCTCTATCCATTCATCTATCGATGGACATCTAGGCTCTTTCCATAGTTTGGCTATTGTGGACATCGCTGCTATAAACATTGGGGTTCACATGCCCCTTTGGATCAATATATTTGTATCTTTAGGGTAAAGACCCAGTAGTGCAATTGCTGGGTTGTAAGATAGGTCTATTTTCAACTTCTTGAGGAACATCCATACTGTTTTCCAGAGTGGCTTGCCTTCCCACCAACAGTGTAGGAGAGTTCCCCTTTCTTCACATCCTCGCCAACACAGGTCATTTCCTGACTTGTTAATTTTAGCCATTCTGACTGATGTGAGGTGGTATTGAATTGTGGTTTTGATGCCAGGTGATCTTGAACACTTTTTCTTGTGTCTTTTAGCCATTTGGATGTCTTCTTTGCAGAAATATCTCTTCATGTCTTCTGCCCATTTAGTGATTATTTGTTTTTTGGGTGTTGATTTTAATAACTTCTTTATAGATTTTGGATACTAGCCCTTTATCTGATGTTATTTGCAAATATATTCTCCCATTCTATCAGTTGTCTTTTGGTTTTATTGACTGTTTCCTTTGCTGTGAAAAAACTTTTGATCTTGCTAAAGTCACAAGAGTTTATTTTTTTGCCCTTTCTTCCCTTGCCTGTGGTGATGTTTCTAGGAAGACATTGCTGTGGCTGAAGTTGAAGAGCTTGCTGCCTGGTTCTCCTCTAGAATTTTGATGGATTCCTTTCTCACATTGAGGTCTTCCAACCATTTTGAGTCTATTTTTGTGTGTAGTGTAAAGAAATGGTCCAGTTTCATTCTTCCGCATGTGGCTGTCCAATTTTCCCAACACCATCGTTGAAGAGATTGTCTTTTTTTCCATTGGACATTCTTTCCTGCTTTGTTGAAGATTAATTGACCAAAGAGATGAGGGTCCATTTTTGGGCTCTCTATTCTGTTCCATTGATCTATGTGTCTGTTCTTTTGTCAGTACCATACTGGCATTATTACAACTTTGTAATAGAGCTTGAAGTCTGGCATTGTGATGTCTAGCTTTGGTTTTCTTTTTCAACATTCTCCTGTATATTCAGGATCTTTTCAGTTTCCATACAAATTTAGGATTGTTTCTTTGAAAAAAGTTGATGTATTTTTGATAGGGATTGCATTAAATATATAGATTACTCTAGGTAGCATAGATATTTTTACAATATTTGTTCTTCTAATCCATAAGCATGGAACATTTTTCCATTTCTTTGTGTCTTTCTCAATTTCTTTCATGAGTACATTATAGTTTTCTGAGTACAGATTCTTTGCTTCTTTGGTTAGATTTATTCCTAGGTATTTTATGGTTTTTGGTGCAATTGTAAATGGGATTGACTCCTTAATTTCTCTTTCTTCTGTCTTGCTGTTATTGTATAGAAATGCAACTGATTTCTGTGCATTGATTTTATATCCTGACACTTTACTGAATGCCTGTGTGAGTTCTAGCAGCTTTGGGATGGAGTCTTTGGATTTTCCACATTAAGTATCATATAATCTGCAAAGAGTGAGAGTTTGATTTCTTCTTTGCTAATTGGGATGCCTTTTATTATTTTTTGTTGTCTGATTGCTGAGGCTAGGACTTCTAGTACTATGCTGAATAGCAGTGGTGATAGTGGACATCTCCGCCATATTCCTGACGTTAAGGGAAAATTCCTCTGTTTTTCCCCATTGAGAATGATTTTACTGTGGGTTTTTCATAGATGGCTTTTATGATATTGAGGTATATAGCCTCTCTCTCCCTACACTGTGAAGAGTTTTGATCAAGAAAGGATGCTCTACTTTGTCAAATGCTTTTTCTCTATTTATTGACAGGATCATATAGTTCTTGTTCTTTCTTTGATTAAAGAATTATATCACATTGATTGATTTGTGGATGTTGAACCAACCTTGCAACCCAGGAATAAATCCCACTTGGTCTTGAGGAATCATCCTTCTATTGTACTCGTAGATCCTATTGGCTAGTATTCTGGTAAGATTTTTGAGTTTATGCTCATCAGAATATTGGTCTATAATTCACCTTTTTGATGGGGTCTTTGACGGGTTTTGGGATCAAGGTAATGCTGACCTCATAAGATGAGTTTGGAAGTTTTCCTTCTATTTCTATTTTTTAGAAGATTCCTTAAAAAGTTTGGTAGAATTACTGGGAAGCTGTCTGGCCCTGGGCTCTTGTTTCTTGGGAGATTTTTTATGACTGCTTCAATTTCCTTACTGGTTATGGGTCTGTTTGGGTTTTCTGTTTCTCTTGGATCAGTTTTGTTAGTTTATGTGTCTCTAGGAGTACATCCCTTTCTTCCAGATTGTCAAATTTGCTGGCATATAGTTGTTCATAATATGTTCTTATAATTGTTTGTAGTTCTTTGGTGTTGGTTGCGATCTCTCCTTTTTCACTCATGATTTTATTAGTTTGGATCCTTTCTCTTTTTTAATAAGTCTGGTTGGGGGTTATTAATCTTATTAATTCTTTCAAAGAAACAGCTTCTAGTTTTGTTGATTCATTCTACTGTTCTTTTGTTTTTTATTTCATTGATCTCTGCTCTAATCTTTATTATTTCTCTTCTCCTGATGGATTTAGGCTTTCTTTGCTGTTCTTTCTCCAGATCTTTGGGTGTAGGTTTAGGTTGTGTACTTGAAACCTTTCTTGTTTCTTGAAAGACCTGTATTGCTATATACTTTACTCTAAGGACTTTCTTTGCCGTGTCCCCCAAATTTTGAACTGTTGTGTTTTCATTTTCATGAGTTTTTTTTTTTTTTAATTCTTCTTTAATTTCCTGGTTGATCCATTCATTCTTTACTGAGATGCTCTTTAGTTTCATGCATTTGCATTCTTTCCAACTTTCCCCTTGTGATTGACTTCTAATTTCAGACAATTGTGGTCTGAAAATATGCAGAGAATGATTCCAATTTTTTGGTACCAGTTGAGACGTGATTTGTGACCCAGAATGTGATCTATTCTGGAGAATGTTCCATGGACACTAGAGAAAGATCTGTGTTCTGTTGTTTTGGGATGGAATGTTCTTAATGTATCTGTGAAATTCATCTCATCCAGTGTGTCATTTTAAAGCCTTTATTTTTGTGTTGATCTTTTGCTTAGATGATCTGTCCATTTCCGTGAGGGGGTTGTTAAAGTTCCCTACTATTATTTTATTATTATCAAAGTGTTTCTTTGATTTTGTTGTTAATTGTTTTATATAACTGGTTGCTCCCATGTTAGGGTCATGGATATATAAAACTATTACATCTTCTTGTTGGACAGACCCTTTAAGTATCATATATTGTCCTTCCTCATCTCTTATTATAGTCTTTGTCTTAAAATCTAATTTATCTGATATAAGGATTTCCACCCCAGCTTTCTTTTGATGTCCATTAGCATGTTAAATGGTTTTCCACCCCTCCCTTTAAATCTGGAGGTATCTTTGCATCTAAAATGAGTTTCATTTAGACAGTATATCAATGGGTCTTGCTTTTTTTATCCATTCTGATGCCCTGTTTCTTTTGAATTGGGGCATTTAGCTGATTTGCCTTCAGGCTAACTATTGAAAGATATGAATTTAGTACCATTTTATTGCCTGTAAGGTGACTGTTACTGTATATTGTCTCTGTTCCTTTCTGGTCTACCACTTTTAGGTTCTCTCTTTGCTTATAGAACCACTTTCAATATTTCCTGTAGGGCTGGTTTGGTGTTTGCAAATTATTTTAATTTTTGTTTGTCCTGAAAGCTCTTTAACTCTCTTTATATTTTCAATGACAGCCTAGATGGATGTAGTATTCTTTGCTGCATGTGTTTCTCCTTTAGTGCTCTGAATATATCATGCCAGTCTTATCTGACCTGCCACGTCGCTGGTGATAGGTCTGTTGCCAATCTAATATTTCTCCCATTGTATGTCTTAGATCTTCTTCTATTTTTTTAATGCTTTTTTTTTTTTTAAGATTTTATTTATTTGACAGAGATCACAAGTAGGCAGAGAGGCAGGCAGAGAGAGGAGGAAGCAGGCTCCCCGCTGAGCAGAGAGCCTGATGCGGGGCTCGATCCCAGGACCCTGGGACCGTGACCTGAGCTGAAGGCAGAGGCTTAAACCCACTAAGCCACCCAGGCGCCCCTGTCTTAGATCTTGTCCTTAGCTGTTTTCAGGATTTTCTTTGTCTTTGAGATTTGTAAGTTTTATTATTAGATGATGAGGTTTTGACCTATTTTTATTGATTTTGAGGGAATTTCTCTATACCTCCTGTATTTTGATGCCTATTTCCTCCCCCAAATTAGGGAAGTTCCTCTTTATAATTTGCTCCAATGCCTTCTGCCCCTCTATCTCTCTCTTTCTTTTTCTTCTGGGATCCCAATTATTCTAATATTGTTTCCTCTGATGATATCACTTATCTCTTGAATTCTCTCCTCATGATCCAGTAGTTGTTTAACTCTCTTTTTCTTAGCCTCTTTATTCTACATCTTTTGTTCTTCTATATCAGTAATTCGTCTGCATCATTTATCCTAACAGTTAGAGCCTCCATTTTTTTTTATTGCACCTCATTAGTAGATTTTTAAATTTTAACTTAATTAGGTTTTAGTTCTTTTATTTCTCCAGAAAGGGATTCTGTAGTATCTTCTATGCATTTTTCAAGCCCAGCTATTATCTTTATAATCATCATTCTGAGCTCTAGTTCTGACACCTTACTAATGTCCATATTGATTAGGTCCCTGGTAGTCAGTACTGCCTCTTTTTCTTTTTTTGAAGTGAGTTTTTCCATATTGTCTTTTTGTCCAGAGAAGAATAGATAAGAGAACAAAATTCTAAAAGAGTAACAATGACCCCAGAAAAATATACACTGAACAAATCAGAAAAGACATGTAACCAGGGGGAAAAGAAAGGTTAAAAAAATAAGAAGAAGGAGGAGGAGGAGGAGGAGAAGGAGAAGAGGAAGAAAGAAGAAGAAGAAGAAGAAGAAGAAGAAGAAGAAGAAGAAGGAATTCAAAGAAGTAACAATGACCCAAGAAGAAGAAGAAGAAGAAGAAGAAGAAATTCAAAGAAGTAACAATGACCCAAGAAGAAGAAGAAGAAGAAGAAGAAGAAGAAGAAGAAGAAGAAATTCAAAGAAGTAACAATGACCCAAGAAGAAGAAGAAGAAGAAATTCAAAGAAGTAACAATGACCCAAGAAGAAGAAGAAGAAGAAGAAGGAATTCAAAGAAGTAACAATGACCCCAGAAAAATACACACTGAACAAATCAGAAGAGACCTATAACCAGGGGGAAAAGAAAGGTTAAAAAATAAGAAGACGAAGACAAAGACGAAGAAGAAGAAGAAGAAGAAGAAGAAGAAGAAGAAGAAGAAGAAGAAGAAATAATAATAATATATGATCAGGTTGGTGAATAGAATGAGGCCACACACTAGATCACTAGATTTTGGGTGTATTTTGGTCTGTTAGAAGAAACTGCTTCTCAAAATTTCAAAGAAAAGAATATATATATTCTTTTCTTTGAAAAAGTTTTTTCATATATATATATATATATATATATATATATATACACAAAATAAAGGTAATATAATAAAGGGATTGGATATGACTGTAAGATGAAAATTTAAACAAGTTTTTTTTAAATTTAATTTTATCTTTTTAGTGTTCCAAGATTCATTTTTTTATGCACCACCTCCAGTGCTCTATGCAATACATGCACTCCTTAATACCCACCACCAGGCCCTGCCAATCCTCCACCCTCCTCACCTCCAAAACCCTCAGTTTGTTTCTCAGAGCCCATAGTCTCTCATGGTTCATCTCCCCATCCGATTTCCCCCCACTCTCTCATCTCCTTCTCCTAGTGTCCTCTATATTAGTCCTTACGCTCCACAAGTAAGTGAAACCATATGATAATTGACCTTCTCTGCTTGACACATTTCACTCAGCATAATCTCCTCAAGTCCAAGATTTAAAAAAAAAAAAAATTGATAATATAAAAAGTTGGCTGAAAAAAGATAGAAAACAATTTTAAAAAGAGAGAATGTGATCAGGTGGAAGACTAGAAAAAAAATCATGCACTAGATTTAGGGTATATTTTGGTCTGTTAGAAGATACTGTATTCCAAAATTTTGAAGAAAGGAAATCTTATATCTATACAAAAAAATGTTTAAATACAATGAAGGGATAGACTCTGTCTTTAAAAATGAAAATTTAAAAAAAAAAAAAAAAAAATATATATATATATATATATATATATATATATATATATATATATATAAAGGAATTGTTAAGATGTTAGTTGAAAAAGTAAAAATTCCAAAAAATGGAAAAAGAAAATTTAAATAACTTTGACAGACTAAAGAAACATTGGAGAAAAGCCATGAATTCCATGGGCTGCATTCCCCTAATGCTGGAGTTTCACAGTTCTCACTGATCAGTAAATTTGGTCTTAGCTGGAATCTTCCGGGGAAGAGGCCTATTATAAGTGATTCTCAAATGTCTTTGTCCATGGTGGAACTGCACTGTCCTTCCCAGGGGCCATGCTAAGTAATCTGTTCAAGTTTCCTCTGGGTAGCTTTTGTTCCCTGAAAACTTCCTGTGCAGCTTTGGAGAATGAGAATGAAAATGATAGTCTACCAGCCTTTGGTCCTGAACGAGCCAAGAACATGGGGCCCCCCTCTTCAGTGACCCCTCAGAAGCAGTCAGTCACTCCTTTCTCCTGGTCTCCTTTCACAATCTGTGCTCACCAAGCCTGTGACTGAGTGTTTCTATCTCTTGCACATGAATCCAATCGGAGTTTCCAAATGCAGCAGATTTCAGCAGTGTGTTCCTGGGCCAATCCTCCCAGGGGAGGAAGGGAGTCTCCCCAGATCTGCTGTTTGTTGGGTTCCTGCTTAAAGAGTAGTGGCCCAACTATGCCACAGATAATAGTTTATGGCAACCCTGAACTGAGAGCCCACTCCTCAGCTCTGTCTTTGCAGCTGGCTTCCCTGCTCTGATACTTGGGAGTTTTTCCACACTCAGGCACCCCTGGTCTTTCTGTGACCCTGAGGGTCCCAAGACCTCACTGTCCCATTGAGGGTTCCAACCCTACTTAGCCATTAGAGCGATGTCCCTCTGCAAAGCAGACTTCTACAAGTTTCTTTCAATTTTGTGCTTTGCTGCTCTATCACTTGCTGGTAGCTGGCTAATGGAGGGTCCCTTGCCCCATGGTCTATCTTCCAAATATCACTTTAGATTCACTTCCCTGCAGGTCCTACCTTCAGAAAGTAGTTTTTCTGTTCATAGAATTGCTATTATTTTCTTTGATCTCCTGTGAGCTTGTAGGTGTTCAAAATGATTTGAAAACTATCTCGAAGCATTCCTGGGCCCAGAAAAAATTCAAGTTTCCTACTCCTCTGCCATCTTGTTCCTACCCCTTCCTAGACCAAAGTGCTTAAAAAATGCTCCACTTGTTCTGCATTTCCTAGCATTTTCTGCAATTAGGTTGGAGTCATGTGATTGATTCTGACCAATGGATTATAAACAGTGTGATGCCTGAGTCACTTCTGGACCCAAACATACTGGAGCTGCTGTACAGCCTTCTGCTGTCTCCTGCCCAGTGATTCTATAAGCTCTCTCCCTCTGTAGTGGTGCTACAGCCAGAGGGAGTTTGGATTCCCAGGTCATAGAGTATAGGATGGTCTCATCAGACTACCTCAGACTTTGAGTATATTAGAAAAACAAACAAATAAACCTGGATGTTCTAAACCCTTGAGTTTCTAGATTTCTTGTTACTGAAGTATGTCTTAGAGGAAACTGACCAATATGACAACACTGTCCTCAGAAATATGGGGAGAAATAAAAGCATCATAAAAACTCGCTATTTGATCTACTATAATGGTTCTCAATGTGCCACTCTTGACTAGCAGCATGAGCCTCAACTGGGCAAACATTAGTTTTCAAGCTCCATCCCAGCATTACAGATTGTTGCAACCTAGAATTTGAGAGCCATTGATGTAAAAGGTGACACATGCACAGCACACCCGTATTTTTTCCAGGTACCAGTATTTTCAGTAAGTACCTCTAAAGATCAAGGCCCTTCTGACTGAATTCATTGGTCCTTTCATCGATGCATTCTCTTCTACCTCAGAACCTGTGAAAGTAAAAGCATGATTTCACATTTCCAGCTGCCTTCTGTTTCCCGCCTTCTCCCCGCAAAAAACCTCATCAACTGATAATGGGTCAAACCCTCAACCAAAGGGAACAGGTCCAATCCCTCTGCCATATGGGACATATGAAAGATACATATTTGAAAGTAGGTCTTGGATTATTTTGATGCCTAACACCATCTTTTTTGCAGGCTAGAGCCCCCACTCCTCAGGGGCAGAAATGCCATATTTTGGAAGAGCTGAAAGAACATGCTTTCTAGGGATGGTCCATAATTTACTCGACAATTAGGTTTTTGGAGTCAAATTTTATAAATGATGCAAAACAGTACATGGGAAGGTGTTTATGAAGTCACCTTTTGCACATTGTTCCAAGGGATAGCTATGCACATTCCCTAAGCACAGAGAAGTGGATCTTCCACCAGATGTGGAGGTCCATGGAGTCCATTATTTCTTTAGATTTTTTAAATTTTTCCTTTGAAACACTTGCTTCTCATAAAACACAAAGGTACTAATTAGTATTGCATGTAGAACAAATCTTCTCTTGTCAAAAGTTAAAGCAAGCATAGCATCATGTTTGGAATAAGAAACAGTGAGCGTGAAACACAAGGCAATTAGAAGAGGTGAATGTCGAGTTTGGGTCTTTGCCTTTAAGAAAGAGATTGCTATGGGAAAAAGGTGGATATTGGAGAGGGGATTAAGAGAGGGACAGACCAAGTGATTAAAAGAAGAGAGCCTGGCAATTATAGGAAAAGGTTAATGGTGTGGAGGCCACTTCTCTGACAGAGAGTGTCCAGGGGATGGATTACTGATGGTCCTTGAGCTTACAAGAGGTTATGATGAGGAATTCTGCAATAATTTGCTTCTTCCCCAGAAGCATAAACAGGGAAGAAATGGAATGGTATTGTAACAACAGTAACAAAAATGTTCATTTAAAAGTTAAGAAAGAACTTCTTGACAGTAAAAGCATTTTAATCATTTGATAGGCTCCAGAGAGCAGACTCCAAACCTTGAAGACAAATGACCCATCTTTGACACTGAGGCAGACATTAATGCTCCAAAAATATGAAGTCTTTTGTCTCCTAGTACAGACCAAATTCTGATGCATAATCACTCCAACCAGCCAGCACCCAGTCTGGAGTGACAGAACCACCCTGTGTCCTGTTTGTTTTTCATGTGTTTCTTCAATGTGCAGTTACAATGTCTGCATAATATGTTTTGATATATAATTTTAGTCTAAAACAGTAGGTCTTACATTTCTCTTAAAATTTTTTTTGGGGGACGTGGGATTTCCTTTTAGAATTTTAGGAAAGTTCTCCCCAGAAAAAGACACATACTTAAAAATTTTGTAGACATTATAATTCTGAAATTCCTTGAAGTCCATCCATGGGCTCCATAAATCCTCAAGTTAATAATATCCCCCCACACTGGAAGATCTAATGTAGTTAAACAAGAGAAAGCCTGGCCTTCAGAACCTTTTCCCCCAAATGTGACATTTTCTCGGTTTTCCAAAGGATCCAGCTGGGAAGTAGGAGACTTGGAAGCCTGTTAGCAGACCAGAAGAGAGAGAGTTGACAGGTGTCCACCTAGGTTGAACGGCAGAGGAGAAGGTGATAGCCTATCTTGGAATACACATGAGGACCCCAGGCTTATCTAGCACTGCCAGTCTTAGGACCCGCTCCAACAGATGCTGCCAGTGCCCTGCACTCTTCCTTCACCTCTTCCACTGGTGTCTGGCCCCCAAATGCTTGCCTTTGTAACTCTTTGCCTGATAGTCGCTTGGGATGGTGGCAGGAACAGTCAGGGAGCCAGTATCCCAGAAGAAGTACTCAACTAGTGACAGATGTAAATCAGTGGACAAATGTTCAAATCTCCCCCGACAAAAGATGAGAAACCAGGAGGCACAGGTTTCCATGAAGGATTCCCACAGTGGGAAGCTTCCTGATAATAGACGCTGTCTTCTCTAACTTCCCAGGCAGCCTTGTCTCACTCTTTCCCTCCTCTGCCCCATATATGAACAGCAGCACTTCTGAAATAACCCACATGCACTTGTCTCAGGGCCTACTTCTGGGGAACCTTAAGGAAGGCAGCATATTTCTAGCATCACCTTCCAAAGTGGAGGGTGACTGATAGTGTCAGTGTGGATGGTAACATGGGTTTCTGGGTGGGCTGTCTTATAGGCATGGTTCTCTAGGCAGAACTGGGGTAGGCAATGGGGTCAAATTCTTGGTAGGCACCCGGCTGGTTGCAGCATTGCCCAGTGTGTTAGAGTTCAGCAAAGGGCATCATCACCCAGTGCAAAATGGAGAATGAGTTCAGGGACCTGAGTTCCAGTTTCACCTGAACTGGGGGCACATGAGGGGTCTTGCGGAATAAGGCAGTTTGTGAGTAGGACTGGGTGTGAGGACACGAGGTCAGGTGCTGGGCAGGGGAACATATTGTAGCCACCTTGCTTGGATTAGGAGGTTGGACAGTGTCAGGACTGAGTAATGCACTGGCATAAGGTAAAAATACTTGGTGTGCAGGTGGCATCTGATAATAGCAGCTTTGGATTTGTTTTCCTGTTGCTGTAGGGTGGAGGCAGCCAGCATGGATCAGAGGGAACAAAGGTACCCAACACGGCCTTGGCTGCTGGCTGGGCATCTGAGGGTCATTTTGAGGGTGGGGGGAGCCAATGCTGAGTAGGGGCTGCAGTGTCTGCCTGGCTGGGGTGCAGTTATAGCAGGATCAAGGAACTATTTTCCCCATAGTGACATGTAACCTTCAAGTACAAGAATCCCACAGTAAGGGAAGTGTCCTCTCTTCTCCAATAAACATGGCTCCACAAGGTGAGAGAGGAAAAGAATGAAGCACAGACAAAGAAGGAGAAAACTATCAGACACCATTGTCACACAGGGTGACCGCAAACAGAAAGAAGGTAAAATGGGAGATCTGTAAAATATGTAAAGGACTGGTAGTATATCTGGTACTGATAGCAGCCCCCCATCTGATCCTACTGCATGAGTGGAAGACTCAGGATTGTTCCATAAACCCTTATTCCATAAAGCAAATCCTCACAGGCTGACAGTAGTATTTATTTTCCATAATAATTAGCATTGTTTTTTTTAAATTTTTTATTTTTTATAAACATATTTTTATCCCCAGGGGTACAGGTCTGTGAATCACCAGGTTTACACACTTCACAGCACTCACCAAAGCACATACCCTCCCCAATGTCCATAATCCCACCCCCTTCTCCCAAACCCCTCCCCCCAGCAACCCTCAGTTTGTTTTGTGAGATTAAGAGTCACTTATGGCTTGTCTCTCTCCCAATCCCATCTTGTTTCATTGATTCTTCTCCTACCCACTTAAGCCCCCATGTTGCATCACCAATTCCTCATATCAGGGAGATCATATGATAGTTATCTTTCTCCGCTTGACTTATTTCGCTAAGCATGATACGCTCTAGTTCCATCCATGTTGACGCAAATGGCAAGATTTCATTTCTTTTGATGGCTGCATAGTATTCCATTGTGTATATATACCACATCTTCTTGATCCATTCATCTGTTGATGGACATCTAGGTTCTTTCCATCGTTTGGCTATTGTGGACATTGCTGCTATAAACATTCGGGTGCACGTGCCCCTTTGGATCACTACGTTTGTATCTTTAGGGTAAATACCCAATAGTACAATTGCTGGGTCATAGGGCAGTTCTATTTTCAACATTTTGAGGAACCTCCATGCTGTTTTCCAGAGTGGCTGCACCAGCTTGCATTCCCACCAACAGTGTAGGAGGGTTCCCCTTTCTCCGCATCCTCGCCAGCATCTGTCATTTCCTGATTTGTTGATTTTAGCCATTCTGACTGGTGTGAGGTGATATCTCATTGTGGTTTTGAGTTGTATTTCCCTGATGCCGAGTGATATGGAGCACTTTTTCAAGTGTCTGTTGGCCATCTGGATGTCTTCTTTGCAGAAATGTCTGTTCATTTCTCGATTGGATTATTTGTTCTTTGGGTGTTGAGTTTGCTAAGTTGTTTATAGATTTTGGACACTAGCCCTTTATCTGATATGTAGTTTGCAAATATCTTCTCCCATTCTGTCAGTTGTCTCTTGATTTTGTTAACTGTGTCCTTTGATGTGCAAAAGCTTTTGACCTTGATGAAATCCCAATAGTTCATTTTTGCCCTCGCTTCCCTTGCCTTTGGCGATGTTCCGAGGAAGATGTTGCTGCGGCTGAGGTCGAAGAGGTTGCTGCCTGTGTTCTCCTCAAGGATTTTGATGGATTCCATTCTCACATTGAGATCCTTCATCCATTTTGAGTCTATTTTTGTGTGTGGTGTAAGGAAATGGTCCAATTTCATTTTTCTGCATGTGGCTGTCCAATTTTCCCAACACCATTTACTAAAGAGGCTGTCTTTTTTCCATTGGACATTTTTTCCTGCTTTGTCGAAGATTAGTTGACCATAGAGTTGAGGATCTATTTCTGGGCTTTCTGTTCTGTTCCATTGATCTATGTGTCTGTTTTTGTGCCAGGACCATGCTGGTTTGATGATGACAGCTTTGTAATAGAGCTTGAAGTCCGGAATTGTGATGCCACCAACGTTGGCTTTCTTTTTCAATATCCCTTTGGCTATTCGAGGTCTTTTCTAGTTCCATATAAATTTTAGAATTATTTGTTCCATTTCTTTGAAAAAGATGGAGGGTACTTTGATAGGAATTGCATTAAATGTGTAGATTGCTTTAGGTAGCATAGACATTTTCACAATATTTATTCTTCCAATCCAGGAGCATGGAACATTTTTCCATTTCTTTGTGTCTTCCTCAATTTCTTTCATGAGTACTTTATAGTTTTCTGAGTATAGATTCTTAGCCTCTTTGGTTAGGTTTATTCCTAGATATCTTATGGTTCGGGGTTCAACTGTAAATGGGATGGACACCTTAATTTCTCTTTCTTCTGTCTTGCTGTTGGTGTAGAGAAATGCAACTGATTTCTGTGCATTGATTTTATATCCTGATAGTTTACTGAATTCCTGTACAAGTTCTAGCAGTTTCGGAGTGGAGTCTTTTGGGTTTTCCACATATAGTATCATATCATCTGTGAAGAGTGATAATTTGACTTCTTCTTTGCCGATTTGGATGCCTTTAATTTCCTTTTGTTGTGTGATTGCTGAGGCTAGGACTTCTAGTACTGTGTTGAATAGCAGTGATGATAATGGACATCCCTGCCGTGTTCCTAACCTTAGTGAAAAAGCTTTCAGTTTTTCTCCATTGAGAATGATATTTGCAGTGGGTTTTTCATAGATGGCTTTGACGATATTGAGGTATGTGGCCTATATCCCTACACTTTGAAGACTTTTGATCAGGAAGGGATGCTGTACTTTGTAAAATGCCTTTTCAGCATCTATTGAGAGTATCATATGGTTCTTGTTTTTTCTTTTATTGATGTGTTGTATCACATTGACTGATTTGCGGATGTTGAACCAACCTTGTAGCCCTGGAATAAATCCCACTAGGTCGTGGTGAATAATCCTTTTAATGTACTGCTGAATCCTATTGGCTAGTATTTTGTTGAGTATTTTCGCATCTGTGTTCATCAAGGATATTGGTCTATAGCTCTCTTTTTTGATGGGATCCTTGTCTGGTTTTGGGATCAAGGTGATGCTGGCCTCATAAAATGAGTTTGGAAGTTTTCCTTCCATTTCTATTTTTTGGAACAGTTTCAGGAGAATAGGAATTAGTTCTTCTTTAAATGTTTGGTAGACTTCCCCCGGGAAGCCGTCTGGCCCTGGGCTTTTGTTTGTTTGGAGATTTTTAATAACTGTTTCAATCTCCTTACTTGTTATGGGTCTGTTCAGGCTTTCTATTTCTTCCTGGTTCAGTTGTGGTAGTTTATAAGTTTCTAGGAATGGATCCATTTCTTCCAGATTGTCAAATTTGTTGGCGTAGAGTTGCTCATAGTATGTTCTTATAATAATTTGTATTTCTTTTGTGTTAGTTGTGATCTCTCCTCTTTCATTCATGATTTTATTTATTTGGGTCCTTTCTCTTTTCTTTTTGATAAGTCGGGCCAGGGCGTTATCAATTTTATTAATTCTTTCAAGGAACCAGCTCCTAGTTTTGTTGATTTGTTCTATTGTCTTTTTGGATTCTATTTCATTGATTTCTGCTCTGATCTCTAGGATTTCTCTTCTCCTGCTGGGCTTAGGGTTTCTTTCTTGTTCTTTCTACAGCTCCTTTAGGTGTAGGGTTAGGTTGCGTACCTGAGACCTTTCTTGTTTCTTGAGAAAGGCTTGTACCGCTATATATTTTCCTCTCAGGACTGCCTTTGATGTGTCCCACGGATTTTGAACCATTGTATTTTCATTATCATTTGTTTCCAGGATTTTTTTCAATTCTTCTTTAATTTCCTGGCTGATCCATTCATTCTTGAGAAGGATGCTGTTTAGTCTCCATGTATTTGGGTTTTTTCCAAACTTCCTTTTGTGGTTGAGTTCTAGCTTTAGAGCATTGTGGTCTGAAAATATGCAGGGAATGATCCCAATCTTTTGATACCAGTTGAGTCCTGATTTAGGACCGAGGATGTGATCTATTCTGGAGAATGTTCCATGTGCACTAGAGAAGAATGTGTATTCTGTTGCTTTGGGATGAAATGTTCTGAATATATCTGATGTCCATCTGGTCCAGTGTGTCGTTTTAGGCCTTTATTTCCTTGCTGATCTTTTGCTTGGATGATCTGTCCATTTCAGTGAGGGGAGTGTTAGAGTCCCCTACTATTATTGTATTATTGTTGATATGTTTCTTTGATTTTGTTATTAATTGGTTTATATAGTTGGCTGCTCCCACGTTGGGGCATAGATATTTAAAATTGTTAAATCTTCTTGTTGGACAGACCCTTTGAGTATGATATAGTGTCCTTCCTCATCTCTTATTATAGTCTTTGGCTTAAAATCTAATTGATCTGATACAAGGATTGCCACTCCTGCTTTCTTCTGATGTCCATTAGCATGGTAAATTCTTTTCCACCCCCTCACTTTAAATCTGGAGGTGTCTTCGGGCTTAAAATGAGTTTCTTGGAGGCAACATATAGATGGGTTTTGTTTTTCTATCCATTCTGATACCTTGTGTCTTTTGACAGGGGCATTTAGCCCATTAACCTTCAGGGTAACTATTGAGAGATATGAATTTAGTGCCATTGTATTACCTGTAAGGTGACTGTTACTGTATATGGTCTCTGTTCCTTTCTGATCTACCACTTGTAGGCTCTCTCTTTGCTTAGAGGACCCCTTTCAAGATTTCCTGTAGAGCTGGTTTGGTGTTTTAAATTCTTTCAGTTTTTGTTTGTCCTGGAAGCTTTTAATCTCTCCTTCTATTTTCAATGATAGCCTATCTGGATATAGTATTCTTGGCTTCATGTTTTTCTCGTTTAGTGCTCTGAAAATATCATGCCAGCTCTTTCTGGCCTGCCAGGTCTCTGTGGATAAGTCAGATGCCATTCTAATATTTTTACCATTGTATGTTACAGACTTCTTTTCCCGGGCTGCTTTCAGGATTTTCTCTTTGTCACTGAGACTTGTAAATTTTACTATTAGGTGACGGGGTGTGGGCCTATTCTTACTGATTTTGAGGGACGCTCTCTGAACCTCCTGAATTTTGATGCTTGTTCCCTTTGCCATATTGGGGGAATTCTCCCCAATAATTCTCTACAGTATACCTTCTGCTCCCCTCTCTCTTTCTTCTTCTTCTGGAATCCCAATTATTCTAATGTTGTTTCGTCCTATGGTGTCACTCATATCTCGAATTCTCCCCTCCTGGTCCAGTAGCTGTTTGTCCCTCTTTTGCTCAGCTTCTTTATTCTCTGTCATTTGGTCTTCTATATCACTAATTCTTTCTTCTGCCTCATTTATCCTAGCAGTGAGAGCCTCCATTTTTTATTGCACCTCATTAATAGCTTTTTTGATTTCAACCTGGTTAGATTTTAGTTCTTTTATTTCTCTAGAAAGGGCTTTTATATCTCTCAAGAGGGTTTCTCTCGTATCTTCCATGCCTTTTTCGAGCCTGGCTAGAACCTTGAGAATTGTCATTCTGAACTCTAGATCTGACATATTACCAATGTCTGTATTGATTAGGTCCCTAGCCTTCGGTACTGCCTCTTGTTCTTTTTTTTGTGTTGAATTTTCCGTCTTGTCATTTTGTCCAGATAAGAGTATATGAAGGAGCAAGGAAAATACTAAAAGGGTGGCAACAACCCCAGGAAAATATGCTTTAACCAAGTTAGAAGAGATCCCAAATCCTGAGGGGGGTTAAAGGGGATAAAAAGAGGTTCAAAAAGGAAGAAAGAAAAAAAAAGAAAAGAAAAGAATTAAAAAAAAGAAAACAAACAAGAAAAATATAAAAAAGAAAAAATATGTATGTTAGATAAACTAGTTAAAAAACGTTCAAAAGGAAAATGGTAAAAGTTTAAAAAAAAATTTTACCAGAAGGCGAGAAAAAAAACAAAAAATGAAAAAGAAAAAAATTAAATTAACTGCAAGACTAAAAAAAATCACAGGGAAAAAGCCACGAGTTCCATGCTTTGCTTTCTCCTCCTCTGGAATTCTGCTGCTCTCCTTGGTATTGAAACTGCACTCTTTGGTAGGTGAACTTGGCCTCAGCTGGATTTCTTGTTGATCTTCTGGGGGAGGGGCCTGTTGTAGTGATTCTCAAGTGTCTTGGCCCCAAGCGGAATTGCACCGCCCTTACCAGGGGCCGGGCTGAGTAATGTGCTCGGGTTTTCTTTCAGGAGCTTTTGTTCCCTGAGCCCTTTCTGTAGAGTTCCGGAGGACAGGAATACAAATGGCGGCCTCCTGGTCTCCGGCCTGGAGGAGCCGAGAGCCCAGGGCCCCACTCCTCAGTGCACCCTCAGAGAACAACGCCAGTTACTCCCGTCTGCCTGACCTCCGGCCGCGCTCCGAGCTCACCGAGCCTGCGACCAGTGCAAGGTAACACGGAGCTGTGAGCTTACTGTCGGCTCTCTGTCTCTGTAGCCGGCTTTCCTGTTCCAATACCCGCAAGCTCTGCGACACTCAGACACCCCCGATCCTTCTGTGACCCTGCGGGACCTGAGGCCACGCTGACCCCGTGTGGGCTTTGCCCCGGGTAGCCTCTGGAGCGATGTCCCTCAGCGGAACAGACTTGACTTTGTGCTGATTTTGTCCTGATTTTGTGCTCCCTTGCTCCACAGCTTGCCAGGAGCCGGCCCCTCCCCCCGCGGTCTATCTTCCCGTCGCTTTGGATTCACTTCTCAGCCGGTCCTACCTTTCAGAAAGTGGTTGTTTTTCCATTTCCAGAATTGCTGTTCTTCTTCTCTTCGATCTGCCGATGGATTTTCAGGTGTTTGCAATCTTTAGATAAGCTATCTAGCTGATCTCCAGCTAGCTGAAGTAGTCTCAGCCTGCTACTTCTCCGCCATCTTGACTCCTCCTAATTAGCATTGTTTTTAAATCTTTCCCGGAGACACAAAAGAGAGTGAGGGAGAGACACAAAGGATGGTCAGCTGGGATCTAACATTTATTGATCAGAGGTCATCTCCCTCATGGGTCATCTGCTGTCATCTACATTGTTTTTCCAGTCTAGCAATACATCTGTGTCCTAAGAGCTGACATTTGCCTAAACCCAGCAATTAGGAAATGTCAGTTTGCATCTGATATGATTTATGTGGGTTATAGTCTCCCTCAACATTCATTTAAAATGCTTATGGCTGTCTCAGGTGGGAGAAAAATCAGAAATGGCATTTTCCACTTGATGCCTTGCCTGTGATGGTGGCCTTAGTCTTCATCTTGGAGTCCACTATGCAGGCTGCAATGGCCTTTCAGCTTGCCTGTGGCATTTTCATGAATGCTAATGGCGATTAGGGCTGCCCTCACCTTCCATTGTCAAGAAAACTTTGACATCGGATCAAGCAGAAATTCCCTTCTGCCCACATTGCCTTCAGAACTCAGTGCCCACATCCACATTGGGAGGATCATATAGAAGTATCCTGGGAGTGGATCCTCTCTATGTCACACAAAACAAGCAGCACACAGCACATGTGCACATGCATACACACACGCACACACACTCACACAAACACACACACATTAATTCATATGCGTTTTTTTTTTTTTTTTTTTTAAACATTCCCCGCCTGTAATCCATGGTGGCAGGTTGAAATTAGCAAAGATCACAGATTGCACACAGGAGTAAAATTGAGTGTTTGCTTTGGAACTAGCCTGAGCTGGAGTCAATATTGGATCTGTTACATTATGTGACCTCTTTAAGTCACACTGAATTTTCTGTATAATGAAGACCATTTAAGTACTTGCTTCCTAAAGCTGTTAGAAATAGAGATACCATATGAAAAAGGTCTAGTGGGTTAAGTATTTCATTTTTTTAAATCTCACTCATTTTTTTAACTGCTTATTTTTTAACTCTTTAAAATATATCCCATATGTTAAACATGAAATTAGTGCATTGTAGCCAACATTACTAAAAGTGACAGATTTACATAAGAGACATTGCACATAATGAGGTTAAGTATTTACAGCATGTTCTATTTTTAAAAATAGCCTCCATAAAATCTCACATTCCATGTGCTCCCTTAGAATGGGAACTTCTTGCTCTGCCACCAAGAGGTGAGGTCAATTTCCCCTCTTCTTGAATCAGAGCAAGACTGTGATTATTTATAGTAACAAAATGTGGTAGAAGTGGCCTGTGATTTCTAAGTCTGAGTTCTAAAAATGTCATGTCTACCTTGTCAACTAGAACCTTCAATCTTGGAGGATGAAACTGCCAAATTACAAGTCAGGCTACCCCAAGATTGCCATGTCATGATGAGGCCCATAACACGTGGAGAGGCCTCATGCAGGTGCTCGAGTCCTAGGCACTGAGTCTTTCCAGCCCAGGCAGTAGACATGAGTGAAACCATTTTGGAATCCTCCAGATTAACTTATATACCAGCTGATAACCAGTGAATGGCCTCAGTTGGTACCAAAAGAAACAAAATAATTGTCCACCTAAACCATGCTTGCATCCTTGCCCACATAATTTACGAATATATCACAATGATAGCCATTTTAAGTCTATATTTTGGGGTAACTTGCTATTTCAGTGTGTATCCTGGATAAGAAAGTAGAAAAGCATTCTTCACTATATGTGTAAAGAATGCTTTTTTAAAAAGTTTGAAGACTTCTGGTTTAGACCAAAGTGAGTGTGCAAGTTTTCAATACATGTTAGCTGTTATCGCCTTAAAATTGTTTTAGGTTTGCCAAGATTTCTGATGATCTTTATTATGTTTTCATACCCTTAGAGTAGTTGCATATGTAACCTTGGGCAAGTCACTTGACTTCTCTGTACTCCTTTCTTCCTCTACAAACTGGGGATAAAAGGACCTATCTTATAGAGCTGTTCTGAAATTTAAATGAGCTAGCATTTGTAAATTTCTCAGAACGGCCTAGAATAGGGAAAGCCCTATATAAAGGTCCCATATCTTTTAATTTTTTAAAAATATTTTATTCATTTATTTGACGAGAGAGACAGCAAGAGAGGGAACACAAGGAGGAGTGAGCAGGGAGCCCAATGAGTGGCTTGATCTCTGGGATTATGACTTGAGCTGAAGGCAAATGTTCAAGAGCTGAGCTACACAGGCACCCCTATAAAGATCATTTAAGTAGAATATGTGAGTCAGTGGGTGGCAATTGTCTTTGTGGTAGTGGTAAGGGAAATGGGGTGAGAAAAAACAAGAACAAGAAACTGTCTGGGACAAGAATCAGCCACGGGAAAACAGGATTTGAGCTAGGTCTTCTGGATGTACAGTGGGTATTCTTTGCAGCATTTGGTGGGCTCCCTAGGCTCCCCACTCAACTGTGTGATAGAATCAGTGGATTTTATAGCTTCCCATTTGGAGTTTGAGAATTCTGAATTAGTCAGGTCCTTTAGAGAAATAGAACCAGATATACATATAAGCTCCTATAGAAGGCATATGAAATGCATGATGAGGAACTGGCTCCTGAGAATATGGAGGCTGAGAATTTCTGTGATCAGATGTCTGTAGAGTGTAGAACCAGGAAAACCAGTGACATGAAGATGAAGGTCTAAGACTTTAGGGTATTTATGATATAAAGCCAAGTTTGAGGGCAGACGAAGATTAAAGGGAAGAAATCACACTCCTCTTTAGGACAGCAACTACCTGCTACATCTCAATCCAGATCATAGTGATTATAGTACCATCCGTCTTAGATGCCAGAAACAGCATTTACCAAGGGACTTTATGCCTAATTTGAAAATGAGAAACTAGACAAACCCAAGATTACACACCTGGGGCTGTGTCTTATAGGCTCAGCAGGAACATATTGTTCATGCTCCCTTGATTTGGGTCCAGATATCTATTTTGTCCTGTCGTTGAAGTTTGCACTCTGGCTCAAAGTGACATTTACCTTTTGGATCCACACAGCAATAATGTAAACTGACTCAAGTATCTGGAAAACAAACACAGCAGATCCTGCTACACTGACCTGACAAAATTCTAGAAATGCCTCTAGAAGATGAATTTTTCCTCACAAGACCTGAGCATGTGTATTGTGGTCTCCCTCTGAGTATTTATAGCCAACACTGATTTCTGGAAACTACAGAAAATAAAAAAAAAGGATTGGGTTTACCAAGCCACACCAAAGAGAAACAGAAGCAGATGACAGTGTGAATCTGGGGAGCCTGTGTGTCATTACAGTCCACAGGCAAGTCCACTTCCCACACCTCAGTCACCAGGTTTTTGTGGAGGGCTGACTCAAAAGCTGACCTCTTGCTTAGTTCTGTCCTCAGGGAAGATCAGCCTAGCATTCCACAGGATTTGCTTCTGGGTTCAGAACACTTTTTTCTCAGAACTGCAGCCTGGTGCTTTACAGACCCATTTATTTAAGCGCAGACCTCCAACACCTGAATCAAAATCACCTGGGGAGGGGAAAATGAAGGATAAACCATTAAATCAACAAATATGTTTGTTCCTGACTTTGTGGAGAGATTCTCTAATATCTAGGACAGAACTTTCCTTCTTTGAATCTTACAGGTTTGGCACAACCTTGGAGAACATAATAGAAGACCTGTCATACTCAAGATTTGATGATGAAGACAACCCTTGAGCACAACTTTGCAACTTTCCACTAATCAGAATTCAGAGTATGAATATTGATGGATCTCTTGTGTGACATTTTGGAAATATCTTCTCTTTCATTGAAGCCTTAGGCTCATTTTGTCCTTCACTGTGAATAAAGTTGTCAGCAGATGCTTAATATCTTTGCTTAGAGTTCATATTCCTGACTTTGCATGGCTTTAGATCAAGCCTGGTAGGAAAATCCCACAAAATACAAGAAAAGGCTTGCTGGAGTAACTAAAGGAAAGCAGCCCCTCAAATAGAAAATCTATTATCTATTCCAACAACACTACTTAGGGTATTCATTTCTCCCTATGAAAACAAGGATGTCATCCTTGTTCTTCCTCAGCAAGATTGTGTGGATATTTTTGTCTGTGAAATATTTGAGGATTCTCTTAAGGAGTTCCATTAGCACCTGGAGCCTTTCTGTGGAAGGAAGCTGGGGCTGACGTGGCTAGAACTCCACACTGCATTAAGGCATCCAGAGACATCAATTAGCCATTACAGTAAATCATTAAAATGCATTACAATGAATCTGAGTTTTGGTAATCATCATAATTAAGTGTTCATATTATATCACGGTGCTGATTAAGTGGTTTCAGTTTTAAAGGTATGACTCTTAATGATCTTTCTTTTGACTGATAAAGATGTATTAAGCTTCAGAGGAAATTGGGGATTCCTGCACTCTTGGCAGGAAGTATACCAAAGCCACAGAGTGTCTGGGGACAAAAACTTTTCCATTGGTGATCAGCAAAGAGCAAAGGAAATTATTCTAAACCAAGTTTATTTCAGAGATGCCAATGTGTCAGATAAGAGATGGCCACAACAAAGCTAGCCTGTTTTCTGGAATCTGATGGTTGGAAGTGGCATTGGAACTTGTTTTGATTTTTCTAAAAGTATGTTAGAGAGCCTTTAAATTTTTCTGCCTCTCAAAATACTGACCACTCCAAAGGATGTCTAGTGAGCAAGGGAAAGTGGGTAGGAAGCAAACATCCAAGAAGCCAGAAGTAGAGTATTCTGCCCATAGCCTCAGCCCCATCCCTGTCACTGCATTGTGGTGACTCCATGATTATCAAGGAACTTCTGCTAGTGCCCTCCAGACATCACCTAATGTGTCCTGCAAAAAACGCATGCAAAGAAATAACATAATGTTTAACTTGAAATCAACTACAGTATTTCTGAAAAAAAAAAATTTATTCTTTTGTCCTTTTCATGTTTGAAATATCCATGGCTTACATTATCCAGCCCAGAAAAGGGAGGTGAGAGCCAAAACATGTGGAGAGACAGAAGTTTATGCTGGCTTATCATTTTTCTGATGAGTTAATGAAGGTTTATGGGATTTTAGAGTAATTTCAACTATATAAAACTTTTGTCTTACATACAAAGACCTCAGAACGTAGGCATATGAATCTCACCTTCTCTCCCCACCCTCCCAGAGCTTTATAACTAAATTCATCATGCCCCCACTTGATATAAGAGTTGACCACTCTCCTGTATGTCACCCACCTCATAAGCAGGAAGGGCATCATTATCTCCTCTTGCCTTTTCACTGCCTGATGTAGTCACAAGGACCATGTTCCCACGTCTTTCATGGGCACCCTATCCTCTCTGTCCTCACTGAAATGACCTTAACAGCGTCATTGTCTCTGATCTTGTTTATTGTGTTTTCTCCTAATTTCTTTCATGATTATAATACTTACTCTATTTAATTACCAGGATGGATATTGTGTTATACAATATGATATTTACCCTTTGTTTAAAACCAATGCCTTTAATTCTCCCAGTAAAAAGCAAAAATGTATTAGCATAGTTTAAAAAGTTTTCTATGATTAGCATCTATCTCACCTGCTAAGGACTCTCAGAACTCTAGTTATAAAGAAGTTCTTAGAGTTACTGAGTACTCTATACCTTCTCATATTCCCATGCTGTTGAACACACATAGGACCATGTCAGCTGCTTAAAGTCTTCAGTAGCTCTTCATAGCTCTTAAATAAATGTCCAAGTTTTAACATGGTCTCTTAGGCATACGGTGGCCCAAACTCTACTTTTCTGCACAGTGGAATATCATATGATATCTCCTTCCTCTATTTTAGATGTTCCAGTTTAACTTAGACTTACTTTCTTTTGACAGATCAATTGTCACCTCCTCAGGTAAGATTTTGCTGAATTCTTTCACTGGGTCCGAGTATTATGTCTGCTTTGTGGTACTTAAACTATAGCTATAAATTTATATTTATTTTTATATGTTCATTTCTTTTGTCACTAACTGTAAATTCTATGAAGACAACAATCTTGTCTTGGTGTTGGTTTATATACAGTCCTCATTATATTATCACTAATATTAGCACAACACCTGGCATGCTGTGGAAGCTCAACAAATGATAGTTTAAGAAATTAATAGATTTTAGCATTCCTTGAGCTTCTTTTGCTTCAAACATAAACATTTCTGGAGTGAATGAATTAACTATCATATCTGACTCAATGCTAATTTATAGATACTTATAGAACCTGAACCTTACCTGATTTACTTATTCAAAATTCATTTTGATTTGTATAATTATAAAAACTTCATTTTCTTGTTCCTTGTAACATGGAGTGCCCTACCCCAGAGTCAACAAAGCAAGAGGGGGATTGGAGATAATCAATGTTATGATGTTTCCTCACACTTATTGTGACTCCTTCTCTACTTCTTTTCCCTTTCCCCCTTATCTAGCTTAGTCAACTGCCTGGCAGATTTGACCACTCACTCAATTAGATGAGGTGAGGTAAGACAAGGAAACAGAAGCCAAAACCAGAAGAGAAGATTCACTTCAGGAGTGAAGCATTTGGGCTGAATTAACCTAGGTCTCCTCTTAAGGATTACCTGGTATGGAGCAATAGCAGAGACCAGATCTTTAAGTGTTCTGGTGACCTTAATTCTTACTTGCCTGTCTTCACACTGTATTAACTTTTTATGGAAAATGCCTGGTGATAGACATTAAGAAGGGCACATACTCTATGGAGCACTGGGTGTTATATGCAAACAATGAATCATGAAACACAACATCAAAAATAATGATATACTATACATGACTAACAATATAATAATTTTTAAAACCTTATATGGAAAATAGATTTGTACTCATCTTTTGCCTTCTTTGAATTTGCAGATAAAAGTAGAAAAAAACGAGATATTTCCATTGGTTGGGGAATGGGTAAGTGAGGAAATGCAAGCATAACATTAGCTCCTTGGCAGTCTGGCCTCAGCTTGTGGAGAACACCTGTGCAAACTTGATCATTATGACAATCATCTCTGTTATATTTCTTTAAATTTGTGTTTGCTTTTCCTTTGATGTATGGTAGAGATAAATAACTTTTGTTCTTTCTTTCTGTGTTTTATCTCATCAATTCTTCCCTGGCTGACTCACTACTCTTCAGGTAACTTCATATCTATTTATGTCAACTTACTCCTTTTCCTCCCTGACTCTTCTTTCCAACATGTATCCCTCAGCTTGTATCTTTATATCCATCTGGCTCACATTAGAAACTTCAGTCATTCTTGGCCTCTATTTTGTTCTAATTTTCAATCATCTTACCTCCTAATCACACTGGACCATGTTTCCTCACTCAATCCTTCTGCCAGACCCTCCTAATCACTTACTCCCTTGATGGCAACATATTCTACCTTGACACTGAGTTGTAATCCAGGAGCACTGTCTGTCTCACTTATGTCATATTTCTGGTTTCTAGGCAGGTGCTTAGTATTGACTAACTGCTCAATATGTATTGTTTCACTAACTGATGTATCTTCATTTTATTGGGATCTATCCCTTCCAGTCCATCTTGTCACTGTGCTGTTCCACATCTGTATCAGTCAGAGTTCTCTAGAGAAACAAAACTGATAGGGTAGATATATATCTATACCTCTATATATGCAGATTATATATTACATATAATATATACATGATATATGATCTATATATTTGTTTTATTATAGGAATTAGCTCAAGTGTGGTTTTAGAGGCCAAGAAATCCCATAATCTGCCATCCATAAGCTGGAGAAGCAGGAAAACCAATGGTACAACTAAATCACTCCACATTTGTAGGGTTGAGAATCAGGGACCATATAGAATCTGAAGACCCTAGAACAAGGAGCTTGGATATCCAAGGGCAGGAAAAGATTGATATCTAAGCAGAAGAGGAGAGAGGGAATTTGCTCTTCCTTCACCGTTTTGTTCCATTTTCGCCCTCAACACATTGGATAATGTCCAGCCACACTGGTGAGGACTGTCTCTTTATTCAGTCTACTGAAACAAATGCTAATCTCTTCCAGAAATACCCTTAAAGACAGGCCCAGAAATAATGTCTTACTTAGTCCACTCCATTCCTTGTAGATGTTTTTTTTTTTTCCCTGCTTCTTTCCCTCTTTCATTTCCCTGAATTCTTCAGGAGGGATAAAATTCTACTTATCCTTTAAGACACAGTTCACATGTGCTTCATGCCACTCCTTTGAACAAAGCTCCCATGGCCCACCTTCCCAAGAATTCTCTGTTGTCACTGAAACCCACAGTTCTATGTCCACTTCCCTTTTAAAACTAACATAGTTTTTTTATTCCTTCTGATTATTTTTTATTTCATTTTATTTTTTCAGTGTTCCAAGATTTATTGTTTATGCACCACACCCAGTGTTCCATTCAATATATGCCCTCCTTCATACCCACCACCAGGCTCACCTAAAACTAACATAGTATGTTATTATTTCATTATATAATTACTATTTTTCTCTTCCAAAAGATTGCAATAAATGAGTTTGATTCATTTTTTTATATCACTCTCCCCTAGTTATTTGAATTGACTTGCTATTCCTGTGTGCCATATTATGACAATATTTTAACTTCTTTATTTTTTCCCCTCTCAGGTTTCCATTTTCAGTAAAAGATCATTCATTCTTTAGTGACAGAAGCACTACACAAGAGTAAAAGGTGTCAAAACCCTTTGTTTTAGTTTCTTCTAATGTTTCTAAGTACTCAATATTTAGTACAAGAGGGTCTAAGGATCCAATCTCCTAAGTCACTGTGTATTTTGGGCCATGAAAGAGACTGTGAAACTGGTTTTTCCAGCTTACACCTGGAATCTAACTATGGGCAGTGAAGAGGAGGTGAAAAGGAGAGAATTATTTTGGAGGGTTATATGTAGCATGAGAATCTAGAAGGATGGGATAAGATAAGTTTCTCATGATCATTCTCAACAGAACATTGCAGATATCTGAATAGGGGTTTTCAGGGTGTGTGGGGCATACGGACAGGAATCTAAATCTCACAAAGAGGGATCTAAAAGTGAGGGGTGTGGAGATGGTCCTTCTTTTGAATAAAAGAAAGTGGTTCTGTGGGAGACAATTAGATTTCCCCATGGCAAGGAAAGGGACTGTCTCCAAAAATAGATAGTGTGGAATCATATCCAAGAGGACTTCTGGGAAAGATGAAGGGACATCCTAAGAAAGATGAACTAGAGAAGGCTGGGGAAATGAAGCAGCAAATGCCATCAAATTATGCTACCACAAAACATGCTAATGTTGCATATGGATTATTTTGAACTGAAGGCAATTAAGAATGAGCATATTCAGGAAAAGCTCTCTACTCTCTATTTCTATCTAAAGCAAGGCATGCATTTCTCTTTGTAAAAGCAACACAAATTTGTAAAAGTGTCTCCCATGCAGAAGGAGGAAGGAGATAATCACTTTGAATGGAGAAGACACCAACTTGGGTTTGCATTAAAAAATTACTAAATAGTGGGATTTCTAAAATGGCAGAAGAGTAGGGGATCCTTGTTTCATCTAGTCACTTGAATTCAGCTTGATATCTATCAAGTCATTCTGAAAACCTGTGAATTCAACCTGGAATCTAAGAAAAGAGTTGCTACAAAAAGAAAAGTGGCCACTTTTTGCGAGGTAGGAGGTGTGGAGAAGGAATCTGAGGGGATATACCAGAAGATAAACTGCAGGGGGAGGGATCCTCCTTAAGCCAGCTACAGGAAAGTGATACAGTAACAGGATGCAAAATCAAAACTTTAAGAAAGTTTGCTCCAGTGAGCAGCATCCCTGCCTGAAAGGTGCTCATGTGGCAAAATGGGACAGAACCCTAGGTGGGATAATGTGGTCTCAGCATCCCCAGGGTCACAGAAGGACTGGGGGTCCCTGAATGTGGCACCGTTCCCAAGCCTTGGAGTAGGGAAGCCAGCTACAATCAGTGAGCCTAGAAGTGGGATCTTAGCTCGTGTTGCCATAAACTGTGAACTTCAGCATGATCAGGCCATTGTTTTCCAATCAGGGGCCTAGCAAGTGGCAGAATTGCGATGAGACATGCCCCCCCCACCCCGCTTTCTTCCCCCAGGACGATCAGCTTGGGAGCACACCAGAATCTGCAGAGTTTGATGCACACAAAAGTGATTGACTGCTTTTCCCTGAGAGTTCACTAAAGAGTGGGGGCCCTGATTTTTCAGCTTTGGGGTTGGAGATTGGGGTACCACAATTTTTTTTTTTAAAGATTTTTTATTTATTTATTTGACAGAGAGATCACAAGTAGGCAGAGAGGCAGGCAGAGAGAGAGGAAGGGAAACAGGCCCCCCGCTGAGCAGAGAGCCCGATGCGGGACTCGATCCCAGGACCCTGAGATCCTGACCTGAGCCGAAGGCAGCGGCTTAACCCACCGAGCCACCCAGGCGCCCCCACAATTTTTTTTTCATCCTCTAAAGAAGCATGGAAAGCCTTCAGGGAACAAAAGCCACATAGAGCAACCTGAAACAGCTTACACTGAGTCTGGGCCCCTGACAAAGGATGTTCAACACCTCCCAGGTAAACATGCTTAAGAGTCAGTGCAATAGGTCCTTCCCCCAGAAGATGAGCAGGAACATCAGGCTAATATCAGGTTTAGAGACCACACAGAACAGAAAAGTTCCTGTGCTAGGGAAAACATAGTATATAGAATTCAAGGTTTTTTTGGTTTTATTTTTGTTTTCTCCCCCCTCATTATTCTTTAGTCTTTCAGTGTAAAATTTCCATTCTCTATTTTTTTCCTTTATAATTAGTTTCTTATGTTATGAAATCTTTTCTTGGTCTTTTAAAATTCTCATTTGTACAATTGTATTTTATAGAGATATTCTTCACTTTTGGCTTCCTTTCACTGTGTTCAAATATATATAAAGTTTATTTTTCTTTTTCTTTTTTTTAAAGATTTTATTTATTTATTTGACAGACAGAGATCACAAGTAGGCAGAGAGGCAGGCAGAGAGAGAGGAGGAAGCAGGCTCCCCGCTGAGCAGAGAGCCCGATGCGGGACTCCATCCCAGGACCCTGAGATCATGACCCGAGCCGAAGGCAGCGGCTTAACCCACTGAGCCACCCAGGTGCCCAAAAGTTTATTTTTCTTTATAACTTTGGGGTCTAGTGTCTTCTTAAAAAACAGACCAAATACACTAGGACCAAATGTATTACTCTTTTGTCTGCATGATAGATCCTATTCTCTATTTCCCCCCTTTTCTTTTTCGGCTTCTAATCTCTTTGGATTTGTCTAGAGTATATTTAGCTAAGGTCACGGTTGATATTTTTTATTTTGTTCTCTCATTCATATATTCTCTGTACATAATGACTAGAAGGAGAAATTCACAACAAAAGAAAGAATCAGAGGGAATATTCTCTGCCATAGATTTATTTATTTATTTATTTTTAAAAGGTTTTATTTATTTGACAGAGAACACAAGCAGACAGAGAGGCAGGCCACGGAGAGGAAGGGAAGCAGGCTCCCTGCTATTCAGGTCTCGATCCCAGGATCCTGGGATCATGACCTGAGCTGAATCTCTTCCACAGATTTAACTGATATAAAGATAAGTAAGATGTTGGGCCTAGAATTTAGAATGGCATTTATAAAGTTACTAGCTGGGCTTCAAAAAAATTATAAAAGATACTAGAGAATCCTTTAGTGTAGGAATAAAAGAAATAAAATTTAGTCAAGCCAAAATTAAAAATGTTTTACAGAAAAGCAGGATAAAATGGATGCTCTAATCGCCAGGATAAATGAGACAGAAAAGAGAGTCAGTGACACAGAAGACAAAATAGCAGAAAGTAAGGAGGCTGAAGAAAAGAGAAAAAAACAGCTACTGAATCATGAGAGCAGGCTTTGAGATATCAGTGATACCACAAAGCAACACAATATTAGAATAATTGGGGTCTCAGAGGAGGAGGCCAACAGAAGGTATACTTGAGCAAATCATCCTTTGATGCAAAAAATTTGACAAAATATAGCATCATTTCTTGATTAAAACTTTCCACAGTGTAGGGACAGTTGGAATGTTACTCAGTATCATAAAAGCCATCTAGGAAAAGCTCACAGCAAATACAATTCTCAAAGGGGAAAAACTCTTCAGTGGGGAAAATAATGAGTTTTTCCCTAAGGTCAGGAACATGACAGGGATGTCCACTTTCACCACTGTTGTTCAAAATAGTACTAGAAGTTCTAGCCTCAGTAGTCAGACAACAAAATAAATGAAAAACATTCAAGTCAGCAAAGAAGAAGTCAAACTCTCTCTTTGCAGATGACATTATACTTTAAGTGGAAAACCTAAAAGACTCTACCCCCCAATTGCTAGAACTCATACAGGAATTCAGCAACATGGCAGGATATAAAATCAATGCATAGAAATCCACTGTGTTTCTATATATTAACAATGGGACTGAAGAAATAGAAATTAAACAATCAATCCCATTTACGACTGCACTAAAAACCATAAGATACCTAGGAATAAACCTAACTAAAGAGCTATAAGATTTATACTTAAAACTGCAGAACACTTATGAAAGAAATTGAGGAAGGCACAAAGAAATGGAAAAACGTTTCATCCTCATGGACTGAGAAATAAATATTGTTAAAATATCTATGCTACAGGGCATTCTACACATTCAGTGTAATCCCTATCAAAATACCATGGACATTTTTCACAGAGCTGAGATAAATAATCCTAAAATTAGTATGGAATAAGTAAAGACCCCAAATGCCCAAAGGGACACTGAAAAAGAAAACCGAAGCTGATGGCATCACAATGCCCAATATCAAGCTATATGCAAAGCCTCTAATAATCAAGACAGTGTGGTCCTGGCACAAAAAGAGAAACAGAGATGAAGGAACAGACTAGAGAGTCCAGAAATAGACCCTCAACTCTATGGTCAACTAATCTTCAACAAAGTAGGAAAAAATAACTAAATGAAAGAAAGTCTCTTCAATAATGGTTCTGGGAAAATTAGATCACCACATGCAGAAAAATGAAAGTGGACCTTACACCACACACAAAGACAAACTCAAAATGGATGAATGTGAGATAGGAACCCATTAAAGTCCTAGAGGAGAACACAGACCGCAAACTCTTTGGCGTTGGCTACTACTTCTTGCTAGACACATCTCCCAAAAGCAAGGAAAACAAAAGCAAAAATGAACACTGGGACTTCATAAAATAAAAAGCTTTTGCACAACAAAGGAAACAGTCAACAAAGCTAAAAGGCAACCTACAGAATGGGAAGCAATATTTGCAAATCACATATCAGATAAAGGGTTAGTAACCAAGATCTACAAGGAACTAAAAAACTCAACACTCAAAACAAAAATAATCCAGTCAAGAAATGGGCAGAAGACATGAACATACATTTGTTGAAAAAAGACATACAAGTGGCCAACAAACACATGAAAAAATGCTCAACGTCACCTGGCATTAGGGAAATACAAATCAAAAGCACAATAAGATCCCACCTCACACCAGTCAGAGTGGCTAAAATTAACAAGCTAGGAAACAACAAATATTGACCAGGATGTGCAGAAGGGGGAACCCTCTTATACTGTTGGTGGGAATGAAAGCTGGCACAGCCATTCTAGAAAACACTATGGAGGTTCCTCAAGAAGCTAAAAATAGAGCTACCTTATGACCCAGCAATTGCACTACTAGGTATTTACCCTAAAGATACACATGCAGTGATCTGAAGGGGCATATAAGCCTCAATGTTTATAACAACAGTGTCCCAATGTCCACAATAGTTAAATTATGGAAAGAGCTCAGATGTCCATCAACAGATGAATGGGTAAAGGAGATGTGATATATATCACATATATATCACATCATCATATATATATCATCATATATACATCATATATATATATATCACATCATCATATATATCACATCAGATGGATATATATCACATCTCCTTTACCCATATATATATATGGATATATCCATATCTATATCTATATCTATATATATATATATATATGGCCAAATTATGGAAAAAAACCAGATATCCATCAACAGATGAATGGATAAAGACGATGTGATATAGGGCACCTGGGTGGCTCAGTGGGTTAAGCCTCTGCCTTCATCTCAGGTCATGATCTCATGGTCCTGGGATGAGCCCTGCATTGGGCTTTCTGCTCGGCGAGCAGCCTGCTTCCCCCCGCCACCCCGCCTGCTTAACTAATCTTTGGCAAGAGAGGACAGTCTTTTAAAAAAATTGTTCTTGAAAATTTGGATATTTATATGAAAAAATATATTACAATGTATACAATTATATATATAATAGTATGTATACAATTACACACACACACACACACACACAATGGTACCCTACTCTGTTATCAGAAATGATGAAATCTTAACATTTACATCAATGTGGATAGAACTGGAGGGTATTGTGCTGAGTGAATTAAGACAATCAGAGAGAATAGTTATATTGTTTCACTCATATGAGGAAGATAAGAAACAATGTACAGGATCATAGGGGAAGGGAGGAAAAAAGAAAGGAGAAGAAGGGAGAGGGAGGGATCTAAAGCATTTCTGAACTATAAGAAAGAAAGTGAGGGTTGCTGAAGGGGAGGCGGGTGGGGGGGATGGGGTAACTGGGTTATAGGCATTAAAGAGGCCACATGATGTGTTGATCCCTGGGTGTTATATTTACATGATGAATTACTGAACTCTATATCTGCAACTAATAAGGTTATACATGTTGACTAATTAAATTGAAAAAAACTTATTAAATAATCCTCTTTCATTTGTCTTCCCTATTCTTCCCAGAATTTATGACTCCAAAAAGCCCAACTCCCCCACCTTTTGCTTAATTATTTCTCTCAATTTATCACCCTTCACCTGTTGTTAAGATAGTATATAAGCCCCAAATTCTAAATACTATAGTTCTTTGTCTGTTCCTGTGCATATGCCCATAATTAATTCTGTTCTTTTTTCCTCTTGCTAATCTGTCTTTTCCCATTTAATTCATGGATCTCAAGTAATGAATATGAGAGTAGAGGAATTTTTTTTTCTTCCTCCCCAACAGTAGAGTCAAAAGTGGCTCATCTGCAGAGTCTATATGTGAAATAATATGAAATACTGATAACAGAATGAAATAAGTATACGGAGAGATATTCAGTATTATTGTCTTAGAAGATACTAAATTGTCAAGATGTCAATTCTTCCCAACTTGATCTATAGATTCAATGTAACCTTGATCTATAGATTCAATGTAACCTGATTCAATGTAATCCTAACCATAATCCCAGCAAGCTATTGTGTAGATATTGACAAACTGATTTTTAATTTAAGTGGACCTATGTGGAAAGGTCAAAGACTAGGAATAGTCCTACTAAGAGAGAATAAGAAAATCTGAGGAACTGTACTACTCAATTCCAATACTTACTATAAAGCATTAATAACCTAGACATCATGCTATTGATGAAAAAATAGACATGTAGATTAATAGAACAGGTTAGAGAGTCTCAATATAGACCCACACAAATATGCTTAACTAATCTTTGGCAATTTTTCAAAAAATTGTTCTTGAAAATTTGGATATTTATATGTAAAAAATGAACCTAGACACAGACCTTACACCTTTAATAAATAGTAACTCATAATTGATCATAACCTTACATGTAAAATGCAAAGATAAAAATTTATAGTAGAAAACATTGAAAAATCTATATGACAAGGACATGGGAGAAAACTTAAATGACAATAGATATAAGACAAAATCTGTACAGTAAAACATGATCTGTGGAAAATAGAGTCAATAAATTACACTTCATTATAATTAGAAACCTTTTCCCTATGAAAGATACTGTTGAGAGAATGAAAGGCCAAGCCAGAAACTGGGAGAATATATTTTTTAGACATGTATCCAATAAAGAATTTTTATCCAAATATAAAAAGAAATCTTATAAGTCATCAATAAGATAACATCTTAATTAAAATTTTTGAAATGATATGAAGAGAAATATTGTGGAGCATGATATACAGATGCCAAATAAGCACATGAAAAAATATCCAATGTTTTTGTCATTAGGGAACTCCAGTTCAAAACTATAGTGAGATACTACTACACACCTATCAGAATGGATACAATTAAACACACACACACACACACACAAAACAAAACAAACAAACCTGACAATACCAACTTGTAACAATCCTGCAGAGCAATGGGAACTGTCATTCCTTGTTAATGGGAATGCACAATGTTTGGCGGTTTCTTACAAGTTAGACATAGTCTTGCTTTATGAATGAACTCCTGGGTATTTATCCAAATTGCTTGACTACTGTGTCCATGCAAAAATCTGCACACAAGTGTTTTTAGCAGTTTCATTCCTAATCACCAAACTATTAAATAACTAAAGTGCCCTTCAAAAGTTGAATGGATAAACAGTGGCACATCCATACACTGGAAGGCTATTCAATAATAAGAAGAAATGAGAAAGATGTCAGAGAAGTAGGGAACACTATTTCAGCTGGTCCTCTGAACTGAGGTGGATATCTACCATACCCCTCTAAACTGCCATAAAATCAGTCTGAGATGTAAGAAGAAATATGCAAATCTCTACAAACTGAATATATCTGGTGGTTGGTTTCAAGGTAAGAAGTAGGGAGCTCTGATTCTGCTGGCAGATATCAGAAAATAAATGGAAGGGCGAGGGAACTTCTGAAATCCTGCACCACCAGAGTGCTGGGGACCAGGCACAGATTTGCAGACTGGTATCAGACAGGACTTTATGGTAACCCACAAGACTGAATCCTGGCATGCTTGTGAACTGGATGCATCTGGTGGTTTTAGAAATCAAAGGCCAGAGATGTGCCTGGGGCTGGAAGAGAGAACTAGGAGTGCTGCTGTGGGGCACACAACCCAGGACTCTGCGGTTTTTAGCAGCACAGACCTAAATGGAGGGTGTGGCCTGAGAGCTCACTGGAGAATAGATTGCAATCCCTCTTTTCTGAGAAGTTTGGTTATGGTCACCTCTGCTCTAACTCTTGGAAAAGACATGGAAAGCCACCAGAGAACAAAGCCCCCAAAAGTGGTTTTCACTGAGCCCATTCCCCTCACCTATGGGGCAGGGCAACTCTGCCCAAAGAGGGTTGCCTGTTTGGAAACCTCAGGAAAAACTCAGAAACTGTGACTTCTGCTGCAGGACTAAGGGCTATGCATATAAGCAAGATGTTAGAAGTAGACTTCAGGGTAACATTTATGTAGACAATAGATAAGATGGAGAAAACCACTAATTGCAACATAGATTCTCTAAAGGCAGAAATGAGAGCTAATCTGGCAGAAGTTAAAAGTGCTATGAATGAGATCCAATCTAATCTAGATATTCTAACAGCTAGGGGAAGTGAGGCAGAAGAATGAAAGTGATCTAGAAGACAAACTGATAAGAAAGAAGGAACAGAAGGGGGCCTGGAACAAACAGCCTAAAATCCATGAAAGCCATTAGAGAAATAAATGATGCCATGAAATATTCCAATGCCAGAATTACTAGGAGCCCTGAGGGGGTTGAGAGAGAGAGAGGACTAGAATATATATTTCAGCAAATCATAGATAGGGAATGAAATAAGCATTTGTGTCCTAGAGGCAGAGGGGACACTTCCCAAGATCAAGGAGAACAGATAAAGGCCCCAACATGTAATAGCAAAACTCAAATCTTGGAACCAATGAAACCATCTTAAGGTCAGTTATGGGGAAGGGATTTCTTATGTACAAAGGGGGGAAGATCAACATAATGTCAGATCCATCCACAGACATCTGGCAAGCCAGAAAGGGCTGGCAAGACATATTAAGGGTACTAAATGAGAAGAACATGTACCCAAGAATACTTTATGTGGAAGGCTGTCATTTAGAATGGATGGAGAGATAAAGAGCTTCTAACACTGGCAAAAACTAAAAGAACAAGTGGCCACTAAGCTGGCCCTGCAAGAAATATTGAGGGGGGTCTGTCTATAAAAGAAGAACGACCCAAAGCGTGATATAGAACAGAAATTTACAGAGAAAATCTATACAAACAAGGACTTCACAGTCAACATGACAATAAGATCATATCTTTACGTAATCACTCAATGTTAATGGCCTAAATACTCCCATAAAATGGCACAGGGATGCAGACTGGATGAAAATACATGACCCATCCATATGCTGTCTATAAGAGACTCATTTTGAACATAAAGATACATCCAGACAAAGTGAAGGGATGGAGAACCATCATATCAATGAACCACAAAAGAAAGCTGGAGTGGCAATTTTCATGTAGTTAGAGGTACAGAAGGACACTATAGCATTCTTAAATGTTCTATCTACCAATTGTAAATATCTATGCTCCCAATATGGGAGCAACTGACTACATAAACAAACTATTAACCAAAATAAAGAGACATATTGATAAAAATATGCTAATTGCAGGAGACCTTACCATTCCACTCTCAGCAATAGAGAGATCAATTAAGCAGAAAATCAACAAAGAAACAAGAGCTTTGAATGACACACTGGACCAGATGGAGTTCATAGATATAAACAGAACATTCCACCCTAAAACAACAGAATATTCACTCTTCAAGTGCACATGGAACTTTCTCCAGAATAGACCACTTACTGAGTCACAAATCAGGTCTCAACTGATACCAATAGATACCAAAAGTTTGAGATTATTCCCTCTATATTCTCAGACCACAGTGCTTTGAAACTGTATATCAATCACAAGAAAAAATTTGGAAGAAATTCAAACACCTGGAAGCTAAACACCATCCTACTCAAGAATGTTTGGGTCAACCAGGAAATCAAAGAAGAACTTAAACAATTCATAGAAAACAATGAAAATGAAAACATGTCTGTCCAAAACCTATGGGATACAGTAAAGGTGGCCATAAGGGGGAAAAACATAGCCATGCAAGCCTCACTCAAAAAAATAGAAAAATATTGAATGCACAAACTATCTCTACACCTTATAGTACTGAACATTCAACAATAAATTAACCCTAAGCTATGCACAAGAAGGGAAATAATTATAACTAGAGCAGCAATCAATGAATTAGAAACTAGAAATACAGTAGACTACATCAATAAACTTAGAAATGTATTCTTTGAAAGGATAAGATCAATAAACCACTTGCCATATATATCCAAAAGAAAAGAGAAAATACCCAAATTAATAAAAATTTTAATGGAAGGGAGAGATCATGACAAACATCAAATAAACAGAAAAAAATATTAGAAATTATTATCAACAGCTATATGCCAACAAATTAAGCAATCTGGAAGAAATGGATGCATTTCTGGAAACCTATAAACTACCAAGACTGAAACAGGAATTGACAACCTGAATAGACCAATAACCAGTAAGGAGATTGAAGCAGTAATCAAAAACCTCGAAAACCAATCAATCAATCCAGGACCTGATGAATTCCCTGAGGACTTCTACCAAACATTCGAAGAAGAAATAACACCAATTTCAAAAATAGAAATAGAAGGAAAACTTCCAGACTCTAAGAGGCCATCATTACCTTGATCCCCAAAGCAGGAAAAGACCCCATCATAAAGGAGAATTTCAGACCAATATCCCTGATGAATAAGGATGACAAAATTCTCAACAGGTTCCTAGCTAATAGAATACAACAGTATACTAAAAGGATTATCTACCATGACCAGGAGGGATTTATCTCTGGGATGCAAGGGTGATTCAACATTTGCAAGTCAGTCAAAGTGATAGAACACATTAATAAGAGGAGAAGGAAGAGCCACCTGGTGCTTTCAATTGATGCAGTAAAGGCATTTCACAAAATACAACACCCTTTCATTATTAAAACACTTCAGAGTATAAGGATAGAGGAAACATTGCTCAATTTCATAAAATCCATCTATGAAAAACCCTCAGTGAATATCATTCTCAATGGGGAAATGGTGAGAGCCTTTTCCTTAGATCAGGAACATGACAAGATGCTCACTCTAACCACTATTGTTCAACATAGTACTACTATGAAAGCAACAATCAGACAACAAAAAGAAAGAAAAGGTACTCAGATTGGCAAAGAAGTCAAACTCTCTCTGCACAAGACATGTTACTTTATGAGGAAACCCGATAGACTCTATCCCCAAATTACTAGAACTCATTCAGCAATTCAATAATGTAGTAGGATGCACAATCAATGCACAGAAATCAGTTGCTTTCTTAGATCCTCACAATGTAATTGTAGAAAGGGAAATTAGAGAATCTATTCCATTTACAATAACAACAAAAACAATAAGATGCCTTGGAATAAACCTAACCAAAGAGGTATGTGATCTATACTCAAGAAACTACAAAATACTCAAGAAAGAAATTGAAGAAGACACAAAAATATGGGAAAATATTCCATGCTCATGGATCTGAAGAATAAATATTGTTAAAATGTCTATGCTGGCAATGGCCACAGTTGCCAAACTGGAAAGAACTAAGATGCCCTTTAATGGATGAATGGATAAGGACAATGTGGTCCATATATACTATAGAGTATTATGCCTCTGTCAGAAAGGTGAATACCCAACTTTTGTATCAGCGTGGACAAGACTGGAAGAGATTATGCTGAGTGAAATAAGTCAAGCAAAGAGAGTCAATTACCACATGGTTTTGCTTGTTTGTGGAGCATAGGAAATAACACAGTGAGAAGTGAGTTTGGGGAAATTGGAGGGGAATATGAACCATGAGAGACTGTGGACTATGAAAAACAATCTGAAGGTTTGGGAGGGGTGGAGGGTGGGAAGTTGGTTAAGCCTGGTGGTGGGTATTATGGAGGGCACATATTGCATGGTCACTGGGTGTGGTGCATAAACAATTAATTCTGGAACACTGAAAAGAAATTATAAATAAATATACAAACAAACAAATAAATAAATAAATTTTAAAAAATTTCTATGCTGCCCAGAGCAATCTATACTTTCGATGCCATCCCAATCAAAATACCAGTGGCATTTTTGAAAGTACTAGAATAAACAATTCTAAAAATTTGTATGGAAGCCAAAAACAACCTGAATTGCCAAAGAAATGTTGAAAAAGAATAACAAAGCTAGGGGCATCACGTTTCCTGATTTCAAGACATATTACAAAGCTGGATCATCAAGACAGCATGGTATTGGCACAAAACAGAAACATAGATCAATGAAACAGAATAGGAAAACCGAGATGTGGACCTTCAACTCTATAGTCAAATAATTTGTGACAAAGCAGGAAGAAAATATCCAGTGGAAAAAAGATAGTCTCTTCAATAAATGGTGCTGGGAAAATGGGACAGCTATATACAAAAGCTACATAAAACAGCTATATACAAAAGAAAGAAACTTTACCATTCTCTTACACCATACACCAAGATAAACTCAGAATGGATGAAAGACCTCGAAGTGAGACAGGATTCCATCAAAATCCTAGCGAGAACATAGTAACCTCTTCAACATTGGCCACAGCAACTTCTTTCATGACAGGTCTCCAAAGGGAAAGGAAACAAAATGTAAAATGAACTTTTGGGACTTCATCAAGACAAAAAGCTTCTGCACAGCAAAGGAAACAGTCAACAAAACAAAGGGACAACAGACAGAATGGGAGAAGATATTTGCAAGTGACACTACAGATAAAAGGTTGATATCCAAGATCTATAAAGTCCTTCTCATACTCAACACCCAAGAAAGAAATGATAAAGTCGATAATTGGGCAGAAGATATGAACAGACACTTCTCAAAAGAAGAACAAATTCAGTTAACAGACAAATGAAAAAATGTTCATCATCATTATCCATCAGGGAAATTAAAATCAAAACCACATTGAGACATCACCTTATGCCAGTTAGAATGGCAGAGATTAGCAAGGTAAGAAACAACAAATGTTGAAGCAGATGTGGATATAGGGAAACCTTTTACACTGTTGGTGGGACTCTAAGTTTGTGTGGCCACTTTGGAAAACAGTGTGGAGATTCCTCAAAAAATTAAAAATAGAGCTACCCTATGATGCAGAAATTTCACTACTGTGTATTTACCTCAAAGATATAGATGTAGTGAAAAGAAGGACCATATATACCCCAAGTTCATAACAGCAATGACCTTAATCATCAAACTGTGGAAAGAGCTGAGATGCCCTTCAACAGACAAATCAATAAAGATGGGGTCCATATATACAATGGAATATTATTCACCTATCAGAAAGGCTGAATACCCAATGTTTGCATCAACATGGATGGGACTGAGTGGATTATGCTGAATGACATAAGTCAAGCAGAGGAAGTTTATTATCATATGGTTTCACCTACCTGTGGAACAAGTAAGGAAAGGAAAAGTGAATTGGGGGAAATCCGAGGAGGAGATGAACCATGAGACACTATGGACTCTGAGAAACAAACTAAGGGTTTTAGAGGGAAGGGGTGGAGGAAAGGGTTAACCCAGTGACGGGTATTAAGGAGGGAATGTATTGCATTGGGTGTTATATGCAAACAATGAATCATTAAACACTACATCAAAAACTAAGGGTGTACTGTATGGTGACTAAAAAAACACAATTAAAAAAAAAAGGAAAAGAAAAGAAAAGAGCTTTCAAGCCTTGAAAAGGCATGGATGAATTGTAACAGCATATTGCTAACTGAGAGAAGTCTGAGAAGGCTACTTAGTATTGTATAATTTCAATTATTTATTTTTCTGGCAAAGGAAAAACTATATTTGCCTTATAACTATAAAGGCAAAACTATAAAAAACTAGGATGAACAAAAAGATGAATGGTTGCCAGGGGTCCACGGGAAGAGAGGAATAGTTAAATGGGAGAAATACTGTTTTTTGGTTTTGTTTTTTGTTTTTAGAGTGGTAAAAAGCTGTTCTCTATGATACCTTGATGGTGGGTGGATACATGGTATATGTATTTATTCAAAACCATTCATCTTTAGAATTCAAAAAATGAAACCTAATATATGCAAGTTAAGAAATATATTTAAGAGATTAGAGGAATCTCAGTATAGGATTCAGAATCTGACAAAATAATCTAAGAGGGAGAATGAGAGAGAGAGAAAAGAAAAGAAAAATGTAAGGGAAGGAGAAAAGGAAAAGAAAGGAAAGGGGGTTATATGGAGGAGGCAGGGCTAATATGATCAGAAATCTGGTCAGAGATCTCTGGAGTGAGGATCTCTGTGGTACGGACGACATTCTCCACTAGTCATGGATCTGGCCATCCTGTACCTGCTAAGTAAGTGTCCTTCTTCTCCCTCTTTTAACCCCAAGGGCCATGAATATCTACTAGCAACTGAGGGATTAATGTGTGGATGGGAAATATCAGAGAGACCAGTAATGCCAACTTCTCAACTCCAGGATTCACACTTGCATCTAGACAAAGCTCAGAATGGGAGGAAGCTTAGCACTCAGGGCCTCGATGACATCAGATGTCCATGGTGATGCCAAGTGGGTTTGTTTGATTCATGCACCATTTTGGGTCTAGCTCATGCAATACAAAGGACAGACAAAGGCAATACTGACATAATACTGACATAGAGCAGTGGGGTAGAACTGAGGTGGCACAGCTTTCATGGAGAGCTCAAGGGGGCCTGCCTAGGAGGATATCTATGCAAACTCTTGAGTAAAATAGGGAACAAGGGAGAGAGTACACTGCTGCAATCCCCTGGGGTGAGCTGGAAGAACTGTGTTTGAGGAATAGCTAGAAGGCTGAGTTCCCAGATCTCTCCCCAGCGCCAGAGCAGAGGAAAGGAAGAGGAGTAAGAAGTAGGGCTGGTCAAGTAGCCAGAGTCCTACTCATAAAACACGTTGTAGACAAGGTGTGTGTGGGACTTAATTTCAGCAGTGATGGGAAGCCATTGGCGTAGGGGTTAAAGAATTCAGTTTCCTAAACCAAAATTAAATCTCAAGCTTTTGTTTTCTTCAAATAAAGTTCAAGTTCATCAGCACTTTACAATGCTTACTGGAAGTCTAGGATGAAATAATTTTTTTTAAACATTAATTAAATCTGATTTTAAATTTGTGTCTCTAACCTAGAATCAGCCAGATCTTGGGTAGATGTGAATGAGATGTTCATACTGGAACTAGTAGATGGCAGCCACCAGGATCAGCAGTCCCATTTAAGGACAGGCAGGCTTAGGGTGATTCATGAGATTCTTGACCTGGTGTGCCTCTGCCTGCCCTACGTTGTGCTTGAGTCTCAGGGGCAGATCTCACACTGGCATCACATCTGACAGCATGCTTATCCTATCTGCACTGGCCCCAGAAATTGCCAGACATTGCCTCCAGCTGGCTCCGATGTTCACTTTCATAGAAACAACCATTGATGAGTAAGCCACATGGTGCATTCAGGGTCAGTTGCTTTTTTTTTTTTTTCCCCTGCCCTTGTCTCTTTCTCCACCCCCATCACAGTCTCCAAATTTGTGAACCTCCCCTGACATATAAATGTGATTATTTGTGAAACCAAACTCCTTCATTATAAAATCATAGTGAATTCCAGCATTGAATAAAAAAGACAACTCCAAGGATTCTGCCTAAGTAGCCAGTAGACTGTGTTTTTCCCAACCCTACTCAGAATTTCTTTTTCCCTCTCCTTTTTCTTCTGTTTCCCAGAGTCAGTGTTCCCTGTATATCTACTTCTGGGCAGAATTCAGTTCTTATCATAATGAGTTAAGTAGCTGAGCACAGGAGAAAAGAAGGACAAGGTAGCCTTGACCTTTAATAATCTTTGTGACAGACTATCTGGAATTTAGATGTAATGGAGCTCCCTGGAATGTGTCACCCCCTTACACCTTCTAGAAGTAGGCTGAATCCACAGCTCCCTCTATGGGGACAGATCAGCCCTCCATAACACTCTACATTTGCCGAAGACCAAAAGAAGTTGCCTTGGCTCCCCAGGGAAAGGAAATCTCATTCTCTATGAAAGCAGCCTCATGCCTGCAGGCAGCAGTAAAGCATATTTAATGCAGCGAGTCTATTGATCCCAGGACACAGACACAAACTCAATTCTTGCCTCATCCCAGGCTTGGCCAAAAGAATACTTTGCAAATGAAACAATGATGGCAATGTCAATACTAGAGTTAATAATAACACTAGCATTTATAGAGCTTTTAGTTTGTGCAGATATGACCCTATATGGCTTGTATAATTATCTCTGTGAGTCCTCAGAGTGATGCATAGGGCTGGATGTCTTAGTGTCACGGTTATTGGACAAAAGAAACAAGGGATGCTCCTGGATGGTGGGTACCTTCTTCAGTCTGCATTTAACAAGGGGAAACTGAGCCAGGTGCTAAGTCATGTGTTCTTGGTCTGAGGCTTCTAATCATCATGCCACACAGAGAACCAGTGCAAGCACACATTTGTTTACAGCTAGCAGGTAGCCATCATTGCAGTGACCAGGAGAAGGTAGAAAGACTCAGGGATCACAGCATAAACTCCAATAAGAAAAACCCAAGTTCAGATTCTACTCCTACTCAGCACTGAAGTCTTAGGCAATTTACATACCTTTCTGGACCTCAGTGTTTTCAACTACAAACTGTGGACAATAATGCTATCTTCCTTAGCTCTCAAGAGGATTAAAAGACATGCTTCATATTAAGTGCTTAGCACGGCACTTGGAGCATAGTAAGATGTAAACTATAAAAACAAGTTAGCTATCTTTATTAAAGCAGATCCAATGAGTAATTTTATCCTGTCGGGGGCAAAGGTTTCACCACCTACCACCACCACCACCACCACCACACACACACACACACACACACACACACACAGCCCTGCTGGGCAGGAACAGGATTGTGCAGTGGATATGCAGATGATTTTTAGTGTTGTCAGGGATTATTCCTAGAAAGTGGAGCTCTGCCAAAGGCACTCCCTGTTCTCTCTGTCATCCTACTTAACACCACAACCCTGGGGACACTCCTGGTATCCTAGCCCTGCTGAAACAGATTGACTTCTCCTATGCTTTTGTCCGGACTTATCAATCCCTTCTCTCTTGCCCAAAGACTACAATCTCACCACGAAATGTTATCAATTTCCTGTTAGTAGTCTCTCTTATTCAGTTCAATTTGTTTCCCTCCCAAAAGGAGGAATGACAGGAAAAACCACTTCCAGAGGCTGGGGTGGATGTTATATTCACTGTATGAGGGATTATATTGCATCTCTGCATGTAGGAAAATGTGACTCTTATTATGAAGGACATGGGTTCACTTATTCAAAAATATTCTATTTTTGGTTTCTGTAGTTACCTGGAAATTGAGACTCTTGTGTCACAGAACTTCTGAATGAAATGGTCATTGGTGTTCCCTGCATGGAAAGGCATGTGGCTATGGCCTCTATGCTCTATGGCTCTTGATGAAAGGTGTGGGGTCCCATTCCATTATCTGAGTCATGTGGGGTTTCTGGATGGAGGTGGGGAGCAGGCACAGCTACTATTTCTATTTCAAGATTCCTGTTCTCAACATGCTCTACTGTTCCCCACCATCCACCCAAGCCTGATGCTTTTCAGATTTTACAGAAAAAATAAGCAGCACAGAACAGAACCAAACTGAAACAGAATGCAAACACACATAAACATACACACAAACAATGTCCCTTTGAGAACAGAAGAGATCGAACACTTTAGATTTGAAAAAGTAACCAACTTCAAGCTGGAAACCAGGCATTCCCACAGTATCAAGTAGTTGAACTACTTTACCATGAGGAACCCTTGGGAGTTAACAAAAAAGTAAGTGGATGGCAACACATACAACCATATGTAAATACAAATATTTGTGATATTTTATGTTTGTATATGCAAATATGTGATTTTTATTGTTAAGAAGCCAAAGCCCAGAACTAATAAACAATGTATAGAAAAATCATGAAGTAACATGGCAGAATGAGTAGCCTCCTCTTCTTAGTTCAGTGCTGTCTCTGCTGGGCAGTGGGAGCCTAGTGCTCTTGAGTACCAGTGGATTAAATTAGATTGTCTATGGTAACACTTTTGGGCATGGTGATGTGCAGTTATGCTAATAATAGACACTTATATCAAATGGTGCATCATTTGGAAAGGGTCAGACTGAGTTGGGTATGCAACAGATCTATCAACTGCTGATCAAGGCTTTGTGCAGTGAACAAAAAATTAGGCAGCTGAGTGTTAAACAAGGCATGTGATATCCCATTATAGAATAAGCCTGAAACCTCAGATAATAAGTAGACAAAAATCAGACAATAAGTGGCTTCAGGCCACAGAACATTGGTATGTATCACAAAAGGATGAAAAAAAAAATGGGGGATGTTTTTTAAATCACAAAAACACTGCATTATAATGGAGCAGCTTTTCATAGATTCTTAGAGATCTTAGGAATATCTCAGTTTAATATGTTAATTGGTTAATAAAAAGACAAACAAATTGTGGAAGTTTACATAGCTAGTTAGAAGGAGACCCAAAATTTGAACCCAAGAGGATGGATTCTCACTGTATTGCCTGAGGTTACTTGTGTTGGAGAAAAACTCACTGAGACCTTATTTGTGAAGTAGTTCTGAATCAATTCAGTAGAGATATTCAATTGCCTAAAACTATCATTACCTTTTTATAAAAAGAAATTGAAAATAAGATGTCCAGAATGGTGCTATGAGGAGCTTCATTCTGTCTAGTGCAGCAACCATAACTGGTGAAAAATAGATTTTAAAAACTCCACAGACAAAAAAACAAACTAAACCAAAACAAACCAAACCAAACAAACAAACAAACAAACAAAGAAAAAACTCCACAGACATTTTAAATCTCTGGAAATTGTTCTAAGGACACACATCGAATGAATAAATAAATTTTCTTCTTTTATCATAATTTTTTTTAATTTTATTTTTTTCTGTGTTCCAAGATTCAATGTTTATGCACCACACCCAGTGCTCCACGCAATATATGCCCTCTTTAATACCTACCATTAGGCTCTCCCAAACCCCCACCCCTCTCCCCACCAAAACCCTCAATTTGTTTCTTACAGTCCAGAGTATCTCATGGTCCAGGTCCCCCTCCGATTTCCCCCAACTCACTTCTCCTCTCCTTCTCCCAATATTCTCCATGTTATTCCTTATGCTCCACAAATAAGCAAAACCATATGATAATTGACTTTCTTTGCTTAACTTATTTCACTCAGCATAATCTCCTCCAGTCCTGTCCATGTTGATTCAAAAGCTGGGTATTCATCCTTCCTGATGGAGGCATAATACTCAATAGCATATATGGACCATATCTTCTTTGTCCATTCATCTGTTGAAGGGCATCTTGACTCTTTCTACAGATTGATGACTGTGGTCATTGCTGCTATGAACATTGGGGTACAGATGGCCCTTCTTTTCGCTACATCTGTATCTTTGGGGTAAATACCCAATAGTGTAATTGCAAGGTCATAGGAAATCTCTGTTTTTCATTTCATTTTTTTTGTGTGTGTGTCTCCAAAGAGCATTTATTTTATTTTATTTTTTATAAACATATAATATATTTTTATCCCCAGGGGTACAGGTCTGTGAATCGCCCAGTTTACATACTCCACAGCACTCACCAAAGCACATACCTTCCCCAATGTCGATAATCCCACCCCCCTTCTTCCAACCCCCCTCCCCCCAGCAACCCTCAGTTTGTTTTGTGAGATTAAGAGTCACTTATGGTTTGTCTCCCTCCCAATCCCATCTTCTTTCATTTATTCTTCTCCTACCCCCTTAAGCCCCCATGTTGCATCACTACTTCCTCATATCAGGGAGATCATATGATAGTTGTCTTTATCCACTTGACTTATTTCACTAAGCATGATATGCTCTAGTTCCATCCATGTTGTTGCAAACGGCAAGATTTCATTTCTTTTGATGGCTGCATAGTATTCCAGATGGCCAACAGACACATGAAAAAGTGCTCCATATCACTCGGCTGCAGGGAAATTCAAATCAAAACCACAATGAGATATCAGCTCACACCAGTCAGAATGGCTAAAATTAACAAGTCAGGAAATGACAGATGCTGGCGAGGATGCAGAGAAAGGGGAACCTTCCTACACTGTTGGTGGGAATGCAAGGTGGTGCAACCTCTCTGGAAAACAACATGGAGGTTCCTCAAAATGTTGAAAATAGAACTACCCTATGACCCAGCAATAGCACTACTGGGTATTTACCCTAAAGATACAAACGTAGTGATCTGTTTTTCATTTCTTAAGGAATCTCCACATTGTTTTCCAAAATGACTGCACCAACTTGCATGTTCATCAACAGTGTAAGAGGGTTCCCTTTTCTCCACATCCTCTTCAACACTTGTTGTTTACTGTCTTGTTAACTTTGGCCATTCTAACTGGTATAAGGTGGTATCTCAATGTGGCTTTGGATTTGAATCTCCCTGATGGCTAATGATGATGAACAGCAAAGGAAATGGTCAACAAAATGAAGAGGCAACCCATGGAATGGGTGAATATATTCACAAATGATACTACAGACAGAGGGCTGATATCCAAGATCTATAAAGAACACCTCAAAGTCAACACTAAAAAAACAGATAATCACGTCAAAAAATGGGCAGAAGGGGCACCTGGGTGGCTCAGTGGGTTAAAGCCTCTGCCTTCGGCTCAGGTCATCGTCCAGGGGTCCTGGGATCGATCGAGCCCTGCATTGGGCTCTCTGCTCAGCGGGGAGCCTGTTTCCCTTCCTCTCTCTCTGCCTCTCTGCCTACTTGTGATCTCTGTCAAATAAATAAATAAAATCTTTTAAAAAATGGGCAGAAGACATGAATAGACATCTCTCCAAAAAAGACATAAAAATGGCTAAAAGACACATGAATAAATACATTTTTAAGAAAATTTATTAAACCACAGTAAGAATAATGGGCATCTGTGGCATTAGCTAAGTATTTCCTCCAGCCCAGTGTAGAGAAAAAGTTCAGGTAGGTGCAGCCAATAACAGAGGACACCCTTTCACTAGTTTCTAGTCTAGGGCTATGGAATCTTTTTGGAAGGGCCAGGCCACTAGCATTTCTCATTACTAAGCTCTATGTCACAGAAACTATTATAGGCAAAAAATGACTGAGAGTTTGTGGGGTGACTATTTTCTTCCTTCCAGCACTCACCCATAGGTGGAAGCTCTACACTGTGTGAGGCAGGACAAGAACATTGGAGCTCCAATTAATTTTTCCCAGGTACTCTTGTGGGATAGAAATTCCACACCATAAGAAAGCTAAGAAAACAAATAGCTACTGACCCTGCTCATAGAGCAAGGGTGTTACTCTAAGAGGAGAACACTTTTTTGCCTTCCACTCTGGAGCAGTGACTTAAAGCTTGTTCCTAGGAGGAGAAGACAAGCCATAAGAATACTTCAAAGGGAGTTTATCTTATTTGGAGGTGGCTGTGGGAAAGCTCAATCCTAAGGACACCCTAGAATAAGTGGAGATTTTCATGACAAGTATTAAGATACCCTCATAGCCCCATGAAAGAAATAAGCTAAAGCATAGATAATCTAGAAGTTTCACAGACAGAATTTGGAGACATCTAATAAGAGCTCTCTGAGGCTGGAAACAAAAACTCTCAAGTAGCTCTCAAGACTACTCCAGGAAAGGAGTGCAAATTTGAATACAGTGATCTGTAGAGCAGTTGATGTGCCAAGTCATTGTTGAAAACAATAGAGGGATCACCAGAAATTTGTGTGGTACCAATAGAATCAGTCAGTTTGGCAGAGAGATAAAGAGAAGACACAAAGAAGACCCTGTAAAAACCACCATCATCCCAGGGCTGCACATACCAGGGTTGTGCCCTCTTAGGAGTGACATCAGAGGCTGCAGATTATGGGAGAAATAGACTTCTCTAAAGTAGTCTAACCATGTTATCAAACAGATAAGTAAGCAAACAGCAACAAGAAGCACTGGGAGTAAGGGAATAATCAGTATTTAGGGTTGTTATAATATGTTGTTTTAAATGTGTAGTTTTTAACACCACCAAAAAAAAAAAAAAAAAAGCAAGACACAAAAGAAGAATAGAAAATGGCTCATTTAAAGAACAAAATACAACAAAACAGATAAAAGAAATTTCTTGTGAAAGGGTATAGATATCATACTTAGGAAAAAGAGATTTCAAAATAGTCTTTATAAATATTTTCAAAGTACTAAAAAAAGGTTTACAGAGGTAAAGTAAGTTGTGATCATATATGTCTCATATGCCAAGACAATCCAGTGAGGGAAGAATCATCTTTGCAACAAACAGAGCTGAAACAACTAGATAGCCACAACCTAAAGAATGAAGAGGAAGGCTTCCTCACACCATTTACAAAAATTAAACAAAACGAAATTGAAGAACTAAATGTAAGAGCTAAAGTTATAACACTGTTAGAAGAAAATATGGCCAATAAGGTCAAGGGAAGATGCTCATCAATATCCATCAGGGCAATAAAAGTTGAAACCACAATGAAATTCTAGTTCATATCTATCACAATGGCTAAAGCAAAACCTAGAAATAATAGCAACTATTGGTGAGAATCTGAATACATTGGAATATTCAAACACTGCTAGTGGAAATGTAAAATGGTGCAGCTGCTTTGAGATACAGTCTGCCCACTTTTCAAAATGTTAAACATAGAGTTTCCAAATAACCCATCAACTCCACCTTTGGTTATACACTGAAGAAAAATGGAAAACATAATATCCACACAAAATCTATACACAAATGTTGATAGCAGCATCATTCATAATCAAAACATGAAAAATTTTCAAATATCCATTTAACTGATGAGTAAGAAATTGAAATGTGGTATATCCATAGAATGTTATTTACTATTATATAATTGAATGATATTCAACAGTAAAAGGAGTACCAATACATACTGTAACATGAACAAACTTTGAAAACATTATGCTAAATGAAAAAGCCAGCCATAAGAGGCAACAAATTGAATAGTTACATATATTTAAAATGTGAAGAATAAACTACTCTACAGAAATAGAAAAAAAAAATTAAACAAAGTTGCCTAGAGCTTGGGGGACTTGAGGATACTTGGAAATGACTACTAGTGGATATGGGGTTTCTTTTTTTGGGTGATGAAAGTATTCAAAACTTGATTCTGGTAATGGCTTTACAACTCTGTGAATATAATTTTAAAAAATTGAGGGATATGCATTAAATAAATGGGTGAATTACATAGGATCAAATGGTTTTTCAAAAAAACCTGTTACAAATACAGATAATAACAACAAAAGGAATAAGTTTAAAGTCTCAGATCCAAATACATCCAATTTTTTTAAGAGACCCCAAGTGTAATTGCACAACTTTTCATGACAGTGGGATATACTGGTCATTGTCATTTACAAGATACAGAAGTGTCATTGAGTAGGCTTCTGTGCTGTGCTGGGCCACTTGCTCCCATTTCCCAGTAAATGCATCTAAATTTGAAAGAAAAAAAATATGTGATCATGTCCATTTGTTAGGATAATTTATCTAGTCAGGTCTTGGTATTTGTAGTCAGCTTGCTGGAGTTTAGCAATTAATTATTGCTTGATTGTATCATGCATTGTCATTTATTCCCCCAAATGGGACTGATAAATGAATGTTGCAAGATGGTAGCAGCATTTGTCAGATTAGTAAATTCAACTGGACTCCCCAGGCATCCTTTTCTTCCATCCAGCATCAGCTCTGGTAAGATTAGCACAACCACACAACACAATCTGAACCAACCTGCTTGGAAAAAATGTCCAATGGAAGAAAGAGAGTCTCTTCACCAAATGGTGTTGGAAAAATTAGACAGTCACATGCAGAAAAATGAAACTGGACCATTCCCTTATGCCACAAACAAAAATAGACTCAAAATGGATGAAAGACCTCAATATGAGACAGGAATGCATCAAAATTCTTGAGGAGAACCCAGGCAGCAACCTCTTTGATCTCAGCCACAGCAACTTCTTCCTAGAAACATTGCAAAATTCAAGGATAGCAAGGTCAAAAATGAACTATTGGGACTTCATCAAGATCAGAGCTTTTGCACAGCAAGGGAAACAGTCCACAAAACCAAAAGACAACTGACGGAATGGGAGAAGATATTTGCAAATAACATATCAGATAAAGGGCTAGTATCCAAAATCTAAAAAGAGCTTATCCAACTCATCTCCCAAAGAACAAGCAATCATAAAATGGGCAGAAGACATGAACAGACATTTCTGCAAAGAAGACATCCAAAAGGCTAAGAAACACAAGAAAACGTGCTCAAGATGACCTGGTATCAGGGAAATACACATCAGAACCACAGTGAGACACCACCTCACACCAGTCAGAATGGTTAAAATTAACAAGTCAGGAAATGACAGGTGTTGGAAAGATGTGGAGGAAGGGGAACCGTCTTACACTCTTGGTGGGAATACAAGCTGGTACAGCCACTGTGGAAAACAGTATGGAGGTTCCTCAAAAAGTTGAAAATAGAGCTACCTTACAACCCAGCAATTGCACTACTGGGTATTTACCCTAAAGATACCCTGAAGATAGTGATCCTCAGGGGCATATGAACCCCAATGTTTATATCAGCAATGTCCACAATAGCCATAATTACAAAATTATGGAAAGACTATGGAAAGAGCCTAGATGTCCATCAATAGATGGATAAAGAAGATATGAGATAAAGAAGATATATATATATATATATATATATATATATATATATATATATCCATCAAAAACACTAAAATCTTGCCATTTGCAAGGATGTGCATGGAACTAGAAGCTATTATGTTAAGTAAAATAAATTAGTCAGTGAAAGACAATTATCATATGATCTCACTTATATGAGGAATTTGAGAAACAAGACAGGATCATCCAGGAAAGGAGGGAAAAATAAAACAAGATGAAACCAGAGAGGGAGATAAACCATAAGAGACTCTTAATCTCTGGAAGCAAAGTGAGGATTGCTGGAAGGGAGGGAGGTGGGAGGGATTGGGAGGCTGGGTGATGGACATCAGGGAGTTTATGTGCTCTGGTGAGTGCTCTGAATTATGTAAGACTGATGAATCACAGAACTGTGCCCCTGAAACAAAGAATACATTATATGTTAATTTTAAAAAAAGCTAAAAAATTAAAATGAACCAACCTGCTCAATTACAAGTCTTTGTGTGGGGGCCAAATTGGAATTGGAGGGGGGTGGAAATGGCCTTGGCATTCATTTAGTACAAACTTCTCATCATGTAGAGACAGAAATAAAACTAGTAGACATGAGAAGTCTTCATAACTAATGCTATAAAGATGGCCAATAGCAGAATTAGCACCATTACATCCATCTTGGTCCTCAGTGCCCATTCTAAGCCTCATGATTCTGTTGCAGTCTTGGGTGAGTGTGGGCCACAGAAAGTTTCTGATCTGGATCCTTTAGGGCTGACCCTGGGCCTCTGGGGTCCTGGCATAACCTAGGGGTGCTAGGATCTAAGTAAAATACTCTACTCCAGAAAGGTGTCCTCTGAGCCCACACTAGAAATATAATATTGACATGGTTTCTACACCTAAACTCATTTCAGATACTGGGAAAAAAAGTAAATTGTTTTACAAATACTTCATTTTGTATTTTTATTCATTCATTCATTTATTCGAGTGTTTTCATTATGTTCAGTTAGCCAACATATAGTACATCATAAGTTTTTGTTGTAGTGTTCCATGATTCATTAGTTGCATATAACATCGAGTACTCAAATACTGTAAAACATTATGGTTAAAAACAAACAAAAAACAAACAAACAAAAAACAATGTTCATAGCAGCAATGTCCACAATAACCAAACTGTGGAAGGAACAGATATGTCCTTCAACATATAATGAATAAAGAAGTTGTGCTTATACACAATGGGATATTAGCCATCAGAAAGGATTAATACCCACCATTTGCATTGACATGGATGGAACTGGAGGGGATACGTGAAATAAATCAAGCAGAGAACGACCATTGTTGTAAGGTTTCACTCATATGTGGAACATAATCAATAACATGGAGAACCACAGAGGAATGGAGGGAAAACTGAATGAGAAGAAATCAGAGAGGGAGACAAATCATGAAAGGCTCTGGATTCTGGGAAACAACCTGAGGGTTACAAAAGGGAGGGGTTGGGGGGATGGGGTAACCGGGTCATGGGTATTAAGGAGGACAGGTATTGGGATGGGCACTGAGAGTTATAAGCAATTAATGAACCACTGAACACTACAACAAAAACTTATGATGTATTATATGCTTGCTAACAGAACATAATTAAAAAGTATGGTTATCAGCATTTCTATGTATACAAAATCATTGTTTTACTAAATATATATAAGGATATTTCCAAAGCCACAAGATTTCCCCACACTTCTTATAGACTAACTTCTATAGGGTAAAGCAGAGTAACTTTCCTTTGGGATACAAAGTGTACACAGGTTTTTCCCTGACCCTCAACATCAGCTTCATTCTTTGGTAGGATGCACTTTTAGTTTGGGTTTGAAGTAATAGTAGATTAGCTGAATTTCCACCCTACTGAAATGCTGTCCTTGAATGCAATATTCCCCCTGAGCCTACAAATCTGCCATAGAAGCCAAGGTCTTAATATGCTTCCAATGGATTTTGTTCAGGGTTATTTTCCATAAGGTGAAAGGGTCTGTAGGCACTAGGTAAGTCCATCTAAAAGCAGAGGTTTAGTTACTTATGCTTGTGCTACATCAGCACAGAGACTCTTAGGTTAATTGCCCAAACCCATTTATTTAGCTGCAGGATGTATGTCAGCCACTGCTGCAGAAAGCCAAGAGAAATGACCGAGAGTAATTCCATTTTGTAAGGAGCTCCAATGAGTCTTGTTCAAGGCAAGTGTCATCCATGTTTCCATGGCAACAAATATCTGTTTTAGGAAAGGAGCAAAGAGCCCAAACAATTCTGTTATGGACTGACTCTTCTAGAAGCACTTGGTAATAGGAGTCAGAGTGGAAAGGATTTTAAACAGTATTTATGTGATCAAATAAACCTACTTTCCACTTAAAGTAAAGGCACCTTGTGGCTGGGAGAGCAGTTTGAGCCCAGCTGACTTTTGGTGCTATAACTGCGTTGTCTACGTGATAGAAGTTACAGAAGCATCTCTTGCTTGTCTCAGGCAAACATCTGAGAGTAAGGAGATTTCTACTCCATTGAAACATACAGAAAAGACTCTCTGACCTTTCACACCAGTCAATGGATGCCCAAAGGGCAGAATGGAGGCAGCATAGAGAGCCAACAAGCGTGTACTCCACATTGTCCAGGATGGGCTTTCAAGCCCAGGCATGGAGGAAGATGTTGGGTCATCTCTGGTGACATGGTGACAACTTCCTCTCTGCCTGGCTTGCTCTTCTCCATGAGATCCCACAACATATTTAGCACCATGTGCAAAGTGATGTTCAGATGTTGGCTCGTAGTAACGAGCTGAGAAAGATGACATAATCTAGTTGTAAGAGCAAGAATGTTTTATTTAACTAATTGCAATCATGGGGGAATTCTAAGTCTTTGTAATTGAAACAATCACAATTATTTTTGTGAAATGACACTTTGTCATGATCAACAGTGGTGTTTTAGTTACAGAATAGGCCATTTGATGACCATGGTAATATGATGGTTTTAGAGTGTTGCACTGTGTCAGCCTTACACATAAGGACACAGCCTTATGCCCAAGGATGTCTCACAAATAATAAACATTAAGACCTACCTTCATACCACATGTTCCAGGGAATTCTTCAGCAAAACCATCTGCAGAAATTGATCAAGGGGAGGAGCCCATTGGCAGGATAACAAAACACTAATTGGGTCTAGAGCCACCACTTAATATAGAACTGTCAGCTTGCTACCTGAAAGGATTGGATGCATGTGTTCCTCTCACTGTGCTGCATTTTCTTGCTAGCATTGTTGCTGGCACCCAGATGGGATTGACTAAGGATGTAAGAACTCCATGTAGCCAGTGACACAAGAAGGAATGGGATTGAATGCTTTCATGCCATAGCTTCACATAACCCTTCTATTCCCAGCAACCTAGCACAGTGCTCAGGATGAACAACATTGTGCTGAAGAAGCAAAATGAACCTTTTGACCTGGACAGATAGATTTAGACTTCTATGGCACAAGGAGACAATTTGCCATTTCAGGAAAGTCCCCCTATGGAGATTGTTGACAAATATGCAATCATGAGAGTCTTTGACTGTTAACCTGTTTTTGATCACTAATCTTTTTAAAAGCACTACAGAATGCTACACTCCCTACATTTGCAAAATGTAGACTGGGAAATGCTTAGGTAAGTTTTTCAGGATGACATGGAATGGGTTCATATCTAGGTCTTGAAACTGATGTTTATGGGTTTGCTTTCTGCGTAGTTAGACATGAAAAATGATGGGATGTGCTGTGCTGCTTTTGGCCTTAAAAACATGTTTCATGGTTGGTGGTAAAATGGGTCATAGCATATACCTGCAAGTAGACAAACCTACACTCACCAAGACCAGGGAAGGGGCTTGTCAGGTATTTAACTCTGTCACTGCACCTGGAAGCACTAATATTTCAGTTTGGTGGGTAGAATCAGGACTCTTTCTTACAGACTCTGAGATTTTTTTTTTTTTTTTGTAAGTGCATTGCTTTATTGAAATTCTTATATAGCGTTTACTTCATAGAAATCGATGGACCTTAAGAGAACAGGTTATTTTTAGGTCCAGACCTTATTTACAGGTAAGATTGATGTTGGGTATTAACAAAACTAAGCTTAAAAACTATATAGTAGAGGGAAGAAAACATTAAAAACTAATACTTGTCAAGTCATCACCTAGAAAAAAATATATTACCTGGATATAGCATGGAGTATATAGACTTTTTTTTAAAAGATATTTTTAAATTTATTTCTTTGACAGAGACAGAGATCACAAGTAGGCAGACAGGCAGGCGTGGGGAGGGGGGGGCAAAGCAGGCTCCCTGCTGAGCAGAGAGCCCAATGCGGGGTTCAATTCCAGGACTCTGAGACCATGACCTGAGCCGAAGGCAGAGGCTTAACCCACTGAGCCATCCAGGTGCCCCAATTCTGAGATTTTTAAAAGAATCAATAAAAAGAATTTAAAATAAGACCAAGAAAGTGCATATTACCATTTTCTACCCATTGTTCAGGTTGCCTGACTTTTTCCTAAAGTCAATTTAGATTTTTGTTAGTTTTCTGTGATAAAGATTGCTTATGATTGGTGAAATGAGTCATAGTTTATAAGAGTGTAGGAGATTCAATAAAAGGCAATTTTAAAATGACAATATGGGGCAGTTGAAGTCCAGCCTCATAAAGACCTTGGAAAAGTGCCTGTCTACTAAAGGTGTCACCATGATAGTTATTAAAATTATCAAATTTCTTTTTTTTTAAATAGTTTGCATCCCTAACCATAGAGGTTGCTCTGAAAAGAAGTTAGACAAATGGATGTGAATGATCTATTTGGGTAACAAAAAATTGCAAACAGTCTCACAGACCTTGGTGATGTGACAAGAGTGGTTACAAGAGATGGTAAGGAGCAAATCAAGTAGAAGTTGGATCAGTAGGCTTGATTGAGTCTGCTAGAGAGAATCAGAACATCAAATGCATTGAGGAAGGAAATCTTTCTGCTGTGATGACACCGGCTGGTTGTCTCAGATCTCTGATTGGTCTCAGCCCTCTTCTGAAGCTCAGTGCCTAGAGTTGGTATAGCAAAGTTACTATGGATACTTGGTGCTTGGGGCTCATTGTGGCCTCATGGACTCCAAATCCTCTTTAAAGAGACCATCAAATTCAGACAAAGATGTGATCTGTCTATTCAAATGTGATATCCAGTCACTTTCTCAGTTAAATGAGCCCTTCCTATATTTGTATGCATGATGTATGTTTGCTTATTTGATAAAGCCTTGCACCCACATACACAGAACAACCACGGGGAAGCCAAAATAGTCCAATTAAATTATGAGTATCTGTAGTTACCAATGGGGACTGGGAAAGCAAAGACAAGTGAATTCTACAAATAGAGTCTGCATTTCAGCTGATGTGGGGTAAGCATCTTCTTTTTCAGGCCCATTTGCCTGAGCTCCTAGCAAGAAGTTGATGGTTTTGAGTTTACATGTCTTTCACTTGTGTTATATACCTTTGGGTGGAGATGAAGATGTGCCAAAGACCAGAAACAAGAAGAGGCAGTAGGGTGGAAAGCAGAAAGAATATATGCTTCCTGTAACTCCCCACCCCTGTTTATAATAACATCTCCTCTGCATATGTGTGACATTCATCCAGAAATTGGCATAAATGGATATATGTCATGCATATATCCATGAATATGGATATAAGTATGGCTTGGAATAGACGATGATATTAATCCTTGACTACTTAGTTTGGTTTGCATATATGTTTGCATGATCTTGAAGAAAATTAACAATCATTTTTAAGAAAAGCAGTCATAGGGGCGCCTGGGTGGCTCAGTGGGTTAAAGCCTCTGCCTTTGGCTCAGGTCATGATCTCAGAGTCCTGGGATCGAGCCCCCCATCAGGCTCTCTGCTCAGCAGGGAACCTGCTTCCCTTCCTCTTTCTGCTTGCCTCTCTGCCTACTTGTGATCTCTGTCAAATAAATAAATAAAATCTTAAAAAAAAAAAAAGAAAGAAAAGAAAAGCAGTCATAGGTCATGATTTTCAAGATTCACAGTGAAACTTCATGCCTCAAGCGACATCTCAGAAAGGATTCTGTCTGTTTTACACATAAGACTCAGATTTATTACTTATATTGGCTTTCACATGCTTATACTAGAAATCTACTATTGCTATTCCAGTGTTTACAATCTTTAAAAGATATTAAATTTTTCAGTGATTTCATCCCAAAGGATGAAATATGAATATATATATATATATTCATGAATAAAAAGCTCAGTGTTTCAGTCCAAATGCCATGCCTAAGAATAATCACAGCTTTTTTATTTATTATTATTTTTTAGAGCATGACCCTTACTAAGCAACATGATATAGTATGACAAACCCTTAAAAACCCAAATCTAATCTTGGATATTGTCACTTAATTTTCACAGATGAAGAAAAACATGTTTTGTGTGGGCAAGTTCCTGCTTGTTTAGTAAGGGCTAGGTTCAAGATTCAGAGTCTTCCTGCTTTCAATTTTTTTGTTATGTCTCGTTATGACCTTTATCTCATCCAGTTGCCTGTGTTATGTTTTCTTTATCAAATTATAAGATCTTCATGGTAAGGTGATCCTGATTCATATCCTTTAATCCATACAACACACGGTACCTGGATTGATCTTGTGCCTTGTTGCATGACTGAATGGGTAGATGAATGGATGGGTGGATAGATGGATGGATGGGTAAATGTGTGGATGGATGGTGAACCAATTCTGATCTATGTCAATAGATAACTCAACATATGGGGTCTCAATATTTTGGAGTCATTCAATATCTATTATGGCAACACTGAAATCTCTTGGGAATCTTGTGGATTGGGCATAAGAGAGGGAGGTAATGACCAGATTTCTGGAAATTTTTCCCGACCCAGTATTTGTTCTTAAAGGTAAGTGCTGCTTGCACTGTAGTTATTACATAAAATATATTCAAATTTAAGAGGCAACAAATTGTCAAAATAAAAGTGATAATTGACTCTTTGTATGCTATGTATATTGGATTATCCCTATGAGGTGAATTTTAAAAGTACACACTGCAAGAGATATGAAGGCTATTCAAAAAACAAAAAAATGTTTTTGGGGGAAGGAGGAATACTTTGAAAATAGAGCAAAACGTGATGAACTACTACTAGACAAGACTTCAGTTACTCTCATTGCCAAGGAAAGGATTCAATTCCAATTCAAACTAGTATTAATTCTCTCTAATTCTATGTAACAGTCACAACAGGGCAATGACCTCGCAGCTTCACATTATGTAGCGATGTTCAGTATATTTTTGCTTCGTTAGTGGCCTTTGTAAGCACAAAAAATCTCTAGTTAATCAACTATGCAAGGTTAAACATATGCATATTTCATTGAGTTTTTTCCCCTCACAGAGGATTTGACAAGAAACAAAACAAAATGCACAGATCATTCAAATGTGGAGGGGGTCCTCATAATAACATGAGAAGACATTAAACTTGAGTGACTTCTAAAGCTAATGTGCAAGCCAATGCTTCTCAATGTGTGGCCCCCAGACCAGCATCATCGACATCACCTGGGAGCCCATTAGAAATCAAAATGCTCAGGCTCCACAGCAGATCTGCTGAATCAGAAATATGTGCCAGCATGTCCTTCAGGAGATATTCTCTTAAGTTTAGAACCATTGCTCTGAACCAACCAAAGACAGACTATGTAAGGCATTGGTGTTAGCTGAATATGGTCACTTCCAAGGATCCACAACAAAATCAATTCATTCTCTTCTTTTTTGATAGAAATGAAATAAATGAGAGAATAGGAGAAATCACTGCAGAAATGGATTGGCTAGTAGGACTACCTTGTTAGAGGCAGGTGGGAGTCTCATGAGTGTCCCACAGATTGTTGACCTAAGCATTCAGCAAAACTTTTTGGGGGGGCACCTGGGTGGCTAGGTGGGTTAAGCCTCTGCCTTCAGCTTGGGTCATGGTCTCAGGGTCCTGGGATCGAGCCCCACATCGGGCTCTCTGCTTAGCAGGGAGCCTGCTTCCCTTCCTCTCTCTCTCTCTCTGCCTGCCTCTCTGCCTACTTGTGATCTCTGTCAAATAAATAAATAAAATCTTAAAAAAACGGGCACCTGGGTGGCTCAGTGGGTTAAGCCGCTGCCTTCGGCTCAGGTCATGATCTCAGGGTCCTGGGATCGAGTCCCACATCGGGCTCTCTGCTCAGCAGGGAGCCTGCTTCCTCCTCTCTCTCTGCTTGCCTCTCTGCCTACTTGTGATCTCTCTCTGTCAAATAAATAAATAAAATCTTAAAAAAAAAAAAAGAACATATTCCTTATAAAAAAAAAATCTTAAAAAAACAACAACAACTTTTTTTTTTTTTTTCAGAGGTGGGGAGAAGAGGAAGATGGAAAGAGAGAATCTTAAGGAGGCTCAATCTCACAGCCCTGAGACCACAACCTGGGCTGAAATCAAGAGTTGGGTGCTTAACTAGCTGAGCCACCCAGGTGCCCCATGCATTCAACAAATCTTAATTAAACTCCTACTAAGTGTCAGAACTGTCCGAGATGCTGGGATACAATGATAAACGATATGGCTTAATGAGGTGGTTTCTACCTTCAAAGCTCTTATAGTCTAGTAAACAAAATAAACATTAAGCGTGTAATGACTCTAAAATATGAAAACTGTTATGTAAGGTATGTTACAAGGAGAACTAGTCTTCTGTTGAAGGTGGTGACTTCCCTGCTCTAGCCCCAAAAGAGAGATGTTGATTCAAAGAGAGATGTTGATCCAAAGAAAGTGCAGAAGGTAAGGGAATTGGTTCAGGTAAAAGAACACATGGAGAGATCATGAGTCCAATAGAAGCTTAGGGAGTGTGGGGAATAGAAAAACATTAAATGGGACCAAAGAGTGGCTTAACAAGAGAAGAGACTTGGTGAGGGATGCAAGTCCACAAAGAGAAAGTCTCTGTGAACCATTAAGTATTTGCCCTTCCTTGGAATGGCATTGGACAAGTTCTACCTGGATATAGAAAGCGAAATAAAATGAGTAGATTTTGTTTTGGGAAAGCAGATCTAATGAAAGATGGAGAATGGAATCAGAAAGAGTGGAGAAACCAGTTGGGAGAATATTAGGATAATCCAGTTAAGAGAAGGTGGGGCCCAGAATAGTGTGCATTTTCATTACAAACAGCACATGAATCCCTTCATGATTGCTGCTTCACAAAAGCCACAATCTGCCAGATGTTTCACTGTTAATCATTGGCAAAATCTTATGGATGCTTCTCTTTTCTGTTGCTTGTACCTCTGATCAGGTAAGGGCAGTCTCTTGGCATGTTTATGGTGTTGACCTGTGAACTTACATGAACACTTGGGGATATGAAATATGGCTGAAGCTGTAGTCATCATTCATCATTCAGTTTCATAAGTTGTGGGACTTGCCATTGTCCTTTTATGTTGTTTTTGTTCTGGGTACCATTTGACCAGTACAAGTACTGGTCAAGTACACATCTCAGGGAAACCAAAAACCATTAATTTTCCACATAAGCTGTCTCTGCATCTTCTAGAATGAGCTGCTCCCAGAGTGACTACTGAAAGACACTCATATGGTAAATTTGGCTATCTCCAGCTATAATGAAGAAAGCTTGGGTACTAATATTCTAAGCAGAGTAAACCCTGGCTGGCTTGCTTTCACCTTTTATTGATTTATTTTTTTCAAGATGAGAGAAAAATTACAGCAGTTTCCTTAAATATCCTTCTAAAAGATGATATTTAAGATTACTTTTTAAAAAAAATTAAATTCAATCAACCAAGAAATAATACATTAGCTTTTGATATAATGTTCAGTGATTCATTAGTTGAATATAACAGCCAGTGCTCATCATATCACATGCCCTCTTTAATTTCCATCACCAGTTACCCCATCCCCCATGCACCTCACCTCCTTTTTCACAACCCTCAGCTTGTCTCCTGGAGTCAGGAGTCTCATATGATTTGTCTCCCTCAAGTCCCCCTCCACTTCCCCTATTGCCTTCTGTGCTATTCCTTAGCACATTTGAGTGAAACTATGATAATTGTGTTTCTCTGATAACTTTCACAAATGCATAATATCTTTGGGCTTTGACCAATTAATGCAAATTTCATCTTTACTGAAGAACATTTAAAGAAGCAAATAAAGCCCAGGGTACAAAAGAGATCACCTGATATTATCATTGGAAGCAATACAGGTGAGGGAATTTTCTTGCTGTAAAGGTTACCTAATCCTTCCTTCCTTCTACTCCTCTCCAACCAGAGAACAGTGATGAAACAAATCCATACAATCATTTTTAGATGAAAATCCTCAGCTGAGGGGTGAGCACTAAAGTCAAATTCCTCTAAGTAGAAATTACAGCGAAATCTGCAACAAGGATGCTGACAAATCTTAATGAATGTATTGGGAAAACATGGCTATGCCTTAGTCTTTTTTTTTTTTAAACCCACTTTAGGGGGCACCTGGGTGGCTCGGTGGGTTAAAGCCTCTCCCTTTGACTCCCTGTGGTCATGATCTCAGGGTCCTGGGATCGAGCCCCGCATTGGGCTCTTTGCTCAGCAGGGAGCCTGCTCCCCCCTCTCTCCTTCTGTCTGCCTCTCTGCCTACCTGTGAACTCTGTCTGTCAAATAAATAAATAAATAAAATAAAAAATAAATAAAACCCACTTTAGGTACTCCATGTTTTCAACAATTTTCAACTTCTATATTAATTTTCAGACTTGGAAAGTAAGATAAGAGGTTTATCCCATCATTTATTCATTCAACAATTACTAGCTTAGCATTTACCATGTTGGTACCTGTCCCTGGGGCTAGGATTACAATAGTAACAACCCTCCTGTTCCTGTTTTCTAGGTACTTAGAAGCCTGTGCAGTCTTTCTCAGAAGAATTTTTTGGATATGTAAAATAAAATATATGTGTAAAAGATAAATGAGTTACAACAGTAGATATTAAACTGTTTTAAAATTTGCAGATGTAATTTAAAATAACATTAAATAACAGTTGTGATGAAATATAAAAAAATGATTTTTTAAAAAAATTATTTTTTCAGTGTTCCAAGATTCATTGTTTATGCATCACACCCAGTGCTCCATGCAATACATGCCCTCCTTAATACCCACCAGCAGCCTCACCCAACCCCCCATGCTTCTCCCTTCCAAAACCCTCAGGTTTTTTCTTAGAGACTGGGAGACTTAGAGACTTAGAACCCTGAGAGACAGCGGACTCTGAGAAAATACTGATTTTTTATCAGTGACAAAGACACAGATATGCTAATATTTCAAGATTTTGTTTTTCTTTTGGGGCAATATTTATAAGTAAAAGGAAATTTTAATTATCAGATGCAAGTGAAAATAAGGTTATATATCTTCATATGCAAGTTTATGGAATCTTTGAATTCAATACATGGGGAATGAATGGAGGGAGGAGTCTGTGAATCCGGGTGGGAGCGGACAGCTCCTTTCACCGAACCAGTGGTGGGAGAGGAAAGAACATCAAAGGCCTCTGAAAGTGAAGCTTACCAAAGTGTTTCTTTGGGCTCCACCCTGGAGCCTCTGTCTGACTCACAAATGGTTAATTAACCAGCTCTCACCAAACAGATATCTACAGCTACCATCTTGGAGAGGAATCCTAAGTGAAGGATGTGGAGCAATGGGAAAATGTAAATAATGCAAAGTCCTCATCTTCCACATCATGCTGAGCATTATTGCAGAGCTTCCATGGTTTATCCATTGGATTATCCATCCAATGGTTTCTCACCAGGTAAAATTAGAAGTCAGGCATTGAAGGGGAAAATTCCTCAACCCAGGACATGGATTTCCTATTGAAAAGCTCCTCTCTCCATCTGTATGGTGTTTGATCTCAGACACCTAGATTTATTTCTCACAGTTAGGAACACTAAGTAACCCAAATTTTGCTGCCATCATTTTAGAGGAGAAAAAAATAGAATCCTAAATTACTTCAGGAAATGAAGGCCACCTCTTAGAGTTATTGTTAGGAAGTTGTATAACATTGAGCTACATAAAGAAACTAAGACAAGAAGTTGAGACTGTTACTGGAATGATTTAAAGACATTTCAACATTATTCTAAAGTTCTTATTCCTCTGCAGAGATAAATCAAATGAATATAGTAGAGCTTGTGCTTCTCCACACATACCTGCTAACCCTGCATTTCTCCTCATATCTTTTAATGGGGGTCTCTTTTCCTCTCGACAGGTAAAAAACCAGGGAGTCATCATTGATTCTTTTTAAAATTTATACCCCACATTCAATCAATCAGCAAATGAATTTGCTCTATTTTCAAAACATATCCAGAATCTAACCATTTCTTCACCCTTTGCTATTGCTCCCTCAAACTGCCATCTCAATAACATTCCATCCCACCTACAACCATACCTCTCCTGTTCTCATCTTTATCTTCTTACTTCCCATCCCAAAGGGAGAATCCTGCCTTTTGCTTTCCCTGTCACCTAAGTTCTGGAAAACCATCCTGTCTCATCCATATCTGTCTCAGCAACTTCCTTCCTCTCTTCTGGATGCCAAGTGACCCTGTGTCTCAGCTGCAATGGCTCCCCACCCCTACAGACTTTGCACCTATCCACTGCAGGGACTTCCACCACACTTCCAAAAGCCCATACAGCCTGACAAATAAGTCATGATAGCATCTTCCTCTGATCAGTTTCCATCTCTGTATTCGAGCCTAACAGTGACCTCTTCAGGCAAGATGCTGGTGTGGACCCTCCAACCTCTGACTCTCCACTCAGATACCTCTCCCTTCCTTGATGTGACTGTTCTATTTTCCAGTTCCAACCCTACAAGTTGGAAATATCCTAGCAGAAAGAAAATAAATTGTGAGGAAGAGATATGTAAGCAGCTAGTGATTCTGTGAACCAAAGATTTTGTGTCTGTAGCCCTCATGTCCTGTCTCCTGTATCTTTAATCATTTCTTCTCTACTAGTGTTTTCTCATCAATTGAAAAACTTACCAAAGCCTCTCATATTAAAAACAAGCAAACAAACTCAAAACACAAACCTTTAATTCTACTATACATAAAGCCATCACTTTATTTCTTGCTTTGTTCTAACCTGCTTCTGCATGTACCTGGTCATTTCTTTATATGACTAGTATCTTTGTTTTTTGATGTGTCAGACAATTAGGTTCCTTCTCATGGACCCCTTTATTTTTCAACACAGGAAAATCCAGTTTCCACAGTCCATTTCAGTGAGACATTTTTCCCAAATGAGTTTACTAAACCCACGAAGTACTTCCTGCTCCTGGTTATAGTAGGCTTTCTGATGTGTTGGATCTCTCAAATATCTCTTTGTCCTTTTCAGCTCTAATATTTCACTCCTGTATGGTCATTTCTTACTTCAGTTTGTTTATAGCATTCCAGGTGATCCTAGCATACAGACAAGTTTGAGACTCAGGGCTCAAAATTGGTACTAGCAAAAGTTTAACATGTATACAAGTTGCCTGGAGATTCTTCATTTCTTTACAAGCTGCAAGGTTATGGAATGTTGCTGTTCCTGGGATCATAGTTAGACTAGAAAATTTCAATTCTGGGTAATTACTTGACACATTGAATTTGAGAATCACAGCCTTACCTAGTTACTGAGAAAGTAGTAGGTTGTCACATCCTTTAAAGAAGCCTTCTTTAATAACTCGGGTGAATTAAATGTCCTAACTCTGTGTCTATGGCAATGTGGGCTTACTTTTATCTCAGTGCATGTATGTTGCATTGCTCTCATCTCTTTACAGTAACTATTATTTTCATTAGAGTGGATGATCATCAAAAGCTGCAATGTGATTGGAACTCAGTAATGGTAAAAAGGAAAGTCAATTCCCTATTACTAAGCACACCCATGCTTTCTCAAGCACTGGGTAGAACTGAGATCAAGTGAATAGGAATTAAGTCTCTTCCTGTTTTCTCCCATTGAATTCCAGTCAGAACACTATACCATTAGATAGTTCTCCACACTTCTCTAGGCATTGCCACATGGGCTTGACACAGTGAAGAGCAACACTCTCATGTTGATCTTTTCCAACATCACTCTATTCCATCCAAGGATTCAGTGCCTTTTTTTTTTTCTCTTAGTCTTTGAAGTCACACTGCTTATGCTGCCCTTTGTTGAAATGCCACTGGTGAAATTCAGCTTCATCACTCTCTATCTGCAGAAATTCTCTTCATGGGGTTCATAGGCAATAAGACCATCATTTTTTAAGTGTTTTCATTTTAATTCCAGTTAGTTAAAATACAGTGTTATATTAGTTTCAGGTGTAAGATATAGTGATTTAACATTTTCAACCACCACTTTTAATGTCCAGATTGTAATACTTCTCCATGTGAAATAAATACTGAGATACTAATAAATATATGCTGTTAGGACAAACAGTTCTGGACATGCCAAGATGCCTGGTCACTCTGGTCCAAGATAACTCTGGGCTCACCAGAGAAGTATACGCTGTGACACACACTACTTTTTCAATCTGCTCTTCTTGAGCTTACCTGGGTGTCTGGTATTGGTTACTAGATGCCTTCCTTTCTTGCAAAATGACATAGTTCAGCAATTACAACATGTTATCAAACTTAATAGTGTTAGACCCCAATCTTTCTCTGTCAATATTAAGAGGAATTAAACTCACTTACTAAAAGGCTTTGAATTTAAGCAGATGTGGTCAAATTCCAGTGACAAATCAGCCAAAACCATGAGAATTCTATATTCATAAAATGTAATAATATTTCCTACTTCATAGAGCTTTTTCAAGTATTAAGTAAAATAACAATTATTTAATAATATTTGGTATGTAGTAAAGGCTCAAAAATAATAGTTATAGGGATAATTCTGGTTTCATCTCCAACATATAAAAGGCTTGAAGTCGCTGCTTTCCTCATTACAACAACAAAAAAAGAGCTGATGAAACTGAAAAGTCAGTGAATTTTCTTGGACCATCGGATAATCGAAGTTGCAAGGTAAACCATCACCCTGAAATCTGGGAAGAAGGACAGATCCAGAGAGAAAAACCTGAGATCTACTTTCCAGGAAACAAAGCTTCCAGAGACATAAACTGGACTCTTATGTAAAAAGGTACACAAAATGTGGGAACAGATGGGTAATATAAGCAGAAAGAGAAAAACTCTAAGAAAGGATCAAAAGGAAGTGCTATAAATAAAAATCACTGTACCATGAACAATATCTTTGACAGGCTTACTGGTAGAGTTGAGATAGTTAAGGAAAGAATGTTTGAGCTTACCCATCCACCCACACCACCTCTAAAACCCTCAGTTTGGGTGAGGCTGGTGGTGGGTATTAAGGAGGGCATGTACTGCATGGAGCACTGGGTGTTGTACATAAACAATAAATCTTGGAACACTGCATAAAAAACCCAATGATGTATTTTATGGTGACTAACATAACACAACTTAAAAAAAGAATGTGCGAGCTTAAAGATAGGTCAGCTGAGATACCACCTTACACTAGTTAGAATGGCAAAAATTTACAAGGCAGGAAGTAACAAGTGTTGGAGAGGATGTGGAGAAAGGGGAACCCTCTTACACTGTTAGTGAGAATGATAGTGGGTGCAACCACATTGGAAAATAGTGTGGATATTCCTCAAAAATTTAAAATAGAGCTACTCTAAGACCCAGAAATTGCACTACTGGGTATTACCCAATAGTACAGATATAGTGAAAAGAAGGGCCATATGTACCCCAATGTTCATAGCAGCAATGTCCACAATTGCCAAACTGTGGAAACAGCCAAGATGCCCTTCAACAGAGGAATGGATAAAGAAGATATGGTCCATATATACAATGGAATATTATGCAGCCATCAGAAAGAATGAATACCCAACTTTTGCATCAACATGAATGGAACTGGAGCAGATTATGCTGAGTGAAATAAGTCAAGCAGAAAAAGTCAATTATCATATGGTTTCACTTACTTGTGGAACACAAGGAATAACAAGGAGGACATTAGGAGAAGGAAAGGAAAAGTGAATTGGGGCAATTGGAAGGGGAAATAAACCATGAGAGACTGAACTCTGAGAAACAAACTGAGGGTTTTAGAGGGGAGGGGGGTGAGGGATGGGTAAGCCTGGTGGTGGGTATTAAGGAGGGCATGTACTGTTGGAATACCAGAAAGAGGACAAAGAGAGAAGAGAGGAGAACAAATATTTGAAGTAATACCGCCAAGTGCTTTTAGAAATTAATGACAGAAACCAAAACACAGATCCAAGAAGCTCAAGACAAAATAAGCAGAATAAACAACTATCTCTTTATGTCTTATCTATTATCTATCTATCTAACTTCTATTTATCTATCATCTATCTATCTATCATCTATTTATTTATCATCTATCTGAACATGCTTAGGCATGTCATATTTGAACCACAGAAAAAGGGAAAAAAAGTCTTAAAGAAGCTGGGATGAGGGAGAATACTTTATTGTTATAGCCACTTTTCAGAAGCAGAATGGACGCCCACCCTAAATTTGCTTTGGAAAATGAGACATTCTGATGAGAAAAGTAGGCCTCCCAAACAAGTCCAAAAATGTCTTGAGAATACAGTGAAAAGAGCCTGGTTTAAGGTTTTCATGGTGGCTGGGAGATAGGAGTGGAGTGAGAACTCCTGCATGCAGGCAGAAGTTTGTGTACTTTGAACCTCCAAACTGGTGCCAAGGAAGAGAGCACACAGATTTTCTCACCAGCTTCCCCAGACTTAGAGAAAGATTAGGAAGAAGGAGGGATAAGACTTAAAGCTGTCATCATTCAAACATTAAAAGACATGAGGTCAGACTCCTTAATACATTTATCTAGACAGGATAAGAATTACAGTGGTCTTCTCATCGTAAACCAAGAAAGCAAGGATTGTGAGATGAAATACTTATAGTGTTGAAAGAAAGAAAACCTGTTAATGTAGAATTCTCCCTCTAGGAAAAATTTTCTTCAAAAGTGAAGGGAAAAAAAAAGAAAAAAACTTCTTCATATAAAAACTGAGGCAATTGATCACAGACAGACCACTCTGCAAAAACTTTAGAAGGATTTCCTCAGGTAGAAGGGAATGGTGTAAGTTGGAAATGTAGATTGATATTTTAAAGAGAAGAGCACTGAAAAAGGAATAAATAAAGGTAAAACAAAGACTTTGACTTACCTTATTTTTGATTTATCTAAAACATAACTGTTTAGAGTAGTAACAATAGCAATGTGTCATCTGATAATAGCATATGGGTAAGTGTAATGAATGAAAGTGATGTGAGAGGCACAGGAGGGAGGAATTGTGTTATAAATCTGGCATAAAGTATTTATGTTGCACATGAAGTGGTATACTGTTATTTGAAGCTACACTTAGATTAGACATGAATATTATAAGACCTTCTGTTGTCATCTCTAGTATGTGAAGACTTGTAAATTGTCACTCCCATACATACAAATTAAAAAAAACCCTGGAAAATGAAAATCAAAGATTTTTCCAAGACCAATAAAAAATGTAGAATTACAGAGCAAACTGCCACCCTCAAAACTGGAGAAGCAGGCAAATATAGACAAACACAATCAATATCCATTATTGATAGATCAAGCAAACAGAAAATCAGTGAAGATGTTGATTACTTGAAAAACACTGTCAATCTGACCTGATATTTAAGGATCCCTTCATCCAACAATAGCAAAATACACATTCTTCTTGAGCTGATATGGAACATACAACAAAATAAAAGTCATATTCTAGGACACAAAACACACCTTAACAGATTTAAAAGAATAAAGGTCCTATATGGGGCGCCTGGGTGGCTCAGTGGGTTAAGCTGCTGCCTTCGGCTCAGGTCATGATCTCAGAGTCCTGGGATCGAGTCCCGCATCGGGCTTTCTGCTCAGCAGAGAGCCTGCTTCCCTCTCTCTCTCTCTGCCTGCCTCTCCATCTACTTGTGATTTCTCTCTGTCAAATAAACAAATAAGATCTTTAAAAAAAAAAAAAGAATAAAGGTCATATGAAATATGTTCATGAAACACTCTGAAATCAAACTAAAAATCAGTAATAGAAATATAACTGGAAAAAAAACCCACAAAATATTTAGATATTTAACAACACACTTCTAAATAACACATAGTTCAAATAAGACTCAAGAAAAAATAATTTGAACTAAGTGAAAATAAAAATAGATTATAAATATAAAACATGTTAATGTTTTATAACATTTGAAACAACATTTTATAACATTTAAAACATAAATATAAAGCATATAAATATAAAACAAATATAAAACATAAAAATAAAGCACTATATTATTGGGTGGCAGTGAATGCAGTGCTTAGAGGAAAATCTATAGCATTAAATGCATATATAGAAAAAAAAATACATGCCTTATAGTCCATAATCCAAACTGCCACAATAGGAATCTAGAGAAAAGAAAACAATTTAAGCCTAAAGTAAACAAAAATGTATATGTAATTTTTTAAATGGACAGAAATCAATTATTTAAAAACAAGAAATCAATAAAATAAAACCGAAAGCTGATTCTTTGAAAAGAGCAGTAAAATTGATAAACATGTAACCAGACTAAAGAGAAGATACAAATCAATAAATCAGAAATTAAAGTCATTCATCACTACTGATCTCATGGACATTAAAAGGATAATAAATCACACTATTAACTTTATTTCTACCATATGATAACATAGATTAAAGAGTTCAGGGCGCCTGGGTGGCTCAGTGGGTTAAGCCGCTGCCTTCGGCTCAGGTCATGATCTCAGGGTCCTGAGATCGAGGCCCGCATCGGGCTCTCTGCTCAGCAGGGAGTCTGCTTCCCTCTCTCTCTCTGCCTGCCTCTCCATCTACTTGTGATTTCTCTCTGTCAAATAAATAAATAAAATCTTTAAAAAAAAAAAAAAAAGAGTTCAATTCCCTGAAAGATGCAAATAACTAAAAGTCTTTCAAGGAAAAATAGATAATATGAATAATCTTGTATCTATTAAATAAATTGAATCAATCATTAATAACTCTATAATAAAAGTAATAATGAGGTGAATACTAGTAAACAAATAAGGACAAAATGATGCAAATCCTTTGCAAACTCTCTCAGAAAATGAAACGAGTGGGAACACATTCTAACTCATTCCATACAGTCGTCATTAACCTAATGCCAATACTACATGAAGATAATACAAGAAAAGAAACCTGTAGACTAGTACTTCTCAAGAATATAGAGGTAAAATTAACAAAATATTAGCAATCAAATATTTAAAAGTGTAAAATATGACCATGACTAAAGATCATGACTCTAGGGAAACCAGGACTAAAGGGAAACTTTAGGAACTTTAGGGAAACCATAACTAAAGGGAAATTTGCAAGAAAGCAAGGTTGATTCAACATTTTAAAAATTAATCCATTTAATGTATCAAATCAATAGCTAAAGAAGAAAAAGCATGTAATAATATCAATAGATACAGAAAAAGCATTTGGCAAAATTTAACACTATTCATAATCAAAAATCTCTGCCAACTAGGAATAGAGGTGAACTTCTTTATTTTTTTAAAATATGTTAAAAATATAAAATGTGTTTAAAATATGTTACCCTATGACTAACATCATATTTAATTTGCACAAAATTTTCCCCTATGATTGGGAACAATCATACTTTTCACTACTTTCACTTAATATAATATTGGAAGTCTTATCTAAGGCAGGAAGACCCAAAAAGAAGAAAAATGTGGATAGATTGGGAAGGAAGAAACTGTTCACAGATGATGTGATCATATGTGTAGAAAATTCCAAAGAACTGATTAAAGAAAATCCTTTTGGAGATAATAATTGACAATAACAAGGTCACAGGTTACAAGACTAATTGCAAAAACTAATCACTTACTTACATACCAGCAATGAGCAAGTGGAATTTTAAACAAACAAACAAACAAAAATACAATGCCATTTTTAATAGCTCACACACAATAAAGAAATAGGTACAACTCTAGCAAAATATGTACAGGGTCTATATGTAGAAAAATTTAAATCTGATGAAGGAATCAAAGACCTAAATAAATAGAGGGATGTTCAGGGCCCAGGGACTGGAAAACTAAATATTGTTAAGATATCAATTCCACTCAGGGCGTCTGGGTGGCACAGATGGTTAAGTGTCTTCCTTCAGCTCAGGTCATGATTGGAGGGTCCTGGGATTGAGCCCCACGTCCGGGTCCTTGCTCAAAGCAGCACCTATAGCTATCCCTGCTTATGCTCTCTCTCTCACTATCTCTGTATATATGTGTCAAATAAATAAATAAAATCTTTTCTTTTGCTCTTTGAAAAAAGGTATTGATTCTTTTCAATATTGATTTATAGATTTAAATACCAATAAAAATTCTGACAAGCTATTTTGTGTTTTGTAGATACCAACAAGTTCATTCTAAAGTTCATATAGGAAGACAAAAGTCCTAGACTAGTCAATGCAATATTGCAGAGCAAAGTTGGAGGACTCAACACTACCTAACTCTGAGACTTGCTATAAAGCTAATGTATTTAAGAGAGCATAGTATTGTCAAAAGAACAGACTTACAGATCAATGGAACAGAATAGAAAGCTCTAAAATAAAGTTACACAAATATAGACATTGATCTTTGACAAAGGCATAAAGATGGCTTAGTAAACAAAGAACATCTTTGTTAGCCATCAGGAAGATTCAAATCAAAACCACATTGTGATACCACCTTACACCAGTTAGAACAGCCAAAATTAACAAGACAGTAAACAGCAAGTGTTGGAGAGGATGTGGAGAAAGGGGAACCCTCTTACACTGTTGGTGGGAATGCAAGTTGGAGCAGCCACTTTGCAAAACAGTGTGGAGATTCCTTACAAAATGAAAAATAGAGCTACCCTATGACCCAGAAATTGCACTACTGTGAAAAGAAGGGCCATATGTATCCCAATGTTCATAGGAGCAATGGCCACAATTGCCAAACTGTCAAAAGAGCAAAAATGTCCTTCAACAGATGAATGGATAAAGAAGATATGGTCCATGTATGCTATGGAATATTTTGCCTCCATTAGAAAGGATGAATACCCAACTTTTGAATCAACATGGACGGACAGAACTGGAGGAGATTATGCTGAGTGAAATAAGTCAAGCAGAGAAAGTCAATTATCATATGGTTTCACTTACTTGTGGAGCATAGGGAATAACATGGAGGACATTAGGAGAAGGAAAGGAAAGGTGAACTAGGGGAAATTGGAGGGGGAGATGAAGCATGAAAGACTGTGGACTCTGAGAAAAAAACTGAGGGTTTTGGTGGGGAGGGTGTTGGAGGGTTAGGTGAGCCTGGTGGTGGGTATTATGGAGGGCATGTGTTTCATGGAGCACTGGATGTGGTGCATAAACAATGAATCTTGGAACACTGAAAAAATAAAATTAAATAATAAAAAAAAAAAGAACAAGGTTTCTTTTTCAACAAATAGTGCTGAGAAAATTAGTTTTCCATATGTTAAGAAAAATGGATGTAGATGCAGGCATTATACCTTGCACAAGAATTAGTTCAAAGGGGATTATAGACCTCAATGTAAAAATGAAAAACTACAAAACTTCTAGGATAAAACATGGGAGAAAATCTAGGTGACCTTGGGTTTGACAATGATTTTTTAAATAGCAAATAAAAGTATAATAAATAAAATAAAAACTAATAAATTAGAATTTATTAAATTAAGTATGTCTTCCCTGTGAGAGACACTGTTACAAGAATGAAAAGACAAGCCACAGACTGAGAGGAAATATCTGCATCGCACATATTTGATAAAGGATTTGTATCAATATATTCAAGGAACTCTTAAAATTCAATGATAAGAAGAAAAAAAAAACGGCAAATAAAAGACAAATAAAAAAGGGCAAAAGAACTGGACACCTCACTGAAGAAAATAAACAAATGGCCAATAATTATGTGAGAAGATTATATTTGTTATGAGTGAATTGAAAACTAAAATAATAGTGAGATATCATTACATAGCTGTTGGAATGGCTAAAATTAAAAAAAAAAATCATAATGACTTCTTGCTGGTGAGGTTGCAGAATGATGGGCCTTTCATTTATTTCTGTCTTCCACTGAGACTCTGCCATTCTGCATTCCTAACAGCAGTAAATGGAAGTTCCTGGCACTCCACATCCTTGTAATTTGCACTCCATTTCCTTGTTACTTGTACTACAACTGGTATTTTTTTTTTTTTTAAATTCTAGGCATTTTAATACGTGTGTAGTGAAACCACTTTGTTGCTTTAATTTGCAGTTCTCTAAAAAGTACAGTATGGGAAAAAGGGGAAAAGAGTAACTTTAGAAGGAAGAAACCTGGCAAACATTACACCAGCCAGTTGTCACATCAAATATCAATAGGGATGACATAATAAAATGGTGCATCATAATAAAAATGGTCATATTCCCCCAAACCCATAACCACTAATTAAAGGAAAAATACCAAATTCCAACTGAAGGGCATCCTACAAAATACTTGACCAATGCTCCTAAAACTGTCTAAGTCATCCAAAACAAGGTATGTCTGGGAAAGTGTCACAGCCAAGAGAAGTCTGTGGGGACCTGGCAAATAAATATCTTGGGTGAGATCCTAGAACAGAAAAAGATAGTAGGTAAAAATTAAGGGAGTTTGAGTAAGTCATAAACTTTAGTTAATTAATTAATTGTAACTGTATTTATCTATTATTGAAACTATTTTTCATAACACTGGAGGAAACAGTGTGAGGGGAATTCTATACTACTGTCTCAATTTTTCTGAAAGCCTAGAAATTTGATAAGTGTTAGTTTCATGAAAAAGTGATAATATGAGTGGTGCATTGTCCCCTGACAATGATCTACCCTGCCTCACAATGGGCTGAAAACAACTGGAGATGGCTGGGCCAACACCACACGAACCCCCTGCTATGTTGGATTCTCCTTCCCAGGAAGACCAGGGAAGAGGAGCTCGTGCAATCCATTTTTCTAATATAAGCATTGTCATTCTTCAATAAAATAGATTCAAGCTGAAGTTTTAATAATTACTCCATAATCACATGTGTAGCTACTCCCCTGTCAGAAAACTCCTGGACTGGCAGTGTGTGTGTTCGTGTGTGTGTGTGTGTGTGTGTGTGTGTGTGTGTTTGTGTACTAGGGGAGGGGAACTGAGGTTGGGTTTCTCTGGGGAGGTATCTTAGTGAAGTCATCTTCTTCAGCTGCATCTGCTCCCTAGTTTTCGAAAGTAAGCTTATCTGAATTAAACCCAAGCATATTCCATTGTTTTATGTAGATGCACAAACTCACATGCATACAACAGAATGCCAATTTGGTGATTCCAAACAGAGCTTATTCTTTTCTGGGGCTCATGATGATTGAGATGAGTCTCAAATACTCTCTTTGTCAAAGACCTTGCTCTGTGGTGAGCAAAACAAAGGAACTGGCTTGCGTTCCAGGAAAACCCCATTGCATATCTTACCATAAAAGAACACATCTGCAGGGACCAGCTCTGTCCTCTTACAGACAGGACTGCAAGGACTCTGACAGCTTGATTTTGTTGTTGTTCCCTCAGTTATTTTATTTTTGTCTAGCTAGTTCAGTCAAATCTTTCTCTAACTTATATATTGCATTTTCAGTGGTGCACCGTGTACCAGACACTGCTTCAAGAATTTTGTATGTATTTACTCACTTAACCATGACTACACCGCACAATAGATAATAATATTCTCCACTTTACAGACAAAAAAACTAAATAAGCACCAGTTTGAAAAAATTATTGGGCTGAGAAAGGACTCCAGGCTACCTGGTTCATTGTGTTTCTTTCTGACTCTGAATCCTAACCCACTTCTCATGTGGCATTTCATCATTTCATCATGAGTTGATGCAGCATGGAAAACAGCCCCCTCTTATGTCAGGCTGTTGGCTGTATTTTTAAAAATTATCAGATTTATGTGACAGCTGAATGTTTTTATTTAGCACTATTTGCTATCCCTAGGACTTTAGCTCTAATCCAGGACTTTTTCCTTTTTCATGACTTTTTCTGAGATTTCCATGATTTCCTAGATCCTGAATGTTTTGCAGACCTCAGAACTTCAACCACATCATCCATTAACAGTGATTTCTCTGTGACCTCACATGATTGCATATGACTTTTCTGACCTGGACTTAAGTATTTGACAGCCTTCATATTTCTTTATCTCCTGCATTGCCAAGTGCGGTGTAGAACAGGCAGGTAGCATGTCATATATGCATATCCATTTCTACCAGTTTTTGAAAACAGTCAGCCATGGAACTAATGCCTGTACAAAGTCTGGGGAACAGCTGACTTTATTTGTTGGCATCTTCCCAGAATAGCACTTTTGAGAGTCACTGGAGTTTATTTGATCTATTTGTTTTACTTTCTAACTACCCCACATCCTGCAGGAAACTACCCCCCCCCTCCGCCACACACACACACTGAAAACCGTTTGCTTGCAGTTATGCTTACCTAAATAGGTTGACCCCATCCAGTAACCAACAGCACCTTCATTACACCAATACTCAGGTGCATGAAAGAGCTCTGTCTTCATGCTTTGTTATTCAAATTAGAGAAAGTTAATTTGTGCCAAATGTCTTTTCATAACCTATAAAGCCTGCAGAGCTGCGGGAGGCAGATAAGTCTTTCTTCTGTGCACTGCAGCCCGCTAATTAGGATCACAGAATCACATTCTGGTTATTTTCATCCAAGAGCCTGCCTTACCTCTTAATATCTCCCTTTTGCATGTATATAAATACCGCAGGGATGGATTGTCCCACCTGAGACAAAGGCTGGAGCCAAGTATTTGCCGAAATTAGGCTCTTATTGATGCTTCATTATGATTATCTTTGGCTTCTGTATGTGCATTCCTCCCCCTGGACAAAACATTTAGAAGATTAATTGGATGTCAAACATAGCAGAGAGATAGGAGAGGAGATGGTGTGCATCTCACTGAAGTACCTTTGCTCTCCAAGTTCCTGCCCAGCAGCTGTGGGTGACAGAAAGGACACAGAACACAGAGCCAGTGACATCTGCTTAAGGCTGGCACTCACCCACTTACAGCTGGGTGACCCTGAGCCTTGTAAGGCTGTATTTTCCAACCATGTGGTTATTGTGAGGATTAAACAAAATGATATTTGAGAATTGTGTTGTGATTTTCAAAGTCAGGTGTTGTCATTTATTATTTTTGAGATGAAAGTTCTTCATGAGCCAGGAATGTTTCTGTGTTATAGCTGGCAGTGTCACCGAAACAGTTCATGTTCTTTATCTTGGGGAGAGATGGTATGTCCCCAGAAAAAGGATTGGCCTCTGGGGACCTACCTAAGAACTATTGTTTTCTCTGGCCTGTTGAGTTGTAGGGACCTCAGGCAAAACTCTCAGCTTTCAAAGTTCAGATTTGCATTTACACCATGTCCCTGATTTGAAGACTTATATGGTCATTGTCTGAATCAGGATATTTTCATAGTGAAAAAGATGCCATTACTAACAAGACTGGGGCAACAGATAAAATCTGGAGCACCTGTCACTCTGTAAAGACTTAACTTACCTACTGCCAGCATCAGTAGAGAGGAAGGAAGAAGTTTGTAGTTTGTTGTCTCTGGCTCAAAAATCATTGAGTAGGCCTGGAGCAAGTGCTCTATATATCACCATCTTGGCCATTTCCTCTTGCTCTGGATAGTATTCACTTCTAATAAGAGCATCTTGTGGAAACCCTATGGGACTGACTCAGTGACAATAAACTTCAGAAGAGAGGTTCTGCAGCAGGATGGAAAATAATTCAGGACCTTGACATCACATCATAGAGAGCATTGTTCGCTTCCCATCCTCTATTTCCTCATACTTGCATCCTATCACATACCCAAAGGCACACATACCCAAGGGCACACAAAGTGTTTTGGTGGTGGTGGTGGGGTGATAGTAATAGTTTTTGCTTGTTTGTTTAGTGTACAGAAGATTTTTAGTCCCAACCTTGGCTTCTGGAGCTGTGTGAATTATTGGAAATGATCAGACTCTTGTGCCCCTACCCAACCAGCACATGTCAGTTATTTCTCAAAAAATCCAACCCATTGAAGTATCTTTCTGCACTCACAGTGGGTCTGCTCTCTTGTCTTGTCTAATCAGACTCTTCTACTTTTTCCTATTTTCTTAAATAATACCACTGAGAAGCAGGGATAAGCCAAAGACCTGAGATTTACCAAAGTTATTCACATTCACTTGTTCACTCTGCCAATAGAGCAATCTGCAGAAGACATATGTCTGCAAGTTTCATTTCTGCCTTTTTGGAATGAAGACTCAACTAACTGCAATTTCCTCCTTTCTCCTTTTCATGTGTGAAGTGTTTATTTAGTGTGTGTCAGATCATATTTAAAGTATACTTCATGGGAATCTCATTCGACTTGTCATGCATTATGTTCTATTCCTTTCATATTTCCAATACCATGCACAAAATCATGTATGTTTAGACTCCTATTCTCTATACAGAGAACAAAGGTCACATCCTGCCTTTCAAGCCCCATATTCCCTACAGGGCCACAAGGAGAGGTGCTGATACTGCCCAGAATGTTTGTGTCCACCAGAGCCATGAAGTGAGCAGCTATGAAGGTGCCTCTGAGGAGACCATGAGCAACTAGAAGGGACTCTCAAAGGAGAGGTGTGAAGTTACCAACTATGGTGACTCAGACAAATTTTGACATATGATAGAGGTCACATGTGCACACATACATGGTCCTACATATGCACATGACCAAAAACTGTGAGAAAGGACTTCTAGAAAAATCATAGTGTGACTTCTCATGTAGAGTGTCCTTAAACTACTAAAACCATCTACAACCGACAACTTTAAACAATGTTAAAAATCGATAACTTTAAGCCAAGGAAAAGTAGATAAAGAAGGGGAAGTTATCAGTGACGAGGGAAGAATTTTTCTGTATAAAAGAAAGACAAACAAAAGACAACTGGAAGAAACTGGCTTTAAAAATATGTAGAGATGAAAATACCCTTAAAACATCATCATATTCATTTCACGGCATGGATGGAGGTTTATTCAGAAATAAATTAAAGAAGAAAAAAGTGGAGATGAAAAGAAATTAGGTGCAATTCTAAGAACCACAGAATTTTTAAGAGCAAGATAATGTGAAAAGAATCTTAAAAATGCAAGGATTAAGTAACCTAGGAAAAAGAGCTGTGATGTAAAACTATGAAAGAAAGTATAATTTCCAAACTAACAAAGAATTAAAATCATGGGCCCAGGAATAGAAGCTGCAACTATATTAATTACCACATTCATTAACACTTCTTTCAAAACTTATTAATTAAATTAATGAAAAACAAGAAATACTGAGCCACCATTTTAAAGAAAGTTAAAGATAAAAATTTTTATCACAAAGTTCCTTAAAATGAGACAAGTGATTCTTCATATATGTAGATAGATGAAAGTTGTTAAGATGTTCAGTGAATCTAAGGATATGTGTCAGGAGGAAGCCTCCACAGCTCAGGGCATTTAACATACCCGCTGCTCAACACCTAGGACAGCTCCCACACAGGTAGATACAACCCTGTATCTGTTTAATGAGTACATGTAACACTGATGGAGGAAGAGGTTGTAAAGCCAATAACAAAAGACCTTTTGTATTTTACAAAGGGGATACAGAGGACTTATTTTATTTGGTTTAAACAGCAGGCTTAGGAAATAGGGCTATGTTCATCTTCAGTATCTATTTACAAATAGTCCAATCAGTGTAGGTAAACAAGAAATGGTACCGAACTCATCTTGCCAAAAAGGATAATAAATCTCGAGTGAATTAAAACATTACATTTTAAAACTAAAAAGACAACAGTCATTTTAGAAAGTCAGAATAGTATCTTATACCAACTGTGGAAGAATAGTAATGGCTCTATTATTATAGTGGTAGACTAAATTACAAAAAAAAAAAAAAAAAGAAAAGAAAAGAAAGAAAAAAGGCAGTAATGATTCTATAGAAGTTTTAAACTTTCACACAGTGAAAATCAACAATGCAATGATGAAAAATAAATAACAGAACAGATAAAGTATGTAATAGCTTAAAATCTGATACATACCACATAGAAACCTTTTATTACCCACACTTGCTCTCCCTCTGAAATGTACTTTGGCCAAACAGAACCTTGAATTTTCCTGCCTTCTTGTCCCATCGTTTCAGCTTCTCTTTTTTGGACATCATCTAGACCATCAGCTTCTGGGTCTCTACTCTAGGTGCTCACAGTATAAACAGGTCTCCAACAGCTCCTGGCCCTGGTGTTTAGAGTGGGGACTTCAAATCAATTCCTAGTGCCTCAAGGTTCTCTAACTCCTTCCCCAAGCCAACTACTTTCCTTGAATTCATCCAAACACTTGATTTCTTCATATGTGTCCTGAATGAAGACTATTGGTGTGAGAATGGGAAACCACATTATGTTACATAATATCGACAACCCAAGTATTACGGTATGTCTTATTCTTCAGCCTTTGGTGGCACTTGACAATCCTTTTCAACTCCAGTTGGGGCAAAAAGGAGCTGCTTTCGCCCACTACTCAGTGTGTGAGATGTAGAATGACCACATAACAGCATCTTCTAGCTTCTTAGAAATGCAGGCTCTCAGGCCCCAATCAGACTTACGAAAAATGATTCTGCATTTTAATCAGATCCCATATAACATATTTGCACACTAAATTTTGAAAAGTGCTGGTTTAGACCTCATTTTCCTCTTCTCTCAAAGCAGGTAATCTTGACCTAATTTTATAGAGAATATGTGGGTCAAGAACAGTGGTCCTCCATAGCTTTCCTCAGTGGCAAACCTATTAATTCAACAGCCTTCTCTTTAGTCTCGAGCTGAGTCCCAACACCCTGCTTTTCAGAGCCTAATTCCTCTGCCTGCCCTTCTGATTCTCCTTCTTTGAATATCTATAGGAAGATGATATTGTCACTCATTCCCTCACTCTTTCATTGTGTCATAACTAATAGTTAATTTGCTAACCTCATCATAAAAGGTAGTTTTACCAGTAACTATTTGACCTTAAGATACCGTTTGTTTTTCTTTCCATTCTAATGGTTGGTACTGAAAGGAATGATTTATGCTTATTGTTGCTAAATTCCTCATTTCTCATTTATCCTGAATTTGGATCTGAAGCCTGGGCTGAGGTCTTCTTTTGACGATCTACAGTGGTTTGCTAACTGTTTGCTGTAATGGCCTACTTACAAATATCTTCCTTAACACATCCTCTTTTTGTACTTGAGTTTCTATGAAGCTCCACTTCCTGGTGAGTTCCTTACTCCTCTGATGTTTCTGACCACTCAGATACTTTTTCCTACCCCACAACTACATGAGTATCTGGATACCTTCTTTTGAATACAGTTAAGTCCTGGAATGAATAAAAAATTAGTGAGCAGGAATGTTAGGACTGGGTGGAGTGGGGAGAGAGAATTTGGGTGAGTACATGGGGAAGAGAACTGGCAATGGGGAAATGATATAAGTTCTTTTTTTTTTTTTAAGGTTTTATTTGTTTACTTATTTGACAGAGAGAGAGAGAGAGCAAGAGAGGGAACAGAAGCAGGGGAAGTGAAAGAGAGAGAAGCAGGTTTCCTACTGAGCAGCGAGCTGATCAGGGGCTTGATCCCAGGACCCTGAGATCATAACTTGACCTGAAGGCAGATGCTTAATTACTGGGCCACCCAGGCGCCCAGGAAATTATATAAATTCTAAGGTATAATTCTGTAAGATAAAGATGCCAACCCAGAGGAAGGAGATAAGGAAATATAGGAACTGTTTCCACAAGGACCTTTGTGAAACACACAATGTGAGTAGAAATAGAAAGAGGCCCCTTGGGGCACCTAGGTGGTTCAGTAGGTTAAGCCTCTGCCTTCGGTTCAGGTCATGGTCTCAGGGTCCTGGGATTGAGCCCTGCATCTGGCTCTCTACTCAGCAGGGAGCCTGTTTCCCCACGCACCCCCCACCCCTGCTTGTGATCTCTGTCAAATAAATAAATAAAATATTTTCAAAAGAAAGAAAGAAAGGAAAAAAGGAAGGAAGGAAGGAAGGAAGGAAGGAAGGAAGTGGCCCTTCACTACTTTTGTGGAACTGGCTGAAGTAGGAGGTGCAGGAGATTATGACTGTTAGCAGCAGAGAAAATGCAAGCTTCTTGAAGAGTGAATATCAACTAGAGGAAAATGGAAGGCTTAAGTAGTGACACATGAAACACCTTGCTGTTGGCAGCAAACCTCAGTATTCTGCTAGGGACCTGAGCCACCAAAGTTGAGTTATTACTGTTACTTCAGGTCCCTTCTGTGCTCGTAGATAGGGAAGCCTGGGAAACCAAGATGCTACCAACACCCCGTCAATGACATGATGGCTGTGCAAAATAGTGAACATATCCAGCAGTGCTTCACTCTGAGCTCTAACTCTATACTCACTGACAGGTAATAATGATGATAATGATGGGGAGATGTCCCAACCTATATGATATTGCTGTGTTTGCCCCCTTCTTTGTTGCCAGTCTGTCATGGGGCTGAAAGGGGTGTGGGGAAGTGATCTCCATGTCACTACCAGTTTCTTTTTTTACTCTGACACTCACATCAGTTGGGTCAGAAAGTTCTTCCTCCCCAGTCTAAATGTTTATTATTTTCCTCATATCTCCTTTGATCTGTATTCCTATTTTTAATGGTGTCATTTAGAGGTTAGTTTATTTTTAGTCACATTTCCTTAATGTGTCTTTTTTTTAAGGCTTTTTTATGGTCTTTAAAAAATGTAGCTATTTTTAATGGAAAATAATACATGCAAAGGGGAAACAGAAAAAGCATACAAAGAAAATGCAGTGAAAGTTAAATCTGACCCTTTCTCTGCAAATCCAATGTCTCCTCCATAGGCAACCACCATTAACCCTTGACAGTGACCCTGTCCCGGGAATACCTCCAGCAGGTACGCAGGCACACGCACAGGTGTAGGTCCTGATTGTATGCCATTCCTTACTAATCCCTGGAAATGGTTCTGTATCAGCACAGAGAATTCCGCTTCTCTCTTTGCCATGACTGCCATTGCATTCCAGTGTTTGGACACCTCAAGAGTCATTTTCCCTGATCTTCCCTGTGCTTCCAATGTACTGTCATCAGCAATAGTATATTGTAACATGGTATATGTGTTGCACAAAAAAATAAATGTGGTTATATCATTTTCCAAAATCTCGTTATAGTTCCACTAACAATCTATGGGAATCCCTTACAACAATGCCAGCCACAGGTGTTAATAGTCATTTGAATGAATGTGGCAAGTAATTTGTTTTTAGTGTCAACAGATCTTCTTTTCTCTGATAATCAGTAAATTTGAGCATATTTACATTTATTTCTTGCCATTTGAATTTGAATTATCTATTTTCATTATTTCCCATTTTTCTTGTGCTTTCTTTCTCTTACCCATTTGAAAACTCTCATTTTATATGATGGATGTTAGCCCTATTTCTCACATCTGTGGTTTGTCGACTGATTTTTTTTTTTTTTTGTCCTTTCTTTTTTTTTTTATTTTTTATTTTTTTTTTATTTTTTTATTTTTTATAAACATATATTTTTATCCCCAGGGGTACAGGTCTGTGAATCACCAGGTTTACACACTTCACAGCACTCACCAAATCACATACCCTCCCCAATGTCCATAATCCCACCCCCTTCTCCCAAACCCCCTCCCCCCGGCAACCCTCAGTTTGTTTCGTGAGATTAAGAGTCACTTATGGTTTGTCTCCCTCCCAATCCCATCTTGTTTCATTTATTCTTCTTCTACCCACTTAAGCCTCCATGTTGTATCACCACTTCCTCATATCAGGGAGATCATATGATAGTTGTCTTTCTCTGCTTGACTTATTTCGCTAAGCATGATACGCTCTAGTTCCATCCATGTTGTTGCAAATGGCAAGATTTCATTTCTTTTGATGGCTGCATAGTATTCCATTGTGTATATATACCACATCTTCTTGATCCATTCATCTGTTGATGGACATCTAGGTTCTTTCCATAGTTTGGCTATTGTGGACATTGCTGCTATAAACATTCGGGTGCACGTGCCCCTTTGGATCACCACGTTTGTATCTTTAGGGTAAATACCCAATAGTGCAATTGCTGGGTCATAGGGCAGTTCTATTTTCAACATTTTGAGGAACCTCCATGCTGTTTTCCAGAGTGGCTGCACCAGCTTGCATTCCCACCAACAGTGTAGGAGGGTTCCCCTTTCTCCGCATCCTCGCCAGCATCTGTCATTTCCTGATTTGTTGATTTTAGCCATTCTGACTGGTGTGAGGTGATATCTCATTGTGGTTTTGATTTGTATTTCCCTGATGCCGAGAGATATGGAGCACTTTTTCATGTGTCTGTTCGCCATCTGGATGTCTTCTTTGCAGAAATGTCTGTTCATGTCTTCTGCCCATTTCTTGATTGGATTATTTGTTCTTTGGGTGTTGAGTTTGCTAAGTTCTTTATAGATTCTGGACACTAGTCCTTTATCTGATATGTCGTTTGCAAATATCTTCTCCCATTCTGTCAGTTGTCTTTTGATTTTGTTAACTGTTTCCTTTGCTGTGCAAAAGCTTTTGATCTTGATGAAATCCCAGTAGTTCATTTTTTCCCTTGCTTCCCTTGCCTTTTGCGTTGTTCCTAGGAAGATGTTGCTGCGGCAGAGGTCGAAGAGGTTGCTGCCCGTGTTCTCCTCAAGGATTTTGATGGATTCCTTTCGTACATTGAGGTCCTTCATCCATTTTGAGTCTATTTTTGTGTGTGGTGTAAGGAAATGGTCCAATTTCATTTTTCTGCATGTGGCTGTCCAATTTTCCCAGCACCATTTATTGAAAAGGCTGTCTTTTTTCCATTGGACATTCTTTCCTGCTTTGTCGAAGATTAGTTGACCATAGATTTGAGGGTCTATTTCTGGGCTCTCTATTCTGTTCCATTGATCTATGTGTCTGTTTTTGTGCCAGTACCATGCTGTCTTGATGATGACAGCTTTGTAATAGAGCTTGAAGTCCGGAATTGTGATGCCACCAACGTTGGCTTTCTTTTTCAATATCCCTTTGGCTATTCGAGGTCTTTTCTGGTTCCATATAAATTTTAGAATTATTTGTTCCATTTCTTTGAAAAAGATGGATGGTACTTTGATAGGAATTGCATTAAATGTGTAGATTGCTTTAGGTAGCATAGACATTTTCACAATATTTATTCTTCCAATCCAGGAGCATGGAACATTTTTCCATTTCTTTGTGTCTTCCTCAATTTCTTTCATGAGTACTTTATAGTTTTCTGAGTATAGATTCTGTGTCTCTTTGGTTAGGTTTATTCCTAGGTATCTTATAGTTTTGGGTGCAATTGTAAATGGGATTGACTCCTTAATATCTCTTTCTTCTGTCTTGCTGTTGGTGTAGAGAAATGCAACTGATTTCTGTGCATTGATTTTATATCCTGACACTTTACTGAATTCCTGTATAAGTTCTAGCAGTTTTGGAGTGGAGTCTTTTGGGTTTTCCACATATAGTATCATATCATCTGCGAAGAGTGATAATTTGACTTCTTCTTTGCCGATTTGGATGCCTTTAATTTCCTTTTGTTGTCTGATTGCTGAGGCTAGGACCTCTAGTACGATGTTGAATAGCAGTGGTGATAATGGACATCCCTGCCGTGTTCCTGACCTTAGCGGAAAAGCTTTCAGTTTTTCTCCATTGAGAATGATATTTGCGGTGGGTTTTTCATAGATGGCTTTGATGATATTGAGGTATGTGCCCTCTATTCCTACACTTTGAAGAGTTTTGATCAGGAAGGGATGCTGTACTTTGTCAAATGCTTTTTCAGCATCTATTGAGAGTATCATATGGTTCTTGTTCTTTCTTTTATTGATGTGTTGTATCACATTGACTGATTTGCGGATGTTGAACCAACCTTGCAGCCCTGGAATAAATCCCACTTGGTCGTGGTGAATAATCTTTTTAATGTACTGTTGAATCCTATTGGCTAGTATTTTGTTGAGTATTTTCGCATCTGTGTTCATCAAGGATATCGGTCTATAGCTCTCTTTTTTGGTGGGATCCTTGTCTGGTTTTGGGATCAAGGTGATGCTGGCCTCATAAAATGAGTTTGGAAGTTTTCCTTCCATTTCTATTTTTTGGAACAGTTTCAGGAGAATAGGAATTAGTTCTTCTTTAAATGTTTGGTAGAATTCCCCCGGGAAGCCGTCTGGCCCTGGGCTTTTGTTTGTTTGGAGATTTTTAATGACTGTTTCAATCTCCTTACTGGTTATGGGTCTGTTCAGGCTTTCTATTTCTTCCTGGTTCAGTTGTGGTAGTTTATATGTTTCTAGGAATGCATCCATTTCTTCCAGATTGTCAAATTTATTGCCGTAGAGTTGCTCATAGTATGTTCTTATAATAGTTTGTATTTCTTTGGTGTTAGTTGTGATCTCTCCTCTTTCATTCATGATTTTATTTATTTGGGTCCTTTCTCTTTTCTTTTTGATAAGTCGGGCCAGGGGTTTATCAATTTTATTAATTCTTTCAAAGAACCAGCTCCTAGTTTCGTTGATTTGTTCTATTGTTTTTTTGGTTTCTATTTCATTGATTTCTGCTCTGATCTTTATGATTTCTCTTCTCCTGCTGGGCTTAGGGTTTCTTTCTTGTTCTTTCTCCAGCTCCTTTAGGTGTAGGGTTAGGTTGTGTACCTGAGACCTTTCTTGTTTCTTGAGAAAGGCTTGTACCGCTATATATTTTCCTCTCAGGACTGCCTTTGTTGTGTCCCACAGATTTTGAACCGTTGTATTTTCATTATCATTTGTTTCCATGATTTTTTTCAATTCTTCTTTAATTTCCCGGTTGACCCATTCATTCTTTAGAAGGATACTGTTTAGTCTCCATGTATTTGGGTTCTTTCCTAACTTCCTTTTGTGGTTGAGTTCTAGCTTTAGAGCATTGTGGTCTGAAAATATGCAGGGAATGATCCCAATCTTTTGATACCGGTTGAGTCCTGATTTAGGACCGAGGATGTGATCTATTCTGGAGAATGTTCCATGTGCACTAGAGAAGAATGTGTATTCTGTTGCTTTGGGATGAAATATTCTGAATATATCTGTGATGTCCATCTGGTCCAGTGTGTCGTTTAAGGCCTTTATTTCCTTGCTGATCTTTTGCTTGGATGACCTGTCCATTTCAGTGAGGGGAGTGTTAAAGTCCCCTACTATTATTGTATTGTTGTTGATGTGTTTCTTTGATTTTGTTATTAATTGATTTATATAGTTGGCTGCTCCCACATTGGGGGCATAGATATTTAAAATTGTTAAATCTTCTTGTTGGACAGACCCTTTGAGTATGATATAGTGTCCTTCCTCATCTCTTATTATAGTCTTTGGCTTAAAATCTAATTGATCTGATACAAGGATTGCCACTCCTGCTTTCTTCTGATGTCCATTAGCATGGTAAATTCTTTTCCACCCCCTCACTTTAAATCTGGAGGTGTCTTCGGGCTTAAAATGTGTTTCTTGGAGGCAACATATAGATGGGTTTTGTTTTTTTATCCATTCTGATACCCTGTGTCTTTTGACAGGGGCATTTAGCCCATTCACATTCAGGGTAACTATTGAGAGATATGAATTTAGTGCCATTGTATTGCCTGTAAGGTGACTGTTACTGTATAGGTCTCTGTTCCTTTCTGATCTACCACTTGTAGGCTCTCTCTTTGCTTAGAGGACCCCTTTCAAGATTTCCTCTAGAGCTGGTTTGGTATTTGCAAATTCTTTCAGTTGTTGTTTGTCCTGGAAGCTTTTAATCTCTCCTTCTATTTTCAATGATAGCCTAGCTGGATATAGTATTCTTGGCTGCATGTTTTTCTCGTTTAGTGCTCTGAAAATATCATGCCAGCTCTTTCTGGCCTGCCAGGTCTCTGTGGATAAGTCAGCTGCCAATCTAATATTTTTACCATTGTATGTTACACACTTCTTTTCCCGGGCTGCTTTCAGGATTTTCTCTTTGTCATTGAGACTTGTAAATTTTACTATTAGGTGACGGGGTGTGGGCCTATTCTTATTGATTTTGAGGGGCATTCTCTGAACCTCCTGAATTTTGATGCTCGTTCCCTTTGCCATATTGGGGAAATTCTCCCCAATAATTCTCTCCAGTATACCTTCTGCTCCCCTCTCACTTTCTTCTTCTTCTGGAATCCCAATTATTCTAATGTTGTTTCGTCTTATGGTGTCACTTATCTCTCGAATTCTCCCCTCGTGGTCCAGTAGCTGTTTGTCCCTCTTTTGCTCAGCTTCTTTATTCTCTGTCATTTGGTCTTCTATATCACTAATTCTTTCTTCTGCCTCATTTATCCTAGCAGTTAGAGCCTCCATTTTTGATTGCACCTCATTAATAGCTTTTTTGATTTCACCTTGGTTAGATTTTAGTTCTTTTATTTCTCCAGAAAGGGCTTTTATATCTCTCGAGAGGGTTTCTCTCATATCTTCCATGCCTTTTTCGAGCCCGGCTAGAACCTTGAGAATTGTCATTCTGAACTCTAGATCTGACATATTACCGATGTCTGTATTGATTAGGTCCCTAGCCTTCGGTACTGCCTCTTGTTCTTTTTTTTGTGTTGAATTTTTCCGTCTTGTCATTTTGTCCAGATAAGAGTAAATGAAGGGGCAAGTAAAATACTAAAAGGGTGGCAACAACCCCAGGAAAATATGCTTTAACCAAATTAGAAGAGATCCAAAATCGTGAGTGGGGAGAAAGGGGATAAAAAGAGGTTCAAAAAGGAAGAAAGAAAAAAGAAGAAAAAAAAAAAAAAAAGAAAAGAAAAGAATATTTTTAAAGAAAGAAAACACCTAAGAAAAATGTAAATATATATATATATATATATATATTAGATAAACTAGTAAAAAATCGTTAAAAAAGAAAAAGGTAACAGTTAAAAAAAAAATTTTACCCGAAGGCGAGAAAAAAAAAAAAAATGAAAAAGAAATAATTAAATTAACTGCAAGACTAAAAAAAATCCCAGGAAAAAAGCCATGAGTTCCGTGCTTGGCTTTCTCCTCCTCTGGAATTCTGCTGCTCTCCTTGGTATTGAAACCGCACTCCTTGGTAGGTGAACTTGGTCTCGGCTGGATTTCTTGTTGATCTTCTGGGGGAGGGGCCTGTTGTAGTGATTCTCAAGTGTCTTTGCCCCAGGCGGAATTACACCGCCCTTACCCGGGGCCGGGGTGAGTAATCCGCTCGGGTTTGCTTTCAGGAGCTTTTGTTCCCTGAGCGCTTTCCGTAGAGTTCCAGAGGACGGGAATACAAATGGCGGCCTCCTGGTCTCCGGCCCGGAGGAGCCGAGAGCCCAGGGCCCCACTCCTCAGTGCGCCCTCAGAGAACAGCGCCCAGTTACTCCCGTCTGCCTGACCTCCGGCCGCGCTCCGAGCTCACCCAGCCTGCGACCGGTTCAAGGTAACACCGAGCTGCGAGCTTACTGTCGGCTCTGTCTCTGTAGCCGGCTTTCCCGTTCCAATACCCGCAAGCTCTGCGACACTCAGACACCCCCGATCCTTCTGTGACCCTGCGGGACCTGAGGCCACGCTGACCCCACGTGGGCTTCGCCCCGGTTTAGCCTCTGGAGCGATGTCCCTCAGCGGAACAGACTTTTAAAAGTCCTGATTTTGTGCGCGGTTGCTCCGCCGCTTGCCGGGAGCCGGCCCCTCCCCCCGGGGTCTATCTTCCCGTCGCTTTGGATTCACTTCTCCGCCGGTCCTACCTTTCAGAAAGTGGTTGTTTTTCTGTTTCCAGAATTGCTGTTCTTCTTCTCTTCGATCTGCCGATGGATTTTCAGGTGTTTGCAATCTTTAGATAAGCTATCTAGCTGATCTCCGGCTAGCTGAAGCAGTCTCAGCTTGCTACTTCTCCGCCATCTTGACTCCTCCCCCGACTGATTTTTTTAATGGCTTCTACACTTTTAAAAATTTTGTATAATATATATTACTATCATTTCTTTTATATCCTCTGTGTCCAATGTGGTTAAGATGGCCTCTGTCAAACATAGAATATGCATCTATTCACTGAGATTTTCTCACAAGATTTTAAATATCTCATTGTTTACATTCAGCCCTTTCAACAGACTAGATTTTATTTTGTGTAAGATGTTAACAGATGTTCAATTCAGTTTTCTTTCGGAAGAATATCTGTTGTGCCAGTGCTGTTTATTAGTAATTTAATGTTTCCCTGCTGAGTTGCATTTTGTTACATATTAAATTCTCATATACTGAGAATGATGTCTGGATTCCTTAAGGGGTTCCATTGATCCAAAAGTGACAAGCTAATTGATTGTAACAACTCCGTAGTAGTATCTAATAATTGGCAAACCATAACCAATCTTGTTGATATTTTTTTAAAAAATATACTGTTCTTTACTATTCTTACACATTCATTGTCACATATAAATTTTGCAATCACTTTATCCAATTTGAATAAAATACCTCATTGGGATATGAATTAGAATGAAATTACCATTATTTTAGAAAGCATGTAATATTAAATCTCATTTAATGCCTCTGTATTAGCTTTGTTCTTATTTCAAGTCCTATCATAAGATCATAAGAGCTGGATATGGATTCTACAGCTTACATCTGTTGTATAGGTTCTTGTTCTTTTTACTAAACATATATTTATATATTTGTCTCTATTATAGTTAAAATAATTTTCTTATTTTATTTCTAAATAAATATTGATTTGTTTTTGATATTGATAGAGACATTGACATTGACATTGATAGAGAAAAACTATAGATTTTTCTATTTTCTTTTCTTTTTATTTTCCATATTGATGAATTTATTTATTTATTTATTATGTTATGTTAAGTACATCACTGGTTTTTGATGTCATGTTCCATGGTTCTGATTCATCGTTCACGTGTAACACCCAGTGAGCCTCACAATGAGCTGAAGTTATAAGAATGGGTTACAGAGATGAGAGCACAGGAGGGAAACAAAGCCACTTATTTTTCCAGATCTGTCTATACCACTGCCTAACTCTGTTCACCCAGAATAAAACACTTCACTTTTTGCTTTAAAATAAAAAGAAGTGACCTTAAAAGGTGGGGATTACAGTAGCTTCTTTCCAAAGTGACCTTATCTGAAATAATCTTGTGATCTTAGTTCTTCAAAGTTAGACAAACTAGCTGGGCTGGAACGGACTTCTTCTTCCAGAATCCTGGAATCCTGCTTCACTGGAGCTCCTCTGAATTCCAGGGTCCAGGAAGGAAGGAAATCCCTTCATCCTGGGAAATCACCAGCAGAGGTTTCTCAAGTTCCCACCAAGGTAATCTTCCTGCCACTATTGCTGGGTTTAGGAGCCCAAATTTAGTAGTTCCCATTTGCCCAGGATTTTCCCATTTTTTAAGGCCTGCAAGTCCCCAAGACCCAAACTAGCTGGGATGTTTGGCCACCCACTTGATTATGAGACCAAATCTTTTACACTTTTGAGAAACAACTTGCCCCAGACTGCCATGGTATACAATAGGGTTTTCTTTGTTGTTGTTTGTTTTGGTTTGGTTTTGGTTTTAGTTTGCAACATCATACTTCCCTCTAATTTTCAGCTCTGCTCATAGGGATGACTGGTATTTCTGCCCATTCTTAACTTACTCCCCACATCTGGTGGATTGCTGCACCACACTTGGTTTAACCTCTTTTGGCAACCCTACACTACAAAATCCATCTTTTCTTCCTGTGTGGCACAAATCCCTATTAATCCTTCTGTCTCCCTCCAAGTAACAGCATGCAATTGACATTTTGCTTGAGTGGGCTAAAATTCTACCTGGTTAGGAGGAAATAATTGTGTCTATATCATGGCCTCAGATCTCTCCCAGATGGCCAACTTATTCTGTGAAGGGTCACAGAGTATATACATCAGGCATGCAGGCCACGTGGTCTGTTCACAGAGTCCTTGCTTTTATCACTGGTGTTTCATAAGCTGAAGAATGAGAGACACCCAAGGATGAGATCGGGCATTTGTGGCACATATCAGTCAGAAAATGATTGCTCTTTGTAGGGACTTCAAACGTCTCTCATGACTTTCAATTTAGTCTACTCCCATCATGCATCTCTAGTACATGGCCAGGAATCAGTGACCTGTTAGATAGCTGAATGAGGTTAATTTGGATCTAACTTAGGAGGAAAGACCTATAGTTGTGGGCACTCTGTGAAAGCTCAGGATTAGGGTGGTATGCACCTGACTTCACTCCAGAATGACTTTTCACCACAGAAAGTTTAGCCTCCATGATTTCATTTGAATCACTACATTTTAATAAGAGTACATATTTGGAATAATCCAAGGTTAACTTTTCAAACAAAGTATTCTGAAGACATAAAATCAAAAGAATTCATATCTGGGCTCAGATATGGACCCTCAACTCTATGGTAAAATAATCTTCGACAAAACAGGAAAAAATATACAGTGGAAATAAAACAGTCTCTTCAATAAATGGTGCTGGGAAAACTGGACAGCTATATGTAGAAGAATGAAACTCGACCATTTTCTTACACGGTACACAAAGATAAACTCAAAATGGATAAAAGATCTCAACGTGAGACAGGAATCCATCAGAATCCTAGAGGAGAACATAGGAAGTAATCTCTTTGATATCAGCCACAGCAACTTCTTTCAAGATATGTCTCCAAAGGCAAAGGAGACAAAAGCAAAGATGAACTTTTGGGACTTCATCAAGATCAAAATCTTCTGCACAGCAAAGGAAATAGTCAACAAAACAAAGAGGCAATCCACGGAATGGGAAAAGATATTTGCAAATGACAGTACAGACAAAAGGTTGATATCCAGGATCTATAATGAACTCCTTAAACTTAACACACACAAAACAGGTAATCATATCAAAAAATGGGGAGAAGATATGAACAGACACTTCTCCAATGAAAACATACAAATGGCTATCAGACACATGAAAAAAATGTTCATCATCACTAGCCATCAGGGAGATTCAAATTAAAACCACATTGAGATATCACCTTACACCAGTTAGAATGGCCAAAATTAACAGACAGGAAACAACATGTGTTGGAGGGGATGTGGAAAAAGGGGAACCTCTTACACTGTTGGTGGGAATGCAAGTTGGTGCAGCCTCTTTGGAGAACAGTGTGGAGATTCCTCAAGAAATGAGGAATGACCCTCAATGACCTCATAGGTCATGACCCTATGACCCTGCCATTGCACTACTGGATATTTACCCCAAAGATACAGATGGAGTGAAAAGAAGGGCCATCTGTACCCCAATGTTTATAGCAGCAATGGCCACGGTCACCAAACTGTGGAAGGAACCAAGATGCCCTTCAACGGACGAATGGATAAGGAAGATGTGTTCCATATACACTATGGAGTATTATGCCTCCATCAGAAAGGATGAATACCCAATTTTTGTAGCAACATGGACAGGACTGGAAAAGATTATGATGAGTGAAATAAGTCAAGCAGAGAGAGTCAATTATCATATGGTTTCACTTATTTGTGGAGCATAACAAATAGCATGGAGGTCATGGGGAGATGGAGAGGAGAAGGGAGTTAAGGGAAATTGGAAGGGGAAGTGAACCATGAGAGACTATGGACTCTGAAAAACAATCTGAGGGGTTTGAAGTGGCAGGGGGTGGGAAGTTGGGGGAACCAGGTGGTGGGTATTAGAGAGGGCATGGATTGCATGGAAAACTGGGTGTGGTGCAAAAACAATGAATACTGTTATGCTGAGAATAAATAAATAAATAAAATAAATTTAAAAAAATAAAAAATAAATTAAAAAAATCAAAAGAATTCAGAAACAGAGCATCTCCAGTGTGATCTGCTGGACATTCATGGTCCCCAGCTGCAAGAGAGATGGGTTCTGGGAAGAAATCCTTGAAGGAAACTCTGCATTTGTATTCAACAAATTAGCACGTCAGTCTGTAGTGTTAAATGGCTTAATTTTCCCAGAGGGCCAGATGTGCTTCCTGACATCTTTGAAGCTTATGAAATTATTCTAATTTAAAAACTTTTGTCTGTGTGTAAGGATGAAATAGCAACTACTGCAATAAAAGCTTAAAGACCCATCCTTTGTTCAGGCAGGCTCTGCTGCCCGCCCCCCCCCCCATGCATGTCACCTGCAGGCACTGTGATCCTCAGCCCCCAGGACAGCTCTGCTCAAGCAGGAAACACCATGGCAGCCTCTAATTGCCTCTGTGATCAGGGCCCTAATCCTTGATTCTACTGATATAGAGTAAAGCTAAAAACTGCAGAGGCCAAGGGTCACACACAGGGCATGGCACAAGGACATTTGCTGTCTCCCTCCACCCCTGCTGCATTCATACAGTGTAAGCCACAACACCTACTGTGGCAGGTGTCTCCTCTTGGTCACTGAGTAGTAACCAGAACTGGTGGGCATGCCATGCCTCCTGTAGGTCTGTGAACTTGGTATTTTGTGGGTGTCATGGCCTGCAGTACTCTGTTTGACCCTGTACTACCAATTGGAACTCCAATGATTGGGTATTGCTCTCCTAAGCCACCAGGAGCTTTGTCCTGGAGTGGCCCAAGTTGACACTTCTGATGTTGATTCACATTCTTGTGGGCCACCATGCTCCCATGGTGGCAGACAATTTCTTGGGTCCAGATATCTTCCTCCTCATGCTCTTGCTGCCAGTCTCTTGGTTTTTCCCCTCCCTCCCACCCCTGGATCCTTTGTTTGAAACCACAGTACCTGTTCAGTATAGGAAACTTGGCTGTCAATCCACAAAGGGTGCAAAGTGATAGACACATTCTCCAACCCTTTTTCATCCATCCCTGGGATGAACACGTCTGTAAGAAATTCTGGAAGCTAAGGCCCTGGGCCTGCTCAGGGTCAGCAATTGACCACTCTTTGTTGGCTTTTCTTCCTGGGTTATACTCTCCATCCTCCTCATTGCTGCTTCTAGGGAGCTCCTCCCCTAATCCCTGCTCCCAATTCATGCACACCCCAGGCTCTGCTTTAGGGGTCAGGAGAAAACTGAGTCACTGGGCCACTAGAGGTCTTCCAGGGGTCCTTCTGACTCAGAATCAGTCAGTGAATCCAGTTTGTTCTGGTGGCAAAGCTATAGGAGATGTCCTAGCTGTTGCTGGAGTTACGTGCCCACCCAGGAAAGATCCAGTCAATGAGGAGAGCAAGCTGAGATGTGATGCAGTGGGATGTAGGAGCCAGAAGTGGAAGGTCAGGGGCCCTGTAATATCTAGGTCCATGGTTCTGCCACCTGAGACCAGGCTTTCTGCTTCCTTCCTGTGGGTTGATTAAAAAGTTAATAAATCCCTGCTCTTAAAGATTCTTTTTTTTTTTTAAAGATTTTATTTATTTATTTGACAGAGAGAGAGATCACAAGTAGATGGAGAGGCAGGCAAAGAGAGAGAGAGAGGGAAGCAGGCTCTCTGCTGAGCAGAGAGCCTGATGCGGGACTCGATCCCAGGACCCTGAGATCATGACCTGAGCCGAAGGCAGCGGCTTAACCCACTGAGCCACCCACACGCCCCAATAAATCCCTGCTCTTGCCTTGGCTAGTTCACAGGCACACAACAGTGAGGAAAGCCATAATTCCAGCAATCGTGTCCTATAAGCACTGCCCTCAGCTTACCAATCCTCAGCTCCACTGCTTGAGCTGGGCTGCTCTGCCCACAGCACCAACAGCCCTCAGCAATGACTAGAGTGGCCCCTCAGAGGACTCCACCTCCCAAGCCCCTTTCTGCCAGTTTCATTGTCTTCTCCTTGTCTTTATAGATCTGTCCCTGAGACTCCTGAATAACCACAGTGACTAGCAGAGACTGAAAGAAATCCATCTTTCAGTAAGCCAAGCTGCATGTACAACAGCAATGAATACTCTTGTCTTTGGATTCATATAGACTTGAGTTTTGTCTCCTCCCATTTTTCATGCTCCTCCTCCGTGTTCTTTATCAAGTACATTTTATGAAGATTGTTCGTAACCTGTAGTTCTCTCTGTGGAGCTCAGGGAGACCTGGTTTCATCACTGAGTCCCCTCTGTCACTTTACATTGGTCAGAACCACTTCAACCTGTCCTTGTTCTCTCCCTCTTCTGTCCTCATGTCATCCTCATTTTCTTAATCAGTCGAGTAAAATCTGATTCTGAATCCCATTCTTTTTTTTTTTTTTTGGCAAGATTTTATTTATTTATTTGACAGACAGAAATCACAAGTAGGCAGAGAGGCGGGCAGAGAGAGAGAGGGCACCCCCATGTCATCCTCATTTTCTTAATCAGTTGAGTAAAATCTAAGTCTGAACCTCATCCTTTCTTATTTTATTTTATTTTATTTTTTTAATTTTATTTGTTTGACAGAGCAAGAGAGGGAACACAAGCAGGGGGAGTGGGAGAGGGAGAAGCAGGCTTTCCACTGAGCAGGGAGCCCGATGCAGGGCTCAAACCAGGAACTCTGAGACCATGACCTGAGCCTAAAGCAGATAGATGCCCAATGACTGAGCCACCCAGCCGCCCCTCAATTCCATTCTTTTATAAATAACCATCTACTCTGCCATATCAATTGCACTAAACAACTGAAGCATAAAGTCAGCGATCATTACTGTAAGGAGGGACCCTCAAGATCATAAATTTTGAGGTGCCTGGGTGGCTCAGCCTCTGCCTTCAGCTCAGGTCATGATCTCAGGGTCTTCAGATAGAGCCCCACATTGGGCTCTCTGCTCCGTGGGGAGCCTACCCTCCCAACCACCTGGCTCTCTGCTTACTTATGAGCTCTGTCTATCAAATAAATGGATCTTTTTTTTTTTTTTTTACTTTTTTTTATTTTAAAGATTTTATTTATTTATTTGACAGAGAGAAATCACAAGTAGACGGAGAGGCAGGCAGAGAGAGAGAGAAGCAGGCTCCCTGCTGAGCAGAGAGCCTGATGCGGGACTTCATTCCAGGACCCTGAGATCATGACCTGAGCTGAAGGCAGCAGCTTAACCCACTGAGCCACCCGGGCACCCAAATAAATGGATCTTAAAAGAGAGAGAGAGTGAGCTGATTAAAGTCAATGTGCTTTAAAAAAAAATCATAAATTCCAACTTTTTAATTTTTTTTTTTAATACATTGGAACAAGACTCAGAGAGGTGAAATGCTACTGAAGAACACTGACACAATTGGTGGTCACTGTGTGACCACATAGCAGATGTGATTTCTGCAGGACATAGGCTCACAGTCATCTTTAAGATTTGAACATTCTTCTTTGTGGTGGTGATTTTGTCATCACGACTGTAAGGAAAAGTGCCATAAACTATAAACTACAGGGGGTCATTATCATAACATTTCTGAAGACTTCTCCCTGAGCTGTCCTCTCTGCTCTGACAGGAGATGTGGTTCAGAGTAGGGCGATGCTCCCATTCCACTGAAGATGCTGGTCAATGAGGGAAGGGCCAAATGTATTTGAAACTGGGTCAGAAATAACACCTTTAGAAAAAGATGTTGGGGCACCTGGGTGGCTCAGTGGGTTAAGCATCTGCCTTCGGCTCAGGTCATGATCCCAGGGTCCTGGGATCGAGCCCCGCATCGGGCTCTCTGCTCAGCGGGGAGAGTGCTTCCTCCTCTCTCTCTCTCTGCCTGCCTCTCTGCCTGCTTGTGGTCTCTGCCTGTCAAATAAAAAAAAAAAAAAAAAAAAAAAAAAAGAAAAGAAAAAGATGTTTTCAGAGCACCTGGATGTCTTTAGTGTCTGCCTTCTGCTCAGGTTATGATCCCAGGATCCTGAGTGTGTGCTCTGCAATGGGCTCCCTGCTCAGGAGGGAGTTTGCTTCTCCCTCTCCCTCTGCCCCTCCTCCACACTCGTGCTCTTTTTCTCTTTCTTTCTCAAATGAATAAATAAATAAATCTTTAAAAAAGGGGGGAAAAAGATGTGTTGTTTTTTCCCATTTGTGTGATGCTTTTGAGTGAATCTTTTTTTTTGGTGTGGAAATGATACTATTTATTTAAACTCTTTTTGCATTCCTCTTTTCCTTCTTACATGAACATACACCCGTGTCTCGTCTTGTTTAATGGCTGTGACTACATCGTTTTGGGTGAAGAAAACTTGAAGACAATGGGTGGTTTTATAGTTACATGACTTCTTCAGGGATAATAACCAGTTCCACGAAAATGTGCTAAATTAATTCTCTTAGATAATTTTCAGGGCATATTTCACCATGAGATGGCTAATTATTTTGAGGACAGAAGTAGTATGTAGGCCATTGCCAGAATGTTTTCATGAAAATGAGCCAATTCTCTCAGTCAAATAAGCTCCCACTGGGCCAGATATGCAGTTGTGGTTCATGCAGATGCCAGAGGAACCCTTGCTGGCACACACTTCTCAGTATTCATCCACAGGGCCACCCACACTGCCCAGATCTATTACAACTCCCCGACTTGATGTGCCCTATGAGCAACATTGTGGTAAGGGTTGCCAATACTCTACCACACAGCTTAGATCCCCCCAGCCAGGTGATCATCTGCAGACTGTTCCCTTCAGGCTGAGGACCTCCTGCATCTTTCTACCTGGAAATGTTCCCAGAGCTCAGGAAAGGATATAATCCACACTCATGGTCAGGTGGTATTCTGTGAGCCAGTGCCCTGGAAGCAGCCTTAGCAGGGATCAACAGAAGGTAGCAGATTAATACTCCAGCTTCCTCAGTCCTCAGGATGGCAGGTGAGAGGTTTGTTCAACACAGTTGTTTGGGAGGTCTGTGGTAAGCTGAGCCCTAGTGACCACAGGGATAAGTCATTCATGAATGTACTCTGCACTAACCACCTTCCCTTCTCAGGCTCTCCCTTTACTCTTCTAACGATGGAGCTTCCTCCCAAATAAACTACTCACACCCAACATTTTGTCTAAAGGCGTGCTTTTGGGGGAACCCAATTAACATCAATGTAAGAGAAATTTGCTTCTTAAAATATTCAGCTTAAGGTTCACAGGTGGAATGACCTGGTTTTCTCTCTGATCCTCAGAGCCAATATTTGGTCAGAAACAGCTAGAATTTTTATGCAGTCTAGATTCTCTAAAGTTTGAGCTCATACCTGGTGACTGTGTGAAAACATATACTCTGCTTCTACAGGGGATTAATATTCTGCACTTCTAACTAGCCCCTGGGTGATACCAACGTTTCCATCCCACAGACCACACTATAAACCCCAGAAAATGAGAGGACCCTGAAGCTTAAGCTTTTATTCAGATTAACATGTGACTTCTTTGAAATTGAGAGAGTGCTTTAACCTTGCATCTGGTCCCAAGTGTCAACATAAAAAGATACTTTGTATAATACACTGGCATAAATCTGGGGTTTTGTTATTCAAAGAAGAAACACAGGGGTGTCTGGGTGGTTCAGACGGTGAAACGTGTGCCTTCAGCTCAAGTCATGATCTCAGGGTCCTGGGATGGAGCCCCGTGGCTCTCTGCCCTGCAGGAGTCTGCTTCTCTCTCTTTCCTTCTGCCCACCACCCCAAACTCTTGCTCTTTCTTATAAATAAATAAGTAAACAAACAAACAAATAAACAAACCTTTAATAAAAACAAAGAAGAAACACAAGCAAGCTTCCATATGCAATGGAGAGTTTACATGGATTCAGCAAAATCTTTAAAAATCTGGAAACTTCTCTGATGCTTAAAATCTTGTTTTCTCTCTCTCTTCTTTTGATAACTTTCTCATGACTGACAAAGTAAATGAATGTGGTAAACAGACACTATCCATTCCAAAGTATCCCTCATGGCCCATCATTGGCCCAGCAAACTGCCTCTAGTTAAAATAACTTTGAGCAGTGTCATTAGTTGTAGTCACATTAGTGCCTTTAATCTAGAATAGATCTTTTCTTTTTTCCTTTCCTTTCCTTTCCTTTTTTTTTTTTTTTTCTCTTCTCTTCTCTTCTTTTCTTGTTTTCATGATGCAGGCAGACTTTTTGAATAGATAGAGCTGGTTGATAGACGATCTTACATCAAGTTTCCCTGATTATATCCTTGTGGTGTCACTTAATTTGTTCCTTTGTTCCCTATATTTCCTGTACACTGGAACTTGGTCTAAAGATTTGCTTAGATTCAGTCTGAATGTTTTTGACAAGAATATGTCATGGGTGACACTATTTTATTTTGCATTCCATCATTGCTCACATGACGTTTTATCAGTAGGTGTGCAAGATCTTTTTGTTAATTTAGACTTTCCCTTGAAATTGACAAGTAATCTGAGGGGTTTCCCAATGACCCATAATTTAATAGTATTACTTAGTGGCCATTGGTTATCCTTGCCTGAATCAATTATATCATTCAGGGTTGCAGAAAGGCAATTTTTTAATTCTGTCTTTTAGTTGATGTTTTCCTGGAAAGAAAAATTTGCCCTTGTCAACTAGGAATGGCTGAATTATTTCTAAGCAGGCAGAATAAATGCTTAATTCCTTCTTTTTATCATCAGCTTTTTTCTTTTACTTGAATAGGAACTTTATTTAAAAAATCAAAATTGCCAATGAAGATATAAAAAGAGGTTTGCCCTTATCAATTTTTATTATTTTAAAGATGTTATTTATGAGTGAGAAAGGCAAGCATATGAGTGGGAGGAGGTGCTGGAGGAGAGGGAGAATACACCCCACAGGGCAAGAAGCCCATAGCAGGGAGCCCATAGAAGGACTTGATCTTAAGGATCCTGGGATTATGGCCTGAGCCATGGCAGACGCTTAACCAACTGAGCCACCCAGGTGTCCCTATCATTGGATTTTAGAATAAAGAATTGGTCAGTCCCCTCCAATGAAGACAAAGGAATAGCTTTACCTCTTCTCCATCTCTCTTCCTCCATCTCTTGTTACCTCTCCCTGTCTCTCCCTCCCTTCCTCTTCCCTCTCTCTTCCTCACTTCCTTTTTCCCTCTGTACTTTCCTTCTCCTATCAAAAAGGGCACATACATTTTTATCCAATGTTTGAAATCAATTACAATAATTGTCCCTAATTTTTAAATTCTCCCAAATATGCCTGGTAGAGACCTCTTTGGACTGGTGCCTATGCCTTTTGGCATGGCCCATTTGTCTTTTGATCCTCCTCTGGCACTCTAATGCATGAAGACATCCCAGGTTCCTTTTGCATCTTCTCCTCCTCAGATTTGGAATCAGCCATATCAATGTGGTCCTGAGAAATTATGATCTGGGCATTGAGGTGATTACTGCCAAGGTTGACATTGCTTTTAGGTTTTTTTAAATTTTTCAATTAAAATTTTGTATTATAAGGCTTTTCTGAACATTTATAGTTGTTTCCCCTCTACCTAAGAGGATGGTTAATAACATTAGTCCATTTGTTTATTTATTTTCCATATTATATATATCTATATGTACATATATAATAGTTTTAACATTTCTATAACATCTTTGCTACAAATGAAAAACAGTGAGTGAAGAGAACTTTTTTTTTTGCAGTTCTTGTCATTCAACTGTATTCTCCAAAAAAACAGAGTTAGTGTTCAAAGTCACTTAACAAAATCACTTTTTATGTGTTGATGTTTTCAATTTGATGTACACGTAGGCTTATTTCTTTTCAATTTTAGCATTTTCCATTTATTCTTTTTTACTATAAATTTGCTTTTTGACTGTGTAAGATATTAATGTGGTTCAAATATAAACATATATATGTACTCAGGGATTCCAACCCCAGCCTTCATCCTTCTGCTCTTTTGCCTTTAGGGGATTATTTTATTTAAAAAAATCGATAAATATCTATTAAACATGAATAAATATTTGGTTTATCTCTCCAGTGTTTTCTTTTTCTGAAACAGAACAAAACAAAGTCATTCATACATATATGTTAACCTATTTACTAGTGTTTTCCTTTCTATTTTATACAAAATATGGCATGCTATTTACACTGCCTCATACCTGGTTTTCTATCATCCTTCCTCCTTCTTTCTTTCCCTTCTTCTATCTCTCCTTCTATCTCATTGATATCCATTTCTTTTATGGAAGTTGGTCTCCTTTCCTCCCTCCATCCCTCCCTCTCTCCCTTCCTTTTTTCACTTTATAATAAAGTGGAGATTACTCTTTATTTTACATGCTATGTATGGAAGCTGCCTACCATCACTTTTTTTTTTTTTAACAACTTTAAGGTGATCCATTACGTGGCTACACTATAATTTATTCAGGCAATCCTCTGTGGATGGTCCTTTGGATTGTTTTCTATCTTTCAATGTAGTAGATAATACCCCAATGAACAAACATAATATATTATTTCCTATTTGTGGAGGTGTACCTTTGGAGTAGAATTGTTGAAATGGGGTTGTAAAGCCAAAAGTAATTCAGAAGTAGTTTTATTAGATATTGTCAAGTTCTCCTCCATAGAAGTTGTGTATTTTGCCTTTTCTCCACAAGTCACTGCAAGATTTGTTGTAAATTTTCTTGTAGTGTGATGAGTGAGAATTGGTATTCAATGTTGTTAAGCTCTATTTGTGAACACCATGTTTAGAATATTTACATCCATACCCATAAATGATATTCACTTGTATTTTCCTGTTGTGTACAAAATTATATTAGCTTCATTAAAAAAAAAGAATTTGGAATTTTCTATTCTTTGTCTATGTTCCAAAATAATTCAAATAGAATAGCATTATATTGTCTTTGAACTTTTAGTAGATTCCTTATTAAGGAGGTTCGATGTGTACAGGTTCACTGATATTCTCCATTTCTTTTATGGAAGTTGGTCTCTTTAGGTTTCATGTAGCTCCTATAATCAGTTTGGCAAATAATATTTTCTTCCTAGGAAATAATGTATTTCATCTAGACTTTCAGATTTTATTACATAGACTTGTGTGAAATAGTCTCATTTTATTTCTTTTCTTTTCTTTTAACAGTTATTTCCCTATTATTATTTCTTATTTTGTATATTTGTGTTTTCCTTTAAGTTAGGTAGTGGATTCTCTATTTTGTTAACTTTTTTTCATGCAGACAGCTTTTTAATTCACACATTACCTTTATTATTTTTCTGTTTTCTAAATCAGTAAATTCTGCTTTAATATCTTCACTGAGAAATCTGTTTTATCCAATATTAATATTTTGCTTTCCTTTGATTACTGTTTTCATGATGCATCATTTTCCAACCTATTACTTTCAATTTGCAGATAAATGTACATAACTACATGTATATAACATATATATATACATATATATATATAATTCATATATATACACACATATGTATAAGATCCCTTCATCAAGTTGAAGATGTTCCCTTATTCTTAATAGTTTATGACCATTTTTATCATGTGGATGTTGAATTTTGTCAAATGTTTTTTCTGCGTTGACTGATGTGATTATGTGAGATTTCTTCTTTAGTCTATTGATACAGTGAATTGCACTGATTCTTTTGAATATTTAATCACATTATGTCCCTGGGACATGACTCACTTGTCCATAGTGTTTAATTATTTTTTACATATTTGCTGTCATTTTGTTAAATATTTTTATATTTATTTTCATGAGCGGTATTAGCCTTTAGTTTTCTGTTTTTCCCCCTGTCTCTGTTTGGTTCTGGTATTAGGATACCTGTAGCTTCATCAAATGCATTAAGAAATGTTTCCTATTTCCTTAAAAGTTATAGGGGTATGCAAGATTTCTAGTGAATATTGGGTTGGTTGTGGCAGTTTTTATTTTTTGTGGAACTGGTTCATTTATTTAGTAATGTGTTAAACTTATGAGTCTGGTGTTGTTCTTAGTATTCTCTTATTATCCTTTTGATATCTGCAAACTGTGTAGTTATATCCTTCATGTCATTTCTGATATTGGTGATTTGAGTCTTGTCTCTTTTTTGTCAGTATTGTTAGAGGTTTGTCAATTTTATTGATCTCTTCATACAGTAAGGTTTTTGTTCCATTGAACTTTTCTATTGCTTTTCTATTTCATTGATTTGTGTTCTTATCTTTATTCTTTCTATTTTCCTAGTTGCTTTGTTTGCTTTGCTTTGCTTTTGTGCATGTATGTATTCCTGAGATGAGTACTTAGATTGATTTGGGAACGTTTCTCTTTTCTAACATTTATATTTCATGCTAGAAATTTCCCTCAGAACCATAGCTATATCTCATAAATTTTGATAAGCTGTACTTTCATTTCCATTTCATTCTGTGTATTTTTTATTTCTCTTTACACTTCCTCTTTCATGCATGGATTGCATTGCTAAGAAAAGTGTTGCCTAGTTTCTAAATGTTTGCAGATTTCCCTGTCATTTTTCTGTTATTGACTTCTAGTTTAATTCCCTTGTAGTGGGAGAACACACTCATTATGTGATTTCAATTCTTTTTAATTTGTTGATGTTTGTTTTATGGCTCAAGATTAAGACCAATCTTGATATATGTTCAGTGAGCCCTTAAAAATCACATATATTATGCTGTTGCCATGTATGGTATTCTATAAATGTCAATTTGAACATGTTGAAATGCTGATTGATGGTGGTGTTGAGTTGTTTTATACTCTTGTTGACTTCTCTTGTAGTTGTTCTATTGAGTATTGAGACAGAGGTTTTGGAGTCTCCAACTGTGTTTGCGGATGTTTCTGTTTCTCTTTTCACTTTTATCAGTTGTTGCTTCACATAAATTTTGACTTTGTTGTTTGGTGCATACACATTTAGGATTGCTATATCTTCTTGGTAAATCGACTATTTTATTATTACACCATGTCCCTCTAGGCCTCTGGGGATTTGCTTTGATTTGATGTCTACTTTATCTGATACTAATATATATTGCTGCTTCTGCAAAAGCTTTGATTTCTTTGATTACTATTTACATGTTAAATTATTTTCCGTTCTTTTACTTTCAAATTTTTGTATATAAATACATTCACACACAAAACCTATTGCTTTCAATTAATATATATACTGTATATATATACATACACTATATATATATATATATGAATATATATATATATAAAACACTTGCATACTGTACAGTACCTGGGTAACTTTTTTATTGTTTAATCCACTCTACCACTCTCAACCTTTTAATTGGTATATTTAGATAATTTACATCTAGCATAATAATTGGCATGCAGAGCTTAAGTCTAACATTTCACATTTGTTTTTCACTTTAATTTTTTGTTTCTGCTTTTTATTCATGATTTCTGTTATTTGAATTTTTTTAGAGTACCATTTTTATTTATTTGGAGTACTATTCAGGGTAGTTCTCTGCATAGCTATTTTAAGTGGTTGTAGTAGGCATAATGTTATGTATAATTTTTATCACACTCTACTGTTATTATCATTTTTACCTGTTTCAGTAAAAAGAATCCTTCTTTACATCACTTCACCTTCCTTAATTTAAATAGAATCGTTTACAATATTTATATATATTTAGAATCATATTAGATAGTGCTATAATTTTAATTTTAGCTATCATACATAATTTAGAAAACATGAATAGGAAAGATTATTGTATCTACCCATATTTTTGTTTATCATGTTCTTTCTTATTTCTTGATATTCCAAGATTCCTTATTCTAGTATTATCTTTCTTAAAGAACTCTGTTAGACAATCATTTGGGGTAGATCTAATGTCGACAAGTCCTCTTAGTTTCCCTTCATTTAAGAATGTCTTTAGTGAACATCACCAAAGGCAAGGGAAGCAAGGGCAAAAATGAACTATTGGGATTTCATCAAGATCAAAAGCTTTTGCACAGCAAAGGAAACAGTTAACAAAATCAAAAGACAACTGACAGAATGGGAGAAGATATTTGCAAACGACATATCAGATAAAGGACTAGTGTCCAAAATCTATAAAGAATGTAGCAAACTCAACACCCAAAGAACAAATAATCCAATCAAGAAATGGGCAGAGCACATGAACAGACATTTCTGCAAAGAAGACATCCAGATGGCCAACAGACACATGAAAAAGTGCTCCATATCACTTGGCATCAGGGAAATACAAATCAAAACCACAATGCGATATCACCTCACACCAGTCAGAATGGCTAAAATCAACAAGTCAGGAAATGACAGATGCTGGCGAGGATGCGGAGAAAGGGGAACCCTCCTACACTGTTGGTGGGAATGCAAGCTGGTGCAACCACTCTGGAAAACAGCATGGAGGTTCCTCAAAATGTTGAAAATAGAACTGCCCTATGACCCAGCAATTGCACTACTGGGTATTTACCCTAAAGATACAAACGTAGTGATCCAAAGGGGCACGTGCACCCGAATGTTTATAGCAGCAATGTCCACAATAGCCAAACTATGGAAAGAACCTAGATGTCCATCAACAGATGAATGGATCAAGAAGATGTGGTATATATACACAATGGAATACTATGCAGCCATCAAAAGAAATAAAATCTTGCCATTTGCGACAACATGGATGGAACTAGAGCGTATCATGCTTAGCGAAATAAGTCAAGCTGAGAAAGATAACTATCATATGATCTCCCTGATATGAGGAATTGGTGATGCAACATGGGGGCTTAAGTGGGTAGGAGAAGAATCAATGAAACAAGATGGGATTGGGAGAGAGACAAGCCATAAGTGACTCTTATTTTTTTTTTATTTTTTTTAAAGATTTTATTTATTTATTTGACAGACGGAGATCACAGAGAAGCAGGCAGAGAGAGAGGAGGAAGCAGGCTCCCTGCTGAGCAGAGAGCCTGATGTGGGGCTCGATCCCCAGACCCTGGGATCATGACCTGAGCTGAAGGCAGAGGCTTTAACCCACTGAGCCACCCAGGTGCCCCCCATAAGTGACTCTTAATCTCACAAAACAAACTGAGGGTTGCTGGGGGGAGGGGTTTGGGAGAAGGGGGTGGGATTATGGACATTGGGGAGGGTATGTGTTTTGGTGAGTGCTGTGAAGTGTGTAAACCTGGTGATTCACAGACCTGTACCCCTGGGGATAAAAATACATGTTTATATATATATAAAAAAAGAATGTCTTTAATTCCCCTCTATCCCTGGAGGATATTTTTTCAGATATCAGATATCGGACTGACCATTCTTTCCTTTTAGCACTTGAGAAATGTGTCCCACTTCCTTCTGGTCTTTATTGCTTTTGATGAGGAATCCACTGTTATTAGAATTGTTTTTCCTTATTGGTATTATGTCATTTTTCTCTCACTACTTTCAAGATTTTTCCTTTGCCTTTTCATAAGTTTGACTGTTAAGTATCTTCATGTAGGTTTGGACAAGAGTTGGGCTTCTTGTTTGAACTTCATTCAGCTTCTTGAATCTGTAGACTTAAGTCTCTTACCAAATATGGCATGTTTTCAGCCATTACATCTTCAATTGGCTTCTTAGAGCTTCCCTCTCTATCCTATCTCTTTCCAGGACTGATAACCTGGATATTAGATGTTTCATTTTAGCCATGTGTTGAGGCTCTGTTTATTTTGTGTTTTTAGCCTATTTTCTCTCTGCTTAGATTAGGTAACTTCTGTTATTCTATTTTCCAGATCACTGACTCGTTTCCTCCAGTTTTCTTTCTCCTTCTGCTGTTATCATTCATCAAAGATTTCTTTTTTATTTCTGTTATTGTATTGTCAATTCTAGAATTTCCATTGTTTCCTTTTTATACCTTCTAATTCCTTCCCGAGACTTTGCTGAAATTGTCTATTTTTTCTTTTTTTTCCATTTTCTTCTAGATACTCATAGTTGCTTGTTGAAGCACTTTTACTGTGACTACTTTAAAAATCTTGGTCAGATCATTTTAACTGTTCTGTCATCTGTGATGACTTCTATCAATTGCCACTTTGCATTCAGAATCTTTTTGGTTCTTTCTATGATAAGCAAATTTTGACAGAAACCTGGACCTTGTAAGCTATTATAGTTTAAGACTTAGGATCTTATCTCAACTTTCTTTCTTAGCTGTTTTCTTCTGACATCATTTTTGCATGGGAGAGGAAGGCACTGCCCCATTGGTGCCAGGTCAGAGTATACATCCAGGTTCTCCTTGCACTCTTTTGACCCCTGTGGGGTGGGGTAATCCCCATCATTACTGCAGGACCAGGGCAGCAGTTCCAACTCCTGACTCCAAAGCTCCATTCATTCCTCCCAAGTGGAAGGGGTTGGAATGTTCTTTATTGCTCCCACCACTGCAGTTGTGGGAGGGATGTTAGCCTCATTACTACCGCACAGTGGTGAAACACTTAATTCCCTACTAGCCCTCCTTGGACAACACTCCAGCAGGTAGAAGATGTGTTTGTTACAGCCTGGTGATGGCGAATATCTAGGCTCTCTACGTGGCCTTGGCTAGCATGGTTGGAGGTGGGGCCACACTGTTTCCTGTAGTTTGATTGGAGAAGAGAGGTTATTGTCTGATGTTGTTCTGTCTTGTTAGTCTGTCCTTTTCCTAGTCCTTTGGCTAGAGAAATCATGCTTTTGTTAGAACTTATCTTATTTTTACCTGCTGGTGTTTCTGAGTTGCCACCTTTTACAGCTCCAAATCTGGGACATATATGGTGAATAGGAAACCAAAGGAACTAACATCTATACCTTCTCTGAGTCCTGATGTCCTTAGCCAGTCTTCCTTCTTTTTAAACTTTTAGAGTCTTATGTTTGTTTTATATGTAATTTTTAGGGTTTTTACTTATACTTAGTGGGAAGATTAAAGAGAATTATGTTCAGTCCATGTTCCTGGAAGCAGAACAATTTTGACTATTACTAAGAAGAAGGGAAATCACCATTCTCAGTGACCACATTACCCTTGTTCACTACTTTCCATGTTCACAGGAGATGTAAATGTCCTGACACTGTGGCCATAATCTATCCAGAAACTTATGAAGCTTTTCATACCTGCCTCAGAGTTTTGCTTTTGTGAATTGCCCTGTTTCGCCCTTAGGAACCATCAGGCACAACATTCTCCTCAAACAAGAGGAAGTCTTGGCAGCTTTTCCATGCTTTTGGCCAGGTTAAAGAAATACGTATGTACTATTCTTGATTCATAGTTTTTCTTTTGTTTTTCTTTGGAGGGGGTAGGGATGGAGAGGGAGAGAAATAAAGAACTAGACTTAGGATGAAAGGCCATAAAGATAGGATGAGAAAAGAATATAATACTCATCATAAACTTTTTGTACTTCACATTCTTGGGGTTAGCCCCTGATGACAAAGTTAGATTGTTCTCAGTAATTAGTGAATGACTGCCATTACACAGCCCTTTAATCTGCCATCCCACATCTCTATGTGGCCATCAAGAAAAGCAAACAAGAGCAGCTTTTTTTTTTTTTTTTAAATACCAGCTGAATGTCTTTCCCATATTCCCAGAGGACACAAATAACTGTCGTTAATACATTAGGATCAATAGTTGGTGATTTGAAGCTCTCAGAGCTGGAACAATGATGCACAGGGAGACAGGAAATATGCAGAGAACCTGGGCTTTACTGTAAAAAGCATGCACTTTATCATTTCTTAACTGTGCCTTGAGTAGGGGATGTGGCGTTGGCAAGTCTTAGTTTGTCACCAATAAAATGGTTTGGTAGTACTACCTCATGAGGTTGACAAGCAGATCTATGCATGGATATGAAGTCCTGGAGAAGTAGTAGATCTTATGGAGGAACAGGACTTAAAGAACAGGAGTGCTTCACTCTTAGGAAGAATATGTTCAGGTTTTTGAGCCCAGACTCAGTTCTCCCATTCCTTTTACAGTGTCTCCGTTTTGACTTACTTCTGAATACCTAGTCCTGGCCCCAAGACTTGCTTTGTCTCCTAGGCACATCATTTGATTCTACATGTCTTTTACTGCCCAATCATTCCTCTAGATTTTCTTGCATTGTATCCCCCATTGAGCCTATTGTGATCTGAGTCCTAGTCCCGGGATATTCTGGCTGAGAAGATCTTTCATCCTGGGCTGGCCAATGGAAACCTGTTGGCTTTCTTAACACCAACCATCTTTACAACAACTTTCTCCCTGCTTATGAAACTACCTGGTTCAGACCTGCTCCTTACCTTCAAAGCACATTATCAGACACAGGGGTTTTGTCAGCACCTATAAACAAAGGAGGAGATCAAACTGTGTTAAACACGTTGTCTTTACAGTTAATTCATATCAAGGCATTCATTGTCCTAACACAGAGGAATGTGAATGTGATATTTGTGAACGTGATATTTTGACCTCAACCAAGAACTTTTCAATATTTGTAAAATTTTTAATCTTTCATTGCCAAATACACTGAAATTGTTGTGCTGAATCTACCATAGCCATACTTCCCCACACTGATGCATCATGAATCACATAAAGAATTGCCTCCATGGCCCATGGTGTGGGTAAAACAATACCATGAGTTAAGAACTGAAATGGAAATCTTGGGATTACCCATGAAGGTATGCTGGAGGAAGCCTATTTATAAGATCTTGTGTATCCATGCTGAATTTTCATTTCTAGTGGTTCACCTGTCCAAGCCTGACCTGTTTTGTGCCATTTCCCCTGAGATCCATTTATATGTCACCACTTCTACCATTCTTTGACTATTTCTGAAGCCTACCCTGCACCACTGATTTAGCATTCTCAGTAGTTTCAAAACCTTCATATATGCTGCCTTTGTCCCTCTAAGAAACATGGATATCTCACCACCAAGTACCACACACCCCACCCTTTACAGTGTGAACACCCAAGGCAGAGAAGAGGAGAAAGGAAGGGCATAGTTCCAGGATGGGTGTGTCAGCTTGATACCACAGAGGACATCTCAAATGTAAGCTACATTTCAGAGTTATCTCCACCCCAATGCAAGGTGCTAGGTTTTCCCATTCCCATCCTTGGCAGTCATTGTTCAGGCCAACCAAGGTTGGTGGAATGCAAGTTCCCAAGCATATCCAGTGTCTGCAGACTCTGAGCGCTTTCTTGGGAGGAGACGCACAGGCACTGGCTTTGGAAGTGAAAGCATGATGAAAGTTGGGGTACAAACTCTTAATCTCACAAAACAAACTGAGGGTTGCCGGGGGGAGGGGGTTGGGGAGAAGGGGGTGGGATTATGGACATTGGGGAGGGTATGTGATTTGGTGAGTGCTGTGAAGTGTGTAAACCTGGTGATTCACAGACCTGGGGATAAAAATATATGTATATAAAAAATATATGTTTATAAAAAAAAAAAAAAAAAAAAAAAAAAAAAGTGGTAAAAAAAATATCTGGCAGTCAGGGTAAAGAGCTGTCACTATCTGCTATGGAACATCCACTTTCCAGTGTGTATGTCCTCAGAACTCCAGTTCATGTGACTTGTACAGTACATATATTGGATATATTACAGATCATATATAAATATATATAAACATATTATATGTCACATATACTTATATATAAATATTATATATATCACATAAGTCCTGCATATTTATATATTTAAGTATACTATATATACTTACATATAAATGGGGAACAATGTATATGTGTGTGTATATGTGTGTGTACATATAAATACATATTTACACACTTATGTACTAATATATGTGTGTAGTCAACTGGTATTCTGCCAGAGCCACTGCTATGTGCTGGTTACACACATTAGCCAATATTATCCTAATGATCGACAGCCTCACATGGTCATTTTTTTCTTTTTTGAGGAACAGCTCTCAAAAGTGAGACTGGAGGGGGCGCCTGGGTGGCTCAGTGGGTTAAAAAGCCTCTGCCTTTGGCTCGGGTCATGATCCCAGGGTCCTGGGATCGAGCCCCGCATCGGGCTTTCTGCTCAGCAGGGAGCCTGCTTCCCCCTCTCTCTCTGACTGCCTCTCTGCCTACTTATGATCTCTGTCTGTCAAATAAATAAATAAAATCTTTAAAAAAAAGTGAGACTGGAGGTCCATGATGTGGGCTGAGGGGGCACCACAGTGGATTTGGTGCAAGGAAAAAAGGCAGAGCAAAACAGTATGAAGGATGACAGAGCTGGTAAACAAGCAGAGTAATTGATGCAGGTAAAACCCCTCCCCCACCAAGGAAAATGTCTTCTTAGAAGTGTGTGTCTCCCACCCCAATAAAAAAGGCAATACAATCTGTGATTCTCTGGGGTAGTTATCAAGGAGGTAAATCCAATTTATAGTGAGGACAATCAGGACAAAGCCAATATGGAAATGTTAGCTGCTCACAGCAAAACAGGGGCAAGATGGTGGGTGGCTAAGGGAGAAGGAAAGGGGCACAGAGAGATGTCAAAAGCTTAGGAAGCCTAACAGGGAAGGAGAAAAGCTGTGAGAGAAGATGCTGCTGAGCCATCAGGCCCTAGGGCTCTCCTACTGGTGGAGCCCTTGGCACAAATCATGAGTGTCTTCTGAAATCCCACCCCATGCAGAGGGCATGTAACCCTCTGCTCCATCTGCCAGTCTAAGCTCCCACTGTCCCTGGGAGAACTAGGGCAACTGTAGTTATCTGGTGGTCAGTGTATGGGGAGGGGGATCGGGAGAAGAGTGGGAGCATGCACACACATCCTCCTCTGAGAGTAAGGAAGTTCTATTTACCCTGCCAGATTGGCACTTTGCACATTGTATGCCAGTCTTCCTATAAGCCCAAGTGTCCTATGTTTCCTCTGGGCTCCCTCCTTTTGGAGCTTTTTACACTTCAGGGCTACTGTCCTTCACCAGTAAGTTAAGGCTCATCCCAGCTTCTGGGTCCACACTGGTCCTAAAGTGCACCAAGAAAGATATATCCAAACTTTTAACATCAAGAAACCTTGCTCTTGATTTTGCCTTTGTTCTGATTTCTATACCCAGCCCTGGAAAAATGGAATTTTGTCCAGCTGCATCTTGACCGTGTCCCTCTCAGCTTGGTCTCCACATCCAGCTATCAGATTTCCACCAAGTACATGACTTCCCTTCTAATTCTTGTTGTTTTGTCTCCAAAACCCAACAGGAACTAGATTCTTGCACTCAGACAGGAGCCAAACATGTTCTCCCCTATTCTCTGCTTCAGCCCCAAGGGCCTGTCCACTCTGGTCCCTGGAATCCCTGCACTCATCCATACCACTTTGTTGGAGCCTGGTCTGAAAGAGTGAAGAAACATGTGGAACATGACACCCATTTTATGCTACCTACTAACAGGAAAAGTGATTTTTTTTTAATTTTTAAAATTTTCTTTTTTATCTTACAGTTGTGTGTAAATTGTATTATTGTTTTAGGGAATGCAATCTTAGTTTCTCAGTTGGACAGAACAAGGAGATGCTCAGTTCATAATGGACAATCTTCAGGGAAGAACTGTTTAAAAAAATGGCTTTGAGCTGAGAGTAGTTTAGAAGTCTTCTCTGCTTACTTAGGTTGTCCTGCCTGTATTTCCTTGTGCTGGTTAACACTTATGCATGGTTAAGTGTTTATAGGTGAGTGGAGAACATAAAGGTAGAAAGCAGACAGGAGAGAGTTCTGATTTGACAGATTCTTTAGCTCTAGAGTGGTATCTGAGACAAGGAAGGGCACTGGTCAGCCAGAATTTGTTGTCCTCTTGCCTGGAGAAAAGGAAGGCAGATAAAACTGGGGCATGAACCTGCTGGGTGATATTCTCTAACCCTATTCTCCTCTGAATCCCAGTGGGAACAAAAGTGCTTTCCATTTACCCTGTGACCCAAGGGCAGTCACCAGGAAAGGTGGGGGAGGTTGTTTTGTGTGTCCTATAAAAGGTCCTGTTCCCAAAATTATAAACAACAACAACAAGAAAAAAGGAAAAAAAAAAAAAAAACAGACAAACAAACAAAAACCAACCTTGGAAACTCACGTGAGTTTAACGGCTTGGAATACATTGTAGAAAATGAAATGTGGAGGTATTGGCAGCACGATTCACAGAAAAAGATTCAAAGCTCTGAACAGCAATTGGTGGTGGTTTTTATTAAAAAGTTTATCTGAACTGCACAATCTTGGGGGGACAGTTTCCATTGGACTGTCCTCATATCACACACCAGCCCTAACTTCAGGGTCTCCAGGACCATCATTACTTTATACAGCTGTTTCCAAATTTGAGGATCCCTGAAGACTCCTGCAGATTTGATAATTCCCTAGAATGACTCACAGAATTCAGGGAAGCATGACACCTACATTACAGTTTTATTTTAGTATAAAGATACAAATTAGAAATAGCTAACATCACAGACATGGAGAGCGAAGTTGAGAAACCTCAAAACACAAAGCTTCTGCCATCCTCAGGCACTCATCACCCTCTCAGCATCAATGTGTTGGAGTACACACTCTTTGTGTACTGATTTTAACCTAAACTTTGGCATCCAGGCTTTTTATTGAGGTTTTAGTATGTATGTATGATTGGTCTAATCATTGGCCACACAATTGAACTCAATTTCCGGGCGTTCAGACTAAAACCACCTGACTCAAAATCCCAACCCTCTAATTACATGATTGGTTTTTCTGGCTTGGTCAGCTCCCTCCTGAGTCATTTAATTAGCATAAATTATCAGGTATTATGCTCGGAGCCCACCATGAATAACAAAGACTCCTATTGCCCAGGAAAATCCAAGGATTTAGAGGTTACTTCCCAGGAGTAGGGGCAAAGACCAGACCCCTCTTTTGGTAAGATTAATTCTTCATTCAGTCATAGGTAGAAAGGCTTGTGAAGATCCTCAACTCCAACCACCTTTGTTTTGCAGTTGAATCATGTGGGAAATGTAGGTGTTGATGCCACTCTCCTTTTGTAAAGTGAAGGTATTCTGTTGGCCAAAAACACAGTGGCTCAGAAAAATTCAAGATAAAGTGAGCAAACTAGGCTTTGGTCATCTGCATTTGAATGTGTACCCTAAGCAAGATTATTCCCTAACCCTGACCAATTAAAACACTTGCATTTTCTTTGGAGAAGTGTCTGCTCATGTCTTCTGGCCATTTTTTGACTTATTTGCTTGTTTTTTTTTTTGTTTTTTTTTTTTGTCTTGAGTTTGAGAAGTTCTTTATAGATCTTGGCTATCAGCCCTTTGTCTATAGTGACTTTTACAAACAACCCCTCCTATTCTGTGGTTTGCCTCTTTGTTTTGTTGACTGTGACCTTTGCTGTGCAGAAGCTTTTTATCTTGATGAAGTACCAAAAGTTCATTTTTCCTTTTGTTTCCCTTGCCTTTGGAGACATATCTTAAAAGAAGTTGCTGTGGCTGATATCGAAGACGTTATTGCCTCTAGGACTTTGATGGATTCCTGTCTCACATTGAAGTCTTTCATTCATTTTGAGTTTATATTTGTGTATGGTGTAAGTGAATAGTTGAGCTTCATTCTTCTGTATATAGCTGTCTAATTTTCCCAGCACCATTTATTGAAGAGACTGTCTTTTTTCCATTGGATATATTTTTCTGCTTTATCAAAGATTAGTTGAACATAGAGTTGAAGGTCCATGTCTGGGATCTCTATTGTGTTCCATCAATCTCTGTGTCTGTTTTTATGCTGATACCATGTTGTATTGGTGATTACAGTTTTGTAATTTAACTTGAAATCAGGTAATATGACATAAGAATGGCTAATAGACACATGAAAAAAAGGTTCATCATCATTAGCCATCAGGGGAATTCAAATCAAAACCACATTGAGATACCACCTTATACCACTTAGAATGACAAAAATTGACAAGGAAAGAAACAACAAATGTTGGAGAGGCTGTGGAGAAATGGGAACCCTCTTACACTGTTGGTAGAAATGCAGGTTGGTGCAGCCACTTTGGAAAACAGTGTGGAGGTTCCTCAAAAAGTTAAAAATTCCTGTGACCCAGGATTTGCACTACTGGGTATTTACTCCAAAGATACAGATGTAGTGAAAAGAAGGGGCACATTCACTCAGTGTTCATAGCACAAATGTCCACAATAGCCAAACTGTGGAAAGAGCCAAGATGCCCTTCAACAGATGAATGGATAAAGAAGATATGGTGCATATATCCAATGGAAAGTTACTCAGCCCTTGGAAAGGATGAATACTCAACTTTTGCATCAACCTGGATGGAACTGGAGGAGATTATGCTAAATGAAATTAATCAAGCAGAGAAAGTCAATTATTGTATGGTTTCACTTATTTGTGGAACATAAGGAATAACATGAAGGACATTAGGAGAAAGAAAAGAAAAATCAAGGGGCGGGGGAATCCGAGGTGGAGATGAACCATGAGAGACTATGGACTCAGTGAAACAAACTGAGGGTTTTAGAGGGAAGGGTGTGGGGGAAGGGTTAGCCTCATGATGAGTATTAAGGAGGACATGTATTGCATGGAGTACTGGCTATTATACACAAACAATGAATCATGGAACACTACATCAAAAACTAATGATGTACTGTATGGTGACTAATATAACACAATAAAAATACATACATACATACATATATACATAATAATATATATACATACATACATATATATATACATAATACATACATATATACATACATACCACTGCATTTTCTTAGAGATCTAGCTTTAATTTACAACACATTTACTTTCAGTACATCTTTAATAATAGTGATGTCCAGTTATACATTCCCTGGATATTTCCAAGGTATTTTCCCATTTTTAAAAAGATTTTCTATATTCATTTCTATATTCATGAGACAAAGAGATACAGAGAAAGAGAGAGTAAGCAGAGCAGGGGGAGAGGCAAAGGGAGAGGGAAAAAGCAGACTCCCCACTGAGTAGGAAGCTCCAACGCAGGGCTCAGTCCCAAGACCTGGAGATCATGACCTGAACTAAAGGCAGTCACTTAAACATCTGAGTCACCCAGGCCCTTCCCATTGTTTAATTGTATTTCATAACCCCTGTAAACAAAGAAAAGCAGAAGCTGTGACTGAAGTTTGGGAAAATCTACAGACCATTGAATGTGGTCTGACAAAATGTGTTCATATTCACATGAGAGTTGGAACTGGCTCTAGCAGACTTCCTGGGGATGGACTGGGGAAGCTAACTGGCTGATACTGGAGAACTTTTCTTTTTGGAGAAGCATTAAATTATACTGAGCTATGTAAAAATTCTTTAAAAGTCAGTATCAAGGGGCGCCTGGGTGGCTCAGTGGGTTAAAGCCTCTGCCTTCAGCTCAGGTCATGATCTCAGGGTCCTGGGATCGAGCCCCGCATTGGGCTCTCTGCTCAGCAGGAAGCCTGCTTCCCCCTCTCTCTGCCTGTCTTCTGCCTACTTGTGATATCTCTGTCAAATAAATAAATAAAATCTTAAAAAAAATAAAATAAAAGTTTTATCAAATTGTAACATTTTTTGGATTATTTCCTTCATGATTCTCTGTTCATCAGATGATTCAAGTATTTTGTCTCATCAGTGATGCTCATTAGGCAAATAATTTCAGATGGCAAGGAGGTATATTTTGAGAAGGAATAGATGATTGTGAAAGATAGTTTGCTGGAGAGAGAGAGATGGATAGAGCTTTAAGTTGATTCTCAAAAGGTATAAACTTTTGAAAAACTTGTTTTTTTACCTCTACCCAGGCCAAAACTGAATTAAAGGGGACTATGGTTCTATAAATAAGAAATGTATGATATCCAAGAGTATTTTTAAAGATTTATTTATTTATTTATGTTTTGAGAGAGAGAGAGTATGGGGAGGCGTAGATGGAGAGAGAGAAGCAGACTCCTTACTGATCTCAGACCTGGTTGCAGGGCTAGATCCTAGGACCTTGAAATCATGACCTGAGCCAAAGTCAGACACTTAACTGACAGAGCCACCCATGTGCTCCTAGGAGTATTCTTGTTCACATATATACAAGTCTGGAAAAGTACAGTTAATTTATTGCAGTCATCCTTAAAGATGCCTTAGAAATTCAACTTTTAATTATTTATTTTTTTGTTTGTGTGTTTTTGCCAAGGAACATCTAGATGTAAGTGAAGAAAGATCAGCATGTTAGTCATAGTTGTAAGGAATAGAATCTGTGGTATCACACATGCAACAGAAATAAAAGAGAAGACATAAATTTTTAGGTGTTTTGGACCTTCTCCCATAACTTGACAGCTTTCCTAATAGGCAGTGATTCTAGCTTGCAGGGTCAATTTCCCCTTTCTTTGCATAATCTGAATGAGGGGCAAAGAGAAGGTAAAACAAAACTAACAGAAAGTCTATGATGGTTACGTGATGGAGAAATGGGTGAGAGCAAAGGCTTGAGCCCTGTGGCAAGCTAGGTATAAAAAGTGTTTAAAGGAATAGGTCTGAGACAATGGGCAGGGGGACTTTTCAGAGAGTGACAGAGATTGAGATAGGGATGTTATTTGGAGGACCTCTGTGTTCCACACATTAAGAATGTTCTTCTCCACTTTGATTATTTTGTGAATTTGAATAAATGATTGAGTTGTAAACTGTGTTTTCTTGTGTTATTGCCGTTTCTGTGGACAGACTCCTGGAGACATGACTGCTGAGACTCAAGGTCTATCAGGGTTACAGAAGGAGCAGGCCAGGGTCCTGAGTACTGAGGCCTCTTTCTGTGGCCACATCTCTTGTGATATGAGTTACTTTTGCATACATGTGAATCTACCCACATTTGGTTTATTTCAGGTTAATCCAGAATAAACCCAGGGAACTATGAGGCTCGACATTCTCCTCCCACCTTAGAGAAGATTGTTTTCTTAGGAACACCTAGAATGCTTGGAGCATCTGTGTACACTCTTCTCCTTAGCTTCCTTTCTCTTTGAGGTCATGTTTCCTTGATATCAGAAAAATAGCTGAGGGATCAAATTTGGCTTTTGGCTTGGAGGAATAAACCCAGGAGGGCATTATTGGAAAAGAAAAGTCCTAGGATCTTACATAGAATAATCCAGGACTTGAGGTCTGGGTGGTATAGCTTGTGCCCAGGTACTTGATTCCTGAGCAGAAACAGTGCCCTCATGAGGGCTCACAGACTGAATGGGGGAGTCAGGGCTCTTGTAGTGAGAACCCCCTTAATATATCTTAGGCCACCAATCTGGGAGTCAACAACCTAGAGAGCCCATGTTGACTGTAGTGAAGCACTTTCTGAATATCAAAGTGGGAAAATGTGTCTCTATGGCAGGCTGAGCAAGGGTCTGAATCTTCCTACTAGAATATCTTCATGGACACTCATCTGAGGAGGGGCACGGTCCTTCTTGTCTGGAGTCAGTAAAATAAGACATGCTCTTGAGATTCCTTTTGGTCTCAGGATTCTATGATCTACCCCCTTTACCTTTCTACTCCTAGGACCTCATCCTTCTTAGAAAACCATGACCGTAGGCTATTAAATGTGATACAGAAAGGTCTTCCTTTTAAAATATAATTTTCCCAGTCCCACTTTGGATTAAGTTGAGGGATTCTGGCCTTTATACAGTCACTATCAATTCACATGCCTCCATTTTAATAATTGCTTCTACTCTAATTTTCTATAAACTTGACACTCTAAACATAATTAGAAGTTTTCTTCATAGTAAATCTAATGCAGAATCATATTGAAAGAAGACCCGCACATTAGATTCTTTTCCAGCAGAGTTGGAATAATTGAAAGGCAATACGTGAGTAGAGTTTAATGTTGGGCAAAATTCTCAGAAGCTGTGGTTTTAGAACATAGGAGCTTCTCTGAGGCACTATTTGACAGAGTCAATAGTCTTCACTTTCACAGAGCATTCTCTGAGCAAATAAAATCTTCAGGGCAATTGGTGTGCATGGTATATCTGAAAAGATGTGTCAATTTCTTAAGTAGTGTTTGTTCTGGGGAATTCAAGATTGCAAAGGGAAAAGCTTCAGATCTACCAGATGGGTGCAGGGTATTCAGGCATTGGATGCAGCAAGCAGCTCAACATACATTGGATGAAGACAGAACTGAAAAAAGGAAACCTTGCCTTTAGTTGTGTTTAGGGTTTATTTAGATAGTACTTACTAAAATTAATTACTTATAAAAATTAAAATACTAAATTAAAGTACTTCTAGAAAATATAACAGGTAATGTTTCCCTGAAATAAGCTAGTATGATAATCGTTGACTAACCTCATGTATATTCTTTGATTGTGGTGTGTCTGTTGCTCTTTAAAAGAACAAGCAATAAACCAATATATTCTAGTTGCCCAAATTAAAGTTGAATTCCTAAAGATCAAAGTGGGCTTCTTATTACTTAAGAAATCAGTACTTCTTACTTAAGAAATAAGCTGTGTGAATGATTGGGCAGATAACTCAAAATATTATCCTAACCTAACGTAGCTGTTTAGTAAATATATTTTGTGACATGACAACAGACTTTAATTTGCAGTTTTTACTACATTTTACCAGAAGCCTTAAATGTAAGAAGATAAAGAAATCCAGGATATTTTTAAAACATATAGCCCCATATGAATTAAAGCTGCATTCTAAGTTTCTGGGGACCCTCGGTCATAGAGGTGTGCCTTTGTATAGACCATACTCTTAATGTAGAAAGGATAAAAGAATTCTAAAGATGGCGTGAAAAATACTCCCTGTAGGAAGAAATGCACAGTAAAATGTTCTAAGGATGCAGAAAGATCAGTTCTGGAGTCCTGGTAAGGAGAAGAACGTGGCCCAGAAAAGAGAGACCCAGGAAAGGGATTATATTTTTGAGGCGTCTGTTTAGTTCAAAGGACTCCCCTCTCTGAATGGAGACTCCTCCTTGGAAGATGCCAGTAAAAGAGCATCCTGGTCCAAAGCAGCTTAATAACAAAATGGTGTGGAAAAGGAATATTTTGGGAATGTATATATGTATGGGGAAAATAAAACTGAAGGTTGATCAAGGAAAATGTTCAGAGGGAAAAACAAGAAGAATATAGTGGGGAAAGCCTGGATTTCGGATCCAGGCTCCATGTGGCTTTGAGAGAAGATGAGAAAGATCACTGGTTGGTGACTGTAGGCAAGACTTACCTCCCCAATCTCGGGTTCCCTGTCTGAAAAATATATAAACATTTACTTTTGTGTAAAAGGAAAAAGTACGGGGGGAGGAGTCAAGATGGCGGAGAAGTAGCAAGCTGAGACTGCTTCAGCTAGCCGGAGATCAGCTAGATAGCTTATCTAAAGATTGCAAACACCTGAAAATCCATCGGCAGATCGAAGAGAAGAAGAACAGCAATTCTGGAAACAGAAAAACAACCACTTTCTGAAAGGTAGGACCGGCGGAGAAGTGAATCCAAAGCGACGGGAAGATAGACCCCGGGGGGAGGGGCCGGCTCCCGGCAAGCGGCGGAGCAACCGCGCACAAAATCAGGACTTTTAAAAGTCTGTTCCGCTGAGGGACATCGCTCCAGAGGCTAAACCGGGGCGAAGCCCATGCGGGGTCAGCGTGGCCTCAGGTCCCGCAGGGTCACAGAAGGATCGGGGGTGTCTGAGTGTCGCAGAGCTTGCGGGTATTGGAACGGGAAAGCCGGCTACAGAGACAGGGCCGACAGTAAGCTCGCAGCTCCGTGTTACCTTGAACCGGTCGCAGGCTCGGTGAGCTCGGAGCGCGGCCGGAGGTCAGGCAGACGGGAGTAACTGGGCGCTGTTCTCTGAGGGCGCACTGAGGAGTGGGGCCCTGGGCTCTCGGCTCCTCCGGGCCGGAGACCAGGAGGCCGCCATTTGTATTCCCGTCCTCTGGAACTCTACGGAAAGCGCTCAGGGAACAAAAGCTCCTGAAAGCAAACCCGAGCGGATTACTCACCCCGGCCCCGGGTAAGGGCGGTGTAATTCCGCCTGGGGCAAAGACACTTGAGAATCACTACAACAGGCCCCTCCCCCAGAAGATCAACAAGAAATCCAGCCGAGACCAAGTTCACCTACCAAGGAGTGCGGTTTCAATACCAAGGAGAGCAGCAGAATTCCAGAGGAGGAGAAAGCCAAGCACGGAACTCATGGCTTTTTTCATGTGATTTTTTTTAGTCTTGCAGTTAATTTAATTTTTTCTTTTTCATTTTTTTTTTTTCTCGCCTTCGGGTAAAATTTTTTTTTTTTTTTTAACTGTTACCTTTTTCTTTTTTAACGATTTTTTACTAGTTTATCTAATATATATATATATTTTTTTACATTTTTCTTAGGTGTTTTCTTTTTTAAAAAAAATTCTTTTCTTTTCTTTTTTTTTTTTCTTTTTTCTTTCTTCCTTTTTGAACCTCTTTTTATCCCCTTTCTCCCCACTCACGATTTTGGATCTCTTCTAATTTGGCTAAAGCATATTTTCCTGGGGTTGTTGCCACCCTTTTAGTATTTTACTTGCCCCTTCATTTACTCTTATCTGGACAAAATGACAAGACGTAAAAATTCACCACAAAAAAAAGAACAAGAGGCAGTACCGAAGGCTAGGGACCTAATCAATACAGACATCGGTAATATGTCAGATCTAGAGTTCAGAATGAAAATTCTCAAGGTTCTAGCCGGGCTCGAAAAAGGCATGGAAGATATTAGAGAAACCCTCTCGAGAGATATAAAAGCCCTTTCTGGAGAAATAAAAGAACTAAAATCTAACCAAGTTGAAATCAAAAAAGCTATTAATGAGGTGCAATCAAAAATGGAGGCTCTCACTGCTAGGATAAATGAGGCAGAAGAAAGAATTAGTGATATAGAAGACCAAATGACAGAGAATAAAGAAGCTGATCAAAAGAGGGACAAACAGCTACTGGACCACGAGGGGAGAATTCGAGAAATAAGTGACACCATAAGACGAAACAACATTAGAATAATTGGGATTCCAGAAGAAGAAGAAAGTGAGAGGGGAGCAGAAGGTATACTGGAGAGAATTATTGGGGAGAATTTCCCCAATATGGCAAAGGGAACAAGCATCAAAATTCAGGAGGTTCAGAGAATGCCCCTCAAAATAAATAAGAATAGGCCCACACCCCGTCACATAATAGTAAAATTTACAAGTCTCAATGACAAAGAGAAAATCCTGAAAGCAGCCCGGGAAAAGAAGTCTGTAACATACAATGGTAAAAATATTAGATTGGCAGCTGACTTATCCACAGAGACCTGGCAGGCCAGAAAGAGCTGGCATGATATTTTCAGAGCACTAAACGAGAAAAACATGCAGCCAAGAATACTATATCCAGCTAGGCTATCATTGAAAATAGAAGGAGAGATTAAAAGCTTCCAGGACAAACAACAACTGAAAGAATTTGCAAATACCAAACCAGCTCTACAGGAAATATTGAAAGGGGTCCTCTAAGCAAAGAGAGAGCCTACAAGTGGTAGATCAGAAAGGAACAGAGACCATATACAGTAACAGTCACCTTACAGGCAATACAATGGCACTAAATTCATATCTCTCAATAGTTACCCTGAATGTGAATGGGCTAAATGCCCCTGTCAAAAGACACAGGGTATCAGAATGGATAAAAAAACAAAACCCATCTATATGTTGCCTCCAAGAAACACATTTTAAGCCCGAAGACACCTCCAGATTTAAAGTGAGGGGGTGGAAAAGAATTTACCATGCTAATGGACATCAGAGGAAAGCAGGAGTGGCAATCCTTATATCAGATCAATTAGATTTTAAGCCAAAGACTGTAATAAGAGATGAGGAAGGACACTATATCATACTCAAAGGGTCTGTCCAACAAGAAGATTTAACAATTTTAAATATCTATGCCCCCAACGTGGGAGCAGCCAACTATATAAACCAATTAATAACAAAATCAAAGAAACACATAAACAACAATACAATAATAGTAGGGGACTTTAACATTCCCCTCACTGAAATGGACAGGTCATCCAAGCAAAAGATCAGCAAGGAAATAAAGGCCTTAAATGACACACTGGACCAGATGGACATCACAGATATATTCAGAATATTTCATCCCAAAGCAACAGAATACACATTCTTCTCTAGTGCACATGGAACATTCTCCAGAATAGATCACATCCTCGGTCCTAAATCAGGACTCAACCGGTATCAAAAGATTGGGATCATTCCCTGCATATTTTCAGACCACAATGCTCTAAAGCTAGAACTCAACCACAAAAGGAAGTTTGGAAAGAACCCAAATACATGGAGACTAAACAGTATCCTTCTAAAGAATGAATGGGTCAACCGGGAAATTAAAGAAGAATTGAAAAAAATCATGGAAACAAATGATAATGAAAATACAACAGTTCAAAATCTGTGGGACACAACAAAGGCAGTCCTGAGAGGAAAATATATAGCGGTACAAGCCTTTCTCAAGAAACAAGAAAGGTCTCAGGTACACAACCTAACCCTACACCTAAAGGAGCTGGAGAAAGAACAAGAAAGAAACCCTAAGCCCAGCAGGAGAAGAGAAATCATAAAGATCAGAGCAGAAATCAATGAAATAGAAACCAAAAAAACAATAGAACAAATCAACGAAACTAGGAGCTGGTTCTTTGAAAGAATTAATAAAATTGATAAACCCCTGGCCCGACTTATCAAAAAGAAAAGAGAAAGGACCCAAATAAATAAAATCATGAATGAAAGAGGAGAGATCACAACTAACACCAAGGAAATACAAACTATTATAAGAACATACTATGAGCAACTCTACGGCAATAAATTTGACAATCTGGAAGAAATGGATGCATTCCTAGAAACATATAAACTACCACAACTGAACCATGAAGAAATAGAAAGCCTGAACAGACCCATAACCAGTAAGGAGATTGAAACAGTCATTAAAAATCTCCAAACAAACAAAAGCCCAGGGCCAGACGGCTTCCCGGGGGAATTCTACCAAACATTTAAAGAAGAACTAATTCCTATTCTCCTGAAACTGTTCCAAAAAATAGAAATGGAAGGAAAACTTCCAAACTCATTTTATGAGGCCAGCATCACCTTGATCCCAAAACCAGACAAGGATCCCACCAAAAAAGAGAGCTATAGACCGATATCCTTGATGAACACAGATGCGAAAATACTCAACAAAATACTAGCCAATCGGATTCAACAGTACATTAAAAAGATTATTCACCACGACCAAGTGGGATTTATTCCAGGGCTGCAAGGTTGGTTCAACATCCGCAAATCAGTCAATGTGATACAACACATCAATAAAAGTAAGAACAAGAACCATATGATACTCTCAATAGATGCTGAAAAAGCATTTGACAAAGTACAACATCCCTTCCTGATCAAAACTCTTCAAAGTGTAGGGATAGAGGGCACATACCTCAATATCATCAAAGCCATCTATGAAAAACCCACCGCAAATATCATTCTCAATGGAGAAAAACTGAAAGCTTTTCCGCTAAGGTCAGGAACACGGCAGGGATGTCCATTATCACCACTGCTATTCAACATAGTACTAGAGGTCCTAGCCTCAGCAATCAGACAACAAAAGGAAATTAAAGGCATCCAAATCGGCAAAGAAGAAGTCAAATTATCACTCTTCGCAGATGATATGATACTCTATGTGGAAAACCCAAAAGACTCCACTCCAAAACTGCTAGAACTTATACAGGAATTCAGTAAAGTGTCAGGATATAAAATCAATGCACAGAAATCAGTTGCATTTCTCTACACCAACAGCAAGACAGAAGAAAGAGATATTAAGGAGTCAATCCCATTTACAATTGCATCCAAAACCATAAGATACCTAGGAATAAACCTAACCAAAGAGACACAGAATCTATACTCAGAAAACTATAAAGTACTCATGAAAGAAATTGAGGAAGACACAAAGAAATGGAAAAATGTTCCATGCTCCTGGATTGGAAGAATAAATATTGTGAAAATGTCTATGCTACCTAAAGCAATCTACACATTTAATGCAATTCCTATCAAAGTACCATCCATCTTTTTCAAAGAAATGGAACAAATAATTCTAAAATTTATATGGAACCAGAAAAGACCTCGAATAGCCAAAGGGATATTGAAAAAGAAAGCCAACGTTGGTGGCATCACAATTCCGGACTTCAAGCTCTATTACAAAGCTGTCATCATCAAGACAGCATGGTACTGGCACAAAAACAGACACATAGATCAATGGAACAGAATAGAGAGCCCAGAAATAGACCCTCAACTCTATGGTCAACTAATCTTCGACAAAGCAGGAAAGAATGTCCAATGGAAAAAAGACAGCCTTTTCAATAAATGGTGCTGGGAAAATTGGACAGCCACATGCAGAAAAATGAAATTGGACCATTTCCTTACACCACACACAAAAATAGACTCAAAATGGATGAAGGACCTCAATGTACGAAAGGAATCCATCAAAATCCTTGAGGAGAACACGGGCAGCAACCTCTTCGACCTCTGCCGCAGCAACATCTTCCTAGGAACAACGCAAAAGGCAAGGGAAGCAAGGGAAAAAATGAACTACTGGGATTTCATCAAGATCAAAAGCTTTTGCACAGCAAAGGAAACAGTTAACAAAATCAAAAGACAACTGACAGAATGGGAGAAGATATTTGCAAACGACATATCAGATAAAGGACTAGTGTCCAGAATCTATAAAGAACTTAGCAAACTCAACACCCAAAGAACAAATAATCCAATCAAGAAATGGGCAGAAGACATGAACAGACATTTCTGCAAAGAAGACATCCAGATGGCGAACAGACACATGAAAAAGTGCTCCATATCACTCGGCATCAGGGAAATACAAATCAAAACCACAATGAGATATCACCTCACACCAGTCAGAATGGCTAAAATCAACAAGTCAGGAAATGACAGATGCTGGCGAGGATGCGGAGAAAGGGGAACCCTCCTACACTGTTGGTGGGAATGCAAGCTGGTGCAGCCACTCTGGAAAACAGCATGGAGGTTCCTCAAAATGTTGAAAATAGAACTGCCCTATGACCCAGCAATTGCACTATTGGGTATTTACCCTAAAGATACAAATGTAGTGATCCAAAGGGACACATGCACCCGAATGTTTATAGCAGCAATGTCCACAATAGCCAAACTATGGAAAGAACCTAGATGTCCATCAACAGATGAATGGATCAAGAAGATGTGGTATATATACACAATGGAATACTATGCAGCCATCAAAAGAAATGAAATCTTGCCATTTGCAACAACATGGATGGAACTAGAGCGTATCATGCTTAGCGAAATAAGTCAAGCAGAGAAAGACAACTATCATATGATCTCCCTGATATGAGGAAGTGGTGATGCAACATGGAGGCTTAAGTGGGTAGAAGAATAAATGAAACAAGATGGGATTGGGAGGGAGACAAACCATAAGTGACTCTTAATCTCACAAAACAAACTGAGGGTTGCCGGGGGGAGGGGGTTGGGGAGAAGGGGGTGGGATTATGGACATTGGGGAGGGTATGTGATTTGGTGAGTGCTGTGAAGTGTGTAAACCTGGTGATTCACAGACCTGGGGATAAAAATATATGTATATAAAAAATATATGTTTATAAAAAATAAAAAATTAAAAAAAAAAAAAAAAAAAAAAAAAAAAAAAAAAAAAAGGAAAAAGTACCCATATATTTGTATGAGATTATTTCTCAAAAGATAAGCAAGCAAAGTAAAATGAAATAGAACAAAAAACAAACCTCTATGCAACATGGGCGCTTAAGTGGGTAGGAGAAGAATCAATGAAACAAGATGGGATTGGGAGGGTGACAAACCATAAGTGACTCTTAATCTCACAAAACAAACTGAGGGTTGCTGGGGGGAGGGGGTTTGGGAGAAGGGGGTGGGATTATGGACACTGGGGAGGGTCTGTGCTTGGGTGAGTGCTGTGAAGTGTGTAAACCTGGTGATTCACAGACCTGTACCCCTGGGGATAAAAATATATGTTTATAAAAAATAAAAAATTTAAAAAAAAAAAAGAATTACTGCCTCTGGGAAGGAAACTGGACACCACATCCCTATGGTGGAGACTATTTGGGTTTTGACTGGAAGGAACAAACACATGAGGACCCTATTGGATACACTGAATATTCAATTGCACTGGACATACACTGACTTAATTTGATGTTTGAAAAAAGTCTTGCATGCATATATTTTTTCAAGGGTTTGGAGATACCCCACATATATTTTTAAATTAAAATAAAACTTTTTTTTTTTTTAAAGAGCACATGCTAACTATATACAAGATCACAACCTCGTGTTTAAAGGCATTTTACTTCACATGGAAACAGAGTCTAAATTTTGAATTTTGGGCAAGGAGATCATGACTAATTCCATTAATAAGGAGAAGACCAGTGTGGCCCTCAGGTCACATAGGCCCTTGGCTTGGATTGTTGGTTACTTACATAGCACAGGATTGCTTCTTGGCTCACACCCCATCTGTGTGCTCTGGTGGCAGGGAGTTTCAGAGAGAAAAGCTGGAGAGTCAGGTGGGAAGGGTGGAGAGTTATATGTATTCATGGGGGTGTGTGGGCTACACGCATGGAGGCAGATAGATGTGCCCTACTGGGCTTTGAGACCTGAGCTAAGAAGCCAGAAAGTATCAGAACTCTGCACAGAAAAATACTGCTCACCTTTAACAGAAAAACAAACAAACAAACAAACAAACAAACAAAAAACATGCTTTAAGACAAAATCCCAGGCAAGATAGAGTAGAAAGATAGGTGGCTATCTTCGGAGAAAAATAATAAATATAAAAATAAAAATAATAAATATAAAAAATAAAAAATAAAAAAAAATAAGAAAACCATTGGCTTGAAGTCTGGTCTTCACAGTCCTTCGGATTACCTCAGACACAGTTTTCCCTGCTCTCCGAGAGGGTACCTTCCCACCATGGCCAGCTTGGGTGCTGTTCTGACCCCAGAGAGCTTTGACTGAATTTTGATTGCTGCTAAGGAGAGCGCCCTTACAGTATGCTGAGAGATTAAGAGCAATTAGCGCTCACAAACTCCTTGTAATTCCAAAAGCTGACGAGATAGGCATTTAAATTGCTCTATAGTTATCTCATAGAATTAAAAATTACAGACTTAAAGTGCACATGATTACCCAACTGTGTAGGAGAGAACTGCTGTGATCAGAGAGGCCACACTGCTAACAATAATACAAAAATCAGCATAATATGACTGGCTTCTTCTGAAGTGATCATTATAATTAACAACAGTATTTTATCACTAGTTCCCTCAAATTCATAAATATTTCAGGATTAACTCTGCTAATTGGGATAAAAAATTCTTCATGGAATCATAACACACCATAAAGCAGTATTTTATGTACTGATTTCAGTGTCAGAAATAGGAACAGGCTAGGAAGTGGCTGGGGTGGATTCCTGGCACCGGTGACATTAACAACCATGCACGACTTCTTGTGCGTTATTTTACGTGTGGTTTTAGCCCTGCTCTGTGGGTTTTATGAGCCAGCAATAGAAGAACCACAAAAGAAAGTGAACTTGTTATGTATAGCCCTGGGTGATTTTCACTCTATGCCGTCCTGCACCTTGATTTCATGAAGGAACCCACTATAGGGAATGGACTCATTTGTCTTCCATGCATCAAGGTTGCTACTGTTCATGTATCTTCGTTGGCAAAATTGAAATGATATTCACTCAGACTGAGAAAGGATGCCTGGCAGCTTAATGCACACAGTCCCACAAGCAGTTCAGAAAACTCATGATCTGTACTGTGGACTTACTTTTGGCCTCAGTGGATGGAGGTTTTTCTGGGTTCAACACTGTAGGACCAGGATGGACGTGTATCTTCTGATTGCTGTATTATTAATATAATTTATATGTTTAATTGCTTTGCTCAATTTATCACTTCGGTGAGCATTTGTTAAAATCTGTTGGTGGTAGTATGTTTGTGAATATCTTCTAATGACTGTAGCTACCACAGTTTCAGTGGCACCCAGTTGATAATGGACTTCTGTCATTCCCTGGCATGTTGGCAGGTTCCTCACTTGCTCAAAGAATAATATGAGACCATGGCATTTCAAAAATCTCACCACTAATGTGGTATATTTTTTCCCACATTATTTTAAACTTTTCTTCCTTATTAACGTACGTTTGATATTTATATTTACTTATCTGAATAACTTTGGACTTCATACTTTGAAATATGATATGCATACAGAAGACCTCACCAAATTTCCATGTGCAGTTTAAGGGTTCGTTGAAAAGTTACTATCTGTTTAACTAGTGTTAGGTCAGTTAAGTGGAATGTGGCGCAGCTGATGCATTCCACCCAATAACACTTTCCGAACATAAAAGTTAAACATAAAGTATAAAGTCAGCATGTCTGTCATTTTCTTCACATGTATGGAAAACTGACCAATATAGTTTTGTTTTTCCTGTTTTGAGACTTTTGAATGAAAGTATACGGTAGAGATTATTGTTTTATTTTACTTATACAATATAATGTTTGTGATTTTAACTGTGCTTTGGCACCAATACCAAGTTCATCATTTTCATTTTATATAGTATTTCTTAGAATCAATCTTTTGGATAAAATAGACTTATACATTAAAAAAAAAAAAAAAAGGTACAATACATTTCTTGTTTGAATACAGCTGATTTTCTGACCACATCTCAGGGTCTGAGAGTCCATAAAACAGAAACATATACTGGTAAAAAGCCAAAATTGATTCACTTGCAACATGATTCCTTATAAAATAAAACTGCTTATTGATAAGCAGATGGATGACAAAAATGGCCCTCTCGTTATGGTTATTTCCTTCTAAGACTTTTAAGTTATACTTAGTAAACATCCCTAGTGTGCTTCTTCTCATAGCTGGAGCAACAATTTGAAGAAAATTAGTTGATTAGTCTATTCAGGCAAACGATGGTGTGTTTTCAGTTCTTTCTATGGGCCTGTGCACAGAGACAGTGGCAGCTCCTCCATGCTGCAGGGCGGGCCCGTTGAATGTGAGGTTCTGGCTAAGGTGGAAGCTTAGCAAGAAAGACCAGCCTGACAGACACTCCCCAAGCAAGTTTTTCTACCAAATAATTGAAGCTCTGGCTTGGGAGTCAGATTCCTATTTCTTTGCCTTCCTTAAACATGGACAGGTTGTTTAATGCCCAAAGTGCGTACTTGCCACAGTCCCAAACGTCTCCCCATTCACACACGCCTCTCAGAAAGTTCCTGGGGACTTGGTGACAGGAGTCAGGCCTGAGGGGTGTACACAAAAGGGCTGGTGATGGGCTAGCCCAGCATGGGTGCCCAGAACATTTCTCCCCCGCCTTTCATTCTGGGGCCTGCCTACTGTCTTCAGGGCTCCAAGGGTACAAGACCATGGAAAAGGAAACTCATCTGACAAGAAAGTACATGAAACAACTGGCCTGGCCTTTCTAAACCAGGAGATTTAGTTCTGTGGTTCCACATCTCATTAGACAATAAATGTCCTTTTGAAAAAAGTTCCCACTGTGCCCAGATTATCATACCATCCAGCCGTTGAGGGCAATAGTATTGGTGTAGATGGGCTGAAGAAGCATGCCAGATCTGCAACCCATCTTTTATCAGCCTCGGAGGCTATTATCAAATATGTCTTGTTAGACAAGCTCACCCCTCTCTCTGTGTCTCTGTGGGCAGGATGCTGGCAAGCACTAGGTCTCATCATAAATGTGGATACCTTAATGAAAATGAAATGTGGGTCTGTTTTTCTGATCAGCAGAGTTTTCATTCACATGTGCAGCTTCCTAAACTGCTCCTTCATGTTGTTTAGAAAAGGCAAAAACCCAGAAGTAAAAGAGGACAGTGTACATACCTTCTGTCTTCAGAACAGCAATATCCTGAGTGCTGGACTTTTTAGGATTATGACAGGATGCCCATGACTGACTGCTGAGTCTGGATGGTTTCAGCAGGAAACTGGCATCCCAGTTAGGGATCACCTGGGCTCAAAGGACTTCATCCCAATCTATTTTAGAGAATATGGAGGGTGAACAGGGACAGGGAGGGGAGACTTCAGGCACCAACACTGCAGGGCAACTCCTCATCACATGGGTTGGGGGCATGAGACAGAAACCTTCTTTTGTGTTAGGAAACTTTAGTTAGCAGGAAATGCTGCTAATATTTCAGGAGAAGCAAGGTAGGTTCCAGAAACTAAATATTCACTCTGGAATTAGGAGCAGAGAGGGATCCTGAGATGTACAAAGAGTTGTTGAGTGGGCCTGGAAACCACTTCCCTCTTCCTTACTTCCCTGTAAGATATTGCTATAAGTATTTCCACACCCAGAACTGGATGTCTTGGAGAACTGCAAAGATATCTTCTCTCTGTACGTTCCCTCTCCTGATCTATAGAGAGGGAGTCTTGGGGTCAGTGTAGGACTGCTTCTGTCTGTTTGGCTCTGTGAGGTCTTGCTACCAGCTTCCTGGGGGGAGGGGAGGGAAACAACATCCCTTCTCCCAGCTCCTGGCAACCACCAAAGACAGACTGTTGTTATGAGTTTGACTGTTCCAGGTATTTCAAGTGTTATCTCAAATAAGTGTTTCAGGTATCTCATATAAGTTGTTATCACAATAACTTTTTGTGACTGGATTATTTTACTTAACATAATATCTTTAAGGTTTATCTATATTATAGCACATGTCAGAATTTCTTTCCTTGTAAAGCTGAATAATATTCCATTATGTGTATGATCATATTTGGTTTATCCATTCTTCTATCAGTGGACATTTGGGTTGTTTCTACCTTCCAGCTATTGTGAAAAATTCTACTATAAACATGTTTGAGTACTTGCTTTCAGTTTTTTTGTGTGTATATACCCAGAAGTGGAGTTGTTGGATGTTGTGGTAATTCAATGTTTATTTTATTTTTTAAAATTTTTTTTGGAAACTGCCATGCTGTTTTCCACACCAGATGCACCGTTTTACATTTCTGCCAGCAGTGCCCCAGGGGTTGAATTTCTCCACATTTGGATGCCAATAGTTGTAGTTTTCTGTTTCTTGTTTTGTTTTGCTTTTATAATAGCAACCTCATGGGTATGAAATGATATCTTGTATCATATTGTGGGTTTGATGTGAATTTGCCTATGATTAAAGATCTTGACCACCTTGTCATGTGCTTTTTCACTATTTGCATAATTTCTTTGCAGAAAAGTCTTTTTCAAGTCCTCTGTTTTAAAGCCATGTTTGCTTTTGGTTGTTGAGATGTAGGAGTTCTTTATTCAGGATATTGATCCTTTAACAGATAATGATTTGCAAATATTTTCTCCCATTTGGTGTGCTCCATTTTCACTGTGTTAATAATAACTCCTGGGTGAACATTTGTTGTCATGCCCCAGAAATGAGAGGGCCCCTTGTGAGGGATAGGTGCCAAAGAGAGATGTTCTTTTGTTTTGTTTTGATTTTTTCTCCTCTTCCTGGTGGGCAGTTCTGGGACTCATTCATGGGCTTTCTAGGTCATGGTGAGATGGCACCCAGTTGTCTATATGGTTGCCCACATAAAGTAGTGGACTTCCTTCCTTCCTGTCTGTTATTCATTGTCCTGCAGCTCTGCTCTCTGAGGTCAGATTCCCAAATAAACTATCACAGTGCAGGCTTTGTCTCAGGAGATCCCCAATGAAGAGAACAACTGCTCCTTTTTTTTCCCCCTCCTCCCTTCTCATCACAGACATACACCTACCTGTGCTCATGCACACACACACACACACACACCCCTGTACTTGTGTACACAAGCCTGTGCTTACACACACAGACACCTGTGCCCAGAAACATATACCTGTGTTTACACAGATCCAACTATGTTCACACCCACACACAATACCTGTGCTCACACACACATGCACCTATGTTCACATGCACACACACACACACCTTACTCACACACATGCACCTGTGCTTACACATACACAAATACACACACACCGCTATGCTCCCACATGCATTTACAACTCCCCACTCCTGCCACATTAACTAATACAGTGAGCTTGACTCATTTCCAAACCCAGCTCAAGTTGGTCTTCAAATCTGATGTTCATACTTTAACCCCTTCCGCCATTCTTTCTCGTGATTTTTTCTTGTGTGGGGAAGGGATTTAAGGTCTAACACCATTTGTATGCTTTTGTTATATGCCAGATATTGCTATAAGTATTTCCACAAGGGTTTTATTCACTTATTTTTCACTGTAAGCCATGGTAAAATATTCCTAGTCACATTACATTACGGGTAAGTGGAGTTTAGAGAAGTGATATCTCTGGGTGAAGATTGCTCCTGTCTCTAGCCTTCAATTTCAGAGAAGGTCTGCAGGAGGAAAGGTTTTTATTCTATAGGAGGCCTGGTTTAGAGCTGGAGTTCAGGTCAGACCCTAGAATGGTTGCATGGAAGGAATTGCCAAGAAACAGGAAATCTGATTTCACTGAGACACCATGTAATTTTCCTCAATTGCAGCAGGAATTGTCTGGGAAATCTGGCTCGCTGTGGTCACCTTGCGCTGTCCACAGAAATAGAAGCAGAGAAGAACTTCATGTTATTCAGAAGAATAGTGAAAATGAGTCACATACACCGAACTACTGTTTGTGGTAAGAGTGGAAATACCATAACAGAGAGCATTCGTGGACTAGTAACTTTGCAGGGGAATTCTTTTCTTTATTTCCTGGAGGGGGATGGGCTCAAATTTGGCATTTCACATTAACAACAGCTGTTACGACACTGGGGCACAGAATCAGAAACCCATCAAGGAAGGAACCCAGATCTTAAGGACGACTTGGCATAAAAACCTAGTTAGCCATTCAGGCTAATTCAAATACCAGATAACCTTGTTGCCACAGTGGTGTAACAAACCACACTGGAACTCAGGGACTTAAAACAGGAGTGCTGTGGCCTGTCAGGGCTGGTCTCACAGAGCCATTAGGTAAACTGGGCTACAGTAGCCAGTCAGAGTTGGTCAAACCAGGCCATTGGATGATTTGGGCTCAGTCCCTCCATTGTGCAGGGTCCCAGCTGGGACATTTCAGCTGGCAGGCCCACTTTATGTCTTCTCTTTCAGCAGCCCAGTCCTGGCTTCTTATGCAATGACACAGCATGGCTTTTGTTACATTCTATTAGCCAAAGAGAATCATGGGAAAGCTAAGGCTGGAGGGGTAGGAATGAGATGGACTGCAGAGGGTACAGATTCAGAGAGGAGCAGAGAACTGCAGCTATGTTATTATCAACTGCCAGAGAATTTATCAAAAGGATTTATAGGGAATTAGAAGAAATTCCAGTGGGTCTTATAGGAATTGAAAACATATCCTCCTTCTCACCTTTTCTGCCATTCCTGAGGTACCATGTGGTCTCAATTTCTGTGTGCTCTTGATGTCTCCTCTGTTGAAGCCAACATTTCTCCCTCCCTTATGGAGGTAGACATTGATAGGTGCTTATCTATTCCCAGTTTACCCCTCATTAGCTCTAAGTAGACCTAGCCTCGGTGAATCTGACTGCCCCAGTCCTACTTCACTTGGTATATATAATATCTCCTATGTGAAAAATATATATAAAGTATATATGTACATATATTTAATATGGTAAATTGGCTGACAGGATTGTGGAGGCTGAGCAGGCCCATGATTTGGACAATCAGTAGAACCTGTGGTATAAGTTCCAGTTTGAGTCTGAAGGCCTGTGAACATGGGAAGAAAATGTATAAATTCTAGTCCAAGGGCAGGAGATGAATGTCCCAGCTCAGTGCTCAGGTGGAGGGAGAGTGAACTGTCTCTTACTCTGTCTTTTCACTCTAACCGATGGGATAAGGCCCACCTACCTTGCAGAGAGCCATCTGCTTTACTCAGGCTACTATTTCAAAGACGAATTTCACCCCAAAACATTCTGGCAGACACACCCAGAAATAATGGTTAACCAAATATCTGAGAATTCTGTGGCAGAGAGAGCAGCCAATCTGATAACTAAAAGTAACAATTACTCCATGTGTTTTACACAAAATAAAATAATATTTCATAAACGCACCAGTTCTGCAGGGGCTGAGTATGTATGGAAATCTGTAGGATGAATGAATGGTCAGGGAACCATATCAGAGACTTAGATGCAAACCTGCATGTGTCTATTTTGGCCAAGGGTTATAACCACTGTCGTGCAACTGGGAGCAATATCAGGTCATTCCTGTATACCTTTGATAGTTTCCCAAACTGTGAACTGTCACAAAAATATTACCTTGAGAACTGTAACCCTGGGGCTAATAATACATTATATATTAATAAAAAAAATAATACTTTTAAAAAATCGCCTTGGAGTTCCAGTTTTGAAGTTTCAGTTCCCAGAGGAATTAAAATCGTCCACTTTTAAGTTTTAGATTTCCTGGTGGTAAATATGGATTTTGTTGTTGTTGTTGTTGTTGTATCAGCATCTGTCAGCACCCACAAAGTCAGGTCAGCCTCATGGAGAGGAGGTTGGGTGAGATGCTACTGGAATGGTTCCCCATTGAGAGAAAATGTCATAATTAACACTCTAAAGTGAAGAAAGAAAATCACTGTGTTCTGTCTTGGCCATCGTGTGCTGTTTTTAATCAAACATCGCTCTCTCCTCACCCTGTCCTCTGCTTGGCTTTCTCACTCAGACTTCTAGAAGACTGCCTCTGATTTATTGCTCACTAGAAATGTGCTCTCCAGTCATTTAAATGCAAAGTCATGGTCAAGATGGCATCCTCTTGCCTTGGATTGCAGCAGCAGAACCTCGCCCAGATCTGGGCTGGGCTCCTGAGGACTTAGAACAATTTCACTGACACTTGAAGGCTAATATGTTCTGACTTAACTAAACCCTCGAGCTCTCAGCTGTCAACAGGCTTTCACAGTCCTATAAAATCCAGTCTTTGCTGATCTAATGGTCTTGTCTTTATTGAGATTTATTTTTATTAGAACCAGAGCCTAGCAGAAAGTTCTAGGCTCCTTCAGACTGTGAGTCCACACAGATAATACAAAGAGATAGCAAGGCACTAAGGGCTTCTCTGCCAGCCATGTCCAGAGAACAAGTGTCTGTTTAGGTGGTAAGGTCTGGCAAGGTGGCAGGCTCCAAGTCCCCGCAACAGAGAGAGGATTATTTAGCAGGGCATAGGGACTCCCTGATACCATAAGTATCTAGGCTCTTTCCACAGCTGCATCACTACAGCTCAGACACTAACCAAACTTCCTGGGCTATCCTAAGAGAAGAGTAGGAATCAAAGGTTCCTTGAAATCCATTTCAGCTATGCATCAGAATGCTTTTTTGGCTTCAGAGGTGGTTGTTGATGTTATACCAGTGGGTCTGCAGTTCCCCATCATTGTCTTGTGGCTTTAAATTCTAGACACATCAAAGGAAAAGGAGGACCATCTTGTATTTAAATAATTTGAGATTCAGAAGAGACTTGTCTTCCCTCTGTCCTAACGTCTAAAATCAGCAAGTGAGCAGTCTTTGCTTAGTCCCCTAGTAAAGCCATAGATTTTAAAATTAAAATTAGTCACATTATGCAGAGCCAAAAAAAATGCACTAGGAACAAATATTGATTTTCCTCATCTTATTTAGCGCTGCATATTTGCAGAGTGTTTTACAGCCCACCATTAACCAATAGCTGGGGCCTCAGTGTGAGAAGAGCAGCAATGAGCCCCATTAGTCAGAGAAAATACAGAGAAAGCCTGCATATCAACTACCCACTCCTGCAGGACTGTCATTTCCCATCTGCCTGAGGAGCTTGTTAACACACCCTCCCTGAGGGCTGGTCTCTGCTGTCAAGGTCCCTGTTTGTAAAGAAGAGCTGCTACAGAATGGGGGCTTCTTAGCAACTCATCTTCAGTGAGAAGGGCCTCTCTAGTAAGGACTAGAATGAAGCTTACATTAATTACAAAAAGTGCTCATTGATCAGGTCTGCTCATATTTTAGGGATGCCCTTACTATCCCATCTTATTCACAGGCTATATCCCAGCATATATATTCACAGGACTCCCAGCAATTTCCAAGCTATGTATTCTGCAGGATGCATAGGAGCATGTTACCCAGGGGACCTCATCAGATTTGATCTGGACTCACTCTAGAATTCCTGCTAGCAGGGCATATCTTTAGGAGAGGAGGCAGCGGGACTTAGGGGATTCCAGGCTTTAGGGGAAATACAATGTCCTCATGTCACAGAACATGCATAAAGCTGAGGAAGAGTCTGACAATAGCACCTCATTGCTCTAGGGGTATGTTATGTCTATCAAAGGTCAACATGGTGCTACTGCACACAGGGAGGTCACAGATTTAATTCTCACCTTCTATTATAGCAACCTCTTCATTCCAGTGGACAGAAATAACTGTCAAAAGAGCACAGCAATAGTGCAAGGAAAGAAGCACAGGCAATGCAGGGGTACATCAAAGAGCCCATGTCACCCTTGTTCTCATCTGGCTGGTCAAAACAATAGGAGATCACACAGCACAGTTCCATGAGGTAGACCAGCACCGGGACCTGCTGAGGAGCCAAGAAATTCATTCCTGTGGGATGCTGGGCACTGTGGGGGCTAAAGCAGCTGAGTGCCAGGAGTGGTCCAGGATGAGGGACAAGGAGGAAAATGGTCACTGGGTTTGGGGGCTCTTTGTAATGTGACTCTACTATAGATAGGAGAGTGTGATAGGCAACAGGCACTAAAGAAGTGAGCAGAGCTCTGAGTCAGGTCACTATGTCAGGACCCCTGGATGATAGTGGTCAGTCCCGAACACAGCAGCCATGGTGACTCAGGGTGAGGAACTGGAGAGAGCAGATTCATATATCCCAGGAGGTGGCATCCTAGACTTTAAAGGGCTGTCTCTCTTCTTACTAAAGGTAATTTTCAGAAACTGAATGATCTTCTTGAGCAATTGCATAAGCTGGTAAATTTCTCTTAATATTTTCATTAAAAACAAGGGCAAGCAAACCCTTGGGAAGGGGAATGTGACTTGCCTGCAGAATGTCTTGGGGCTCCATGTTATCACTCTTATGCTTCCATGGGCTATTTTGTCACAGAGGATGAGAAACTGAGGACAAAATGTTCCTTTCCAGATGTCCTGGTGGTCTAATGTGTAGTCTTGCACCATTGGTTTGAGTCAAGATTTTAAAGTTTTCACTGCAGTGGATTTTATGTCTCTCAAGTTAATGTTATGTCACCCCTGGGGGTCTCCCTATAGTGGCTCTTCATTTAACCTGCCCTGATTGAGGCTTGATGTGGACCCATCTAAGTTCTACCAGGCCATTCCTTCCACTCTTACCACTCAAGTAGACATCTTACTGTTCCTATGGTATTTATCTGACCCTTGAACAATGAAGGATGCTGTACACTGCCTTTTGTTGCCAGCTGTTGGTCTTGCCTCTCAGCTGGGGCCTCCCAATGCTCTGATACCTTTAGCTGGTACAGAGAGCCACAGAGAGGGTGCTGTGTCTTAAGAATGATATGAGAGTAAGAAGCTAAACTGGGTTGGCATTAACTGAAGTCTGTTGATGGTACTTATCGGATTTTCAGAACGGATTGACAGTCTCATTGTCTATTAAAATTAGTAGTCATTTTCGAATGGATAAGGAAGATGTGGTCCATATACACTATGGAGTATATGCCTCCATCAGAAAGGATGAATACCCAACTTTTGTAGCAACATGGACAGGACTGGAAGAGATTATGCTGAGTGAAATAAGTCAAGCAGAGAGAGTCAATTCTCATATGGTTTCACTTATTTGTGGAGCATAACAAATAGCGTGGAGGACAAGGGGAGGTGGCGAGGAGAAGGGAGTTGGGGTAAATTGGAAGGGGAGGTGAATCATGAGAGACTATGGACTCTGAAAAACAATCTGAGGGGTTTGAAGTGGTGGGGGGGTGGGAGGTTGGGGTACCAGGTGGTGGGTATTATAGAGGGCATGGATTGCATGGAGCACTGGGTGTGGTGAAAAAATAATGAATACTGTTTTTCTGAAAATAAATAAATTGAAAAAATTAAAAAAAAATTAGTAGTCATTTTAACCAAGAGAGTGTTTGCATTTTAATTGCCTCCACAAACCACTGGAACAAAGTAAATCTCCATTAAACCTTTTGGTCCTCAGGAAATGTATGCTCATTTTGGCTCAAAGCCTGTGTTGAGAATGTAGGTGGTGTGTGACTTCTACCAGTCATAGCTGCACAGGAATTATTTCAGAACACACATCCTTCCCAGGCAGGGCAGTGCTAGGGCTGTGCTAGGCAGACTGGGAGCCTGTTAGGAGTACCCTCACATTAGCAATATCCTTCTGCATCCAGGGAGCAGAGTCTCTAGCTTTCCTGTTCTTGGCCAGGACTTCTTTGACATGGGAACAGAAGGATGTACAGGGCTGAGTCAGGTGTGTGCTCAAGGTGGAAAGAGACAAAGAACAGTAGGTCTGTTGGTGCCATGCCCCAGCCTTCATGCTGGACCAGCAGAAGCATTTCTTTCTGAGACTCAACAGGTTCAAGAAAAAGTCAAACTGTGTATTTAGCTAAACTGTTCCTCTGTATAAATCCACTGTTATTTGAAAACTTCTGTGAAGATATTACTAGGACAAAATATGATGAAATGCTCAGAGTTCAGGATCCAGCACTCCTCCCTCCACACCCCCTGTACCATGCTCCTCCTTTAGTGAACTTTGGTCTCAGGACTGGAAACCTGATGGTGTCCATTAGCAGAGTTTCTGCTCCCAATCCGACTTCATTGGAAGCAAAATGCTGAAAACATGTTGTCCAGTTCCTACAGTAAGGGTCTCAAATCACTTCCGAGAAGGTATGCTGGCCCTTGCAGTGTCTTACTTGTAAAGTCCATAGTTTTGTGTGAAATTTCATGATTACTGATGAGTAGAATAGAATATCCTACTCACTTCCTTTTGAGTTACTTGCCACATGGGAAGAAAGTGAAGTATAAGTGATGTCAGAATAAAGCTTATTTATTATTTATTATTAATAATAAATAGTATTGAATAAATAACATTTATTATTCTATTTTACTTAGGAGAAGAAAAAGATCCACTAGGCCTTATAGCAACAAAGTCTCTTGATGGACAGGTTGAACAAGCTTTCTGGCTTTCCCCATGAGATTTCTTAATTTGTTTCTGAGTGTACAGAATCCTTAGAAATCCATTACCTGTAGTTTTACTGAATCTGCAGAAATCAACTGCCAACTCACATAATGACATTTTCTGGGTGCTTGGGTAACTAGGTTCCCTGAAATAGGTAGAATCACAGGTTCTCTCTGAGCCAGTTTCTACTTTAAGTAAATCTCACAGCAGGGAGTTTTGCAATGTTTATAAATTAAGGCAGCCATGTTCTGCAGGTCATCAGAGTAGTGGCTCACCATGCTCTAAGGGGTGCTGTGTTTTCAAATGTGTTCTGAGGTATTTCTTAAAAAACAAATAATTTTATCCCATGGGTATATGAAGGTTCATGAAGATGATACAGAACATCATTTTTTTGTTTGTTTGTTTTGTTTTGTTTTTTCTCTACAGAAAGTCTACTAGCGTCTCCAAGGATAGCAATATCTGCAGGAGCAGAATCCAAGGTGGGTGGGCCTGGCCCATGGCACTCAGGGCTTCTTGCCTAAATAGATCCTTGAAGAGAATGTTGAGAAGGGGGAAGGTTGTGGTCCAAATGCTGTAAATATCTCCTCTAACTATTCTCTCCTTGTCTAGGAGTCCACAGGGCATCCTTTTGTCTATTGCTCTGGGAGAAGGGGTGGGCTAGGAAAGGGATACCATGGTCCCCAACTTTGTGAAAGGATGGGAATATTCTACTCACATCCTTTCCTTTTCTATAACTCTAGGAAACAAATATAAATTCCACCTCAGCTTCTATCTGCTATAAGCTCTCTGACCAAACTGACGATCAACAATGAAAAACAGCAGACCCCAAACAATTTTAAAGGATTTAAAATTTTTTTTTATTTTTTTAAAGATTTTTATTTATTTATTTGATAGAGATCACAAGTAGGCAGAGAGGCAGGCAGAGAGAGAGATGAAGGTAAGCAGGCTCCCTGCGGAGCAGAAAGCCCGATGCGGGGCTCAATCCCAGCACCCTAGGATCATGACCTGAGCCAAAGGCAGAGGCTTTAACCCACTGAGCCAACCAGGTGGCCCCCCTTTTTTTAAAGATTTTTTAAAAAGATTTTTATTTATTTATTTGATAGACAGAGATCACAAGTAGGCAGAGAGGCAGGCAGAAAGAGAGAGGAAGGTACAGACCCCAAACAATTTGACCAATAGCTCATAGACATCCCAATCTCTTGATATCATTCGATATACAGAGGGATGATTCTCATTCACTGCACACACTAGGTAACTATGTAACTGATGGTTATATAAGTAAATACCTGTTCATAGTTCATGGGGAATGTGGAGAGGGTACGTTCTTTCCAAGATGCCAAAGATGGTATTTTGTGACCTGTTACAAGTAGAAACTCATCCTTCTTGTCATGGCAGAGCTACTGATCACTCCCTCAATATCCATTCTCCACTTCTGCCATGGTATTAAACTTGTAGCTAACACATGGCCACCTAGAATGAAGTCTACATTCTCTAGCCTCCCTTGTGGTTAGGAGTGGCCATGGTACATGAGAGCACAGACATGATATGGGAGCACCCAGAACCTTCCCCAAGCATAGTAGGTGTGCTCCTTTGCATTCTTCTACTATGTTTCTTCCTCCACTCATCCTGCTACTTGGAGAATGAAAGAACTAACAAGGACCATGGGATTAAGGCCACACACAACAGAGAAACAGGATAGGAAAGCCATATCCTCTGTGAGCAGCTGGGTCTTGCCATACAAGTGGAATGAACTTAGGTCTAGTTTAAGCCTTTGATAAATTGGGGTTTCTATCCCTTGTAGCTGAACCCAATCCTAACTGATTCAGTCTACCTCCTATTTGGAGAAGTTGGGCTCCTTATCTTGTAGGAAGAAGTGGCTAAAATCTCAGGCTCTGGAGTTAGGCTGGCTGTGTTAGACCTCAGGGTTGCAGCATGGCATGTGGAATGTGGCATGTAGCATGTTTGGGGAGGATTGACAGACATTGATGCAGAAGACCTTGTCTCAAAGCTAGTTCTTTCACTTCCCATCTCCCAGTCTCTTGGAGACTTGATTTTCTTATCTCTGAGAGAGAAGGATTTATCACAAAGTGTCCAGCACCCTGACTGTAACTTCTGGGAGCACTCAGTGGTTTGAGTTGTGTTGGAGAAATAGACTGAGTGTACCTTTAGCAGGTCCCTTGTCTGACTCTTTGGGGTGGTCTCTCAGCTTCAGACACTCTCCCCACACCTGTGATGGGCCCACTGGACATGCTTTCAAATGACAGGCAGACAGCCAATCTAAGAGCTTAGGGTTTATTTCTGACAGGGAGGTCCATCGCAGATTGCTGGGCCAGTATGCATGGAGAGAAGGGAAGTTGCATCATAGGAGTGACAATGTTTTCTCCCAGGTATTCTCCATCAGTGCTTATTCATAGTTCACCTAGTGAGATGTCAGCTTTGCCTTATTTAAAGGATAATTAGCCTTCACTTTTCTGTTTTAGGTCTATACATGTGTCAAATTTTGTAGTTAAAACTCAGAAGGTTGGTTTTCAAATTAGTTATGTGTGGGGTTGACAAATTATGGTGAGAACTGGATGAGTGGTCTCTTCTAAGAAGCTAATCTTAACAATTGTTGACAATAGGCATGTCTGCATATACCTAATAGCTACAGCCTATCAGGAGACCCACACCTGCCTCCTATTATTATACACTCATATAAGTTATTTCACTGTGGTTAACAGTACTGCTTGCAGTAACAGTAATGCATCAAGTCCCTGCTTTATCTTAAAGTAAAAACCTCTCCTGTTGCTTTAGTATTCCTCATAAGGAATCTGTTTTGTTGTTGATAGAGTCATCCTACTTGGCTCTCTGTGGATGATAGATCAGAATATACTGCCCCTGACCTCTGAGCAGGTAAGCTGATGCTTAATGTTGCTCATTATGAAATGTCAGGAGCAAAAGGCAGGCGACTTCAAAATGTAGAGAGATGGCTCGGGGAAAACTTGATGTCCCAGGGACCAGAAGCCTGACAGCCAATGCATCATTTTTCCTGGCAAAAATAAATTGATTCTGTCACCAGCAAACTAAATGTAATCAGGATCTTTACTGAAATCATAAATTGCATTTAAATTACAGTTAGCAGGGAACTGAGGCTAGAAACGAGTGCAGACAAGTTTGCAGAGATACATGAATGAATGGTTTCCCATTTTCTTAGAATCCTAAAATCTATTATTATTATTATTTCGGGAATTATTCTGCTACACACATGCCTATCAAAAAAAAAAAGTGTGTCTCAGGGAAGAATGTCTCTTTGGTGATCATATTTACTTAAACTGGAGTGTATTACACAGTGCCCAAAAGCCAAGAAACATCAAGACTATTTTTTTTTTTTTGTGAGGTATTATTTGTTGAGTGAAGAAAGTTTCAATAATGGTGAACATGAAGCCAACAAATGCCTGGTTGTGAGTTCTACATGCATTAATTTGCTCCTTCATGGGGAAAGGACACATTCTCACTCTGTCCATCTTTCCTAGAAAGTCCCCTTTTGAGTGGGGATAGGTGCCTTGCCGATTAGATATTTCAAAATATGCCAGCCCTCAGAAAGACATATCTCAAAAGCAGTTCTTTGCAAGGGGAGCCTCTCTTGATAATCTCAGGGAAGGAGAAGCTATGATTCATTGGAAAGTGATGTCTGTCATGAGTAGGATTTCTGGGGCATAAACCCTTAGAAGACCATGGATTAGAAATATGCTAGCTAGAAGACCAGGTGATGGATGTAGGGAGAGTGAACCTCCCAGTGTGGGCGGGTTGCTATGTGCCTATTCTGTGTCTATTTCTGACAGAGGAAAAAAAAAAAAAAAAAGGAAAGGAAAAAAAAATCAAAATGGCCACTTTTTTTAGTCAGACAGATATCTTTCTTTTTTTTTTCATTTTTCAGACAGACATCCTTTTTTAAATTATTTATTTATTTTAAATTTCTTTTCAGTGTTCCAGAATTCATTGTTTATGCACCACACCCAGTGTTCCATGCAATATGTGCCCTCCATTATACCTACCACCAGGATCACCCAACCTCCAACCCCTCTCCCCTCCAAAACCCTCAGTTTCTCTGAGTCCACAGTCTCTCATGGTCGTCTCCCTCTCCAATTTCCCCCAACTCACTTCTCCTCTCCATCTCCCCATGTCCTCTGTGTTATTCTTTATGCTCCACAAATAAGTGAAACCATATGATAATTGACTCTCCCTGCTAGACAGACATCTTTTAAATAAAGTTTACTACATGAAAATATAAGCTATAAAGGAAACATAAATGAAGACAGGGCAAAAGAAATAATAAAGGTAAAAGCATATTGTAAAAAGACAATAAGAAATAAACCAGAGATCTGAGTTCCAAACCTTGGGGGAAAAGAAGGAACACAGAATAAAGAAACAATGAAACAGATAAAGCAGCAGGTGAACCAGTCAAAGAAAAAAGAAGAAGAATGATGCACAAATAAAAACTAAACTTAGGAATTCAAAGGTTGTATTCTTAAAGAAATGAAAAGCCTTTTTAAAAATATGCTTAACTTTAAATATGAAAGCCTCCCAAAAAAGCCGAGGAAGGAAAAATATCTGTATTAAATTACCAAAATTGATGCACAATTAAATGTAAATAATAAATATACAAGGAAGAAAAGAAAAAATGATTTGAAACAGCTTACAGTAAGAACAGAAATGTAAGAGTGGCAAGACTTTGTGGTGTTTGGACCACACTATATTCCTTTCTGCATTATTCAGGCTTATCACAAAGAAGGTTAATTTGTAGAGAACATAAACAAAACCACAAGGCTTTTCCTTCCCTGCTCCAAGACCAGAGCTTCAGTATATTTCTTGGAGGGAGAGGAAACAGCACTTCTCACCACCATTACCTCATGCTGTGGAAAGTCTATTTCAGGGAGTCATGACCATGACCAAGGACTCTTTTGTATAGGCATTTCCATGGCAGACCAGAGTTTGTTTGTAGGGCACACGGGACCATTGAGCTGAGAGTATCAGAATCTCATATCTCTGCCCAGTGCCTTGTTCATAAAGCATGAGTGTCCTCCCCAGCTCCAGAAGAGTGGAGCAAAGTTTTAGCTTCAGAGGAAAGACAGGTTATTAAAAATGGAGAGCTCCATATCCCTTACCAAACGGAATTTATTTCACTTAGAAGAGATCTTGAGGAAGTTCAAGCTTAAGAGTTGTCTTAAAAATAATGGAGGTTTTAGTGGTAAGCTATTAAGGAAAACTGGTGGTTGTATGTTAGTAAAAGCCAAGCCATAGCCTCGCTAGGAGCTTACCAGAGGGAAACACAAGAAAATACAGCTAAGAAGAGTCCTTTGGGTTCTGAACAAACCTTAAAGCCTGGCATCAAAGACTACTGAAAAGGGACACAACTGTAATTGGATCAGAAGGAAGAACAATTAGTGCCTCCAAGACATTTTAGAAAAGAATAGAGGGGTTCAACATTACTCAGCTTCAGGGAAATACAAATCAAAACCACAATGAGATACCACCTCACACTTGTCAAAATGACTAAAACGAACAACTCAGGAAACAACAGATTTTGGTGAGGATGCAGAGAAAGGGGAATCCTTCTACACTGTTAGTGGGAATTCAAACTAATGCAGTCACTCAAGGAAACTGTATGGAGGTTCCTCAAAAATTTAAAAATAGAACTATTCTATAACCCAGCAATTACACTATTAAGTATTTATCCAAAGGATACAAACATAGTGATTTCAAGGGGGCACATGCACCCCAGTGTATATAGCAGCAATATTCTCTGGTGTAATAAATGCAATCTACACATTCAAAGCAACCCCTATCAAAATACTGTCAATATCTTTCACAGAGCTGGAATAAACAATCCTGAAATTTGTATGGAACCAGAAAAGATCCCAAATCACCAAAGAAATGTTGAAAAAGAAAACCAAAGCTGGAGCCATAACAATTCCGGACTTCAATCTCTATTACAAAGTTGTGATCACCAAGATGGTATGGTACTGGCACAAAAACAGACACATAAATCAATAGAAAAAAATAGAGAACTCAGAAATGGACCCTCAATTTTATGTTCAACCAATCTTTGGACAAAGCAGGAAAGAATATCCAATGGAGAAAAAACAGTGTCTTTAGCAAATGGTGTGGAAAACTGAACAGCCACATGCAGAAGAAGGAAACTGGACCACTTTTTTACACCATATGCAAAATTAAAATAGATGAAAGATCTAAATGTGAGACAGGAATTCATCAAAATACTAGAGGAGAACACAGACAGAAAACTCTTTGACCTTGGCTGCAGCAACTTCTTGCTAGACACATTTAGAGGGGGAAAAAAAGCAAAAATGAACTATTGGGACCTTATCAAAATAAAAAGCTTTTGCACAGCAAAGGAAAAGAGTCAATAAAACTAAAAGCAACCTATGAGACAGAAGGAGATATTTGAAAATGTTTAATCAGATAAAAGACTTGTATCCAAAACCTATAAAGAACTTAACAAACTCTTTGTTGAGAGTTTCTTCCTCCTAGTCATTCTGTTGAGGGGTGGTTGAGCAATCCAAAATACCAACTATGAACCAAGCAAAATGCACCCTAGAAAAAAATCTGAAGTGGTTGGAAGCTACCACAGATACAAAAACAAAGCCAAGATGATCCAAACCAATTTTAAAAAGGGGGAGGAGACTATAATCTCTCAGGGTGGACAAAGCAAGGTAATCTGCCTATTCCTGATTGACTTTTGGTCTTTGTGTGAGAAGACACTGTATCTCAAAATTGCAAAGAAATTGGCTTCTCAGGCTTCTTTGCCTGGGTGGAGTTTCCAAAACCCTTGTCGGGGTGGGATGAGCTTAATTTGAGTTGGTCATCTGTATAGCTTTTGTTCCCTGGTGGCTATCTGCACCTCTTTAAAGAAAGGGTCAGAGCAAATATGGCCATGCAGGAATCTCTGGCCCAGAGTCACAAGGTCGCGGTCCCCTTTCTTCCAGGTCAAACCATCTCCCCTTCTGGTGTTCCAAACTCCAACTCATGCTCTTTGAGCCTGCAGCAAGTCTCCTGGGAGTCTTCTGGGGACCCGCAAGCACCTCTGAGCTTTGCGCCTTTGCTGTTGCAAGTGACCATGGGCTCATGGATGCATCCTCTTTTACCACTGCCAGGTCACAGCTGGTGCTGCCCCAGTATCCTTTGGGTCCATACCGCCCTGAGAGCTCTTGCTCTGTCATGGGTGCAAGCCATTTCATGTCTTCCCTGGGATGTTAAACATCCCACAGCTTCTAGTCCTTTTCAACGTCCTCAGGTGGAGAGCAGTCTGTCTCTCTACCAGCCTGGCTCATGGTTTATGGTGACCAGAGCTGACAGTCTCTTCTGGGCTTACTGATATAACCAGTCTCCCTGTTCCACTGCTTGGGCACTTTATTGGCTCAAGCTCCCCTGTTCTTTCTGAGTCTCCTGGGATCCTAAAACTACAACAATCCCCCTATAATTCTGCCCTATTCATCCCCTGTGTCCTTTTGAGAAAGGGATGTCTCTCATGGGATCAGATTTCTAAGGGTCTGGATTTTCTTCCCCCACCATTTATCTTCTGATATTCCCTATAATGATTCAAGGCTCCCACCTCCTACCTTGCAAAAAGTAAAATTCTGCTTGTAGAGATCCAGATAAATTTTCTTACATCTCAGGTTGAATTCATGTATGTTCAGATTAGTTTGAAGAGACCAGATGAAAAAGGAAACCTACTCTGCTGTATCTTATCCCTCCCTCTGCATGTTGAAAAATTCTTAATGAAATTAACACACTGAATCTTGCAGCATATAAAAAAGGATTATACGCAATAACCAAGTGGTAATTGTTCCAGGAAGGCAAGGTTAGCTTAATGTCCAAAAATGTATGTTAATTTTTTTTAATTGTTCTGTATTTGTCAGCATTCTCCAGAAAAATAGAACTATGAAGATGAAAGAGATTTATACATATAGAAAGAGATTTATCAGAAGGAACTGGATTGCATGTTTATGGAGGCTGGTAAGTTTAAAATCTTCAGTGTGGCCCAGAAGGCTCCAGAACCAGGACAGCCAATGGCCTAGATGGACTCTGAAGACGTTCTGCTGAAGAATTACCTTTTGCTTGAGGTGGCTGGTCTTTCTGTCCTATTCAGGCCTTCAAATAATAAGAGGAGACCTACTCACATTACAAAGGGTATATAAAAATTCACTGACTTAAATATTAGTCTCATACAATAACACCCTCCATGCTGATACATAACCATTATAGATCCAAACGTAGTCAAATTAGCACCCATATGCATTTCCTTAAACCATACTTAATCTCCAATAAAAACAATCACAAGATCATACTTCCACATAACATGATACATCTATCCTGCATACAACCTTTTCCCAGAAGAAAGTGCAATCCTTGGATGATATTTATTAATCTCCTTGATATCTTATAATAATAATTCTATGACATAAATGATACTTAAATACTATGATATAAAGTCAAAACATGTTATATATTTAAGGGAATAAGAGAGGAAAGAACAAATTCTTAATTTGTACATGTGTATGCATGTACATGTACATATATAAATTAAGAATTTTTTCTTTCCTCTATTATTATTATCATATTAACAACATAAGAAAAATCACTCATGATAATTATAGCTTTTATTCCTATAAATGGGTAGTGATCATAGATGGTATTTATAGCTATATTTTACCACAACCCATTTAATATTTCCTTTGCCTTTAATGAGAACCTCAGGCTGATTTTGATCCTTTACCGGGTGGAGTAACCCAAACATTCATTCCTGAAAAACAGTTTTAATCACAGGGCATGGTGATATTAGGAGACAGACTAAATGATCTCCTGTATTTCAAACATACCCATCCTTAATTCAATTATAAAATGGCAGCCTCATTTCTTCTTGGTAGTAAATACCAACCACTCCATCCAGATCAGTATCTCTTTTCTTTGTTATTTACTAGCTGGGTGGCAGTCTTAACGTCCAGTTCAATGAAATTGGTGTTTCTTCTAGTAAAGCATTCTTCCCTTCTGAACTAAGACCCCTAGACAACAGAGCATAAGATTCTAGAAATAGAAAGTGAATATTTTACTAATGAGTCTCTGAGGGTAATAGTAAGTGATGTCATGCTGATTTCTATCTTTTGATTCCTGGACCCATGGTTCCTGGCAATGGGAGAAACAGCACTGTATATTGGATGCTGATTCAGAGTATATCCAGCTTCCTGGAGAACTGTGCCCTAGCCCAGTATTGCCAACTGGCTGATAATATAAGTGAGTCTTGAAAGGCCATTCTATCATTCTACCAAGCTAGCAGCTTAGGAAATGTGGTAAAACCATGAATTTCACAGTCATGGTCTTCTTGACACACTTTGTGTTCCTTGATCAGATGCAATGCTGTGTGAAATACTATGAAGGTGGATAAAACATTCTGTAAGTGCACAGATGGTAGTTTTGACAAAATCACTACATGCAGGGAAGGCAAATCCATATCCAGAGTAAGTGTCTATTCCAATAAGAAAAACAAAACACTGTCCCTTCCATGATGGAAGCAGTCCAATGTAATCAACATGCCACCACGTACTTGGCTGATTACCCCAGAGATGGTGCTTTATTGGGGGTTCAGTATTTGTGTCTACTGCTGGCAGATTAGGTACTCAACCATAGCGTTAGCCAGGTCAGCCTCAGTAAGTAGAAATCCATGTTGTTGAAACCATGCATAACCTCTATCCTGTCACCACTGGACAATGACAGGGGTGGCTGGGGAGAGAGACTGGTAGTATCCAAAGAGAAAGTCATCCTCTTAACTTGATTTTTAAAATCTTTTTCTGAGGTCATCTATGGTATGCATTCACATGGGACACAGATATCTTCACAGTTTGTATCCATTTAGAGAGGTCTATCCACACACTTCTTGGCCAGATTTCCTTGTTACCAATTTTCCAATCATGTTCCTTCCAAGTCCCTGCCATCTGTCAAACCACTGGCCACAGCCTGTGAATCATTTTATGATCACATCCCTGGTAATTTTTCCTTCAGAACAAAGTGAACAACCAGGTGTGCTGCCTGAAGTTCTGCTGACTTGAAGTATTTCCCTCCACCAACTGTCCTTCAGGGATATCCCATAAAGAAGCTGTAGTAATGCAGCTGTCCACATTGAGGGGGAGTCCATATATCATAAAGTCTGTATCTATAAAACAGGCCTGAGGTTTTATTCTCTATCAGCTGATCATAGGGAACATCCGAGGATCATGGACATTTGGGTCATTCTTCATGTAACTTACTTGCGCCTTCATGGCTTACTTAGTCCCTATCATGTATATGCCATTTCTATTTGATGATGAAATGTTGCTGTGTACACCCAACTTTATGACTTGGTGAATCAAATTACACCCAGTTCATGAAGGACTGCTCAAGTTGCATGGTAACTTGGTGGCCTATGGCTAAGTATTTTGTCTCTGGTAAGACCTGATAGCAGCCTTGACCTGTTTCTAAAAAGGGGAGTAATCATTTGCAGAGAGTGGCAGGGCTTTGTTCCAGAATCCTAAGGACCTTCTCCATGAGTTACTCAGAGAGGGTTTTTCAAAGTCTCCAAATAGCATCCCTATCAGCTTATGATACTTCAAGCACCAGTGAATTTGTGGGGTCATATGACATAAGCAGAAGAGCAGCTTGCATGACAGCCTGGACCTTTTTTCAGAGCCTTCTATTGTTCTGCCCCCACCCCTAGAATGAATAGCTTTTTTCAAGCAGCTTTGTCCTATAAATGGGAAAAAGTAACATACTCAAATGAAGAATATATTGCCTCTGAAATCGAAAGTGACCCCCTAGGTATTGTGCCTTCTTTTTGGTTGAAGAAGGGGCAGATGCCATAACTTATCCTTCACCTTAGAAAGGAGATCTCAACATGCCTTGTATCTCTAGGCCCATAGAAATTTCACTGAGATACAAAACTACTAATTTTTGTCAGATTTATTTCCAACCTTATGACACTTAAATGTCTTACCAGAAGTCCAGAGTAGTTGTTACTTGCTCACTAGACCCAATCAACATAATGTTATCAGTAATATAGACTTCTAGCTCACTAGGTCCAATCAGCATAATGCCATCAGTGTAACAGCCCAGTGTGATATTTTGTGGAAGGGAAAGGCAATCAAGATCTTGCAAACTAAATGATGGCAAAGGGTTGAAGAGTTGATATTCCCCCAAGGTAGGAGAGTGATGGTGTGTTGTTGGCCTTGCCAGCTGAAATCAAACTTGTTTCAGAGGTTGCTATTAACAAGGATGGAGAATAAAGTATGTTCCAGATGCATACCAGGTACAAGGGTATATGTTAATTCAGTCAAGCAATAAAATTACATCTTGATAGCAGCTGCCACTAGAGTCACCACCTGACTAAGCTTCAAATAATCCATTGTCATTCTTCAAAGTCCATCTCTCTTCTGCACATACAAAATAGACAAATCAAATGGGGATGTGATAGGAATTACCACTCCTCCATTACTCAAATACTTGATGGTGACATTAATCTCTGAAATCCCTCCTGGAATGTGGCACTGCTTGGGGTTTACTGTTTTCCTAAGTAGAGGCAGTTCTAATGATTTCCATTTGGTCTTTCCCACCATAATAATTTTTACTCCATAGACCAGGGTACAAATATGGATTCTGCCAGCTACTGAGCATACTTACTCCAATCATGCATTCCAGAATTGAAAAAAATAACCACAGGATAGACTCAGAGACCCACTGAGAATGTAATGACATATACCTGAATTAAGATTCCATTGATCATCTGGCTTTCATAAATTCCTACTGTGACATTTGGGATTTCCTGAAATTTATTGCAGTTCAAGTCAGTGCCCTATAGTCCCAGAATGGTCTTATTATTTCCTTTTCCTCAATTCAGTTATCCTGATAAAAGGACATAGTCTCTTTTGGGGGAGCTGGGAGAAATTTTAACAATATATATTTCTGAAAGTGTACCAAAGTCCTTCCTCAAGGGAACCTGTCCTCACCTTATTTCAAGAGCTCTGCATTTGTAAACTGGCTAAAATCAGGGAAATGATTGAGGGGTCATGTTATCTGTTTTTATGATTCAGGTTCAATATTTGTTTACATGATCTAAACCAGTTCTACATGCATAAATCAAGTAAGAATTTAAAAGTTTCCAACATATGTCACATCTAAGAACACATCATCTGCTAACCAAATCCATAGGTTTACTTGAGTTAGACTATTCTGTCTCTGTTGTTTTTTTTTTTTTTTAAAGATTTTATTTATTTATTTTACAGAGAGCGATCACAAGCAGGCAGAGAGGCAGACAGAGAGAGAGAGCAGGAAGCAGGCTCCCTGCTGAGCAGAGAGCCTGATGCGGGGCTCCATCCCAGGACCCTGAGATCATGACCTGAACCAAAGGCAGTGGCTTAACCCACTGAGCCACCCAGGCGCCCACTTGTCTCTGTTTTGACACTGCTGGCCATTATGGTAACCACATCTGCCTTGCTTTGGGCAAGTGTTCTGACAGTGAGCTTCTGCCACTCCACAACTCTGTTACTCTCATTTCATGTGTATTTCCCAATATAGTGGTCACAGCCCCCATCAACATCTATGGCCTAACAGTGAAGAGCAATCACAGAGCCCTTCTAGTATGCTAAGGCTCCCCACATGAATTTATTTTCCTGATCCTGGTGAAATGCGTCTTTTGTAGATTCTTCCAGTGTGTGTGAATAGATATTCAGTGACAATTTCAGTTTAAATTTTAATATCCCCAAGGCTTAAAATTCTCTCCTCTACTGTTTACTAACCAAGGCAGGTCTGGCATTTTACCTCACTCAGTATGGACCACATTTTGCTTCATGTTTCAGTCAGACAACCAAACGGTGACAGCTCTAACTCCTAAAGCTGCAATATTAAATGTAGAATCTTCATTTAGTGGATCCATATCCAATACCCCTGTCCCAGCTTTGTTTCTTCCACCATTATACACACATACACTCCCACACATATTCCATGGATTTCTGTCAGTGTAAGTTAGAAAATTCCAGCAGTTCTTTTAGAGTATAGTGCATTTCATGGATCACGGTTTGTACCTTATCTTTTGGGGACTGCTGGAACTTGAGTCTAGTATAAGTCTAGAAGAAAAGAGTGCTGGTAGAGGTGGGCCCTGAAGAGAACCAGCATTGCTTTGCAAGGCAACTATCTCAGGGTTGGCCATTTCAGGGTTGTTTATCTCACATGGGGATGGGGAAGCTGCTTTTACTGGGGATGGAGAGTCTTCTTCTATTGGCAAATAAGATTCAACAGAATTTAGGGAATCAAGAGTCAGTTTAGTGTCCAGTTCTTGATTTTGGTTCAGGTCATGTTCTCAGAGTACTAAGATCAAGCCCCACACTGAGTTCCATGCTCAGGATGTAGTCTGCTCAAGATTCTCTCTCTCTCTCTCTCTCACCCTCTGCCCCTCTCCATGCTCACTCTCTCCCTCTCTAAAAATAAATAAATAAAATCTTTGAAATAAAATATTTTTTTAATTTAGGGGGTCAGTGTCCCCAGCTTCATCTGGGTCTTCCCACATAATCCTCATTCCAACTTTCAGGATCCTGTCCCTTCCCAATCAATGCTGTCACTTTAACAATAGACACTGTAAAGCTAGAAATTTAATATGTGTCATAAGTCAGTCACTGATGGGATAGATTTGGGGTTTTATTTTCAGCAATCTCAGCCCTTCAGCTATAGCAGATGTGTCACTTAAAAAAAAAAAAAAAAAAAAAAAACATGTGTTTGAGCTTGAAATTTTAAAACCCTGAGCTCATCTTTTACTTTCACTTCATCCAATGCCATTAGGAGCAACCAGCCAATGTCTCTATACTAGTTAGTTTGATAAAAATGTGCAAAAGTATCATATACACAGTTGTTCAGATCCTTGCTTGTTATTGGTGGTTGATTAGGAGTATCTAATGGTGATATTTTCCACACCTGTATTGCCATATCACCCCATGTACTATCAGTAATCTCTTTACTACTGGAAATCAAGTCATTAGGGATACTGGACAACCTGTCAGCACTCTGAATGGGGCTATTTGAAACATATAAAACAGGGGCACCTGGCTGGCTCAGGTGGTAGAACATGTGACTCTTGATCTCAAGGTCATGAGTTCAAGCCCCATGTTTGGTGTGAAGGCTATTTTTTTTTTTTAAAGAAACAGATAAATTACCAAAAAGAAGCACAATATTTAAAAGCAATATCCTAAAAAGACACAAAGAGGATGTTTGTTTACAGTACAGAAGCTGAAACAAGATGGCAGAACACTGTCTTGTTTAGCCTCAGTTGGTAATGTGTGCCATCAGGTGATTCAAGTTTTTGCTTCTCTGTACATATCTATGGATAGTTGCAAAGGCATTTTGAGAATTGATTTTGGGGTTACAGATAATTTTATCAAGCAGTCAAATTTAAAAACACAAAATCCATGAATAATGAGGATTGACTGTATCAGGTATAGGTCTATTATCCATATTATATAAAGAAATCTTATAACTTAATAATTAAGAGGACATACAATGAGTTAAAGTGGGCAAAGGATCTACCAAGATGTTTCTCCCAAAATGATATACAAATAGCCAAGAAGCACATGAAATAATGTTTAATAACATTAGCCTTAAGGAAAATGCAAACCAAAGCCACATGCTATTCCTTTATACCCAGTGGAATGGCTTAAATTTAAAAAATGATGAATAATAAGTGAAATTGACTTTCTCTGCTTGACTTATCTGTGGAGCATAACAAATAGCATGGAGGACAAGGGGAGTTAGAGAGGAGAAGGGAATTGAGGGAAACTGGAACGGGAGGTGAACCATGAGAGACTATGAACTCTGAAAAACAAACTGAGGGGTTTTAAGGCAGTGGGTATTAGAGAGGGCACGGATTGCATGGAGCACTGGGTGTGGTGCAAAAACAGTGAATACTGTTATGATGAAAATAAATTTTAAAAAAAGTTAATTACGTCATACCAAATAATATTTTGAAGTTTAGAATAAAGCTAGGTGTAATAAATTGATTTGTATTCTTATAAACTTTTATTATATAACTTAATCAGATGATAGAATTAGTCTTTATGTTGTGAATTTTTATTTTGTTTAACCTAAGGTGATAGGAAAAATTTTATGATGGGATTAATCTTGACATTGTAAATTTTTATCTCTATTTAACCAGAAGCAACAGACAAAATTTAAAATGTTGCCATGATATCTGCCAGTGAATGAGAGATTACGGCAGATTTCTCATAATAGTAGAATTCCTTTATAGGATTTGAAAGTATAATTGAAACTTCCTACTGATTATAAAAGGCATGTAGGGTACAACTTTACTTGATATACACTAAACTAATTTATACATAGATCATTTTAGACTGGGGCAGTGGGAATACAAAAGAAAGCTCTTTTCTCTTTAGCGCTTCTGTTATCTACCTTGACAAATTTATTACATATGGAAGGCTTTTGGTCCAAGGATATTTTAAATTATTTAAATTTTAAAACTTTTTAAAGTATTTAAAATGTGAAAACACTTTATCAAATTTGTCCCAAGTAGCTCATAGTAATAATGTCTGTAGTTCAAAATCGGTCTTTAGTATTTAGAGATACTGTTTACTGTTTCAAGGATATATTAACTTATCTCAGCCTGTGAAGAGAAAAACTTTTTAGAATCCCAATTCTTAAGCTTCGTAGCGAATTCTGGACAATAGCTTAAACAATTTGAATTGAATTAGTTGTAAAATAAAGTTTTTATTTTGTCCAATGCATTATGGTAAGGAGATCAGGTTAAAACTAAATAATGTCAAATGTAAAATGAGAGCCTGCATTCCTTTCAATTGAAACCCAAAATGGCATTTCAGATATGTAATTAGTATTAAAATTATACTAATTTCTTATATGAGAAAACTTTTCTAACATCTAAATCTATGCATTATCCTTTAAAAATATGAAAGTTACTGGGGTGCCTAGGTGGCTCAGTGGGTTAAGCCTCTGCGTTCAGCTCAGGTCACGATCTCAGTGTCCTGGGATCCAGCCCTGCATCCAGCTCTCTGCTCAGCAGGAAGCCTGCTTCTTCCCCGCCCCTCCCCCATGCCTGCCTCTGTGCCTACTTGTGATCTCTGTTTGTCAAATAAATAAATAAAATCTTAAAAAAAATGATGAATAATAATAACAAGTGTTGACTAGACTGAAAAGAATGTAGGAATTTTATTTACTTATTTTTCTTTGTTTTTAATTTTAATTCCAGTATAATTAACATACAGTCTTATATTAGTTTTTTTTCCCCTTTGCTCATTTGTTTTGTTTCTTAAATTCCACATATGAGTGAAATCATATGGTATTTGTCTTGCTTTGACTGGCTTATTTCCCTTAGCATTATACTTTCTAGTTCTATCCATGTTGTTGCAAATTGCAAGATTTCATATATTTATATATAAATACATTAGCCAAATATATATGTTTATATACTATATATATTTCTTATAGACATTACATATGTTTATGGCAAGATTTAATATATAAATATATATATGAATATATATATGAATACAATAGCCAAATATATATATGTATATATATATGTATACACATATATATAGCTGAATTATAGAAGCTGCCCAAGTGTCCATTGGTAAATGAATGAAACAGAAAATTTGCCATGACATTCTTTTAAGTATGTGTTCCTTTGGAACATTAAAGGAGGCTTTTATTAACCTAGTGAAGGATATTGCAGGAAGACAACCATCCATGCATCCTTTTTACAGGATTACACACACACTCGGCAGCATGGTATGTGTGTAATTATTGGTATGTGTGTAAGCATGGTAATTATTTTTCTTTCTAGCCTTTCTAATATAATCACCAAGAAATATGCTAATACATGTAATTATTTATTATTTTTAACTTTACTATAAAGTAAGGGTCCCCTAAGAAGTGACGTTTCTCAGTTGTCTCCAGAATGAATGAGAAGACTGATAGTGTATAAGTTCAAAAGCCTAAAATCAAGGTAATTTCTGTTTGATTTCTGCAAGGGGACTTCCTCATTGCCCATGAGAATTGAAGCCTCAAGGCAGTTGCTAGTGCTGAGGCCATGCTGGGAGCAGACATCTCCCTCTGTATCCCTCAGTCTCCTGGTGGCATGGCAATGCTGAACTTCTGGGTTGGTCCTGCCCTGGTGGGGACTGCAGGAGATCTGGACATCTGTGCCTTGTTCTCTCTCCTTTTGAGAGGATAGTGTGCTTCCAATGCCTCTCTGAGCTATGTATTATTTACCTGCAAGCTAGAGATCTTGACTGTAGGCTCCCTCATTGGTTGAATAGGTAAAGCATAAGTGAGTGTTTAAGGCAGTGAAACACTTTGGTTTGAGTTAGTAATGGTGGATACATAACACTATGCAATTATCAAAATCCACAGAACTTTATGATACATACACTGGAACTTAGTGAATGCAAATTAAAACAAATTATTTGGGAGTTTGTGAGAATCCTAAGATGAAATGCAGCTGTGACAAAAAAAAAAAAAAAAAAAAAAAAAAGAATATAGGTATTACAAATGTATAAAACAACCTCACTGAAGGGCGTGGCAGTAAGAGGTGCTGAACTAAACAACTTTGGAAAAGAGTAGAATTTATAAGATAAAGATAAAGGAACTACAACATAAGCATTCTACTCTAGTTGATAAAATTGTTTTCCATGGGAGTACATGTTAACATTTTGCTGTACATGTGTTCTGGGATTGAGAAATTAAGTGAAATGGTGGAAGCCAGTTTCTCATTGTTGGAATGGGAGATACAGATAAGCAAGGCAAGGAGACAAGAACGACCCATGCAATAATGGATTTCAGGTGAAAACATCAGTATGAACTCATACTTAGTTTCAAAGAGATATAGGTGGCTACATATAAAAAGATTATATATGTGTGTATATATGTGTCCTTGTTCTGCTAGCTGAGAACAACAGCTGGCAGAAACCACACAGCAGCAATGAGCATACTTAAGACTGTGCTTTCTTTATTTTGTGTTGCAGATATGGAATTTTTATTCTTACAAATTGAAGTTTTATGGAGACCTTGCACCAACCAAGTTTATCAGCACCATTTTTCCAACATTTGTTCACTTGTGTGTCTGTCACATTTTAATAGTTCATATTGAAAGAATATTTCAAACTTCTTTATTATTATATCTGTTATGGTGACCTGTGTTCAGTGATCTTTGATGTAACTATTATAAGTTGGGGGGACACCAAAAACCGGGCACATATAAGATGGTAAATATAACTGATAAATGTTTTCTGTATTCTGACTGCCCCACTGACAAGTCAGTCATCCTGCATTCTCTCTCCCTTTCCTTGGACCTCCTTATTACCTGAGACATAACAATATTGAAATTATGTCATTTAGGAACCCTAAAGTGGCCTTTAACGGCTCAAGTAAAAGGAAGAGTTGTATGCCACTCACTTTAAATCAAAAGCTAAAAATGATTAAATTTAGTAAAAAAGCATGTCAAAAACTATGATAGGCTGAAATCTAGGGAAAGGTTCTTGAAGGAAGTTAAAAGTGCTACTCCAGTGAATACATGAATGACAAGAAAGTGAAACATGCTTATTGCAGGTACAGAGAAGGTTTCAGTGGTCTGGATACAAGATCAAACCAGCCACAATATTCCCTTGAGCCAAAGCCTGACCCAGAAAAAGGCCCTAACTTTCTTCAATTCTATGAAGGCTAAGAGAGGTGAGGAAACTGCAGAAGATAGGTTTGAAGCTATCAGTTTGGTTCATGAGATTTAAGGAAAGAAGCCAGCCCGTTACCAGTGTAAGGTGAGGCAGCAAGTACTGATGTAGAAGCTGTAGCAAGTTATCCAGATCTAGTGAAGGTAATTAACGCAGGTGGCTATACTGAACAATGATTTTCAATGTAGATTAAACACCCTTATATTTGAAGAAGATACCATAGTAATTTCATAGCTATAAAGGAGAAGTCAATGCCTTTCTTCTAAACTTTGAAGAAATGCTGATTCTTTTGATAAGGATTAATGCAGCTGGTAACTTTAAGTTGAAGCCAAGGCTCATTTACCATTCTGAAAATCCTAGAGCTCTTAAGAATTATGCTATGTCTACTCTATCTGTGCTCTCTAAATGGAAAAACAAGGACTTTCTCTTTAAAGCATGGTTTACTAAATGTTTTAAGTCCACTGTTCAGACTTATTGCTCCAAAATATATATATATGTACATACATATATATATATACACATATTCCATTTAGAGAGCAAATATATATATTTATATACCCCTTTCAAAACATTATATTAATATTAAATATTAAATAAAATATAAAGTATATATATACATATATATATATATATATATATATATATATGAATATTCCTTTCAAAATATTACTTCTCAATGAGAATGCTCTGGTCACCCAAGAGCTCTGATGCAGATGTCCAAAGAGCTTAATGTGTTCATGCCTGTGAATAAGAAACTTAATGCTACCAATGGCTAAAGGAGTAATTTTAAAGTTCACTTATTATTTCAGAAATACATTTTGTGGGGCGTCTGGGTGGCTCAGTGGGTTAAAGCCTCTGCTTTCGGCTCAGGTCATGATCCCAGGGTGCTGGGATCGAGACCCGCATTGGGCTCTCTGCTCAGCAGGGAGCCTGCTTTCCTTCCTCTCTCTCTGCCTGCCTCTCTGCCTACTTGTGATCTCTGTCAAATAAATAAAAAAATTTTTTTAAAAAGAAATATATTTTGTGATTGTAGTTACTATAGGTAGTGATTCCTCTGATGGATCTGGACAAAGTGAATTGAAAACCTTCTGAAAATGATTCACCATTCTAGATGCCATTAAGAATATTCATGATTCATGGGAAGAGGTTAAAATATCAACATAAACATGAGTTTATAGAAAGTTGATTTCAACCCTCATGGATGACTTTGAGGTGTTCAGGATTTCATTGTGGGAAGTAACTACAGATATGATAGAAATAGCAAGAGAGTTAGAAGTGGAGCCTGAAGATGTGACTGAACTGCTGCAATCACATGATAAAACTTGAACAGATGAGGAGTGGCTGCTTATGGATGAGCAAAGAAGGTGGTTTCTCAAGATGGGATCTACTCCTGGTAACGATGCTGTGAAAACTGTTGAAATTACAACAAAGGATTAGAAATTACATTTGCTTACTTGATAAAGTAGTGTAAGATTTGAGAGCCTTGCCTCCAATTGCAAAAGAAGTTTTATTGTGGGTAAAAGGTTATCAAATAGCATTACAAGGGGGCACCTGAGTGGAGCAGTTGGTTAAGCATCCAGCTTTTGGTTTCAGCTCAGGTCATGAACTCAAGGTCATAAGATTGAGGCCTATGTCAGGCTTCACATTCAGCACAAAGTCTGCTTGATATTACCTATCTCTCTCTCTCTCTCTCTCTTACCCTGCTTATGCTTTCTCTCTATCTTTCTAAAATAAATACTTATAAATAAATAAAATCTTAAATAAAATAAAATCTTAAAAAAAAAACAAGCACTACATGTTACACAGAAATTGTGAAAGGAAAAGCCAAACTTCAGTGTTGTCTTATATTAAGAAATTGCCACAGACACCCAAAGCATCAATAACCACCACCCTGATCAGAAAGTAGTCATCAATACTGAGGCAAAACCCTCCATCAACAAAAAAGGTTATGACTCACTGAAAGCTCAAATGATGGTTAGCATTTTTTTTAACCTGTAAAGCAGATCTATCTATTTATTTATAAATATTTTATTTATTTCTTTGTTAGAGAAAGAGACAGTAAGAGAGGGAACACAAGCAGGGGTAGTGGGAGAGGGAAGCAGGCTTCCCACAGAGCAGGGAGCCCAATGTGGAGCTCAATCCCAGGACCCTAGGATCATGACCTGATTCAAAGGCAGATGTTTAACAGCTGAGTCACCCAGGCACCCCCCAATAAAGCATTTTGATATTAAAGTATGCACATTTCTTTAGCTATGATGTTATTGTACACTAAATAGACTGCAATATCATGTGAACATAACTTTTATACACACTGGAAAACCAATATATTCACTGGACTTATTTTATTTTGATATTTATTTTATTGCAGTTGTCTGGAACTAAACCCACAATATCTTTGAGGTATGCCTGTACCCTTCATCAATAAAAGGAACCAGGCTTCCTTGGTAAAATAGCAAATTCTAAGACAGGGACAGGAAATGCATAAGATAAGAGTGCATCTCATAAGGCAGAAAGCTAATTACCTCCTGTAATGCAAGAGAGTAAGGACATGGTAAAAACAAAATAAAACAAAACCACATTCATGGCAGTTTATTCAAAAAACACTGGAGCCAACTGCAAGAGGTCCTAGTGGCCATGGCCAGTGCAATTTGATAATGACATAAATAAAGTAGTCTGGGGTTATAACCCAGAATACAAAATAAATATTCATTAGTCTGTTCAGATTCCTAAATCCTTAATTTTAAGCTGTACATAATAACTTACTTCCAAAGAGGACAGTAGACAAAAAGAAGAAAAGAATAACTCTTCAATGGAAGAACTTTATAAATGTAAATCCCAAGCAGATGAATGTCAAGAGTAGTATTCATGTTGGCAACAAGCACTCTTGATAAGGTGTGATGAAATTGCCATTTTACCTCTGTAGTCTTCCTCATGGAAACCAACAACCTTAACATAATTGTGAAAAGAAAATCAGATAAATCCCAACAGTTTCTTCTCCCTTCCTCTGTGTTCTTCTGCTCTATTCCTTATATTCCACATATGAGTGAAATGTATGATAACTGTCTTTCTCTGCTTGACTTATTTGACTTAACATAACCCCCTCTAGTTCCATCCATGTCAATGTAAATGGTAGTATTCATCCTTTCTGATGGCTGAGTAATATTTCATTGTGTATTCATCCATCGGTTGAAGGATGTCTCAGCTCCTTCCACAGTTTGGCTATTGTGGACATTGCTGCTATGAGCATTGAGATGCATGCGACCTTCTTTTCAGTACATCTGTATCTTTGGGATAAATACCTAGTAGTACAATTGCTGGGTCATAGGATAGCTCTATTTTTAACATCTTGAAGAACTTCCATACTGTTTTCCAGAGTGGCCCTATCAGCTTGCATTCCAATCAACAAGGTATTAGGGTTCCCCCTTCTCTAAATCCTTGCAACATTTGTTGGTTCCTGACTTGTTAATTTTTGCCATTCTGGCTGGTGTAAGGTGGTATCCCATTGTAATTTTGATTTGTATTTCCTTGATGGCTAGTGATGTTGAAAACTTTTTTAAGTGTCTGTTAGTCATTTGTACGTCTTCTTTGGAGAAATGTCTGTTCATGTTTTCTGTCCATTTTTTTAGTTGATTTTTGTTTTTTGAGTGTTGAGTTTGACAAATTCTTTATAGATCTTGGATATTGGTCCTCTGCAGTGTCATTTGCAAATATCTTCTCCCATTCCTTGGGTTGCCTCTTAGTTTAGTCAACTCTTTTCTTTGCTGTGCAGAAGTTTTTATCTTGATAAATCCCAAAAGGTTTTTTTGCTTTTGTTTCTCTTGTCTCCAGAGACATGTCTTAAAAGAAGTTGCTGTGGTCAATGTCAAAGAGGTTATGGGTATTGAGAAGGGCACATGTTGTGATGACCACTAGTGTCATGCACAACTAATGAATCATTGAACATTGAATCAAAAGCTAATAATGTACTATATGTTGGCTAACTGAACATAATAATTATATATATATTATATATAATATAATTTAATTTAATTATATATATAATGTAATATAATTATATATATATATATATATTCCCAAGAGATGGGAAGTCTACAAAATACCTAACCAGCACTCCTGGTCAGAAACAAGAACATGGGAAAAATGGAAAAGGTACTTCAGGCAAATACTAACCACATGAAAACTGGTGCCACTATCACAATATTAACAAAAGGGATTTTACTACAAAAGTTGTGCAGTAAATAGAACATTAAATAATAAAAGGTTTACACAATAAGAAATAAACAGTAACTCAAAACATTTAGGCACTTATAAAAATAGTTTAAATATTTATATTTGTAGCATATTTGATAAGTCCCCAGGGTAAATAGACAAATCACTTATATAGTGGAGTTTTTTAAAAATTCAAACTGTATTTAGATGATAAAGAGATCCATATTAGTTTCAGGAATAGAGTTCAGTGGTTCATCACTTACATACAACACCCAGTGCTCATCATAACAAGTGCCTTCCTTAATGCCCATCACCCAACTAGCCCATTCCCTCCACCACACTTCATCAACCTTCAGTTTATCTCCACAGTTAAAAGTCTCATAACTTCTTTCCCTTTCTCTCTCTTTCTGCCAAATGTTTACACATTTTGTTTCTTAAATTTATATAGTGAAATTTTCTTAACATTTATTTGCTAATATTATGAGGTCATCTAGGAAAAGAATTAGTCAGGATTTAGAAGAACACACAATGAACACTTTCTTATAAAGATTTTATTTATTTATTTGAGAGAGAGAGAGAGAGATCAGGAACAGGGGGTAGTGGCAGAGGGAGTGGGAGAAGTAGGCTCCCCACTGAACAGCAAGCCCAATGTGGGGCTTCATCCCAGGACCCTGGAATCATGATCTGAACTGAAGGTGGACACTTAAGTGACTGAGGCATCCAGGTGCCCTACAATGAACACTCTTCATTTGATAAACACAGAGTATGTGCTTGTCTCAAGGACATATAGATTGTATTCTTTGGAAAAATAAGTATGGATTAGGACATAAAGCATGCTCAATAATTTTTAAAGAATTGGTATAATAAAGTTATTATCTCAGACCATAATGCAATTAACTTAGACATCAATTACTAAAATATAAATTAAATGTTATAATCTTAGCAATTAAACACCATACTTATAAATTACCCATGAGGAAAGGAAGAAATCAAAATGAAACCTTAAAATTAGTTACAATTATATATAAAAATATTACAATCCAAACCTTTAAAAAATAAGGAAGAAGCATAGCAACACATGCACCGGTGATTAGAAAGATAATTAAAAGTTAATACAAACACAGTTTACAATTCTGTCGATAAAACTTAGATCAAAGAGAAAATAAATCTAGGGAAAAAATGAGCTTTCTAAAGAGATTCAAGAATTAATTTAAAAACCTGAAAAATCCTATAGCCATTAAGGCAATTTAATCTGTATTTCAGAATCTTCCCACAAGAGAAAATACCAGGCCATTTTACATAATAGTTAAATTAAACTTTGAAAGAACAGATTATTCTAAGATGATACAACTCTCCCAAAAGAGGGGGAAGAAAAAGTAGGAATCACTGTTCAACAATAGAAACTTTAATATTATAATCTAAAAAGGAAAGTATGAGGAAAAGAATTGCCAGTTAAGCATAATCATGAATGTAGATGCAGAAATTCTAAACAACATATAAGATCACCAATAGAGCAATTTATTAAAAAGTTAAAATATTGTTGTCAAATTGAAGCTTATTATAAAGATATAGGAAGTTGTTTAATATTATAAACAATTACAAATGGAATTCACCTGATTAATATATTAAAGAAGAAAATTCTAATAATCACCTCAATATACATCAAAAAATAATTTAATAAAATTAACATCTTTTCCTGATAAAAACTCTTAGCAGCTGAAGAATAGAAGGTAAATTTCTAAACTGGTAGGCCTCCAAAAACTATCAATTTCGGTGGAAAAACTTTAAATGCATTCCCTCTAAAGTGAGGAGCATAATAAGGATCCCCACTTATGCCACCTTTATTTAACATAGTACTTGAGGTTTGCCCAGGCACAGTAATAATAGAAGTTATGTGTTTGAATGAGCAAAGAAAACTAAACACTGTGTAAAAAATAAAAGTAATGGAAAGCAATTTACAAGTTAGTTATCAAAATGCCTAAGAATGATGAATATGGAGCAAATTCATTGCATTTCTATAGACCAGAATTCAACAGTTAAAAATGGGGAAGGCTTGAACTACCAGCTACCAGAACTTATTACAAGATGATAGGAAAGAAGACAGCGTGGCACATGAGCATAGAGTTACCAAAGGAACAGAAAAGAAAACCTAGAAATCTATGCATGTGTTGAAATGTAATACATAGTAGAGATGTCAATGTCTATTAGTAAGGAAAGGATGGACTATCTTTAACAAACTGTAATACAAATATTACCCACACAGAAAGGGAAAATAAATTGTATTCCACCTCACATTATACACACACACACACACACATGCACGCACACACAGATTAAAAAAAAAAGATTAAAATGCTTAGGGTAAGTTTTGCACACGTTTAGGAGAAACTCAAGACTATCTTTAAGATTTGGGTATAGAGAAGAATTTTTTTTTTTTAACTCATAAATACTCATCATCAAAAAAAAAAAAAAGATCAGTAAAGAAGTAGTCAAACTTTTACTCTTTGCAGATGATATGATATTTTATGTGGAAAACACAAAAGACTCCACTCCAAAACTACTAGAACTCATACAGGAATTCAGTAAAGTGTTAGGATATAAAATCAATGCACAGAAATCAGTTGCATTTCTATACACCAACAGCAAGACAGAAGATAGGGAAATTAAGGAGTCAATCCTATTTACAATTGCACCCCAAACCATAAGATACATAGGAATAAGCCTAATCAAAGAGGCAAAGAATCTGTACTCAGAAAACTATAATGTGCTCATGAAAGAAATTGAGGAAGACACAAAGAAATGGAAAAATGTTCCATGCTCATGGATTGGAAGAACAAATATTGTGAAAATGTCTATGCCACCTAGAGCAATCTGCACATTTAATGCAATCCCTATCAAAATAACATCAACTTTTTTTCAAAGAAATGGAACAAACAATCCTAAAATTTATATGGAACCAGAAAAGACTCCAGATAGCCACAGGAATGTCGAAAAAGAAAACCACAGTTGGTGGTATCATAACTCCAGAATTCAAGCTCTATTACAAAGCTATAATCATCAAGACAGTATGGTACTAGAATTTCCCCAATATGGCAAAGGGAATGAGCATCAAAATTCAGGAGGTTCAGAGAATGCCCCTCAAAATCAATAAGAATAGGCCCACACCCCGTCACCTAATAGTAAAATTTACAAGTCTCAGTGACAAAGAGAAAATCCTGAAAGCAGCCCGGGAAAAGAGGTCTGTAACATACAATGGTAAAAATATTAGATTGGCAGCTGACTTATCCACAGAGACCTGGCAGGCCAGAAAGAGCTGGCATGATATTTTCAGAGCACTAAACGAGAAAAACATGCAGCCCAGAATACTATATCCAGCTAGGCTATCATTGAAAATAGAAGGAGAGATTAAAAGCTTCCAGGACAAACAAAAACGGAAAGAATTTGCAAACACCAAACCAGCTCTACAGGAAATATTGAAAGGGGTCCTCTAAGCAAAGAGAGAGCCTACAAGTGGTAGATCAGAAAGGAACAGAGACCATATACAGTAACAGTCACCTTACAGGCAATACAATGGCACTAAATTCATATCTCTCAATAGTTACCCTGAATGTGAATGGGCTAAATGCCCCTGTCAAAAGACACAGGGTATCAGAATGGATAAAAAAACAAAACCCATCTATATGTTGCCTCCAAGAAACTCATTTTAAGCCCGAAGACACCTCCAGATTTAAAGTGAGGGGGTGGAAAAGAATTTACCATGCTAATGGACATCAGAAGAAAGCAGAAGTGGCAATCCTTATATCAGATCAACTAGAGTTTAAGCCAAAGTCTATAATAAGAGATGAGGAAGGACACTATATCATACTCAAAGGGTCTGTTCAACAAGAAGATTTAACAATTTTAAATATCTATGCCCCCAACGTGGGAGCAGCCAACTATATAAACCAATTAATAACAAAATCAAAGAAACACATCAACAATAATACAATAATAGTAGGGGACTTTAACACTCCCCTCACTGAAACGGACAGGTCATCCAAGCAAAAGATCAGCAAGGAAATAAAGGCCTTAAATGACACACTGGACCAGATGGACATCACGGATATATTCAGAATATTTCATCCCAAAGCAACAGAATACACATTCTTCTCTAGTGCACATGGAACATTCTCCAGAATAGATCACAACCTCGGTCCTAAATCAGGACTCAACCGGTATCAAAAGATTGGGATCATTCCCTGCATATTTACAGACCACAATGCTCTAAAGCTAGAACTCAACCACAAAAGGACGTTTGGAAAGAACCCAAATACATGGAGACTAAATAGTATCCTTCTAAAGAATGAATGGGTCAACCGGGAAATTAAAGAAGAATTGAAAAAAATCATGGAAACAAATGATAATGAAAATACAACGGTTCAAAATCTGTGGGATACAACAAAGGCAGTCCTGAGAGGAAAATATATAGCGGTACAAGCCTTTCTCAAGAAACAAGAAAGGTCTCAGGTACACAACCTAACCCTACACCTAAAGGAGCTGGAGAAAGAACAAGAAAGAAACCCTAAGCCCAGCAGGAGAAGAGAAATCATAAAGATCAGAGCAGAAATCAATGAAATAGAAACCAAAAAAACAATAGAACAAATCAACGAAACTAGGAGCTGGTTCCTTGAAAGAATTAATAAAATTGATAAACCCCTGGCCCGACTTATCAAAAAGAAAAGAGAAAGGACCCAAATAAATAAAATCATGAATGAAAGAGGAGAGATCACAACTAACACCAAAGAAATACAAACTATTATAAGAACATACTATGAGCAACTCTACGGCAATAAATTTGACAATCTGGAAGAAATGGATGCATTCCTAGAAACATATAAACTACCACAACTGAACCAGGAAGAAATAGAAAGCCTGAACAGACCCATAACCAGTAAGGAGATTGAAACAGTCATTAAAAATCTCCAAACAAACAAAAGCCCAGGGCCAGACGGCTTCCCGGGGGAATTCTACCAAACATTTAAAGAAGAACTAATTCCTATTCTCCTGAAACTGTTCCAAAAAATAGAAATGGAAGGAAAACTTCCAAACTCATTTTATGAGGCCAGCATCACCTTGATCCCAAAACCAGACAAGGATCCCACCAAAAAAGAGAGCTATAGACCGATATCCTTGATGAACACAGATGCGAAAATACTCAACAAAATACTAGCCAATAGGATTCAACAGTACATTAAAAAGATTATTCACCACGACCAAGTGGGATTTATTCCAGGGCTACAAGGTTGGTTCAACATCCGCAAATCAGTCAATGTGATACAACACATCAATAAAAGTAAGAACAAGAACCATATGATACTCTCAATAGATGCTGAAAAAGCATTTGACAAAGTACAGCATCCCTTCCTGATCAAAACTCTTCAAAGTGTAGGGATAGAGGGCACATACCTCAATATCGTCAAAGCCATCTATGAAAAACCCACCGCAAATATAATTCTCAATGGAGAAAAACTGAAAGCTTTTCCGCTAAGGTCAGGAACACGGCAGGGATGTCCATTATCACCACTGCTATGCAACATAGTACTAGAGGTCCTAGCCTCAGCAATCAGACAACAAAAGGAAATTAAAGGCATCCAAATCGGCAAGGAAGAAGTCAAACTATCACTCTTCGCAGATGATATGATACTATATGTGGAAAACCCAAAAGACTCCACTCCAAAACTGCTAGAACTTATACAGGAATTCAGTAAAGTGTCAGGATATAAAATCAATGCACAGAAATCAGTTGCATTTCTCTACACCAACAGCAAGACAGAAGAAAGAGAAATTAAGGAGTCAATCCCATTTACAATTGCATCCAAAACCATAAGATACTTAGGAATAAACCTAACCAAAGAGACACAGAATCTATACTCAGAAAACTATAAAGTACTCATGAAAGAAATTGAGGAAGACACAAAGAAATGGAAAAATGTTCCATGCTCCTGGATTGGAAGAATAAATATTGTGAAAATGTCTATGCTACCTAAGCAATCTACACATTTAATGCAATCCTATCAAAATACCATCCATCTTTTTCAAAGAAATGGAACAAATAATGCTAAAATTTATATGGAACCAGAAAAGACCTCGAATAGCCAAAGGGATATTGAAAAAGAAAGCCAACGTTGGTGGCATCACAATTCCGGATTTCAAGCTCTATTACAAAGCTGTCATCATCAAGCCAGCATGGTACTGGCACAAAAACAGACACATAGATCAATGGAACAGAATAGAGAGCCCAGAAATAGACCCTCAAATCTATGGTCAACTAATCTTCGACAAAGCAGGAAAGAATGTCCAATGGAAAAAAGACAGCCTCTTCAATAAATGGTGCTGGGAAAATTGGACAGCCACATGCAGAAAAATGAAATTGGACCATTTCCTTACACCACACACAAAAATAGACTCAAAATGGATGAAGGATCTCAATGTGCAAAAGGAATCCATCAAAATCCTTGAGGAGAACACGGGCAGCAACCTCTTCGACCTCTGCCGCAGCAACATCTTCCTAGGAACAACACAAAAGCAAGGGAAGCAAAGGAAAAAATGAACTATTGGGATTTCATCAAGATCAAAAGCTTTTGCACAGCAAAGGAAACAGTTAACAAAATCAAAAGACAACTGACAGAATGGGAGAAGATATTTGCAAACGACATATCAGATAAAGGACTAGTGTCCAGAATCTATAAAGAACTTAGCAAACTCAACACCCAAAGAACAAATAATCCAATCAAGAAATGGGCAGAAGACATGAACAGACATTTCTGCAAAGAAGACATCCAGATGGCGAACAGACACATGAAAAAGTGCTCCATATCACTCGGCATCAGGGAAATACAAATCAAAACCACAATGAGATATCACCTCCCACCAGTCAGAATGGCTAAAATCAACAAGTCAGGAAATGACATGCTGGCGAGGATGCGGAGAAAGGGGAACCCTCCTACACTGTTGGTGGGAATGCAAGCTGGTGCAACCTCTCTGGAAAACAGCATGGAGGTTCCTCAAAATGTTGAAAATAGAACTGCCCTATGACCCAGCAATTGCACTATTGGGTATTTACCCTAAAGATACAAATGTAGTGATCCAAAGGGGCACATGCACCCGAATGTTTATAGCAGCAATGTCCACAATAGCCAAACTATGGAAAGAACCTAGATGTCCATCAACAGATGAATGGATCAAGAAGATGTGGTATATATACACAATGGAATACTATGCAGCCATCAAAAGAAATGAAATCTTGCCATTTGCGACAACATGGATGGAACTAGAGCGTATCATGCTTAGCGAAATAAGTCAAGCAGAGAAAGACAACTATCATATGATCTCCCTGATATGAGGAAGTGGTGATGCAACATGGGGGCTTAAGTGGGTAGGAGAAGAATAAATGAAACAAGATGGGATAGGGAGGGAGACAAACCATAAGTGACTCTTAATCTCACAAAACAAACTGAGGGTTGCTGGGGGGAGGGGGTTAGGGAGAAGGGGGTGGGATTATGGACATTGGGGAGGGTATGTGATTTGGTGAGTGCTGTGAAGTGTGTAAACCTGGTGATTCACAGACCTGTACCCCTGGGGATAAAAATATATGTTTATAAAAAAAAAAAAGACAGTATGGTACTGGCACAAAAACAGACACATAGATCAATGAACAGAATAGAAAACCCAGAAATAGACCCTCAACTCTATGGTCAACTAATCTTCAACAAAGCAGGAAAGAATGTCCAATGGAAAAAAGACAGTGTCTTCAACAAATGGTGTTGTGAAAACTGGACAGCCACCTGCAGAAGAATGAAACTGGACCATTTTGCAGAGAACAGAGGTTAACAACCTCTTTGACCTCAGCTTCAGCAACTTCTTCCTAGAAACATCACCAAAAGCAGGGAAGCAGGGGCAAAAATGAACTATTGGGACTTCATCAAGATCAAAAGCTTTTGCACAGCAAAGGAAACAGTTAACAAAACCAAAAGACAACTGACTGAATGGGAGAAGATATTTGCGAAAGACATATCAGGTAAAGGGCTAATATCAAATCTATAAAGAACTTGTCAAACTCAACACCCAAAGAACAAATAATTCAATCAAGAAATGGGCAGAAGACATGAACTGAAATTCTGTAAAGAATTTATTCAAATGGCCAACAGACACATGAAAAAGTGCTCAACATCACTTGGCATCAGGGAAATACAAATCAAAACCACAATGAGATGCCACCTCACACCAGTCAGAATGGCTAACATTAACAAGTCAGGAAAGGACAGATGTTGGAGCAGATTTGGAGAAAGGGGAACCCTCTTATGCTGTTGGTGGTAACGCAAGCTGGTGCAGCCACTCTGGAAAAGAGCATGGAGGTTCCTCAAAATAGAGCTACCCTATGACCCAGCAATTACACTACTGGGTATTTACTCTAAAGATAAAAATGTAGTGATCCAAAGGGGCATGTGCACCCAAATGTTTATAGCAGCAATGTCCACAATAGCCAAACTATGGAAAGAACCTAGATGCCCATCAACAGTTGAATAGATAAAGAAGATGTGGTATAGATATACAATGGAATACTATGCAACCATCAAAAGAAATGAAATCTTTAAATTTGCAATGATGTGGTTGGAACTAGAGGGTATTATGCTGAGTGAATTAAGTCAACTGGAGAAAAACAATAATCATATGATCTCACTTATATGAGGAATTTGAAAGGTAGAATGGGGGCTTTGGGGGTAAGGAAGGAAAAAAAAATGGGATCGGAAGAGAGACAAACCATAAGAGACTCTTAATGTCACAGAACAAACTGAGGGCTGCTGGGGGGAGGGGAGTGTGGATACAGTGGTTGGGTTATGGACATTGGAGAGGGTATGTGTTATGGTGAGTACTATGAAGTGTGTAAGCCTGACGATTCACAAACCTGTACCCATGGGGCAAATAATACATTATATGTTAATAGAACTAATTAATTAAAAAGATTGATAATTAAAGTAAATTATCAATGATAATTTATCTTCTATTCTATTCTCTTATCTATTTATTATTTTCATTCTATTTATCAAGAGACCCCATAAAGGAAGTAAAAATACAAACTACAATCCAGACAATGGCATTTGAAACCTACAGTAAACAGAGAATATGCAGAAACCAGAAAGGATCTCCGGAAGGCAGTTAAAAAAAAAAAAAAAAAGAGCATAAACTCAAATTAAAAAAAAAAAAAGTACAAAACACACAGACTGGCCCTTCAGAAAACAGACACAGAAATGGCCAAGCAAATAAAAAGATGTTTGAAGAAATTCCCCTGACTGCTGTTCTCAGTTGCTAGATGGGCATGGATCCTTTGAGAAGGTGGGCCCTAGGACTGTACTTAGCATTCTTACACAGTGCTGCTGGAGGCACAACCAGAGGGAACAGGAACTTTGCAAAACAATCTGCTGTTTTTCTTATAAACAGAATATGTGCACACCCAGAAACTCAGCAAATCCATTGCAATTTTATATTCTAGAGAAACTCTTCGAGTACATCAGGAAACAATACCACTCTGCTCATGTCAGCATTACTTATGGAGAACTATAAAAATGCTCTAAACAAGCAACTGAAAAATAAGAAAAGGTGGGTAATTCAATAAATGCAAATAAGCTTTCAACCTCATTGTAAACATTTCAGCAATGTTTCTTTCTCAAATATTCTTCTTTTATTAATTTATTTTTTGCTGGGAAGAGTATTTATTTATTTATTTTTATTATCCTGTTCAGTTACCCAACATATAATACATCATTAGTTTTTGAAGTAGTGTGCAACGATTCATTAGTTACCCAGTGCTCATCACCACATGTGCCCTCTTTAATATCCATCATCTTGTGATCCCAGCCGCCAACCCCCCTCCCTTCTGTAACCTTCAGTTTGTTTCAAGGAGTCTAGAGTCCCCCATGGTTGTCCCCCTTTCTGATTACTTCCCATACAGTCTTCCTTCCTTCCCCTATGGTCTTCCATGCTATTCTCTAAATGAAACTATTCCTCTTTTTTTAAAAAAAAAATGTAAAACATTCATAAATTTCAAGCATAAATTCTGGAGCTTTGAAAAGGAAATTTCTGCCCCTTTCCTTAATCTTCAGAAGCCTCGTTTTACATGGGGCAAACACTAGGCTCTCTTGAAGAATTCTGGCAGAAATTTTCCCCATTAGGTGTAGGAAGTTGAAATTCTTCACCTTTATCTTCAAAACAACAATGCTATATGATCTTACTTCTTTTTTCTAGTCCCTTCATTTGAGTTTTCTTCATGTTCCCTAGAGATTTTGCACACTTATGAAAATAATGCTTCCTCAACTTATCCTCCAATGGCTGGTTGATAATTTTCAATTTTACACAAATGGGTCTGTACATGGTAACCAAGTAGGCACTGTCTCAGGGATGAGCCTGAGAGAGTGGAATGGAGTGCCCCAATTGAAGGGTCCCCTGCAGTCATAAGAGCACCTGTTTCTTTGGCCCAGGCTAATTCCCAGCCCTGATGGTAAAAAGCAAAGCATGGGATCTCATGATCTTTGCCAAAGACGAAGAAGAAAGCAGAGAAAAAAAGCCAAGGTAATTTACCCTCTCAGAAGTCAGGTAGGAATTACTATTATGAGGATTCTGTAAGACTATAAATTTTATAATTTTGTCACAATGGCTATCATTTGATCCTGGATGTCCTCCAATGGAATTCTGACAATGTCAAGCAGAACCCCACCTCCAGGAATTGTCTGATGCTATGGTATGAGTGCCTTTGCCTATCCTTGGCCAGGATAGTTTGCAATTCTGTAGAAATAGAAGTGGATTTGTGGAGGGCTGATTGTGTTGCAGGCATTTGGTGTCCACCATGATGCAAATGGTTCCTTTTTAAGGCAATCCAAATATTTTGTTTTTCCCTGGGAAGATATAATTGATTTCTGGTCTTAAAAGGGATTTTCCAAACATTCTATTTTTCCCCCCAAAAAATTACATTTTAGTGCCTGAATATTGCCTAACTGTGCATCTATTAGTGAATTCATCTCAGCACCCGACTGCCTATTATGTATCTGCTCTTGAGATACTCCTTTGGAGATATTTCCATATCTTACATCATTATTTAACAAATTAAATCATTAACACATTTGTATTAAAGTCACTGTTTTACCTTTTTGAATATTATCCTTTAAAAGCTTCTACTCATTGTAAACTAAAGGAATCCAAACACCACGAACATTAAATTTTATCATGGGTGTTCACAAATGTTCCACTTGATTCCCTCAGAAAATTTTAGAAGGGTTCATTATTATGCCCCATTTTGCAGATGTTAAAAATGAGGCTTAGATGTTTTTAGCTACAACACTTGGACTCAGGTTTCCTAAACAGGCTTGAAGTCCAGTTTCTAGAGGGCATGCCCCCAGACCAACAACAAATTCTCAGCCTCATCCCAGCCCTACTCAGTCAGAAACCAGAGGCTGGAGGGAAGACAGCAGTCTGTATTTCATTAAGACCTCCAGGTAATGCTGAGGCACACTCAAGTGGGCAGCACTGTGCTAGAACTGCATAGGTGAAGCACCAGAGGAGCTTTAAAGAAATGCTGATGCCTGGGTCTGCTGCTAAGGCTTCTGATTTAATTGGTTTGGAGTATGTCCAGGCATCTGGACTTTTAGAAACTCCCTGGGAAATTCTAATATGTAGCCAGGGTTGCAAGCTGCTGCCTTTTTAGAGGGACAGCCCCAACCCATAAATGCCCATTACACTTTTCAAATATTTTCAGCCTGTGCTGCTAACCAAGGTAGGCAGATTGTTGCTAGATGGGTATTTCATTAGATAGGATACTTCTAAAAGCATCTCATGAAGAGCTTGATTTCCCTCTGCACCAAATATTAGGATGCTGACTGTAAAATAATAGGGCCTACCCCTCTCACTGAAGAGAAGTAAATGTAATGTTCTTAGGGTTGAAGAAAAAAATAAAAAGAATGTCACTTGGAATGGCCCCATATGGTTCAGTTACTTCTCAATATAGCACAAATTCATTTTAATTTAATGGATTTGTTACAAATTTCCTGAAAAGCTTTTTCAGAAGGAGGTTGTGAATTAGCAGCTCAGCATCCTACTGAGAAGTCATTATGTAGCAAGCTCCAAGCTGAGATAATCAAATAATAACTGACAATTTTTAACTTCCAAAGTAATATTCTTAAATATGGAATTGTGAAAGGAAACATTTGCCAACAGCATTACTGCAGTGGAGATGATTAGCTTTCGAGACAACAAAGTGCCTCCTTCTTTGTGGCCATCTGCCCTTGCCTTTGAGATATTTGGGCAGTGGGCACTGATCCAAGTCATTTCTCCCTCTGTAGCTTCCTCTGCTGGGTCCAACAGGATGAGGCACAAATTCAGGGACACTGCAGAAATATTTTACTTACTCAATTGGTAATGAAAACTAGCAAAGAGCTAGTGCTAACTTGAATAATGTCAGAGTGTAAGAATGTCCCATGTTTGGGACATGAGATGTCTCAAGAAAATGTTATTTGAGGTAGAGTCAACACAGTAACTGGCTGAATCCCTTCATTCATCACAGTAGTTGTCTAACAAGGTTGTAAGCTAAAGGGTCTCTAAATAAGCCCAAGTAGGCAATCTTGAGATTTCCTTAGGACTCAACATTCTCAATACTTTCTGAGCAATATTTTATGATTCATGCTTCAAAAATAGGTTTTTTTTTTTTTTTTCACATGAGGATCGATTTTTTGGGTACTCGACAGACTAACTTGGTATTAAGAAATTTTGTTCTGTGAAGAAAAATTCCTCTCACTCTCAAAAAACATCTCACCCGTTACGGTTGCACCTCATAATAAGTTCTACTTTGTATAACTAATCATATTTTCATATCATCAGATATTAATACATCTGTGGAACTCACTAACCTATGCATATCTTTCATTCCTAGTAAGAATGTCAGTTCTCTGAAAACTGGGCTGGGCAAAGACAATGTGCCTCACAGATGATTCTATCTTTCGGTCTTAGATATATGGTGGGCATGTCATGCACCTCGTAGTTCTGATGGGGCAGTCTGTATGAATACACTCACTCTATTCATACAACGCTTTAACCTCTGAGACAAGTTACCTTCAAAACTTGGCTTTGCTACAAACTACCTATGTATGTGGGGAAAATTGTGGCTTGTGCCTGGCTTGTGCCTCAGTTTTTCTACCAATAAAATGTGGCTAAAAGTTGTACCAACCTCATAAATTTGTGTTGGAAAGATTAGGTTATTTACTTTGGGGAAAACACTTAAGAACAGAGCTGAGCACATGTTAAGAGTTAGCGGATAGTGGGGGCGCCTGGGTGGCTCAGTGGGTTAAAGCCTCTGCTTTCGGCTCAGGTCATGATCCGGCTCTCTGCTCAGCGGGGAGCCTGCTTCCTCTTCTCTCTCTGCCTGCCTCTCTGCCTACTTGTGATCTCTGTCTGTCAAATAAATAAATAAAATATTAAAAAAAAAAAAGAGCGGATAGTGGAAGCAGATTGGCCACTTTAACTTTATGGTAAGATTTGATTTGTGAGACCCTGAAAAGCATTTTGCCATTAAATATCACTTTTATCTGCCTGATTTGTTGTCTTAACTGAAAATCATGTCATCGTCTTCTTATTGAATAGCTAAATCCTTGTGCCCTCACCCTCCCCACATGAAGTTCAATATTTAAGCCTGTTGTCTGGGGTGGTCTTACCACTGAGAGCAACTGAAAAATCACAGGGTTTGAGTTCCCACCCTCCTGTGACAGGCAAAACCCTGGGGGAATATGGAAGCTCAGTTTAAATGGAGAAAGGAGGTAAATGTGAGAGAGGGAAATGAGCCTGGTGTCAACTGACAGGAAATTGGGGCATCATGGAGGAGCAGGTGCTTGGGGGGGGGGGTGATGTGCAGAAAAGGAATGTGCAATGCTAGCTTCTTATTAGGTTTCTCATGGACACAGTTTATTTGTTAGGATAGTTGAATGCACCAGCAAAATAATTAATTGAAGAGTAATTAAGTTAGGGTAAGAACACCAAATGTACCAAATGCAAGTTTAACAAATATAGTATATCAGAATCCCAACAGGGAACAGATGCACCATCATTTCCATATTAGGATCATTTGAGGAGAGATCATTAAAGGAAATATTTACAAAATTGTAGGCAATTTGGCCACCATTAATTTGGCCACCAGGTTTGGGAAAGTTCTGGCTGTCTATGCTCACATAGACATTCTGAATGCCCTCTAGCTGAGATCAGTTAATTGAAGTCAGAGGGAGATCTGCAGACACTGTCACATGACAAGGACATTCTCATCTGCTTGTTTCCTCTACTGTTACATTTGGATAATTCTGAAAGGAAGTTTCTGATGACGAATCCTTGATATTGTCTTGATGTCTCAATAAATTGCCTTTGGGGTTTATTTTTATCAAGGACCAATTGAGCCAATAATGCATGGATCCTTTCTTTCATTTCACTACCAGATTCAACTTATATTGAAGTACTTATTGCATTTCTAGAACTGAGGAAGAAACAAAAGAAATGGAGCTTCTTTTCCATTTTCAAGAACTTAAAATCTTACTGAGGAGTTTTGACACAAAGGGAAGCTTTATAGTCTGATGGGAAGAGGGTTGACATAGGGGACAGACACCTGAGCATCCCAGTCAATGACACATTCCTGTTCTTGTTCTTTATCTTCTTAGAAATTTATTTTTACTTACCTGAATGAGGGCAGTGGCCAGGGGATGGAGGATAGGGACAGATAGGGAAATCTCAGTGGGCCTCTCAATAACTTTGAGAATAAGCACAGTCCCATAGTAGAGAACTACAAAGTCCAAGACTGATCAGACTTGGGGATACTTCCTGGATGAATGAACATCAGTACATTAATTTTGGGAAGAATCCTTTCCCAAATGTAAAATGAAGGAAACAATAGCTGCTCTTCAAGGTTGCCTTAAAGATTAGATGTAGCACAGGTTGCAGATTCCTTAAAGGCAGTAGCTATCTTTCCTTTCTCTTAGAGCCGTGTATCACACCATGGGGTGGATTCTCACATGGGCAGGAATGTAACAAATATTGCCTGGTTTTATTTAAGTAGGTAAGTGTCTAGAACATAGTAGACAATTAAAAATAGTAGATTTATTGTTATTTAGCTCATTCCTAGCTCTGAAATTATGTGATTTGTTGATAAGATTTAAATGAAGATTACCAATAAAGGGGATAACTTCTTTATTTGCCAAAGTATTGTCAGTCATCTGTTCATCCAGAGATGAAACATTGTATCTTCACCAGAGTGAAGACCAAAGGAATTAGACAAGGAAGAGGAGAGGTAATGCAAGGTTTTAGGAGAGGCTTAGAAATGGGCCCTCTAGGACATGATCCTGATAAGTTTGGAGGAGTCCTAGAATTCTAGACCCCTGAAGAGTTTTGTAAGTGGGATTCTTCCAACAGCCAATCCTGAGTCAAGGGTCTACCTGTCAGTTTTATTATGGGCATTTTCCTGGGAGAAATCGGCAATGTGATAAGGCAGGGTAGGGAAGGGATGCAATATCAAATGGAGACCCAGACTTAGCCTGTTCCCATGGGAGCTCTGGACTTGAATTATACCTCAGGTTAACCTGTCCCATCAGAAGCCAGAGGGTTGGGATTTTGAGCTTCTGCTTCAGTCAGCCCCAGTGATGGCGAGTGGTGAGGGCTGTAAGCTTCCAAACAATTCTACCAGCTTAAAGACAATTCTCAGGAGTATGGCATATGATGAGCCATCAGCAACAAAGCACAAGGAAGTTGGAGCGTGGGTGTACAGAAGCATTAAGGGATCCATAGTGACATTGGTGGAGCACCAATAGTGTCTGATACTGAGGCAGCTGTAGAAGGTGGCTTCCTTAAATTAGAGCTCTAAAAGTCTGGATTCTGACACCAAGTCTCAGTTTCCAGTGGTCTGTCTGCGAAAAGGCATTATGCACTTGAAGTTGACCCATCTCCTCCTGATCCAATCCAGTCCCGTGCAGTTTTATAGTATGGGCATAAGGGTCCCTCTGAGTAGCTTCAAAGAGATGAGGTGGCTCTGGTAGCAAAAGCAATTTCTCCAGAGCCTAGGAGAAGAAAAGAAGATGCCTCCTCAGGGATAGATGCTGAAAAGATGGTAGTTTAATGTGTAGAAAGAGGGAATTGTTTCTGAAGAATACAGGAAGGCCACCACAAGGGGAATCAGCTACTGCCCCCCAGGGGTCTGTGTTTTCACAGAGAAAGTCTGTTTAGGGACCTTTATCACCTTTTCTGAACCTCCAGGTGCAGTCAGAGTTAACTATGACATGGAAAAAGAACTTGCTGGGTGCTTCTATTGAGAGGAGACTGGGCATTACCAGACTTCTGCTGGCCAAGATCTGTGCAGGGCCCTTCACATACTTTATATCTTTCTAGGGCATTCTTGTGAGATAAGCAGCAACCTATCTCTGAGAGGAGAGAAAGCTGAGACTAAAAAAGCTCAGGTATAACTCCAGGGGGTGATTGGTGGGCACGATTCCAAGAGGAGTCTATACTAATTCCAAACCCAGAAGCCTCTCACTTCAGCCAAAGAACACCTTTATATTCTAAATAGCTTGCTATGGGCAAAGTTAATCCTTGAATTGACAGTTTAAGTTAAAACAAAATAAACTTCAAATGTCAATTCACATTCACATATTCAATTTTTAGGCGATTTCTGGTAGCAAAAGTAGAAAGACAATCCAAAGTGACAAGGGTAAATATTTTTGGTGAGGGGTGAATATGGAATGATTTGTATATTAAAGTAAGTGATCCCTACCCAGTGGTCAGAAAAAAATCATTTCTCTAGAGCAGATCATTTGCTTATATCCTATCAGAGCTGGTAACTGCATAAATAGTTATGTCACACTAAGTGATGAAAAGTAGAATCTAATGTGTGGCTTATCTGTAGCAAGAGGGACGGTGTTTAGGATGTGTCTTCTGTATATTAACATAATCTTGGGCTGTGCCTCACATTTTATCTTGGCCTTGTTTTCCCATATAATGGCCATTTGATTTTCAGCTTCAACCTTATCTTGAATAATTTTTTCTTTTAATTACAAACCATTAATATAAGTTAGCCAGGACAGTATAACTATGTCAAGGGCAGTAAATGAACCCTTTTTCCACCCCTTTGTCACTTAGGATATATATCCATTAGTACATTTAACATATTACAATACAATTCTCCTGTTATAGCCTATGCTTCCCACTGATTCACAAGCCCTTTAATAGCAGGAGCTAGATTTTATGTAAATTTTTTTTTTTTTTTTTACCCCTGGGGATAAAAATATATGTTTATAAAAAATTAAAAATAAAAAAAAAACCTTCCAGATACTTTATACCTTCTTTTTTTTAACCTTCCAGATACTTTATACCTTCTTTTTTTAACCTTCTTTTTCCAGATACTTTATACTTTAATAGCTGTTATTCAGTACACAAGTGGTCACCAGTGCTTGGCTCTTGCCAGTTGATTAATCAGTCTACACCAGGCACTGATGACGGCTGCCATCTCATAACAAATTATCCCTATGACTGAAAACCTGCCATGAAATTTTTTCCTAGATAATAGAATAAATATGTATTTAATCAATTAAAAAAACACAGTAAATACCAGGGATATTATCTATTTATGTATAAGACGACATACATGGGGCCCCTGGGTGGCTCAGTGGTTAAAGCCTCTGCCTTCAGCTTAGGTCGTGATCCCAGGGTCCTTGGATCGAGCCCTGCATCGGACTCTCTGCTCAGCAGGGAGCCTGCTTCTTCCTCTCTCTCTCTCTGCCTGCCCCTCTGCCTACTTGTGTTCTCTCTGTCAAATAAATAAATAAAATCTTTAAAAAAAAAAAAGACGTTTATTCTTCTCCTACCCACTTAAGCCCCCATGTTGCATCACAATAAAAAATAAAAAATTTATTAAAAAAATTAAAAAAAAAGACATATACATCCTTCTGTTCTTAAAAGGCAGTGGGAATATATATAAATTTACATAGAAATATAACAGAAAAAGTGTTGATTTTTGGTTATCACTAGGGTCAAGAATTAGAAATGAATCTAATTTTCATTCCACTATTCAATATCTAACATTTCTAACAATAAAAATGTCAGAGATACAATGAAATATATTTTTAAAAGGTAGTTAAAATAGAATGAAAAGATCCTTAAAAATAAGAAGGGAGAGGATAGATCTTGTTGTAAAGGCATATTTCCACTTGGAAAGATGTGTATGTCTATAGTGAATGTTGTTGCCTTGGCTGTCCAAGAGTAATTAAATATATTGTCCTTCCAAAGGTATATGTACTATATTAAGTTTTTACATTAGTCATTAAAGATTTATTTCAGGAGTCTCACTCCTGACAGAACAATCTTGCAAGTATTAGATTTTACTTTTTAGTTTAAATTATTCTCTCTACTTTCCCAATTTAAGTCACTCATTTGCAACAAAACAGTAAGTGAAATGTAACCATTTGAATGAATAAAGCATGAACTCCACATAATGCACCCCTCATGCTGTGCATGTAATGAAATCCATTTCTCTTTGATGATCTCAATTAAAAGAAGTTAAGAATTGGGACTGTGACTTTAATTATTTCTTGATGTATTTGTGTTTTTTGCCAGGCAGAAAAAGTAAGCAAGAGCTTTTAGCAGGGTTTCCCATGGTTGTCCTTGGCATTAGGTCCCTGGAATGAATGAGTAGGATTATATCAGGGAAGAGGACTAATCTTAGAAATGAAAGGGTAAAAGCACTTTTCTCTGATGGTTATCATTTTATAACAAAGCACAAAACATAGAGACCAAACAATAATCACTCACTCCCTTTTGGTCACAATCAGTGGGTCAGGAATTCTGGTTGGGCTCAATTTGGTGATTGTTTTGCTCCATATGATATTGATTAGGGTCACTTGATGGTGTTTAGTGGCAGCTGGTCTGGTCTAGAGGGTCAAGGTGGCTTTCACTTACTTAACCAGTACTTTATAAAGATGACTGGGAGACTGGGCTCAGCTAATCCCGTCTTCATCCATGCCATTGCAAGATCTCTAGGAGTCTGACAGCAACACAAGCAAGTGTTCAAGGAGGTAGGAAATGGAAGCTACCAGTGTCTTAAGGTCTCATGTAAGCATTATTTATGCCATTGTTTTTTCCTCAAACCATCCACAGAATATACTCAAGTTCGAAGAGAGTGGCATGGATTCCACCTCTTGATTAAGGGAACCAAGAAATATATGGTTCTTTGTAATCCAGCCTATTCTCCTATAGGGGTATTATTCCTAAGAATAGGATATCCCACTCTTATTGTCTCTAAACTGATGGATAAAAACTCCTAGACCCTTCCAGAGGTCCAAGGTTAACCTTCGCCAAGGTCAGGTTACCCACATTTCCATGAGACTAGATAATGGGACATATTAGAGCAAAAGTTTGATATTTGTTCCTGTTGTTCCCTTTAAAATTCTTAATTAAGGGCACCTGGGTGGCTCAGCCATTAGGTGTCTGCCTTTGGCTCAGGTCTTGATCCCAGGGTCCTGGGATCCAGCCCTGCACCAGGCTCACTGCTCAGTGGGAAGCCTGTTTCTCCCTCTCCCACTCCCCCTGCTTGTATTTTCTCTATCTGTCTCTCTGTCAAATAAATAAATAAACTCTTTTTTATTTTATTTTTTTAAGGATTTATTTCTTTGACAGACAGAGATCACAAGTAGGCAAAGAGGCAGGGAGAGAAAGGAAGGGAAGCAGGCTCCCTTCTGAGCAGAGAGCCTGATGCAGGGCTCAATCCCAGGACCCTGGGATTATGGGCCGAAGGCAAAGGCTTTAACCCACTGAGCCACCTAGGTGCCCCAAATAAATAAAATCTTTAAAAAATGAAATAAATAAATAAATAAAATCCTTAATTACAGAAAGTGAGTCAGATATTTTATATCAAGGTCTATGATAAAAATACATTCTCCGGATCTATGTTTAATTATAAGCAAAACTAAATGACTCTTAACTTGTTTGAAATCATCATATATTCTGGAGAAAATAGTGAAAGGTGGTGTTACATCAATATCTATACATGTTAGGTAGATATTGAAATTCTAGCAGAGACTGCCCCCCCCCCTTAATGTGCCAGGCATTGTTCTAGGTTCTGGAGATCTACTGTTGAAAAAGATTTTTTAAACCCCTGACTTCCTGAAGTTTACATTCTCATGAGAGAGAGACAGATGATACATAAACAAATACATAGACATGTTGTTTCAGGTGATGGAAAGACCAGTGAAGAAAAGTGACAAGTAATGAGCTACAGAATGATTGTGGAGGTAGGAATGGGGCATTTCTGTTTAGACAGTGAAGGGGCCCCTCCTAGCAAGTGACATTCAAACAAGTATGTGAACACAGTGAGGAAGGTAACCATATGGCAACATCAGAAAAGGAAGATTTCTTTGACTTGGAAAAAAACAGGAAACACAAACTTCCTGAGGCAGAAATCAGCTTTAACTTTTCAAGCAGCACAGAGTGGTTGAACCAAAGTCAGAAAATCGGGCAATTCTGTAATTAAATGTCACCCAAAACTCAGTGGCTTAAATCAATAATAACCATTTATTGTCCCTCATGGATTCTGTTGGTCAAACATTCAGGAGTTGCTTGGCTGCATGGCTGTGACTCCCAGTCTCTTGTGAAGCCACAGTCAGGGGTCAGTCAGGGCTGCAGGCACCTGCTGGCTGACAGGCTGAAGGGTCCAGGAGGAAGTTCTCAGAACACTAATATAGCATCAGAACTGCTCTCTCCTGTTGGTCAAAGCCCAGATTCAAGGGATAAGAGGAAAGTCATGGTTGTGATAAATATGTAGCTTTGACTTCCTTCAGCAAATACAGTGCTCCAAGTGACTAGACAATTTAAGGTGTTTGGGGGCCATCATAAGAAGTTAGGATTTTAGTGCAAGTGCAATGAGAATCCTTGAAAGATTGGGAAGAGGCACAGTAGGGGCATTAGGCACAGGGGTGATGCAGCCCTTCCTGGTCCTGGGGTCCCCAGGGCCTGTTGATGGCTTCAGGGGGCCTCCCTGGTAACTCAGATTTACACTTTCAGAGGTTCACTTCAGATGCTATTTGCTAAACTGACTGTAGTATAAGAAGACAAGATGCTGGTGGTGTCCAGAAAATAAAAGATGATGAGTCAGTTAGGTTACGTGGATAAGGCAAAAAGTTTCAAATTTGGGAGATGTTTTGAAGTTTGAGACAATAAGATTTACTATTGGATTGGATGTGGGATTTGAGAGAGATATTTTAACAACAATTCCTAGCATTTGGGATATAGTAAATGGGTGGATAGTGCATCCTTTACTAAAATGGAAAAGCCCAGTCATGTAATTTATTTAGAGGTGCTTTGGGGATTCAAATTTCCAGGGCAGGCATGTCCAGTATGGTGTCTGTTGTTAGGATGAGGACCAAAAGCCCTAGGAATGGACAATACAGTGGGAAGGTCTTTGGTGATCCTGACAAGACCTTAAAGACTTGTGATTGATAGGTTAAATAATAAACAAAGTAGAGGAAAGAAAATTAGGATACACAGTAAAACTAAAACTTGAGAAAACTATGGAGTTTTATTGAAGACCATAAATATTGAAGGAATGAAATGATACAACCAACATACCATGCTCTGAGTCCAAGTGGCAAATCAATAATTTTCCAAGTAGAGACTCATTCACCTTAACAGTCTATCTACAGTGTACACACCAGTGTCAGGACATTCTCATATTATTGATGAGGGTTCCAAAGAGGAGAGAGTTGCTACTATAGTCAGGAAAAATCAGAAGAAGAGCTAAAAATAATACTCTGCTTTCCCATCTCCCAATCTGAAATCCTAGCTCTGCATGTATGCACAAACATGTGTACACAGATAATCATGTTTCCCCTGTTTTATACCCTGTAAAAAAGACTGAGTACAAGATTATTGGCAGAGAATCATGTCTAGGCCTTAGGAATTTGGGATTGTCTAGCACATTTATTTATCTCTCAGGTAAACTATGGAAAGGGCATATGGCCCTCACCAAAGTGTGCAGTACTCCTTGTTGACTCCAAGTGATCTTGGACAACGTGGAGGTGAAGGGTGTCAACTGCTGCACAATCAAAAATATGAGTATGACTCTTGACTACCTTAAACTTAACTAATAGCCTACAACTGCTACTGACCAGAGCCTTACCAATAACATAAATACTTGATTAATACATATTATATGTATTTTATACTGAATTCTTATGATAAAGTAAGGTAGAGAACAGAGAATGTTATTAAGAAAATCATAAGGATGAGAAAATATGTTTACAGTACTGTATATATGTTTATTGAATAAACTCCACACATATGTGTCCCTGGCCAGGGCAGGGACAGACAGAGTGAAGCCTGGCCCCAGGATAGTGATGTTCTGCAGCCTGGTGGCCTGAGCTCAGCACTGGCAGTCACAAGGTAGCCTGTGAACAGCAGTAACACCCTGAAGCTGCAGTGGAGCTGCCCCATAAGCCTGAAGCTGTACCATCACTGATGGGTTTAGGTTTTCTTTGCTGTTCTTTCTCTAGCTCTTAGGGTTAGGCTGTGTACTTGAAACCTTTCTTGTTTCATAAGAAAGGCTTGTATTGCTATATACTTTCCTCTAAGGACTACTTTTGCTGTGCCCCACAGGTTTTGAACAGTTGTGCTTTCATTTACATTTGTTTCCATAATTTTTAAAAGATTCTTCTTTAATTTCCTGGTTGATCCTTTCATTCTTTAGTAGGATGCTCTTTAGCTCCATGCATTTGAGTTCTTTCCAACTTTCCTCTTGCGATTGAGTTCTAGTTTCAGAGCATTGTGGTCTGAAAATATGCAGGGAATGATCCTGCATATTTTTGGTACAGTTGAGACCTGTGACCCAGGATGCAATCTATTCTGGAGAATGTTCCATGGTCCTAGAGAAGAATGTGTATTCTGTTGCTTTGGGATAGAATGTTCTGAATATATCTGTGATGTCCATCTGGGTCAGTGTGTCATTTGAGACATTTATTTCCTTGTTGATTTTTTTGCTTAGATGATCTGTCCATTTCAGTAAGGGGGGTGTTAAAGTTCCCTACTATTATTGTATTATTGTCAATGTATTTCTTTGATTTTGTTATTAATTGGTTTTTATAATTGTCTTCTCCCATGTTGGGGGCATAGATATTTAAAATCGTTAGATCTTCTTGTTGGGAAAACCCTTTAAGTATCATATAGTGTCCCTCCTCATCTCTTATTATAGTCTTTGGCTTAAAATCTAATTTATCTGATATAAGGATTTGCACCCCAGCTTTCTTTTGAGGTCCATTAGCATGGTAAATTGTTTTCTACCCCTCAATTTATTTTTTTTTTCTATCCCTCACTTTAAATCTGAAGGTGTCTTTGGGTCTAAAATGAGTTTCTTTTAGACAGCATATCAATAGGTCTTACTATTATTATTATTATTTTATCCATTCTGGTGTCCTGTTTCTTTTGATTGGGGCATTTAGCCCATTTACCTTCAGGGTAACTATCAAAACATAAGAATTTAGTGCCATTGTATTGCCTATAAGGTGATTGTTACTGTATATTGTCTCTGTTCCTTCCTGGTCTATGTTACTTTTAAGTTCTCACTCAGCTTAGAGTACCCCTTTCAGTATTTCCTGTATGACTGGTTTGGTGTTTGCAAATTCATTTTTTTTTCTTGCCCTGGAAGCTCTTTATCTCTCCTTCTACTTTAAATGACAGCCTAGCTGGATATAGTATTCTTGGCTGCAAATTTTTCTCATTTAATGCTCCGAATATATCATGCCATTCCTTTCTGGCCTGCCAGGTGTCTGTATAGGTCTTCTGACAATCCTATATTTCTACCATTGTAGGTTGCAAACCTCTTTTCCAGAGCTGCCTCAGGATTTTCTCTTTGTCTCTGAGACTTGTAGGATTTACTATTAGATGATGGGATGTCTACCTTTTTAATTCATTTTGAGGGGGGTTCTCTCTGCCTCCTGGATTCTGATGCCTGTTTCCCTCCCTAAATTAGGGAAGTTCTCTGCCAAAATTTGCTCCAATATACCGTTTGCACCTCTATCTCTTTCTCCTTCTTCTGGAATCCCAATTATTCTAATATTGTTTTGTCTTATGGTATCACTTATCTCTCAAATTCTCCACTCATGGTTCAGTAGTTTTTGTCTCTTTTCCTCAGCTTACTTTCCATCATTTGGTCTTCTATATCAATAATTCTTTCTTCTGCTTCATTTAACCTAGCAGTAAAACCCTCCATTTTTGATTCAACCTAACTAATAACTTTTTAAAATTTCAACTTGGTTAGATTTTAGTTCTTTTATTTCCCCAGAAAGGGATTTTATTTCCCCACAAAGGGATTCTCTAGTATCTTTTATGCTTTTTCCAAGCCCAGCTAGCATATTTATAATCATCATTCTGAACTCTAGTTCTGACACCTTACTAATGTCCATATTAATTATGCCCCAGCAGTTGGTAGTGCTTTTTGTTCTTTTTCCTTTCTTTCCTTTTTTTTTTTTTTTTTTTTTGTTTTAGGTGAATTTTTCCACCTTGTTGTTTTGTCCAGAGAAGAATAAATGATTGAGAGAACAAAATGCTAAAAGAGTAACAACGACCCCAGGAAAATATATGCTAACCAAATCAGAAGACACCCAAAACCAGGGGAAGAAGAAAGGGAAAAAAGTATATGATCAGTTTGGTATATAGAACAAAGCCACACACCAAATTTGGGGTATATTTTTGTCTGTTAGAAGAAACTGCCTTCCAAAATTTTTTTTTATTAATTTTTTATTTTTTATAAACATATATTTTTATCCCCGGGGTACAGGTCTGTGAATCACCAGGTTTACACACTTCACAGAACTCAGCAAAGCACATACCCTCCCCAATGTCCATAATCCCACCCCCTTCTCCCAAACCCCCTCCCCCCAGCAACCCTCAGTTTGTTTTGTGAGATTAAGAGTCACTTATGGTTTGTCTCCCTCCCAATCCCATCTTGCTTCATTGATTCTTCTCCTACCCACTTAAGCCCCCATGTTGCATCCAGATGGCATTCCAAAATTTTAAGGAAAGAAAAACTTATACATAAAAATATAAGGGTAGGGGCACCTGGGTTGCTCAGTGGGTTAAGCCTCTGCCTTCAGCTTGGGTCATGATCTCAGGGTCCTGGAATCGATCCCTGCATCGGGCTCTCCACTCAGCAAGGAGCCTGCTTCCCCCTCTCTCTCTGCCTGCCTTTCTGCCTATTTGTGGTCTTTGTCTGTCAAGTAAATAAATAAAATCTTAAAACATATATATAAGGGTAAATATGTTGAAGGGATAGAATATAACTTTAAAAATGAAAATTAAAAAGATTTTTTAAAAATTTTATTTATTTATTTGACATACAGAGATCACAAGCAGGTAGAGAGAAGAAGCAGCAGGCTCCCTGCTGAGCAGAGAGCCTGATGTGGGGCTTGATCCCAGGACCCTGGGATCATGACCTGAGCCAAAGGCGAGGCTTTAACACTGAACCATCCAGGTGCCCCAATTAAAAGCATTTTTAACAAGGAATTGATATGATGTTGGTTGAAAAAGGAAAGAAGAAAATTTTTAAAAAAAAGAAAGAAAATTTTAAAAATTAACTTTGAAAGACTAAAGAATCATAGGGAAAAAGTCATGAATTCTATGTGCTCTATTCTTCTAGTGCTAGAGATTTGCAGTGCTCATTGCTCAGTAAACTTGGTCTTGGCTAGATAATCTTGCTGATCATGTGGGGGAGGAGACTCTTGCAGTGATTCTCAAATGTCTTTGCCCCAGCCAGAATTGTACCACCCTTGCCAGGGCCCAGGCTAAGTAATCTGTTCAGGTTTGCTCTCAGTAGCTTTTTTGTTCCCTGAAAGCTTTTTGTATAGCTTTGGAGAACAAGAGTGCAAATGGCAGCCTCCCAATTTTCAGCCCTGGAGGAGGGGAGAACTCAGAGTCCCCCTCCTCAGTGAGCTCTCAGAGAAAAGCACTCAATCATTCCTCTCTTCCTAGATTCTGACCATGCTCCGTGTTCACCTGGCCTGTGACTGAGCTTTTCTATCTCAGGTACATGACCCTGTGTGAATTCTCCAAACCCAGCAGGTTCCTGCAGTATGCTTCGATGCCCCTCATTCTGGGGGAGGGAAAGGAGTCTTCCCAGATATGTCATTTATTGGGTCCCTGCTTGAAGAGTAGTAGCCTGACTGTGCCACAGATCATGGTTTTTAGCATCCCTGAGCTGAGATCCCAGCCCTTGACTCTGATTTTGCAGCCCCGCTGCCTTCCCTACTCTGATACCTGGGAGCTCTGCCACATTCAGACACACCTGGTTTTTCCTATGACCTTGAGGGTCCTGAGACTACATTGTTCCAGTGAGGTTCCACCCCTCACTTCGCCACTGGAGATACATCCCTCAGTGGAACAGACTTCTAAAAGTTCTGATTTTGTGCTCTGCTGCTCTATCACTTGATGATAGCTGGCTGACAGAGGCTCCCTCCCCCCACTGTGTATATTCCTAAATATTGCCTTGGATTCACTTCTCCACACATTCCACCTTTCCAGAATATGGTAGCTTTTCTGTTCATAGAATTGCTGTTATTCTTTCTTCAATCTCCTATTGAGTTTGTAGGTGTTCAGAATGGCTTGGTAACTATCTTGCTGAATTCCTGGGACCGGACAAAATTTAAGTCTACTACTCCTTCACCATCTTGCTCCTCCTCCAAGAGGCTGTTGTTCTGGTCGACCCAGAGTGGGCTGACCATCCCAGAGGTCACCATGATTCCCATTGGAGACTTAGAGGGGAGAGTCTCATGCAGACATGTATGCCCCGTGGGCCCAAACAAATGGTACCTCTTTGCAGATCCAACTGCTTCATACTGGAAGCTTCTCTCCTGCTCCTGACTCCCTGTTGCAACCTTAGAGGTTCTGCATTTGTCAGATGCAACAGATGTGCTCTGGGTACCAGATTCCAGAGGCTCTTCTCACAGCCCCACACTATGCTGATTTTTAGCCACAGCCCTTAACAAAAAGATGTCAGCAGGAACTTCAACATCTTGATCATTTGTCTTACTTCCTCTCGGTGTTAACTATAGGACGAATCTGAACTCATCCCTGTTCATCATGTCTGTCTCCAGGCTCCTCACCAGCACCATAAACTCTGTGCTTCTTCAAAGGCTGTGGCACCAATAAAAGTTTATCTATTGAACAAGAATTCAATTTCAGGGAAGACAAATTCTGCTTCTATTTACTTTAGAACAGCATTGACATTTTAGAAATAGATAGATTACTACTAAAATCAATCTTTTTGTTACTAATGAAATTGGATTTTCTTAAGGCTCCATAAAATGTTCAAGCAGTACAGCTGTGCAGTCACTCTGGCATCAAGCTTCCAAGGCAAGTGAATGATATTGTGGCTGTTGTGTGACAGAACTTCCTACCCTGCTCAGGTCATTAAGATTATCTGAAGACAAGTTTAAAGTTTCCCTTGGAAATGATGGCCATGAAATTCTCCTAAAAGTTCATATTTCCTTAAGTTCTTTCTATTTTTTTTTTTAAACTTCAGCATTCATGCACTAAAATGTACTTTAAAAAAGTGTCCCCTTAATATCCTTGCCGCATGGGTAGAACAACTGCATTCTAGTGCACATGCATGGCTTACCCAGCTCACATCTTCAGCTTGATCAGAATTTTCAGTTGCCATATCACTCATCTCAGTTGGCCATCAATTCCGTAATTAGGAAATTTCCAATTATTTTTAATAGATGCTACTTCAAGTCCTTTCAACTTCATTCATTCATTCGTTCATTCAACCAAGCTTCATCAGTGGTCACTGATGGCCTGGACTCCATGCTGGGTTTGGGGGACCTCAAAAGTGATTAGACACATAACAAAACATAGTACTGTCTGGATTCCTTGCCTACAAACTTGTGATATATAATATGATGCGATGAGCCATAACTGCAGAACAGCAGTTTTCATGAACTCATTTAGGCAGTTGAGACTTACCTCAGACCTAATATTTGGTTGATATTCATGATGGCACTTAGCTACGATAACACATATCACAAAAGTTTCTATTGTTAACTGCGTACACTAAAGCTTTGAGATTTTCACCCATTTATTATGCTATGTCATCAAGACTTCCTGTTCAAAACAAGTCTGTTTTAAGAGAAGTGGTCTTAAGGGGGAGCTTCTTAAATTCTGTGTTTAAGAGTACCCATCAACACAAAATCAGGTGCCTAGGCTTCTAGCAGCTTATGCCTTGTATAAGGACATCCTTACTAACATGGAGGCATGTCCTATTAGCACCACAGGAATAAAAGTTAAACCTTTATGCCTTTTATTTATTTTAATTTTGAAGGAGAAATTAAGCTAGAAAATTTTTTATGATTTTTAAAAATTTTTACATTTATCTTAGAGTCATATATTTGTTCATTTGAGCCATTATAATTGCTTTTGTTTTATAGTTTTATCAGTATTATCCAAGAAGATGGAAAGATATATGTGATTCAGCAGTATTTCAAACTATTTTATAGTATCATTAGAAGTTACATATTTTAGTCTAGGATTTTTTTTCTTTTTAAATTCAGGTGCATTTTATGGAAGATAGATTGTAGATTAAAGATTTATTTATACTTATAGTCCTTCATATAGAAGAGTTTTCACAAAGAGTACATTTCTTTGGGCTCCAAAAGATCTACCCCTGATCAGAGCAGTTTCCTAATTCAGCCAAGTGCCTCATTTCTCATACAGAGAACGTTGGAGGACTATGAGATCTCATATCTGTGCTGTTAGGAAACCCAGCATTTTTTTTTTCTAAAGATAAATAATAAATCATTTTCCTAGCAGGTTTAAATTTTATGAAGGATTCAAAAGCATTTATGGCTCCAAGTAACCTAGGAGACTCCTTAAAGAATTTATCTCCTGACCTTCTGAAAGCACAGTCCAATAACATAGACTTGTGTCAGGGGTTTCAAGTTCAACACACAGAAAGGACTATAGGATACTTAACCAAATAGTCAATACTGACAAAGGAAACTGAGTTTTGAAAATAGCAGAAGAGAGCCCTTTGAGTTACAGTTCATTTATTTTTTTTTAAAGATTTATTTATTTATTTGAAAAAGAAAGCATGTGCAATTTGGGGGAAGGGCAGAGGGAGAAAGAATATCTAGGCAGACTCCCATTGAGCATGCAGGCCAATGTGGGGCTTGAACTCACAACCTATGAGATCAGCACCTGAGCACAAATGAAGAGTCAGGTGACTGAGCCAGCCAAGCACTTTTAAAGTTCCTTTAAAAATGAATTTCATGTTTTCAAATTAAGAACTGCAGAATTATTGAGAAAGAAATTCTCAAAAGTAAAACAATATGAATTTACAATGAGAAAGGAAGAAAATATTACTTGATTTAGTAAAAAATCAGATTTTTAGAATATTTTTTGAACATCAGCTTTTTCAAAACCAGTAGTATACTCATTGTAAGTTAACATAAAAGTCAGTTGCAGACTTCTGCTTCCAGGAAGATGAAGTAGATATATTTGACCCTATGTTTCCCAGTAAGTACAACAAAAATCTGGATGTTATACAAGACAAAATGTAAGAAAACTCATAGAGGTAGAGGGAAGACAGACTGACCAGAGACTTTGGGACACAAGAGAAAATATAATACTGAGATTTCCTGATTTTCATTTTACTTCATATTCCAGATGTGGAGCTGAAGAAATGAGAAACCCAGAAATGCCAAGCAATGTGGACTAGGGGGAAACAAAAGCCTACTCTCTGCTCTGTGGATAAATGGATAAGGAAATGTGGTCTATACATATAATGGAATTTCACTCATTCTTAAAAAAAAAAAAAAAAAAGAAGAAGAAGAAGGAGGAGGAGGAGGAGGAGGAGGAGGAGAAGAAGAAGAAGGAAAAGAAGAAGGAGATGAAGAAACTTCTAACACATGCTACAACATGGATGAACCTTGAAGACATTCTACAAAGTCAGTAAAAGAAGTCAGCTGCAAAAAGATACATGTTGGGGGCACCTGGGTGGCTCAGTGGGTTAGGCCACTGCCTTCGGCTCGGGTCATGATCTCAGGGTCCTGGGGTCGAGTCCCGCGTCGGGCTCTCTGCTCAGCAGGGAGCCTGCTTCCCCTCTCTCTCTCTGTCTGCCTCTCCATCTACTTGTGATTTCTCTCTATCAAATAAATAAATAAAATCTTTAAAAAAAAAAAAGATACATGTTGTATGATTCCACATATATGAGGTACCTAAAGTAGTCAAATTCATAGACACAGAGAGTAGAATGATGCCAGGGACTGATGGTAGAGAGGAGACGAAGAATTGTATTTTAATGGGTATAAAGTTTTAGTTTTAGAAATATATTGCTCAATAATGTGAATATACAAATGTATTTAACATTGCTGAACTGTATACCTAAAAATGATTAAGATTATAAGTCACAATTTAAAAAAAAGAAAAAGTTTGCTCTCTAAACGGCCTGCACATCTCCCCTGCACCCCTACACACACACACACACACACACACACACACACACACAACTAGGATGATGTGTTAAGAAAGTCTGAGTAGCAATCAGAGACTTTCATCCTTGCTAAACAGTGACCAAACCCACTCCCCTGAAGTGTCAGTGTGGATGATCCTGGGATTTTACCTTTACCTGATGGGAATGCAGAAGCACACAACTTTCCCTGCATAACTGGCATTGAGGAAGTCAACTAAACCAGAGACATAAATAAGACTTGGGATCTTGAAACATAATAATAAAATTCCAGTCAAAAATTCAGTTAAAATCATTCCTCATAACTAGAAGTAGGAAGATCTTAAACTTGGTGAAAATACAACAAATGGATCTGAAATGAAGGTGACAGATCTATTAGAATTATCTGAAAAAGATTTTAAAGCAGCCATTGTAAAAATGCTTCAACTAGCAATTACAAACATGCTTGAAAACAACAGAAAAAAGTCTCAATAAAAAAAGAAATAAAAGCACAAAGAAGAACTGAATGAAACTTTTAGAACTGAAAAATTTATAATGAAATAAAAAGCTCTGTCAGTTGGCTCAACAGCATAATGGAGGGTGCAGAAAAGAGAATTAGTAAACTGAATGATAGAACAAAAGAGATTACCCTACCTAAACAAAGGAAAGGGGCGCCTGGGTAGCTCAATCAGTTACACCTGCTTGGGGCATAGGTCATGATCCAGGAGTACTGGGATTGAGCCAGTGGGAAATCCCTCTGCATTGGGAAATCCCTCTTCAGCAAGGAGTCTCCTTCTTCCTCTCCCTCCGCTCCTCCCCCAGCTCATTCTCTTTCTCCCTTGCTCGCTCGCTCTCAAATAAATAAATAAGAATATTTTTTTTTAATGAAGAAAAATAAAGAAAGGAGAAAAAATGGGGGAAAAATACATAACCTCAAAAACCTGTAGAAGTAAAGCAACAAAAGAACGAATTCTGATATCCTTTTTCTGAAGAAAAGGAGAAAAAGTACAGGATTGAAAAGGTACTCAAGGAAATAATGGCCCAAATATCCCAATTTGGCAGAAGACATAAACTTACAAATTCAAAAAGTTAAGTAACTCTCAAACAAGAAAAAAATTAAATAAGTCTATACCAAGGCATATCAGTGTCAAATTTCTCAAAACTAAAGACAAAAAGAAAATCCTTAAAGCAGCAAGAGAGGCACAATAGGAATGACAGTATATTTTCCATGAAAAATTGTATACACTAGAGATCAGAGCAAAGTAGCATGTGCCAAACAACAAAGCTTCCAGGTGAAGCAAAAAAAAAAAAAAAAAAAAAAGTAAATGAAAATATAAAGAGACAAACTCGTAATCATGGGTGGAGATTTAAACCTTGAACTCTCTCTCAACAACTGATAGAACAACTACACAGAAAATAAACAAATATACAGAGAATTCAACATCATCAATCAATAGGACATAATCAAATTTGTAGAATACTTCAACCAACAGCAGCAGAATACAGTTTGTTTCCAAAAGCCTATGGAATACATACTGAGATGGACTATATCCTGCAATATAAAACAAACCTTAACAAATGTAAAAGAACTAAAATCTATTCAAAGTATGTTTTATAACCACAATGAAATCAAATCAGAAATTCATGACAGAAAGATGACAAGAAAATCTCTGAACACTTGAAAGTTAAATATTATACTTCTAATTAATGCACGGGTCAAAGATAAACTCTCAATTGAGAAAATAGATTAAACTGAATGAAAATAAAAATAAAACATATCAAAACCTGTGGAGCATAACTAAAGCAGTGATGAAAGGGAAATTTATAGCACTAAATCCATATATTAGAAAAGAGAAAAACTCTAAAATCTATAATCCAAGCTCCCAACTCAAACACCAAAAAAAAAAAAAAAAAAAAAAAAAAAAAAAAAAAAAAAAAAAAAAAAAAACAAGCCAAAGAAAACCCAAAGCATAGTGAGAAGGACCAAATAGATTAATATGAAAACAGAAAACAATAAAGAGTAGAGAATCAATAAAACAAAAGGAGGTGGTTCTTTGAAAACAGAGAGAATCAATAAAAAAAGAATCTTTGAAAACATAGAGAATCAATAAAACAAAAGATGGTCCTTCAACAAACATTAAACAAGAGTAAAAAAGAAAAAGATACAAATTATCAATATAAGGAATGAAACAGGGGTTATCACTACTACAAATACTGTACACATCACAAGGCTAATAGCAGAATCCAATTGTCAACTCCACTCATAATTTGGTAACTAGAAGAAATGAACTGATTCCTTGAAAAACAAAACTGCAACAACTCCTCATAGAAAATAGATAATTTGTAGAGCCTATAACTATTAGGGAAATTGAATTCATAATTTTAAAACTCTCTAAAAAGAAATTTCCAGGTTTATATGTTATCACTGAAGAATTCTACCCAAATGTTTATTGAGGAATCAAAATCATTTCTACACTATCTCTTCAGAGAATAAAAGAGGGAATACTTCCCAATCGATTTTATAAAGTATTACTTGATATGAAAACCAGACAGATACTACAAAAAAAAGGAAGAAATAAAACTACATATCAATATCCCTTATGAACATAAAAAAAGAAAAAAGTTATTTAAAAAATATTAGACATCACAATGATAATAGTGATGATCCAGGCAGTTGAGGGGGGAAAATTATAGCACTAACTGTGTACATTAGAAAAGAGGAAAGTCTCAATAATCTACGCTCCCAACTCAAAAACGAAGAAAAATTAGTTCACAAAAAATCTTTAATAAAACATTAGCAAATAAAATAAGTGATATATAAAAAGAATTGCACACAACAGTGAATTGAGTTTATTCCATAGATGCAAAGTTGATTCAATATTCAAATTTCAATCTACCATATTAACAGTATAAAAAAGGACAATCACATGATTTATTAATTGAGGCAAGAAAAATAATTTGACACAATTTAACACTTATTCACGATAAAAAGTTCATTGAAAATATAGGAATAGGTGAACTTGGGTGGCTCAGTCATTAAGCATCTGTCTTTGCCTCAGGTCATGATCCCATAGTCCTGGGATCAAGTCCCACATCAGGCTCCCTGCTAGGTGAGAAGACTGCTTCTACCTCTCCCACTCCCCTGCTTGTGTTCTTGCTCTTGCTATCTCCTTCTCTGTCAAAGAAGTAAATCTTAAAAAAAAAGAAAATAAAGGAATATAGTAAATATTATACTAAATATAGTAAATATATATGGTATATATAATATATATAGTATATATATAATATATAGTAAATATTGATATATATTATATATAAATATAATATAGTCAATATAGTAAAGTAAATATAGTAAAAAAATTACTCAACTTAATAAAGAGCTCCTACAAAAACCTATAGCTCACATTATACTTATTGGTGGAAGACTGAATGTTTTTCCTTTTAGATTATTAATAAGTCAGGGACTTCTGTTCCCACTATTTTAGTTAAACATAGAACATTGGAAGTTCTATCATGTGCAATAAGATAAGCAAGGGAATAAAAGACATACAGACCAAAAAGAAAGACAATAAACTGTCACTATTTGTAGATGGCATGATTGTCTATGTGGACAATCCCCACCCCCAAATCTACAAAAATAAAACAAAACAACAACAACAACAAAAACTGAAAAACCAACCTCCTACAACCAGTGAATTCAGCATGATTCAACATAAATACACAAAAATCAATTTTATTTTTATGTACTAGCAATGAATACATGGACACCAAAATTAAAAATCAGTATCATTTACAACTACTCAAAAAGTTAAATACTTCAGAGTAAATTTAATGAAGCATGTATAGGAGTTATATGCTAAAAACTGTAAAACTCATAAAAAATCGAATAGAATTTAAATATAAGGATAGACATATGATATTCATGATTTGGGAAAGTCAATATAATGATGACATCAATTCTGTTTAAACTGATAGACAAATTTAACAGAATTCCTATAAAAATCCCAGAAAGTTTCTTTTTTATAAATATTTTGTTTATTTATTTGAAAGAAAGAGAATGAGTCGGGGAGGAAGGGGCTGAGGGAAAAACAGACTCCCTGCTGATCATGGAGCCTAACATGGACAGAACTAGATTTCAGAACCCAGAGATCATGACTTGAGCTGAAGTCAGATGCTTAAGTGACTGCCACCCCAGAAGGTTTATTTTTCTTTAGGTATCAGCAAGATTATTCTAAAATGTATGTGGAATATGTGCTCTCCTTAATACCCACCACCAGGAGCACTGGGTGTTATATGTAAACAATGAATCTTGGAACACTACATCAGAAACTAATGATGTATTGTATGGTGACTAACATAACACAGTAAAAATAATAAATAAATAAAATGTAGAAAATCAAAACAGCTAAAATACAGACAAGATTCTAAATTTATATAAAAAAGCAAAGCTGAAACAACTGTGGAAAAGAAGATAAAGTGAGGGAACTCTGCACATTTCAAGACATTCTATGACTGTAGTCATACAAACTGGATAGTATTGGTGAGAGGATAAAATTATAGATAAGGAGAACAAAATAGAGAAAAGAATCTTGACCTAAGTTTTACATTTTATGCAAAAATTAACTCAAAATGGGTTATAGGCTTAAATGTAAAATAAAACCATAAAGCTTTTGGGAAAAAAAAAAACAGAAAGAAAATCTTCTGGATCTAGGGCTGAACAAAATGTTCTTATTTTTGATGTCAAAAGCATAATCCATTAAAGTAAAAATTGATATACTGGACTTTACAGCTTTGGAGTTTTCCATTCCAGTAACTGCCTCGCTTGGGACTTCTGCTGACCTCACAGTTGTTCTTTGTTTGCTTATTTTAAACCCTTTAAAGTAATTTTTCTTTGAAGGAGACACTCTCATCCTTTCAAGGCTATGCATACTCAGTTTATTAACTTGTGTACCAAATATGACCCGGGCACCTGGATAATATATATCACATTCTGTACAAACCCAGATGCAGAAAATAGGAATAAGATCAAGTCCCTGTTTTGAGATTAATAGACTTGGTGAGAAATATACCACAGGCTCTATGTGCAGTGAAACAGAGGGGAAGGAGGTCCACATAGTATGGGAGCATGGAGGCTGGTGTGACCACCTGGAGAAGTCTGAGTGGGTTTTGAGGATGGATGGGCACTCAGGAAAGCACTCTGGGTGACCTGCTAGTATGAGTTTTGGAGGTACACAAGGACATAAGGCATACTTGTGGAATAGAATGAGGCAAAGAACAGAACTGTGGCTGGAGGTGACGCTGGAGAGGGATGCTGTGGTAGGAAAGCGTGCCGGGCTTAGGAGACTGAGCCTTATGGGCACTGAAGACCCGTAAGGCCCTTTATGCAGGAGAGCTCAGACTGTCATAACAAAATACCAGACACAGGGTGGCTGGACAACAGAAACTTATTTTTGGAGGCTACAAAGTAAAAGATCAAGGTCTGGTAGGGTTTAATTTCTTCTGAGAGTGTCCTTCTGGGTTGCAGATGTGTGCCTTCTCCCTGTGTTCCCAGATGGTGGAGAGAGGACCCTGGTGTCTCTTCTTCAAGATTCTGTTGGATCAGGACTCCACCCTATTACCTCATTTAACCTTAAGTACTTACTTAAAAGCCCCATCTCCAAATATGACCATTCTGTATTTTATAATGTAATGATGATAAGGATTGATGTGGGAAACAAAGAAGAAGAAAAATTATTAAATTTCCTTACTACCTAGAGCCCATTGACCGTCCTTGAAACAGGCAGAGTGACATTCCTCTAGCGAGTCAACTGCCTTGATGTTGACACTTTGCTACAGGCAAAAAGCAATCCTAGCTTGACCCCCTATCCCTACCCCCTCCAGATCCTGTAAGCCTACTTTAACATATAAAATTTCTTTTGGAAAATTTATCTCTACCCTGCAAGATATGTGTTGACAATCATCCCCCAAGCATATGGCCCACTGATATACATCTGAAGGGTCTCTTGACTAAGGTTTTATTAGACGGTAATAAATGACCTTTTCCAAATAGCTAGCCCTATCAAGGTCCTGGAATTTTGCTTCTAAAATTCCTAAGAGACTTACGCTATGCTTAACCCCCTCCTAACTTAAAAGTATATAATGGGCCACTTCTCATTACCCCAGTACAGCTCTTTCTGCCTGGGGTCCTGTCCCTGTGCTTGAATAAAATCACCTTTTTGCACCAAAGACATCTCAAGAATTCTTTCTTGACTGTTGGCTTTGAACCCTAATGTCTTTCTTACACCCATGATGATGATGATGATCAGAGGTTAAGTCTTCAGCTTGTGAATTTGGGGGGACACAAACATTCATCCCACCGTGGTCAGATTTGCCATTTAAGGATACTATCAAAGTGGTGACCCCAGAGCCATCACACTGACTGAGAAGGGGGGCTGGTAATAATCGGAGGTGGGGGGGGACAGTGTTGAGTGAGAAGAGGGACTGGTGATAATCAGGGTTTTTTTTGTTGCTGTTTTAGTTTTTTTTTTTTTTTTTAACATTTTATTTATTCATCAGAGAGAGAGAGGGAGAGCGAGCACAGGCAGACGGAGTGGCAGGCAGAGGCAGAGAGAGAAGCAGGCTCCCTGCCGAGCAAGGAGCCTGATGTGAGACTCGATCCTATGACGCTAGGATCATGACCCGAGCCTAAGGCAGCTGCTCCACCAACTGAGCTACCCAGGCATCCCGATAATCAGGTTTTTATAGAGTGGGAACAGGGTTCAAAATTCTAGAGTCATGTGAGTTGAGAATTGTTGGGGTCAACTGGATTTAGGGACAGATGAAAGGGAAATGCCTAAGGTTACTTTGAGATCCCTGGATTGGTCTTGCTGGGAGTGACCCTACCACCTGAGATTGGAAGGAAGAAGCTTGCTGCCCATGATCTATGGGTGGATGTTGTTCTGTGATGCATGGTGTCATCCACAAACAGGGTTGGTATTTCAGGAGCAGTGGAGGTAGGTGTTGGCTCTGCCTGACATTTCCTGGCAGCTTGTGGGCATGCACACTGAGTGCCAGGCATGCAAGTTGTATTGATACACATACAAGGTGGACATGATCATTCCCATTTTACAGACCAGGAGACTGAGGCAGAGTTTAAGTTTCTAGGTTAAAGTAAAAAATGAGATCCACATGATGTTGGAAAAAGGACTGGAGACTGAAATCATAGTAGTAAATAAATAAATAAATAAATAAAATGATAATCAATTTTAAAAATTTTTAAAAAGTTTAATAAAAAAGCAAAGAAAAAGCAAAGCAAAGCAGGAGAAGTCTTCATCAGGAAAGGTATCAAACCAGTGACAAACCAAACTACCAGGCAGTCAAACAAGGGAGGGCAGTTTGATTTGGAGAGAACAGCTGGAGATATTAGAAACCATTCATGGCAGTGGGTGAAGGGGTCCAAACTCAAAACTTTCTAAGCCCTGCTTTCTTCAAACAAAGCTCCTGCCTCTGCTATTGTGCTCAGAGATGTGGCCCAGTGTATTTCCCTTTCAGTCTGAAATGTGAAGGGACTGCTATCCTGTGCTCCTTGATCGAAAAAAGTAGGAGTGTTTCAGGTGAAGACAATGAACCCACTGTATGACCCTCACCTCCAGCCTTAGAGCAAAGGTCAGAAGTAAGAGGCCCAGTTCAAGAAGCCCCAGGCAGAGAGACACCAGGGACTATGAGGAAGACAATGGCAGACCAGGGGCATGATGGAGTCAGTCGTAGACAATGGGTGTGGAAGGCAATTGGGAAATTTCCAAAAACAGACCCATCTGACATTTCTGCTTAGTTCAATCCCAAAGGGCTTTCAGTATTTGCAGCCAAAAACTACAAGAGAGAGATTTTCTACTAAAGTAACACTGGTATTTTTGCATTTATTAAGATGTTGGTATGAAGGACTGGTGGTGGGGAATCATATTCATTCCATGAACATGTTAGTGAATATATTTTGGCACACCAGCCCTCTGCCAGGCTCTGTAATCTGAAGTGGTCAAAACAGGCAGGAAGACTCCTGCTCCTGGAAAGGCCATTCTAATCCCTTCAACCGCTAATGTTTGAGTTTCAGTGCAGGGCCTCAGGAGAGGCAGCTGCATACTATGCCAATTCCAAATAGCTCTGAGTTACTGAGGAAGCACCCGAGACCTCACATAGGTTTCTAGGTGAGCTTCCAAACCAAGGACCATGAATCAATTCGATCTGGTACCTCTACAGTGAAATACCCCAACATGTGGACACTTCTTTATTGAAAATGACCACCAATTCCTGCACACAGTGTTTTATACTGGAATACCTTATAAAACATGCATTATAATAGAATATCTAAAAAGTTGAGATACAAATAAAAACAGACTTTCTATTTTTTTTTTGGGGGGGGGGTACCACAATGGATCAACATGAGTACACTACCTTGAGACCCTATGATGCTCAGCCTCAATAGAGGAGAAAAGGATTGCCAGAAACGGATCATGCTACATTTCTTATCTCTGGAGCCTGAACTTATTTCTTTTCTTCCTTTCTTTTTCTTTTTTTGTTCCTTTTCTTTGTTTTTCATTCTGGCAAGCTCTGAAATAAAATAATACCAGGCCAGGGAATATATCTTAAGGATACGTCAAGATGAAAAATGAGTCCCTCTCAAGCTTTTCTTTTCCAGAAAAATAAGTTCCTTATTCTGAAATTTCCCTGCTTCTTCCACCTCTGACTTCTCACCCCTACTCAGTGCCTGAGTCCAGTTTCTCATCCATGACACTTTCTGTAGGAGATTTATCAATTATCTATCTCCTAGGTTTGCTTTGGGCTTAGCCTGTGATTTAAGAAGTATGACAAGGTTTATAATTTGTGTGCCTTCCTTGCTCTCCTAAGAAAGTCACTTTGCACTCTGACTCCCACCCACCCTACTCCTCACACCTCTGATCCCAGCTGACAACAGATGAGGCAAGAAGGCCTAAAGATTAACACTTTATTTCCTGCTGCCATGACAGCTGCTCCTCTGTTTTCTCTAGACCCAAGTTACTCAACAAAGTCATGGAATATCATCATGTGAAGCAAGATTTGTGCAAGAACTGCATCTCTCTGACTTTTCAAATAATAGATAGATCTTCTCACATTTATTTTCCTGAGATTCGAGAATGTTAAGTACCAGAAATCAAAACTTTCATATGAACTACAGGGTCTGCATTCTTCATTCTGATTGGAGAAGAATGGATTTGGAGTGCTCAAATCCAAACAAGAGAGTGCTTACTGGGCTTCTAGGCAGAGCCCTTCCAGGAGCACACAGCATGTGCTCCCTGAGAACTGCTTTGTGCAAAGTCATTCTAAGTACCAACAAGTATACATAGTCTGCATTAAAAACACCTTTGCTCTCTCTCTTTATTTTTCTTGTGCTTATTTGTTTAATACTGAAAAACACAATTTTTTTTTTTTTTTAAATCGTAATCCCAGCCCATTCTCTGCAGGAAGCACATTCAGAAGGCATAGTGCTTCTCTGGAGAGGATTCATTTTCCTTTTCCCACAGCCTCCAGCATTATGAAGAGAGAATTGACATCTTAACCTGTGATTCAAGGAGCAGCCCTACTGACATTTCCACAGCAGGGACACCAGGGCAGCAGACTGCCCTGTCCTCTATCCTCCCAAGGCCTGTCTGTGGCTCCATCAACCATAGGGGTTTAAGGGGGGATCTGCCAGCCCCTGTCCCCTGTGGTTTAGAGCCCACCTCCCTAAAGTGGGTGGATGTGAGGGAAGTGGCTTTCACCTTTCCCAGTCCAGGTTGTAGACTTCATTGCAGTCACATCTTTAAATACAGGTGGTGATGAAAATGCTGTTGACAGCTTTGCTGTCACATCCTCTGGTGCTACTATATACTACCCATGTAAAGGCTGAAAGACCAACAGCTTTCAGGAGAGAAACCTCAGTGCATGAAAGATTCACTTGGCAATGCCTCTATACACACTGGGAAACATGCAGGAACACACAAAATCTTTCTATTAGAATTAGGCCTTTTCATTCACTTATATAATCAGACATTTTAACATGCAACTTGCTACATGACCAACAATTAAACTGCTTTGTGACAAAACTGAAATAAAATTGGAGTAACTCCCAATGTTCATATTAAAGAGTAGAAACCTTTTCCACCCTACCACCCCCTTAATATTTAAAACTGATACAAGTGGAATGGTGTTACCCCTGCACCCCCACAACCACCACTCTGTCCCTTGGCCCTGTCCTGATAGCAGCTCCCTGGAGGAGGTCTGAAAACTACTGAGCTGGACTGTTCCAAATGCTTCTCCACTGTCTTGGGGCCAAGAGATCCTTCTGGGGACAGTGCTGGCCCATATAAAGGCAGCAAAGCAGTGTTGACATCCATCCAACTTTCCCTGTAGACACCTGCTTCCCCCAAGCCACCTGCATACCATTTCCTGATGAGTGACCCTAACACGTCAGTGGTTTTTGCATGCTAGGCTTTATGCTGTCCATCCTGACACTTTTTCTCCCACCTGCTTCCATGCTCCTGGGCTTCAAGCAGCCTTAGTGTTCAGGGCTTCATCAAATCACTCTCCCTGGTTAATGGACCTGCTGACATCACTTCCCAATAATGCTGGCAAGTTTTCTACTGACATATATGATGGACTTCAATAAGGTAAACACGTTGGTTTTGGAGAACTCATGTGAAAATAAAAATATTTTACTTAGGATGAACTTAATAGGTTTAAATATTAATTTGTGTATTAACATGAAATATTGATGAGCATGCCTTCAAATATTAAAGCATACCACTCTGAGCAGAACACCACATTTTAGTTCTTCTTTGAAACCATCATTCACCTTTCAAAACACGTCTCCTGCTCTTATCTCAGAGACACAGAGAGTATAACCAAATGCTCACAGGCTGTTTTTAGGGCAGCAGTTTGTGCTCAACATGAAACACATGTTATGGAAATAGTCCTTGTCCTGAGACATAGAGCATATGGATCTACAGGGACTCCAACGGCTAGGTGAGTTTACACCAAGTCCTTTCCTTACTGAATACTATACCTCCCCCAATTATTTTTTTACAAATACAGCTTTATTTAGAGAGCTATGTCTTTTTTTTTACATAGTCAGCCTCATGGTAGATGACAGATCACACACTTTATGGCAAGAAAGAAACTTGAGAGTGATAATCCAATAGCCTCACTCCGCAGATGTAGAAAATGGCCACCAGAGAAAGTGACGTGACCAAAGTGACTTATCTGGAGGAAGCAATACCACCTTGGCCAAAATAAAGGAGGACTATTTCTTTAGAGGGACCCCTGTTGTGGCTATGCCACCCCACAATTCATGAAGTCCATGTGCTCAAGGGAACTGCCCAAATCTTGGGCAATGATTTGCTGAGGGAAGACTTGAGAGACACCTACCCAGCTGTGAGAAAGAAGGCAAAGAAGAGGAAGAAGCTGGGCAAAGAAAGATGTGGTGTCGCCTGGACACCAGTTTCAGCCTCATCCTCTGGAGGCATCATAGACTTGGATACACCTTGAAGCAAAAGGGCTGGGCCCCTCTAATATCCCAAGAGGGATCTTAGAATGTATTTTGAAAGAGCATACCAGGCAAAATGACCACTGCAGAAATAACTGGGGTCTTCACTAACACCTACACATTGTTTTCTTTTCCATACCCACTTCATATGCACAGGGAAGAATATAATCTGCTTTTCAAGGCACAACACTCTAATCGAAATGTGAGAACATCTGGTAGTAATTTCTGAAATTCATCAAATGCAAAATATCCATAGACAAGCCTGGGAAGAACAGTCTGAGAGACAGCTCCATGTAGCTAACAAGAAACTTGCCATTAATATAAAATAAAATACCCACCCACATACTCTGTTTACTTTTATTTTATTTAAATTTATTTAGTGTCTGAAGTCCATTCTCTATTTGTGGACTTGACCTTGCTTTACCTTTGACTTCTCATTATAAACTGGAAGAACTGACGACCCATGAGAATTATGTTTCTTTCAGCATTAGCTGTGATCTAGAAGCTAACACTGGTAGGGTATGAAGCAAAGTGAGCATATGGATTCATTGATTGTTGAAGTCTGTGCTGGCTGGTAGACTGGCCTCCTCACCTTGCTCTTTGATATACAAACTCTTTTTATGATCTCCATGTTATACAGGTACTTCTAGGTTTAAAAGTTCTATAGAAACTTCAAAGATTTGAAAGCAATGTGAGATTGGCTCATCTCAGAGAAACTAGACTGGCAATGAGTTTCAGTAAGTGAGAATATGCCATCATGCTTGCTTTACCTGCAGCATTTTGGTGCCTGTGCCAGAATGGCTCCCATTCATCATTCCCTAAGCCCAAGAGGCTAGAAGAAATCCTTAGCAAGGTGCCAGTGCTCTGGGGTATTTTAAGACTGAACTCACTGAGAGAATTTGTCCACAGGGCAAGTTAGAAGAGACAGATCAGAGTTTTAGGAAAGACTGAGGAATCAGTAATGTGGGGTTGAGGTAGATGGTTGAAATCCAGGAAGAGATATACATGAGGACACCAAGGCAGATCATGGGCCAGAGCAGAAGGATTCCAGAAGAACCAGTGAAACAATGATGCTTGTTAAATAGATTGCATCAGTGGCCCTGATTCTTCATTTCTGTAATTATTTATGCTTTTTGCCTTGTGACATTTCCTATTAGAGAAGTATGTCTGTTCACGCTGTGACCTTCTTTAGCCAGTGTCATATGGGTAGAACTGCCTGTTCTATGGCCTTCCCTAAGAGGCCTTGCATATTTTTCATTACTTCATCCATCTGCCAATGAGAAGAACACACCTTGGCTATCCCGCTAGACCAAGGAGAATGAGAAATGTGTGAGGCACATTTCTCACACATACAGTCTGCCACTGCAGTCTGGGGCAGAGTTTCCCAGTGTAGCCCAGCCTTCATCACCCAAACCCCACATGACCCACTGACAAATGAGCAATAATATCCATTCATTGTTTTAGGTTTCTGAGTTTTGGAGGTGTTTGTTACACAGCATAATTACGAAGATGGCTAACCAATACGGTTGCCTCAAAATAGACAGTTGAATGTTTTTCTTTTGCATGTGATTTTCGGGGGTCATTTGGAAGGAATGAGAAGGTTAATTATAGATATTTCTTATCAAATGCTATGCTAAAAGTTTTCTAAGTTTTCACTCAAGCCTTGCAGTAACCCTAAATGAACTCTGAGTTTCCTCCCTGGAGAGATTCTTACCTCATTAATTTTTTTCCTCAAAGTTTTTCTTCTTCCTCCTTTCCCTCCTTCCATCCTTCCTCCTCTCTCCTCCCCTTTCTTTTTCCTTGTTTTCTTTATTATTTCCCAGAACTCCATGCTAATGCTAATGTTCAATTCATTTAGAATCCTGAACATTTGTCCCTGAATACTGGAGTCATGATTAACCATCATAGTTTTGAATGGCTACTAGGAAATGGCCCATACTAAATTTTAATCTGTCTTAGATCCAGTTGCCTTAGGTAGATACCATTAATTTTCATACTCTTAGCAACTAAAAGTCATTTGAAATCTTTCTTTGGGTACATTTGCCCTGATGATTCTGTTAGGAATCAGGATGCTTCCAAGTATCTTTCTACCAAGAGAAACAAAAGAATTCAAACTCAATAGAGTTAGAATCAGAAAAATTTAGAGCTGGTGGGAATATATAAGGATTAACCTTGAAAGAGGAATATGCATTTCACAGAGGTTGAATGGCTCTCCTAAAGGCACACAGCATGCAAATGACAGACTCTAGTATAGACCCTGGCATTTTGACTTAAAATTTAGTGCTCTTTACTAAGGATGGAAAACCCAGGCCTACATGAGTTTATCACTAACCAATCATGACTCTCTTCTTTGCAAATTTTAAATTTTAAATTCTCAAAATTTGAAGAGAGAGTGGGTACCACTGAGGCAGGACTCCCTTTGGATAAAAAGTACCACTACATATCAGAAGGATGCATTTTCAGTGTTCTTTACACCCCTGGGCTGAGAGAGGTGCAGGATTCATTTAAGTAAGAAACACACACACACACACACACACACACACACACAAAGATGAGGTATAAAGCCTTGAAGGAATGGAAGATTGTTAAAGATGTTGCAGAACTGTCATTTCTTACCTATCTTGCCATCTTTCCAATGCAGCCTTTAAAAATGGCTCAGGAGGCTATGAATGCCTATCGCTGGTATCTTAAAGAACTGCTTTGGACATGATGAGATTCCTCCTTCTCTTGTTGACATGTGGCACATTGAAAATCCTGTACCAACAACCACCTCAGACCTTCAGTTGATGGACAACATAGAACCAAGTCAGAATAGCTGCAAAGACCATGGCGAAAATCTTCTGACTCCTTGATACCCATCTGCATCATGGAAGCAGGTGATAGGAGCATTCAAAGCCAGCCCAAGGAACTACCTTCTAAAATATGTCATTTTGTGATATTTGTCCCATTTTTTTTTCCTAGCTGAGCCCCCTCTGAACTGACTCCCCATGATAATCCACATTCCATTATAAAGACACCTTCTATCAGAGGAAAGGCAAAGAAACTTTCTGCAAGGGCACTTTAACCCACAATGGATGGGCATCTGGAAGGAGCATAATAATCTAGGATGGGCATTGATCAATCAATAAGGTCATCCTTCAGGCCCCTTAAGATTATCACCACTAGAGTGACTCTGAACTCTCAGGGAGACTAAAGAATGACAGGCACAGTTAACAAGTAAACACTGAACACATCAACTACACTACATTCTACTATTCCAGCTCCCAAGAAGACCAGGTCCTGTGATGAAAAAGAATCCAGGGATCTCCAGGAAGGCATGGACAAGTAGCTCCAAAGAGGCAGGTTTGCAAAATCCAGTGAATACAGGTGATTTGCCAGTTGCACTGGGTTACCGTCACAGCTGACTCCATTTCCACTTAAGCATCATCCTCTTTGCTGTGAAATGTGTAAACGTGGCGATTCCCAGACCTGTACCCCTGGGGATAAAAATACATTATATGTTTATTAAAAAAATTTAAAAATTAATTAAAAAAAGCATCACCCTCTTTTCTGTATCTACAAATTCCCCATCTCAACTGGATATTCAACCCGAGAATCTAAACCTGTTTCAACCTCTCCCTGGAAACACACATGCATACAGAAAGACATACACAAATCTTCAATCATCAGCTATTGTCCTGGGTTCCTGCAGGGCTGTTTCTGGCAAGGATGGGACACAGAAAGTGTAGTTTGGGAAATCCAGTGCATGTGTTGTGGACTTTCTCTCATTTGACTTCACTGTGGCATCTGGCACCAGCAAGCCCTTCACAGAATGTGCTCATCCATGGGCTGTCACACTGTTGTGCTTTGGTTGGGTTAAATTCTGTTTTGGTAAGTCCTCATCTCCTCAGGGGCTCCTTATCCTCTGCTACTGCCTTAAATAGTACGGGTCTTTAGGGATCCCTCTCTAGTCCTCTTTTCCTCCTCCATCTGCCATCTCAAAATTGCCCTTCAGATGGTGACCACTCCCAAAACTGTAGCCCTACCCAAGGCTCGGAGCCATCTCTCCAGTTTACTGATGTCCTAGAGCTTCTTTGGATACCACATGCCAAAGAGTAAAATTATCTTTACCCAACTCCTCAAAATCCTCGAAAAATATGATTTATTTTCTTTTTCCTCTAGATAGAACCATGAGGATCACAGTTTCCTTTTATTTATCCAGACAATGAATCAATCCCCAAGTCCTAGAGATTCTTCCTTATCAATTTCCCATGTGTACCTCCCTCCTTCTCTATTCTTACCGATATACCTTACTCGTGTGATTGTTGCTTTCCACCTGCATCCCTACAATACCTATTCAGCTTGTATCAGTGACTCCAGATTGGCCCAGTTAATTTCCTACCTTGCCTCCAGCATGACCCATTCAAAGAGTAACTCAAACAGAGCTGTTCCCTGCTTTAAAGCCCCAGTGGAGTTCAATAAGTCTCAGGGCACAATGCATGCACATGGACAAAGCAACGTAGGCCCTGCCCAAGTTGTCCTACACTTGCCTCTCTGGTCTCATCCCTCACTATCCCCATGTGCCTCTGTGTCCCAGGTCTCACTTGACTACTTGAAATTATAGAATTGCTGAAGCAATTTCACACTTTATAAGCACCAGTTTCTTGCTTGGAACACATTTGGGCATCTATCGCTCCTCCTCCTTTATTTCCCCTAGGTCAGCCCTTGATGTCTTTCAATTCAAGTGCTGCTTACTCAAGGAAATTTTCTTGGCTTCTGTTGGTGTGGTACAGTATCTCAGAAAGCCCTGTATCAGCACACCTACTGTGAGATACTGCAGTCAACACGTGCTTGGGTATCACCCCTATTTACCTATGAGCTCTCAGGAAGTATATGTGGTGGGAAGATAACCATGTTTGAATCCCTAAAACCTGGGAATATATTATAGTGCAAACAAACCTTTCAGGTGCAGGTAAATTAGAAACGTTAAAACGGAGAAATTATGCTGGATGTACTGGGTGGACCCAATAGAATAACAAGGGTCCTTAAAAGTATAAAAGGAAGTCCATGTTTCAGGAGGAGATGTGACTATGAGATAATCATCAGAGGGATATAATATTGCTGGCTTTGAAGTTGAAGTAAGGGTCCAGGCACCAAGACGTATAGGCAGTCACTAGGAAATGGAAAAGGCCAGAAAAGAGATTCTCCATTAGAGTCACCAAGAGAACACAGCCCTATTGGCACTTTGACTTTAGCTCATGAAACCCATGTCAGTGTTCTGACCTCCAGAAATAAAGGACAATGGATCGTTGGGATTTTAGACACCTACATTGGTGGCAGTTATGGGAACAATAGGAAAATAACACAAGCCATGCCTCCCTTGCTTGTACATCCTAGCACGCAGCCCAGGGCATGATGAGTAAATTTTTAACATATTTGCAGGTTAGATGATTGGAGAATTACATGAATGAATAAATAAAAAGTGAAATAAAGTTACATAAACATGCAGGTTTCCAACTGGTATAGATAAAAACCATTCACTCCACCTAAACAGGTCACTATATGCCACATGATACTTGCAACAGCTCCACTGATCTACCTGTCATCTCTCAGCACCTTGAAGACCTCAACAAGTCCAGTAAGACTACCAACATGGAGGCTTTTTCTGCAGGCTTTGGGTAAAAAGACCTTGTCATTGCTTGCCCAAGTGAAGTCCGAACATGGTGTTTCCAGTCCTGGTTTCACATGAAACCATCACAAATTGATAGAACACATAATTCTCATTCTGGATGGTGGACAGATAGACAGATGATAATGGGATACATACAGAGAGAGAGAGGATTTTCTTTCTTTATGCTTTGGAAAACTGGGGTTTATGAGTGCCATATGTGTTATCTCAGCCTATTAAAAAGGAGGAGGCCCCCAGGGTCTCCAATGAAGCCTGCTGCAATGATGATCTCCCTGAGCATCCATCCCTCAGGGTTCCATGGCATAAAGCAATTCTACTGCTTTGCTTTCCCTGAAGATACATGCTGTTTAGAATGCCTGTATGAGAAAAATCTCAACTCCTTTTATTTTTTTTAAACCTGACCAAATGATCTTTACTTTTATGTTAGCATAATACAGAAAACCTGCAGGATGAAATGTTTGCATTCTCATCATTACTGCCCCACATGATGAATTTTGACTATGAAGCACTGGAGACACAGAGAGAGATTAAAGTGTGTGTTTTGTCTTTTGTCTTTTGCTTTTAGAGGCTTTGATATATTCTCAGAGGAATTTTGGCTATTATTTTTCCAATTTGGCCTTATCTTAGCTGTCCCATGAATGAGAAATAATCTCTCATGTCTGAAGAATAGAAATCTACTATTTGTTTTGAGTGAACTCCTGGCTGTACAGTGAGCACCCCTTCCCTAGGTGAAGGGAGCAGAGAAGAGCTACACTTCAGAATTTTTCATTTCTAAAGATCATTGCAACAATCAAGTTCCGAGCTGTTATTTCCAAAGTGTGGAGAGTAGTAACTGGTGGCCTATGGAGAAATAATGTGGGGTTTCAGGAGATGCAGCTCCCTGCTCAGGTCTAAGTTAATAGGCACTGTCGCTTAGCACCTACCATGGGCCCCAAGGTCAGCTGAGCATGCAAAGGTCCCAGAGAAAATATTGTGTTCCCTCCAGAGCTCACTGTCTTGCAAGGAAAGTCATCAGGACCTGAGCCATGGGGGCACCTCACACCTAGTAATCTAAGCTTAGAGCCAATAATCTTAACCTAGGTATGTGACTACAGGAAAGCATAGGTACAAGCAAAAGAGAATACTGTGGTTCAGACCTGCACCTGATGATGTGGTAGATGGGCACAGGAGGGACCAAGGTGTTGCTGAGAAGCTGTTGGGAGGAATGAATACAGGGCTCCTTCTACTGAGAGAGGCTTTCATGTCACTTAGAGAGCCCCACAAAGAATGGCGCTGCAAGGGAAAGCCTATGTGGACTCAGGCTAGGGAGGAGAGGACACAGACATGCAAGGAGGTGATATGCTTTGAGAAATACCATTGTAGTGATTTGGGAAACTGTCTACAAGCAACTGGAGAAGAAAGTCTATGAGAGGTAGATGAGGGCTATGGAGAACAGAGTAGAGTCCCACTGTGAAAGCAGCCACTTTGAGTTCTTGACGGCATGTCTGGGAAATTCTCCCATAGCTTGTGGGGTTAAAGAATTTTAAATAATGGTTATGCAGTATTCACTTTTTATTATTTTCCTGTTCTGCCTGTGGTCCAACTGAGCATCATTACCCTACATATCTGCCACATATTTCTGAATTGTGTTGGTGTTGCTTTGAGAATAAAAGGAAAGGAGGGTCTGCAGAGAGGGGTAAGGTGGAGGAAGGATGGTGAGGATGGGATGCAAAATAACTGGTGGGCTTGGGGCTACCCAAGATGGGGAAGCAGGCCAGGCAAAGGAGACACAGGAGCCTTCAAACACCTTCAAACACACTCCACAAAATGTGGGTGCGAAGATAAGCCCCTGCAGCTATTGGGTAAGGAACATCCTGCAAGAAATTCTTGAATCACATGTGTTCATAATGGGGGGAAAAAAAGAAAAGAAAGAAATAAAACACCTAAATAGTATATGCCAACAAAGCTGAAGAGGTTTGGGGAAGGGTTTGTCTGGAGGGAAGAAAAGGTTTTCTTGGAGGGGATGGCTTTGAATGAGACCCCATGTGTCAATGGAGTGGGATGATGGTCACTTGGTCCACTGTTTTTTCATCTGTGAAATAGGCTCAATAAAGTCTGCCTACTTATTCTAGCTTTAATAAAGACCCAATTCATTAAAAGACATGAAATTATCTTGAAGATGATGTTGTTTATCAGGGAGACATTATTACATGTCAGTGCGACTCAGTCAGCCTATGAGGTTTTCTGGTTTCAGAGAATCCTAGGTAACAGTCATGGAATTATTATTATTTTTTCTCTCCCTGGAGACTGTTATTTTAAATTATGTTTTTGTTTTACATTAGAAATAAGTTTGTGCTATCTTATCTGCTTCCTACAGGTTAGCCTCCTCTAAAGTAAGGCTGATATGGATGCATCAGTTTGTCCCAAACTCACCTGCCTTGGTCTGGACATCCCACATTAAGAACGTGAGGAATGGCAGCTTTTTGGAAGATGCTTCCAAGAAGCACATGTATTGGAGTGGGGAAGATGGCTGATAAAGGGTATGTGCTCACCCAGCTGGGTCATCACTGTGGGCAACTAGGCTCAAAGCCACGGGAACCCCAGGTGGTAGTGAGGAACATGTCTCCAAACTATCCCATGCTCTCCCCACTACCATTGTCTGAGAGTTGTTCCAGGCTTACTAATCCCACTGGAACTTCTGGGCTGTCCCAGACCCCACACAGATGGAGACCCAGGTGGAGAGCCACAGGTACTAGCTGTCTCAATGGTGAGTGTGAAGGTCTAGTAGACCCCTCCCCACCATAACAGGTAAGGCAGTTTGCAGTGAGATTGAAGGGAGGAAAGAAGGAGGGAGGGGCAAAGAGAGAGGAGGACAAAGAAAAATTGGAGGGAAGCATGTTCTCTGGGAACAGGATGCGGGTCTGCCATGGTGAGCCATAGCGCCCCACATGGGCTCATCAGGATTCTCAGGGCTGCCTGCCACTAAGTCCCCAGTGTAGCCACAGTCACAGATATAGTTCCCAGCCCCACTTCTCAGACTTGGGAAGGGTGCTGGTGAAAAGGGAACACTTATACCACTTCCAAAACGCACTCTGGAACATCTCAAACAGTCAAGGTATTTAAAACGTATTTTCCTTTACCAGTTTTGACAGAGTGCATGAAAGTAAAAATAAAAAGAGAAGAAAAGAATGTGTGTGAGGGAATGCATGTGTGTATTCTTGGTCCCCAGAAAAGTCCTACACAGGGGAACTGGGACAGCCCTCCTCTCAGCCACATTTCAGCACAGTACACAAATAGGCCCCAAGCTACACTTTTCCCATCTACTGTGGAAAATGAGGAAGCTGCCCCAGGATCCTTGTCCCTCACCTAATGGCTTTATATATGACCTATGGTTATGAAACAATTAATAATACATAGTTACTATTTATGGAGCAGTGATATAGACCACAGTCTCCATTATACATCATGCTTCTAGTGCATCCCAGAAGCCCGAAGGTGAGTTCAAGGACATCAAAGGGGTCAACTTGCCACGAGTTACAGAAGGGTTGCAGCCAAGGTCTGCCTGTTTTTTTTTTTTTTTCTTTAAGGTTTTATTTATTTATTTGACAGAGAGAAATCACAAGTAGATGGAAAGGCAGGCAGAGAGAGAGAGGGAGGAGGAAGCAGGCTCCCCACTGAGCAGAGAGCCCGATGCGGGACTCGATCCCAGGATCCTGAGATCATGACCCACTCAGTGGTTTAATCCATTGAGCCACCCAGGCGCCCGGTCTGCCTGTTTTCTCTCCCCAAAGTGGTCCCTGAGACTGGCAGGAGTCCTAGATGCTGGGTGTCTCCCATACCCCCTTTAGGACATAAGGTGGGTGTTGACTGCTGAAGGCTTACAGCAGAAGCCTTCTTGGAGCTGCCTGCATGGCAGGGGCAGCTATGCTCCATCCAGGCCACAGCCCTCTCTGAAGGAATTCTGCCTCCTGGGCTTCCTTGAATGAAGCCATGGCCTCCATGGACTGCAGCTCTGAAGGTCCATCCTATGGGGTTTTCTGGTTTCAGAGAATCCTAGGTAACTGTCATGGCACTATTTTATTTTTCCTTCCTGGAGACTGTTATTTTTTTTTATTATTTTTTTTTTATTTTCTACAATTTTTAATTTTTTTTAATATAATTTTTTATTTTTTATAAACATATATTTTTATCCCCAGGGGTACAGGTCTGTGAATCAGCAGGTTTACACACTTCACAGCACTCACCAAAGCACATACCCTCCCCAATGTCCATAATCCCACCCCCTTCTCCCAAACCCCCTCCCCCCATCAACCCTCAGTTTGTTTTGTGAGATTAAGAGTCACTTATGGTTTGTCTCCCTCCCAATCCCATCTTCTTTCATTTATTCTTCTCGTACCCACTTAAGCCCCCATGTTGCAACACCACTTCCTCATATCAGGGAGATCATATGATAGTTGTCTTTCTCCGCCTGACTTATTTCGCTAAGCATGATACGCTCTAGTTCCATCCATGTTGTCGCAAATGGCAAGATTTCATTTCTTTTGATGGCTGCATAGTATTCCATTGTGTATATATACCACTTCTTCTTGATCCATTCATCTGTTGATGGACATCTAGGTTCTTTCCATAGTTTGGCTATTGTGGACATTGCTGCTATAAACATTCGAGTACACGTGCCCCTTTGGATCACTACGTTTGTATCTTTAGGGTAAATACCCAATAGTGCAATTGCTGGGTCATAGGGCAGTTCTATTTTCAACATTTTGAGGAACCTCCATGCTGTTTTCCAGAGAGGTTGCACCAGCTTGCATTCCCACCAACAGTGTAGGAGGGTTCCCCTTTCTCCGCATCCTCGCCAGCATCTGTCATTTCCTGACTTGTTGATTTTAGCCATTCTGACTGGTGTGAGGTGATATCGCATTGTGGTTTTGATTTGTATTTCCCTGATGCCGAGTGATATGGAGCACTTTTTCATGTGTCTGTTCGCCATCTGGATGTCTTCTTTGCAGAAATGTCTGTTTATGTCCTCTGCCCATTTCTTGATTGGATTATTTGTTCTTTGGGTGTTGAGTTTGATAAGTTCTTTATAGATTCTGGACACTAGTCTTTTATCTGATATGTCATTTGCAAATATCTTCTCCCATTCTGTCAGTTGTCTTTTTATTTTGTTAACTGTTTCCTTTGCTGTGCAAAAGCTTTTGATCTTGATGAAATCCCAATAGTTCATTTTTGCCCTTGCTTCCCTTGCCTTTGGCGTTGTTCCTAGGAAGATGTTGCTGCGGCTGAGGTCGAAGAGGTTGCTGCCTGTGTTCTCCTCAAGGATTTTGATGGATTCCTTTTGCACATTGAGGTCCTTCATCCATTTTGAGTCTATTTTCGTGTGTCATGTAAGGAAATGGTCCAATTTCATTTTTCTGCATGTGGCTGTCCAATTTTCCCAGCACCATTTATTGAAGAGGCTGTCTTTTTTCCATTGGACATTCTTTCCTGCTTTGTCGAAGATTAGTTGACCATAGAGTTGAGAGTCTATTTCTGGGCTCTCTATTCTGTTCCATTGATCTATGGGTCTGTTTTTGTGCCAGTACCATGCTGTCTTGATGATGACAGCTTTGTAATAGAGCTTGAAGTCCGGGATTGTGATGCCACCAACGTTGGCTTTCTTTTTCAATATCCCTTTAGCTATTTGAGGTCTTTTCTGGTTCCATATAAATTTTAGAATTATTTGTTCCATTTCTTTGAAAAAGATGGAGGGTACTTTGATAGGAATTGCATTAAATGTGTAGATCGCTTTAGGTAGCATAGACATTTTCACAATATTTATTCTTCCAATCCAGGAACATGGAACATTTTTCCATTTCTTTGTTTCTTCCTCAATTTCTTTCATGAGTACTTTATAGTTTTCTGAGTATAGATTCTGTGTCTCTTTGGTTAGGTTTATTCCTAGGTATCTTATAGTTTTGGGTGCAATTGTAAATGGGATTGACTCCTTAATTTCCCTTTCTTCTGTCTTGCTGTTGGTGTAGAGAAATGCAACTGATTTCTGTGCATTGATTTTATATCCTGACACTTTACTGAATTCCTGTATAAGTTCTAGCAGTTTTGGAGTGGAGTCTTTTGGGTTTTCCACATAGAGTATCATATCATCTGCGAAGAGTGATAATTTGACTTCTTCTTTGCCGATTTGGATGCCTTTAATTTCCTTTTGTTGTCTGATTGCTGAGGCTAGGACCTCTAGTACTATGTTGCATAGCAGTGGTGATAATGGACATCCCTGCCGTGTTCCTGACCTTAGCGGAAAAGCTTTCAGTTTTTCTCCATTGAGAATTATATTTGCGGTGGGTTTTTCATAGATGGCTTTGACGATATTGAGGTATGTGCCCTCTATCCCTACACTTTGAAGAGTTTTGATCAGGAAGGGATGCTGTACTTTGTCAAATGCTTTTTCAGCATCTATTGAGAGTATCATATGGTTCTTGTTCTTACTTTTATTAATGTGTTGTATCACATTGACTGATTTGCGGATGTTGAACCAACCTTGTAGCCCTGGAATAAATCCCACTTGGTCGTGGTGAATAATCTTTTTAATGTACTGTTGAATCCTATTGGCTAGTATTTTGTTGAGCATTTTCGCATCTGTGTTCATCAAGGATATTGGTCTATAGCTCTCTTTTTTGGTGGGATCCTTGTCTGGTTTTGGGATCAAGGTGATGCTGGCCTCATAAAATGAGTTTGGAAGTTTTCCTTCCATTTCTATTTTTTGGAACAGTTTCAGGAGAATAGGAATTAGTTCTTCTTTAAATGTTTGGTAGAATTCCCCCGGGAAGCCGTCTGGCCCTGGGCTTTTGTTTGTTTGGAGATTTTTAATGACTGTTTCAATCTCCTTACTGGTTATGGGTCTGTTCAGGCTTTCTATTTCTTCCTGGTTCAGTTGTGGTAGTTTATATGTTTCTAGGAATGCATCCATTTCTTCCAGATTGTCAAATTTATTGCCGTAGAGTTGCTCATAGTATGTTCTTATAATGGTTTGTATTTCTCTGGTGTTAGTTGTGATCTCTCCTCTTTCATTCATGATTTTATTTATTTGGGTCCTTTCTCTTTTCTTTTTGATAAGTCGGGCCAGGGGTTTATCAATTTTATTAATTCTTTCAAAGAACCAGCTCCTACTTTCGTTGATTTGTTCTATTGTTTTTTTGGTTTCTATTTCATTGATTTCTGCTCTGATCTTTATGATTTCTCTTCTCCTGCTGGGCTTAGGGTTTCTTTCTTGTTCTTTCTCCAGCTCCTTTAGGTGTAGGGTTAGATTGTGTACCTGAGACCTTTCTTGTTTCTTGAGAAAGGCTTGTACCGCTATATATTTTCCTCTCAGGACTGCCTTTGTTGTGTCCCACAGATTTTGAACCGTTGTATTTTCATTATCATTTGTTTCCATGATTTTTTTTCAATTCTTCTTTAATTTCCCGGTTGACCCATTCATTCTTTCGAAGGATGCTGTTTAGTCTCCATGTATTTTGGTTCTTTTCAAACTTCCTTTTGTGGTTGAGTTCTAGCTTTAGAGCATTGTGGTCTGAAAATATGCAGGGAATTATCCCAATCTTTTGATACCAGTTGAGTCCTGATTTAGGACCAAGGATGTGATCTATTCTGGAGAATGTTCCATGTGCACTAGAGAAGAATTGGTATTCTGTTGCTTTGGGATGAAATGTTCTGAATATATCTGTGATGTCCATCTGCTCCAGTGTGTCATTTAAGGCCTTTATTTCCTTGCTGATCTTTTGCTTGGATGATCTGTCCATTTCAGTGAGGGGAGTGTTAAAGTCCCCTACTATTATTGTATTATTGTTGATGTGTTTCTTTGATTTTGTTATTAATTGGTTTATATAGTTGGCTGCTCCCACGTTGGGGGCATAGATATTTAAAATTGTTAAATCTTCTTGTTGGACAGAACCTTTGAGTATGATATAGTGTCCTTCCTCATCTCTTATTATAGTCTTTGGCTTAAAATCTAATTGATCTGATATAAGGATTGCCACTCCTGCTTTCTTCTGATGTCCATTAGCATGGTAAATTCTTTTCCATCCCCTCACTTTAAATCTGGAGGTGTCTTCGGGCTTAAAATGAGTTTCTTGGAGGCAACATATAGATGGGTTTTGTTTTTTTATCCATTCTGATACCCTGTGTCTTTTGACAGGGGCATTTAGCCCATTAACATTCAGGGTAACTATTGAGAGATATGAATTTAGTGCCATTGTATTGCCTGTAAGGTGACTGTTACTGTATATGGTCTCTGTTCCTTTCTGATCTACCACTTGTAGGCTCTCTCTTTGCTTAGAGGACCCCTTTCAAGATTTCCTGTAGAGCTGGTTTGGTGTTTGCAAATTCTTTCAGTTTTTGTTTGTCCTGGAAGCTTTTAATCTCTCCTTCTATTTTCAATGATAGCCTAGCTGGATATAGTATTCTGGGCTCATGTTTTTCTCATTTAGTGCTCTGAAAATATCATGCCAGCTCTTTCTGGCCTGCCAGGTCTCTGTGGATAAGTCAGCTGCCAATCTAATATTTTTACCATTGTATGTTACAGACTTCTTTTCCCGGGCTGCTTTCAGGATTTTCTCTTTGTCACTGAGACTTGTAAATTTTACTATTAGGTGACGGGGTGTGGGCCTATTCTTATTGATTTTGAGGGGCGTTCTTTGAACCTCCTGAATTTTGATGCTCGTTCCCTTTGCCATATTGGGGAAATTCTCCCCAATAATTCTCTCTAGTATACCTTCTGCTCCCCTCTCTCTTTCTTCTTCTTCTGGAATCCCAATTATTCTAATGTTGTTTCGTCTTATGGTGTCACTTATCTTTCGAATTCTCCCCTCGTGGTGCAGTAGCTGTTTGTCCCTCTTTTGCTCAGCTTCTTTATTCTCTGTCATTTGGTCTTCTATATCACTAATTCTTTATTCTGCCTCATTTATTCTAGCAGTGAGAGCCTCCATTTTTGATTGCACCTCATTAATAGCTTTTTTGATTTCAACTTGGTTAGATTTTAGTTCTTTTATTTCTCCAGAAAGGGCTTTTATATCTCTCGAGAGGGTTTCTCTAATATCTTCAATGCCTTTTTCGAGCCTGGCTAGAACCTTGAGAATTGTCATTCTGAACTCTAGATCTGACATATTACCAATGTCTGTATTGATTAGGTCCCTAGCCTTCGGTACTGCCTCTTGTTCTTTTTTTTGTGTTGAATTTTTCCGTCTTGTCATTTTGTCCTGAGAAGAGTATATGAAGGGGCAAGTAAAATACTAAAAGGGTGGCAACAACCCCAGGAAAGTATGCTTTAACCAAATTAGAAGAGATCCCAAATCGTGACGGGGGAGAAAGGGGATAAAAAGAGGTTCAAAAAGGAAGAAAGGAAAAAAAAGAAAAAAGAGAAAAAAAAAGAAAGTAAAGAATTAAAAAAAAATAAAACACCTAAAAAATATATAAAAAAGAAAATATATATATATTAGATAAACTAGTAAAAAATCGTTAAAAAAGAAAAAGGTAACAGTTAAAAAAAAAATTTACCCGAAGGCGAGAAAAAAAAAACAAAAAATGAAAAAGAAAAAAATTAAATTAACCGCAAGACTAAAAAAAATCACAGAGAAAAAGCCATGAGTTCTGTGCTTTGCTTTCTCCTCCTCTAGAATTCTGCTGCTCTCCTTGGTATTGAAACCGCACTCTTCGGTAGGTGAACTTAGTCTTGGCTGGATTTCTTGTTGATCTTCTGGGGGAGGGGCCTGTTGTAGTGATTCTCAAGTGTCTTTGCCCCAGCGGAATTGCACCGCCCTTACCTGGGGCCGGGGTGAGTAATCCGCTTGGGTTTGCTTTCAGGAGCTTTTGTTCCCTGAGCGCTTTCCGTAGAGTTCGGGAGGACGGGAGTACAAATGGCGGCCTCCTGGTCTCTGGCCCGGAGGAGCCAGAGAGCCCAGGGCCGCACTCCTCAGTGCGCGCTCAGAGAACCGCGCCTAGTTACTCCCGTCTGCCTGACCTCCGGCCGCGCTCCGAGCTCACCGAGCCTGCGACCGGTTCAAGGTCACCCCGAGCTGCGAGCTCACTGTCGGCTCTGTCTCTGTAGCCGGCTTTCCCGTTCCAATACCCGCAAGCTCTGCGACACTCAGACACCCCCGATCCTTCTGTGACCCTGCGGGACCTTAGGCCACGCTGACCCTGTGTGGGCTTTGCCCCGGGTAGCCTCTGGAGCGAAGTGCCTCAGCGGAACAGACTTTTAAAAGTCCTGATTTTGTGCGCGGTTGCTCCGCCGCTTGCCGGGAGCTGGCCCCTCCCCCCGGGGTCTATCTTCCCGTCGCTTTGGATTCACTTCTCCGCCGGTCCTACCTTTCAGAAAGTGGTTGTTTTTCTGTTTCCAGAATTGCTGTTCTTCTTCTCTTCGATCTCCTATGGATTTTCAGGTGTTTGCAATCTTTAGATAAGCTATCTAGCTGATCTCTGGCTCGAGACTGTTATTTTTAATAACAGTCCCAGCTCCCCAGTAGGACCACAGCTCTGTAGGTCAGCATCTCTCTCAGCCTAGAGCTTCTTCCCTCAAAGGTACTCTCCCCAGGATAGTCCCTGAGAGCCCATTCTCCTGCACCTGCTGTGTCCCATCTGCCTGGATCCTCAGGTTCTCAATGAAAACATTCTCAGGGAACCTGACCCCAACCTGCAGGAAGCAGAGTTCAGGCTCCTAGGAGCAGAGTAAACTCACCATTGGACATGCTCTGCCCTTACCTCCATGGCTCCTTATGGCAGCTCAACAGGACACAACAAGATTGATAGGGAAAAAGGGTGTCAGTGTGGACCCTCCTCTAAAGCAAAGATCTGACAGGCTCAGCTGCTCCCAAATCCACAGGTCAGATCAACCAAAGCTTTCAGGCCCAATTCAGGCCTTCTTCTTTAATCAGGACTGAGAACTACTGTTATGGGATGAGAGCCAGGCTGAAACTACTCAGGTGTATGAGCTCAGAAAAGGTTCTTAGACACTCCTGCACTCACTCAGTTGCCCTGCCTATGAAACTGGCTCATGCTAGTGCCAATGATGTCAAACATGTGTTCAAATGCATGAGGAGAAATGAGTTGAGATGTTAAAACCCTGTTTATGCAAGTTAGTAATGTTGTCTTTTAATCTGGATTTTCTATTGCTAATCTTTGCAATTCCTGCTAGAGTGTGCTTTTATTCTGATTTATCATCTTGGACCAGGTGGAAAGCCTGGGGCAATTTTAGGATTTCAATTTCACCTTTCTCTATCACATGGCTCTTACTCCTTAGGACAGGGGATTGATGCTGGTTTCTGCCAGCCACCATCCCAACTCTTCATTCAGGGACTAGGGACAACAGCTCTCAGACTCAAGGGAAATGAGCTAGAGCTTGGTGTCCACCTCCACCTGGGCTCCATGAACCTTGCCTTCAACCAGGGGAATAATGAGTTTGTTAGCTCACTCCTGCCTCTGTGAGCACTCACTGCTGGTCCTTATAGGCCAGAGCCTCTGGTGGTTTGTCTGGCATATGCTTGACCACCACTTCCTTGTCTCTAGCTCCACTTCATCCACAGTCTTACCTGCTGGTCCCATGGCATCTCTCCATGTTGACATCAGCCTCTGAGGACCACCACCACCACCAGAAGTATCGGTGCCTGCTTTGGGGCTCCCTATTGCTGTGACAAAGGGAGTGTCCTCTGGGTGCCTCGGAGCTGTTCCATCCCTCCCTCATTGCTGTGCCAGGGCAGATCCAGCATCTCTACTTCACATTGGTGGGCATCATAGTGTGATTCAGGGAGCTGTCCTGGGTCAGATTTCAAGGAGCTCAAAGGCCCTCCTCACAGGCCAGAACCCCAGGTCCATACATCCTCCTACCCCAGCATAAAGCAAGGAGAGGCTGTTCTCTTTTGACAGGGCAGCAAGGATTCAGGGAATCTGTAGGTCAGGATTTGTAGGCTTATTTACACAAAAGTTCTCATCCCAGGATTCAAGTTCTGTCTTTTCCTGGAAAGACCTAGACTTTTAAACATAGGAGAAATCTTTTGGTATCTTGCCTGCAACTGCAAGAGATGAGGTCTCAGGCCTTCACACATGGCTGGAGTTGACAGTTGGGACATATGAGCTTATCTTCCCCAAGGTTTGCACACAGTTTCAAAAACCCAACTGCACAAATGTTACCATTAGCATTATTCCCAAACTGCTTATCTGCTCCAACCAATATACCCACTGCTTAACTTCGATCTGTACCACAGGTCAAACAACCACAGGTGAGGGCCTTGCTGACTGATGCCATCTGTGCCAAAGTTATCACAGCTTGTAACTATGAACTATGCTATTGACACCTGGGTGGCAACATAGCTTCAGACATTAACCCTGATACTGTTCTCTAGGTCCACTACTGGTACTAACTGCCTTTACTTGTGCTCCCCAGGAAGAAGTATCTGAGACAGAGTCTTATCTGTGAAGAGGTTATTGGTAGAGACAGTCTTTGAATGCAGGATTTTGGGGCAGGAGTACTGGGCATAGAAAGGAAACAGCCAGAACAACAACATCAGGATACAGTATGCAGTGGTAAGTTACTGCCGGGCAACTCTGCTCAGTCTCTTCATCAGGACTGTGCTTCCAAGAGAAGAAAGGATGAGTGTTTTCCCATCATTTTTGCTCCCATCCATTGAGGGTTACACCATGATGCATTAACTCCTCTATGGTAGGTTGTAGTTTCCAAAAGTAACCATAGCAAATGTCTGGGTCCACTTGCTCTTCCAGACCTTTGCCATTCCCCACAAGGTGGTGATGTCCTTGTCCTTTCCCTGCATAATGTGGTGGATATGGCACTGTATGACTTCTGAGGTTAGCTCATAAAGAGTGATACAGCTTCTTCCTGGCTTACTTGTAGGGGCTCTCTCTCTCTCTCTCTCTTTCTGTACCCCTTGGGACCCAACCATCATGCTTGTGGAAACCCAAGCATGAGGAGACCATGTGCAGGTATTCTAGAAGACATCCCCAGCTGAGGTCCCAGCCAACACCCAACACCAATTACAAGACACACACATGAGGTCCCCTAGCCTCGTACCATTCTAACTAAGGCAAGGGGAGCAGAAATGGCTCCACTGAGCCCTGCTAAGTGGCAGGTTCTTGAGCAAAAGAAATGTGGTTATGTTAATTTACTGTGTTTTAGGGTAGTTGCTATGCAGCCATCCTAAGTGGAACACTCCTCAGCACTTTCTGTGGTGAGGGACAAGTGGCTGTCATCCACAGCTGCATGGGAGGACCCCAGGGCAGGATGGCAAGGCATGCTGCCAGCCTGAGCCTGCACCTTCCCCAAGTCAGTTGGAGGCTTTGGGGGACTGTTAACTAGTTGGAGTAAGAAGTAATGCTGAAAATATTTGAAGAAGACTATTGAAGGCAACAAAATCACCCAAACCAGAAGTTATCCTGTCTGTAAGTAGTGGTGTATCCTCTAGAGTAGACTGAATGCAACTTTAGGACTAGGACAGGTAGTCTCAGTTGACATTAATCCTAGATCAGCTACAACTTTGGAAAAATGGTTCTCTCCTAGGATTTCTTCAGTTCATCACTGACAAATAAAAGTGGGGTAAGATTTAATTTTCAATAGGCTTCACTAGATAGACAAGAGATGATAGATAGATGGATGGATAGATTATAGATAGATAGATGGATGGATAGATTATAGATAGATAAACCTAGATATATCTAGATAGATATATCTAGATGATAACTAGATTTACTTCTGATTTTTGTTCTGAATTTGGTCTATATGTCAGCATGACAGGATTCTTTGGGGCTAATGGCTGAGTGCAAGAACTAAAGACTATTTAGATTCAGGTTTCGAGGAAAATTACTCCAGTCAACCAGGAATCCTGCTTGCATGTAGAATGAATTTACTCAGGGGAGAAACATCACACCCAGGAGTATAGGCTTGGTTTTGGAAGGCTGGATGGAGTTTGCAAGAGGTACATTAGTGTCTTCCATGGCTGGAGCAGGTTAACTTAGATTGTCCAATAATGGGCTATAGAAAACCTGAGCAAGTTCTCAATAAATATGAGACAATGGAGATAAAGAAAATCCAGCCAAGCAAGATGTAGTTAGTTTTCCTCGTGTGGCTGAAAAATAGAACAAAGCCTATAGCAGCTAAACTCCCATGGAGACTCTGGGGCAAAATCAAGACAACCCTCAGCACAAGCTGGGAATCAGCTCCAGGCTTCAGGTCAACACAAAGGAGGGGCTAAGAGAGAGCCAGTACTGGCTACCCTACTGTGAGAGGTCTGAGCCAATATGTGCTACATTATATGTCTCTATTTTTCCTTTGTTCATCAAGAAGGGACCACATCAAATTCCATTCCTGGAGGGGAATAATTTTACTGAGAGTCATCATCATCATCATCATCATTACTGTTGTTGTGCTTTCCACATTTGATTAACACTTGGAAAGGTAGTATTTTTCCAAAAAGATATCAGGCAACTTTTGAAGACAATATTTAGATGAGAACAAAAAATAAATCCTAAAAAACAAATAGGAATCCCATTCTTTGAGGAAAAGGCACCAAACGTATTTATCCTGAGTAACATAAACAGAAACACAGCATGTTCTTACCCAGGCTAGCTCTACTTCAGAAATTACAAACCCAATCTACAGACCTTTAAAGAATCATCTCTCCTTTTGGCTTTTTCTCCCCAAATTCTTATACATTGTCCTATGATCTCATTGTGGTCTCTGGTCACCTAATGTCTTGGGATTTCCTTCCTGCAAATGCCCCTGGACTTTGTCCTTACATAGACTATATCCCATTGTTGATCATTTAAATGGATAACTCAGAACTTTTGGGGGGTTTTGGTATTATTTTCTTTTTTCTCCAAGAAAATTACTATCTTGACTCAGAACCACTAATTTTGGAGAAAATCCTATAACTATGTAGATTAGAAGGATGAAATAACACCCAAATTTAGTGAGGCCCCTAAAACTCTATGTCTGTTCCTATGTCTTTCCTTATTGGATCCCTATTTTGTTTCTAAGTAGTCATGTTTTGCCCCTAGCCCCCTACTCAACCAAGCTCAATCCATTCCCAGCATTCAACCCTGACTGTAAATTCATTACAGATTTGAAGCATCCAGGTTTTAACTCTGTCAATTTTCAAACCTACTTAAAATCCTTAAAACTTAAACACCTACTTAAAATCTACTTAAAATCTTATCTATACCCCAAACATCCTGATCTCCTTTATTCTGGTTTTAGAGGATGAGAGATTTTCTCCCACTCTAAATATTGACCAATACCCCCACCATTGTAATTGGTGTCCGAGCCCACCATTACCTTGTACTGACACATCAAAAGTCAAAAGCTGGCCGAAAAGCCCGGTCAGGCAGCCCCTGCACAGGCAGTAGGCCTTGGGCAGGTACTTCGGGTACCTGGCAGGGTCGTAGGAAATTCTGCGGGGAAGAGAGCACAGCTTTAGTTCACGCTTTGTGGCAAGAGGAGCACACTGTGTGCTGAGAGAGGGCAGCCAACAGGACTTCCACTTCTGGGATCAGAACGTGTTGAGACGAAGATGGCGGAGAAGTAGCAGGCTGAGACTACTTCAGCTAGCAGGCAATCAGCTAGATAGCTTATCTAAAGATTGCAAACACCTACAAATCCAATGGCAGATCGAAGAGAAGAAGAACAGCAATTCTACAAGCAGATAATCAACCACTTTTTGAAAGGTAGGACTGGCGGGGAAGTGAATCCAAGGCGACAGGAAGATAGACCCTGGGGGGAGGGGCCAGCTCCGGACAAGTGGTGGAGCAACGGAGCACAAAATTGGGACTTTTAAAAGTCTGTTCCACTGAGGGACATCGCTCCAGAGGCAAAACCGGGGTGAAGCCCACGCGGGGTCAGCGTGGGCTCAGGTCCTGCAAGGTCACATAAGGATTGGGGGTGTCTAAGTGTCACAGAGCTTACTGGTATTAGAACAAGGAAGCCGGCTACAGAGACAGAGCCAAGGAGTGAGCTCCCAGCTCAGGGTTACCTTGAACTGGTCGCAGGCTCGGTGAGCTCGGAGCGTGGCCGGAGGCCAGGGAGATGAGAGTAATCGGACGCTGTTCTCCGAGGGTGCACTGAGGAGTGGGATTGTGGGCTCTTGGCTCCTCGGGGCCGGAGACCCCGAGGCCGCCATTTTTATTCCCATCCTCTGGAAATCTTCAGAAAGCGCTCAGGGAACAAAAGCTCCCGAAAGCAAACCCCAGCGGCTTACTCAGCCCGGCCCCTGGTAAGGGCAGTACAATTCCGCCTGGGGCAAAGACACTTGAGAATCACTACAACAGGCCCCTTTCCTAGAAGATCAACAAGAAATCCAGCAAGGACCAAGATCACCTACCAAGGAGTGCAGTTTCAATACCAAGGAGAGCAGCGGAATTCCAGAGGAGGAGAAAGCGAAGCACGGAACTCGGCTTTCTCCCCGTGATCTTTAGTCTTGTAGTTAATTTAATTTTTTTTCTTTTTCAATTTTTTTTCTCTTCTTCTGCTAATTTTATTTTACTTTTACCCTTTTCTTTTTTAACGTTTTTAAACTAGTTTATCTAATATATATATTTTTCTTTTTTATACTTTTCTTTACTCGTTTTCTTTTTTTTATTTAAATTGCTTCTTTTCTTTCTTTCTTTTTTTTTTTTCCTGAACCTCTTTTTAATCCCCTTCCCCCCACACCCACGATTTGGGGTCTCTTCTGATTCGGTTAAAGGATATTTTCCTGGGGTTGTTTCCACCCTTTTGGCATTTTACTTTCTCCTTCATATATTCTTATCTGGACAAAATGATAAGACAGAAACATTCATCACAAAAAAAAAAGAACAAGAGGCAGGGACCTAATCAATACAGACATTGGTAATATGTCAGATCTAGAGTTCAGAATGATGATTCTCAAGGTTCTAGCCGGGCTCAAAAAGGGCATGGAAGATATTAGGGAAACGCTCTCGGGAGATATAAAAGCCATTTATGGAGAAATAAAAGAACTAAAATCTAGCCAAGTTGAAATTTAAAAAGCTATTAATGAGGTGCAATCAAAACTGGAGGCTCTCACTGGTAGGATAAATGAGGCAGAAGAAAGAATTAGCGATATAGAAGACCCAATGTCAGAGAATAAAGAAGCTGAGCAAAAGAGGGACAAACAGCTACTGGACCATGAAAGGAGAATTCAAGAGAAAAGTGACACCATAAGACAAAGCAACATTGGAATAGTTGGGATTACAGAAGAAGAAGAAAGAGAGAGGGGAGCAGAAGGTATACTGGAGAGTATTATTGGAGAGAATTTCCCCAATATGGCAAAGGGAACAAGCATCAAAATCCAGGAGGTGCAGAGAACTCCCCTCAAAATCAATAAGAATAGGTCCACACCCCGTCACCTAATAGTAAAATTTACAAGTCTTAGTGACAAAGGGAAAATCCTGAAAGCAACCCTGGAAAAGAAGTCTGTAACATACAATGGTAAAAATATTAGATTGGCAGCTGACTTATCCACAGAGACCTGGCAGGCCAGAAAGAGGTGGAATGTTATATTCAGAGCACTAAACGAGAAAAACATGCAGCCAAGAATACAATACCCAGCTAGGCTATCATTGAAAATACAAGGAGAGATAAAAAGCTTCCAGGACAAACAAAAACTGAAAGAATTTGCAAACACCAAACCAGCTTTACAGGAAATATTGAAAGGGGTTTTCTAAGCAAAGAGAGAACCTAAAAGTAGTAGATCAGAAAGGAACAGGACAATATACAATAACAGTCACCATACAGGCAATACAATGGCACTAATTCATATCTCTCAATAGTTACCCTGAATGTTAATGGGCTAAATGTCCCAATCAAAAGACACAGGGTATCAGAATGGATAAAAAAACAAAACGCATCTATGTGTTGCCTACAAGAAACTCATTTTAAACCCGAAGACACTTCCAGATTTAAAGTGAGGGGATGGAAAAGAATTTACCATGCTAATGGACATCAAAAGAAAGCAGGAGTGGCAATCCTTATATCAGATCAATTAGATTTTAAGCCAAAGACTATAATAAGAGATGAGGAAGGACACTATATCATACTCAAAGGATCTGTCCAACAAGAAGATCTCACAATTTTTAATATCTATGCCCCCAACGTGGGAGCAGCCAACTATATAAACCAATTAATAACAAAATCTAAGAAACAAATCAACAATAATACAATAATAGTAGGGGACTTTAACACCCCCATCACTGAAATGGACAGATCATCTAAGCAAAAGATCAACAAGGTAATAAAGGCCTTAAATGACACACTGGACCAGATGGACATCACAGATATATTCAGAACATTTTATCCCAAAGCAAGAGAATACACATTCTTCTCTAGTGCACATGGAACATTCTCCAGAATAGATCACATCCTCGGTCTTAAATCAGGTTTCAGCCGGTATCAAAAGATTGGGATCATTCCCTGTATATTTTCAGACCACAATGCTCTGAAGCTGGAACTCAATCACAAGAGGAAATTTGGAAAGAACCCAAATACATGGAGACTAAACAGCATCCTTCGAAAGAATGAATGGGTCAACCGGGAAATTAAAGAAGAATTGAAAAAAATCATGGAAACAAATGATAATGAAAACATAACGGTTCAAAATCTGTGGGACACAGCAAAAGCAGTCCTGAGAGGAAAATATATAGTGGTACAAGCCTTTCTCAAGAAACAAGAAAGGTCTCAGGTACACAACCTAACCCTACACCTAAAGGAGCTGGAGAAAGAACAAGAAAGAAACCCTAAGCCCAGCAGGAGAAGAGAAATCATAAAGATCAGAGCAGAAATCAATGAAATAGAAACCAAAAAAACAATAGAACAAATCAACGAAACTAGGAGCTGGTTCCTTGAAAGAATTAATAAAATTGATAAACCCCTGGCCCGACTTATCAAAAAGAAAAGAGAAAGGACCCAAATAAATAAAATCATGAATGAAAGAGGAGAGATCACAACTAACACCAAAGAAATACAAACTATTATAAGAACATACTATGAGCAACTCTACGGCAATAAATTTGACAATCTGAAAGAAATGGATGCATTCCTAGAAACATATAAACTACCACAACTGAACCAGGAAGAAATAGAAAGCCTGAACAGACCCATAACCAGTAAGGAGATTGAAACAGTCATTAAAAATCTCCAAACAAACAAAAGCCCAGGGCCAGACGGCTTCCCGGGGGAATTCTACCAAACATTTAAAGAAGAACTAATTCCTATTCTCCTGAAACTGTTCCAAAAAATAGAAATGGAAGGAAAACTTCCAAACTCATTTTATGAGGCCAGCATCACCTTGATCCCAAAACCAGACAAGGATCCCACCAAAAAAGAGAGCTATAGACCAATATCCTTGATGAACACAGATGCGAAAATGCTCAACAAAATACTAGCCAATAGGATTCAACAGTACATTAAAAAGATTATTCACCACGACCAAGTGGGATTTATTCCAGGGCTACAAGGTTGGTTCAACATCCGCAAATCAGTCAATGTGATACAACACATCAATAAAAGTAAGAACAAGAACCATATGATACTCTCAATAGATGCTGAAAAAGCATTTGACAAAGTACAGCATCCCTTCCTGATCAAAACTCTTCAAAGTGTAGGGATAGAGGGCACATACCTCAATATCGTCAAAGCCATCTATGAAAAACCCACCGCAAATATAATTCTCAATGGAGAAAAACTGAAAGCTTTTCCGCTAAGGTCAGGAACACGGCAGGGATGTCCATTATCACCACTGCTATGCAACATAGTACTAGAGGTCCTAGCCTCAGCAATCAGACAACAAAAGGAAATTAAAGGCATCCAAATCGGCAAAGAAGAAGTCAAATTATCACTCTTCGCAGATGATATGATACTATATGTGGAAAACCCAAAAGACTCCACTCCAAAACTGCTAGAACTTATACAGGAATTCAGTAAAGTGTCAGGATATAAAATCAATGCACAGAAATCAGTTGCATTTCTCTACACCAACAGCAAGACAGAAGAAAGGGAAATTAAGGAGTCAATCCCATTTACAATTGCACCCAAAACTATAAGATACCTAGGAATAAACCTATCCAAAGAGACACAGAATCTATACTCAGAAAACTATAAAGTACTCATGAAAGAAATTGAGGAAGAAACAAAGAAATGGAAAAATGTTCCATGTTCCTGGATTGGAAGAATAAATATTGTGAAAATGTCTATGCTACCTAAAGCGATCTACACATTTAATGCAATTCCTATCAAAGTACCCTCCATCTTTTTCAAAGAAATGGAACAAATAATTCTAAAATTTATATGGAACCAGAAAAGACCTCGAATAGCTAAAGGGATATTGAAAAAGAAAGCCAACGTTGGTGGCATCACAATCCCGGACTTCAAGCTCTATTACAAAGCTGTCATCATCAAGACAGCATGGTACTGGCACAAAAACAGACCCATAGATCAATGGAACAGAATAGAGAGCCCAGAAATAGACTCTCAACTCTATGGTCAACTAATCTTCGACAAAGCAGGAAAGAATGTCCAATGGAAAAAAGACAGCCTCTTCAATAAATGGTGCTGGGAAAATTGGACAGCCACATGCAGAAAAATGAAATTGGACCATTTCCATACACGACACACGAAAATAGACTCAAAATGGATGAAGGACCTCAATGTGCAAAAGGAATCCATCAAAATCCTTGAGGAGAACACAGGCAGCAACCTCTTCGACCTCAGCCGCAGCAACATCTTCCTAGGAACAACGCCAAAGGCAAGGGAAGCAAGGGCAAAAATGAACTATTGGGATTTCATCAAGATCAAAAGCTTTTGCACAGCAAAGGAAACAGTTAACAAAATCAAAAGACAACTGACAGAATGGGAGAAGATATTTGCAAATGACATATCAGATAAAAGACTAGTGTCCAGAATCTATAAAGAACTTATCAAACTCAACACCCAAAGAACAAATAATCCATTCAAGAAATGGGCAGAGGACATAAACAGACATTTCTGCAAAGAAGACATCCAGATGGCCAACAGACACATGAAAAAGTGCTCCATATCACTCGGCATCAGGGAAATACAAATCAAAACCACAATGCGATATCACCTCACACCAGTCAGAATGGCTAAAATTAACAAGTCAGGAAATGACAGATGCTGGCGAGGATGTGGAGAAAGGGGAACCCTCCTACACTGTTGGTGGGAATGCAAGCTGGTGCAACCACTCTGGAAAACAACATGGAGGTTCCTCGAAATGTTGAAAATAGAACTACCCTATGACCCAGCAATAGCACTACTGGGTATTTACCCTAAAGATACAAACGTAGTGATCCAAAGGGGCACATTCACCCGAATGTTTATAGCAGCAATGTCCATAATAGTCAAACTATGGAAAGAACCTAGATGTCCATCAACAGATGAATGGATCAAGAAGAAGTGGTATATATACACAATGGAATACTATGCAGCCATCAAAAGAAATGAAATCTTGCCATTTGCGATGACATGGATGGAATTAGAGGGTATCATGCTTAGCAAAATAAGTCAAGCGGAGAAAGACAACTGTCATATGATCTCCCCGATATGAGGAAGTGGAAATGCAACATGGGGGCTTAAGTGGGTAGGAGAAGAATAAATGAAAGAAGATGGGATTGGGAGGGAGACAAACCATAAGTGACTCTTAATCTCACGAAACAAACTGAGGGTTGTTGGGGGGAGGGGGTGGGGAGAAGAGGGGTGGGGCTATGGAAATTGGGGAGGGTATGTGCTATGGTGAGTGCTGTGAAGTGTGTAAACCTGGCGACCTTTACCACAGACCTATACCACTGGGGATAAAAAATATTTTTTTTATTAAAAAAAATTAAAATTATTAAAAGAAAAGACAAAAGCTGCCTAAAAGGGTTCAAATATTGGCTGATTGACTAGCCACCTGGCAAATGGGTTCTAGAAAATGCAAGGATCCAAGAATAGCAGGACTTCAACTCCCAGACTCCATGAACTTGGATCTAGCTCTGGAGGTCAGAGTTACAGTCAGCTACATCCTTGTGTTAAGCAGGAGTCAACAACCTTGTGTTAAACAAGGAGCTCACAACCAAATGTTCCCAACATGGAGAGACCATTTCTATCTATAACCTTCTATTCTCATCTTCTTGCCTCAGCTCCTATGGAAATGAGTTTAGTGTTAATCAATGTGATGGTATAACCATCTTCATCTGCTTTATCAGGTTGCTTTGTAGAATATTTAATCATTGCATGTCATATACCTGTTACTCAACGAAGAATAATACATATTTATACACATCAACAGAGAAAGAGAAATAACCAAAAAAGGAAAGAACAATGAGTAACAATGACATCACTAGATAAATAATGCAGTGATTTAAAAAAAAAATATATATATCTATTTATTTATTTATTTTTTAGATTTTACTTATTTGAGGCAGATAGTATGAACAGGGGGAAGAGGAAGAGGAAGACGGTGAAGCAGGTCCCTACTAAGCAGGGAACCTGACGGGGGGGCTTGATCCCAGGACCCTGAGATCATGAGCTATGCCAAAGGAGATGTTTAACTGCTTAAGCCATGCAGACACCCCAAATTTTCTTTACTTTAAAAATAAATTTTGAAGGAATCTGAGGCCTGACTTGGATGCCTGGAGGACAAACTCATTCAAATAAAAATATTCTCAGAGACACTTTAAACATTTTTTTTAAAGATTTTATTATTTATTTATTTATTTGACAGACAGAGATCACAAGTAGGCAGAGAGGCAGGCAAAGAGAGAGGAGGATGCAGCCTCCCAGCTGAGCAGAGAGCCAGATGCCAGGCTTTATTCCAGGACCCTGAGATCACAATCTGAGCTGAAGGCAGAGGCTTTAACCCACTGAGCCACTCAGGCATTCCCCAAACATTTTTTTTCCCAAGGGAGCTTTTTCGAAATCCAAATTTAAACCTTTACCACCACAAAGAAAAACTATTCTGAAAGCTGGACATGTGCCAGGAGGCTGAGCTATGAATAACAGAGACAAACTTACTTTGCAACTTTGCATTAGAAAAGGATGGCCCCAGAAGAACAGAAAATGTAGAGGGTGGATAGAGGGTTAGAAGGAAAAACAGCCTGAAAGGTATCTGAATAGAGCAGAGGGCTGGATAATTGAGCAAGACTTGGTAAAGAACAGGCTCTGTCAGATTAATTGGGGGAGGAAGGCAAGTGAATGTGGGCGTGACTCTAATAATAAGATAATGGAACCTTTCAGGTAGCATTGTCAAGATGCAAAATCCTGCTTTGGAGCTGCAAATGCATACTGAACAAAGAAGCTGGGCTGGGAACAAATTTTTTTTTCCCCTCATGATCAATAATATTAATAAATTGATATTTATATTGATGATGATTACACTGTCTCATGCTCCTATACTTCATTGTATTTTAAGACCACAACAAATAAGAATACAGATAGAGATGCATTGTGGTAAAAAGATGCCTAGCTAGGGAGTCAGGAAGCTTCATGCAACCTACCAGCTGAGAGGTGTGTGCAGGTTCCTCTTGAGTTCACTCACCTGTGAAATGAGCAGTTGGAATTTAGGGAACTTGAACAAAGGTGTATGTAGGTATTCATCTGGGTATTTCAAGAATGTCTTGAGATTGCAGATAATAGTGTATGTGTGTGCAGTTTTCAGGGGAGAGGATGAGTCTGTAGCTTTCATCAGACCCTCAAGGGACATGAGGTGCAAACACTATCAACCACCACTAAATTGGATCATATCTAAGGAACATTTTAGCTCACTGATACTAAAGGTAATGGAATGCATAGAAAAGGAAACTGAAATGACCTTACATACATCAGAACCTATGAAAATTGGTTATTTGGAGGCAAACTGTCTATGGGATAAATTGTCATACACAATTTTAACATAACTAGATTATGTTCTTCATGGATGAATGCCTTAATTTTGATTCTCCAAAAGGACACACCAAGAGGTGCAAGTACAGGTGGTTTCCAGGGAGAGAATCCCACAGAATATAAGTGAGGAATGGAGACGTGAGAAGGGAAAGGGGTTGTTGATGAATCAGTAACTGCTATCAGCAAGTGGGACACAATTCCACCGGGGGGAGGGGTGCAGCTATAGACCATGTGGAACATACCTTAGGATTGTCTCAATAAGGTGGGAATACAAACTCATGAAGATGGTATTAATGTATCCAAGGACTCTCATCCGTCATCAACTGAGGTTGCCCCTTGTCATAAAATCTATCTGCTTTGTACATGGGCATAGGGACTCCATTGCAGGTAGAGGAAATTTCAAGTAGAGAAGTGGAGAAACACAAGCATTTAGGCAGGAGAAGTGAGCATAAATGGACAGACAACACAGCCTCTGTGCCTGAAAAGATACGAGTTGTGGAATGAACAAATTGGACCTGGCACATGAGTCCAATCAGATTCCTACTTGATGACTGTCTTTGCAAGCCATGAGCCCATAAAGGCTGGGAACAATGCATGGGTAAGAGTGTGGGCCTATCCCTGAGGCAAGAAAAACAAAAGCAAAAATAACTATTGGAACCTCATCAAAATAAAAACCTTCTACACAGCAAAAGAAACAATCAACACATTTAAAGGTAAACTACAGAATGAGAGAAGATATTTGCAAATGACATAGCTGATAAAGGGTTAATATTCAAAATATATAAAGGACTTATACAACTCAACACCCAAAAACCAAATAATCCAATTAAAAAATGGACAGAAGACATGAACAAACATTTTTCCAAAGAAGACATAGAGATGGCCAATAAACACATGAAAAGATGCTCATTATCACTCATTATCAGGGAGATGCAAATCAAAACCACAATGAGGTATCACCTCACACCTCTCAGAATGGCTGAAATCAACAACACAAGAAATAACAAGTGTTGACAAGGATGGGGAGAAAAAAGAACACTTACATACTATTGGTGGGAATACAAACTCATGCATTGAGTATGGCATTTCCTCAAAAAGTTAAAAATAGAGCTAGCCTATGACCCAGCAGTCATACCAAAAGATTACAAAAACACTAATTCAGAAGGATACATGCACTCTGATGTTTATAGTAGCATTATTTACATTATATAATGGAATATTATTCAGCCATTAAAAGGATGAAATCTTGGGGTGCCTGGGTGGCTCAGTGGGTTAAAGCCTCTGTCTTCGGCTCAGATCATGATCTCAGGGTCCTGGAATTAAGCCCCGCATTGAGCTCTCTGCTCAGCAGGAAGCCTGCTTCCTCCTTTCTCTCTGCCTGCCTCTCTGCCTACTTGTGATCTCTCTCTGTCAAATAAATAAATAAAATCTTAAAAAAAAATAAGAATGAAATCTTGCCATTTGCAATGACATGGAACTATGGAGCTAGAACATATTATGCTAAGTGAAATAAGTCAGTCAGAAAAAGACAAATAGCATATGATTTCACTCATGTATGAAATTAAGAAACAAAAGAAACAAACAAAGGGGAAAAAATGAGAGTCAAATCAAGGAACGACTAAGCATAGAGAAGGAACTGTTGGTTACCAGAGGAGAGACAGGTGGGGGATGGAGAGACAGAGGTGAGACAGGTGGGGGATGAGGGAAATAGGTGATGGAGATCACCTATTGTGATGAGCACTGAGTAATGTATAGATTTTTGGATCGCTGCATTATACACCTGAAACTAATATCACACTGTATGTTAACTACCTGGAATTAAAATAAAAACTTAAAAAAAAAGTGTCTGCTCAGATACCTGCCTACAGTCACATCCTGGCTCTGCTGTGTAGCCTTGTGCAAGTTAGGTGACATCTCTGTGCCTCAGTTTCTTCATCTGTAATATGGGGATTTATTCATGCAATAGCTGTTCACTGAGCACACCCCATGTGCCATGCTGGGTTAGGCACTGGGGGGCTGTAACTGCCCAGGTAAAGCTTATGTCCTGGGGGTGGGGGCATTCTGGATAAATAAAAAATATGTGCACCAAAGTCCAGCAAGTCAGAGGGTAAATAGGACAGAGAATCTTGGGGAGGGGTTTAGTTTAAGGGTAGAAAGGAAGGTATTCTGATAAGATAAGGTAAGGTATTCTGATAAGAGGTATTCTGAGTAGAGACACAAGTAAATTGGGAAAGGTGTGCAGACTCAGGGAGAAGAATGTCCTTTTTTGAGGAAACATTGACTGAAATAACTCTTCATAGGAGACGTGAAGCCCAGATGGGTTAGCATCAGCACAGGAGGCTCAGAGGATGTGCCTGGCCTATGGGAAACAATCCTGCCTATTATTATTATTATTGCGGTTATTATTACTATTACTATCATTACATTATCATTAATTTTATTTTGAGTATCCTTTGATCTAAGTCTTGACTTGTGAAGTAACCACACTCTCTTTTGAAGCTCGTTCCTGGGAACAAAACAAGGGCTTCTCGTTCTAACAATCTAGGAGCAGTGAAATTGGAGGGACCTCGGAATATTGTGTAAAGGAAACTGTAGAATAAAGCAGGCATCTAAGAAGCCTCCTGGCTTCTTCCTAACACAGGGGATGAGCTGGCTGGAGGTTGTAACTGATTTGGGGAGAGGGGAAGGCAGCTGTCATAAAGCTGTGTTACTGTGATAAGCCCAGGCCATGTCCTTCTGTCCCGTGGGCATGTCCGTCTGTCCCATCCCTCCCCCCTTCCTCATACTGAGCCATGTAAGGGCTGGCCCTTGGCACCTCTGGAGTGTTCTCCCATGTTGTCCCACCTTTCTGAGAATATGCTTGTGGCCCTGTCCAGTAACATAGTCCAAAAGGTCAGCAACAATCCCATTGCCCTGCTGAGGAAGGGGCTAAGTGTCTTGGTCTTTGGGGGCTTCTATAACAGACTACCAGAGACGGGGTTGGGGGTGTGCTCATAAACAACAGAAACTTATTTCTCACAGTTGTGCAAGCTGGAAAGATCAAATTCAGTGTCTGGTGGTCCTGCTTCCTGGCTTGTGTTTCTACTGCCCTCACTGGTTGGAAAGGGTAAGGGAATTTTCTGGAGCCTCTCTTATAAGAGTGTAAATCCCATTCACAGGGGATTCACCCTCATGACCTAATCACCTCCCAAACATTCTGCTGATGGCACTAAGCAAATAAGATCTGGACTTAGAGGGCCCTGAAGCAAAGATGAATTAACAGATATTTCAAACAGGTGCTGAATATCTATATGCTGCCAGAATAACCCTGTTGGGAAAGGCTTGCTAATTGGCTTTCAGGAGAAGTGCTGGGGCCAGCAGATGTGTGCAGCTAGGAGAGAGAGGCCCCTTCTCCCTGGCAGAAGCCCCCAGCCAGCTGGTGTCTGTGGAGAACAGAACTAGAGGCTCCTAGGGGCAGAACAGGGGAGCAGATCTCCCAAGCCAGAATGGCCTAATGTCTGTGTGCAGAGACCTTCTCTAGGGCCTTCCGGAGCCCAGGATGCAGCCCCATTTTCATGGATTCACAGGTAAGGGTGGGAGAGATAGGGGAAGAGAAAGGAGGCAAGGAGAGCAGGGGCAGCCTTAACTGTGAGATCAGGTAACTCAGGCAAGCGGGCCGGGTCTTGTGGGGGTGCAGGTTACTGGCATCCCTGAAGGCATCCTGTCCTAAGACCCAGAAAAGAAACATGGGATGTTTGCTTGTTGCAAATGTCTCACTTCATTTTCTCAGGCAGGAATCATTATTAACCCCATTTTAAAGCTGAGAATGCGAAAGGAGAGGAAAACAAGTAACTTGTTTGAGGTCCCAGAGCTGACAGGTGTAGAGCCCGTAATTGCCCCCAGGATCCTGAGGGACCCAGCCTCATTTAGTGCCCTCTGCTCCTCCTGACTGCTTGGGGCAGGGCAGTGTTTTCAAGGAGGGGTTTTTTCAATGCGTGCCTGTTGTTCTCAGTTGGATATGTAAAGTTTATTAATTTGTTAAAAACAACACAATAGGCCCCAAATGGAGTTCCTTATGCTAAGTCCCACATCACCAAGGTGAGACCTAATTTACTTACAGTTTAGGGTCTCTCAAAAATGGAATTTTAAATTAGTCCGTCAGGAATCACCTGGTCAGCACTAGCAAGGTAATCTGCCTGGCAGACCTCTGCCATCTGCTAGAGGAAAGTAGCATGCCTCACTTTTTTTTTTTTTTTTTTCCCCTTCAGTGTAACCTCCTGTTCTCACTCCCTTCTGCTTATAAAAACTTTTTATTTTTCACAACTCCTATGAGTTCCTTTCCATTGGCTGAATTGTATGTGGCCTGATTCATATATCATTCAATAAAGCCAATAAGATGTTTAAAATTACTCAGCTGAATTGTTTTATAATAAAATTGTTTTGAGACAGTCTTGTTGAACTTGGTCAACGTGGTAATGTTGGCTGTGAGTGGACAAAGATCTGTGTAGTGTTTATACCTCCCCATGTCACATGTGAGTGAGTGTATGCATAATGCTGGCCATATCTAATCATTTCTCCATCTCTTGTAGGTGACATTTATTGAATCTACCAATACCGGACACTGTTGTGAATCCCTGGTACATATTCTCCCATTCAATGTTTAGAACAATGTGGGTACAAATTTTATTTCCATCCTCAGATGAAAAAATGGGGTACAGAGAAGGTGCATGATCCTCTAAAGGTCACAAGACCAGTAGGGGGATGGGACAGTGGCCCCAACCTATGGCATGGGTCCTGCATGGTGACCTGACCAGGGGCTTCATGATTATACTGTGCTGCTTCTGTGATCCAAGCTGTGAGTTTTTACCAATGTTTGTGTGAATGTTTACCTATGACCTTAAAAACAGAAGAGACAAAGAAATTGTGAAATTAAAAACAAAACAAAACAAAACAATCTCAATGTACGAAAGGAATCCATCAAAATCCTTGAGGAGAACACGGGCAGCAACCTCTTCGACCTCTGCCGCAGCAACATCTTCCTAGGAACAACGCAAAAGGCAAGGGAAGCAAGGGAAAAAATGAACTACTGGGATTTCATCAAGATCAAAAGCTTTTGCACAGCAAAGGAAACAGTTAACAAAATCAAAAGACAACTGACAGAATGGGAGAAGATATTTGCAAACGACATATCAGATAAAGGACTAGTGTCCAGAATCTATAAAGAACTTAGCAAACTCAACACCCAAAGAACAAATAATCCAATCAAGAAATGGGCAGAAGACATGAACAGACATTTCTGCAAAGAAGACATCCAGATGGCGAACAGACACATGAAAAAGTGCTCCATATCACTCGGCATCAGGGAAATACAAATCAAAACCACAATGAGATATCACCTCACACCAGTCAGAATGGCTAAAATCAACAAATCAGGAAATGACAGATGCTGGCGAGGATGCGGAGAAAGGGGAACCCTCCTACACTGTTGGTGGGAATGCAAGCTGGTGCAGCCACTCTGGAAAACAGCATGGAGGTTCCTCAAAATGTTGAAAATAGAACTGCCCTATGACCCAGCAATTGCACTATTGGGTATTTACCCTAAAGATACAAATGTAGTGATCCAAAGGGGCACATGCACCCGAATGTTTATAGCAGCAATGTCCACAATAGCCAAACTATGGAAAGAACCTAGATGTCCATCAACAGATGAATGGATCAAGAAGATGTGGTATATATACACAATGGAATACTATGCAGCCATCAAAAGAAATGAAATCTTGCCATTTGCAACAACATGGATGGAACTAGAGCGTATCATGCTTAGCGAAATAAGTCAAGCAGAGAAAGACAACTATCATATGATCTCCCTGATATGAGGAAGTGGTGATACAACATGGAGGCTTAAGTGGGTAGAAGAAGAATAAATGAAACAAGATGGGATTGGGAGGGAGACAAACCATAAGTGACTCTTAATCTCACGAAACAAACTGAGGGTTGCCGGGGGGAGGGGGTTTGGGAGAAGGGGGTGGGATTATGGACATTGGGGAGGGTATGTGATTTGGTGAGTGCTGTGAAGTGTGTAAACCTGGTGATTCACAGACCTGTACCCCTGGGGATAAAAATATATGTTTATAAAAAATAAAAAAAAAAAAAGAAAAAAAAAAAACAAAAAAACAAAACAAAAAAAAACACAGGAGAAAGCGTCAAGATGTAGAAGAAACCCTATTCCCCCAAATATACACAAGGGATGACTAGACCAGCAAAAGGCAAATGTCATTCATGACTGATTTCTCTGAGGAATAAAGAGGAAGAAGTTTCTGCTTTAAGGACATTTTACAGTGAGTATTAGAACCTAAATGAGCAAAAAGAAAAGAGAGAGTGAACATGGAATTATTATTTGAACAAGGAAGGAAAATATATATAAATGAAGATAGGTTAGCTCTTGGTGGACACCTTCTTCCACAGTGTATGCAGGCATGGAGACCAGTCTTTGTCCTGTGCCCTCCTGCCCCAGGCAGGCCGCCTGTTTGCCCTTGGAGAGCTCAGGCTCCAGCGTGGCAGGGAGAACTGACCTGAGCAGTGACAAGCCACCTCCTTCTCTAGGACAGGGGAGCTGTTTATGCTGACCTGGGTTACCCATAGCTAGTCCTCAACTAGAAGGATGGGGTAGAGCGAGGTGGTAGCTTCCCATCAAATGAGGAAGAGGCATTCTTTCCAGGCAGCCACACAGCCTGGGACTCTAGCAGGGCCACACACAAGGGAAAGGTGTGTCTTCCTTCCTGTGGGACTCACTATGTACCGAGGAGGACCACCAGGAGCAAGCAGGGCTCCACTGCCCCACCCCAGGGTTCTGGACCTATCAGACACGGCCCTGTGTCTCATGCACCAGCTCTCAGATTTCCTTCTCTTAAAATGGAAACAACAAAATATGCACTGAAACTCCACTACAGGAGTACAAAGATGGGACATGGACAAACAGCCCAGATCACACCCTCCACTTTGCTTTCCTGGGGATGCCATAACAAATGCCCCAAATGGGTAGTTTAAGGAAACAGAAATTTATTCTTTCACAGTTCTGGATGCTGGGCTTCCAAAGCCTCTACAGGTGGTTCTGCCTCATGTCTTGCAGTTTTAGGAAGCCCAGGCTTGCCTTGCCTGGTGGACCTAGCACTCCAGTCTCTGCTCTGCATTCCTCCCCTTCATGTCTAGGTCTCTGGGTCTCTCACCCTTTTCTTTCTTTCTTTTTTTTTTTTTCCAAAGATTTTATTTATTTATTTGACAGATAGAGATCACAAGTAGGCAGGGAGGCAGGCAGAGAGAGAGGAAGGGAAGCAGGCTCCCTGCTGAACAGAGAGCCCAATGCAGGGCTCTATCCCAGGACCCTGAGACCATGACCTGAGCAAAAGGCAGAGACTCAACCCAGGCGCCACCCAGGCGCCCCTCTCTCACCCCTTTCTATAAGAACGTTAATCATATTGAATTAGAGCCCACCCTAATGACCTCACCTTAACTCAATTACATCTGCAAAGACCCATTCACAGATACTGGTTAGGACTTCAACAAATCTTTTGGGGGAACACTTAACCCATAACATCCTCTAGTGGGAGCTTTTCAAGGAACAGTGGAATTTACCCCTTTTGCAGCATCCCTTTGTGATTAAGAGACCTGTACCCCTGGGGATAAAAATATATTATATGTTTATTTAAAAAAATAAATAAATTTAATAAATTAAAAAAAAAAAAGATCCATGCACCATCATGGTAAATGGTTTATCAACACCTTCTCATTGGCTGCCTTTCCTCCTGCTTCCCCCACCTCCCCTGCCATTATTCCCTTACCTCCCAAATAAACTACCTCCTCTTGAACCCAACCTAAGACACAAGCTGCAAGTTCATGGCTTTGGTGGTAGAGGAAGAGGGATGGGGCAGGATCAGCCCCTTTGAGGGTACTTCATCTTTAGATCAAGCACCAGGGAGCCTATGGCGCAAGGAGAGCACATGTGCTAGATGGAATAAGCAGGACCCAGGCTGTGCCCAGGAGCTGGGGAAGGATCAGGGTCCTCTCTTCAGCAGCAGCCAGCATAGGCCCTGGTTCATCCAGCAAAACTGGTGGCCTCTGTGATCTGGCACTCAACTTAGACCCTACCCTACCCACCCCACATAGATATCCTCTTTAAATAGCTCAGGACCCCTTGGTAATACCCTTGGTATGGACAATTAGACCCTGTATGAGAATCCCCCTGTGCAAGGGGGAGAATCCCTGTGTAAGAACCCCCCTATTTGGCTGCAGAGGGATGCCAAGTCCATTCTCCCCTTAGGAAGCATTCTGTCTAAGCCTCCTGTCCCATGGCATCTGACTCAGACCCAGAAGTGTGAACACACATTTTCTAGAGAGAGAAGCAAAAGCACTTCCAAGCAAAAGAACACCTAACAAGATGGCAGTGAGGTCCTATTGAGTGTCCAGAGAGCATGAATTCCAGAAGCAGTCCATTGCTGCTGGGGTGGCAATCCAACCTCCACAGTTAAAAGAACATGACTGTGCTTTAGGGCTCTAGCTTAAGAAAGGTGAAAGGTCAGCCTGGGTGGGCAGGATGATAGTGCAGTGGTGGGGCATGGAGGACAAGAGACGTATGTCCCTGATCATGAACACTAGGCAACAGCACACCACATCAACTAAAAATGAGGTGCTTTCTCTACCTCAGCAAGATCTTCTCCCAGCTCTGGGATTTTGGCATGCACAGGAGGAATCTATACAGACCCTTAAACATGAGGCGCATTCTTCTCTCCTCACCAGTATCAGAGCTTTTGAATGGATTTTGGAGTTTAATGAAATGTAATTTGGAAGAAGCTCCTACCAGTACAATGAAAAATGTCAGACTTGGTGGAGTGATGTCACCAAGATGGTGCAACACAGGTTGTTTCTGATTTTGCTCTCCCTCACAAGAACAACTAACAATAATTCAATAACAGACACCACTGAGACAATCCTAGAACACTGGGGTGAGCCCAAAGCACCCCCTTTACCAAGAGACCAAGACTGAAAGAGTAAGGGAAGTAGCCAACACTGACTACATTGCCCCTCCCCCAGGCCAGTGCAGCACCATGTGGAGAGGTCTCTCCTGAGCTTCTAGCCCCACCAGTGGGAAAAGAGAACCCAGGGGGGACAACCAGCCCCCAGCTTCGTGGGTCTCTTTGTGAGAGCCCCTACTCTGGTCTCACACCATGGGAATTGCAGGGGAATCTGACTGTGTTGGAGAAGGTGGGGAGGGGCTTGCACAACCAGCACATGGATCTTGGCAGATGGAGTTCATACCTGCAGTGTTCAGGTTGTAAATCCCACCAGGGGCTTTGTTCATCTTTGTAGAACCAAGTCAAGGGTGCATTCGTACCAGGGAACTCACTGGGGTACAGATATGCTTGATTCAGATTCCAAAACAACTAATTCTGCTGTCCTTAGAGCCTGTTTTTTCCCCACCCAGGCAATGAGCTGAGTCATAGTGCCAGCCACTGAGGAGAAGGGGACTGACAAGAGGACCTGGAAGCTATGTAGCCAGCCCAGCAACACTCAGCTGAGGGGCAGAAAGGGCAGGTGATTGTCCCCAGAGCAAAGCCAGTTCTGGGTGTGCTATGCCCAGACAAGAGGATTCATTCATAGCCAAAGTTGAGGGAAGCTCCTGGCCCCTCCCACCTGGAAAGAGAACAACTTCCTTTGGATAGAGAAATAGGAGGTCAGGACAGACATTAGGGACACTATGTCCCCTACCTATCTAGCAGCCAAAGGGGCTCAGAGGATCAAGACCTGGGCTCCACTGAGCCCTGCATTCATTGTCATGTGTCTTAGGTAAGTCCCTCAAATTTTAAGTCTGTTTTCAATTCTGTAAACTTGAAATAGACCCCGCCAAAGGGATGTGAAAATCACACAAGACACAAAGGGGGAAGATGCAAAAGTAGGCCACTGTGATAATTACAATTTGACAGAGTAACTAGTATTTCCCCAGCACTTTACACTCTCCATGAATTTTTCACACCTTCCTTCCTTTGATCAGAGCAAAAGCAAAAATGACACACCCAGGTGCTCCCCCTGCCCTTGTAGCTCAGCTCATTCTTCTAATTAGTCAGTAATTGTTTGAGCCCATAGCTGGGGCTGTACTAACTCTGCTGCCACCTGCAGAACCAGACTCTGGTGGAGGCTTTCCAGAGGGCCTGGGAATGGGATCTAGGATGCACAGAGAGTATCCCAGGAAGAGTGAAATTGAACATAGATAAGCCCTCTTTATTCATACACTATGGTCCAGCTCTGCATGGTCCGCTTGGGTAGTCACTACTCAGGTGAGATTATTTAAGTTTAATGTGAATTAATTAAAATGAAATTAAATGGAAGTCAGTCTCTCTGTTCCCAGAGCCACATGTCAAGTGCTCTTGACACATGTGCTCATAACCACATGTGGCTGGTGGCTACCATATTGGACAGTGAAGATATAGAAATGATTGTCATGGTAGGAGATCAAGCCACAGTGGTCCTCACTGCACAATGATTACCATGTGTTTTTCTCAGCCTTGTTCTAGGGTTACATTGACAATGTCCACACCCAAGAGTGTCTATTCTTTTATTATTATATGGGGAATAGAGGAAGACCACCCTGCAGGGCATAGGTCCTACACAGTGAGAAGCACTTTGGCAGAACCACCTGCAAATATCTCAGTATGCTCAGAGTCAGGTGGGATTGTCTCCTTTGACGGATTGCAAAAGTGATGCTTAGTGCATAACAGGAGACATGAACTTGGCTCTGAGTGCAGGTTCCATCCCTACTCTGGGCCGTCTTGAACAAGGCTCTTGTCCCTGAATATTGCTTCTGTCCTCAATAATTATGCTTTGGCAGGAGGCTGTAGATTGACCCACTCCAGCTAGGAGAGCACACATTGCTTGTTGAGGAAAGTGGCCATCCTGTGAGTCTTTCACAGAGCAGCCCCCACATGACCAGGCACACAGTAAGAGATCATACTCGGTTTGTTTGCTTCCCTGATGGCTATTTAAATCTTGGTAAGAGACTTGACCTTTCTGTAGTTCGATTTCCCCCAGTAGTACTGGGCATCAGTCTATTAAAGATTTCTAACAATAACATATCCAGAAAGTGTAAATGAGTTCTTTGAGGTTCTGAGCAAAGCTGTATTATAAAGATTACCCAAGTCACTACCAAAGTCATGATGTTCTTACTACCAAAGAGGTTAATGAAACCCAAATCAAAGACATAAAGTACAAACAAAAACTCTTTCTTTTTTCTCTTTTTTGAGTACTCTGTCTTCCTCCAAAGGTTTCAGTGTGCTTTATAGCTCCTGTCCAGAGATTTAGCACCTAGGTGGAAACTGGCTCTATGCAATGATATGAAGAGAGGCCACGAGGTTCAGAGAACTTCTGAAGACTGTGAGGCATGATCCTGGAGATGGAGCAGCTCATGTGGCCCTGAGCACACTACTCTTTGAAATTGAGTTTCCTTACATGTAAAGTGAGACAGAGTACTGCACAGGATTTCAGTACAGAATAAAAGAGATGTATGTCCAGGCTTAACTCACAGAACCCCCTAAAGTGGAGCTGTGACCTCTTTACATTGAGAAGGGGAAACCTCAGAGTGAGTGGCCAGCCTCTGAGCTCACTCAGACCCACAGTACATCCGCAGCCCCTTCCCCAGCACTGCTGGCCCCAGCTCCAGTATGCCCATGGACTCATACCTGCAGCACCCCCAGATCATACCAGTTTTGGTCTAGAACCTGACACCAGCCAACCCGAAGTCCAGTGTTGTTTGATAGACTTGGCATCACGATGTGCTTGTGCCAGAACCCCCCACGGCCACCTTGCCCTCTCCAAGTCTCTGTTCCTGAATTAGCACTGACTTCTCATAGCAACCTTGGATGAGACCTAGACAGAAAGAGGGCCACTGACACCTCCGGGTGGACATCGGTCCTAAGTCAGACGGCACATAGGCCAAGTACCTATGCTGTGGGTTGAATTTCCTCCGCCTTTTTCTCCTGTCAACTTCTTTCCTTCTGGTGGCCTGCTTTGGCTCTCCATACTGGGCAGAGCAGCCAGGTGTGCCGTCATAGTGGGACCTGGGGAAAGAGTTCACCTACCTCAGATCTGGAAAAAAAGTTATAAATCAATAAAATAAACTGTTAAGTAAAAAGCATTCTATCCTCCTGCATTGAAAAATACACCTGCAAATATCCTACAGTTGTAACCTTAGGAGTTTCATGCTGGAATGTGGCATTGTTAAGGAAGCCATCCTATTATCGCCAGTCTAGGAACACCTACTCCTCTTCCCACCCCAAATCCACTCCCACTGTGAGCTGCCCTGCCCATAGGCAGGGGGACACCCTGGCCACATATCCAATTTTGTCTGTACTCCCATGTTAGGTCTCCGATTTAGGGGTGCACTGAGCAGCCCCAAGAAGGGCTGTTCTGGGGAAGGAAGGCTCTTGCCAGGCCATAAAGAGAGGTTCAGAGAGTTTGAGCAATCTCTTCAGGTCCCCAGACACTCCTCCAAAATCCTATTCCTAGATCTCATCTCTTACAACCCTTAGCTAGTTGTTATTAAGGTGCCCTGCCATGGATTTAAATTACATGCTTCCCCATTCTAAGCATCACCTAAGCTTCCTCCCATAGCAGCCAAGAGTTTGCCTCCTTCTCTTATGCACACCCATCCCATGCATAATTTCAATCCATTCATGGTCCCCATACAGTTATATTATAAATTCATGTATGTAAGTATTCAGTGTTTACATCATTGTACTTACATAAAGATAGTTCATAGATGAGCACCAAATATGCACCATTATTTTGTTATTCTGGAGTATGTTTTTCAAAAATTTGTCTGCCATGAAGCTAACAATTAACTTGGCTTTTTATATGCCTAGGTTCCTATGAAATCATCACTAATTCATACCCTGACTCCACCCTTATTTTCCAGAATGGGACTCAGTAAATTGGACTATGGATGAAAACTGACCTGTTTTCTCCTTTTTGTAAATAAAGTTGTACTGCAACACATCCACCCCCTGGATTTATGTTTTCCCCAGGTCTGTTTTCTCCCTATAATGGCTGAGTTGAACGGTTGCAACAGACTCTTGCAAAGTCCAGCACAAAATATTCACCATCTGGCCCTTTAAAAAAAAAAAAGGTGCCAACATTTGGTCTAAATCACAGGGAAGTAAAAAGTGTTCCACCAATTCCATTTTCCTGACAACATCTCTCTGAGACCTCTCAGATCTATTTCTGTTGGGACTGATTGTTCTGGTATGTTGGAGTAGAACTGTCATCCTGGAGTCACTTTGTCATCCTCAGATCCCCTTAAACTCTCTCTCAAGTTGTTTCCCCTTTTCTGGGTCTGCTGTCTTCTGGTTTCTTGGTTTAGTCCCTTGTTTTGGTGGAGCACATCCTCCAGCAGTTTTCTATGAAAGGGCAGTTGGCAGATGATTTTTTGAGACACACATGTTGTAAACTATCTACTATTGTGTTTATCAGGAATTTGGAGAAAAAAATGGTTAGAAATAATTTGGTTGAAAATAATTTTTCCCAGAATTTTCTACTGTTGGTGTTTTTACTGATACTTCTAAAACCACACTGATTTGGGCCCTTTGCAATGAGCTTTTGTTCTTCCTTTCTCTGTTGGGTATTAAGATTCTTCTCTCAGTTCTGACAAACTCCATATTTTCCCATCTTTTTTCCATGCCTTTGTCAGTGTTTACATCATTGTACTTACATAAAGATAGTTCATAGATGAGCACCAAATATGCACCATTATTTTGTTATTCTGGAGTATGTTTTTCAAAAAAATTACTCCCAGGTAATTTTTTTTTAATATAATTTTTTATTTTTTATAAACATATATTTTTATCCCCAGGGGTACAGGTCTGTGAATCACCAGGTTTACACACTTCACAGCACTCACCAAAACACATACCCTCCCCAATGTCCATAATAGCACCCCCTTCTCCCAAACCCCCTCCCCCCAACAACCCTCAGTTTGTTTTGTGAGATTAAGAGTCACTTATGGTTTGTCTCCCTCCCAATCCCATCTTCTTTCATTTATTCTTCTCGTAACCACTTAAGCCCCCATGTTGCATCACCACTTCCTCATATCAGGGAGATCATATGATAGTTGTCTTTCTCCGCTTGACTTATTTCGCTAAGCATGATATGCTCTAGTTCCATCCATGTTGTCGCAAATGGCAAGATTTCATTTCTTTTGATGGCTGCATAGTATTCCATTGTGTATATATACCACATCTTCTTGATCCATTCTTCTGTTGATAGACATCTAGGTTCTTTCCATAGTTTGGCTATTGTGGACATTGCTGCTATAAACATTCGAGTACACGTGCCCCTTTGGATCACTACGTTTGTATCTTTAGGGTAAATGCCCAATAGTGCAATTGCTGGGTCATAGGGCAGCCGCAGCAACATCTTCCTAGGAACAACGCCAAAGGCAAGGGAAGCAAGGGCAAAAATGAACTATTGGGATTTCATCAAGATCAAAAGCTTTTGCACAGCAAAGGAAACAGTTCACAAAATCAAAAGACAACTGACAGAATGGGAGAAGATATTTGCAAATGACATATCAGATAAAGGACTAGTGTCCAGAATCTATAAAGAACTTAACAAACTCAACACCCAAAGAACAAATAATCCAATCAAGAAATGGGCAGAGGACATGAGCAGACATTTCTGCAAAGAAGACATCCAGATGGCCAACAGACACATGAAAAAGTGCTCCATATCACTTGGCATCAGGGAAATACAAATCAAAACCACAATGCGATATCACCTCACACCAGTCAGAATGGCTAAAATCAACAAGTCAGGAAATGACAGATGCTGGCGAGGATGCGGAGAAAGGGGAACCCTCCTACACTGTTGGTGGGAATGCAAGCTGGTGCAACCTCTCTGGAAAACAGCATGGAGGTTCCTCAAAATGTTGAAAATAGAACTCCCAGGTAATTTTTCACAGTTTTCTCTTCCAGATGGTCCATTAGGGTTTCCAGTTGTACCATCCTAATTTTACCTCCCATGGGTGCATTCATGTTCTCTGCCCCTCTTTACTCCCATTTGTTTTTTTCCTACTACCTCTCCTGTTAGATCCATATTGAGCATTTCCTGTGTCTCATCTCGTATCCTCTCAGCCCACCTTTCCTTCAGACTTTGCTGCCTGGGTCAACTATGTAAAGGAGAGCCACTTCTCTTGAACCATTCATATCTTGCTCCCTGTGCCAGGGCTCCTGTGCTACCACAGAATGTGTCAGCTGCAGAAACCACTTGGTGCTTACTCCTGCACTACTTGGAAGCACAAGAAAGCAACACCCAAGGGGCAACCTGGACAATTTAGGGTATGGATCCTGTGGTAAATGCTCCCCACTCCCATCCTTTGTGCGGACAATTCTAAGGCACATTTGACACAATTTCCAAAGGAAGCTCAACAAGAGTGAGCTGAGTTGCCCACAGTGGTGATCTGTTCAAACCATGGGTTGAATGGTCTCTTTCTTTGTGTCTTTTTTCCTGTTTTCACTCCTGTTCTCTAGCATTACTTCCCCTGAATAAATTATCCTCTGGCAAACTCTTACCTTAACATCTGTTTGGGTTCCTGTGAGGAACCCAAGCTAAGACAATGGTTGACCCATGATATCTGGTAATCTCAGGGTGTCCACACAATATTAAGAGGGTAGTATTAGGGACACCTGGGTGGCACATTGGTTGAGTGTCTGCCTTTGCCTAAGGTCATGATCTCAGGGTCTTCAGATCAAGTCCCACACAAGTCTCCTTGCTCAGCAGGCAGACCTCTTCTGTCTGCCACTCCCCCTACTTGTGGTTATGCTCTCTCTTTCTCTCTCTCTCTCTCTGAAAAATAAATAAAATCTTAAAAAAAGAGGGCAGTATTAAAAAGAAATAACTAGGAAGACAACAAATGGCAGAGACATTACTCAGCCCTAAAAAGAATGAGATCTTACCATTTGCAACAATATGGATGGGCCTAGTGAAATAAATCAGACAGAAAGACAAGTGGCTAAATTATTTCACTTACATGTGGAATCTAAAAAACAAAACAAATGAATAAACAGATAAACAAAAAGCAGAAACAGATCCATAAATACAGAGAACAAACAGGTGATTGTCAGAGAGGAAGGAGGTAGAGGATGGGCAGAATAGGCTAAGAGGAGTGGGAGATCCAGGCTTCCAGTTATGATTTGGATAACAGGGATAAAAGATGAAGCATGAGTAATATGGTCAATAACATTGTAATAGCTTGGATATGGGGATAAAAAGTACAGCATAAGGAATACAGTCAATAAACTATAATACCATTATACAGTGATGGAAGGCAGCTACACTTGTGGTGAATACAGCATAACATAGAGTTTTCCAATCATTATTTTGTACACCTGAAACTAACATAATATTGTGTATTAATTGTATTAAAACAATGGCAAGGTCATAGAGTTAGCAGCTGTGTAATCAGGCCCTACCCACTGGCCTTTTTCAGGAAGATAAAGGAAAGCCCAAGTTCATTTCTCTACTGGTACAAAGCTATTGCCACCCAGGGAAATGTCTTCCTCAGTAGCCTGCATCCAAAGAAAAAAAATCTGGGGGCGCCTGGGTGGCTCAGTGGGTTAAAGCCTCTGCTTTCAGCTCAGGTCATGATCTCAGGGTCCTGGGATCGAGCCCCACATCTGGCTCTCTGCCTGTCAGGGAGCCTACTTCCTCCTCTCTCTCTCTCTCTCTGCCTGCCTCTCTGCCTACTTGTGATCTCTGTCAAATAAATGGATAAAATCTTAAAAAAAAATCTGGAGCAATGGTGACACTAGATTTGAATGATTTTTAATATTTACTTTGAGCCCCATTGAAATCTATGTGAACAGAAAGAGTACAGAATTAAGTGGAAAATGATAAACCAGTTTCAAAGCTAAACTTTGTTAGTTCTTGAATGTTTTGAAAATGACACCTAGGTTCTGATACATTTGTAGACATGACAATCCATAATCTGAATTTAATAAAGAGAACAAAAATTCACAAATGACAAAGGAGAGTAAATCATACTATTTCTTTTATCATATTTATACTAACCCTAAACATAGACTCAAGGGAAAAAGTCCCCCAAATGAAGCCAATATTTCAAATTGCAGCTTTAATATCATCTTGCAAAGATACCTATCTACAGTTTAAGCTGTAGAAAAGGAACCTGTCCTGTGCCTCATTTATTAGTTTTGCTAATTTATCCTCCTGAAATGGTTAGTTAGATTGTGTTTGGATACAAGTGACAGAAAACCCGAGATAATACCCTAAATATAAAGTGGTTGTTTTGCTTCATATGAGAAGTCAGAGGTAAGTGGTTCTTGCCAATGGCTTGGTGACTTAATAATGTCAAAATTGATGGCCTTTATAGTCTTTTGACCCTTCCTTCATGTTTGCAAAATGGCTGCTGCATCTCCAACCATCACAACTGTACTCAAGGTCAAAAGGGAGAGAGAGAGAGAGGAGAAAAAAGAATGTCAGTGTCAGACACATCTGTTTCTTGTTACTGAGAAAGCGAAAGGTTTCTGAGAAGTCCCACAGAAAGATTCTTTCAGGTTTCATTGGACGGAACTAGGTCATCTAACCTCCCCTCAGCTGCAAGGTAAGCCAGGAAAGCTAAAAACAGAATGATCGGTTGCCTGTGGCTACAACAATAAACCTCTAAAATTATGATCCTGATAGCAAAGAGGACAACAGATGGATGCAATGTTGACACTTTTTTTTTTTTAAAGATTTTATTTATTTATCAGAGAGAGGGGGAGAGAGCGAGCACAGGCAGACAGAATGGCAGGCAGAGGCAGAGGGCAAAGCAGGCTCCCCGCCGAGCAAGGAGCCTGATGTGGGACTCAATCCCAGGACGCTGGGATCATGACCTGAGCCAAAGGCAGCTGCTTAACCAACTGAGCCACCCAGGCGTCCCCAATGTTGACACTTTTGATCATGTTCCCTACAAGCAGAGTCTGAGATGGGGGTTCTTGCAAACTGATTTATTGAGGGAGGGCTCACAGGAGAAAACAATGAAGTGAGGGAATCAGAACGTGGCAGGCAACATGTGATTTCATCAGAAGTCTAGCACCTGCCTGATACTGAGGACTAAATTCTGTGACCTTTTGCATTTGAAGGAAGGCCTCTGGCCCCTCGCATGGAGTCTGGATGTATCTCTGACAACTTTGACAAAAGGAAGTGGTAGGAGTGGCACTATGATTGTTTCTAGGCCAGGCCCTAAGGAACTGTTAGCTGCGACATCCTATCTCTTAGAGCCCTGACCTGTCAGATAAGAGGCCCAACCACCCTCCTGGAGACACCACACAGAGACCCTGAGATATCATGAAGAGGGACAAGGTCCCAGCCAGGCTCAGGTTTCTAACTGCCCCCACCAAGGCACCAGGCAAGTAAGTGAACCTGTTTGTGACCCTTTGGACCAATCCATCTGACAGCTAAAGACACTATAAGCCACAGACAACACTATGTGGAGCAGAAGTATTGCCCAGCTGAGCCTTTCCCAAATCCCTCACCCATGTACCATGATATATAATAAAATGTTGTTTTAAGTTGCTTAGTTTAGGGTGGCTATTAGTCCATACAGGAAACTGGGATCAGTGGGGGACTTGGGATAGTAAATGACATCTGAGATAGTCCCACCCAAGGCAGGAAACCAGGCCCTTATGTCCCAGGATTAGTTTTTACAATCAAGTAGGCTTTATTGCAGGGGTACAAGCTGAGGGAAGCTCCAGGAGAGGCATTTCCCACCACCTAAGGGAGGCTTTCCATTAACCAAAGGCAGTTTCCCAGGAAGGGTATGGCTTAGGGGCTTGATAATAAACCTCACTGCAGCTGGGAGTGGGTGTACCAGCTGAATAATGGGGATCTGGGTGAGGGGCATCAGTGACATTTCCACAAGGGACAACTAACAGTTCCAGCCAGATAAGGATGTGCATATATACATGTATGTGCACACATATACATCTACGTGCATGTAAACATGTGCATACATACACATCTATATACATGCATGCATGTTTATTTAGTTAAGCACGTAAGTCTATACTAACTTCAATAGAAATACTTATATTTTCTTTCAGTTCTGAGAATCAAAGAGTAAATGTTTAGTCTTCATTGACTTTGCCATTGGTTTGCTTTATATGTCACCCCTCTCTGTCTCTTTATCCTGTATCTCTGTCCCTCTCTTTTTCTCTTCTTCATTCTTATGATATCTTTCTCATTCATCCCTTTGTTTTTTTCCAGCCAACTATGGTAGCTTGCGTGGCAAGGTGGTGTCAAGGTGGTGTTTCTCTGTGAGGAGCAAACTATAGTGGGCTGATTTTTTTTAATGCACCTGCTTGGTGAACACAGTGATGAACACCAACATATCAATCTCATTATAAAGGTTGGAGCCAAGGTATCTGAAGAAAGGAGTGATGTTCCAGAGACCTTAGCATGTTTTCATAAATATATATTTATTTTTTAAAATATTTTATTTATTTATTTGACAGGCAGATCACAAGTAGGCAGAGAGGCAAACAGAGAGAGAGGAAGGGAAGCAGGCTCCCTGCTGAGCAGAAATCCCACTATGGGGCTGAATCCCAGGACCCTGGGATCATGACCTGAGCTGAAGGCAGAGGCTTTAACCCACTGAGCCACCCAGGCACCCCCATAAATATATATTTAAAATATATATTCCCATGTGGGAAATTTCTAGGTGGACTACACATCTGATAATAAGATTACTTGAATGACTCTATCATTCATACACTCACATATTCATCCGGAGGTTATTATGGAAGTCTTACTTGCTACTATTGAGGGAGATCATTGAGATGACATGACCACTGGTTCACCTGTGAGCTGGACCTTGACAACTAAAGGTTCCTCTCTGCCCATGTCCTTGGAATGTACATTTTTTCCCCTCCCCTGCCCTAAGAGGATATCCCAAGGACACAGACTTGAGACAATATTGTAGCGTTGAGCCCATCTGAATGGTATATGCGACTGAACTCAGTTAAGGTCACTATATAAACTTGGGACTATGGCAGGAAGGTGCAGGATCTACTCGTCTTGCAGTAACCCAATGCAAGCCTCATACACAAGTTCCCTTGCTTAAGAAAACTGCCACCTACCAATCTGGAGTGTGCTGCTTCTTTCATTGGTTTCTTCCTGCCATCCATGGATGGAGGCCAATTTCATATTTCACCAGGGAAGATCCACAGGAGCTTGGAGACCAGCAGCTACAGAATACACACCTAGGGACACAGAATAGTGTTTTTTTTTTTAATATTTCTAATTCCTAATTTTTATTAACATATAATGTATTATTTGTTTCAGGGATACATGTCTATGTTTCAGCAGTCTTACAAAATTCACAGCACTCAGCATAGTACACACCCTCCCCAATGTTCATCACTCAGTCAACAAATCCCTCCCACCACCACTCCAGCAATCTTCAGTTTGTTTCCTGATATTGAGTCTTTTATGCTTTGTCTCCCTTTCTGGTTTCCTCTTGTTTCATTTTTCCCTTCTTTACCCTATGATCCTCTATCTACCCTCAATAGGGTAGGTTTATTTTCAACTTTTTGAGGAACCTTCATACTGTTTTCCAGAGTGGCTGTGCCAGCTTGCATTCCCAACAGTGTAGGAAGGTTCTCTTTTCTCCACATCCTCGCTAACCCCTGTCATTTCCTGACTGGTTAATTTTAGCCATTCTGACTAGAGTGTGAGTGTGCTTTTGATTTGTATTTCCCTAATACTGAGTGGTACTGAGCATGGTATTTTTGAACATGATATTTTTCATGTGTCTGTTGGCCATTTGGATGTCTTCTTTGCAGAAATATCTGTTTATGTCTTCTGCCCATTTCTTGATTGGATTATTTGTTCTTTGGGTATTGAGCTTGATAAGTTCTTTATAGATTTTGGATACTAGCCCTTTATCTGATATGTCATTTGCAAATATCTTCTCCTATTCTGTCAGTTGTCTTTTGGTTTTGTTGAGTGTTTTCCTTGTTGTGAAAAAGCTTTTTATCTTGATGAAGTTCCAATAGTTCATTTTTGTACTTGCTTCCCTTGACTTTGGTGATGTTTCCAGGAAGAAGTTGCTGTGGCTGAGGTCGAAAAAGGGGTGCCTGTGTTCTCCTCAAGGATTTTGATGGATTCCTGTATCACATTGAGGTCTTTCATTCATTTTGAATCTATTTCCGTGTGTGGTAAAAGGAAATGAGCCAGTTTCATTCTTCTGTATGTGGCTGTCCAATTCTCCCAACACCATTTGTTGAAGAGACCATCTTTTTTCTTTTGGACATTATTTCCTGATTTGTCGAAGTTTATCTCCTGATTTGCAAAGTTGACCATAGAGTTGAGGGTCCATTTTTGGGCTCTCTATTCTGTTCCATTGATCTGTGTATCTGTTTTTGTGCCAGTACCATACTGTCTTAATGATTACATCTTTGTAATAAAGCTTGAAGTCTAGAATTGTGATGCCACAGCTTTGATTTTCTTTTTTGACAACCGTCTGGCTATTTGGGGTCTTTTCTGGCTCCATATAAATGATAGGATTATTTGCTCCACTTCTTTGAAAAAAAGTTGATGGTCTTTTGATAGGGATTGCACTAAATATGTAGATTGCACTAGGTAACATAGACATTTTCACATTATTTGTTCTTCCAATCCATGAGCATGGAAAGATTTCCATTTCTTTCTGTCTTCCTCAATTTCTTTCATGAGTACATTATAGTTTTCTGAGTACAGATTCTTTGCCTCTTTGGTTAGACTTATTCCTAGGGATCTTATCGTTTTGGGTGTGATTGTAAATGGGATGGGCTCCTTAATTTCTCTTTCCTCCATCTTGCTATTGGTGTATAAAAATGCAACTGATTTCTGTGCATTGATTATATATCCTGACACTTTATTGAATACATTTATGAGGTCTAGCCATTTTGGGGAGGAGTCTTTTGAGTTTCCACATAAAATATCATATCATCTGCAAAGAGAGAGAGTTTGATTTCTTTTTTACCAATTCAGGTGCCTTTTATTTCTTTTTGTTGTCTGATTGCTGAGGCTAGGACTTCTAGTACTATGTTGAACAGCTATGGCGATAGTGGACGTCCCTGCTGTGTTCCTGACCTTAGGGGGAAATCTTTCAGGTTTTCCCCATTGAGAATCATATCTGCTGTAGATTTTTCATATATGGCTTTTATGATATTGAGGTATGTACCTTCTATGCCTACACTGTGAAGAGTTTTGACCTAGAGAGGATGCTTTACTTTGTCAAATACTTTTTCAGCATCTATGGAGAGTATTAAATGCTTCTTGTTCTTTCTTTTATTAATGTATTGTATCACCTTGATTGATTTGCAGATGTTGAACCAACCTTGCAGCCCAGGAATAAACCCACTTGGTCATGGTGAATAATCTTTTTAATGTACTGTTGGAACCTATTAACTAGTATTTGATGAGAATTTTTGCATCCATGTTCATCAGGGATATTGGTCTGTAATTCTCCTTTTGATAGGGTTTTTGTCTGGTTTGGGGATCAAGGTAATCCTGGCCTCATAAAATGAGACTGGAAGTTTTCCATCCATTTCTATTTTTTGGAACAGTTTCAGGAGAATAGGTATTAATTCTTTTTTAAATGTTTGGTAGAATGCCTGTGGGAAGCCATTTGGCCCAGGGCTCTTGTTTTTTTGGAGATTTTTGATGACTGCTTCAATCCCCTTACTAGTTATGGGTTTGTTCAGGTTTTATATTTCTTCCTGGTTTAGTTTTGTTAGTTTATATGTTGCTAGGAATGTATACATTTCTTCCAGACTATCTCATTTCCTGTCCTATAATTGCTCATAATATGTTCTTTTAATTGTTGTATTTATTTGGTGTTAGTTGTGATCTCTTCTTTATCATTCATGATTTTATTAATTTGCATCCTTGGTCTTTTTTTTTCCCATAAATGTGAACAGGAGTCTATCAATTTTATTAATTCTTTCAAAGAGCCAGTTCCTAGTTTCATTGATCTGTTCTATTGTTCTTTTGGTTTCTATTTCCCCCAACTCCCTTCTCCTCTCCATCTCCTCAAGTCCTCCTTGTTATTCCTCATGCTCCACAAATAAGTGAAACCATATGTTAATTGACTCTGCTTGACTTACTTCCCTCAGCATAATCTCTCCCAGTCCTGTCCATGTTGATACAAAAGTTGGGTATTCATCCTTTCTGATGGAGGCATAATACTCCATAGTATATATGGACCACATCTTCCCTATCCATTCATCCATTGAAGGGCATCTTGATTTTTTCCACAGTTTGGTTACTGTGGCCATTGCTGCTATGAAAATTGGGGTACAGATGGCCCTTCTTTTCACTACATCTGTACCTTTGGAGTAAATACCCAGTAGTGCAATGGCAAGATAATAGGGAAGTTCTATTTTTAATTTCTTAAGGAATCTCCACACAGCTTTCCAAAGTGGCTGTACCAACTTGCATTTCTGCCATCAGTGTAAGATGGTTCCCCTTTCTCCACATCCTCTCCAATCATGTTGTTTACTGTCATGTTAATTTTGGTGACTCTAAATGATGTAAGGTGGTATCTCAATGTGGTTTTGATTTGAATCTCCCTGATGGCTAATGATGATGAACATTTTTTCATATGTCTGTTAGCCATTTGTATGTCTTCTTTGGAGAAGTGCCTGTTATTGTCTTCTGCCCATTTTTTGACATGATTATCTCTTTTGTGTGTGGTGAGTTTGAGTAGTTCTTTATAGATCTTGGATATCAGCCACTTTGTCTGTACTGTCACTTGTGAGTATCTTCTCCCATTCCATGGGTTGCCTCTTTGTTTTGTTGACTGTTTCTTTTGCTGTGAAGAAACTTTTGATCTTGATGAAGTCCCAAAAGTTCATTTTTGCTTTTGTTTCCTTTGCTGTTGGAGACATGTCTTAAAAGAAGTTGCTGTGGCCAATGTCAAAGAGCTTGTTGCCTATGTTCTCCTCTAAGATTGTGGTGGATTCCTGCCTCACATTGAGGTCTTTTATCCATTTTGAGTTTATCTTTGTGTTTGGTGTAAGAGAATGGTCGAGTTTCATTCTTCTACACATAGTTGTCCAATTTTCCCAGCACCATTTAATGAAGAGACTGTCTTTTTTCCACTGTATATTTTTTCCCTGCTTTAAGACTGGCAAGACATATTCAAGGCACTAAATGAAAATAACATGCAACCAAGAATACTATATCCAGCAAGGCTGACATTCAAAATGGATGGAGTGATAAAGAGCTTCCAAGACTGGCAAGGTTTAGAAGAGTATGTGACCACCAAGATGGTACTACAAGAAATATTAATGGGGGGGCTCTATAAAAGAAGAAAGAACCCAAGAGTGTCATAGAACATATATTTACAGAGGCAATCTATAGAAGCAAGGGCTTCACAGGCAACACAATGTCAATAAAAATGTATTTCTCAAAAATCACCCTCAAAGCGAATGACCTAAACTCTCCCATAAAATGGCACAGGGTTGCAGATTGGATAAAACAACAGGACCCATCCATATGTTGTCTACAGGAGACCTATTTTGAACCTAAAGATACATCCAGACTGAAAGTGAAGGGATGGAGAAGCATCTTTTATGCCAGTGGGCCTCAAAAGAAAGCTGGAGTAGCAATTCTCTTATCAGATAAATTAGATTTTGAACTAAAGACTGTAGTCAGAGATAATGAAGGACACTACATCATTCTTAAAGGGCCTATCCATCAAGAATATCTAACAATTATAAATATTTATGCCCCAATACAGGGGCAGCCAACTATATAAGACAACTGTTAATCAAAATAAGGTCATATTGATATGAATACATTAATAGTAGAGAATCTTAACCTGCCACTCTCAGTAATAGACAGATCATCCAAGCAGAAAATCAATAAAGAAACAAAAGCATTGAATGACAGATTGGACCAAATAGACCTCATAGATATATACAGAACATTCCACCCTAAAACAAGAGAATACTCATTCTTTTCAAGGGCACATGGAACTTTCTCCAGAGTAGACCACATACTGGGTCACAAATCAGGACTCAACCAATACCAAAAGATTGAGATTATTCCCTGCATATTCTCAGACCACAATGCTTTGAAACTGGAATTCAACCACAAGGAAAAGTTTTGAAAGAATTCAAACACCTGAAAGCTAAAGACCATCTTGCTTAAGAATGTTTGGATCAATCAGTAAATCAAAAAGAACTTAAACAATTCATGGAAATCAATGAAAATGAAGACACTTCAGTCAAAAACCTATGGGATACAGCAAAGGCGGTCCTAGGGGGGAAATACATAGCCATCCAAGCCTCCCTCAAAAGAACTGAAAAATCCAGCACATATCAGCTCTCTTTACACCTTAAAGAGCTGGAGAATCAACAACAAATTAAGCCAACCCCATGCACAAGAAGGGAAATAATCAAGATTAGAGCAGAGATCAATGAGATAGAAACTAGAGATACAGCAGAACACATCATCAAATCTAGAAGCTGGTTTTTTGAAAGAATCAATAAGATTGATAAACTAATGGACAAACTAAAAGAGAGAAAGGCCAAATTAATACAATTATGAATGAAAAGGAAAAGATCACAACTAACACCAAGGGAATAGAAACAATCATCAGAAATTACTATCAACAGTTATATGCCAATAAAGTAAGCAACCTAGATGAAATGGATGCCTTCCTGAAAGCCTATAAACTTCCTAAACTGAATCAGGAAGAAATTGACAACCTGAATAGACCAGTATCTAGTAACGAGATTGAGGCAGTGATCAAAAACCTCCCAAAAAATAAGAGCCCAGGACCTGATGGATTCCCTGGGGAATTCTACCAAACTTTCAAAAAAGAAATAATACCTATTCTCCTGAAGCTGTTTCAAAAAATTTTAAAAAATTAACTTTGAAAGACTAAAGAATCATTGGAAAAAAGCCATGAATTCTATGTTCTGCATTCCCCTAGCACTGGTGTTTTGTAGTTCTCATTGATCAGTAGACTTGGTCTTGACTGGATGTTCTTGCTGATATTCTAGGGGAGGGGCCTGTCACAGTGATTCTCAAATGTCTTTGCCCAAGGTGGAATTACACCACCCTTACCAAGGACCAGGCTAAATAATCTGCTCAGTTTGCTCTGTGTAGCTTTTGTTCCCTAAAAGATTTCTGTACAGCTTTCGAAGATGAGAATGAAAATAGTGGCCTCCCAATTTCCAGCCCCCAGAGGAGCCAAGAGCTCAGGCCCCCCTCTTCATCAAGCCCTCAGGGAAAAGCACACTATCAAGCCTGTCTTCCTGGTCTCTGGCTGTGCTCCCTGCTCAGTCAGCCTGTGAATGAGGATTTCTATCTCTGGCATGTGGTCCCATTTGTAGTCTCCAAACCCAGCCAATTCCTGCAATATGCCCCCACACCACACCTCCTGGTGGAGGACAGTGGGGATCTTCCTGGATCTGCAACTTGTGGAGTCCCTGCTTGAAGAGCAATGGCCTGATTGTGCATCAGATCACAGTTTAAGCTAACCCACGCTGAGAGCCCACTTCTCAGCTCTGTCTCTGCAGCCAGGTTCTCCTCTCTGATACCTGAGAGCTCTGCTGCACTCAGGCACCCCCAGTATTTTAGTAATACCAAAAATCCTGAGACTGCACTGTCCCAGGATGTCTCTGCCCCACACTTAGCCTCTGGAGCTACATCTCTCAGTGGAACAGACTTCTAAAAGTTCCAATTTTGTGCTTTGTTGCTCTATTGTTTTCTGGGAGCTGGCCTCTACCCCCTCAGTCTCTCCTCCCATATATCACATCAGATTCACTTCTCTACACATCCTACCTTCCAAAAATTGGTTGCTTTTCTATCCCTAGAATTTCTGCTCTTCTCTTTGATCTCCTGTTGAGTTTGTAGGTGTTCAGAATGTTTTGGTAACTATCTAGCTGAATTTCTGGGACCAGACGAAATTTATGTCTCCTACTCCTCCACCATCTTCCCTGGGGCTCAGAATAATGTTTACACTTTGTACAAGCAGAGGACGTTATGCAGAGGACACTATGTTGCAGTGTTAGTGTCCACTGAGCAGTGGTTCTCAGTTAAAGAGATAGGTTCACAGGTGACTCCATTGTTTTCATGCCGTGTAACCAATTCCTCTCTCCCTTGCAGAGTTTTGTGCAGATTTAAGACAGCATGACTGTGTTGTATAGTGCAGTTTCTGGAATACCAGAGGAACTGAAATGATGTTCCTGTTCCCTCTTATTATTATTCTACATGATACCAATTTATAAAAATATAGAAGACTGAAGACCTTACAAGAAATCCTGCTGCCAGTCTTATGGTTGGTGGTAAGTCACTTTTTAAATAAAATCTTTATAAAATAGAGAGATCAACTTTGCTTCTATATTTTATACAAGATGAAAGATATTGCATAAAAGGAAGACAAAGTGAAGAAGGTGGAAAATAGGGAACATCAGTAAACAGATCAAGAAAGTATAAGTTATTGTCAAGAAATGGCACAAGTGTATATACTCATTGTCTTGGACTATTTAAAAGTAAGTTTTAAAGTATGGCCTGGGACAGCACTTTCCCTTATCTTTAAAATAGTGTTGGAGACTTTGAGTTTAAATTAAAAACAATGAGAAATTTGCTTTTGAGAAGAGAAAAATGAGAAGAGCTCCAAAGTGAGGTGGTCAATTAAACCCTGGACCCTACTTGGCATAGCAGCACCTCTGCCCCTTGGATGGATCCCCAAGGTGGATGGAAATGGTCCCTGAAGGCATTGGGCAGCACCAAGGAGACAATTTGGGATTCTTCTCTCTGACATTCATTAAGACAAGCTCTGTTCCTCTTCATAGGCAGTTTTCTTCATAGAGCAAAGGTCAGAGGGTGAGGAACAACTCTGAAAATTGATGATTCCTCCTATACACACACATCTCTCCTTACCTTATGGAGAAAGACCCAGGGTCCTGCAGGAGGTCCTTTGCTAATCACTGTGGTGGCACACAGTCTTGGTCAGCACTTTCTACCAATCAAACCAATTGAGAGCTTTGCACAGAACACACAAGCTTCAGTGTGAGACACAATTAGCCTGATACTTCAGGCTCCAGGGAAAAACCAAGCTTGGGGTCTGGGGTTTTTCTCCTTTCCTGACCTCTCATTTCTAATATTCTCCTAAGTTTTCATCATAAAGCACTGATGACTCCTCAAAAATCATGAATTTATGGTATCAGCCCTTTTACAGCCAACTTTATGTGAGCTTGGGGCTTAGTCCACACAAATATCCAAAACGTCATCATTTCAGAGAATAACAGAAATAAGACTGAACTGGCCCTCGGGGGGGGGGGGGGAATCATACCCTGTGGCCACCCTTTTCATTTCTAGCTATTTATCTCCCAAATCTCTCTCGAAGTCATTCAGACTTTGAAAACACCCTTGCACCTCAAGTTGTGTGTAAAGTTTCCTCCAAATGTTTAGCACCTGCCCAGATAAGCTCTTAACCTACCCACCATTACAATTTAGTCTTTGTATTCATTCATTTGGATGTGTAGGTTAACATGTCACTGTACTTTTTCTTCTATAAGTTAAATAGACTTTTATAAACAAGGAATGGTTCTGTTTCTAACCTCAATGAACATCAGCATGTTGTCTCAGCAGAAGATAGATGCAAGTTCCCCTCTGTTCCTTGTTTTACCTCCAGTGCCCATTTATAGAATCTAATAAATTAATGGCAGTGGTAAGTCCTAGATTGCCTCTTTTTCGCTACACCCAGGCAATGGTGGATCTCACCATCCCTTCCCCATTTTTCAGAAATTAGAAAAACAATTGTAGCACCTCCTTCTACTGCCAGCAGAATAGCATTCTCAGATAACCCCCTTTGTCCACACTCCCGCAGTGACAGGAAGAAAAAGTGACATTCACTTTGTCAAACCACAGGGGGTACTCAAATCTTTGGCTGATGACTATATTACTCCCTGTTACTTAAAAATAATATTGCTAATTTATTCAGAGTAATTAATCTCTTCTTGCATGATGAGTTATTCAATGTTACTTTGCTTTGGGAAAATCTAGAGAGAAGAAAAACTCAAACCATGGGGCTTAAATGGGGAGAGGATATCCAGATTCTAAAATCAGACCCAACTGCTTACTTGAGGGAGAAGAAAGAGATTTTCCTCTTTGAGCAAAGTGAATGAACAGCAATCTTCATTTAAGAAGCTGGTAGGAAGAAAATTAAGATTCCTTTCACCCTACTGAATACATTGTGTGTGCTCAATCTACCCCTTGCACTTCTATTCATAAGTGTGTCCCCTCCTCATTTCTCTCCAGCCCCTGAAATCTAGGGTTTACCATCTTTAACCTCCCCTTTCCTTCCTGTCCCCAAGAAACTGAGGCATTGGAAGAGAGAATTTCCCTTTATCAAGCACCTGTTGGGAGTGCTAGGTACAGAGCCAGCTCCTCACTCCTTACTTGTTGCTGGAGGTTTATTCATATCAGAACAGAGAACCCCCAAACGCAATCGTAATTGAAGTAAAAATGTGTGTGACATAATATATTGAAAAATGAAAGAAAAACTAATATAACCGGTTGATCCTGGTTTGTATAAGACAAAAATTAGGTTTCTTTATAACCATGCTCTACTGCATAAGATAAACAAATAATGAATCAAGTATGTAGGGGATGTAGGAATTGAATTTTTCCAAAACATATTATGAATGCCCAGTATGAAGTCCTTTGCCTGGGTTGGACTCCCACAGTCCTATACTAAGGGGAGAAGGTTTTGGATGTGGGACATAGTATTCCAGAGCTGCATTAATTTTCTAAGAGCTCTTTTAATCCTCTTATGGTCAAGATTCTCTCTTCTGAAGCTGTTGTGTTGTGGGATATCTCTCTCCTTCCCAGCCTGGGGTCTTGACGCTGCCAGAGCCACCAGAGTGTTGCTCTTTGTCTAGCTCCCAATATTGTCCTCATCAACTCATCCAAATCCTGAAGCTTCTGCAAATCAGTGGTGTTCTTTTTGCAGTTACTTTGCATTTTCTCTGACTTATCCAAGTTAACAACTATCAACAGAGGGATTGTGACATGAATATTAATGGATTAGTAGAGATGGATATGAGGGTTGAACAGAGAGAATGATGGAATGGAGACTCTACATTCTAGTGGCTGCCATCTTGTGGGGAATTATGTTCATGCCATGATGCTTCCCTGTGAAAGCACATAACTATGTGGCATCAGAAAACATCACTCAGGTAATGAGGACCCTCTCAAAGTGTTGCCCAACCCTGAGAGTAGCACAGAAGATGCAATCACTCCTACTGTACAGAGATGTAGATTCAGAAATGAAAGGATTTGTAGAAGTTTGCTCTGCTCACCCATACTTCCTTGTCAGAAGTCACAATGAAACCCTCCACATCCCCACTGTAATATTCCACACCCTCCTTACCATGGCTAGGCACTCAGGTTGAACACCCAGTCTCACACCCAACCTAGCTCACCTAGTGTCTTCATCCTTCAACATGTTCTGTCTCAGCAAATCCAAAGGACTCCCAAGGGAGCACCCACCTGTGTGTCCCAACTCCCCCAAACCACAAATGCTCCAGACAATAATAAACACTTTCCACCTAAAATGAGCACCTGATCCTTCTCTTCCCATTCTCCCTTAGCCAAATGGCACCAACACTCTCCCAGTGCCTGACCCAGAAGACTGGGGGTCTTCTTTCCTCCCTTGTCCCTGCAAACCCCCTGCCAAATCTTGTTTTCACTTTAAACTTGTTCAATCCACTCTTTCCCCTGTAACCCAGCATCAACTCTCATCTATACAATCTTGAACATCATAGATAATTTCTTGGCTTGTTGGAGGCTACGGCATGGTTGGAGTCGAGGAACAAACCAGGCCCTGACTTGTGTCTCCTTCAAAGTCCGGACACCTTGACAAGTTTGAGGAAAGTTGAGTGCACTGAGAAAGGGTCTGTGCTATGTGTCATGTGCTCCCCTACACTTCCCACACACACTCCCTCCAGTAGGAAACAATGTGGCCAGGGTCCTGAAATCTTAGTTAGTCCTTGTTGTTCTGTACCTACCATAACCCACTCCCTGGTTGATTGTCTTGCTAATGGCTTTAGCCAAAACTACCTGGCATCACGAGGTTTGCTTGTAGTAAATATAAACTTGTTATAGAAACTTGTGGTCATCTGACTATGTACTGATGCAATGCTCCTCCTATTCTGGCCTGCCTTATAAATGATTGTGAGATGTGGAATAAAATTGGCACTGTTGGACATCATCTTCAGTGTCCCTCCTGTCCCCATCTCTTTGTCTCTTAATTTCTTTTCACCATCCTCTTAGCCCTCACGGTTTTCCTGGTGAATTTGTCGCGCTGGCCGCGACAAGTGGCGCCCGAACAGGGACCATGAGGCGTTTCAAGGGAGCACGCGGGTACAAGTAAGTGTACGAATTTCGGTAAGAGAAGACGGAGTCGGCGGGCGACAGCAGGAGTAAAATAATATGGGGCAGTCTCTTCCTGTGCAGGAAGGATCTTTTTGTTACGGCATTGCAGGCCCTAAAGCAGAAGGGGTCTAAGTTCTCAGTAAATCAGTATTTGAACTAAGTTAAGTTTGTTGGATTAATTAGGATACACATGTTTTTTGAGTTAACAGTAGTAAATGTGAAACTTTAGAGTTTTTTACTTAAAGTCAAATAAGCTCATGTTATTTGTTAAAATCTGTGTTAAAACCTGTTGGGTTAAAATCTGTTAGCAAAGAGATGACTAAACTGATGGTTAATTGTCTGTCTCAAAGCTTTAATGGGTAATTGTTAAAGTAGCTTTCAAAGTCTTTGCTAACCTGAAACTTTAATTCCAATGGGATAAAATGCTTGAGCGGTCGCCGGAACATCACTGCCGGCGTGACAAGAAGGAGCAGGGTTGAAGGATAGGAGGATGAAGAAAGGGAATGTGGGGAACAGAAGGGACACAGGCGAACGTGTCAAGCAAGTGCCAAAGTTTATTTTGCAGAGTTCTGATTTATACCACACAGTAAGGGAATCACCTCCTGTACATCTGGTGCTAGCTTCTAATTTGGCCTGAGAATAGCTGGCCATGCAGAGATATCAGACAGCCTTGACCTTCGTGGTTTGGGCACCTAGGCCATAACTCAATATTCACAAAACACAGGAGCCTTATTAGCTTAGTTTTGAAACAGCAGCTGCAATGGCAACAAGCCAAACCTCACAATGTTCTCAAAACAATCACCAGGGAGACAAGGTGGCACTCTAGCTCACCACCTGTGAAGGCCCTCGGTGGAAGAGGTTCCCAAGAACTGTTGCTTGATTGGGTTAACCCCTTCTAGGCACGAGACCCCCAACACTGGAACTAGGTTTGTGCTTTTGAAATCTGTTGGTAAACATCTTTTGTGCTTAACTGAATTCTGTTGTAACAGCCCCGGGGCCACTGTCTGAGCTAGACCCATTCATAAAGAATGGAAGGGGAGACTGATCACCTCCCATTAGCCAGGGATACCCAAAGGGGAGGGTGTCCATCCTGTTTGAATCTGAAGAGTGCCTGACTGTGTGAATGTGTCTGTATGGCTCCATCTCTTCAGCTACAGAGTCTGAGTGGGCTGCACCTGAGTCTTGTGGGGCATCATATGGCATAACGGTCATCTACTCCATGTAGTAGACTGGTCTGGGGTTTATAAGGACAGACCTTAGCTAAGACACTCCTAAGTTCCCGCGAGGGATGCAAGCAGGACAGCATCTAAAACATCCCCCTCCCTTTTGTCTGTGACATCATTTACGATGGGAGGGAAACCCAGAAAACTGTCTTAGGAAGAAAAAGGAAAGACACTGGTATAGAAAGGCTGTTGGAAATGAGAAAGCAACCCTGTATGTAGGAAAGTAGGAGATATGTAAGAAAGATTTAAGGAATGGGAATACATTTTCTTGAGGGTAAGAGAAGGTAATCTTGTCCTAAATGAGATGGTTGTATGGAAAGAAATGGCTTGGGACAGAACCTGAATGCAAAGCAAGTTGTAGAAGGTTTGTGAAGGGAAATCTTCAGAAAAGGAATTTTAGCTATGGTCAAGACAGACTAAGATTGAAATAAATGGGTTTTACAGGTATATTGGTGTAAGACTGAAATTCTGTTTTAAAGGGCAAAGTTTTCTGAGATTAATTGATCTGCTGTTATGAAAATGTAAATGTTTTCTCTTTGCCTGCCCAGAGTTGTAAATGAGGTCTCTTTGACTCAAGACTTTTCCTTGATAGGATAACCTTGTGTTGCATTTGGGTTACTGCGCTAAAGGAAAGTGAAATGGGAGATGTTTGGGACAAATACAGGTCTTTGATAAGTTAAAATCCTGGGAACTGAAATGGGTAAGAATTTCCAGAAGTAAAAGCTGCATTTGGAGTAAACCAGAATTAGTAATATGGGACTAGATGAACTGAAGGATTTGAAAGGAAGAATCTGACTTAGTGGGAATAGTGGAAATAGACGCTGAGGACTATGGGTCATGCTTGCAGGGGACGAGAGCTCTCTTACAGACTCTGCAGGAAAAGGGTATAAGGTGTCAGCAATGAAAGCACAGCTTGGTCAGAGCCATGCCACTTATTTAGGCTTTGATCTCCAAGAGGGAGTTTCTTGGGATGGTGGGCTACTGCAGGCTGTGGATACCGCCTTTGCAGAGATGGCGCAACCTCTCTATAAACTGGCCAGAAGAGGATATATTGGCATTTATAAATCTTCTCATTTGGGTCATGAATCTTTTCGAGCATTTTATGCCACTAAGTCTGTACAGAGAGCTGAATTAAAAGCAGTACATTTAGCCTTGGAAAAATTTCCTGAACCATGTAACTTATACAGTGATTGCCATTATGTAGTACATGCTATTCTGTTGTTACTAACTGATGTATTTTCTTACTAATGATGACGAACTTTTTCATCTCTTTATGAGTATTCAATGTTTACTGCAAAAAAGAGCTAATCCTATTTATATCGCTCATATTCAAGCACATACTAACTTGCCTGGATCTTTAACTGAAGGCAGTGCTATTGCAGATGCGTTAACTCACATAGAATTGGTGTTAACCACTAAGTTTGGGCAAGCCGCTCAAAGTCGTGCTCGTTTTCATCAAAATGCAGTGGCTTTACATAAACAATTTTGGATAACTTGAGAAGAAGCTCGACAAATAGTTAAGAGCAGCTCCACTTGCCCTATTCATCATCCCCAACCAACTTACGCTGTGAATCCTCGAGGCTTAATGCCTAATCATTTGTGGCAAATGGATGTAGCTATTTTTCCCCCTTTTGGAAGACTTAAGTATCTCCATGTTTCTATTGATACCTTTTCTGGATTTTTACATGCTACGGCACACTCTGGGGAATGCTTTACTGATGTTCAAAATCATTTGCTTTCAGCATTTGGGCACCTCAAAAGCAATAAAGATGGATAATGAGACTGCCTATACATCTCAAGCTTCTCAAACCTTTTGTGTCGTTTTAGACATAGCACACTCTACAGGCATCCCATATAATTCTTAGGGTCAAGCCATTGTTGAACGCGCAAATAGTACTCTTAAATCCTATCTTAAAAAATTAAAAGAGGGGGAGATACTACAGGGAAAAGTAAAATACTCTCCTCATATGCATTTAATTTTAACTCTATATATTAAAATTTTTTGTATGTAGATGATGACCGGTCGGACAGCGCCTGATCGATTCTGGCATCCTGATTTTTCTTCACTTCCATATGCCCAGTGGAAAGATCCCTTGACCGAAGTATGGAAGGGTCCTGACCCTGTCCTCCGAAGAGGAGGTTTTGTTTGTGTTTTTCCGCAGGATGACACCCTACGGACGCTGGCTTCCAGAAAGGTGGTGCTGAATCCTCGGGTCTCCAACAGAGCTTGGCTCGCCTCACGTTAAAGGGCCAGAACAGACAAAGAAGACGTCTCTCCCCTTACAGCCGGAGGGATGTTTCATGCAGAACTCTGGAGCAACTCTGGTTGCTGCCCTGGGACCAATCGGAGTGCAAATCGCCAGGAGTGGTTGTACTGCCACAAAAGACTATAATCTGACTTTGTGGGCCGGTGTTCCTAGATCTTTTTTACTGTTAGTGGGCTCGGGATCAATAGTTCTCACCTCTTTCCAAGGGGGACATCTATTGTATAATATCCATTGTGACCATTGTATGTTCTTTCGCAATCTGTACAAACTGCCACATCTGTGAATTCTCTAGCCCAAAATATCTCTCATGCTTTGGCTACTCAAGAACATAGAGACCAAAAATTTTAAGCTGGTTGGAAGGATTGGAAGAAGCAGTAGAATTTTGGGGGGGACAATTACCGGTGTTAAGAACTCAAATGTCTTTAATATGTCATGGAGGATTTCAACATATTTATGTCACTCCCTTGAAAGCCTTGAACTATTCTTGGGATGCTGTTAAACATCATTTGCAAGGAATATGGTTTCATAGTAATGTAAGTCTAGATCTCACAGAGTTGCAAAAGGAAATTGCTAATATAGGACATTCACAACTAGATGTACAAAATCCTGCTACTATGGTATCTCAGATTTTGGATGGATTACACAGGTTTAATCCTGGAAATATAATGAAATATTTCTTTCAGATTTTTATCATTATATTCACTGTCTTGGCTATATTGATTATAGGATGGGGAGTTTCCTTGTTTCGTACAGGACAACAAGGACTGCATACTCAGGCACAAATTCATAATTCATATGCTTGCTTTATTTAAAAAAGAAGGGGGAGATGTTGGAGGCTATGGCATGGTTGGAGTCAAGGACCAAACCAGACCCTGACTTGTGTCTCCTTCAAAGTCTGGACACCTTGGCAAGGTTAAGGACGGGAAAGTTGAGTGCACTGAGAAAGGGTCTGTGCTATGTGTCATGCGCTCGCCTACGTGACTTCCCACACACACTCCCTACAGTAGGAAACAATGTGGCCAGGGTCCTGAAATCTTAGTTAGTCCTTGTTGTTCTGTACCTACCATAACCCACTCCCTGGTTGATTGTCTTGCTAATGGCTTTAGCCAAAACTACCTGGCATCACGAGGTTTGCTTGTAGTAAATGTAAACTTGTTATAGAAACTTGTGGTCATCTGACTATGTACTGATGCAATGCTCCTCCTATTCTGGCCTGCCTTATAAATGATTGTGAGATGTGGAATAAAATTGGCACTGTTGGACATCATCTTCAGTGTCCCTCCTGTCCCCATCTCTTTGTCTCTTAATTTCTTTTCACCATCCTTTTAGCCCTCACAGTTTTCCTGGTCGATTCGTTGCGGTGGCCGCAACATTGGCTTGTCTTTAATCTTAAACATTCTCAAAACTGCAGCAAAAATGACCCACTAAGATACAAATCCACATGTTTTGATTTGTTAATGTTTATATTATAATGAAAGTATAGTTAACACACAATGTTATATAGTTTCAGGCATACAACATAGTAATTCAACAATTCTACATGTTGTACAGTGTTCATCATGATGAGCGTAGTCTCTCTCTGTCACCATACAATGTTATTACAATTTTACTGATAGTATTTTCTATATCATACTTTTTATCCCTGTGACTTATGTATTTTATAATTGAAAGTTTGTACCTCTTAATCCCCTTCACATATTTCTCCTACACCCCCATGCATCAGCCTTTCTTCTGGCAACACCAGTTTGTTCTTTATAAGTCTCTTTCCATTTTTTGTTTATTTCTTCTTAATATTATTAAAATATCCATATTAGCCACAGCAATCTGCAGATTCAATGCAATCCCTACCAAAATAGTATTTTTTTTAACAAGAGTAGAACAAGTAATCTTAAAATCTGTATGAGTCACAAAAGACCCTGAATAGCCAAAGCAATCTTGAGAGAGAACAAAGCTGATGGTATCATGATCTCATATTTCAAACTATGCTACAAATCTATATTTATCAAAACAGAGTGGTACTGGCACAAAAATAGACTCATAGACCAATGGAGTAGAATAGAGAGCCCAAAAACATACCCACACTTATATGACCAATCGCTTTTTTTTTTTTTTAAGATTTTACTTATTTACTTGAATGAGAGAGAGAGAGAGAGAGAGAACAAGAGGGAGGAGGGGCAGTGGGAGAGAGAAGCCCCCAATAGGGGGCTGGGACACGATCCCAAGACCTAGAGATCATGACATGAGCCAAAGGCAGATCCTTAGCAGACTGAGCCACCCAGGCACCCCAACCAATCACTTTTGAACCCCCAATCTTGTACCATATAAAGCACACTCTTGTGAAGTATGCAAATCTTTCAATTCTTGCTGCAGCCCTTTCAAGATTTCTCTCCCACTGGCCCCATCACCTCACCCAGACCTGATCTCCTGAGATGGTCCCCTTCTGCCCAAGAGCCCCCAGGTGTCAGCACAGGCTGACTCTGCCCATACCATCTGCGGTAGACCATCAGGGTCTACTGCACCTGGGGCCAGCATTGGGGTTATTACCTGCTGTAGCATAGAAAGACCTTGCACCTCCCAGTCAGAGGGTGCCAGGAGGAGCCTATGACCAGGGCAGGGCTAGTGTTGTATGACCTGAAAGGGGTCAATAAAGCAGAGATCTCTGAACTGGATCCTGCCTGAAGATGAGATCACTCCATGATTGAGTCTCTAATGATTTTTGTCCAAGGGGTGGGAAGATGGAGCAGGACTTGAGCTAGAATAGGTAGAGAAGCAGCAGTCACTCCTCTGGGAGGGGGAGGGATGTGTGGTCCCACCTGTGCTTTGAGCAGCATTCCTATTTTTGTCTGCTCTCAGACACAATGGTGGGGGCCTTGGTTTTTCTTGCTCCCCCATGGCTGCTGAATGGCCTATCCTGATGTTGGTTTCTATGAAACAGTTTAGCACCAGGCCAGCTGTTATCTGATAGCTTTCCAGAGACACTTTCTTTTTCTCAACTCCTTGATTTTCACCTTCTTCGTTGCTTTTGGCACTTTGAAATTTTCCTTATTTCTGAACAAGCTTGATTTTGCATGAAGAGGATGTTTCTTAGATTGTGTTCAACATTCTTGGGTGTATTATAGTTAAAGAGGGTCTCAGGTTATCTAGCCTATGTTTGAGAATGGAAGTCTGCCTTCTCCTTACATGGTGGAGCTCAGAGCTACAGCTTCACTGGGGTAACTGGGAGTCATGTTCTGCACACCTGAGAGCTAGCGTTTCCCCTGAGAACTCACATGCATGCCATTTCTCTCTTTTCCCACATTTTCATCATCGCTACCACTGCTAATCTAGATCAGAGAAGCTATTGGTATATTATTTTCTATTACAATGGTTGTTTTTTGTTTTGTTTTTAATATCTTGGTTTCAATAGTTAAGTTAGAAATTTGCATAAATTTACTGTGGTGTATTGCAGGTTATAAATGGCCCCACTTCATTCCATTTTTATTTACATGTTGATTTCCAATGTATATACTTATCTTCTTAATGAACAATAAAATAAAAAAGTGTAAGTTATTGTCAAGAATAATAAAATACACTAATAAATACCATTGGGAAGCAATGGCATATTTAAGAGAATATATAATCAACTACTGAGTGAAGAGGATTTGTCATGAAAAAAATACTCCTATTTTAGAGAATCACAAAATCAGAATTTAAAAGAAATTAAGAAGAAGCTGCAGAGAAAGGGGCTGAAGTGAATTAAAGATAAATCATAGAATGCTCATTGCACGTGTTTATTTTCTTACAAATAAGGTAGCTGGGAGAAACAGATGAAGCTAAAGCAGGCAGAGAAACTGAAGAGTGGGTGTCAAGGAAAAAAGGTTTCTATAATTTGCCCCCCAAAACTTCCCATTTAAAAGGAACACATTTTCTCCAGGCTTTTTCTTTTGGACATCTAGGGACATAAATGATAAAGGCCTTATTTTAAATGTTTTTCTAAGTCATAAAACAATCACCTGTCCCGGGAGCCTGGGACGTGGGGTAGATCTGTAGCCATGAGGGGCCTGCCAATGTTTTTGGATGGCACAGGATGCAGGGGAAGTGTCAGCACCAGGGAACTGCATATTTAATGAAATGTTTCCAGAGATAATGACTCAGCTTTCAAGTCTTTAGGCCATTGGTGACGCTAATCACTGTAATTTCAGCCCAAACTGTAAAGCACTGGGTCAGTGATGGAAAAAAACCATTTTGAAATAGAAAAAGCACCTTCAGAGCAGGTTTAAGTCACCCTGGTTTAACCGCCTTTCTGTGGAGTTGATTCTCTGGGGCATCTCAGCTCCTTCCCCTGGTGTCCCTGGCAGGGATGGGTCTTCTTTGTCACTGTGCTCCTTCCCTGAAATACATGTTGTCCCTTCAAGAGCAACCACCCCACCATTGGGCCTTCTTCTCCCTGAGTTCTGAGTTGTCTCACAGATAGGGGACAGTGCTTCTGATAACCATAGCAGGATCAGCCTTCTGAAAAGTTCCCTCTGAGGGCTCCAGTGAGTCAGACAACACAAAAAGACTTTCCTCCTCCTCTCCTCCTTCCCTTACTTCATTCTAAACCATGTTCTGAGTAGTGGGTGGTGGTACCCATGTAGGGCCACCAACATCATTTTCATATTGGGGAGGGGAGCTCTTCCACCTTCTCTGGGGTTGGAGTCTGGCCAGTCCTAGAGAAAATGCTCCTACCCCACTGGCTCCTCCTCAGAGAGGATAGGGGGGGCAGCAGCAGTGGGACTAGTCAGAAGAGAACTTTGCTTCTTCTCTTCTCCTCTGAGGGCCTGCCTGAAGCACCCCATCCTCTGTCTTCCTTTGTTCCTCTTTCAGTTTGCTGTTTGTATAAACTGCGTCCAGCTCCACAGGCAGAGGGCAAAAGGTCTTCCAGTTTCTCAGAGCTCCTTGTCAAAGCCATATTTCTTCAAGCTGCCCTTGCATGGGGGGCCGTTGTATACTCGTTAGGTGTTAACAAGATGGAACGTTAATTCCTTAATCAGTTCTCATCTTCATGAATTAGCTCCCTCAGCGTGAAACTCAAGGGGCAGTCAGAGGCAGACCATCAAACCTCACTTTAGAGGTTTAGCTTTAATAAGACTCATATTGAGGGGCGCCTGGGTGGCTCAGTGGGTTAAAGCCTCTGCCTTCGGCTCAGGTCATGATCCCAGGGTCCTTGGATCAAGCCCTGCATTGGGCTTTCTGCTCAGCAGGGAGCCTGCTTCCTCCTCTCTCTCTGCCTACTTCTCTGCCTACTTGTGATCTCTGTCAAATAAATAAATAAAATCTTTAAAAAAAAAATAAGACTCATATTGAGCCCATGTAGGCACCTGACATTTGTGTTCTCATCTATTACTCATAATACCAAGCAGGCGATTATCACCTTCATTATTACCCATTTCACAGATGAAGACACTGAGGGCACTGTGGCTTGGTGACTCTACTACAGTTACATGGCTGACACGTGGCAGATCTATTATGCCAACACCTCTGAGGGCTGCAGCATGCCACCAGCCTGTCCCCTTCTCTGTCCTCCTTTCCCCTTGGACACTGGCCAATGTGAGATCCAGCTAGGCTGCCACTCCCTTGTTCTGTCCAATGGCATGGCACTCAGCTGTGCCTAAACCTCCTGGAGACCAGGTGCCTTGTTTTAGAAAGAAATCTGTCTTCATTTATGATTTGACATCTGTCAACACTTGGGTCAAGCTGGGGCAAGGCCATGCCTGGAAACGTTGTTACTTGTCCCTTACTGGGGTGAGTGGCCAGGAGCACATGGACACTTGGATTCTGGCCTCTCCTTTACAGCGTGAGGTCAGCCCAGACCTGGAGCTAGGTTCACTATCCTGCTGACTTCCCATGAAACTGCAGTAGCATCTGTTCCTCTTTCCATTCCATTACCTTTGTCACTTACAAAACTCCATTTCTAAAGAAACAGATAAAAACAAACAGAAAAGAAACTAAATCTCCCCATGGTGCTTACTACTTACAGACCTGCTGTTATCAGTAACAACACGGACCACTCATACAGCTGTGTGTATGGAGTTAATTCTGGAGTTAATCCTCAGAACAGCCCTGCTGGGTGGGTGCTACCATCACCACCACGTTGCATATGAGGAAACAGGCACAGAGAAGCTCTGTAATTTGCCCCTGCTCACACACAAGAGGCTGCAGCATCAGAACTGGAAAACAGGCTGCCTGACTGCAGAGCTACACTCCCAGTCTGGACACATCCCATCATGCCACTGGCTAACTTGAGGGCCAATCACACCCTGGCCCCTGACCACCTTTCCTGCCTCCAAGCTGCCGCTGCCACTTTGGACAGCCTCTGCTTAACACACCGAACTCCTTCATTTCCCAGAACAAAGTGATAACTTTAGCAACTTCCTCATTTTACACAAGATGCTTCCTTCAACTACAGTAATGTTCTCCCTTTGGGGGCTAGACAAGCTCTGGTTCCCTCTTCAACCCGGTGACTCAGCTCTGCCTTCACCTCCTCAGGAAGTTACCTTCAATCATGTCATAATCCTAAGCCTTGCTCCTCTTTGGCCAGAATCAGGGTTTCTCAAACAGTGATGTGCACCTGAATCACCCAGGGAGTTTGTTTAATGCAGGATCTCAGGGCCTGACTTCTGCCTTGAAACAAGGATAAAAACACAAGTTAAAAACTTGATCTGTTTTTAACAAGATCCCAGATGAGTCCAGTGTGGCTGCTCTAGGATCACATTTTGAGTACCTGTGGTGGTCATTCTGCCGCCACTCCCTCTGTCGCAGGGCTTAGCCCTACACGTGATCCCTAGAGGGTCCCCGGAGGCAGGCAGCAAGCCCATGGGAATGTCCATTCCTCAGTCACCTACCTCACAGTGGAGGAGTAAAATATGCACTTTGATTTCTTTCAGTTAATTCTAAAAGGCATCTCAACACCAAAAGTTAAACAGCATCTAGATGAAATATAAATCAGTACAGGAGTATAAGCAACTTGCTCTTAAGTTCATCTTTTTTCATGAGTACCATAAATACCAGAAGAGACAAGAGCCTGTTAAACATAGTAAATTAAGAGTGGAAGCTAAGGAAATGAACAGGAGACTTTAAGATAAGGAAAGCCAAAACTCGACACATCTGCCCATAATCATCTTAGCCAGCAGCCCAGGAAAAAAAGACCCTCTGGTTTATAATTTCCCCTATTTGTTTAACTTAAAGACCTGTGTGCAGCCACAAAATGTATTATGTGTTGAGCATCCAGAACTGATAAAAAGAACAAACATGAATCGTTACCACTCAAGCTTAAGAACCAATTTTAGCCAAACTTGCTTCCCCATCAGAAAAATGAGCTGACTGGTTTTCCCTTGAGGTTCCCCAGAGAATTCATCAGGAAGAGGAACAGGGTAGAAGTTTGCATCCCCTGTGGAGGGAGAAAGCAGGAAACACAGCTGTGTTTTATCACAGCTACTGGAAACACTCATACACTGGAAACTTTACCAGGCCCCACGGTTGCACATTCACAGGCCCAGGGTTGAGGTATCCTAGAGGCAATGGCCTGTGAAGTCCAGGGGTGAAGGTCTTAGAAGAATAGAAGGAGCTCAGGTGTCAGAAAGAACTCCCCTGAGGGTGTTAGTTGGCCAAAGTCTGCTTTGGAAACTTTGTTAAAATATAGACTTCTGTTCACAGAAATACTTTTATTATTTTACGTAGGGGTGAGTTTTCCATTCCGGTGGTACTGAGTTTTTGCATCTGAGGGAGTAAACATCATAGATCATGCTATAATTCACAGAGGTTTACTTTCACAGAAGCAAGGTTGCTAGAAATAGGAAGGATCCCCAAATCACATTTTTTTTTCTTCAAATGAGAAAACAAACCTGAGAAAGATGAAGTAGAATTCCCAAGGTCACCTTACCACGAAAGGATGGACTTACATTTCTGAACTAATCCTTGTTCTCATCTTGTCAAGAGAAACTGAAGACAGAGTTAGTTCTAAGGGAAATAAGGAAGAATTGGAGATTCAAAGAAATTGTGAGTCACCTCTTTGCCTGCTGGCAAAAATCAGGCAGTGCCCCCCAGCACCCTGTCCTCTCCCTCCCTCAAAATCACAGAATCCTGTACTTGGCAGCTTCCCAATTGTATTTCTATTATTTTATAGACAAGAACATCCCGAAGGCCAGAGGGGAGCCCTGGGCCCTGTAACTAGGCAAAGGCCGACCTCAGACTTAAAAACCAACACTGGTCCCCACATACTCAGTGTCCTTACATTATAAGAAGTGATAAAGTGGGGAGAGTTTCCACACTAGCCTCCCTTCCATTTCCTGAGCTGCCGCTCCTCCTCACAGTGGCCTGCAGCACAGCACCAGTCCATCCCTGGTCATCCTAACTAGGTCCTAATAACTGTGGACCCTGACAGGGGAAGCTGTTCATTGGGTGTCACTAATGCCAACCTACAGCACCTGCCACTAAGCGGAAAAACCATATTTGGAAAATGAAGCCTAGTCTGCCTGGCTGAATGCAGAAGACATATTATTAGATAAAATGTATTTAATTCAGTTTCAACCTTGTATCAGAATGATACTTTGCTTTGTGAGGCAGAAAATAAACTGAAGTCAAGGCATGGCCACAGAAGCCCAGAGAGGTGTGTATGCATGTGGGAGGTTTACTGGTGGGGGCAGGGCTCAGGAGGGGTGAGGAGGGGATTATGGTGTGGTGCCTGGGGTGAGTGTGGGTGATGGGTGAATCTGTAAAGCCATTGGTTAATTCAGAAGATCTTACCAGTATTTCAGATTGTAGAATATCCATTCTTAAAGGACAGTTTGGGCTTTTGTATATTTGTTGTTGTTGTTTTTGTTACTTTATTTAACAAATAAGTCACTAGAGACTCAGAGAAATAAAACAACTTGAAGGAAAACAGTTCGGTGGCTATGGCAGAGCTGGGACTAGAACAAATTGATTTCCAGATCTCTAAGAAAATGAATCTGGCACCAGATGCCTGAGACCCTCCTGGCTGAAACCCTCTGTGCCCGTGGCACCTTGGACCTGCAGGAGTCGTATCTGCCCTGTGGCTACTGACTGAGGCTGGGAGGCTCTGCCAGCACTCAGGCATCTATGTACTTGGGTCCCGATCTACTGTTCTGCCTCTTAGCAGGGGAAGTGTAGACACTCTCTGCCTGTCTGATCCCATGGGAGTGGTTCTAGGAGTCAGGAGCTAACCATCCTGTCCTGGCCCATCCCCACCTCCTGGTCCTCACTCCTTAATGTTGTTAGATGTGTGTGACACTGTCAGTCTTGAATCTGCTTAATTCACTCTGTGGATGTGCCTGCACTGGTCTCATTTTCCAGTCTGTTCTTCTTCACCCACGTTTAAATTAGGCTGACCTGAGATGCTTTGCCTGAGCCTGTCTGGCCAATTTGCTAGTGATTACTTCTGCTACCTAATGCACTGACCACAAGGATGTGAAATCTGTCCGTTTGATTAGGAAATGAGAGACAGCCACAGACCCAAACCTTTGGAAAGTGGCTTCAGGCACGCACAGAACATCTACATGAAGGTGACTCCAAGGGCCCAGAAAAAGGGCAATTAACTACGTGGGCACAAGGAGGTGCAGGAAATAAATGCTGCCTATGCACTAAGAGCACAAGGAAAGGAGAACAGTGACTCCCTGCAGAGAGTGTGCAGACACACTGCTTTATTCTCAGGTTATGACCATCAAGGACACCCTCTCAGGCTCAGTCTCCCCAGTGGGCCCCCCACTCACCAAAGGCTGAACTCCTGGTGACAGAGCCGATGCATGTCTCCACCCATTAATCCAGTGCCTTCTCTGTAGGGACAAGGAGACCTTGAAGGCACATCCTAAGGGACGTGCTCTGTATCATGGCAAGACCTTCACATGTTCATCACCTCTCTGAGCCTCAGTTTCCCATCTATCCCATCTATCAGCTGGCTGGCTGCTCATTCTCATTGCCATATTTGGAAAGTTAGACCCAGAGGTTTAACTCCCTGGCAGGCATCAGGGTGAGCATCACCTGATGGCCAAGAAAGCCCTATGGGGAGGGAGGAATGAAGGGGAAGAGGAAGGGTCAAATAGGGTCTGAATTAATTCAGACCACGATCCCCTAGCTTTTCGCTGGAAAAGGGACAAAGACCACCACTGGTTTTACACCAAGACCTGAGAGCTCTCATTTTACCCTCACAGCACTCCTGCAGGAATTGGGGCCATTGCCATTTTGTGAATGAGGTATCTGAAGCAGGGGAGTTTAGTCCTATATTCAGGATGACCAGTCAAGGGGCAAACTTGGGGCCACTTGTCTCCATGGTGGGTTGCCTTAGCAGGACAGAACAAGGAGCCCTTTGTCCCCGAGTTCTGAAAGAATCTTCTGGATGTGGCTGAGCAGAACACAGTGGAGGCCAGCCTCCTCCTCCACTGCCCCAAGGGGAACACCTACCACGGAGAGAGAACACTGCTCTAAGGGATCGGAAGGACATTTGTGGGTAACTGCCACATGTGTCCCTTGCAAAAGGTGAGTGTGTGACCGGAGACATGGATAGAGATGAGGGTCCCTGACATCTTGGGGTAGCCAGTTAGGCTCTGTGGGTGAGGAGCAGGGAATTACCCTCCCAAACGCCTGTTAAAATCAGCTTGTCAGGCCCCATGAAAACCCCTGGTGAGGCTTTGGTTGGGATTGTATTATATCGAAAAATCCATTTGATACACTAGAGACATTCGATAGCTCTAGAATATAAAGAATTTTTTACCATAATCAATGTCTCTTCACTTCATTAAGACTTTTATAATCATTTTTGACAAAGAATCATGTGTTTTTCATGTTAAAGTCTTACATTTAAAAACTCTATTTCTAAAAAAAAAAAAAAAAACTATTTCTAGGCCCCTTATATATGTGCCATTGTAAATGAAATATTTTCATTGCATTTAATTAATTACAGTTGAGTACATAATACTGTAGTTGAGTATAAAATACTTTAATAAACACTTCTTGTATTAACCAATAATATTAGGTGCTGTTATATTATTTCTTATAATTTGCCAGTACCTTCTTTCATGAATGGGAAGTGCTGGTGGTGGGTATCCTTGTCTTGTTCTTATTTTTAAAGGAAATGCTTCTAACATTTCATTTAATCAGGATTTTTTCATACCTTTCTGGCAGATATCATTTATCAGAGTAAGAATGTTTTTATAGATTTCTAGTTGGCTAAGACTTTTTACCATAGATTTGTATCAAATTTCTCAAATGATTTTTCCGCTTTCATTGAGCTAACTGTATTGTCCTTTTCTTTTAATTATTAAAATAAAAATTAGATTAAATTAAATTACTAATTAATTAAATTAAATTATTCATTTTTCTAATGTTTAGTTAATATTGCATTATGTAATAATTTCAACTTAGTCATGAGTATTACTTTTTGGTATAATTTGGGTTTTATTTAAATATTTTGCATCTGAGCTCCCTAGAATTTGGTCTGATTCTCCTTTCCTTTGTTTTTGCTTTGTTTTGTTTTACTTTATTTATTTGAGAGAGAGAGAGAGCAGAGGGAAGAGCAGAGAGAGAGGGACAAGTGGCCTCTGAACTGAGTGCAGAGCCTGATGCAGGGCTCATTCTCACAACCCTGAGATCATCAAAATCAAGAGTCAGAGCCTAACCTACTGAGCCACCCAGGCACGCCTCTCTTTGTCTGGTTTTGGCATCAGAATTAGACCAGCTCAATGAAAGGGGATCTCCTTCTCTGGAAAGGTTTGTGTAAAAAGGGATTGCTGTTCCTAGAAAATAATCTGAATGTCCAGAGTGTGGTGGTATTGTGGAGTCTGTATACACCAATGGCCCAGGTTCAAATCCTCACACTCTCTTGTGTGGTCCTAGGCAAGCCACATAACCTCCCTTCTCCAATTTACCTGTGGATCAGAATAGCACAACACCTGCAAGGTTGAACCATTGTGACAAATGAATTAATATGTATAAGCCAATGAAAATAATGCAGACACATGGCAAATGTATATAAGGAAGAGCCACTGGGTCCTAAAGTGAGTTACCGGCAAAACTAAGTAGGGAACTTCACTTGTGGGAAAACTTTTAAATACCTGCTTAGTTCATGTAATGACAGAAGTAATAGAGTTAGTCCAGTGTTCTTTTTCTTCTCCATTCAACTTTTATTATTTGTACTTCTCTAATATCAATTTTATCTTAATATTCCAACACATGTTCTCTCTTTTTTTTTTAAGATTTTATTTATTTATTTGACAGAGAGAGATCACAAGTAGGCAGAGAGGCAGGCAGAGAGAGAGAAAGGGAAGCAGGCTCCCTGCTGAGCAGAGAGCCCAATGCGAGGCTGGATCCCAGGACTCTGAGATCATTACCCGAGCCGAAGGCAGCAGCTTAACTTACTGAGCCACCCAGGCACCCATGTTCTCTTTTATTAGAAGCTTTAATTATTTGCTACATCTGTAATTATATGTTACTTTGCATTATTAATGTTGTTTACGTCATTCCTGTTTTCCTCCAAAAGTTTTGTCTCAGGCTTTTCACCTTTCTTAGTTTTTTCAACAACAGATTTTGAGTAAGTAGATTTTCTCTGTTTTATTCCTTGCTATTCTTATCCTTATTACTTTTCTCCTGTGTTCCCTTTGGGCTTAATTTGTGGTTCCTTTTCTATCATCTTAAGTTCTACAGTTAGCTTTTAATTCTTTCTTTTTTCTTTCCTTCTTTCTTTTTTTTTTTTTTTTTTTAAGATTTATTTGAGAGTGACAGAAAGAGAGTGGGGCGGGGAGGGGCAGAGGGAGAGAAAGAATCAATCTCAAACTGACTCCTGGCTCAGCACGGAGCCCATGGCGTGGCTTGATCCTATGACCCTGAGATCATGACTTGAGACAAAACCATGGGTCACATGCTTAACTGACTCAGCCACGCAGGTACCCCTTTAATTCTTCTTTCTAATACAGACATATAAAACATGCAATACTCATCAAATTCTTCCTTAGCTATGTTCCCTTGGTCTTATAATCAGGGTTTAATTTATTTATTTGTCATAGAGTTGCAGCAGTTTTTGGAGTTTCCATTTTTACTTATTTGTGTCACTTACACATTTAGGAAAAATGTATTAATTCCAGTAGTAGTGTAGGGCTGTTGGTCATGGCAGTGACCCAAGGTGATGAAAGACTCACTCCAAGGGTTCACCAGAAGCTAGGGCATTCATCCTGGTGGTTCTCCAGGAGAAGCCATCCTTATCTGCCAGATCAGAATGGTGGTTCCTGCCCTGTGGCCAGGCAGGGTCGCCTCCATCACCACCCAGGTGCATTCCATTTGCTTCCTTCTCCTCCACTTCCACTTCCTTTCTCATCTGTCCTGGATCACACTCCCTGAAAGCAGGGCTCTGGTTGGCATCCTGTGTCACAATCCTTCACTGTGGTTGGACAGAGACTTTGTAACACACCCTCTCATTGGCTCAAGCCTTGCTTTGCTTGGATTAAACTAGGTTCTTATCTCACCTGATGTGCCTAGGATGTTAAGGATCTAAATTGCAAAGCATGAATCCGGTTCCCAATCCCTTCACCTATCACAGACTTCCAGGTGCTCTGGCCATGAGAGTTAGTCAATACTAGAGGCAGTTGGGCCAGTCAAGATCTCCTTGGAGGTCTCTCATCTAGGATGATTGAAAACAGCAAACCCCTCTCCTCAGCTCCCTGATTTATACCAGAAGAAACTAAAACATCAGACCATGAGGCATTTGCAATGCCATATGGGAGACCTCATCCCTGCCTGCAGAGAGCCTTTCCTATAGGAAAAGGAATATATATATATATATATATATATATATATATATATATATATATATAAAATATTCAAATTGCAGGCATACCTAATTTTATTGTGCTTCGTAGATACTGTGTCTTGTTTGTTTGTTTTACAAATTGAAGATTTCTGGTCACTGTGCATTGAGAGACCCTATTAGTATTATTTTTTCTAATAGTATTTATTCACTTTTGTGTCCCTGTGTCACATTTTGGTAATTCTTGCAAATATTTCAAAATTTATCATTATTATTTGTTATGGTGATCTATGATCAGTGATTACAACTTGCTGAAAGCTTGAATAATGGTTAGCATTTTTTAGCAATGAAGTATTTTTTAATTAAGGTTTATATTTTTTTAGACATAATGCTATGTTTCACACTTAGTAACCTGTATAGTGTAAACAATTTTTATATGCATTGGAAAAGAAAAATTATTTGAGTTTTATTATGATATCCATGTTATTGACGTGGTCTGGAACAGAACCTGCAATATCTCTGAGTTGTTGCTATACTATTCTCATGTTAGAGGAGAAAATTGCTGAGGTACTTGAAGTTTGTGAAATAAAAACCAGAGAGCATGATTCTGGGATGTCTTGTTCCTCTTCCAGCAACACCAAATTTTCAATGTGGGAAAAGAGAATGGGAGCACTGGGAACTTAGCAGTCCGTCTAAAAGACAATACAGATCCTCTCCCCGCCCCCCTCATCTCCCTTTGATACTGCCCTGAGAGATGGCCATAGGTCTGTGATGGATGTCAGCCTGCAGTCCCCACCTTCCAGTTGGCAGGGGTTTCTTTCCTGTTCTATTGATTGGTGCTTTCACAAGTGATACTGCTGGGGCAGCTCAATTTCTGCACCTGAAAATTGACATCCCAGTACCACTTGCCATCAGAATCAAAAGGAAAAAAGGACACCATCTGCTCTGAAAAATTCCCCACTGTGATATCGGCCTGACCTTTTTATCTTGAACTGTGGACCATCTTGCAAAAAACATGTTAGAGAGAGAGACTAAATCTTTATTCCAGAGATTTGGGTTTCCCTGCTGCGTTCATTTTAGGATGGGTCAACCTTAGACAAGATTTAATAAGATGTTATTTCTGGTCTGAAATGACATCATCATAGGAGGCACCTCTGGCCTCTGGTTGTTGTGAAGAATATAAAATTTCTCTGAGAGGTCATTTTTCTTCTAGGAGGTACCTATATTTTGCAGTGTTATTTCATCATGGCCCAAAGAATGTCTCTTTTAGCTTCAAAAAGTTTCCTTCCTACACTTCATTAGAAGATATGTGAAGAGGAGATAGTTTTAATTCATGTGTTTCACTGATAGATTTACAAAGTATCTTATAACCACCTACTGAATATTTTCTAAAGCAATTGCTTGTTATGTAGTCAGAGAGGCAAATACCACATTCTAATTAAAGTTGTGTTTTGTTTTTTCCTGCTGTTTGGCTATACTTGTCAACACAGAATGACTGTATCTGTGGTTAAGCTTTAAAGGGCAGAGTACAAGTGACATCCTTTCTGTCAACTTTATAAAAAACCACTCCTGTCTTTGGGTTGAAAAAAAGAAAAAAAAATGCTAGTGGAATTGCTTTGTCAGAAACAGAATCTTCTGGGGACTGAACAGAAATGAATTTGGCAATAATCAATATTTGAAATCAGAAGGAGACAGGTTGGATTTAATCTCTGGGGAATTGTTTGATCATTGCTGGCATCTAACCGAGAAAACCTAATCCCATTAGCAAAATGATTTCTGCCCTGAGAGGAACAGGAAGCAGAGATGTCATGCACGCAGAAGGAACGTCACCGTCTAATTAAGCCAAAGTGGAGCCAGAAAGCTGTGGACAGCACTCCTTGCTCTCACTAATTGATCGGAGCATAGCAGTGCAAGAATACAGGACTCATGTCTTAATCTTTGTATTGACTGAATATTATAATCAACAAATACATTTTAGGAACCCTCTAAAAAATAAACTATTTAGAGGCAAAAGCTGTAATGCATGAAATGCTTCTATTTTTAGGGAAGTATTTGATAGCTTTTAACAAATATATAAACTATGTAATCTTCCTTCTCATCAAGGTTTCTGACATTCCTATCACTCCCCAAATCCCATGTGCTCCTCTGTGATCAATATCTCCTCAAGCCCAGACCCAGGCAACTGCTAACCTGTTCACTGTCACAGCAGATTTGCCTCTCCTGGATTCCACCCAAACAGAATCATACAATATGTATACTTCCGTATACCATCCATGTTGCTGCATGTATCAACAGAGATTCATATTTTATTTACAAGTGGATAGTTTTTCTCCAGTTTTTGGTTATAATGAATGGTGTTGCACTGAACTCCAGTGTACAACTTTCTGATGGGCATATTCTTTCATACTCTTATAGTAAGTGTATGCTTAACTTTATAAGAATCTAACAAACTGCTTTCCAAAGGGTCTGACCCCCGTTCTTCAAAATCCTGGCCAATATTTTGTATTGTCAGTCTTTTACAAAAAAAATTAGCCATCCTTATGTGCATGAGTTGGTATCTCATTGTGGTTGTAAATTGTGTTTCCCAATAAATAATAAACAATTTTTATGTGTATATGGATCATCCAGATATGTTTTGTTGGTTTAAGTTTAAATCAGAGTTTTAACAGGTAGAACATTACTGAAACTCAAAGAATTAAGATTCTGTTATTAAATGAATCAAATAAACCAGTGATATCTTTATGTATATTTTAGTCATTTAAACTATTATATAAAGTATATTTTTAGTATCTTATAGGTATTATTATACATATATAAATATATATATATATATAAGCTATACAACATATATTATATGTTGTATAGCTTAAACCCTGACTATAACTGATGCCTCTGCATCCACCCTGCTCATTGGCTAATTCTCAAAATGAAGTGTCAAAATCACCAAATGGTATCAGCTCATGACCACAACAGGGATTTCATTGTATTATGCTGTGTCATGGTTGGCAGATGTGAGCCATGCTAGGGCAATTATTAATCAGCTTGGGACTATAGCAAAACAACTTGAAATTTTAAAATTTTAAACAAGTGGTGCAATCTGATAAGCTTCCACTATAAGTCATTCAGGAAAATGGCCATACGTATATAGATTGCATCAGCAGACCTCCCAGTAACACAAGTTCCACTCTGCAAAAATAGTCATAACATCCTCACAGTTGTTTTCAGTATCTCTCACCATGGGTCAGTTTCATAGCTCTCAAAGTGGGTAGCTTGATTAATGTTGGTTAAAGCTGCTCTTTTTTTCTTTTTACCATGCATATTTTTTTGCCTCACCACAACTGTAACTGCTGTGAGAAGAGTCTGTGTGGGTCAGGAGCCCAGAACTTGTGCATGGAACTCTGCTTCATCCTTTAGGCAGCCCTCCCCTTGAGAATGTATGGTTGCTCAACCAAAGAACGCTTCATCTCCCTAATCTGGAAGCAGCAGCAAGAAGGTCCCTTCACCCTCCAATGCTTTCAACCTCCCTGTTAGCCCCAGTGGCTCCTACAAGGGCTGTCTGCAAGAGGATCCTTGGACCAGTGCATTCATCTGGAAGACAATCTCAGATGTGAGATTGCTGCTGCTCACTTATCACACAGTTTGTTATACCCATTATATATATATATATATATATATATATATATATATATACACACACACACACGCACATATATATATGTGTGTGTGTCTATATATTAGCCTGTTCATCAACAAGATTACCAGTGCTGACATAATGGCCTCGGGACAAGTTTGGGGTTTGCTGGGACTTTAAGTTGTCCTGGGATTCCCAGGATTAACTTGCTGCCTATTTGTTGGTATAAAAACCCAACTCTCCATGGCCAAGTTTATATGTTTACCAGGTATGTGATCTGAAGGCACTACCTCAATATACCACCATGAAAAAAAAAGAGCCAGTCTTGGAATCCCATAGTCTTTCTATGAGATATCATACACTTTCCCTCTTCGATCCTAGTCCAGCCAGAGAGAAGCAGTAGTTATCACCTGCCACCTGTTCTATCATGACATTATCATTCTCTCAAAGGAAGCCATCCTAACTGCACATATAAGCAATACAAACATGTTACCCTTAGGAGTAATTCATCAAACCTGGTGCTTTGGAACTATGAATCCCTGGTTTCCTGGTACTTCTAAAACCCAGAATTATTTTTTAATGTCTTACATAATAAGACATTTGTTATCCACTTATCATTCTGCTCTTATAGTCTGAATAAGCTCATTAAGAGAAGCCAGAGCGCACATGTGATTACCATAACAGACACAAACATTGGTCTGGATTCCTCCCTCTGTGGGCTCTGTTCATGGATTCATAGGAAAACACTCCCTTTCACAGAAACTATGGGGTCTTGTCCTTGCTTCTTCTCTCCACCCCAGGGTAGTATCACAGCTTTACTCTGCCTTGGACTTACTGATGACAGCAATACATCTCCCCATCTCTTCTTCCTTCAGTCGGCCCTTCCCCCATCACTTCAGGAAGACACATGCTTCAAAAGCAAGCCTGGAGTCAAATCAAGTGTCCTCTCGCAGGCACCTGTGGTATACGACCTTGCTCATGCCCCAGGACTGTCCGAGCTGCCAGAGCAGAGGAAAGGTTCTTCCTCTTTATCTGTCACTGTCTTTCAGCCCTACCACCATTGCAGCTGTGGATGTTTTGAATCTCTCTGATTTGTCTCAGGCGCAAGCTGGTGCCATTCTAGACCAAGTGATTTGCACTGATTTACTCTGTGCTGTGGCAGGTTATCCAATTCAAGCCCCAGTAAATCTCACCTCCCTTGACAGTTGAGTGTTGGCTCCTGTCAAGAGCCTTTCCCTCTGACTCTAAACTTGGGCACCACTGTTTCTTGCTCTAACTGATGGTGGTGGGGCAGGCAATGCTGTGCGTGCTCTAGAACCTCAACATGGTCACAGCTCCCACCTTCTCCCTCCTGCAATCCTGGGCTTACCATGTTGTAGAGATGCCTGAGCCAGCTTCTTGGAAGACAGGAGACCACTGGGAAAACATCAAGGTGCCCAAGCCAACAGGTCACACCATCTGCCCTCAGGCCCACTGAAGCAATCAGCAACATTAGTGAGCCCTTGGGACAAACAGAGGAACTCCTCAGTGGCCAGCCCTCAGATTGTAAGAAGTAAATAATTGAGTTATGGACACTAAATATTGAGGGGTTATTGATATAAAGTTTTCAGAACGTCTTGCTCTCTTTCATCACTCTGGACTTCTGGTCCACATAGAAAGGATGTAAGCTGGAACTCAAGTCCCAGGCTTTTCAAGTAATTGCCACCTGGGCATTGGGGGTGTTTCATGTCCATCAGTCACTGAAAAAGAAACTCTGGTTCAACCTGCACTACCACCTTGTCTCTGACATAATAAAAAAAATTCCATAGAGATCTTGATGTTGTGCCCAAATTCCAAGACCCCCCCCAAAGATGACCACCAGAGTCCAGAGTCAAAGCCAAACAGCAAGGGTCATTTATTACGAGTTCGAACCCGGACCTCTGCGCACTTGTTGCCGGTGACGCTAAGAGGTCCTGAGCTCGGGATCACAACATCTTTTATACACTATTTGTGGGGAGGCAGGGACTTAGCATACATCATAGTATCTTGTAGCAAATCGCCACATACCGCGGGAAAATCAAAAAGCAACTCTATAGTATGACTGGCGCACTACAGACCAGGAAAAAGCTGGGAACAGATTATTGGTTAGGTTAAAGGGCTGTCATTTTTCAAACTGCTTGGTTGGCACCGCTAGGGTATGTGTCACCTCAGGATTGGCCAGGGTCTCCCTGTCAAGCCGCAGGGTGCCAGATGGTTATTATCTCTTGTACCCAGAGCTGGGTGGGGGGTCCGGGAACAGTCATTTTGTCATGTCCAATTCTGGGTGGGGGTTTCTCTGGTGCCAGATGGCTGTTATCTCTCGGCCCAGAGCCAGGTGGGAGTCCAGGAGTGGCCACTCTGCCAGGTTCAATTCTGGGTGGGGGTTGTGTGGTTACAGAGTGCCTACAGAAAGTTTGCTAGTATTTTTCCATCTCCTCATGGGTTAGCAAGCAAAGGTACAGAAGCAGAAATAGTGGTAATGGTTATAATTTAGGCAACTCATTGGAATATTTGATGGAAAGCAGAGGAGGAATTCAGCTCTTATTTCTCTATTATCCTTAATTGGGAAAATGCATCTCAAAATTTCTATGTACAGAGACACCTTAACATAGAAACATCAGTCTATCTCCAATCTAACCCATTCCTTTTCCTACAATGTACTCTGGTTTCTATTCTGCTTTAAATTTTCCAAAGAAAGTCCTAACGGACAAAAAACAAAAACAAAAATGAAAACAAAACAAAACAACAACCACCACAACAACAAAAACTCTTTCTGGATCCAACACTGACTTTTCAGTACTGAGATAATAGAGAAATTACTTTTAGAGAAGGCATTTTTTCACTCTTTTCAACAGATATATTTTCAATACACTTATATTCTGAGTAGAGTGGTAGATTCTGCAGAAACAGTTCTGGATAAGATCTGCTCCCTGTCCTTAAGAATCTGCCAGTCTACTGGGGAAAAAGATTATTAAAACACATCATACTACTGTTATGAGAGGGGTGTTTGTGTGATAAAAGGTACAATGGAAATGCACAGGAAAGGCAAAAGTATAGCCTTCAGGAATTCATGAAAAAATTCACTCATTCAGTCCTAAAAGCATATTTTGGGATAAAGTCATATCATGTGAAAAGATTATCATAAGAAATGCAAAGTGGGGGGAAGGAAAAGAGAGTTGGAGACAGAGTTTTAGACTTCATTTCATAACCCAAGTGTTCACAGGGCAAGTAGGTAAGGGGAAGGTCATGGGGTTGGACAAACATCAGATAAAAACACATCTTTTTTTGTTCTGATAACAAGTGGAAAACACTTTCTGAAAACAGTCAAACATTTTCTGAAAGAGTAACCTGCCAAGTGACCCTATCCCATATGCATATTAGAATGCTCATTTTTTTGTTTTACAATTACTTTTAATACTATTACTTTTTATTACTTTCATTATGGTGGTTAGTCACCATACAGTATGCCATTAGTTTTGATGTAGTGTCCCAAGAAAAGAATGAGGCTCATTTTGAATGCAGTGTGCTGCCATTGGAAGAGATGGGCTAGTGAAGACACTTGCTGAAATTCAGGAGAACTGACAAAGTTCTGGTTGTAGGGATGGACAAATGCAGTGATCTGAAGGGGCACATGCACCTGAATGTTTATAGCAGCAATGTCCACAATAGCCAAACTATGGAAAGAACCTAGATGTCCATCAACAACAGATGAATGGGTGAAGATGTGGTATATATATATATATATATATATATATATATATATATATATGACTATTATGCAACCATCAAAAAATGAAATCTTGCCATTTGCAACAATGTGGATGGAACTAGAGGGTATTATGCTGAGCAAAATAAGTCAATCAGAGAAAGACAATTATCATATCATCTCATCTCTCTGATATGAGGAATTTGAGAGGCAGGGTGGGGGTTGTGGAAGGTAGGGAAGGAATAAATGAAACAAGATGGGATCAGGAGGGAGGCAAACCATAAGAGACTCTTAAAGTCACACACAAAAAACTGAGGGTTGCTGGGAAGTGGAAGGTTAGGAGGGATAGGGTTGCTGGGTGATGGATACTGGGGAGGGTATGGGCTATGGTGAGTGCTGTGAAATGTGTCAGACTGATAATTCACAGACCTGTGCCCCTGGGGCAAATAATACATTATATGTTAATAAAAATAAGTTTTAAAAAGGAGGGGTCAGATTTGAGTGGTGTTCTGGAGCCAAACAGCTCAGGACTTGGTGACTGGTGGGAGGAGTCAAGTAACTCACCTATGGTGTCCAGTAAATACACTCTCAGTCTGGGATATCTACCCAGACAGAGACCAAGGACAGCCCAACACCAGCCATGTGTTCACCTGTGGCAGTAACATCATTGGCTTTGCCTTCCTTTTTTGGTGTCCACATTTTCATTTTTCTGTCTGTGCAGGACCCTCATCACAGAAGGAGGCAACGTACCCAGGCAGACCCTACTAACACAGGCGGAAAGGCACTCCAAGCTGGTGGTGGTTTCAGAGTCACAGATGGCTTTCCCATTTTTGTTAATTCTGACACTTTTCCCAGTACAGGAGTTGTCACAACATGAACTGGATATAATGAGATTCATGAATTAGATAATAAGATTTGCTAAGGCTTGACTGGGATTGGCTCTAACTTGATTAGGATCTGAAACTAGAAGCTGAAGGAGTGGGAGAAAAGGAGCTTCCTGTTCTTTTGTTCACCCCTGAGATTTCATTGTTATTCTTTGTCTTTAACAGGGTGGCTTGCTTCACATTTTGCAGGCGCCAGGATGACAGAGGTTCTGAATAGCTGCGGACCATATGGGTTTAAAGACAAAGGAGGAAGCCTTTAGATTTGTTTGTTCATTTGTTTGTCTCAGCTATAGATAAACCAGTTTCCAAATTTTAGCTTGCAATTAACAAAACACACTCATAAGTCTAAAACACCTTGTTATTGAAATTCCTGCATCTTTGTATCTTTGTTACATTAGGGAATTTAAGTCTCTAGACCTCTTTTCCCTCTGAAAAAATTTCTGTGTACATGTGATCTTTGGTTAATAGAAGGATGCTTACTAATGAAATACAATGCAATGCATTTTTCAAGACCTCAAGATGGTCTCTAGGGGAGATGGTTACAAGAGACTGGACCAAGAGAGCTTTTTCTGTTCCAAATCTCCCTATTTAAACTTTGTTTTAAATCTTTCTTTGCTCCCTAAAAACCAGGCCAATACCTACTATTCTGTTAGTACCAAGAAGAATTTAAATTTATGGGTCTTAGTTCCTCCCCCTTTACCCAGCCTCTACCAAATCAGATGTGGTGTAGAATTAAGTCACATTGCTGGACCAAGACTAAAGTGTCAGGGGACCCCCAACCTCAAGTCTCCTTTAAAACTGACCCACTTCTGGGGCGCCTGGGTGGCTCAGTTGGTTGAGCAACTGCCTTCAGCTCAGGTCACGGTCCTGGAGTCCTGGGATCAAGTCCCGCATCAGGCTCCCAGCTCCATGGGGAGTCTGCTTCTCCCTCTGACCTTCTCGCCTCTCATGTTCTCTCTCACTGTCTCTCTCAAATAAATAAATAAAATCTTTAAAAAAAAAAAAAAAAACTGACCCACTTCAGAAAAGGACATGCAGAGAATGAGTCCTGATTATCCTTGGAGTTTCCACTACCCAATGTGGCCAGAGCTCTGTTGGGTCCCCGGATCCAAGAGTGCAGGAGGAACAATAGAAATGACCTGCGGCTCTGGAGGCTCCCCGGAGTGCAGGAAGAGCAATGGAAATGACCGCTGCTGGGTCTCGCCTTCTTCCAGCCTACCCCCCTCCTTAACCCTTGACTCTCCCACCAAAAGGGTGTATGCCCAGGTCACATCTCCATAGGTAACCCGATACCTATGCAGGAGACAGATAAAAGACGCCCCCCCAACTCCCTCCCAGCGGGACTTCCCCCACTCTGCTTTCCAGAGTCCTGGAACCTCGCAGGAGGGTGCCCACCTCCTCCCAGAGCAACTTTCTTGGCTCCCCTTCTCCTGAACCCTGAAACTTCGCCAGAGAGTGCCTTAATAAACCTTGCCTTGCACCCACTTTGCCTGGTGTCGTGTTTATCTCGTTATAAAACCTTACAAACTCTAAAAGGCTGATCTTGCCTAGATGTACCCTATTTGGTACCGACCAACTTCTCCTACTGACTTTTTGGGCCTTGTCATCCTCTTAAATGACCAAACCCTTGCAGTGAAATCAAGTCTATGTTGATTGGGCTTTGACGTCAGGCCTCCTCCTTACACAGAACAGTTTCTATCGCTGCAGCATGTGCACTGCACACCTGAGAACTCCATAATGGTGCTCCCATGGTTGTGCAGCATGCAATAAGGACCACCATTTATTGAGGCCCTGCTACATTTGTCAGTTCATTTTCTGAATCAGATTCTGACCATTCTATACACACACACACACACACACACACACACAGTTTCAGAGAATGAGTGTCTCCTCCCTTTCTGACACTTGAGTATTTGACTCTGATCTGGTTTCTTGCTTCGGTACTCTGATCCATGCAGCATCTGGAAATCAAGACCATTCTATTTCCTTAGTCACTGTGCCAGAGCACCCAGCTGCATATATCAACTCACCTTCAAAAGCTAGGACAGGTCCCTCAAGCCTTGCACACATGTGATGTCCAGCTCTGAAACCCACAGACTACTCATTTATTCAACAATTGCCACAGAACACCTCCCGCATGCTAGTTGCTAGTTTCCTATCTGCATACCAGTGTTGGGCATTAATGTCACTCATATAATTCATCTGATTGATTGCTTCCATGTTTTATGACCTTTCAAAGTTTGAACTCATATAGTTTATCAACTACACAGAATTTTGCTTACAAAATTAGTTTCTTAATTTTGCTAAATTAACAAATCTATGACTTAAAATGTCAGTGTAGCATACAATGGAAAACAGCTCCACAATAAAAAAGGAATGAATACTTGATATTTGCAACAGTTTGGGTGAACATTAAGGAAATTATGTGGAGTGAAAAAAGCTGATATCAAAAGAATACATTTATGTAACATTCATGAAATAATATAATTATAGACTTGGAGAAAGGTTTGGTGGTTACCAAGTCTAGGACAGTGAAGGGATGGGTGGGTAGGTATGGCTATAAAGAGCTAGCAAGAGGGAGCCTGTGGTAATAGTAGACTTGAGTGTCTTAATTGTGGTGGTGTTTACACAGGTGATAAACTTACAAAGAGCTACACATCTACATACATACACACACATAAATTCATATGAACTGTTGATATCTGGATATGTTCTATAGATGATGCTCATGTCAGTTTCCTGGAAGTACCTCTAATTCCTCATAAGGATGATAATGATGACACCAGCATCATGGAATTTTCTGAGGGATTAAATGATATGTTGGATATGAGGTAGTAAGCACTATACATGGCACATTATATTCATAGTAGATCTATTGATATTTCTGCCCATCTGTCTGTCCATTCATCCATCTATCTCTGTGATGGGGGTGGGGAGGTGGTGATTACCAAAATCACAAGATAAGCTGAAATGTAGAGCAAGAAATTCAGAATAACACTGATATGCTTACAATATACAGTTTCATTTTTCCTTCCTCTTTCTACCATAAAATTGTTGCTTTCTCAGAATTCCCCAGATCTTACATTTACCTTCTGTACCACAGTGTATAGTACACACTTAGAAATAAATACAAAACCATTAGTCATATTCTGCAGAACTTCTGACTCATCAACCCTGGTATTTGTTTTCATTTATGCTCAACATCCTCCAGCTGTTGATCAAAATATCCAAACTTTCATGTGAATCTGCATTTGAGTCCCTTAGGAAGGACCTAGGATGACCCCGAAAAGTGTGATTATTATCAAGTAAGATACTGCCACAAAACTAATCAGAGAAGATATTGGTAATAAAGTCCATTGTTCTCGATTGTCTTCATTTTATAGAAGGAAAATCCAAGAGTCTGTCAAAATTAGGGGTTGGGGAGAAGTGAGTTGGAGTCAAGAATCAGAATGTGCTAGCCAGACCATTGGTAATAATGGAAAGTCCACTTCAGCAGTGGAGATAAATTAGGAACAGGATGGGCCTATGTGGGAAGAGAAAATGAGTCACTTGCGAAGAAGAGCAAGTTCTTTTTGTTGGCTTTTAATGGCTCAGGTATGAACTGGTGGCTCCCACCTTGATCTAATCCTGTTATGTGGATACCATGCCACCTGCCCCTCCTTTCTTTAGGCTCTGCATCCACCCCAAACCATCTCTATTTTGCAAATCTCTTAGCTCTTTTATTCATCATATCTGTGAAATATTCTCAGAAATATTTCTTCTTTTTTCTCAGAAATGGTTCTATATTTTGTTTAATAATCTTAATTTGATTGAGCTTTTACTAAAGCCTCACGATGTGCCAGGTACATATCTCAGCAGTTCACACGCATAAGCTCATCAGATGCTTATGGTAGAGATATGCTCACTGTATGGATGGGCAGCCAAGGCACAAGGGATTTGAATAATTTGCCCCCATTTCACCCAGATAGCCAACCCATGCATTCTCAGATCTCTTCTGCAAATCCATTTTTCCACCTCTCTGCCTAGTGTAAATTTAGGCCCTATCTTTCCTTACATAAATTGTTGTAAAATTCTCCCCACTTCCCTCACTATCTCTACTACACAAGTTGGTTTTCTCCCCAAACTGTTGACTTTCAACATTTTAGGACATCATTTTTCCTAGCTTCATTATTCTTAGATCTTAAGTTCCTATAGTCACACAACCATTCTCAGAGAGCTTTAATTCATATGGCTGTTGATTTAACTGTTCCCATTTCATGGGTGGCTTGGTCATCAGTATCAGTAATGGTCTCTGCAATACTGGATAGCTTCTCATTTTAGGATAAAGCCCTCTTATATTAGCATAAACAACAAATCAGTCACCACTCTTTCTCATCTGTATTATAAGTCGTCTTTATTTGCTCCAGGGACAAACCTCCACTCTAGCCACCATTAATTATTCATCTTTCCCTTTGTATCCATGCACTTCTAGGGACCCAGCTTGGATGAATGGATGGATGGATGAACAGATGGAAGAGTAAATGAATGGACAGATGGTGGATGGATGATTGAGTAAACAAGTGAGGAATGAATGAATGGGAAAGGTTGGACTGGAAGATTTAAAGATAAAAATAACAACTGTTTGGAAATTGGGAGGATAAGGACTTGGTTGAGATGTGAAATTAATAGTTATTAAGCATTGACTCTATCCCAATCATTCTATCTGGTCTATGTCTATGTCTCTGTAGTCTTAACTGAATTCTCATGAAATGCTTTATCTCAATTTATACAATTATCTCATTGTATATCTCATTGTATAAATGAGGAAATGAAATTCCAGAATATAGTAGCTTTTTCAAGTATATGTAATGCCAGAATTGGAATTCAAACCCAAGTGAGATATGTCAGAAATTTATGCTCCTTCAACTGTACTACTTGGAATGATTTCACTTGGGGGCATACTGACTGGCAGATGCTTCAGTACCTTCTGATGATACCTAGTAAAAAGGCACATATTAAAATTTAGTGCCCAGGAGAAAAGGTCCCTGGAGATAATGATTTGGGATTCATGGTATGTAGGTAATGGCTGTTACAACAGACACATATAAAGCACATACTATATGTCAGACATTCATCTAAGCCCTGAATGAGATGGAAAAACTGATAGGAACACCAGCACAAAGACAAAGAATAAAGAGAAGAGAAGTAGGAACACAGGTCTCGAAGACATGGCCTGGCAGGTGCCTGAGACATATTCCTGTCAGGTGGGTGGAAATAGAAACAGTGTTCCAGGTGGGAAGGGGAACCCAGTGTGTTTTGAGGGAAAGAGGGACTTGTGGTCCTGTGATGTAAAGAGAAAAAATGAGAAATGAGTGTCTCACCAGATGAAAGTTGCGGCTCCTGTTAAGGAATTTGACACTTAGAACAATGGAGAGTCCTAGAGGGCTTCACCCAGATGCATGTAGTGATTAGCTCTGCACTTTCCAAGTGAATTCTGGGAAGAAGTGGGCTGCAGGGAGCAGTTGGGAGTCACCCCAGGTATCCAGGGCACAGAGTGACCTCTAGGACCAGAGGCTTGCAGCCTGCCCAAGGTGCCGCACAGCTCTGCATGCTTGCTGTTTCCTTTTTACTCAGGATGGTGGGCTTTGCATAGCAAGATCAGAATTATTTAGTCTCCTGTCAGAAAACTCTGTGGTTTTTTTCTTTAACAGTCCCATCAGAGGATCACCCCTCAGGACACAAAATCAAACCCTTTCTCCACTGTAACATGTTCACCTACATGCACCCTGAGCTCCACAGCTATTGCTTACCGCCACCATGAGTGAGTGCCTCCAGTGGGTTGAAACTGAGAAAGGGAGCAGCTTTTGTGGCTGGTGGAGCCATCTGTCCCTCAATTAAGACACACTGGCTTCCTCAATCTGCTGCTCTCTCCACCCATTAATCTAAGAACTTCCAGTAAGTTTCCACCTCAGCCAGCTATAAGCAAGCCTCTCAACATCTTCATTAAAATCCTGGCAGAATCAGTTTTATTTTAATTAATTTGTGCTCCTCAGGTCGTTGGTGCCCTACATTCATTTTGAGAATCATCATTGTGAATGGCCAGATCTCTTTCAGGATGTTGGCATGTTTTAGCTACAAATTCTATCAATCATGACCCCACTTTTCACCAGGGGCCACATTTTTTTTTTACCTGAACTGTGGATTCCTTTCAAATGATGCACATTTTAAAAACTGATTTAAGAAAACAGGGGATGGAAAGAAGAGGAGAGAGGCAAAGCTGAGAGAAAGCCAGGGGAAATGAGTGTTGGAAAGACAGTCTTCAAACTGACTTTGACAGCTGGGTTCTTATTGGAACTCCTAGGAAGGTTTTTGGGTCATTCGTCTCCTCAGCAGAAAACACAGAAGTTCACCTGATACACTCAGGCATTGCATTTTGATTAGTCACCAGGTTTTCACATCCAAGCTTGATGCATGAAATTACAACGAAGCCACAAGCAAATTTATTATCAGTTATAAATTATGAAGAAAAATGTGAGCAGTCAGTAGTTGTCAAGGTCTATCTTGAAGATACACATATTTTTAGTAGGATGAATGGGAAAGGGAGGGCATTTCAGTCCAAAATCATGAAGTTAATTCATCATGGAATTTATGGGCTAAAAGGAAACTTGATAATCATATTTCTATCCTGTTCTAGAATTTCCTTTAATATCTTTTTTTTAAATATTTCATTTATTTATTTGAGAATGAGAGAACTAGAGAGAGAAAATAAGCACAAGTTGGGGGCAGAGGGAGAGCAACAAGCAGGTTCCCTACTGATCAGGGAGCTTAACTTGAGGCTCAATCCCAGAACCCTGGGATCATGACCTGAGCTTAAGGCAGATGCTTAACTGACTAAGCCACCTAGGCATCCCAATTCCCTTTAATAGCTTCACCAAATAGTTAAATGATTGATACCCTCAGGGTGCAGTAGTTGTTAAACCAAAGGTTAAATAAGTGCCAGAATAATGGTTAACAGAGGAAACAGAATCAAGACTGGTGTCTCTTTTGGGTTTCCTTCAGCCAAAGCAAGGATGGAATAGTGTCTATTAGAGAGAGAGGATGAACCCTTTCCTGCTGGAGGATCCATCTCACTGAATCTTTCAAGCCGGTGCTCCCTGTGCATCCTTTCAGGGAGAGCAATGGATGCTTCAGTAGTATCTGCCCTCAGTTACATATGTACCTCAAATGCTGGAATAGACCCAGGTCTGAGTTCTTCTTGGAAAAAAAGAAAAGTGTAGAGCATGGAAGCACAGATAAGTAAAGGAAATTTGGCAAAATGACTCAACCAAATTCAAATTGGGGCTTAGAATATCTAGAGAGGGGTGCCTGAGTGGCTCAGTCAGTTAAGCATTTGCTTTGGCTCAGGTCATGATCCCAGGGTCCTGGGATCAAGTCTCAGGTCAGGTTCCCTGTTCTTCAGGGAGCCTGCTTCTCCTTCCCCACAACTTGTGCTCTCCAGCTCTCTCTCTCTCTCTCTCTCAAATAAATAAATACATCACAAGAAAAAAGATGTAGAGAAATAAATGAACTGCATAGTTTTTAAAGCATCTTGCAAAAATGACATTTCAATCAGGCTTTGTGTATGTGCCATCAATCAGTGATTTGAAGTCTATCTTTCTGGAAAGACGGGGCTTGCCTTGAGAATCAGGACCTGATTCATATGCTTTAGGAAACAGGAGACAAACTGAGAAAGTTGAAATTCACTCATGAGAGGGGATAGCCAGAGTAAAGGTTTTATGTAGCCTCAGGGAGGTGGAATGTCATTTAAAAAAATAATATTTATTCAAAAAATTGTTCTTTGCCTTATCTAACTGCTGAAAAGAACCAATGATGACTCCATAAAGCATGAACGCAATTATTATTGCCTAGAACACTTTCAAGGTAGAAATTTATATGTGCAGAGAAACCTCAATAGTACTTCTATTAAGAGTCTGATATTAAGAGATGGCACATCCTGCTAGAACAAATTCATGGCTGAATATGCATGTCTCCAGGTATCTAACTAAATCAACTTGAATTTTGGATATGGACCAACTACATTTTGGAGAATGATTCTGCTTCTTGTCTGGGATCACTGATCTTGATATTCTATGTCTTCTACTTAATGATAGTAAGACCATATTTCCAACATGCAACATAAATTTCCCAAAGATTGTTGCCAACAGTTGCCCAACAATCTTTGGGAAGGGCATCCAGATAATGTTCCAGATCTTTAAGATATATGTGATGAAAGAAAAGAAGGATTCTAGCCCCCATTTTATCTGTGTTAAGGTGTGACTGGACCCATTGGCTTGCTTTGTCACCATCATAGTACACTTTCAGTCTATCTTGAACTTTTGAGCTATGGAATTTGTGGAAGTATCAATAACTAGGGTCCTCTAATTGTTCTATTTAGCCTGGGCACAGAATCAAACAAAAAATAAGGGTCAATTAAAACCACACAAATTGCTTTATTTAATTGTAACAGATTTTTCAGTAAAATGTTAGGTAATAGGACACCCACCAAATATGACAAGACTATGCTGAGTTTCATGCCTGGGATAGGCTGATTGTGCTGAACCAGACTAGGAGAACATTCAGTGCTGAACCAGACTAGGAGAACATTCAGTGACATGGATGTCACTTGAATATTGAAACTCCATTTTTGAAAATGGAATCCTCAGTAATTTCAGATTTTTGACACTCCCAATTAAGATAGGTGCTAAGATTATAATGATGGAGGTAGAAAAAACCCTATACTGTAAACAAATGCAATTTGAGATGATGCTACTGAGTGCTATTGAGAATATAAAGGTTATGATGTTGAAGCAGTACTTTCCTTATTTAGACTGAACCATTTAGCACAGGGAGTTTTATTGGAGGCCTGAGTAAAACAGAGACCAACTTATGTGTTATATAACACCCACAAGAAAAGTATCTCAGACCCATGAGCCAAGATCCAAAAGCAGCAATGTACTCTGTGCATTAGAGCACAGAAAATGAATGTGGCTAAAACATAGTGGGCCCATGGAGAAGAGTAAAATGTAGTAATGGGAGGCAGCCAAAGCTGGGAACCTTAAAAACCAGAATGCGGGACTTGTCTCTCCTCTAAGCAGAGAAAGAGGACTTTGAGGGTTTCAAGTAAGGAAATAGTTCTTTCCTACATTTTCGAAAGAGGATTCTTACTGCTGAGTGAAGAATGATATGCTGGGCCAATGAGTATACTGCCTGGTTTGAGTTTTTTTTTTGTTTTTGTTTTTGTTTTCCTAATAATTACATAGGAGTTGGTCCCAGGTCCCAGAATTAGAGGTGCTTAGGGTTTTTGTAAAATTCAAAGCTGCTTTATTAAGATAAAGCTGCAACATAGACCAAAGGAACAGAGTAGAGAACCCAGATATGGTCCCTCAACTCTGTGGTCATATAATCTTCGACAAAGCAGGAAAAAATATCCAGTGGAAAAAATAATCTCTTCAATAAATGGTGCTGGGAAAATTGGACAGCTATGTATAGAAGAATGAAACTCGACCATTCTCTTGCACCATACATAAAGATAAATTCAAAATGGATGAAAGACCTCAATGTGAGACACGAATCCATCAAAATCCTAGAGGAGAACATAAGCAGTAACCTTTTTGACATTGGCCACAGCAACGTCTTTCAAGACATGTCTCCAAAGGCAAAGGAAACAAAAGTGGAAATGAACTTTTGGGACTTCATCAAGATAAAAACCTTCTGCATAGCAAAGGAAACAGTCAACAAAACAAAGAGGCAACCCACAGAATGGGAGAAGATATCCGTAAATGACACTAAAGACAAAGGGCTGATATCCAAGATCTATAAAGAACCCCTCAAACTCAACTCCCAAAAAGCAGATAAGTCAAAAAATGAGCAGAAGACATGAGAAGACATTTCTCCAAAGAAGACATACAAGTGGCTAGCAGACACATGAAGAAATGTTCATCATATTAGCCATCAGGGAAATTCAAATATCTCTACTGAGATATCACCTTACACCAGTTAGAATGGCAAAGATTAACAATACAGGGAACGATAAATGTTGGAGAGGCTGTGGAGAAAGGGGAACCCTCTTAAACTGTTGGTGGGAATTCAAGTTGGTGCAGCCACTTTGGAAAACACTGTGGAGATTCCTCAAAAAATTAAAAATAGAGCTACCTTTTGCCCAGAAATTATACTACTGGGTATTTATGCCAAAGACACAGATGTAGTGAAAATAAAGGAGGCCATACGTACCCCAATGTTCATAGCAGCAATGTCCGCAATAACCAAACTGTGGAAGGAGAAAAAAATGCCCTTTAACAGACAATGGATAAAGAAGATGTGGTCCATATATACAATGGAATATTATTTAGTCATCAGAAAGGATGAATACCCAATTTTTGCATCAACATGGATGGGACTGGAGGAGATTGTGCTGAGTGAAGTAAGTCAAGAAGAGAAAGCCAATTATCATATGGTTTCACTGATGTTTGGAACATAAGGAATAACATGGAGGACATTAGGAAAAGGAAAGGAGAAATGAATTGGGTGGGGGAAATCAGAGGGGGAGATGAACCATGAGAGACTGGGGACTCTGAGAAACAAACTGAGGGTTTTAGAGGGGAGGGAGGTGGGAGAGGGTTGATCCTGGTTGTGGGTATTAAGGAGTACACATATTGCATGGAGCACTGGGTCTGGTATATAAACAATGAATTTTGGAAAACTACATCAAAACCTAATGATGTTATTATATTGTGACTAACATAACACAATAAAAATAAAAGTAAAGTGCATTTGTTCTAGTCCTGGTAGATTGACCCACTTTACTATTTTTCTAGACTGTTCATAAGAATCATCTGAGATGCTGGGGCACCTGGGTGGCTCAGTGGGTTAAGCCTCTGCCTTCAGATCAGGTCGTGATCGCAGGGTCCTGGGATGAAGCCCTGCATCAGGCTCTCTGCTCAGTGGGGATCCTGCTTCCCTTCCTCTCTCTCTGCCTGTTTTTCTGCCTAGTTGTGATTTCTGATAAATTAATAAATAAGATCTTTAAAAAAAAAAGAATTATCTGAAATGCTTATAAAAAGTCAGATTCCCAGGGTGCTTGGATGGCTCACTCAGTTCAGCAACTGCCTTCTGCTTTGGTCATGATCCTAGGATCCTGGGGAAAAGCCCTATGTCCGACTGAGCAAGGAGCCTGCTTCTTCCTCTCCTTCTGCTCCTCCCCCTGCTTATGTACTCCTCTCTCTCTCTCTCTCTCTCTCTCTCTATATATATATATATATATATATATATATATATATATATACACACACACATAAATCTTTTCTTTAAAAAGAAAAAGTAGATTCCTGGGTTTCACACAGAACAACAGAATCATAATCTCCAGAGATGAGACCTGGGAATCCATACATTTAGCAAACTTTCAAGGTTGTTTTAATTAGTAGGAAATATTGTTAAATATTATTTTATTCCAAACATAAATTTATCTGGTTTGCGTGGCCAAAAACAACTGTTTCATGTAATTTTCCAGAACAAAGTAATGAAAATACTTTTCAAGGACTTCTTTATTCTCATTTGTCCCTTATCTTGACATCCTGAAAGACAGTGGGCTTAGGTTTCCTTGAAAACTTTGGGTAACAAACTAGATGAATTACAACTCTTGCTATTATCATCCTCTAACGGCCAGGTAAAGAATGAGAGAGGGAGATCCTCCTAAGTGAGGGAGGGCAGTCATGCTTTATTCACCACAGGGACAGATTTGTTCTCTCAGGCAGCCCTCCACAACACTTCTCTCTGATGAGGAAGGCACCTTAAATCTAATAAAATATTGTTGGAATCCTTTTTCTGGTGGTGGTTTGGAGGAGAAAAACCTGAGGATCATTTTTCATTTGTTCATGATCATCACAATATTTTGGGCCTAAAATAGGAAGGGGAACCCAGCTAACCTTTTGGGAACAAAAACTCCCCTTCGAAGATTTGAGAAAAGTTTCCTTGAAGAGGCTGAATCTCCAAAGTCAGACAGGACATCTAGCCTCATCTAATCAAGGAAAGGATCAAAGGGATCATCACAAGTGTCCGTAAGTACCTGGTGGAAACTGCACCAGTGTGTAGAACTGTTTTCCTTATTATGTTGAGCCAAGGCTCGTCCTTAAAGCATATGCCTTAAGCCTCATGGATGTCCCCATAAAAACTCCTTTTCTGAACTCACTAAGAAATTTTATTCCCCATCTTCCAGTTCAGTACCTTAATTATCTCCTCTCTCTCTATGCAGTTTAGTAAGGCAGGCAGGTCACTGTCTCTCTTTCCTATTTGTATCTTACATCTATGTGAACTGGAGGGATTAAGTTAGGAAAATATTTTCCAATAGAGGAGGGTATGATTTTATAATATCCTAGAGCTAGAGGGAGCCACAGATACTTTCCAGCCAAACCTTCTGCTTTAAAAAATAAGAAAACAGGCATTTGTCTATTGGGCCCAAGAACAAATCTTATCTGCATACAAGATGTCTTCGGGAAGAATACTACAAGGAAGAAAGATAGAGTACATGCCTAATTAAATAAGAGCAAAACAAAAGCTGCTAAGTTCTAATAATAGCAAGAAGTCATGGAGTGCTAACTCTGTCAGGTATTAATATGTAATTCTTCAAATAACTCTATGAAATAGGAAATGTTCACAAAGGTGGAAACCAAAGCATAGAGAGTTTGGAAACCTGCCCAAGATCACACCGCCAAGAACTGGCAAAGCTGAGATATGGACTAGGTATTCTGGCTGCTGAATGAACCCATGCTCTTATTATAAGCAGAAGGTTCTTAGCTGCATCTATAAACATGCAAATTGTAGTAGGATTGAAGGCACAAAAGCAGAAGGTTCTATAAACATGCAAAGTATAGTAGGATTGAAGACACAAGTGGAAGGGGAGAGGAGGGCACTAAACATAAAAGCTGACCCAGGCATGTTTGCCTGTGTATTATTTATCCATGTCAGTCATTATGGATCTATTAAGTCAAGTTTAAATAGATGTGCTCATGGTTATTCTTTTATCTTTGCAACCCACATTAACAGATTGCCAAAGCTTTGATAAAACAGGCATGATCCTGGGGGTACCTGGGTGGCTCAGTGGGTTAAGGCCTCTGCCTTCCGTTCAGGTTGTGATCCCGGGGTCCTGGGTTCAAGCCCCGTATCAGACTCTCTGCTGGGTGGGGAGCCTGCTTCTACCTCTTTCTCTGCCTGATTGTGATCTCTGTCTGTCAAATAAATAAATAAAATCTTAAAAAAACAAAAAACAAAAACAGGCATAATCCTATTCAAGTGTGTCTTCCTCTTCATAGAGAGACACGTGCACATTATCACCTAAATCAAATGGTGACAACCGTGGCCAGTGCTGAAAGAAGAACAGGCAATGAGGTTTGGTAATGGGTGAAGCAGGCTTTGGGAAACCAGAAGGAGATATCCAGGCAGCAGGGAAGGCACAGGAAGCCCAGCCCAAGGCAGGGAGAGCAGTGGGTCCAAGAAAGCTCAGGTCAGAGGAGAAGGGGAGGGTGGGATTAGGGTCAAGATAGGATCTGTGCTTTGAAAGATCCTCCTGGGTGCAGGAAGCAGAATGGATAGTTTCTCAAAGGAGAGAGCAACAAAATGATTGCCCACGAGCTCCTGTGAATGTATATGTATTCTAGGAGTTTTGATCTTATCAGATCACTCCAAAGACATCTGTAGGTATCAGGAGCAGTAATCATGGACATAGGGAAAGGTCCTTTAGTGAGAGTTCTGGGCAATTTGAACTCCTAACTACCCAGTTCCTAGTGAAATTGTTTAGATTCTTTACATATATCAAGTTGTTCATTAGCCATTACGTCCCACAAATGAATAGAATTGCCAAACACATGTATTTTGCATCTACTTCTTAGAAGTTCAGTGTATGACCATGTACCCAATCATCACTAGAACAAAGAAAATTCCCCCAGGATGGCACAACTGTGTTTATCAATGGATTATATTTGTACATAACAATAATAAGAAGACAGTAACTCTTAGCTCATCCAATCACATAATGATTATGCTGACTGGTTGCTCTCAAAGAGTTTTTAGACAAAAAAAAAAAAAAAAAAGAAAGAAAGAAAAAAGAAAAAGCACAGTTGTGATTCTTTTTTTTTTTTAATTTTTTATTTTTTATAAACATATATTTTTTATAAACATATATTTTTATCCCCAGGTCTGTGAATCACCAGGTTTACACACTTCACAGCACTCACCAAATCACATACCCTCCCCAATGTCCATAATCCCACCCCCTTCTCCCCAACCCCCTCCCCCCGGCAACCCTCAGTTTGTTTTGTGAGATTAAGAGTCACTTATGGTTTGTCTCCCTCCCAATCTTTTTAATATTTCTTCTTTTTTTCCAGAAAATACACCATTCAACTACAATCCTCACCTTTGGACCCAAAAGATGATCATTTGTGTGGTGTGTTTGAGGTATGGCCAACAAGGCACCCTGGCCCATGTTCTCCCTGATGAAGCCAGGACTCATAATACTAATAGTTATTACATAATGTGGAATCACTCCTTGCTACCTTCTTCTTTTGAAAGTAAATCCTTGGCAGTGTGATGTATTTATTGCACAACATTAATATAGAACATTCCCTATGACAAATGCCATACTAATCATTTTATAAATATTAAGTTATTTGATGCTTCTGATAGCCCTCTGAGATCCAGAGAAGTTAAATAACTCAATCACAGTCACACAGCTAGAGAGACTGGCTCCCGAGTCTGTACCCTTCACTACCACCATGCTCTATGTCATCCATCCATACTTGGATAGTAATGGATGCACCAGTTGACTTTTCTATCCATCAGGTGACCACTGAGACAGGGACAATAAAAGAGAAAGAGGACCCAAATCTATGGCAAGGGAAAATGTGCCTCCCTTACCACTTTGCCATGAAGAGTTAATGAGGTGGCATATATGGATCACTGTTAAAGAAGGGGTCGGAAGCCAAGGTTTCAAAACTTGACTTTACTTTTTTGCTGTGTAAACTGTGGGTGGCACATTCTTTTCTGCTAAGTCCCTTCTCCAATTCTAAACCTTTGAATCTAATGATTAACATAATCTTTGTTTCCCAAGAATTCTTCCCATTTATCTTTATTCTCTGCTTTGTGCTGTTCTATAAAAAAATGAAATGCAGGGACATTATAAGAATATTAATCTCTCTTTGATCATTCAGAAGACACTTCAGAGTTTCACAGTCCTCAGGGTTATCATTTAAACATCAATTACCCTTGCTTGGTTGCTAAGCAGAAGACTTCATTAATAGAAAGCTCTGTTTAATAGATGCCAAACAGCAATGAGTTTTCTATAATTGGAAGGGCCACAGTTAGCAACTTTTGAAACTCTGAGCATCTCATGGAGATTAATCTGATCCCTCATGGACAGGGAATAGGAAGGTCAAGTGTGAGTACCAGGTGGATGGGAAGGAAGGATAAAGTCATTGGTTTTATGATCATGTAAGACACTGCTGTCCCCTGAGGAAGCTCAGTTCATCTCAATGAGGATGTAAGACATATCTTGGGGACTTTCCCCAACCTCACCACTGTGTGTCAGAAACCATGGTCCAGAGGAACACACACAGCATTGTGTTGTCTTCCCTGGGGTAAACCCCATGATTTGGTGTGTGCAAGTATGTACAAATATGCACATTTGGTAGTTTTGAGGGAGGTGAATGAGGACTAAGAAGATGATAAGAAATGTTGTGAGTGTCTAACTTACAAATCAAGTATATCACTTAGCTAAGAAAAGGCTTTGCCATAATGGGCGCTTTGGGGCACACCACACAAGTATCAGGAACTCTTGAGCATTTCCACTGTAGTCACAACCAGAAGAAAGAACAACAATTGCTGAGGACTACCAGTGCATGGGTCTTAGCCAGAGCTCCAAGCATCATACAACCAAGACCCTAAAGCTAGTGCAGAAGAAGCTAGATGCAGAACACTCATATCATGGCCCCACAAAATGGGGCAGTGTAAAAAGCAGATAAGCAGCCCTACAACAGACACACATCAGGCAGGACTTACAGGAGACTTGATATTCCTGCCCTGCTTTGTAGGTATGCCTTAAATTACCAGGAGCTAGAATATTACTGGACCTTAAATCTCTGGGAAAAATGCAAAATATGTTCTGCAACCTCTTCTATCAAGGCAAGGAGGCATCAGGCAGGAGTCATTTCCCTCACTTGGAAAGAGATATTCATTTACCTGAAAGACTGTCTGAAGGCTCCGTTTTGGCAACCCATCACCTGTCTAACTATGACTTGAGGAGGCTGCATGAAGAACATTATTTGCCAAGAAGGTTCAGAGTGTTTTATCTTCTTCAAATCTGGAGAAAGGCCTTGATGATGTTCATTGTTTTTGTTTTATGTGACTTATTAATCAAGTCTTCCTCCCTGTTATACAGGTAAAATGTTCTCCAGAGCAAGGAATCACAGTTAGAAGGCATCAATATTTCTTCAAACCCCTCTTCTTACAGTGGAGCTAAGTTACCAGTCCCTGCAGGTATAGCTGTGCACATCCATTACCTATCCTTTCTATCAATCATAATGATGCATTGACTTCTCACATGTACCTGGACCTGCATGCAGCACTGGGGGTGGGGAGTTAACAAAGAAATAGATTCCTGCTTACCAAGCAGATGCTCTTCTAGGTGGACAGAATCTACTGTGTACAAAAACAGCTTCATGCTCCAAGGAGTAGAGGGTCCAGTAAGGGAGAAATAGATAAGAAAGCAAATCACAATGTAGGATCCTTCCAGCCAAGAGAGAGACTTAGAGAAACAGACACAATCCACATTCATGAAAAAAATCAAGAAAAATTAAAAACAAATAAATGCTGCTGCAGATGTTAAGTAGCATTTGGAGATGACAGAGTTCAGTTTGGCTTTGGAAGTAGAGGGTTTCAATGCTGTGATGGACACCATTGACCTCACCAGATACCCATCAGTGAAAGCTGCTGGAGGTGCTGACCACAGATGCCCCTGAGTCAGCCCCTTCAGGGATGGCCTGGACAGTTCATAGCCCCTATCAATGACGGTGTTGATGCAGCAGTATGAGGGTGTGGCCACTTAGGTAGCCCTTACTCAGCACAACTCTGAGGAATATTTCTGAATCTGGAGCTCCTTGTGAAGTCAGCCTACATACTTCACAGCTGCATTCCTCCCTATACATGCTCTCCATCTCTTATACCTTTCCTTAGAAGTCAGTCCTAAGGGTGTTCCTTAATGAGCAGTCTATGCAGTAAGCTCTACCTCAAACTCTGCTTACCAACAAACCCAATCTGCTGCAAAGACAGCCAAGGATGAAAGCCTTGGTCTGAGGGGGTGAGGGAGCATGGGGGGAGGGTGGGGCTTGATCTCCCAAATCAAATCCATTCTTAGCACAACCTGAGTAGACTTCATGGTGCTGTGTGACCCATTAGGACCCACACATCTTTCTTTTCCTTCCAACATAACTGACTCATTGTTTGCTAAATACTATTCTGAGATTTATTTTTTCCTCCCAAGGGCAATCCTCCATAAGAAGCACAATTATTATATGTCATTTTTCTCGATTTGGGCCTTGTCTTGTCCCCCTCCCCCAACCCAGGGTATTGTGGAAACTGGCTCTACTCCCCAAGGAAGCAGCCATCACAGCCAAATTGGTTTTATCTAAAAATTTCATAAGGCATTATTTTTCTTAAGGTTCAGACCATTCATGAAAATATGCAGTTGTGGCTGCACTGGAGATGTCCTAGAAGTAAATTTCATTTGGTATGGTAACTCAAATGGTATCATCTCCACTGGAATCTGATTGGTCCACACAGTTTTGAGTCCCACTCCTACCTGCTGACTTCAAACTTTTCTTAGAATTTTAATAACCTGTTATTTGGTTGCTTGAGTCACATCTGCCATCAGTCTCAAAAGATTTCTGTAGACAAATGGAGGTTTTGTTTTGGTTTTTTTTGTTTTGTTTTGTTTTTTGCTGTTGCTGTTGTTATTGTTGTTTTTATACCACAAATTAAAATTGATCTTGATTAGAATTTTTGTAATATTCTTTTAGATAAATTAGCACAGCCTTTGGTTTCCTGAACCCAGGACTAAAAATAGTTGTTAAAGACACCTATTTAGGGGTGCCTGGGTGGCTCAGTGGGTTAAAGCCTCGGCCTTCAGCTCAGGTCATGATCCCAGGGTCCTGGGATCTAGCCCCACATTGGGCTCTCTGCTTGGTGGGGAGCCTGCCTCCTCCTCTCTCTGTCTGCCTGCCTCTCTGCCTACTTCTGATCTCTTTCTCTCTCTCTGTCAAATAAATAAATAAAATCTTTTAAAACATTTAAAAAAAATAAAGACCTCTATTTATCAGAAAATATGGTGCACCTGCTAGGTTGTATAGCTTGTCTCCTCTCTCTTCTCTGCAAGTGTCATCTCTCTGACAACACTTAGATCTGGCTCCTCAGGGCCCTCTTCTCAACCGGGTCCCAACCTTAGCCTGCCAACCTACCATTGGTCTACTGAACCCACTTACCTCAAAGAATCCCATTAATGCACTATATGGATTGTCCCCTACTCTTAATAGCTAATCAAGTTCCTCTTTGTAATTTTCCACCTAGTGACCCTTCATTTCTGCTCATTGGTTATAAATTCCCAGCTACTGTTGCTGTATTTGGAATTGAGTTGAGTTCAATTTTTCTCCCCTACTGAAATAGTCTTAAATAAAGTCTCCCTAAAAATATATATATATATTTTAAAAATTATTTTTAGCAAGCATCTAAGTGAATGATATATATTTTTTTAACACTTCTTTTCTCAGGCCAATGGCTCTCAAGCTCTGGGAAATGCAAATCAGATATAAATATAGATATAGATATAGATGATATAGATATAGATATAGATTTAGATTTAGATTTAGATATAGATAGATTCTTTAAAGATATGCTGATTTGTAGGTACATTTTTACTTGCCTTTGTGGTAGTTCAGGGTGACCATGAAGATGTCTTCAGCAGTATCTTTTCCTCATCTGCAGTGGCTCCATTGATATGTTTAAGGATTAGAGAAATGCAAAACCAAGCAAATGCAAAACTAATCTTCCAGGGAATTCTGGTGCACATCAAAGTTTCAGAAGCACTGGAAACAAGGTCAAGAGTTTGGGCCCTGACTCCATCTAGCAAATTTGAATTCTGATTTACCACTTGCTAATTATGATACCTCAGGCACTTTCCTAATATTTCTGTGGTTTAATTTCCTTACTTATATTATAAGGACATTAATAGCCTTTGTCTTTATATAATTAAACAGGTCAATCCATTTTGAGCATTTGTTATTGTGCTTGCCCCATAAAAGCTGCAATCAAAAGGTAGAAAGCTCAAATTGGAACCACACACACAAAGCAGGCTGAACCAAGTGGGAAAGTATCTTGTGAGGTTAACAGGGACAGAAAAAGAATAGTGAAATAAAATTCAACAAAAGCATCATGGAAAGTCCAGATGTCAAGAAGGGTAAGTCATAAGTCCAAAAAGGAGAAGAGGTAAGAAGCCCCTTCTCACTGCTCTGGAAGTGGACAAATCATTTCAGAGAGGAAAGAATTACTAACATTAGTTTCTCCTAACTTCTGGTCTAAGAGGTCATGATAAAGGGATAGTCATTGGAGACTTTATTGTGATAAATGCTAGTTCATTGGTACCTACTATGAGTTGACACCAGAATATCATCTCTCTTGGGAAGACTGAACAGTGATAAAGGTACGCTTGATTTGGACCCTAAACTAGATCAATCATTTTATCAAAATTCAAGTCACCTCAGCTGTATCACACATACCACTAGAAAACCATGCACTGCACTGTGCATGACTTCGCCTGGGGGGTCAGTTTCTATGTCTAATTCTTTCTTTTTTTTTTTTTTCCTTAAGATTTTATTTATTTATTTGACAGAGAGAGACATAGTGAGAGAGGGAACACAAACAGTGGCAGTGAAAGAGGCAGAAGCAGGCTTCCTGCTGACCAGGGAGCTAGATGTGGGGTTTGATCCCAGGGCCCTGGGATCACGACCTGAGCCGAAAGTAGATGCTTAACGACTGAGCCACCCAGCCACCCCTGTATGTCTATTTCTAATAAACTGTAAAAACACAAGAGCTTCTTTTGTCTCAACTGTCAAGACCCCAGAGGAAGAAAAGATAAGAGCTTGATTTTAATTCAGGTTGCCAGTTGGTAGCTTTCGAAAACACTTCTGTACATATTTGGGTCTCCCAACATCCTTGTGAAGCATATAGACATAGATTTATTCCTATTTTGTTCGTAGTCATTAGTATTACCTCAGCTGATAGATGAAGAACCAGCTCCAGAAAGGCTAGGCAACATGCCCAAATTTAGAGTATTGGAGAGATACTGAGGTCAGAGCCCAGACCATTTGACCACAGGCATTTTCTCTTTCTTGCATTCTACTTGTTCTGAAATTCCAGTAGGCCCAGCCTTGGAGCAGGGGACTGAGTTCAAGGTTCAAGTGGTAATGAACAAAAATAGTTTCAATTAGAAGCCAAATCTTCAGGTAGATTATTGCTTCTCCACGAACAGATGGGGCCAAGAAATTCACTCTAGTAGGAAACAGTAGAAACAGACTTAGAGGCAAATAGTAAAATAAAATGATAACAAGCCAAAGGGACAGGAATTAGAGGAATGCCATTTGTTCCTCTGAAATTGGAAAGAGACCAATGGCCATTTTATGACTGGTTACTGTAATGTGTGAATGTGAGGCTGACAATATAGAAATGCTTAAATCATTGCATTAAGGTCTTTCCTTTTCATCCTTAGTTAGATGGTCATATATTACAATGAGCCTAAGGGATGTATGCATTTGAAATATCTAAAGATCAGTCTGTCTGCCTCAGGGTGCCACCTAGGAAGCCTTCTCACAACTGTAATGGTTAGACCAGTCAAAACAATGGCCAGCTTGGGCCCAGAGCAGGAGCTTTGGGCTTCATCAGTGCTATGAGTGCCACGGCTCATAGCATAAGTCCCAAGGAACAACTGAACTCTCTGCACATGTACCTAAGCCCCCTTTCCTGCACTGTGAATCCAGCAAGAGTTCATTTTTCACGTTTATTTTTTAAAAGCCTCATTTTTATTTAGGCTAAAACTTGAAAAAAAATCTCAGGAGAAGTTCTGCTGGAAATCCTGCTACAAATGAAGACAAGTGAGTGAGAAAAATATAGAAGTCAATGTCTTCTTACCAAAAGGTTGCTTGGGGAATTGGGAAAAAGGCCACATATTCATTTTCAATTTTTGCATAACAAGTCATCACACACTTAGAAGATTTAAAAAAAAAAAAAGAAAAGAAAAATAAAAGAAAAGCACACATTTATTATTTATTATTTAAATTTCTGGTAGGTCTGGAGTTCAGGTACCGTTTAGATGGGTCTTCTTGCCACAATCATACAAGACTACAATCAGGGTGTTGGCCAGAGCTGCAATCTGATCTGACAGTCGACTGGGAAAAGTTCTGCTCTGAACTCACTCATGTTGTTAGTAGAGTTCACTTTTTGGAGGCTATAAAACTAAGGGCTTCAGTTTCTTGCTGGATTTCAGTCAAAGGCTACCCTGCACTCAAAGAGACACCTGTAGTACCTTGGCCTCTCAACACAGGCAGCCACAACATTCTTACTTTATAAAAACCAGCAAGTGTTATATTCTGATGTGTGCAGTCATGTACATCCATTCAAGTTTGCCATATTCAACCGAATAGAAGCAAGTTGCAGTTTATACCATGAAGGTGGATATTACACAAGGACAAAACTTTAGAAAATATGATCATAGTGAGAGGGTAGAGACTATTCTTTCTCTTCTCTGTCTTTTTAGGCTTGATTCCAATCCATATGGTGACCCACACATGCCACTGACTGTAATTTTCAGTATGCATTTCCACTACACTGTGACTGTAATTACACACCAGCCCATCAGCCTAAAAAGACATGTCTCCACTTTATACCTGAGTTCATTCTTCATGAGGTCTTCCTTGAATGTTAGGTGTGCCCTTGTCTGCCTTCCCATAGCACATTATAGATACATTAATTGAAACACAACTTTGTATCAATGTAGCTTAGTTCATATGCAGCCTGTGAGTTAAATTAGGATCTCATAGAAAGTAGGGATCATCTGTTGGGCATGATATTCTTAGCACCTGCCAGAGGATTGAGTCTAAAGTTAGTTTTCAACAGACATTTGTTTAATCAAAGAAGGATGAATATGTATAAATACCTCTACCACATTCAGAATCAAATGGATTCAAAGACTGGAAGTGTGCCTGAGTGGCTCAGTTGGTTAAGAGTCCAACTCTTGATCTCAGCTCAGGAGTTGATCTCAGCTCAGGTCTTGACCTCAGAGTCATGAGTTCAAGTCCCATATTGGGCTCCATGCTGGGTATGGAGTCTACTAAAAAAAAAAAAGAAAAGAAAAGAAAAGAAAAAGAAAAAAGGCAGTGAGGATACACTTTAATTAAGATCATGTCTAAATAACAGGAAAAAGTATGCATTATTATTCAAGTGTTCTCTTTATCATGCACAAAAATAGTCTATTGAGGCTTTGCATCAATGTGACTTGAAAATGACACATTAGGGTGTGTGTTTTAGCTTTATTCTCTTAAATACTTTTTTTTTTTTTTTTTTTTTTTTTTTTTGCATTTCTTTGTGTCCAACAAAAGAAATGAGGGAAACAGCTTCCTGGAATAGTCAGAGCCCATGGGGGTACAATAAAGTCTACTGTCCCACATGATATGGCCATGCTGGCCAATGGAGAAACAGATGGAGGAACAGAGCTATCTCCCTGTCTTTACTCCCCATCTTATTTCCTTACTGAGAGGTCTTGACATAGTTTTTTTCCTATACAGAAGAGAATATGCTTGATGATCAATCAGAAAGTCAAAATAACTACATAAAATTAGATAAATTCTTAGAAAAACATTATTTAGAGGTAACATATCTTATTACCTCTTGATTGCTGTTGATAAAAGTTACTTATTGATTCCTGCTGATAAAAGTAAATGGGCACTCAGACTCTCACAACATCACCAGTCACTGAGACATTATAGAGCAAAATGGCCCCTGGATATGAAGGCTCTGCCGCCAGTGGAGTTCTGTGTGGTCCCAAGTCTCTTATGCCAACCACTGACTTGTTTCTACGTAATTATTTGCCTTGTCATGGTACGTTAGGTAAAAATACAATAGATATGCTTCAGTAGCTGGCTCATCTTGATCTTAGATCTCATTAACATTTTAAGTGCTCTTGATAAAGAGCCTGAGTGAACGGAAACAAACAAACAAACACACACAAAGAAACTTTACATGAAGACAGAGCATTACTGCCATAGTCAACTCTTCTCCTCTTAAGGACTCATTTGTGTCAAGAAATTAGAAAAATTTTTGACATTTGTTCCAACAGATATGTTTCACATGGCAGGCAGTTATCCTTAGAAGTCACTATGACCATACCTTAATGTTAAAAATATTTTTCTTTCCATCTTTTGTTCATCTATTTAGAACAATTTCATTGACTCTCACATTAAAATGATAGTAGCTAACCTGAAAATAATGAGGTTGTGGATATAATTTCTAGCTGCCTGTTTTAACCATCTGAATAGATTTTGACGTTACACCATTGTTCCTTGATTCCATTTTCATTTAAAGGAAGCTATTTGAAGGAAGTCCCTCTTCCCTGCCTAAAACCCAGGAAACTTGAGACCACTGTTAGGTGTTTGTCATTTCAGAAGAAACACTCATGCTTTCAGAGAATGGATGAAGACCTCCTGAGAAACAAGTGAAAAAGTTAATATTTAAAGTACTTCTTTCCATGGTAACAAGAAACATTAATTTGTACATTTCCATTTGTGATTTTTTTTTCTTGTTTACTATTGTGCATCAAATGGGCCACAAAAAAAAAAAAAAAAAAAAAGGTGGGGAAGCAACACATTGTGTTTCTTTGAATCTCATTCTTCAGAAAACCTGCAATGGTACATCTTTGGATAAATGCAAGCATTTTTGAAAAATAAGTTGCTCCAGAATGTATAAACTTTTATAAGAAATGAAAGTTAATTAGGAATCTGAAGAAGAATCTTCCAAGATGAAAAAATTATATAGCTATATTATCATTACTATTGTTATTCATCACATTTCTACAGAAATTCATTTTCTTTCTGGTTATTTCAAAGTAACAACTGATAAAATTCATAGTAACATTGAAAAAAGTACTCAGATAAAGAAACAAAACAACACAAAATAGCTCATGGTGCCTGGCTGGCTCGGATAGTAGAGCATGTGACTCTTTATCTCATAGTCATGAGTTCAAGCCTCACGCTGGGCATAGAGCTTACATTTTTAAAAAGTTCTCAAAATAATGACTGATAAGCCTTTTCATTCTCTAGTTCCATCCTTAGAAAACAGACATTATATTAACTGTAAGAGGTTTTATATAGCCAATTTTAAAGATTTAAGGAACTAAAGGAAACCATATCTAAAGAACCAAAAAAAAAAAAAAAAAGTCTGAGGGCTATAGCTCACTAAATAAAGAATAACAATAGAGATTAAAATTATTTTTAAAGAAATCAAATAGAAATTCTGGAGTTGAAAAGCATAAAAACTGGAATGAAAAATTTACTAGAGGCGTTCACAAGCAAATTTGAGATAACAGATAAAAGAATCAGTACATTTGAAGTAACATAAATTGAGATTATACAGACTAAGAAATAGGCAGAAAAAATAATGAGGAAAAATAAACAGAGTCTCAGAGACCTATGGGGAACCACCCAGTATAGCAGCATATACATACTGAAAGTTCCTAAAGTAGAAGACAGAAAAAGGGTAAACAAGGCTATTGAAGTCTTTTTGAAAGATTATTGACTTTTATTTGATGTAATAATGATGAACAAATTACTGACTTTCATGAACAATGTAGATCTATGCATTCAAGAAGCTCAGTAAATTCTAAAGAGAACAAATTCAGAGATACATAATAAGGCACATCACAAATCATCCAAGGCCAAAGACACAGGATCTTGAAAGCAGAAAAAGAAAAATCATTCCTCATGTAAAGGTGGTCATCAGTAAGATTAACAGTTAGTTTTATACCAGAAACCATAGAGGCCAGAAGGAAGTGGGATGACATGCAGAAGATGCTCAAAGGAAAAGCAAAAAACAAAAAACTAAACTAAAAAACTATCAACCAATAATTCTTTATGTAAGAAAACTACATTAAAAAATGAGTGAGACATTAATATGTACTGAAATTTAAAGAAGAAGAAGGAGGAGGAGGAGGAGGAAGGAAGGAAGGAAGATCTGTCATGCATATATGTCTTATACAAATATTAAAAAGGAATTTTTAGGTTGAAATTTAAAAAAAACAACAACAACAATAGACAGTAACAAATCCACATGAAGAAATCTGGAATACTAGTAAAGATAACAACATAGCTATATATGCAATTTTGCTTAACACTTTTTCTCCCACTCTGATTAAAAAATAAAACTACATAAAATAATAATTATAAAATTGTATTGATGGCTTATAACCTACAAATTCAATTCCCAAACAGTAAAAAGAAAAAGCAGAGAAGAAAGAGAATATAGGAGCAAAGCTTTTTCATAATGTTAGAATTAAATTGGTACTAATACAAACTAGATGGGGGACCTTGGTGGCTCAGTTGGTTAAGTCACTGCCTTTGGCTCAGGTCATGATCCTGGAGTCTCAGGATCAAGTCCTGCATCAGGCTCCCAGCTCTGCAGGAAGTCTGCTTCTCCCTCTGACCTTTTCCCTCACATGCTCTCTCTCACTCTTTAAAATAAATAAAAATAAAATCTTTTAAAAAATAAAAAGTAGATAGTCATAAAATTAAATAGTAATTTTAATCCTGAAAGAATCCATTAAAAAAGTAACTCAAGTGGGGGAGGAGGAGCAAGATGGCAGAGGAGTAGAAGACTTAAATCTCATCCAGTTTTAGGAATTCAGCTAGATAGTTATCAAACCATTCTGAATACCTACAAACTCAAGAGGAAATTGAAGAAAAGAAGAGCAGCAATTCTGTGAACAGAAAAAATGACCACTTTCTGGAAGTCAGGATGTTCAGAGAAGTGAATCTGAAGTGAAATTTGGGAAGACAGACCATGGGGGGAGGGAGCCTCTGTCAACCAGCTACCAACAAGTGATAGAGCAGCAGAGCACAAAATCAGAACTTTTAGAAGTATGGTATGCTGAGGGATGTCACTTCAGTGGCCAAGTGGGAGGTGGAAACTTCACTGGGACAGTGTAGTATAAGGACTCTTAGGGTCACAGAAAGACTGGGATTGCCTGAGTGTGGCAGAGTTCCCAAGTACCAGAGATGGAAAGCAGTCTGCAAAGATGGAGCCAAGGAGTGGGCTCTGAAATCCAGGTTACCATAAACCATAATTCACAACACAGTTGGACCATTACTCCTCAAGCAGTGACTCAACAAGTGACAGATCCGAGGAGATTCCCCTGTTTTTTTTTTTTTTAATTTTTAATTTTTTATAAACATATATTTTTATCCCCAGGGGTACAGGTCTGTGAATCGCCAGGTTTACACACTTCACAGCACTCACTAAAGCACATAACCTCCCCAGTGTCCATAACCCCACCCCCGTTCTCCCAACACCCCTCCCCCCAGCAACCCTCAGTTTGTTTTGTGAGATTAAGAGTCAATTATGGTTTAGCTCCTTCCCAATCCCATCTTGTTTCATTGCTTCTTCTCCTACCCACTTAAGCCCCCATGTTGCATCACCATTTCCTCATATCAGGGAGATCATATGATAGTTGACTTTCTCCATTTGACTTATTTCGCTAAGCATGATACACTCTAGTTCCATCCATGTTGTTGCAATTGGCAAGATTTCATTTCTTTCGATGGCTGTATAGTATTCCATTGTGTATATATACCACTTCTTCTTTATACATTCATCTGTGGATGGACATCTAGGTTCTTTCCATAGTTTGGCTATTGTGGACATTGCTGCTATAAACATTTGGGTCCATGTGCCCCTTCAGATCACTACGTTTGTATCTTTAGGGTAAATACCCAGTAGTGCAATTGCTGGGTCATAGGGCAGTTCTATTTTCAACATTTTGAGGAACCTCCATGCTGTTTTCCAGAGTGGCTGCACCAGCTTGCATTCCCACCAACAGTGTAGGAGGGTTCCCCTTTCTCCGCATCCTCGCCAGCATCTGTCATTTCCTGACTTGTTGATTTTAGTCATTCTGACTGGTGTGAGGTGATACCTCATTGTGGTTTTGATTTGTATTTCCCTGATGCCGAGTGATATGGAGCACTTTTTCATGTGTCTGTTGGCCATCTGGATGTCTTCTTTGCAGAAATGTCTGTTCATGTCCTCTGCCCATTTCTTGATTGGATTACTTGTTCTTTGGGTGTTGAGTTTGCTAAGTTCTTTATAGATTTTGGACACTAGCCCTTTATCTGATCTGTCGTTTGCAAATATCTTCTCCCATTCTGTCAGTTGTCTCTTGATTTTGTTAACTGTGTCCTTTGATGTGCAAAAGCTTTTGACCTTGATGAAATCCCAATAGTTCATTTTTGCCCTTGCTTCCCTTGCCTTTGGCGATGTTCCGAGGAAGATGTTGCTGCGGCTGAGGTCGAAGAGGTTGCTGCCTGTGTTCTCCTCAAGGATTTTGATGGATTCCATTCTCACATTGAGATCCTTCATCCATTTTGAGTCTATTTTTGTGTGTGGTGTAAGGAAATGGTCCAATTTCATTTTTCTGCATGTGGCTGTCCAATTTTCCCAATACCATTTACTAAAGAGGCTGTCTTTTTTCCATTGGACATTCGTTCCTGCTTTGTCGAAGATTAGTTGACCATAGAGTTGAGGGTCTATTTCTGGGCTTTCTGTTCTGTTCCATTGATCTATGTGTCTGTTTTTGTGCCAGGACCATGCTGGTTTGATGATGACAGCTTTGTAATAGAGCTTGAAGTCCGGAATTGTGATGCCACCAACGTTGGCTTTCTTTTTCAATATCCCTTTGGCTATTCGAGGTCTTTTCTAGTTCCATATAAATTTTAGAATTATTTGTTCCATTTCTTTGAAAAAGATGGAGGGTACTTTGATAGGAATTGCATTAAATGTGTAGATTGCTTTAGGTAGCATAGACATTTTCACAATATTTATTCTTCCAATCCCGGAGCATGGAACATTTTTCCATTTCTTTGTGTCTTCCTCAATTTCTTTCATGAGTACTTTATAGTTTTCTGAGTATAGATTCTGTGCCTCTTTGGTTAGGTTTATTCCTAGATATCTTATGGTTCGGGGTTCAACTGTAAATGGGATGGACTCCTTAATTTCTCTTTCTTCTGTCTTGCTGTTGGTGTAGAGAAATGCAACTGATTTCTGTGCATTGATTTTATATCCTGACAGTTTACTGAATTCCTGTACAAGTTCTAGCAGTTTCGGAGTGGAGTCTTTTGGGTTTTCCACAAGAGTGATAATTTGACTTCTTCTTTGCCAATTTGGATGCCTTTAATTTCCTTTTGTTGTGTGATTGCTGAGGCTAGGACTTCTAGTACTGTGTTGAATAGCAGTGGTGATAATGGACATCCCTGCCGTGTTCCTAACCTTAGCGAAAAAGCTTTCAGTTTTTCTCCATTGAGAATGATATTTGCAGTGGGTTTTTCATAGATGGCTTTGATGATATTGAGGTATGTGGCCTCTATCCCTACACTTTGAGGAGTTTTGATCAGGAAGGGATGCTGTACTTTGTCAAATGCTTTTTCAGCATCTATTGAGAGTATCATATGGTTCTTGTTCTTTCTTTTATTGATGTGTTGTATCACATTGATTTGCAGATGTTGAACCAACCTTGCAGCCCTGGAATAAATCCCACTTGGTCGTGGTGAATAATCCTTTTAATGTACTGTTGGATCCTATTGGCTAGTATTTGGGTGAGAATTTTCGCATCTGTGTTCATCAAGGATATTGGTCTATAGCTCTCTTTTTTGATGGGATCCTTGTCTGGTTTTCTGACCAAGGTGATGCTGGCCTCATAAAATGAGTTTGGAAGTTTTCCTTCCATTTCTATTTTTTGGAACAGTTTCAGGAGAATAGGAATTAGTTCTTCTTTAAATGTTTGGTAGAATTCCCCCGGGAAGCCGTCTGGCCCTGGGCTTTTGTTTGTTTGGAGATTTTTAATGACTGTTTCAATCTCCTTACTGGTTATGGGTCTGTTCAGGCTTTCTATTTCTTCCTGGTTCAGTTGTGGTAGTTTATATGTTTCTAGGAATGCATCCATTTCTTTCAGATTGTCAAATTTATTGCCGTAGAGTTGCTCATAGTATGTTCTTATAATAGTTTGTATTTCTTTGGTGTTAGTTGTGATCTCTCCTCTTTCATTCATGATTTTATTTATTTGGGTCCTTTCTCTTTTCTTTTTGATAAGTCTGGCCAGGGGTTTATCAATTTTATTAATTCTTTCAAGGAACCAGCTCCTAGTTTCGTTGATTTGTTCTATTGTCTTTTTGGTTTCTATTTCATTGATTTCTGCTCTGATCTTTATGATTTCTCTTCTCCTGCTGGGCTTAGGGTTTCTTTCTTGTTCTTTCTCCAGCTCTTTTAGGTGTAGGGTTAGGTTGTGTACCTGAGACCTTTCTTGTTTCTTGAGAAAGGCTTGTACCGCTATATATTTTCCTCTCAGGACTGCCTTTGTTGTGTCCCACAGATTTTGAACCGTTGTATTTTCATTATCATTTGTTTCCATGATTTTTTTCAATTCTTCTTTAGTTTCCCGGTTGACCCATTCATTCTTTAGAAGGATGCTGTTTAGTCTCCATGTATTTGGGTTCTTACCAAACTTTCTTTTGTGGTTGAGTTCTAGCTTTAGAGCATTGTGGTCTGAAAATATGCAGGGAATTATCCCAATCTTTTGATACCGATTGAGTCCTGATTTAGGACCGAGGATGTGATCTATTCTGGAGAATGTTCCATGTGCACTAGAGAAGAATGTGTATTCTGTTGCTTTGGGATGAAATGTTCTGAATATATCTGTGATGTCCATCTGTTCCAGTGTGTCGTTTAAGGCCTTTCTTTCCTTGCTGATCTTTTGCTTGGATGATCTGTCCATTTCAGTGAGGGGAGTGTTAAAGTCCCCTACTATTATTGTATTATTGTTGATGTGTTTCTTTGATTTTGTTATTAATTGGTTTATATAGTTGGCTGCTCCCACGTTGGGGGCATAGATATTTAAAATTGTTAAATCTTCTTGTTGGACAGAACCTTTGAGTATGATATAGTGTCCTTCCTCATCTCTTATTATAGTCTTTGGCTTAAAATCTAATTGATCTGATATAAGGATTGCCACTCCTGCTTTCTTCTGATGTCCATTAGCATGGTAAATTCTTTTCCACCCCCTCACTTTAAATCTGGAGGTGTCTTCGGGCTTAAAATGAGTTTCTTGGAGGCAACATATAGATTGGTTTTGTTTTTTTATCCATTCTGATACCCTGTGTCTTTTGACAGGGGCATTTAGCCCATTAACATTCAGGGTAACTATTGAGAGATATGAATTTAGTGCCATTGTATTGCCTATAAGTTGACTGTTACTGTATATGGTCTGTGTTCCTTTCTGATCTACCACTTGTAGGCTCTCTCTTTGCTTAGAGGACCCCTTTCAAGATTTCCTGTAGAGCTGGTTTGGTGTTTGCAAATTCTTTCCGTTTTTGTTTGTCCTGGAAGCTTTTAATCTCTCCTTCTATTTTCAATGATAGCCTAGCTGGATATAGTATTCTTGGCTGCATGTTTTTCTCGTTTAGTGTTCTGAAAATATCATGCCAGCTCTTTCTGGCCTGCCAGGTCTCTGTGGATAAGTCAGCTGCCAATCTAATATTTTTACCATTGTATGTTACAGACTTCTTTTCCCGGGCTGCTTTCAGGATTTTCTCTTTGTCACTGAGACTTGTAAATTTTACTATTAGGTGATGGGGTGTGGGCCTATTCTTATTGATTTTGAGGGGCGTTCTCTGAACCTCCTGAATTTTGATGCTTGTTCCCTTTGCCATATTGGGGAAATTCTCCCCAATAATTCTCTCCAGTATACCTTCTGCTCCCCTCTCTCTTTCTTCTTCTTCTGGAATCCCAATTATTCGAATGTTGTTTCGTCTTATGGTGTCACTTATCTCTCGAATTCTCCCCTCGTGGTCCAGTATCTGTTTGTCCCTCTTTTGCTCAGCTTCTTTATTCTCTGTCATTTGGTCTTCTATATCACTAATTCTTTCTTCTGCCTCATTCATCCTAGCAGTGAGAGCCTCCATTTTTTATCGCACCTTATTAATAGCTTTTTTTATTTCAACTTGGTTAGATTTTAGTTCTTTTATTTCTCCAGAAAGGGCTTTTATATCTCTTGAGAGGGTTTCTCTAATACCTTCCATGCCTTTTTCGAGCCCGGCTAGAACCTTGAGAATTGTCATTCTGAACTCTAGATCTGACATATTACCAATGTTTGTATTGATTAGGTCCCTAGCCTTCGGTACTGCCTCTTGTTCTTTTTTTTGTGTTGAATTTTTCCATCTTGTCATTTTGTCCAGATAAGAGTATATGAAGGAGCAAGTAAAATACTAAAAGGGTGGCAACAACCCCAGGAAAATATGCTTTAACCAAGTTAGAAGAGATCCCAAATCGTGAGGGGGGAGAAAGGGGATAAAAAGAGGTTCAAAAAGGAAGAAAGAAAAAAAAAAAAGAAAAAATAAAAAAAGAAAAGAATTTAAAAAAAGAAAACAAATAAGAAAAATATAAAAAAGAAAAAATATATATATTGGATAAACTAGTTAAAAACGTTAAAAAAGATAAAGGTAAAAGTTAAAAAAAAAATTTACCAGAAGGCGAGAGAAAAAAACAAAAAATGAAAAAGAAAAAAATTAAATTAACTGCAAGACTAAAAAATATCACAGGGAAAAAGCCATGAGTTCCGTGCTTTGCTTTCTCCTCCTCTGGAATTCTACTGCTCTCCTTGGTATTGAAACCACACTCCTTGGTAGGTGAACTTGCTCTCGGCTGGATTTCTTATTGATCTTCTGGGGGAGGGGCCTGTTGTAGTGATTCTCAAGTGAGTTTGCCCCAGGCAGAATTGCACCACCCTTACCAGGGGCCGGGGTGAGTAATCCGCTCGGGTTTGCTTTCAGGAGCTTTTGTTCCCTGAGCACTTTCCGTAGAGTTCTGGAGGACAGGAACACAAATGGCGGCCTCCTGGTCTCTGGCCGGGAGGAGCCGAGAGCCCGGGGCCCCACTCCTCAGTGCGCCCTCAGAGAACAGTGCCCAGTTACTCCCATCTGCCTGACCTTCAGCCGCGCTCCGAGCTCACCAAGCCTGCGGCCGGTTCAAGGTAACACCGAGCTGTGAGCTTACTGTCGGCTCTGTCTCTGTAGCTGGCTTTCCCGTTCCAATACCCGCAAGCTCTGCGACACTCAGACACCCCCGATCCTTCTGTGACCCTGCGGGACCTGAGGCCACGCTGACCCCACATGGGCTTTGCCCCAGTTTAGCCTCTGGAGCGATGTCCCTCAGCGGAACAGACTTTTAAATTTTGTGCGCCGTTGCACTGCCGCTTGCCGGGAGCTGGCCCCTCCCCCCGGGGTCTATCTTCCCGTCGCTTTGGATTCACTTCTCTGCCAGTCCTACCTTTCAGAAAGTGGTTGTTTTTCTGTTTCCAGAATTGCTGTTCTTCTCTTCGATCTGCCGATGGATTTTCAGGTGTTTGCAATCTTTAGATAAGCTATCTAGCTGATCTCCGCCTAGCTGAAGTAGTCTCAGCCTGCTACTTCTCCGCCATCTTGACTCTTCCTCTCTCTTTTAAAAATTTGTTTAAGTCAACATCTTATCTTCTTAATTCCTTTTTTGGAATCTTATCTTCTCAATTCTTTTTTTTTTTTACGATTTTATTTATTTACTTGACACCCAGATGTCACAAGTAGACAGAGAGGCAGGCAGAGAGAAAGGAGGAAGCAGACTCCCCGCTGAGCAGAGAGCATGATGCAGGGCTTGATCCCAGAACCCTGAGATCATGACCTGAGCTTAAGGCAGAGGCTTTAACCCACTGAGCCACCCAGGTGCCCCTCTTCTCAATTCTTTTTATGAAATCTTTTTAAGTATTTATCTTTACAAATCATATTCCTTTCCTTCATCATATTTACCCTTGTTTTTGTATATATATTTAAGTTTTCCTTTCTTTAAAATTTTGGAAGGCAGTTTCTTCTAACAAAACAAAATACACCCAAAATCTACTGTGTAATTCTGTTCCATTCACCAGACTGAGCATATTTATTTATTTATTTCCTTCTTCTTTCCTTTTTTTCCCCATGGTTTCAGGTCTCTTCTAGTTTGTTAAGTGTATACATTTCTGGGGTTATTGTTACCTTTAAGCATTTTGTTCTTTCATTCATCTACTCTTCTCTGGACAAAATGACAAAATGGAAAAACTCACCTCAAATAAAATAACAAGAAGCAGTAGCAACTGCCAGAGACCTATTCAATACATACACTAGTAAGATGTCAGAAATTAGAGTTCAGAGTGATTATTACTAGTTGGGTTTGAAAAAAGCATAGAAGATATTAGAGAATCCCATTCTGGAGAAATACAAGAACTAAAATCTAACCAAGTTGAAATAAAAAAGGATACTAATAAGGTGTAATCAAAAATGGAATCTCTAACTACTAGAATAAATGAGGCAGAAGAGAGAATTAGTGATATAGAAGACCAAATGATGGAGAATAAAGAAGCCAAAAAAAAAAAAAAAGAGAGAGAGAGAGAGAGATAAACAACTACTGGATCACAAGGGGAGAATTTGAGAGATAAGTGATACCATAAAATGAAGCAATATTAAAATAATTGGGATTCCAGAAGAAGAAGAAAGAGAGAGAAGTGTAGAAGGTATGTTGGAGCAAGTAGAGAACTTCCCTAGTTTGGGGAAGGCAATAATCATCAAAATTCAGAAGGCAGAGAACCCCCTCAAAATTGATAAAATAGGTCAATGCCCTGTCATCTAATAGTAAAACTTAAAGTCTCAGAGACAAAGAGGAAATCCTGAAAGAAGCTCATGACAAGAGGTCTGTAACTTGTAAATAAAAAAGGTTTCTTGACACAAAGAAAAATGAAAACACAACATACCAGAACTTATGGGATATAGAAAAAAAAGCTCTAAGAGGAAAGTTCATAACAATAAACACTTACTCTAAGAAGCAAGAATAATCCCAAATAAACAACCTAACTCTATGCCTTAGGGAAGAACAAACTGAGCCTAAAGCTAATAGATAGATGGAAATCTTAGAGATTAGATCAGAAATAAATAAAATGAAGAAAAGATAAACAATTAAATAAAAAAAGATTAACCAAACTAAGTGCTGGATCTTTGAAAGAAAAACAAAATTGGCAAACCCTTAGTTAGACTAGTCAAGGAAAATATAAAGAGGGCCCAAGTCAACACAATTGTAAATGAAAAAAGAGATATTACAACTCCTACCACAGAACTACAAAAACAAAACAAAAAAAAAACAAACAAAAATAAAATAATAACATTAATAATAATATAGTAAGCCATGATGAGCACCCACAAACTGTATAATCTAGAAGAGATGAAAAATTCTTAGAAAAATACAACTTTTTAAGGTTGAACCAGAAGTAATAAATCTGAATAAACCAATCACTATTGAGGTGGTGGAATCTGTAATAAAAAATCTCTCAATAAAGAAAAGTCCAGGACCAGATGACTTTACCAATGAACTTTACCAAAAATTTAAGGAAGAATTAATACCAATCCTTCTCAAACTCTTCCAAAATAATAAAAAAGAAGGGAATATTATAAAACTTGTTTTAAGAGACCAGAATCATCTTAATACCAAAACCAGAAAAGGACACTCCTAGGGAAGAGAACTACAGGCCAATATCCCTGGTACATATAAATGCAAAAATTCTCAATAAAACACTATAACCAAATCCTGCAGCACATTAAAAGGATCAGTCACTGTAACCAAGTGGGATTTATCCCTGGGCTGCAAGGATAATTCAACATCTGCAAATCAAGCAATGCAAAAAGTGACATTAGCAAAATTTAAAAAAAATCATATCATCATCTCAGTAGATGTAGAAAAAGAATCTAACAGCATTTAGTATCTAGTCATGATAGAAACTTAAAAAACTAGGCATAGAATGTACATATCCCAACATATTAAAGGCCATATATGACAAGCCCATAGCTACCACCATACTCAATGGTGGAATGTTGAAAACTTTTAAGATCAGGAACAAAATAAGGGAACCCACTCTTACCACTCCTACTCAATGTATTGCTGGAAGTCCTAGATAGAGCAATCAGGAAAATTAAATAATTAATTTATTTATTTTTAAAAATAAAAAGTAAAAATAAATAAGGATCAGAATTGGGGAGGAAGAAGTTAAATCTCTATTGGCAGATTATATATCTTTATATAGAGAAAATCCTAGAGACTCCACCAAAAACTGTTAGATCTAATCAATGAATTTAGCAAAGTTGCAGGATACAAAATTAACATGCAAAAATCAGAAGCATTTCTATACATTAGCAATAAACTTTCTAAAAAAGAAATAAGGAAATAAATCTCACAATAGCATCAAAAACAATAAAATACTTATAGAAAAATTTAACTAGGGAGGTGAAAGATCTCTACCCTGAAAACTACAAGACATGGATGAAAGAAATTGAAAAAAGAAATAAATGGAAAGGCACCCTGTATTCATGAATTGGAAGAACTGATATTGTTAAAAGGTCAATACTACAAAAAGCCATCTCTAAATTCAGGGCAATCCCTCTTGAGATTCTAAATAATGGCAATTTTTACAGAAGTAGAGAAAAATTCCTAAAATTTATATAAGACCACAAAAGACCACAAACAACCAAGTAAACCTAAAAATAGAATAGAGCAGGAGGCTTTGTTTCTGATTTCAAGCTTTACTATAAATCTATAGTAATGAGATAAGTATGAAAATGACAAAGAGCAGATAAATAGATGGATAAAACAGAATCAAGAGCCCAGAAATAAATACAAGCATATACAGTCAACTAATGCTTGAAGGAGAGTCAAGAATACTCCATGGAGAAAATATAGTCTCATTAATAAAGGGTGCAGGGATAATTGGATATTCACATGTAAAAGAAATCTGTATCTTATACCACTCACAAAGAGCAACTCAAAAGGGGTTGCTTAAGTATTGGGATGCCTGGGTGGCTCAGTCAGTTAAGCATCTGCCTTTGGCTCAGATCATGATTTCAGGGTCCTGGGATCCAGCCCCATGTTGGGCTCCTTGCTCAGCCAGGGAGTCAGCTGCTCTCTCTCCCTCTGCTTTTCTCCCTGCTTATTCTCTCTCTCTCTAATAAATAAATATTAAATAATAAGTAAATACAATAAATAATAGATGAATAATAATTTTAAAAATAAATAAATAATAAATAACATAATTTTTTAAGAAGGCTTAAGCCAATAAATATGTGGTAATTTATTACAGTAGCAATGGGAAACCAACACAAATATTGGCGGTAATTGGCAGAAGGTGTATGTGAACTGTGGATAAGATTATTGTGTATATACACATACACATCTATATATAATAGCTATTTAATAGATATGGCACATATATAGATATACAATAAACATATATTTACATATTTATGAAATATAAATATATATCTACCTCTTATACATAAAATACATAAATGTGTATATCCATATTTATTGAGTGAATGATAAAGCAAATGGAGCAAAATATAAACAATTGGTGAATTTAGGCAAGGTACATAATAAAAGTTCCTTTTTTTTATTCTTGCCATTTTCCTGGAAGTTTTAATTATATCAAAATAATTACACAAAGACAAATATATCAGATAATCACAACACAGGTGATTTAAGACCTTGGGAAACTAGAAAAATGGAATACAAGATCTATCAGTATCCTTGAAGGCCATTTTGAGCCCAATTTAAAGATCGCCAGGCCTTCTTGCTGAATCCAGAAGCGCAAAATAAGAACTCACTGAAATACTAGTATTTGTCCATAGGATTTTTTTTCCCCTTTTAAAAAAAAAAATAAAAAAAAAAATAAAAAAAAAATAAAACAAAATGTATTTTTTCAGTGTCAAGATTCATTGTTTATGCACCACACCCAGGGCTCCATGCAATATGTGCCCACCTTAACACCCATCACCAGGCCCTCCCAACAACCCCCTCCCCTCCAAAACCCTCAGTTTGTTTCCCAGAGTCCACAGTGTCTCTGGTTGTTCTCCTTCTCCAGTTTCGCCCAACCCACTTCTCCTCTCCATCTCCCAATGTCCTCTGTGTTATTCCTTATGCTCCACAAGTAAGTGAGACCATATGATAATTGATTCTCTCTGCTTGACTTATTTCACTCAGCATAATCTCCTCCAGTCCTGTTCATGTCCATAGGTTTTAATTGGTCAGAAGGGAGGAGAGAGCCAATTTTACATTGGATGGTTTTGTGGATATTTTTCAGTATTTATCCCCAGAGTATTTCAAACTTCAATTCACACAAGTTAGCACCTTCTTCAAAAACTGCAGCCCAAGTGAACCTACCAAAGCCAGTTGTCAGAGGGAGGGTGGGGCTTACTTCAGTTGGGCAAAAGGTAGTGTGCTCCCTTTCTGGCCCCAGTGGTCACTCTGTTAGCTATGGAGGGCTTCCCTTAGCTAAGGTGATGGGTATCTGCTATGATACATGGACTTTGGAAACACTTATCATGATAAGCCAGAGTGTGAAAGCTGGGGAAAGAGCCACCAGAGCTGCCATTAGTGTGGAGTACAGTGTGGTCTCTGATAGAAGGAGACGCAAGAGGGCCAGGGACAGAGTGGGGCATTTCGGGAACTTAAGACTGGCTACAAATCCTGCAAGGAGATTTGTGAGGTGACATCAGACAAGAGCAGGTATGTGAGGGCACCTGGGCAGGGAAGGTTCTCTATCCAATTCCTTAGCCCTAAGATAATTGCTTAGTTTTATTTGTGACTTTTCTCCTATTTTGAATCTTGAGCTTCTTGAAGAAAGCATCATAGTCCCATACTTTCTTTGTACAACTCATAGCACCTTACATGATATAAAATATATAAAGTATCAGCATAGCACCTTACATGATATAAAATATATAAAGTATCAGCAACTATTTGTCCATAAAATTATAAACCTGGCAGATCATGAAGTACAAAAGTATGCAGTTTCCTAAAATCCTTTATCAAGAAAAAAATAATCAATAATGCACAGTGGGAACTTAACATATCTTATTTAGTACTTAGAATAACAAGAAAAGACACTATGCCTTTAAGAACTGTCACAGATGTAACTTTGTTCCCAGTTATAATTTTTAGTTTTAACTTCAGAATTTATGGATTCCAATCAAGTTAGAGAAACACTATGTTAGTTTCCATACATAGTCTTTACTTTTTTTCCAATCTTAGCTTTTTATGTGTATAACATATTTCTTTCATATTCCTATAGCTTCCTTCGCTGATTACTGAGTAACATATTTCACAATTATGGACAATTATTCTAAATGGTTGGTACCCATAGCAAGGATAGAACAAAAGGGAAAGGAAATAGAAGCTTGTTGGAATGTTTTTTTCTTTTTCCTTTTTTTTTGTTTTTTAAGGAGAAGTGTTGACATTGAGGAGGGTATGTGCTATGGTGAGTTCTATGAATTGTGTAAGACTGATGATCCACAGACCTGTACCCCTGAAGCAAACAATGCATTATATGTTAATAAAAAATATTGAGAATTTTAAAAATTTAAAAAATGGAAGTGTTTTCTCTCAAGCTATAGGGTTTTTTGTTTTATGTTCTCAGACCATCTCCTTCTAGAGCCCTCAGAACATTAAAAAATCCTCAGCTCAAGACAAGAGGAAGCTAACATGCCAGTTTGTAAAGGAATTCCTTGGGTCCTGCTTTTTCAGATGTTCCTATATGATAAAGGCCCGATTCCTTCCTCCTCCCAGTGTGGATTCTGCTTCATCACAATGTCCTGATCATAAACACACTTCCCAGAGCCTGGCCTTTGATTGCTGTTATTGTTATTTACACCATTTCCCCTCTCATCTCAACCCATGTATAGCTATGTGAAACTCAGATTTCATCCCCATTCCCTTCATATGACTACCCCATCTATGGCCAGGCATGGCTGGGCTTTCTCTGTTTGCCGCATAGAAATTTGTTTTTGGTTTTTTTGTTTGCTTGGTTTTTTTTTTTTGTTTTGTTTTATTTTGTTTTTTTGTTTGTTTTTTAAAGAATTTATTTATTGATTTGACACAGAGAGAGATCGCAAGTAGACAGAGAGACAGGCAGGGTTGGGGGGAAGCAGGCTCCCTGCTGAGCAGAGAGCCCAATGCGGGGTTCGATCCCAGGACCCTGGGACCATGACCTGAGCTGAAGGCAGAGGCTTAACCAACTGAGCAACCCAGGCACCCCAGAATAGAAGCTTTGTTGTACCAAACAACATCCCTTACATTATGCTCCACTTATTCATGAACCTAGAACTTGTCCTTCATTTTATCTGATGGTCAGGTCTGTCTTTCCAGAGGCCATGACACCTCTGACACCCTGTTCCTGCATGTCAGATGAGCACAGAGATCACTACTGTCTTGTGAAGGGGAGTGGGCCATCAAGGTGGGCTGTACTGAGCCCCATGTTTATGCATAGGAGCTGGGAACTTTCTCTTCCTTTATGCTCCATGAACCCCAACTGGGATGAGTCTACTGGCAAACCAAGTCTCAACTGTTGAGACCACTTGGCAAAGGGCTCTTTACAAGGCCTTCTTTACAAGGTTAGTTACTGAGTTAAGAAAACTCTTGGGGCACCTGGGTGGCTCAGTGGGTTAAGCCTCTGCCTTCGGCTCAGATCATGGTCCCAGGGTCCTGGAATCGAGACCCTCATCGGGCCCTCTGCTCAGCAGGGAGCCTGCTTCCTCCTCTCTCTCTGCCTGCTTCTCTGTGATCTCCATCTGTCAAATAAATAAATAAAATCTTTTTTTTTTAAAAAAAAAGAAAGAAAACTCTTAATATGGTCATCTGTAGCCAGAGGAAAATCAAACCTTGATCAGCATGCATACATGCCTTGTGAGCTCACCATTAAAAGAGAGAATTTTCTTTTTCAACTTTTTAAGATATAAAATTAATTAATGTTTGTTATGGCAAATGAAACAAAGTCCATGTTGTATACAGAAAAAGAATTATCTTCCCTCAGGTAGCCTATGCCCTGACAGCACAGTCCATTCCCAGTGTCCTCCTAAGTCAAGCACTCAAATTTGCATACACATGGTTCAGGGACTGTCTGCCGATTTCTTTTTATTGTGGTAAAATATCCATAACATAAAATTTACCATTTAAATCATTTTTAAGTATACATTTCAGTAGAATTAAGGACATTCATATAGTTGGGAAACCATTACCATACCTGCTCCAGAATTTTCATCTTCCCACACTGAAACTCTCTTTTGATTAAACAATAACCCCCTACTCTTTCCTACCATGATCCCTGAGAATCACCATTCTACTTTCTGTCCCTATGACTCTGACTTCTCTAGATCCTTTCTATAGGTGAAATCATACAGTAATTGCCCTTTAGCGAATGTCTGGTTTATATGCTATATACTATTTATAGCTTGTGTCAGATTCCTTTTTAATGCTGAAAAATAATATCCTATCTTATGTATACACCAAACTTTGTATGTCCATTTAGCCATCGATGGACATTTGGGTTGTTATCATTTTTTGGCTACTGTGAATTTTTTGGCTACTATGAACATGGGTGTGTGAATATCTATTCAAATCCCTGCTTTCACTTCTTTTGAGTGTATACCCAGAAATTGAATTGTTGGATCATGCAGTGATTCTATGGTTAATGTTTTGAGGAACTACCATCCTGTTCTCCATTGTAGCTGCCCCATTTTACATTCCCACCAGCAATGCATAAGGGTTCCACTTTCTCCACCTTCTTGTCAAGACATTATCTTCTGCTTTTTTTTTTACTTTAATTGTGTTTATAATTTTCATATCCCTAATGATTAACAATGTTGAATGTCTTCTCACATGCTTATTATTGTTATATCTTTGGAAAAATGTCTATTCAAGTCTTTGGACAATTTTTCATTAGGTTGTTTGTTGTTTTTGTTGTTTTGGGGTTATAGGAATTATTTTTATAGTCTAGATATTAATTCCTTATTAGATATGTGATTTAAAAATATTGTCTCCCATTCTGTGGATTGCCTTCCTACTCTCTTGATTGTGTTTTTTGATGCATAAAAGTTTTTAATTTTGATGAAGTCTAATTTATCTGTATTTTCTTTTGTTGTCTGTGGTCCTAATGCATGTCCAAGAAATCCCTACCAGATCTAAGGTCATGAAGCTTTTCCCCTAAAATTTTTATAGTTTTGCCTCCTATATGTAGGTCTTTGAGTTAGTTTTTGTATATTGTATAATGCAAGGTCCTGATTTCATTATTTTTTCCCTTGATATCTAATTTTTTCAGCACCATTTGTTGAAAAGACTGTCTATTCCCCCACTGAATCTTTTTTGTGTCCTGTTGAAAATTATTTGACCATATATGTGAGGATTTATTTCTCTATTTTGTTCTCTTGGTTTGTGTGTCTGTCTTTACGTCAGTCCACACTATTTTGATTATTGCAATTTTGCATTAAGTTTTGAAATCAGTAAGTGTGAGACTTCCAACTTTATCCTTTCCCAAGTTTGTTTTGGTTGCTTGGGGTTTACCTTTGTTTTTAACCAAATAGATCATAGTTTCTCATGTAACTGCTCTGTCTTGCTTGACAGTGTGTCATGTACATTCCATTAGTGCATGGCTGTAGAGGTCGCTATTTCCACATACACATAATGTTATGGAAATGAGTCATGTCACACATACTAGGTTTTAAAACACAGCATTCTGTGTTTGTTTTTTTCTTCTTAATATATCTCTCCTCCTTTTCTCCTCTTATATGCATAACTTCCCAATCTCACATGGCTCTTGTAAATTTTCCCAGGATCATGTGATTATCACACACACACACACACACACACACACACAAAGTTACACAAAAAATGTGGCTCTGTGTTCCCACATAAATACCTGTCCATGCAGAAGGCCTTGGTCCTCAGTTGTCACCTCATACATGCTTCTTTGAATTTCATGCTCTTCTGTCAATAATACTTCATTGAGACGACTCTGTGTTGATACTGAAGCTGCTCTATGCTTTTTGTTCCATTTTAATAACTGTAATTTTGCAGTGTGATAAACCATTATTTATTCAATTATCCCCCCAACTTTGAAAATATTGCTGCATTTCAAAGATTTACCATTAAACACCAAGCCACAATAACAACATCCTTAAACATAAAATAGCTTCATCACCTGGTGTATCATTTCTATGATATGGATTCCCAGGAGTGCAATTTCTGGGCCATTGATTTTTTACAAGTTAAAAGGCAACCAAAAGTAATAATCAACTTCAGCTGATGTTTCTCTTCCCCCAATTCCACCCAGCAATAGATTTCATCATAAATTGAACAGCAAATAAATTAATAGAAATTTTGTTCTAAAGCCCTAGAAAAGTATTAAGAAGTCCCATGGAATTTTTTGCCAGCATGATTTTCCCTCACTAACAGACAGAGAAGAGACTTTAGTGCTTCTGTTAACTCATAAGACCCTGCAGAAGATACTGCATCTCTCTTTACTTTACCGGGACCAAATGGACAAAGTTTATAAACATATAATTTGGTTTTATTGTCCAGTGACATTCCTGGGGAAATTACTTATCCTGGTGCAGCAATGTCCCCAAACAGAGGTTGATTTGGGAGCTTTAAAAATAACAGGAACTCCTAAATGTGATCCAATCAGAGGGAATCCTTTGGAAGCAGGAGGGACTGGTCTGTGGACAAACGTCAGCTATACTATCGCTGACAAATATGTTCTTTCAGGTACAAGACCAATTATTTCATTCAGTGACTCATTCAATCAGTATAGTTAATCAACTCTCATGGGAAGGGGAGTATTTGGAGATTTGACAGCATAAAAAAGGAATGCTTAATCAAACACAGACTTCCCCAGTGATCTCAGGCAGCTCATTTTCCCACTGCCCCTCTCACCATACACAGACCCTGTCTCCTGAGGTAGTCACCCCTCTGCCACAAAGCCCCCAAAGAATCATCACAGTCTGACTCTCTCTAGCCTTCCTGTGAAAGAACATCAGGACCACACCTGGAATCACAGTCAGGTTTATTACCTGATGCAGCTCAGAAGACCATGAGGGCAGGAAGGACCTTGCACATTCTGGTAAGAGGGTGCTGGGAAGTTTGTGATGGGGTCAAAAATGGTGATCTGGAATGGAGCCATGAAACCAGAGTTTGTCTAGATTGGTTGCTGTCAGATAGTGTGGTAACTGTGTCTGGACCTTTGCAGGAAAACTTTTTCTTTATAACCTTGGTAGTTATGGAGACACCAACATTATTCACTGTACATCTACTGGGAAAGGTCCACAAGGATGGAGTTCATATTCAAATAGTTACCCAGAAAGCTTTCTTTGTGTATTCCCATCATGCTCAGAACAGCTGACTAAAACTTACTAAGTCCATGTTCTTCTTCTTTTATGGTGCAGTTTATTAAAAACAAAAAGATTAAGTTACAGAAAATGCCAGGCAGCAATATACTGTTGCTCCACAATTACTCCACATGTTAATCATCCTGGGAGAATAATTGCCAGGAACAATAAGGGATTATGGGCCGATTTTGACTTCCTCCCTGTCTATTATGGAAAAGGCACTAAGATGCCTTTGCAGATAAGGACTCAGTGGCTCCAGAATTCTTTCCAAGCTTATCAGATAAAAAAAAAAATTATGATGCTCTCAAATAGATGGGTTTTATTTCTTACTGCATATGCATATATCTTAAATATATGATGTCCCTAGTAAGTGATGTGGTTGCATGTTTTCCTACTGTGGAAAAGAAACAAATGAGTATCCTTTCTTAAGTTCTTGAAAAAGGTTGGTCATGAAGAGCGATATTAATCAGTTCTTCATTTTCCTATCTAATGTTGTCAGAGAAAAAGACCTCCAACCAATAGTACTAAAACTAAAATCAATGATTTGTCAGTATAACCCCAAAATTTACTTTATAATCAATAATAATACAAAAAGGCAATTCCTTTAGTTACTTCAGAATACATTATACAACTAACTCATCTCAGCATTTCACCCGAAACCCATATGGTTCAAAAGAAGACCTCTTGTAGTATTTTAAGAGAATGCTAATTTTTGTTCGTCAATATAAGGGGCTGGAGCAGCTGATTTGCAGTATTTCTTAATCATAATTATTTCAGGAATGATCTATGTTTATAAATTAAATTCTCATTTGTTCATATGATAAACATGCCTGATAAAGAAAAAAAAAATATCTTCTGTGTCAAGGAGTTTGAATTTGCCCATGCAGAGATGAGAAAATTGTGAATCAGAAGAGTTTTACTCAGGCTCTTCATTTTCCACAAAAAGAGCACAGAACCAGTAGTGATATGTTTCATTTTGAAATTCACAGTGTTCTTCCTGCAGTCCAGATCCCTGCCTTCTGTCCCAGCAGGTGAAGAGATCAGGACCCCACAGATGCTATCTTGCACACAAGGGTGCTGATGAAATGAAGTGGAAGGGAATATCTAGAATATCCTTAGATCAACCTTACATTAATAGATTGTCCTGAGCACTTCATAAGCTTCAGGTGCCTACGTGGGTGAAAGCAGCTGGCTTCTGAGAAAGTGTTCAGATGCCTTGCAGCTTAGACATTGGCAAGAAGCTAATGGGAATGGCCAGCATGTGAGTGATGGTGGTTCTGCCCAGGACCTCCTTTCTCCACGGCTGTCACACCACCATTGGGATGAAATGTGGATGCTCCCTATGGCAGCACAGGCAGGGGAGAAACACTGTCCCACTGGATTCATGCTAAAGTTGCATAAGGGTGCAGAGCATAATGAACAACTCATTCTGAAGGTGAGAAAACTCTTCATATCTGTCATCCCAGGACAGTGGGGGCCCATTGTTCCTGTACAGAGTTATGCAGTCCATGACAGAGTGGGACTCTGCAGATTTCATAAGTCTCCAATTGTTTGCTCAGTCTCAAACCTCCAGAACCCTCATCCAAGGCTTACGAGTATAGACTACAGACCACCTGAGCTCTGGGCTCTATTACCTAACATACAATCTTGTGGCTTGCTGAGGAGAAGGAAGAAACCCAAAATGTGGTGAAGTTCTTTCTTTTCCACCTACAACAACTGTCATTTTAACACCTAATTGGTAGCTCCCCCATTCCAAGTGATTCATGCATAGTCACTGAATGGATCATGTCCCTACTCAGGGCATAATTCCCCAGAGAACCCTTCTTTCCTCTGTCTGTTAAAGAAAGGCAGGATCAGATGAGGAGTTTTGATCTAAAGACACATCACTGTCCATGGCTGAGGCTCTGGGGGCCCAGACCGAAGCAAGGAGCTCGTTGGCCGGAGTGGGGAGAACAGTGGCAGGAAGTAGCTCCCTCTCTTGTTAGCCCTTCCTTGTCCAGTCATGCTCTGAAGTGAACTGATCACTCTTGGCATTTGCTAGAACCAGAGTTTCTTTTTTTTTTTTTTTTTTTTTTTTTTTTTTAAGATTTTATTTATTTATTTGACAGAGAGAGAGTGATTATAAGTAGGCCAAGAGGCAGGCAGAGAGAGAAGGGAAGCAGGCTCCCCACTGAGCAGAGAGCCTGATGTGGGGCTTGATCCCAGGACCCTGAGATCATGACCTGAGCTGAAGGCAGAGGATTAACCCACTGAGCCACCTAGGTGCCCCTAGAACCAGAGTTTCTAGAGCTTTTTTTTTAATCAAAACCAACCCCTGAAAAGAGACTCAAAATAGAAAGGTGAAAGCACCACTGGAAGACATTTGTTCAACTCCCATCACACATCCTATTGCCTTCAGTGCCACCTGGCCAGCGTCCCAGAATACCTCCTTCATCACTATGGAAACAGGTCCAAGGGTGTACAAGCCAGCTGATATCCTCCAGAAACCAGAATGAGCCACCTGCCTGCCCCTTTGCCTTCATCTTGTCCAGATGTGAAGATGTGAGGCATAGGGGAGCAGCAACCTCACCTGACACACTCACTGGGCATCACAAAAATGCACAGAGACCCTGCACATCAGGAGTTGTATCAATAATCAACAACCTTCTATTTATTTCAGAATTTTAAATACCATTAAAGAAGGAAGAAACATCAAAGTTTTCCTAAAAGAGTAAGGTTGAGTTTGGAAAGCTTTGAAGAAACATGAATTTATAGAGTTAAACAGGCCTAAAATTTTATACCTACTCTTCTTGGAATTGACGGAACAAGGACATCCTCATGAAAGATGAGGTGGTGGTCCCATCCCTGAATTTTTTATGTTGTACCAAGCAGTTCTGTTTTATCACTAGATGTTGTCCGTGGTTGTAATTTATCCCTTTGCCATTTTAAAAAAACTGACTTTGTGGCTTCCTGTTTGAATATCAGCCTGATCAGATCTGTGTCATAACTTCTCTCTACTCAGGATTTACTAGAATGTGATTACAGTGTAATCAGTTCAAAGAATGACATTCAACACATCAGTTACAAAATTATGCCAAAATGATTTACATAGATTTATAGTATTTAACCAGTTAGGATTAACTGCCCTGGGTTTTACAAGGAACACCAAAAGCACTTGCAGGGGAAACCCAAGAACTGTGTCAATGCTGTTGGCAAGATAGGCAGAGGGACACAGGTCCTGGAAAATGGGAAGGAAGACATCCACAGTGGCTTCTGCTTATGTGGGAAATTGTCAAATTTGCCTTCCTTTACTAGAAACACACTATCATTTCTGTAATCTAATATTATGTGTTTCAAGAGAGACAATCTAAATGTGTAATGGTCCATGCAAAGGCAAAACCATGGAGTATGGGTGCTTATAAGTAGAATGAATGAACTCACAAATCCTGCCTCAGTCAACATAGACAGTGGTAAGGAGAGAAGGCAGAGACAGACAGACACTGAGGAGGAAAAGGGAAAAATTGAGGGAAAGGTTCCCTTCATTTTAAGAGCTTTAAGCACTGCCTGGACCTGAGTCCCCTTGACCACTCTAGTTTCTGTCAAATTAATTAAGAGGACGCCTCCACACCCCAGAGCATTACTCTTCTCTGAATAGTGTCCCAGCCTCTTTTGTCAAAACTTTGAAGTTGATCCCTCAGGATGCCCACAGAGACATAGGAAAGCTGGAGTGCTTTTATTCCTTATGTTATCAGCCCCAACACCATAGTGTAGTCCTGTCCCATCAGGAGCTGGTATCATAGGCTGGACTCCCACAGGCAGGTGTAGTGATAGATGGGAGTGCAAACAGTGACTCCAGGAGGCACTGTTGGCAAGTCAGGTATGAGAATCCTTACTGAGTGAGGGATGACAATCCTTCTGGGGACTGCTGGGAGATAGTACAGACTCTACTTTATCCCAACTAAAGGTCAGGAGAAGTGGTGTCTCTATCCATTAAGCCCTGTCAGGCATTGGTTGAGGACTGCTCCCAGGTGTTCTGGCTCCTTCTCATCCTGGCCCATCCTTACAAGGGCAGGTAGAATGAACCTCCCCTCAGATAAACAGTGGAATGTGAAGGTAGTGGAAACCATCTGGTCTGTGTGGATGGGAACAGCAAGTGATAAAGGCTGTGGATGGGTCACCAAGAAAGTCTGCAACAGGGAATAGCATCTGACTGATGCACACATATATATTTTCTCTAGTGCATAGAAACCTTTCCCTAGTGCTTTAGAAATAAGCTGGACTCCACAGAACATCCATTAACCATGTTTTCAGACTCTATGAAACAGTGTTCTCTTGTTGGTTACATTGTTACCTGGTAGAGATCTATTATTCAGTAGGACTCCACCCACTACTAACCAAGCACAGAATAAAGGAATGAGAAGGAAAACACTCCCCAAATTTAAGCTCTCAGAGACATGGGGTTGAAGCAGCTCTGACTCAGGGATCTGTGTCTGTTTCTGATCAGCTGTGTGACTTTGGGCAAGTCAAAACCTTCACCTTCTTACCTAAAATCACATATCCATTATAGGGTTAATTTGAAGATTATATAAATCCACACATGTGATCTGCTCAGCCCAGCACCTGTCATGGGTTCACTCTCATTAAATATGAGCCTCTTCACTCACAGAGGCATCTGTAAGAACAAAGAGGAAGAGATCAGATTGTATGAAGAAGCAACTGTCAACAAGTGAAATGTCTCTCCATCCCAAAGATAGGTCAGATATGCCCCCTGACAAATATTACCAGCAACTGCAATAACTGTGGCACTGACAAGAGCCGAGGGAAGCACTGAGGGATGCCTCATGGTCCAGGGTGGAGAGGGTAAGATTCAGGAGGGATTTACAGGAAGAATTTGTAAAAGGTGAGAGGGCTGAGGGTTGCTAGACGGGAGGGGAGGGGAGAGATGGAGTGGCTGGGTGATGGACATTGGGAAGGCTATATGCTATGGTGAGGGCTGTGAATTGTGTAAGACTGACAAATCACAGACCTGTATTTCCCTGAAACAAATAATACATTATATTTTAATTTAAAAAAAAAAAAAGGTGAGAGGGGCTTCTGTTGAGCTGTTGAGATCCTACAATGTGCCTTTGCTCAAAACTTCTCTCTCCTGAAAACCCTAGAGCACAAAGAGTGTCTGAGTGTCTGAGTGTCTGCGTGTCTATTTGTCCATGACAGCATCCCTTAGTGGAACTCAAGGTGCACATGTGAACAATAGTGGGGAAAATAACTGATGTCATTAGTAAGTGATTGAATGTGAGAGGAGATCCCTTTTAAGGACAAGGGTCCACCAGTCTCTCACTTTCCAATCTTGGTGACTTCTCCATATGACAATGTGGATGTCAGAGGTTGGGATGAGGGAAGATGCAAGGTGACTGGAGAACCTATTATTAATTTGGATTTAAACATGAAAATTGAGTTATTCCAGAGGCTACCTAAGATTAGAAGACTAGAGGCATTAGTGACTATAAAACTAACACTCAAAATGAGTCCTGAATTCCCACATGACATCAGCAAGTCACGTCTTAGCGGTTTTCAGAGTCATGTCTCCATAAAATGCACATCTGGCCTGTCCTACCTCTTGGAGTCAGAGGCATTGCTGTGAGGCATTGGGTCATTTTATTTCTCAACTGCTCAATGTTTACAGCACTTTAGAGAGAGAAGCTACAGTGTGTAAATGTTTAAATTGCTTGGAAATCTGTCCCAAAATAAAATCTAAAATCCTCAGGCTAAGTTAGAAACAGAAGGAAAATAAAACACCAATTTCAATGGGAACCCAGAGTTTGAAAAAGTGATGTGAGCAATCCATTTAATTACATGTTTATTCATCTGTGGGGTGACGCGCAATCCACAGCCAGCCCTGGAATGAGCTAATGGACGTACATGATGCTCATCTGGCTCCTTGCTCCACTGCCTGTCCTGATAGTAAGTGAAGGCAATGTAGGAACCAGAATTCAAGGTGCAGTATGAAATCATGGGAGAGAAGTTATCTTAGTAATTACTGCCCAAAAGAACAGTATGTGAAACACACAGGGCTTTGCCAGAGCTCACAACAGCGCCAATTATGAGAGTTAGTGGCAACAGGGCCAGACTAGCAGCTGAGATCCAGATGGAACATGGGATAGTTCACAGGTTTCTTAGATATTCCTGAACTTCCAAGACAGTGTTTCTTAGATCATAATGTTCAAACGACATAGATCTGAATCACTGGGGTGTTGTCATGAAGAATAAATTGGGAAAAAGAGCAAAGTCTTGAATTTCTTGACATCCAATAAATATTCCACAAAACTCAGGATTGCAATTGGTGTATATTACAGAGTGGGTGCTATGAAGCCCCAATAGGAAATTGTTTTTACTTTTCTCTAATTTCTGCCTTCAAGCATGCTTTGTCAAATTTCCTTTTTAATTCCTTGATTTAATTTTAAGAAGCTTCAGTGGTTTTCCTCTTACTTCCAGTTACTACATCAGTCTTGTTTTTAGGTATAAAAAGCCAAATCAATGCCAACTCAAAAGTGCAATCTTTCATTCATCCAGAGCTTTCTGCTTTCCCCAGTTTGATGGCAGGCGGGGTACACAGTAGACTCTCTGATCCCATCCATCCCTATAGCACCTGTGGAAAAAGTTTACAATCTAGAAAATATCCAATGGGAGAGTGGAAACCTACTCTTCTGACAAGCACCCTCTGCACTGCAGAACTGATTGCCAATGTTCTCAGCAGTGTGCATCCTCTGTCCACTTACCATGCTCAATCCATCTCCTTAAGGTCTATGCAGAGTTCTCACAAGCAGGGAGAAAGAACTCACCTTTCAAAAGAAACTTGCTATATGGAGAAATTGTCATTAAAATAAATATTTGAATACATTTTCATCATCATGTAATTATACTACTAAGAACAAGAGAAGTGTATCAACTCAATATTGTTCTCATCTTCACACTATTCAGCTTTTTAAAAATCTCCCAAATGAAAAGATTCTGTGGGTTATGAAATCATTCACTAGAGTCAACAAGGAAGATAAAAGTTTAAAGCAAAATAAACGTCTGTGTAATAGGTAGATGGGACTGAAAACTGATTACTAGGATTTAGAGTGAATAAACAGTTTTTTATATGCATAAGGTATTTTTGTCTGGTATGACAGCTTTTGAAACCAAATATCAAAATAAATCAATGTAAAACATGCTCTTGAACTGTTATTCTATAGAATGTCATATACTTTTTCAAAAAATTTGAAGCATATTTGATCTTATTTCTCTCACTAAAATATTATCTTCATTACTGAAATTGAATTTTTATAAATGCCCTTCTATCATATTCATCACTTACTCCCATATGTTTAAAGTGTAGATATTAGGGGCACCTGGGTGACTCAGTCAGTTAAATGTCTGCCTTCAGCTCAGGTCATGATCCCAGAGTTCTGGGATCAAACCCCTCATCCATCCATCCATCTGGCTCTCTGCTCAGAGGAGTCTTCTTCTCCCTCTCCCTCTGCCTCTCCCCCTTGTCCATGTTCTCTATCCCTTTCTCTCTCAAACAAATACATAAATCTTAAAAAATAAATAAAATGGAAATATCAGTAAAGTTGGACCTGTATACACATGTGCAAAACACACACATACACAGTCACATATTTTCATATCTTTCACTATTATTTGTAAGGTTACATGATCAGAAATCAAATTTCTCAAGTTGAAAATCAGAAGGGCATAATCTTGCATTCCCTTTGGATTTATCTTGACCCTGAAATGAGGACACCTGCAGCTCTCCACTACCTGCCATGTGGATCTGCCTTTGGGCCACGACCCCCAAACAGTCTCAGGCTACTGCAAAGCTGAAGTCTACACGACTCTACACCCTCTACCAGATACTTTGCCCAAGCTATTTTTGTCTCTATAGAAAAGAGACAGGATACTGTCTTAAGACTTATCTTTAGAGGTTCAATTTGGTTAAAATAAAGCAGAAAACATGACACCGTCTTTTGAATAAAAATGTAGATTGGAGTCCTGCAGTTAATCGTCTGCTTCCCTCTTGTCTGAGGTCAGATTCCCCTGGAGCAGATACGATGGAGTGATTTATTAATGTCTAAAGTGATGTGTTGGGAAGGAACCTTCTAAACACTAAGGAAGGAGTGGGGAGGATGCAGGATGGAGAGGCAAGGCATGACGCTAGTTGATGCTAGGCAGCATCTCAGGTCCACCTTGATCCTGCAGGGAGCTCTGAACATTAATCTCTAGAGTTTGCCTTTCCAGACAAGTCAGGCAGGGGCTATGGCCACCCCAGGGAATGCGAACTCAAAGTACTTCTGGCTCTGTGTTCAGAGGATGCTTTTGCTGGTGACAGCTCTGGAAGGAAGCTGCAGGTGCAGTGGTCAGATGCCAAGCCCAGCAAGGAGCACAAAAAGTAGTCAGAGGCATTCAGGACAGCTGGTGAGACATTATCATTTAACCACCTTGCTCAGCCTGAGAACTATCACCCTACTTCATCATGGCTACCACCAAACTGACATTGTGTGTGTTCAGAATAAACTCACCTTCTCCAGGCCCAATCTGGGATCTCACTCCAGCCACACAGTCATATGGACCAAGATGGAGGCCTAGTGTCCTAAGCCTGGTTTTTATTTTATTAATAATAAAACTGAAGCAAGAAAAATCATATCCAGCATCATTAGGGAACTAAATGTTTTGGATGATATAAACTTAATTTTAATGACAAAATCATATTTAAGTAGTTGTATGAAAAGCTTTCTAAAATAGTTTCCTTATCTGCCTACTTAACTAAAGACTTCTGAGTATAATCAATGTTTTCCTAACAAAACAACATCCTAACTATGAGGATCAAATACTATTCAGTAGTATCAACGCAGTGAGTGCTCAGTCTATTAAGAAAGGAGGCAATACTTGATGTTGCATTGAGAGGCTTTTTATTACTGGATATTTTAGTCCTTGAGGCAATGTCTAGCACTTTCTTTCATCTCCACACCTTGTACTCTGTCAAAGCATGCTGCTGATGGAGCCTCTTTTAGCAGCCAAGACATGCTGCTGATGGTGCTGATGGTGCCTTGTACTCTGTCAACGCATGCTGATGGTGCCTCTTTTAGCCTACACCTTGTATTCCTTAATTTTTATTTTTTATTTTATTTTTTAATTAACGTATTAACTTTTTCTTTTTTCAATGTTGCAGCTTGTATTCTAAGAAGTTTGATAAGTGGGCACCTTAAATCTGTCTTTGAACTGGAAGTTAACCTGACCTATGTTAGGACATGAGGAACACTTGCAGCCATAAGAGTCAAACTCAATACATGAGATTTAGGCACCTTTTTACCTTTACATGGACTCTTTCCATCCTTGTTCTGCCTGTTGCTTTAAATTTTAAGCCATGAGACTAAAGAGGACCTTTTCATACTGAGGGGTGCAGCTGAATCTATAACCTAGACCTTCCCCGAGACAGCTAGATCTCATCATTTTTCTATTCAGGACAAGTTGCAAAGAAAAGATAAGCATCTTTGTTGTAGTATGTGATGGATGCAAAAGAAATTAGAAGCCCCATCTGTCCATAGTTCAATGTTAGAAATAGGAATCCTCTGTAGAATGTTAAAACTACAAATTACATCTATAATCATTTCTGGGGCTTCAGGTAACTTACTATATTTTCTGTGGCTTAGCTAAAATTTCACCAAAATAAAGAAATATCAAAATATAAGAAAGACTGCCTTTGCTGTATCCCATAGGTTTTGGACCGAAGTGTCTTCATTCTCATTGGTTTCCATGAATTGTTTCAGTTCTTCTTTGATCTCCTGGTTGATCCAAGCATTCTTAAGCAAGAATCTGCTACACTTGAGAAGTCAGCTCATGGGTTTGGTTCATGAATCCAACCTGTGTGAGAGAGAACATCTGTCCCTGCATTCAGCAAATATATATATATATATATATATATATATATATATATATATACACACACATATATGCCTGGGAGCCCAGGATATACATATATATATATATATATATATATATTGTGCACACAAACTTGTGCTTAGCACTGAGCTAACCCCTTACTTAGCAAGAGTTGGGATCCTGCAGAATGCATAACAAAGAGCACCGAGATGGACACTCATAGTACCCATCCAATAAACTATGGCTGGAGACAACATCACAAAATAAAGCCCCAGGCCTCTGGGTTCCTTGAAGATGGAACTCAACACAGAAGTCTGATCTTATTTTCTTCTAAAAACGAGAAAGAAGCAAACTACAGCCACTTCTAGATTTACTACAAAATTTGTCTTCTAAGTGGCTTTCCTGACATTTTTGCATACATCTTTACTGTGTATATTTTTTTTCTGAGTTTACATTTATCCTATTAGGTGCCTCTCTCATACTGGCATTAAAATAACAGGCACAACACTTTTAAATCAATGGCACTTCCACTCATCACATCTATACATCCCTTTAGTATATGATATGATATGCTCATTTTACTATCCCAAAATGGAATCCATAGATAACATACCTGCTCATCTATATAATTTTTAAAAGTATGCCCTAATGACAATATAAAAGATAGATCATAATACGTATTTTAAAACATAGGTGTTTGGACATAGGTAATCAGTTGCTTGCATCCAGATGCAAAATCACTGTGGACACAACAACAAAATGAGATCCATGCAGAATATTTATTTCCAAACCAAATATAAAGAGCTTTGTCACTGGTGCCATAATTTTCCAAGATGGTGACCAAATTCTGACAAAGTTTTAAAACACAGTGGCATCTTCCCTCAAGTTACTTGATTTTAGGATTCCTGTTTCAGTGTGTGTTAAAACTGGGCAACAATAAACTTGTTTTGACATGTAAAATACCATGAGGTTTTAATATACAGGTAATGAGGCTTTTCAGGATCATAAGTCTTGTCAAGCAGGATATTCAATTGTGGTATAAGCCCTCACTATGGAACATTTCAGCAGAGGTGGGCTCCCCAAACCTGTCCGTGGCCCACTGTGTCTCCAATCTCCCTGGACAGTAGACTATAGGTATATGAGCAACTTTGTCCACTGTGGGTGGAAGTGATCTGTGGAACTTCTCTACTGAAGCCAGTAACAGCAGGGGTCTCCTCCTTTTCTCCCTCGCTGCCTCCCCCACTGAACAACCCACAGTGACCTGGGAGCCCAGGATGAAGGATGGCCCCACACCTGCATGAGGCCCCTTGCACTTGCAAGAAATAAACATGCCTCTGTTAAGATCCTGAAAATTCAGCATTTTCTGTTGTGACACCTGGTGTTTATTATCCTGTCAAACACAGGACCTATCCTTTGCATTGCGAGGTATTTGTGTCATGACCTGCACCCACTAAACACCAGCAGGGCTCCAGAAGTCATTATGACAAGCAGAGACAGTCTCATGAATCCCCAGAGTGCTCTCAGAAGAACCAAAACTTTAGATCCATAGCAAACTAAAAACCTTTGTTAGTGATTCTTCTTCCATTTTATGCCTAGGAATAGATTCATGGCATTTGCTGAACTGCTTTCTAGTCCTAGTTAAAATTAAGGAAACAATCACCCACACCAATCAGGATTATAGTAACAAACACAGTGAGACAGAAGGCAAACAGCCTTCTGCTTCTGACCATCCATTCTTGTCTTGGACTCTTTTGTATTCATCAGGACACTCTATGGGTTTTGCCTCCATATGTCAGACAGATTCACTGCATCTGTGATGTCCAGTAACTTGTGTGGAATGGCTTTGTCCAGGTTGAGAGTTTAAGTGACAGAAGGCAAATGTGCTCGCTCAATGGGGTACTATGGGGGAAAAGGCCACAGTTAACCAAATTGTTTTCAGAGTCAATCTACCAAGGTGAGGCATAGGGCCCCACATTCCAGTGGCTCCCACTGGCCCAAGCACTCCCTGCCCCCCGAGTCATCAAGGTAAATGAAAGACCACATGCAGGGACTCACCTCACATTCATGGTGCTATCCATGGTGATACTTTGAATCCCTGTCACTCACTTAATGATGTTGACAGAGTCATGAATCTGTCTGTCTCTTCCCTTAAAATGCACTCCCAAGCTGACATTGTGTGTGTCTCCATGGTGCCCAAAGAACAGTCACTGGCATGGAGGACACCTGACCCTGTGTTCTCCATCGATACCAAATTCAATCACAGCATATCGACTCTATTGATAGCAAAGAAATAAAACCAGCAGCCTGTGAAAGGAAGCCATAAATTGCTACTTACTCCAAAACCACACTCCAAAGACCATCTGCTGTGTTAGGTAAACTCTTTGAATCAACAAGGATTCAATAGAGGGGTCTCCTGGAAATCTTCAGTCTATAAGACTATTACCAAGCACTGCATTGGAAATTAGCAGAAAAAAAAATGTGATCAGATTTTTAATTTTGTTTGTCTACATAAACTAGTTTGACCATTTTTAGTAATTTTGCATATGACTAAAAGCAAAAAAGCTAAGATATATTTCATAGTATAAATAAAATATATTTCATAGTATAAATTTCATAGTATAAAATTTAGTATATAATTCCTGGACATATAATAGAAAACCACCTGGGGTTTGGTTTTTGCCATCAATATTGGAGCAGATTTCATGCAAACCTGTCTTCTCTCTATACCACATTTTGTAGGGTGTGAATGCCAGTTTTTAAAAGACACAGGTTTTATACTGTTTAATAACATATTTAAACACAAAGACAAGACACAAAAGAAATTCCCCAGACAGCTAAGTGTACTCTTCCTTCATTCTGAGCATCTACTCTGCATCCAACATTTTCACTTTCTTGTGGATACAGAAGGGGGAGAAGACATATCCTGCCCTTGTGAAGCCAATATCATAGCAGGGGCCATTGACAGTAAACAGGTCACTCAGTAAATCACACAGGCATTAGAAGGTGAGGGCTATGTGAGAACCCAGTGTGAGGAACACAAGAAGGAAAAGCAGGGATGTGAGTGAAAGCAAATCCACTGAGAAGCAAAGCCCTGTATCAGAGAGGACAGGAGCCAAAAAAACACTGGGGTGGGGGTCATTCTCCACAGGGCAAAGACCATGAGCAGGCGCAGTGTGGCTGGAGCAGAGAGGGAAAGGGTTCAAAGGAATGTTGGAGAGTGACCTGGAGTGGGAATAAGTGGGAGAGATTTTAATTTTACCCTGAAATTAGGGTTTTGAACAGGAAAGTGAACTCATACAATTTATGTTTACAATTTTACACACTATAATGGCTTAAAGAGGCAGAGAATGGAAAGAGAACAGCTAGGAGGCCCTTGTACTTGCTCCTAGAAAAGGATGCTGCTCCCTGCACCTGGGCAGGATTGATGGAGACACTGAGAAATAACTAGAGGCTGGATCTTTGTCTACATTTGCATATAGACTGACTGCAGGTATGGGAGAGGACAAATGTAGCTGATCACTCCAAGACTGGAGCTGCTGCAAGCATGGAAGTCATTCATGGAGGATGAGGGAACGGTGGGCAGGATAGATGCAGGAAGGGTAGGGGACCGATCTGGAGTGCATACGGGACGTGCCTTGTGGCTGAATATACAAGATCGGCTTTCAGAAAAGACGTCCTATCCGAGAAGTTATATTTGGGCAGAAGTAATAGATAGTTGACAGTTGCAGTAAAGAGCTGGAAGCAAGGACAATTCAGTGAGGATAGCACCACGAAGGGGCTCAAAACCAAATTCTTGGTACTAGAATACAAAAAAGTTATGTTGTTAAGGAATCTGCAAAGCCACCTGAAAAAGCCAGCAGTGGGGTAAAAGAAAAACAAACAAGTGCAGCTCCCTGAGAGCAAGGGAGAGAGCTGTTCCTGGGGAGGGATTGGTGGATGGAATCAATGGTGATAAAAACGTAAAAAGGATGTCTCATCCTCCCAGCTTAATGCACATCTACATGTGATCCCATGTGACACCCTGTGTCTTTGTAAACATATTTGTGAACCACAGAGCTGGTGAGCACATGTTGTTTACATATGTCACCCTAGCACTATGGGCATGTGGTTAGTTGGCTATAAAAGATAAATACCTGCTGAGATGTCAACAACCTAAAAGAACAATGTATATATGGAAAACATAATCTTGTTTACTCAGAGGGTAGACACTGATGAGAATGATTTTGACTTCAACCAGTAGAGGGCAGGGTTTGTCAAGCATGCCAGACCCTCAGCAGAAAAACCCACCTTGCCTTAGGCCAAAATTAGCCTTGGGTTTACAGAAGGGAGGGAGTGGGGGTATGGGGTAGCCAAGTGATGGGTATTAAGGAGGGCACATGCTGTGATGAGCAGCGGGTGTTATAATGAGATAAATCATTGAACATTATATCAAAAACCAATGATAAGATGGCTAATTGAACATAATAAAAATAGATACATACGTACGTACGTACATACATGCATACATACATAAAATAAATAAGCCCTGGTCTGCCCACATCCCTCAACAGACCACAGGGCATGGTGACTGAGGGGACAGCTCAGCAGACAGCCAAAAGAGATCGCTGACATATCAGCAGGGGCTTGCCAGAACACTGGGGCCATTGGAGAGCCCGATCATAAGACAAACCTCAGCGGTGAGCCAACTGGTCCTTTCTGCCTAGTTAATTCACATAATGGCTTTGCTGCTTGGTTAACCCTAATTGCTTAGTCTATTAATTGTTTAACTCCCTTGTTATGGAAATAAATGCATGTTTATTAATCAATAAGTGTTTTGTAGCTTTCTTAGGTTACTTTACCCATTGACATCCTCAATGAAGGAGACAGGAGCCTAGCACACACACAAGAGCCTGTCTGCAGAGAGTTGGAGAGGGGGTCATGAACTGAGGATGAAAGCAGTTAGCTGTATGGTGCAGATGCCAGTCTGTGGGGGCCTGTGGCTGGCAGAAAAGCTGGGTTAAGTGAGAAGATGTGGGTTAAGTCCCCCAATGAAATTATAAGAAAAGATATAATAAAGATAAAAGTAGAACTCAATGAACAGAAGCAAAGTTTAAATAGGATGGATCAACAAAGATAAAAGTTTGACTTATTAAAAAGCTTATAAAGTAGGCAAAATCTTTTTCCAAAACAGACTATAGAAACAGACCACACAGGGATCATTTTCCTGATGTTTTTCTCCTGAAGATTCCCATATCCTCCTTCTCTGCCTTGTGTCAGTGCTATTGCTCCCAGCCAAACATGCCAAAAATACCACCTCCTCTTGCTGGCTCATAGTCTCAGGTTTCCATGGACTTGGTCTGACACCATAGGAACAATTCCAGCACACTCTGTCCTGTTCAGTGAGTTGGATGATTGCACGATTGTCTTATTAGGAAAGTAAGTCTTTTGCTTTGGAACCCAAAGTGCCAAATGCCAGCCAGCACTCTTGGTCTCTCTATACCAACTAAAACAATGCAGCAGCACCTTCCATGGCTGCATTCAAAGGGTTGCTTTGACACAGTTGGGCCAAGCTGAGAGCCAAAACAGCAGAGACTGGGACTCTATGATGAGAAATTTGTGGTCCCAATCCCTGCCTAAATCAGAGCTCCCACCCCAATAGACTTGGCAGGTGGTGATCCAGCCTTGGAGACAGAGAGGCTAGCCCATCCTTTATTTAGAGTACCCTGCTTCTCTCAAAAAACCTTCCTGATTTAGCTGTAAAGAGCTTCTTGGAAAACCTTGGAATATCAGCTATCGATCTGGAATAATACAAAAGCAAATTAAATTCCACTTCCATATAATAATGATATGAAACTTGAAAGCAATTCTGATGCTCTCAGCCAGAGATGAATAACTTAAACATGCCAGGCTATGCAGTAGCGAGGTGGGTGGGGTATATGGTGAGGACTGCAGCCACCAGACAGCATGTGCCCATCCTGTGGGGTAGGCCATCATCAGTTCAACCCCACATGGTGGTCATAGGGCAAAATTATCCAACAATGCCAAATCTTTAGGTTTTTCTGAAAATAAATCAGGAATATAGACTTCTAGTGAAAATGAATTAGAGGGTTTTTAAAAAGATTTTATTTATTTGAAAGAGAGATAGCATGCACAAATAGGGAGAGGAAGGGGGACAAGTCATGGAGCCTAACACAGAGCTCTATCCCATGACTCTGACATCATGACCTGAGCTGAAATCAAGAGTCAGATGCTGAATGGACTGAGCCACCCAGGAACCCCACACCTGAGTTGTTTTTTAATAGTAAAAGCCAACATTTTCGTAATCAACACCAACTTTAACACTTCACTTTTCCAAGACATACTTACCCAACCCAGTTAGTATCCTTGATGTCACGAAAGTTTTAGACCTTCAGAACCAACACCCATAAAGAGAATTCTCCTCTTTAAAAGAATCTCACTTCTTTAAAGAATTCTTTAAAAGAATCATTTTCAGGAAATGGATTCAATCCAGGATATGGATTCATCACTTTAATCAGATTCTTTCAGTGTAATTACAGTTACCTTTTTTCCAAAACTGCAGATTTCTATTAATGCAATATTTGCTTGTCTTGGCTTGTATCATTTGGTTTTTTGTTTGGCCAAATCAACCTATCTTGTGTGTATACAATTTATTTTTTTGAATTTTGGTGGAGTATTTTAATCTGCAACTCAAAATAAATTGAATTAAGAGAGGAGGTGGGAATGTGGGCTGCATTGAGCCTAAGTGATGGAATTTCTATGTATTATAAATGACAAAGTCTAGGGTGGGACTGGGGATTGAGTGGCTGAGGTGAGTAGAGGACAAGGCCACATTATAAGAGGCAGTCATGAACTTCCAAGGCATTGGAAAGAGCCTCCATGTAGATGTCCATGTGAGACGTGGACCATTGGGGAAGATGAAATCCAAGGAATGAAGGGAAACAGCCCTAGGGAGTCTATAACTTTGTAGTCTTTATAGTAAGGAGCAGAGGTTAAGGAGGAAGAAAGGCCACACCACACCTGATTCAGAGGATAACAGGGCTGTAGAAGAAATGCATTCACCTAGAGCATAATGCATGGGAGGCAGGTATCTTCTCTCAACTCCTAACACAGAGGTAAAGTCCTTGTCATGCCCAATGAACTCTCCTGGACCAGCTTATGGCTATTTCTCAGCCTTCACTCTTGCACCAAACTCACTGGAATTCCATCCACAGGCTTTCTCCCAGTTCCTGGAACAGGTCACCCTTCCTCTCGCCATGAATGGACTGCTCCTCTGGGGAAATGTCTCCATACTGATTCCCATAGACACCCACCTTTCTCCTGCATTTTGTCAGATCTTGGCACACTTGTCTCTGGAAATGGAAATCAACTGAGGGAATCTTGTTGGGTGAGAGTCTACACCTGCATTTTTTAAACTCTCTGGACTCATTTTCCTCACCTCCCAATAGGTGTGGAGTGTTAATCTCATGGCCTAAAGCATGGGGGTGAAAGAGAAGCCGTCTGTGAATGGGTCCAGTTCAGTTCCTGGGCTTTGATAAATGATTGCCTAAGCCTAAATAATACATGAAAATGTCCACTTCAAAAGTGAAATTTAATACAAATAAAAAAGGTTGGCTTGAAATAATCAGTGCCCCCATCAACCCACTGTCATTGCAAAGTGGGATCTTGGCTGGAAACATCAAGGGTGGTGAGAAATGAGGGATTCTCTTTCCCTTTCTCATTTTATTCCCATGTCCTGTGTCCCTGCTACCACAATTCTATTGAGGCAAGGTGTAGGAGGAGAAATATGGCCATGGGGATACCCAGATGTCAGCTGTGGGTTACTGTTAATGAGGTACAGCCCTAGGTAATTCATAGAGTGTCACTCTGTCCGATCCAAGGAGTTTGCTGTAGATAAGCCTTTATCTCCATCTGACAACCTGGGGTTCTCAAAGGTTCTAAGATAAAAATCACTTCAGAGGGACTCTAGCTCCCTCTGGCAAAACCATTGAATCAGCTATAGAGGTTTCAGCCAAAAGGCTTGTCAGAGTCTACTGCAGTTTCTCTTGCATCCCACAAGCCTCTGTGGAAAGCAGGGTCTTCAATACCTGGGCTTGACCTGTAGACTAGGAGTGAAGGCCAGAACACCACCTGAATGCTGCCTGGGGACCCAGTAAACTTTGTGCTACAGTCCCACACCACCGGCAGGAGAATGTGAAACACCCAGTTATGTTGATTTGTCATCTAGCTGCACAATTTTGAGTCAAGGAGGATACAAGCAACTCTCAAGAGGACAAAATGCCTAAAATCACTTTTCTACTGAAATGAAGCACCTGATGACCAGAATTCAGAATTTTTACTGAATAGTCCCAGGTGGATATTTTCTATAAGAAGATCAAAAAATGGAATTTCTGAAGTTCAAAATCTTAAATATCCAGAATTCAGCTAAAACCTTCAAATCCCACTGACATCTTACTTTTTTTTTTTTACATTTCTTTTTTTTAATTTAATTTTGTTTTTTCAGTATTCCAAGATTCATTGTTTATGTACTACACCCAATGCTCCATGCAATAAATGCCCTCCTTAATATCCAACACCAGGCTCACCCATTCCCCCACCCCCCTCAAAACCCTCAGTTTGTTTCTCAGAGTCCACAGTCTCTCATGCTTCATTGCCCCCTCTGATTTCCCCTGATTCGCTTTCCTTTCCTTCTCCTAATGTCCTCCATGTTATTCCTAATGCTCTACAAATAAGTGAAACCTTGTGATAATTGACTTTCTTTGCTTGACTTATTTCACTCAGCATAATCTCCTCCCATCCCATCCATGTTGATACAAAAATTGGGCATTCATCCTTTCTGATGGCTGTGTAATATTCCATTGTATATATGGACCACATATTTTTTATCCATTCATCTGTCGAAGGACATCTTTGCTCTTTCTACAGTTTGGCAATTCTGAACATTGCTACTATGAACTTTGGAGCACATACGACACTTCTTTTCACTACATCTGTATCTTTGGGTGATAACCCAGTAGTGTAATTGCAGGGTCATAGGGTACTCTACTTTTAATTTTTTGAAGAATCTCCACACTGTTTTCCAAAGTGGCTGCACCAACTTCCATTTCCACCAACAGTGTAAGAGGATTCCCCTTTCTCCACATTCTCTCCAACACTTTGTTGTTTCCTGTCCTGTTCATTTTGGCAATTTTAACTGGTGTAAGGTGGTATCTCAATGTGGTTTTGATTTGAATCCCCTAATGGCGAATGATGATGAACATTGCTTCATGTGTCTGCTAGCCATTTGTATGTCTTCTTTTGAGAAGTGTCTGTTCATGTCTTCTGCCCATTTTCAGACTTGATTGTCTATTTTTTGGGTGTTGAGTTTTTGGAGTTCTTTTTAGATCTTGGATATCAATCCTTTCTCTGTAGTGTCATTTGCAAATATCTTCTCCCATTCCCATGGATTTCCTCTTTGCTTTGTTGCCTCTTTCCTTTGCTGTGTGGAAGTTTTTTTTATCTTGATGAAATCCCAAAAGTTCATTTTCACTTTTGTTTCCTTTGCCGTTGGAGACATGTCTTGAAAGAATTTGTTGCGGCTGATATCAAAGAGATTACTATCTTTGTTCTCCTCTAGGATTTTGATAGATTCATGCTTCAGGAATCTGAGGATTCTCACTCACTCACTCACACACTCATTCTCATATCTCAAGGATGCTTACTCTTGCCACTGTTGCTCAACATAGTAGTAGAAGTCCTAACAACAGCAATAAGACAACAAAAAGAAATAAAAGGTGTTTGAATTGGCAAAGAAGAAGTCAAACTCTCTCTCTTTGCAGAAGACATGATGCTTTATATGGAAAACCCCAAAGACTCCACCCCCAAACTATTAGAACTCATACAGCAATTCAGTAATGTGGCAGAATACAAAGTCAATGTACAGAAATAAGTTGCTTTCTTGTATACTAACAATGAAACTATAGGAAGGGAAATTGGAGAATAAATCCCATTAACTATAGCACCAAAAACCATAAGATACCTTGGATTAAACCTAACCAAAGAGGAAAAGGATCTGTACTTGAGGAACTTCAGAACATTCATGAAAGAAATTGAAGACACAAATAGATGGAAAAGCATTCCATGCTCAGGGATCAGAGGAATAAACATTGTTTAAATTTCTATATTGCTGGGTGCTAGGGTGGCTCAGTGGGTTAAGCCACTGCCTTCGGCTCGGGTCATGATCTCAGGGTCCTGGGATCAAGTCCCGCGTTGGGCTCTCTGCTCAGCAGAGAGCCTGCTTCCCTCTCTCTCTCTCTGCCTGCCTCTCTGTCTACTTGTGATCTCTGTCTGTCAAATAAACAAATAAAATCTTTAAAAAATAAATAAAAAGAAATGTCTATATTGCCTAGAGCAATCTATAGTTTCAATGCCATCCTAATCAAAATTCCACCAGCTTTTTTCAAAGTGCTGAAACAAACAATCCTAAAATTTGTATGGAACCAGAAAAGACACTGAATCACTAAGGAAATGTTGAAAAAGAAAAACAAATCTGGGGGCATCACATTGTCTGATTTCAAGCTTTACTACAAAGCTGTGATCACCAAGACAGCATTGTACTGGCACACAAAAAACAGACATCTTTCTAATACCAAGTTTTATAGGACTTAATATTAGTTGAAAAGAAAGCATCTTATTGTTCTGAGTTATTTAGGGGTGCTTCAGATGTCTGAAGAGGTTATTAAGTTGGGCTTTGCTCGTTTAAATGGGGGAATTTTCTAAGTGTTTGAAATAAGAAACAAAAATTTCCCCCTATCCCACCACCAAGTACTGTCACCAATTACCTTTTTTTTGCTCCCTTTTCCTTCTGGATGAAAGTATCATAATTCTGGGTAAAGGACAAGTTGAAGTAAACACCAAAGTTCTTTTGTTGATAACCAATATAAGGCAACTACTTAACCTGAGCAAATCTAAGGAGCAAATAGAATTTGTGAGACGGTAACTGGGGTTCCTCAGGAGTTTATGGAAGGATTGACCATCTCTGCAGTGAGAAAGAAAGCAACCAGAAGATTCACCAGGAACCACAAACCTTCTCTGCAATGTTATCAGTTTATCTCAGGTCATACCACCTCCAGTGCCTGCATTCTTAGGTCTTCATATTATGATTTCTACTAAAAAACATTTGATAGGCTAAGCCTGGTTCCCCAACCAGCCTATAGGAGTCAGGCTGTGCCAGCAAGTTTACTGAGGTCCACCCCTGGGAATTACAGCAGGTCTTAGAAAGAGCCACAAAGAACAACCTGTCCACTGGTATTATTGTGCCCCCAATCCAGTTCACATTATGTTGCTATGACTGGCAAAATGGAAAATCAAGATTGATATCCAAGTGAAGGAAAACACAGTGTGTTGAGCCCAGTCTGCCACACTATTGCCACAATGGCTCTGTCCACAAGCCCACTGAACAAGAACAATGCTGGTGGGGAAAGTGACATGCAGGTATCCATGGAGACCAACTCCTGATCAAGTCAATAATGACCAATTGTGTCATAGACCAAAAATACCTCCCCTATGTCACCTTCAGTTCTCAGCTTAACTGAATCCTCAACACCATGAACTATTATGTGGTAATATTCATTGTTTCCTGCCTGTACATCCTTAAAGGTTTCCTTGAATCTGTGATTTTCTTCTCTGCCTTTTCAGGATCTTTCCTCAGAAATACCCACCACTTCTTCACTCAAAAAACCCATACCCAGAAGTTGGGTGAGTGATTATTTCTCCTGAGCATGCTGGCTTCTATCAGGGTTTATTCCCCAAACACTATATATCATTTTGTCTGGGCAAAATAAGAAGACTTCACTGAGATGCATGTCAACTTCAACAACTTCAACAACTCTCCTTTTACATCTTGTTCAGATTCAAAATTCAGATTTCCCAAGAAAGAGAATCTGAGAGGCCCAGCTTGGATCAATTGGCTACTGTGTTGCTGTATGTGTTGCTGTAGCCGACTGACTTTGGGGGAAGGGAAGGTGGAATTGAAGTGGGTGCAGAGAACTTTTGCCCATGTCAATGAAGACTATCTTTTTAAACATTTATTCTGTTTTGGATAATGTTGTGATTTTATTCACTCTGCTTCACCATAAGGCAGCACTATGTTTCTTTTTTTTTTTAAGTTATTATTATTGGATTTTTTATTGATTTATTTATTTTCAGAAAAACAGTATTCATTATTTTTTCACCACACCCAGTGCTCCATGCAATCCGTGCCCTCTATAATACCCACCACATGGTACCCCAACCTCCCACCCCCCCCCGCCACTTCAAACCCCTCAGATTGTTTTTCAGAGTCCATAGTCTCTCATGATTCACCTCCCCTTCCAATTTAGCACTATGTTTCTTTCTTTTTTTTTTTTTTTTAAGATTTTATTTATTTATTCGACAGAGAGAGATCACAGGTAGATAGAGAGGCAGGCAGAGAGAGAGAGGGAGGCAGGCTCCCTGCTGAGCAGAGAGCCCGATGCGGGACTCGATCCCAGGACCCCGAGATCATGACCTGAGCCGAAGGCAGCGGCTTAACCCACTGAGCCACCCAGGCGCCCCAAGCACTATGTTTCTTGATAAGGATGTCCTACAGATGTGGTCTGATGGGATCCTCTGCAATTTGAGAAATATTTCCTTGTAAGCCAGTAGGCTAAAGGCAAAAGTTTATCTCATCAAGACTGTTTCCACTCCTGTTAAAAATACCTCACTTATATTTGGAATTGTCCTTCCAAGTCGCCTCTGACAGTATGGTTCAAGGAAAAACAATCAATCATAACACACTGACTCCTATTTCAACTATCAGTTCAAGGCTTGGGCAAGTGAACCATGCTGTGTCAGTCTGAATTCCTTCACAGAATATTTTAAATTGGAGCTTACTCTTCCTTTATGATAGCCACACTTGGATGATATAACCCCAGAGAGACCCTCAATTATATTTGTGTATTGTACAAGAAGTAAGTCTGAGAATGATAAAAAATTGCAGAGAAAACCAGAAATGAGAGACAGAAGGGACAGGAGACCTGACAGTGGTTACCTGGATCCCAGCATACTTGAAGTCTCACTCTCTTTCCTTCCTGTAGTTTAGGAGCATAATCCAATGAGTTCCCATTTTTATCTTAAAGTAGTTTGGGTTTAGGTCCAGAAATTTTTTATATATTTTTTATTATGTTATGTTAGTCACTGTACAGTATATAATTAGTTTCTGATGTAGTGTTCCATGATTCACTATTTGTGTATAATACCCAGTGTTTCATACAATACATGCCCTCCTTAATACATCAACAAGCTCACCCATCCTCTACCCCCATCCATTCTAAAACCCTCAGTTTGATTCCCAGAGTCCATAGTTTTCCATGGTTAGTCTCCCCCTCTGATTTTCCCATCCCATTCATTTTTCCCTTCTTTTTCCTAACATCCTCCATGCTATTCCTTATGTTCCACAAATAAGTGAAACCATATATAATTGACTTGCTCTGACTTACTTCGCTCAGCCTAATCTCCTCCAGTTCTACCCATGTTGGTGCAAATGGTGGGTGTTCATCTTTTCTGATGGCTAAATAATAATCCATTGTATATATGGACCACATATTCTTTATCCATCATCTATCTTGGCTTCTTCCACAGTTTGGCTATTGTGGACATTACTGATATGAACATTGGGGTGCGTGTGGCCCTTCTTTCCAGTACATCTGTATGTTTGGGGAAATACCAAGTAGTGCAATTGCTGGATAAGGTAGCCCTATTTTTAACTTTTGGGGGAACTTCCAAACTGTTTTCCAAAGTGGTTATACCAACTTGCATTCCCACCAACAACATAAGAGGGTCCCCCTTTCTCCACAATTCTCCAACATTTGTTGTTTCTTGCCTTGTCAATTTTTGCCATTCTGACTGGTATAAGGTGGTACCTCAATGTGGTATTGATTTGAATTTCCCTGATGGCTGATGATGTTGAAGATTTTTTTTCATGTGTCTGCTAGCCATTTGTATGTCTTTTTTTGAGAAGTGTCTGTTCATGTTGTCTGCCCATTTTTTGGCTTGATTATATTTTTGGGGTGTTGAGTTTGAGAAGTTATTTGTGGAACTTGGATGCCCTCCAGAATTTGCAACCAAAAAATTCTGACTTTTGCAGAAACAATCAGTTGTAGAATTAGAGAAATCTAAACAATAGATTCCAAAAGGGTGCAAGTAAGTCACAGAGGGACAGGAGAAGACTATGAGGAGTCACTGAAATCTCTCCTGCCCTACTACAGTTGAGAAATGGCTGGTTACCTGAGATACAGATGCTGTTGGTATCCAGATCATAGTCCCTCAACATTCCCCATCCCAGTGCTGTCAACCCACAACAGTCACATGACTGTGACCTCACTGCAAGCAGATTGAAGAAGTGACATCAGTCATTTTCCACTTACATAAAGGGGGTCAGATTTTGCTGCTGTAGGTAGAAGATTCTCTAAGTGTAAGAAGGTGGTTCAGGTGTCAGGCAGCCAAAAAGGATGACAAATTCCACTATGAGCTCCCAACAGATAAAGTCTGCCCAGTTCTGCTCTCAGACATGACCTTAAGGTCATGAGTCAAGAGAAATGTTTCCAGAGAGAAGACCCAGGAACAGCTGTTTTACCTACCAGAAAGCCAGGAATCCAGGAACATATAAAACAAGTCTTACCAACCTCATTTTCTTTGACCAAAAATATACAATAAAAACACCTGAGATTAATATTTCTTCTCTAAAAAAACAATTTCCACCATACTTAATGACTTTAGTTCTGAGAGCAAACTTAGATGCAGTTCATATTCCTACCTCCAGTCATCCAAGCAAGGGTCTGAGGTGCACTCTAGAACTTGCTTCAGGTTAGTTATTGTGAATCAATAACTTCCCTCTTTTTGAGTAAACCATGTTTATCAGATTTCTGTCACTTGAAATCCAATTAATTGTTACTCTGAGACTAAATAAGTTTGCCCTGAACAAAGCTTCCTTGTAACTGCCAGCATCCTCATTAAACTGAGAAGGTGCATCGGTTAGCTTTTGCTACATAACAAACCTTCCCCCAATGTAGGGATTTAAAATAATAAGTATTTATTCTTGCTTAAATTTATGTGTCCCTGAATATCTCTGCTGAACTACCTAGGCCTGGCTGATCTTAGTTGGGTTTACTCATGCCTCTGTGATCTACTGACAGGTTGCCTGAAATTTGGCTGGTCTAGGAGGACCTCAGTCATCAGTCTGGTGGTTAGTTGACTATCAGTTAGGGTGATGAGTATGACTGGGCCTCCTCCTCCAGCAGGCTCACCTGGGCTTGTTCACAGCATGGCTTGGTAGGTTCCTAAAAGGAGGTGTGGAAACATGCAAGGCCTCTGCAATCCAGGTATGTAACTGTAGCCTGTCCCTTTCATTGACTCCTGTTGTCCAAATATGGTCACAAGGCCAATCCAGTGTCAGAGATGGAAAACTAGACCATGTTTTTTGAGGAGAGGAGGTGTGTAGAATGCTGACTGTTTTGCAACCTACCACAGCTGAAAACAGTCAAGTGTATGAAAAATTGCTATCTCCATAAGTGATGTGCTGCTGCCAGAGAACCGTCCAAACCTTGTCTCAGGAGGCCCTCTCAATTCCAATCCTTGCCCTTAAACCAGAAATCTTTGTGAGATTCATTTCCTTCATATGAAGTGTGATAAGGACTACTACATTTTATGTGAATTGCCAACAATGTTAACAACATGCAAAATCAACAAGGGAGAAAGGAACATAGGAAATAAATCAGACCAGCCCAAGCCACATTGATAAGATGAAAACAGAAGCAAATATTGAAAAGAACATACTCAAATTTTATGAAGTTTGAGGTATCAATTATAATCTTCCTATTGCCTAATAAAATCACTCAGGTATATGTATGAAAGAAGACATGATCTTGGCTAAAAGGAAATAGATTCTAGGGGATGGTTACATGAAGTCTGCATCTGGTGAGGAAAAATACAGAGGGTCCAGACCCAGTTGATGCTCTGGAATTTTACTCTTTCCAGCTTTATACACAACTATTTGTAAGTCAATTTTCCCAAATTATATAACGCAGATGATTGTAGGGACTAAGCTAAATAAAGCATATCTGCCTCCAGAACTAAGCGGGACCCTTTTTTAAAATTTATTTATTTATTTATTTATTTGACAGAGATCACAAGTAGGCAGAAAGGCAGGCGGGGGGCGGGGGGGGGAGAGCAGGCTCCCCACAGAGCAGAAAGCCCATTGTGGGACTCTATCCCAGGACCCTGAGATCATGACCTGAGCTGAAGGCAGTGGTTTAACCCACTGAGCCACCCAGGAGCCCTAAGCAGGATTTTTCTTAACCATGTGTTCATCTGGTCCACCTGTGAAGTATGTGCCTCTGCAGGATGTGGAAAGTATAACTTGGTCAAAAGCTAAATACAACCACAATTTCTCTGCACCCCAAAGTCTTTCAGATTCAGTCATGAGAAGAAGCACTGATGGAAGTCTGCATTTCTGACTTTCCTCTAAGTCAAGACATAGAAAAATAGTGATCATGTCAATTTCCAAATATAGCAAATTTCTCCCCCTGCCCTCCACCAAATTTATATTTCTACTGCTTTGTTTTATGGCATATATTAAAAGATTTTATGAGATTTGGCCCTATTGAACTGATATAATAATGTAGTTTATGTTGTTCTCTACACTATAGAGAGTCTTCTTTATAAGGACTCACAGAAAAACCTCCTCTCTAAATTCAGTACCAGAAATAACTGGGCTTTCCCTAAGCAACTGTTTAGTTTATCTCTCATGGATATTGAAGTCCCTGAGCTGACTATATTCCTATCACTGCTTAATGAAAAGCTTATAATCAAACTTGTAATGAGGGAGGAGTTAAGATGGCAGAGGAGGAAAGGACCCCCATCCCAACTGGTCTTCTGAATATAGCTAGATATCTATCAAATGATTTTGAACACCCATGAAATCAGCCTGAGATATAAGAATATATATCTGGATCTGCAAACAGAAAAGTGACTTCTTTTTACAAGGTAGGACATGCAGAGTCATGAAGGGGAGGGAAGGTAAACAGAAGGGGGGAGGGAGATAAACAGAAGAGGAAGGGAGCTGCCATAAGCTGTCCCATTGAAAGTGCTATAACACCAGAGCGCAAAATCAGAATTCTTAGAAATATGCTCTAGTAAGAGTCACCAGGGGGATCTGGAAATGAAAGGCAGAATTCTAGGTTAGGAACTGTGGTCTCAGGTTAGGAGGGATCACAGAGCAAGAGAAAATTCCTGAAATGGTAGAGAGCCTGAGCATTGGAGCCAGGAAGCAGGTTATGGTCAGTGACCCCACAAAAGGACTCTCAGATTGGATCTCCATAAGTCTCAAGCCAGCCAGTTAATAACCACTCTTTACTTGAACAGTCTGAAAAAAAAAAAAAAAAAAAATCTGGAACCTGTGCCTGCAACCAGGCAAAAACTCATAGAGTGATAGTGGCCAGGAAAGGGTTTTAGGGTGGGACACAAGCCTGATTCCAGATCTTTGGATGTGCAGCCCAATGCTGCTTATGGTTTTAGGATCACAAAGGGCAGAAACACTCCTGGGCCCCTGAGATTACCTCTGAGAGAGTTGCTGTGGGCATATTTCATGGGATGCAGATGTAGAAACTATTTGTCCTGAGGGTTTTTAAAGAGAGCAGACAGTGAATTTTCTGCTCTGGGTGAGAGGTTTGGCCTCAGCCATTTTTATTCTGATCCTCTAAAGAGGAAGGGAAAGCCACAGGGAACAAAAGACACAAAAATTCTCTTTCCACTTAGCACATCCCCCTGACAGGAGGAGCAGCAATTCCACACCAGAATGTTACCTGAGAAACAGTGTGGCAGGCTCCTTCCTGAGAAGACAGGTTGAAAGAACAAGTGGCTGACAATCCTATAGATCTTATAAGACTAAAATTCCAATGCCAGGGAAAATTGTATATTGAGTGCCCAGTGTGGCCTCGGGACTTCTTTATTTTTCAAATATAATTATCCCTTTCTTTTTTTTTTTCTCCTTTCTCATGTTCCCCCCACACACTGTTATATTTTTCCTTTCACCTCATTTCAACAAGATGTTTATTATTCAATTTATTTATTTTTCTTTTTTTTATAATTTTTTTTTATTTTTTATAAACATATATTTTTATCCCCAGGGGTACAGGTCTGTGAATCACCAGGTTTACACACTTCACAGCACTCACCAAAACACATACCCTCCCTAATGTCCATAATACCACCCCTCAATTTATTTTTCATAGTCGCTTTTAACTTGTATTTATACACACCTTTTTTTATAGATATAAACTTTATTTTAGCCCATTTTTCATTCTATTCCATTTTACTTTTAAATACATAAAGATTTTATTTTCCTTATAATTGTAGGATGTGTCCTCTAACACACAGACCAAATATACCCAAGAAAAACTGAAACACCACATTTTGTTGACATTGAGAGATTTTAACCCTCTTCCTTAGCCTCTTTTGAAAAATTTTTATTTTTTAAAATTTTACTCTTGTGTTTCATTTTGGCTTTGTTTTTTCAGTGGTGGCCTCTGACCACAACAGATTTTGCTAGGGTGCATCTAGCTTGAGTCATGGTTAATATTTTGGACTCTTAAATTGCTCAGTCATCCCTTGACAGAATGACTACTAGGAGGAACTCTCAGCAAAGAAAATAACCTGAGAAAATGTCCTCTGCCACAGAACTAATGGATATGGATATAGCAAGATGTCAGAGAAAGAATTCATGATAGCAATCATGAAGTCAATAGCTAGGCTTGAAAAAAGCATTAGTGACAATATAGAATCTCTAAGGGCAGAAATGAGATCTAAACAGGCTGAACTTAAAAATGCCATGAATGGGGGAAGACAAGATGGCAGAGAAGTAGGAGGAGGCACCATTTCAACCTGTCCCCTAAAGTGAGCTGATTACCTACCAAAGAACTCTGATCACTCATGAAATCAGCCTGAGATTAGAATTATACACTTCTGGATCTCTATGGGGCAGAAGATGCCAGTGGGCAGGTAAATCACTCCCAGTGGGCAGATAAATCTGATTGGGAACATCGGACTGATATCCGAAGATAAACAAAAGGGGGAGGGAGCCACCAAAAGTGACCCATTGGAAAGTAATACCCCAATGCAAGAGTGCCCTGTGATTGGGGCTCAGCATTAACTTGGAGTCTGGATGAAAGCACTCAAAAAGAACAAAGGATTGTAGGAGGAAATTGGGGGAGAAATTGGGGAAATCAGGTGGTTAGGGACAGGGTCTTAAGCCCTCCAACCCAGGACAGCCACCGCTGGTGCTGAGCCAGAGGGAGTGCAGCGAAGAAGCGAAGTCTTGGTCCCTGAACCCACGATGTGCCTGAGAGCTTCTAGGTGGCAGCACCTGTGAGGGTGAGGGAGCCTCGCCAGTTGGCAGAACCACAGCATTTTGCACTCTGCACGCATGCACATGCATACACGCACATGCGTGGTACGCAACCAGAGTCTGAGTCGTGCCCTACACCCTCCCCTGAGAGAGGTGCTTGCAGGCACCAGCCAGCCAGTGCTCTCTAGGACCTGGAGAGTTTGAGCACTCCCAGCCCAGGCCAGCATGAAAATCTCAGTGCAATATTGAAGGAGCAGGAGGCTGGCTGAGGACAAAGCAAAAGCTGGCGCCTTGCACCCCCCCCTTCACCCGCTCCCCTCCATATGTGTAGCATTCCTCAGGCACCCCTGACTGCCATATTGGATGATAATTACGTAAATAAGCCTTCTTCTAGTAAACCCAGGTTGCTGGGCCATCCCTAGCAAAGGGGACTCTGGCTTTATTTCTCTCTGTTACTCCTAATAGATGTGGGGGCTTCTCCCTCACTCACTTCCCGTGTTAATGGCTATAACTGGAGCCAACTGGGGTTAGTCTAACTCGAGACAGAGACTATAAGGAATATTCCCAAGCAGCTGCCGAAACTCTCTTTGTTTCAGGGAAGTTTCCCTGTGTTCTCTGGCCTGACTTGGACTGCCTAACCCCTCCCCCCTGGCTGATGGGAAAGCATGGCGTCTGTTCCTCTGTTGGGCCTTATGAGCTCTAAAACCGGGAATCTTTTCTCTGCCTCCTGGCGGCGCTTTGTTTCTTCTGTTTCACCCTTACGTGTTTCTGTACCAACATGTGTGCAGCCTGCATGACTGGCCTCTAGATCATGCACCACAGCTCTTTCTCTCTTCACTGTTAAGGAGCAAGAAGTGCACCCCCTGGACCTAACACCCCCCCACTCCAGATCTTCCCAACCATGTCTCAGGTAAACATTCAAAGTGGAGTGGGTCCAGGTGGAATGTAAATCAGTGTTGGAACTAAGTTGTTTGTTGGTTTAATTAATATAAGACCTGAAATTTTAAGTTATCAGCAGTAAATGTGAAACTTCGAAGTTTACTGAAGGTCAAATAAGCTCATGTTATTTATTAAAATTTGTTAGCAAAGAAATAACTAAACTGATGGTTAATTGTCTGTCTCAAAGTTCTAATGGGTAATTGCTGAAGTAGCTTTCAAAGTCTTTGGTAATCTGAAAGTTTTAAAGTTTTGCTTGGATGACAAATGGAATTAAATTGTGGACATCTAGGTCTTAACCAAACAGGATAAAATGCTAAGTCGTTAATTATTGGATGTAGGTTTGTGCTTTTGACATCTTACTGCAAAGAAACTAAGAGTATTTAAATCTGTTGGTAAACTTGTTTGCCACTTAACTGATTCATAAATTTGCCACCTGAAGAATTCTGTTGTGTAACAGTTCACAATTGGTTAATAATTAAAGTTGTTTCTAAGAATACAAAGTTCTGCTTAGTGTAACTAAGACTGATGGAAATAAGGGAAACTCTGTATGTAAGAAAGTAGGAGATATGTAAGAAAGATTTAAGGAAAGGGAATACATTTTGTTGAAGGTAAGGGAAGGTAATTTTGTCCTAAATGAATGGGTTTTAAAGGTCTCAGTAAGTATTCATTCTTCCATGGCAATCAGTCATTTGCATAAGTTCAATAAGAATCTGTTCTCCTTTAACAGGACACCATTGGAAACTGGTTATTTTACCAAGGCTTTGACTGGGATGTCATATTTGAAAAGACTCAGATATGAGCAGACAGTTTAAAGGAATCAAGGTTGACTTTATGAAACCTGGAGCCATAAAGCCCCTTGGGACTGTTGGCCTGATACCTTGCTTACAGAGTTCCCAGCAGCCTCACCAGGTGAGCAAAGAATGTCATTCCTTGGTAGGTGTGGAGACTCAGAAGAGGAACTCGCCCAAATCAACAGGTATTGCAGGCATGCCTGATGGCAAGTACAGGGCTTG